>NW_028136494.1:0-1200000 GCF_964662115.1 Mustela nivalis | reverse complement strand
ACCCCCTGCAGATCTGAACCAATATCTCATACATCTGAAGTCACGGCGAGGATCAGACGTTGGCTCAGGTTGGAGTTTCTGTGCATGACTGCCCCTTCATGAACGGAGCGGAATCTCAAGGCCATGGAGTTTTTCCCATGTTGGGAGTTATGGGATGCCCCCTTCAAGGATTCCTTCTGGGGACAATTGAGACATGTTGGGCAGCTCCAGGACATCCCACATGGATTAACTCCAGAGCACCGTTGGAAGATGGATGCCAGGGAAGCCCGCCTCGCATTCCAATTGTCTCCTAGCAACAATACATTTGAGATCAGATGACTCTGCGGGAGCAACCTGGGTGGCTTAGTTGAAATAGACTTTCCTGAGAATGGGGCCTAATGTGTGTTTGTGTCCATGAGGGCCTTGGAATGGGGCGGTGGCACCGGGACCCTGTAGTATTCTCCTAAGCTTTTGACATAGATCCCATGCACAAGTTTCCTTGTGGAGACGAGATTTGTTCTGATGGGTGCCTCAACAAACCACTTATGCTTGTATTGGAATCCAGGCTTTTGGGGAGATATGCCTGTAAACCAAAGCAATGGATCTGATTATGGCCTAGCGTACTCTCTGGTTCAATCTTCTTCTCTGGGGACATCCATGTATGGTATGAGTGGAGGTAGATGCTCACCTGGTGTCAGACCGCCCTTGTTTGTCCCCGGAAACCTACACTATTGGGATGGCCTCGGGGACTTTGGAGAGTTCTCCTAATTTGTACGATTTTGGACAATGGATGAGAAGAATTCCCATGGATTGAGTAGGCACAGTCCTAATGGGTGGCTCCAGGGGACCCAGCCTGGAGGATGTGTGGCAAAGGACTTTGAGGACAGTATTCCAAAAACACAAACTCAGCTCAGGTTTGGGGACGTAGGTATGCAGGCCCAATCTACAAACCATGAGAAGAACTCTTCAGGATATGAAGAAAGAGCGAGTCTGAGGCACTTGATCAGGTTTTGCCTCTGCATTTTATATCAACAATGGCCGTGGAATGTGGGGAGGCCTCATGGGCCATGGACGAATCTTCCTCTCTGTGGATTTGGCCCCGTCCCAATTGTTTTTCGTCAATCTGTGGGATGGGAGGTCTCCTTTCCTGTTTATTAACTCAGGTGTCCGAACAAAAGAAGAATTCCAAAGCAGAGCCTTGGGAAAGAGTGAAGGGACAACCCAAACTATGGTTAAAAATTGGGGACTAGGGGCATGGCAGGCCCAATATGCTGTCTCTTCATCCAGCC
Source organism: Mustela nivalis (assembly GCF_964662115.1). Lineage (NCBI taxonomy): Eukaryota > Metazoa > Chordata > Mammalia > Carnivora > Mustelidae > Mustela > Mustela nivalis. The sequence continues at coordinate 1,198,732 of NW_028136494.1, read as the reverse complement.
ACTGAGAGGCCTGACTTGAGGACTGGGCTCATGCTGAGGGTCACAATGTGAGTTTGTGACCAATATGGCCTGCGAGCATGGGCGGGGCCTTATGGGCCACACTGGTTTCAACTACACTGGATTTGGACAACATGCCAATCACAAGGTCTCTTGCCATGGGGAAGGTGTTCTGATTTCTGCATCATTTTCAACCCTGGGCAGTGGTTGGAGATAAGGTCTAGGTTCTGAAGCCTGAAAAATCGCAGTTGGGAAGAGATGACGACCTAAGGCCATGGTGGGTCTCATACGCTCAGTGTGCATTCATCTGCCTGGGTTTTGGTCAGGAGGTTCTAGCTCAGGGTGTGTCAGACAGTGCATTAGTGACCAGGTTAGACTATATAATTTGGGTACAGTCGAGTGCCGTGTAGGTTTATCCCCCTTTTAGGTTCCTGGGCAGCTCATTAGGCAAGATGTTTTTTCTAGAGGGCAGGCAGAGTGCTGCATTGTGGGTCCGGAATTGCCAAACTTGAGAGCTTCTGGGCCAGGAGTGTGAGGACAGAAGTCTGAGAACACAAGCTAGACTTGGGCTTCAGGCCGAGGGCACGGCATGTACCCCCTGCAGATCGGATCCAATATCTCAAGCATCTGAAGCCAAGGCGAGGATCAGACGTTGGCTCAGGTTGGAGTTTCTGTGCATGCCTGCCCCTTCATGAACGGAGAGGAATCTCAAGGCCATGGAGTTTTTCCCACGTTGGGAGTTTATGGATGCCCTCTTCAAGGATTCCTTCTGTGGGACAATTGAGACCTGTTGGGCAGCTCCAGGACATCCCATATGGAATGACTCCAGAGCACCGTTGGAGGATGGATGCCAGGGAAGCCCGCCTCGCATTACAATTGTCTCCTAGCAACAATAGCGTTGAGATCGGTGGCTCTGTGGGAGCAACCGAGGGGGCTGATTTGAAATGGATTTTCCTGAGGATGGGGCCTAATGTGTGTTGTGTCCATGAGGGCCTTGGATTAGGGCGGTGGCGCCGGGACCCTGAAGTATTCTCCTAAGCTTTTGACATAGCTCCCATGCAAAAGTTTCCTTGTGGAGACGAGATTTTTTCTGATGGGTGCCTCAGGAAACCCCTTATGCTGGTATTGGAATCCAGGCTTTTGAGGACACATGCCTGTAAACCAAAGCAATGGACCCGATTATGGCCTAGGGTCCTGTCTGGTTCAATCTTCTTCTCTGGGGTTCTCCATCTATGGAATGAGTGGAGGTAGATGATCACCTGGTGTCAGACCGGCCTGTTTGTCCCCGGAGACATACACTATTGGGAGGGCCTCGGGGACTTTGGAGGGTTCTCCTAATTTGTACGATTTGGGACAATGGAATGGGCAGAATTCCCATGGATTGGGTAGGCACAGTACTAATGTGTGGCTCCTGGCGCCCCAGCCTGGAGGGTGTGTGGCCCAGGACTTTGAGGACAGAAGATTGAAAACAGAAACTCAGCTTAGGTTTGGGGACGTAGGTATGGCAGGCGTAATCTACAAACCATGAGAAGAACTCTTCAGGATATGAAGAAAGAGCGAGTCTGAGGTACTTGCTCAGGCTTTTGTCTTTGGATTTTGTATCAATGATGGCCGTGGAATTTGGGGAGGCCTCATGGCCCATGGACGAATCTTCCTCTCTGTGGATTTGGCCCAGTCCCAATTGTTTTTCGTCAATCTGTGGAATGGGAGGTCTCCTTTCAGGTTTATTACCTCAGGTGTCCGAACATAAGAGGAATTCCAAAACAGAGCGCTGGGGAAGAGTGAAGGGACAACCCAAACTATGTTTAAAAATTGGGGCCTAGGGGCATGGCACGCCCAATATGCTGTCTCTTCATCCAGCCACTGAGAGGCCGTACTTGAGGACTGGGCTCAGGCTGAGGGTCACAATGTGTGTTTGTGACCAATGTGGTTTTGCGAGCATGGGCGGGGCCTCATGGGCCACACTGGTTTCAACTACACTGGACTTTGGACAACTTGCCAATCACAAGGTCTCTAACCATGGGAAAAGTGTTCTGATTTCTGCATCATTTTCAACCATGGGCTGTGGTTGGAGATAAGGCCTAGGTTCTGAAGCCCGAAAAACCGCTGTTGGGAAGAGATGACCACCTAAGGGCATGGCGGGTCTGTTGTGCTCAGTGTGTGGTCAGCTGCCTGGATGTTGATCTGGAGGTTCAGGCTCAGGTTGTGTCAGAGAGTGCATTAGAGCTCAGGTTAGACTATATAATTTGGGTACAGTCGAGTGCCGTGTAGGTTTATCCACATTTGAGGTGCCTGGGCAGCTCATTAGGCAAGATATTTTTTCTAGAGTGCAGGCAGAGTGCTGCATTGTGGGTCCGGAATTGCCAAACTTGCGGTCTTCTCGGCCAGGAGTGTGAGGACAAAAGTTTGAGAACACAAGTTGACTTGGACATCAGGCCGAGGGCGGGGCAGGTACCCCCTGCAGATCTGAACCAATATCTCAAGCATCTGAAGTCAGCGCGAGGATCCGACGTTGACTAAGGTTGGAGTTTCTGTGCATGACGGCCCCTTCATGAAGGGAGCGGAATCTCGAGGCCATGGAGGTTTTCCACGTTGGGAGATGTGGGATGCCCCCTTCAAGGATTCCTTCTGCGGGACAATTGAGACCTGTTGGACAGCTCCAGGACATCCCATATGGAATGACTCCAGAGCACCATTCGAGGATGGATGCCTGGGAAGTCCGCCTCGCCTTCCAATTATCTCCTAGCAACAAGACAGTTTAAATCTAGTGGATCTGCGGGAGCAACCGGGGTGGCTGAGTTGAAATGCACTTTCCAGAGGATGGGTCCTCTTGTTTGTTTGTGTCCATGAGGGCCTTGGAATGGGGTGGTGGCACCGGGACCCTGAAGTATTCTCCTAAGCTTTGGCATAGCTCCCCTGCACAAGTTTCCTTGTGGAGACGAGATTTGTTCTGATGGGTGCCTCAGGAAATTCCCTCTGCTGGTATTGGAATCCAGGCTTTTGAGGAGACATGCCTGTAAACCAAAGCAATGGATCTGATAATGTCCTCGGGTCCTGTCTGGTTCAATCTTCTTGGTATGAGTGGAGGTAGATGAGTGGAGGTAGATGCTCAGCTGGTATCAACCGCCCTTTTTTGTCCCGGGCGACCTACACTATTGGGATGGCCTCAGGGACTTTGGAGGGTTCTCCTAATTTGTACGATTTTTGACAATGGAATGGGCAGAATTCCCATGGATTGGTGGGGGCAGTCCTAATGTGTGGCTCCAGGGGCCCCAGCCTGGAGGGAGTGTGGCCCAGGACTTTGAGGACAGAAGACTGAAAACACAAACTCGCTTAAGTTTGGGGACGTAGGTATGGCACGCCCGATCTACAAACCATGAGAAGAACTCTTCAGGATATGAAGAATGAGCGAGTCTGAATCGCTTGCTCAGGCTTTTGTCTCTGGATTTTGTTTCAGCGATGGCCGTGGAATTTTGGGGATTTCTCATGGGCCATGGATGAATCTTCCTCTCTGTGGATATGGCCCGATCCCAATTGTTTTTCGTCAATCTGTGGGATGGGAGGACTCCTTTCTGGTTTGTTACCTCTGGTGTCCCACCAAAAGAGGAATTCCAAAGCAGAGCCCTGGGGAAGAGTGAAGGGACACCCCGAACTATGGTTAAAAATTGGGGCCTAGGGGCATGGCAAGCCCAATATGCTGTCTCTTCATATAGGCCCTGAGAGGCCTTACCTGAGGACTGGGCTCAGGCTGAGGGTCACAATGTGTGTTTGGGACCAATGTGGCCCGCAAGCATGGGCTGGGCCTCATGGGCCACACTTGTTTCAACTACACTGAACGTTGGACAACATGCCAAGCACAAGTTTTCTTGCCATGGGAAAGAGTTCTGATTTCTGCATCATTTTCAACCCTGGGCAGTGGTTGGAGATAAGGTCTAGGTTCTGGAGCCTGAAAACCGCAGTTGGGAAGAGATGACGACCTAAGGCCATGGCGGGTCCGATGTGCTCAGTGTGCGGCCAGCTGTCTGGGTGGGACCAGGAGGTCCAGGCTCAGGCTGGGTCAGAAGGGGAAATAGTGCCCAGGTCAGCCTCTATGTTTGGGGTACAGCCGATTGGCGTGCAGGTTGATCCTCATTTGGGGATTCAGGGTAGCCCTGAGGGCAATGTTTTACTTCTGTAGGGCAGGCAGAGTGCGGCATTGTAGTTCTGGATTGCCCAACTGGAGGGCTTGTGGGCCAGTAGTCTGAGGACGGAGTCTGAGAACCCAAGCTAGGCCTAGGTTTTATGTGTGAGGATATGGCAGGCACAATCTACAGACCTCAATAGAGATCTCGTGCATCTGAAGTCAGGGCAAGGATCAGACGATCGCTCAGGTTGGACTTTCTGCCCTGATGGCCCTTTCTTGAAGGGGGTTGGATCACGAGGACATGGGGGTTTTCCCACGATGGGAGTTGTGAGAAGCTCCAAACTGCAAAGATTCTTCTGCAGGACAATTGAGACCTGTTGGTTGGCTCCAGGCCAACGATTCCGAGAAGGGTTCTGAGGATGGATGGCTGGGTAGCCCACCTCGCATTCCAATTGTCTCCAAGCAACAAGACAGGTTAGATCTGCTGGATGTGGGGGGCAACCGAGGAGGCTGAGTTGAAATGGACACTCCTGTGGATGTGTCCTAATATGTTTTTGTGTCTATGGAGACCTTGGAATGAAGCGGTGGCCCTGGGGCCCTGAAGGGTTCTCCTAAACAGAGGCTTTGACACAGCTCCAACGTGCATGTTTCCCATGTGTAGATGAGATTTGTTCTGATGGGTGAGTCAAGAAACAGCCATATGCTGGTATTGAAATCCAGGCCTCTGAGAAGAGATGCCTGGAAAGCAAAGCAATGGATCCGATTAGTGCCTAGGGGCCTGTTCGTTCCTTTTTACCTCTGGGGACATCAGTCTACGGGTCTGAGTGCAGGTAGGTGCTCAGATGGGCTCAGATTGCCCCTGTTTGTCCTGGGAAGCCACAACTCTTTGGATGGCCTCAGGGACTTTGGAGGTTATCCTATTAGTAGGGTTGTGGCCATTGGAATGGGCACATACAATTCCCTTGGAGAGGGCAAGTACAGTCCTCAGCTTTGGCTCCAGGGCCTTGAGCCTGTAGGGTGTGTAGGCCAGAACTGTTTGGACAGTTGTCTGAAAACACAAACTCGGCTTATGTTTTGGGTCATAGGTATGGCAGGACTGATCTACAGACCATGAGGAGAACACTTCGGGATATGAAAAAAGGGCGAGTGTGAGGCTCTTGCTCAAGTTTTTGTCTCTGGATATCGTGTCACTCATGGTCGTGAAATTGCCGGGTGACTTCATGGGAAATGGACGAGTCTTACTCTCTGGGGGTTCGGTCACGTCCAAAGAGTTTGCGGTCATTCTGGGGATGGAAGAAGTCCGTTTTTTTGTTGTTGTTGTCGATTTGTTTCATTTTGTTTTTCAACCTCAGATGTCCCACCAAATGAGGGATTCCAGAGTAGAGCCCTGGGGTGGGGCGACTGGACAACCAGAAATCTGGTTAAAAATTGGGGACTAGGGACATGTCAAGCCCATTATGACATCTAATGGTCCAGCCACTGAGAGGACTTACTAGAGGACAGGACTCACGCTGAGGTCACAATGCGTGTGTATGCTCTCGTCGCACTCAAGAATGGGCGGGGCCTCAGGGTGAATGCTGTTTTCTCCTACACTGAACGTTGGACAACATGCCAACCACAAGGTTTCTTGCCATGGGTCAGGAAGAGTTCTGATTTCTGCATCACAGTCACCCGTGGGCAGTGATTGGAGATAAGGTCTTGGTTCTGAAGCCTGAAAACTGAGGTAGGGAAGTGATGATGACCTAAGGCCAGGGCGGGTCTGATGTGCTCAGGGTGCGGTCAGCTGCCTGGTGTTGGTCAGCAGGTCCGGGCTCAGGTTGTGTCAGACAGTGCATTAGTGCCCAGGTTAGACTATATAATTTGGGTACATTCGAGTGCCGTGTAGGTTTATCTTCATTTAAGCTGCCTGGTCAGCTCATTAGGCAATATATTTTTTCTAGAGGGCATGCAGAGTGCTTCATTTTCGGTCCGGAATTGCCAAACATGAAGGCTTCGGGGCCAGGGGAGTGAGGCCGGAAGTCTGAGAACACAAGCTAGACTTCGGATTCAGGGTGAGGGCACGGCAGGTACCCCCTGCAGATCTGAACCAATATCTCATGCATCTGAGGTCAGGGCGAGGATCCGATGTTGGCTCAGTTTGGAGTTTCTGTGCATGACGGCCCCTTCATGAAGGGAGCGGAATCTCGAGGCCATGGAGGTTTTCCACGTTGGGAGATGTGGGATGCCCCCTTCAAGGATTCCTTCTGCGGGACAATTGAGACTTGTTGGACAACTCCAGGACATCCCATATGGAATGACTCTAGAGCACCGTTCGAGGATGGATGCCTGGGAAGTCCGCCTCGCCTTCCATTTGTCTCCTAGCAACAAGACAGTTTAGATCTAATAGATCTGCGGGAGCAACCGGGGTGGCTGAGTTGAAATGCACTTTCCAGAGGATGGGTCCTAATGTGTGTTTGTGTCCATGAGGGCCTTGGAATGGGGAGGTGGCACCGGGACCCTGAACTATTCTCCTAAGCCTTGGCATAGCACCCATGCACAAGTTTCCTTGTGGAGACGAGATTTGTTCTGATGGGTGCCTCAGGAAATCCCCTCTGCTGGTATTGGAATCCAGGCTTTTGAGGAGACATGCCTGTAAACCAAAGCAATGGATCCGATAATGGCCTCGGGTCCTATCTGGTTCAATCTTCTTGGTATGAGTGGAGGTAGATGAGTGGAGGTAGATGCTCAGCTGTTATCAACCGCCCTTTTTTGTATCGGGCGACATACACTATAGGGATGGCCTCAGGGACTTTGGAGGGTTCTCCTAATTTGTACGATTTTTGACAATGGAATGGGCAGAATTCCCATGGATTGGGTGGGGGCAGTCCTAATGTGTGGCTCCAGGGGCCCCAGCCTTGAGGGAGTGTGGCCCAGGACTTTGAGGACAGAAGACTGAAAACACAAACTCAGCTTAAGTTTGGGGACGTAGGTATGGCACGCCCGATCTACAAACCATGAGAAGAACTCTTCAGGATATGAAGAATGAGCGAGTCTTAGTCGCTTGCTCAGGCTTTTGTCTCGGGATTTTGTTTCAGCGATGGCCGTGGAATTTTGGGGAGTTCTCATGGGCCATGGATGAATCTTCCTCTCTGTGGATTTGGCCCGATCCCAATTGTTTTTCGTCAATCTGTGGGATGGGAGGACTCCTTTCTGGTTTGTTACCTCTGTTGTCCCACCAAAAGAGGAATTCCAAAGCAGAGCCCTGGGGAAGAGTGAAGGGACACCCCGAACTATGGTTAAAATTTGGGGCCTAGGGGCATGGCAAGCCCAATATGCTGTCTCTTCATATAGACCCTGAGAGGCCTTACCTGAGGACTGGGCTCAGGCTGAGGGTCACAATGTGTGTTTGTGACCAATGTGGCCCGCAAGCATGGGCTGGGCCTCATGGGCCACGCTTGTTTCAACTACACTGAACGTTGGACAACATGCCAAGCACAAGGTTTCTTGCCATGGGGAAAGAGTTCTGATTTCTGCATCATTTTCAACCCTGGGCAGTGGTTGGAGATAAGGTCTAGGTTCTGGAGCCTGAAAACCGCAGTTGGGAAGAGATGACGACCTAAGGCCATGGCGGGTCCGATGTGCTCAGTGTGCGGCCAGCTGTCTGGGTGGACCCAGGAGGTCCAGGCTCAGGCTGGGTCAGAAGGGGAAATAGTGCCCAGGTCAGCCTCTATGTTTGGGGTACAGCCGATTGGCGTGCAGGTTGATCCTCATTTGGGGATTCGGGGTAGCCCTGAGGGCAATGTTTTACTTCTGTAGGGCAGGCAGAGTGCGGCATTGTAGTTCTGGATTGCCCAACTGGAGGGCTTGTGGGCCAGTAGTCTGAGGACGGAGTCTGAGAACCCAAGCTAGGCCTAGGTTTCTGGGTGAGGATATGGCAGGCACAATCTACAGACCTCAATAGAGATCTCGTGCATCTGAAGTCAGGGCAAGGATCAGACGATCGCTCAGGTTGGACTTTCTGCCCTGATGGCCCTTTCTTGAAGGGGGTTGGATCACGAGGACATGGGGGTTTTCCCACGATGGGAGTTGTGAGAAGCTCCAAACTGCAAAGATTCTTCTGCAGGACAATTGAGATCTGTTGGTTGGCTCCAGGCCAACGATTCCGAGCAGGGTTCTAAGGATGGATGGCTGGGTAGGCCACCTCGCATTCCAATTGTCTCCAAGCAACAAGACAGGTTAGATCTGCTGGATGTGGGGGGCAACCGAGAAGGCTGAGTTGAAATGGACTCTCCTGTGGATGTGTCCTAATATGTTTTTGTGTCTATGGAGACCTTGGAATGAAGCGGTGGCCCTGGGGCCCTGAAGGGTTCTCCTAAACACAGGCTTTGACACAGCTCCAACGTGCATTTTTCCCATGTGTAGATGAGATTTGTTCTGATGGGTGAGTCAAGAAACAGCCATATGCTGGTATTGAAATCCAGGCCTCTGAGGAGAGATGCCTGGAAAGCAAAGCAATGGATCCGATTAGTGCCTAGGGGCCTGTTCGTTCCTTTTTACCTCTGGGGACATCAGTCTACGGGTCTGAGTGCAGGTAGGTGCTCAGATGGGCTCAGATTGCCCCCTGTTTGTCCTGGGAAGCCACAACTCTTGGGATGGCCTCAGGGACTTTGGAGGTTATCCTATTAGTAGGGTTGTGGCCATTGGAATGGGCACATACAATTCCCTTGGAGAGGGCAAGTACAGTCCTCAGGTTTGGCTCCAGGGCCCTGAGCCTGTAGGGTGTGTAGGCCAGAGCTGTTTGGACAGTTGTCTGAAAACACAAACTCGGCTCATGTTTTGGGTCATAGGTATGGCAGGACTGATCTACAGACCATGAGGAGAACACTTCGGGATATTAAAAAAGGGCGAGTGTGAGGCTCTTGCACAAGTTTTTGTCTCTGGATATCGTGTCACTCATGGTCGTGAAATTGCCGGGTGACTTCATGGGAAATGGACGAGTCTTACTCTCTGGGGGTTCGGTCCCGTCCAAAGAGTTTGCGGTCATTCTGGGGATGGAAGAAGTCCGTTTTTTGTTGTTGTTGTCGATTTGTTTCATTTTGTTTTTCAACCTCAGATGTCCCACCAAATGAGGGATTCCAGAGTAGAGCCCTGGGGTGGGGCGACTGGACAACCAGAAATCTGGTTAAAAATTGGGGACTAGGGACATGTCAAGCCCATTATGACATCTCATGGTCCAGCCACTGAGAGGACTTACTAGAGGACAGGACTCACGCTGAGGTCACAATGCGTGTTTATGCTCTCCTCGCACTCAAGAATGGGCGGGGCCTCAGAGTGAATGCTGTTTTCTCCTACACTGAAGGTTGGACAACATGCCAACCACAAGGTTTCTTGCCATGGGTCAGGAAGAGTTCTGATTTCTGCATCACAGTCACCCGTGGGCAGTGATTGGAGATAAGGTCTAGGTTCTGAAGCCTGAAAACTGAGGTAGGGAAGAGATGATGACCTAAGGCCAGGGCGGGTCTGATGTGCTCAGCGTGCGGTCAGCTGTCTGGGTGTTGGTCAGCAGGTCTGGGCTCAGGTTGTGTCAGACAGTGCATTAGTGCCCAGGTTAGACTATATAATTTGGGTACATTCGAGTGCCGTGTAGGTTTATCTTCATTTAAGCTGCCTGGTCAGCTCATTAGGCAATATATTTTTTCTAGAGGGCATGCAGAGTGCTTCATTGTCGGTCCGGAATTGCCAAACATGAAGGCTTCGGGGCCAGGAGAGTGAACGGAAGTCTGAGAACACAAGCTAGTCTTCGGATTCAGGGTGAGGGCACGGCAGGTACCCCCTGCAGATCTGAACCAATATCTCATGCATCTGAAGTCAGGGCGAGGATCCGACGTTGGCTCAGGTTGGAGTTTCTGTGCATGACGGCCCCTTCATGAAGGGAGCGGAATCTCGAGGCCATGGAGGTTTTCCACGTTGGGAGATGTGGGATGCCCCCTTCAAGGATTCCTTCTGCGGGACAATTGAGACCTGTTGGACAGCTCCAGGACATCCCATATGGAATGACTCCAGAGCACCGTTCGAGGATGGATGCCTGGGAAGTCCGCCTCGCCTTCCAATTGTCTCCTAGCAACAAGACAGTTTAGATCTAGTGGATCTGCGGGAGCAACCGGGGTGGCTGAGTTGAAATGCACTTTCCAGAGGATGGGTCCTAATGTGTGTTTGTGTCCATGAGGGCCTTGGAATGGGGAGGTGGCTCCGGGACCCTGAAGTATTCTCCTAAGCTTTGGCATAGCTCCCATGCACAAGTTTCCTTGTGGAGACGAGATTTGTTCTGATGGGTGCCTCAGGAAATCCCCTCTGCTGGTATTGGAATCCAGGCTTTTGAGGAGACATGCCTGTAAACCAAAGCAATGGATCCGATAATGGCCTCGGGTCCTGTCTGGTTCAATCTTCTTGGTATGAGTGGAGGTAGATGAGTGGAGGTAGATGCTCAGCTGTTATCAACCGCCCTTTTTTGTCCCGGGCGACCTACACTATTGGGATGGCCTCAGGGACTTTGGAGGGTTCTCCTAATTTGTACGATTTTTGACAATGGAATGGGCAGAATTCCCATGGATTGGGTGGGGGCAGTCCTAATGTGTGGCTCCAGGGGCCCCAGCCTGGAGGGAGTGTGGCCCAGGACTTTGAGGACAGAAGACTGAAAACACAAACTCAGCTTAAGTTTGGGGACGTAGGTATGGCACGCCCGATCTACAAACCATGAGAAGAACTCTTCAGGATATGAAGAATAAGCGAGTCTGAGGCGCTTGCTCAGGCTTTTGTCTCTGGATTTTGTTTCAGCGATGGCCATGGAATGTTGGGGAGTTCTCATGGGCCATGGACGAATCTTCCTCTCTGTAGATTTGGCCCGATCCCAATTGTTTTTCGTCAATCTGTGGGATGGGAGGACTCCTTTCAGGTTTGTTACCTCAGGTGTCCCACCAAAAGAGGAATTCCAAAGCAGAGCCCTGGGGAAGAGTGAAGGGACACCCCGAACTATGGTTAAAAATTGGGGCCTAGGGGCATGGCAAGACCAATATGCTGTCTCTTCATATAGGCCCTGAGAGGCCTTACCTGAGGACTGGGCTGAGGCTCAGGGTCACAATGTGTGTTTGGGACCAATGTGGCCCGCAAGCATGGGCTGGGCCTCATGGGCCACGCTTGTTTCAACTACACTGAACGTTGGACAACATGCCAACCACAAGGTTTCTTGCCATGGGGAAAGAGTTCTGATTTCTGCATCATTTTCAGCCCTGGGCAGTGGTTGGAGATAAGGTCTAGGTTCTGGAGCCTGAAAACCGCAGTTGGGAAGAGATGACGACCTAAGGCCATGGCGGGTCCGATGTGCTCAGTGTGCGGCCAGCTGTCTGTGTGGGACCAGGAGGTCCAGGCTCAGGCTGGGTCAGAAGGGGAAATAGTGCCCATGTTAGCCTCTATGTTTGGGGTACAGCCAAATGGCGTGCAGGTTGATCCTCATTTGGGGTTTCGGGGTAGCCCTGAGGGCAATGTTTTACTTCTGTAGGGCAGGCAGAGTGCGGCATTGTAGTTCTGGATTGCCCAACTGGAGGGCTTGTGGGCCAGTAGTCTGAGGACGGAGTCTGAGAACCCAAGCTAGGCCTAGGTTTCTGGGTGAGGATATGGCAGGCACAATCTACAGACCTCAATAGAGATCTCGTGCATCTGAAGTCAGGGCAAGGATCAGACGATCGCTCAGGTTGGACTTTCTGCCCTGATGGCCCTTTCTTGAAGGGGGTTGGATCACGAGGACATGGGGGTTTTCCCACGATGGGAGTTGTGAGAAGCTCCAAACTGCAAAGATTCTTCTGCAGGACAATTGAGACCTGTTGGTTGGCTCCAGGCCAACGATTCCGAGCAGGGTTCTAAGGACGGATGGCTGGGTAGCCCACCTCGCATTCCAATTGTCTCCAAGCAACAAGACAGGTTAGATCTGCTGGATGTGGGGGGCAACCGAGGAGGCTGAGTTGAAATGGACTCTCCTGTGGATGTGTCCTAATATGTTTTTGTGTCTATGGAGACCTTGGAATGATGCGGTGGCCCTGGGGCCCTGAAGGGTTCTCCTAAACAGAGGCTTTGACACAGCTCCAACGTGCATGTTTCCCATGTGTAGATGAGATTTGTTCTGATGGGTGAGTCAAGAAACAGCCATATGCTGGTATTGAAATCCAGGCCTCTGATGAGAGTTTCCTGGAAACCAAAGCAATGGATCCGATTAGTGCCTAGGGGCCTGTTCGTTCCTTTTTACCTCTGGGGACATCAGTCTACGGGTCTGAGTGCAGGTAGGTGCTCAGATGGGCTCAGATTGCCCCCTGTTTGTCCTGGGAAGCCACAACTATTGGGATGGCCTCAGGGACTTTGGAGGTTATCCTATTAGTAGGGTTGTGGCCATTGGAATGGGCACATACAATTCCCTTGGAGAGGGCAAGTACAGTCCTCAGGTTTGGCTCCAGGGCCCTGAGCCTGTAGGGTGTGTAGGCCAGAGCTGTTTGGACAGTTGTCGGAAAACACAAACTCGGCTCATGTTTTGGGTCATAGGTATGGCAGGACTGATCTACAGACCATGAGCAGAACACTTCGGGATATGAAAAAAGGGCGAGTGTGAGGCTCTTGCTCAAGTTTTTGTCTCTGCATATCGTGTCACTCATGGTCGTGAAATTGCCGGGTGACTTCATGGGAAATGGACGAGTCTTACTCTCTGGGGGTTCGGTCCCGTCCAAAGAGTTTGCGGTCATTCTGGGGATGGAAGAAGTCCGTTTTTTTGTTGTTGTTGTCGATTTGTTTCATTTTGTTTTTCAACCTCAGATGTCCCACCAAATGAGGGATTCCAGAGTAGAGCCCTGGGGTGGGGCGACTGGACAAAGAGAAATCTGGTTAAAAATTGGGGACTAGGGACATGTCAAGCCCATTATGACATCTAATGGTCCAGCCACTGAGAGGACTTACTAGAGGACAGGACTCACGCTGAGGTCACAATGCGTGTTTATGCTCTCTTCGCACTCAAGAATGGGCGGGGCCTCAGGGTGAATGCTGTTTTCTCCTATACTGAACGTTGGACAACATGCCAACCACAAGGTTTCTTGCCATGGGTCAGGAAGAGTTCTGATTTCTGCATCACAGTCACCCGTGGGCAGTGATTGGAGATAAGGTCTAGGTTCTGAAGCCTGAAAACTGAGGTAGGGAAGAGATGATGACCTAAGGCCAGGGCGGGTCTGATGTGCTCAGGGTGCGGTCAGCTGTCTGGGTGTTGGACAGCAGGTCCGGGCTCAGGTTGTGTCAGACAGTGCATTAGTCCCCAGGTTAGACTATATAATTTGGGTACATTCAGGTGCCGTGTAGGTTTATCTTCATTTAAGCTGCCTGGTCAGCTCATTAGGCAATATATTTTTTCTAGAGGGCAGGCAGAGTGCTTCATTGTCGGTCCGGAATTGGCAAACATGAGGGCTTCGGGGCCATGAGAGTGAGGACGGAAGTCTAAGAACACAAGCTAGACTTCGGATTCAGGGTGAGGGCACGGCAGGTACCCCCTGCAGATCTGAACCAATATCTCATGCATCTGAAGTCAGGGCGAGGATCCGACGCTGGCTCAGGTTGGAGTTTCTGTGCATGACGGCCCCTTCATGAAGGGAGCGGAATCTCGAGGCCATGGAGGTTTTCCACGTTGGGAGATGTGGGATGCCCCCTTCAAGGATTCCTTCTGCGGGACAATTGAGACCTGTTGGACAGCTCCAGGACATCCCATATGGAATGACTCCAGAGCACCGTTCGAGGATGGATGCCTGGGAAGTCCGCCTCGCCTTCCAATTGCCTCCTAGCAACAAGACAGTTTAGATCTAATGGATCTGCGGGAGCAACCGGGGTGGCTGAGTTGAAATGCACTTTCCAGAGGATGGGTCCTAATGTGTGTTTGTGTCCATGAGGGCCTTGGAATGGGGAGGTGGCACCGGGACCCTGAAGTATTCTCCTAAGCTTTGGCATAGCTCCCATGCACAAGTTTCCTTGTGGAGACGAGATTTGTTCTGATGGGTGCCTCAGGAAATCCCCTCTGCTGGTATTGGAATCCAGGCTTTTGAGGAGACATGCCTGTAAACCAAAGCAATGGATCCGATAATGGCCTAGGGCCCTGTCTGGTTCAATCTTCTTGGTATGAGTGGAGGTAGATGAGTGGAGGAAGATGCTCAGCTGGTATCAACCGCCCTTTTTTGTCCCGGGCGACCTACACTATTGGGATGGCCTCAGGGACTTTGGAGGGTTCTCCTAATTTGTACGATTTTTGACAATGGAATGGGCAGAATTCCCATGGATTGGGTGGGGGCAGTTCTAATGTGTGGCTCCAGGGGCCCCAGCCTGGAGGGAGTGTGGCCCAGGACTTTGAGGACAGAAGACTGAAAACACAAACTCAGCTTAAGTTTGGGGACGTAGGTATGGCACGCCCGATCTACGAACCATGAGAAGAACTCTTCAGGATATGAAGAATGAGCGAGTCTGAGGCGCTTGCTCAGGCTATTGTCTCTGGATTTTGTTTCAGCGATGGCCGTGGAATGTTGGGGAGTTCTCATGGGCCATGGACGAATCTTCCTCTCTGTGGATTTGGCCCGATCCCAATTGTTTTTCGTCAATCTGTGGGATGGGAGGACTCCTTTCAGGTTTGTTACCTCAGGTGTCCCACCAAAAGAGGAATTCCAAAGCAGAGCCCTGGGGAAGAGTGAAGGGACACCCCGAACTATGGTTAAAAATTGGGGCCTAGGGGCATGGCAAGCCCAATATGCTGTCTCTTCATATAGGCCCTGAGAGGCCTTACCTGAGGACTGGGCTGAGGCTCAGGGTCACAATGTGTGTTTGTGACCAATGTGGCCCGCAAGCATGGGCTCGGCCTCATGGGCCACGCTTGTTTCAACTACACTGAACGTTGGACAACATGCCAAGCACAAGGTTTCTTGCCATGGGGAAAGAGTTCTGATTTCTGCATCGTTTTCAACTCTGGGCAGTGTTTGGAGATAAGGTCTAGGTTCTGGAGCCTGAAAACCGCAGTTGGGATGAGATGACGACCTAAGGCCATGGCGGGTCCGATGTGCTCAGTGTGCTGCCAGCTGTCTGTGTGTGACCAGGAGGTCCAGGCTCAGGCTAGGTCAGAAGGGGAAATAGTGCCCAGGTCAGCCTCTATGTTTGGGGTACAGCCGAATGGCGTGCAGGTTGATCCTCATTTGGGGATTCGGGGTAGCCCTGAGGGCAATGTTTTACTTCTGTAGGGCAGGCAGAGTGCGGCATTGTAGTTCTCGATTTCCAAACTGGAGGGCTTGTGGGCCAGTAGTCTGAGGACGGAGTCTGAGAACCCAAGCTAGGCCTAGGTTTCTGGGTGAGGATATGGCAGGCACAATCTACAGACCTCAATAGAGATCTCGTGCATCTGAAGTCAGGGCAAGGATCAGACGATCGCTCAGGTTGGACTTTCTGCCCTGATGGCCCTTTCTTGAAGGGGGTTGGATCACGAGGACATGGGGGTTTTCCCACGATGGGAGTTGTGAGAAGCTCCAAACTGCAAAGATTCTTCTGCAGGACAATTGAGACCTGTTGGTTGGCTCCAGGCCAACGATTCCGAGCAGGGTTCTAAGGACGGATGGCTGGGTAGCCCACCTCGCATTCCAATTGTCTCCAAGCAACAAGACAGGTTAGATCTGCTGGATGTGGGGGGCAACCGAGGAGGCTGAGTTGAAATGGACTCTCCTGTGGATGTGTCCTAATATGTTTTTGTGTCTATGGAGACCTTGGAATGAAGCGGTGGCCCTGGGGCCCTGAAGGGTTCTCCTAAACAGAGGCTTTGACACAGCTCCAACGTGCATGTTTCCCATGTGTAGATGAGATTTGTTCTGATGGGTGAGTCAAGAAACAGCCATATGCTGTTATTGAAATCCAGGATTCTGAGGAGAGTTTCCTGGAAAGCAAAGCAATGGATCCGATTAGTGCCTAGGGGCCTGTTCGTTCCTTTTTACCTCTGGGGACATCAGTCTAGGGGTCTGAGTGCAGGTAGGTGCTCAGATGGGCTCAGATTGCCCCTGTTTGTCCTGGGAAGCCACAACTCTTGGGATGGCCTCAGGGACTTTGGAGGTTATCCTATTAGTAGGGTTGTGGCCATTGGAATGGGCACATACAATTCCCTTGGAGAGGGCAAGTACAGTCCTCAGGTTTGGCTCCAGGGCCCTGAGCCTGTAGGGTGTGTAGGCCAGAGCTGTTTGGACAGTTGTCTGAAAACACAAACTCGGCTCATGTTTTGGGTCATAGGTATGGCAGGACTGATCAACAGACCATGAGCAGAACACTTCGGGATATGAAAAAAGGGCGAGTGTGAGGCTCTTGCTCAAGTTTTTGTCTCTGGATATCGTGTCACTCATGGTCGTGAAATTGCCGGGTGACTTCATGGGAAATGGACGAGTCTTACTCTCTGGGGGTTCGGTCCA
The DNA here is from genome assembly GCF_964662115.1 of Mustela nivalis. Lineage (NCBI taxonomy): Eukaryota > Metazoa > Chordata > Mammalia > Carnivora > Mustelidae > Mustela > Mustela nivalis. The sequence continues at coordinate 1,182,130 of NW_028136494.1, read as the reverse complement.
GTCCAAAGAGTTTGTGGTCATTCTGGGGATGGAAGAAGTCCGTTTTTTGTTGTTGTTGTCGATTTGTTTCATTTTGTTTTTCAACCTCAGATGTCCCACCAAATGAGGGATTCCAGAGTAGAGCCCTGGGGTGGGGCGACTGGACAACCAGAAATCTGGTTAAAAATTGGGGACTAGGGACATGTCAAGCCCATTATGACATCTAATGGTCCAGCCACTGAGAGGACTTACTGGAGGACAGGACTCACGCTGAGGTCACAATGCGTGTTTATGCTCTCGTCGCACTCAAGAATGGGCGGGGCCTCAGGGTGAATGCTGGTTTCTCCTACACTGAACGTTGGACAACATGCCAACCACAAGGTTTCTTGCCATGGGTCAGGAAGAGTTCTGATTTCTGCATCACAGTCACCCGTGGGCAGTGATTGGAGATAATGTCTAGGTTCTGAAGCCTGAAAACTGAGGTAGGGAAGAGATGATGACCTAAGGCCATGGCGGGTCTGATGTGCTCAGGGCGAGGTCATCTGTCTGGGTGTTGGTCAGCAGGTCCGGGCTCATGTTGTGTCAGACAGTGCATTTCTGCCCAGGTTAGACTATATAATTTGGGTACATTCGAGTGCCGTGTAGGTTTATCTTCCTTTAAGCTGCCTGGTCAGCTCATTAGGCAATATATTTTTTCTAGAGGACAGGCAGAGTGCTTCATTGTCGGTCCATAATTGCCAAACATGAGGGCTTCGGGGCCAGGAGAGTGAGGACGGAAGTCTGAGAACACAAGCTAGACTTCGGATTCAGGGTGAGGGCACGGCAGGTACCCCCTGCAGATCTGAACCAATATCTCATGCATCTGAATTCAGGGCGAGGATCTGACGTTGGCTCAGGTTGGAGTTTCTGTGCATGACGGCCCCTTCATGAAGGGAGCGGAATCTCGAGGCCATGGAGGTTTTCCACGTTGGGAGATGTGGGATGCCCCCTTCAAGGATTCCTTCTGCGGGACAATTGAGACCTGTTGGACAGCTCCAGGACATCCCATATGGAATGACTCCAGAGCACCGTTCGAGGATGGATGCCTGGGAAGTCCGCCTCGCCTTCCAATTGTCTCCTAGCAACAAGACAGTTTAGATCTAGTGGATCTGCGGGAGCAACCGGGGTGGCTGAGTTGAAATGCACTTTCCAGAGGATGGGTCCTAATGTGTGTTTGTGTCCATGAGGGCCTTGGAATGGGGAGGTGGCTCCGGGACCCTGAAGTATTCTCCTAAGCTTTGGCATAGCTCCCATGCACAAGTTTCCTTGTGGAGACGAGATTTGTTCTGATGGGTGCCTCAGGAAATCCCCTCTGCTGGTATTGGAATCCAGGCTTTTGAGGAGACATGCCTGTAAACCAAAGCAATGGATCCGATAATGGCCTCGGGTCCTGTCTGGTTCAATCTTCTTGGTATGAGTGGAGGTAGATGAGTGGAGGTAGATGCTCAGCTGTTATCAACCGCCCTTTTTTGTCCCGGGCGACCTACACTATTGGGATGGCCTCAGGGACTTTGGAGGGTTCTCCTAATTTGTACGATTTTTGACAATGGAATGGGCAGAATTCCCATGGATTGGGTGGGGGCAGTCCTAATGTGTGGCTCCAGGGGCCCCAGCCTGGAGGGAGTGTGGCCCAGGACTTTGAGGACAGAAGACTGAAAACACAAACTCAGCTTAAGTTTGGGGACGTAGGTATGGCACGCCCGATCTACAAACCATGAGAAGAACTCTTCAGGATATGAAGAATAAGCGAGTCTGAGGCGCTTGCTCAGGCTTTTGTCTCTGGATTTTGTTTCAGCGATGGCCATGGAATGTTGGGGAGTTCTCATGGGCCATGGACGAATCTTCCTCTCTGTAGATTTGGCCCGATCCCAATTGTTTTTCGTCAATCTGTGGGATGGGAGGACTCCTTTCAGGTTTGTTACCTCAGGTGTCCCACCAAAAGAGGAATTCCAAAGCAGAGCCCTGGGGAAGAGTGAAGGGACACCCCGAACTATGGTTAAAAATTGGGGCCTAGGGGCATGGCAAGACCAATATGCTGTCTCTTCATATAGGCCCTGAGAGGCCTTACCTGAGGACTGGGCTGAGGCTCAGGGTCACAATGTGTGTTTGGGACCAATGTGGCCCGCAAGCATGGGCTGGGCCTCATGGGCCACGCTTGTTTCAACTACACTGAACGTTGGACAACATGCCAACCACAAGGTTTCTTGCCATGGGGAAAGAGTTCTGATTTCTGCATCATTTTCAGCCCTGGGCAGTGGTTGGAGATAAGGTCTAGGTTCTGGAGCCTGAAAACCGCAGTTGGGAAGAGATGACGACCTAAGGCCATGGCGGGTCCGATGTGCTCAGTGTGCGGCCAGCTGTCTGTGTGGGACCAGGAGGTCCAGGCTCAGGCTGGGTCAGAAGGGGAAATAGTGCCCATGTTAGCCTCTATGTTTGGGGTACAGCCAAATGGCGTGCAGGTTGATCCTCATTTGGGGTTTCGGGGTAGCCCTGAGGGCAATGTTTTACTTCTGTAGGGCAGGCAGAGTGCGGCATTGTAGTTCTGGATTGCCCAACTGGAGGGCTTGTGGGCCAGTAGTCTGAGGACGGAGTCTGAGAACCCAAGCTAGGCCTAGGTTTCTGGGTGAGGATATGGCAGGCACAATCTACAGACCTCAATAGAGATCTCGTGCATCTGAAGTCAGGGCAAGGATCAGACGATCGCTCAGGTTGGACTTTCTGCCCTGATGGCCCTTTCTTGAAGGGGGTTGGATCACGAGGACATGGGGGTTTTCCCACGATGGGAGTTGTGAGAAGCTCCAAACTGCAAAGATTCTTCTGCAGGACAATTGAGACCTGTTGGTTGGCTCCAGGCCAACGATTCCGAGCAGGGTTCTAAGGACGGATGGCTGGGTAGCCCACCTCGCATTCCAATTGTCTCCAAGCAACAAGACAGGTTAGATCTGCTGGATGTGGGGGGCAACCGAGGAGGCTGAGTTGAAATGGACTCTCCTGTGGATGTGTCCTAATATGTTTTTGTGTCTATGGAGACCTTGGAATGATGCGGTGGCCCTGGGGCCCTGAAGGGTTCTCCTAAACAGAGGCTTTGACACAGCTCCAACGTGCATGTTTCCCATGTGTAGATGAGATTTGTTCTGATGGGTGAGTCAAGAAACAGCCATATGCTGGTATTGAAATCCAGGCCTCTGATGAGAGTTTCCTGGAAACCAAAGCAATGGATCCGATTAGTGCCTAGGGGCCTGTTCGTTCCTTTTTACCTCTGGGGACATCAGTCTACGGGTCTGAGTGCAGGTAGGTGCTCAGATGGGCTCAGATTGCCCCCTGTTTGTCCTGGGAAGCCACAACTATTGGGATGGCCTCAGGGACTTTGGAGGTTATCCTATTAGTAGGGTTGTGGCCATTGGAATGGGCACATACAATTCCCTTGGAGAGGGCAAGTACAGTCCTCAGGTTTGGCTCCAGGGCCCTGAGCCTGTAGGGTGTGTAGGCCAGAGCTGTTTGGACAGTTGTCGGAAAACACAAACTCGGCTCATGTTTTGGGTCATAGGTATGGCAGGACTGATCTACAGACCATGAGCAGAACACTTCGGGATATGAAAAAAGGGCGAGTGTGAGGCTCTTGCTCAAGTTTTTGTCTCTGCATATCGTGTCACTCATGGTCGTGAAATTGCCGGGTGACTTCATGGGAAATGGACGAGTCTTACTCTCTGGGGGTTCGGTCCCGTCCAAAGAGTTTGCGGTCATTCTGGGGATGGAAGAAGTCCGTTTTTTTGTTGTTGTTGTCGATTTGTTTCATTTTGTTTTTCAACCTCAGATGTCCCACCAAATGAGGGATTCCAGAGTAGAGCCCTGGGGTGGGGCGACTGGACAAAGAGAAATCTGGTTAAAAATTGGGGACTAGGGACATGTCAAGCCCATTATGACATCTAATGGTCCAGCCACTGAGAGGACTTACTAGAGGACAGGACTCACGCTGAGGTCACAATGCGTGTTTATGCTCTCTTCGCACTCAAGAATGGGCGGGGCCTCAGGGTGAATGCTGTTTTCTCCTATACTGAACGTTGGACAACATGCCAACCACAAGGTTTCTTGCCATGGGTCAGGAAGAGTTCTGATTTCTGCATCACAGTCACCCGTGGGCAGTGATTGGAGATAAGGTCTAGGTTCTGAAGCCTGAAAACTGAGGTAGGGAAGAGATGATGACCTAAGGCCAGGGCGGGTCTGATGTGCTCAGGGTGCGGTCAGCTGTCTGGGTGTTGGACAGCAGGTCCGGGCTCAGTTTGTGTCAGACAGTGCATTAGTCCCCAGGTTAGACTATATAATTTGGGTACATTCAGGTGCCGTGTAGGTTTATCTTCATTTAAGCTGCCTGGTCAGCTCATTAGGCAATATATTTTTTCTAGAGGGCAGGCAGAGTGCTTCATTGTCGGTCCGGAATTGGCAAACATGAGGGCTTCGGGGCCATGAGAGTGAGGACGGAAGTCTAAGAACACAAGCTAGACTTCGGATTCAGGGTGAGGGCACGGCAGGTACCCCCTGCAGATCTGAACCAATATCTCATGCATCTGAAGTCAGGGCGAGGATCCGACGCTGGCTCAGGTTGGAGTTTCTGTGCATGACGGCCCCTTCATGAAGGGAGCGGAATCTCGAGGCCATGGAGGTTTTCCACGTTGGGAGATGTGGGATGCCCCCTTCAAGGATTCCTTCTGCGGGACAATTGAGACCTGTTGGACAGCTCCAGGACATCCCATATGGAATGACTCCAGAGCACCGTTCGAGGATGGATGCCTGGGAAGTCCGCCTCGCCTTCCAATTGTCTCCTAGCAACAAGACAGTTTAGATCTAATGGATCTGCGGGAGCAACCGGGGTGGCTGAGTTGAAATGCACTTTCCAGAGGATGGGTCCTAATGTGTGTTTGTGTCCATGAGGGCCTTGGAATGGGGAGGTGGCACCGGGACCCTGAAGTATTCTCCTAAGCTTTGGCATAGCTCCCATGCACAAGTTTCCTTGTGGAGACGAGATTTGTTCTGATGGGTGCCTCAGGAAATCCCCTCTGCTGGTATTGGAATCCAGGCTTTTGAGGAGACATGCCTGTAAACCAAAGCAATGGATCCGATAATGGCCTAGGGCCCTGTCTGGTTCAATCTTCTTGGTATGAGTGGAGGTAGATGAGTGGAGGAAGATGCTCAGCTGGTATCAACCGCCCTTTTTTGTCCCGGGCGACCTACACTATTGGGATGGCCTCAGGGACTTTGGAGGGTTCTCCTAATTTGTACGATTTTTGACAATGGAATGGGCAGAATTCCCATGGATTGGGTGGGGGCAGTTCTAATGTGTGGCTCCAGGGGCCCCAGCCTGGAGGGAGTGTGGCCCAGGACTTTGAGGACAGAAGACTGAAAACACAAACTCAGCTTAAGTTTGGGGACGTAGGTATGGCACGCCCGATCTACGAACCATGAGAAGAACTCTTCAGGATATGAAGAATGAGCGAGTCTGAGGCGCTTGCTCAGGCTTTTGTCTCTGGATTTTGTTTCAGCGATGGCCGTGGAATGTTGGGGAGTTCTCATGGGCCATGGACGAATCTTCCTCTCTGTGGATTTGGCCCGATCCCAATTGTTTTTCGTCAATCTGTGGGATGGGAGGACTCCTTTCAGGTTTGTTACCTCAGGTGTCCCACCAAAAGAGGAATTCCAAAGCAGAGCCCTGGGGAAGAGTGAAGGGACACCCCGAACTATGGTTAAAAATTGGGGCCTAGGGGCATGGCAAGCCCAATATGCTGTCTCTTCATATAGGCCCTGAGAGGCCTTACCTGAGGACTGGGCTGAGGCTCAGGGTCACAATGTGTGTTTGTGACCAATGTGGCCCGCAAGCATGGGCTCGGCCTCATGGGCCACGCTTGTTTCAACTACACTGAACGTTGGACAACATGCCAAGCACAAGGTTTCTTGCCATGGGGAAAGAGTTCTGATTTCTGCATCGTTTTCAACTCTGGGCAGTGGTTGGAGATAAGGTCTAGGTTCTGGAGCCTGAAAACCGCAGTTGGGATGAGATGACGACCTAAGGCCATGGCGGGTCCGATGTGCTCAGTGTGCTGCCAGCTGTCTGTGTGTGACCAGGAGGTCCAGGCTCAGGCTAGGTCAGAAGGGGAAATAGTGCCCAGGTCAGCCTCTATGTTTGGGGTACAGCCGAATGGCGTGCAGGTTGATCCTCATTTGGGGATTCGGGGTAGCCCTGAGGGCAATGTTTTACTTCTGTAGGGCAGGCAGAGTGCGGCATTGTAGTTCTCGATTTCCAAACTGGAGGGCTTGTGGGCCAGTAGTCTGAGGACGGAGTCTGAGAACCCAAGCTAGGCCTAGGTTTCTGGGTGAGGATATGGCAGGCACAATCTACAGACCTCAATAGAGATCTCGTGCATCTGAAGTCAGGGCAAGGATCAGACGATCGCTCAGGTTGGACTTTCTGCCCTGATGGCCCTTTCTTGAAGGGGGTTGGATCACGAGGACATGGGGGTTTTCCCACGATGGGAGTTGTGAGAAGCTCCAAACTGCAAAGATTCTTCTGCAGGACAATTGAGACCTGTTGGTTGGCTCCAGGCCAACGATTCCGAGCAGGGTTCTAAGGACGGATGGCTGGGTAGCCCACCTCGCATTCCAATTGTCTCCAAGCAACAAGACAGGTTAGATCTGCTGGATGTGGGGGGCAACCGAGGAGGCTGAGTTGAAATGGACTCTCCTGTGGATGTGTCCTAATATGTTTTTGTGTCTATGGAGACCTTGGAATGAAGCGGTGGCCCTGGGGCCCTGAAGGGTTCTCCTAAACAGAGGCTTTGACACAGCTCCAACGTGCATGTTTCCCATGTGTAGATGAGATTTGTTCTGATGGGTGAGTCAAGAAACAGCCATATGCTGTTATTGAAATCCAGGATTCTGAGGAGAGTTTCCTGGAAAGCAAAGCAATGGATCCGATTAGTGCCTAGGGGCCTGTTCGTTCCTTTTTACCTCTGGGGACATCAGTCCAGGGGTCTGAGTGCAGGTAGGTGCTCAGATGGGCTCAGATTGCCCCTGTTTGTCCTGGGAAGCCACAACTCTTGGGATGGCCTCAGGGACTTTGGAGGTTATCCTATTAGTAGGGTTGTGGCCATTGGAATGGGCACATACAATTCCCTTGGAGAGGGCAAGTACAGTCCTCAGGTTTGGCTCCAGGGCCCTGAGCCTGTAGGGTGTGTAGGCCAGAGCTGTTTGGACAGTTGTCTGAAAACACAAACTCGGCTCATGTTTTGGGTCATAGGTATGGCAGGACTGATCAACAGACCATGAGCAGAACACTTCGGGATATGAAAAAAGGGCGAGTGTGAGGCTCTTGCTCAAGTTTTTGTCTCTGGATATCGTGTCACTCATGGTCGTGAAATTGCCGGGTGACTTCATGGGAAATGGACGAGTCTTACTCTCTGGGGGTTCGGTCCAGTCCAAAGAGTTTGCGGTCATTCTGGGGATGGAAGAAGTCCGTTTTTTGTTGTTGTTGTCGATTTGTTTCATTTTGTTTTTCAACCTCAGATGTCCCACCAAATGAGGGATTCCAGAGTAGAGCCCTGGGGTGGGGCGACTGGACAACCAGAAATCTGGTTAAAAATTGGGGACTAGGGACATGTCAAGCCCATTATGACATCTAATGGTCCAGCCACTGAGAGGACTTACTGGAGGACAGGACTCACGCTGAGGTCACAATGCGTGTTTATGCTCTCGTCGCACTCAAGAATGGGCGGGGCCTCAGGGTGAATGCTGGTTTCTCCTACACTGAACGTTGGACAACATGCCAACCACAAGGTTTCTTGCCATGGGTCAGGAAGAGTTCTGATTTCTGCATCACAGTCACCCGTGGGCAGTGATTGGAGATAATGTCTAGGTTCTGAAGCCTGAAAACTGAGGTAGGGAAGAGATGATGACCTAAGGCCATGGCGGGTCTGATGTGCTCAGGGCGAGGTCATCTGTCTGGGTGTTGGTCAGCAGGTCCGGGCTCATGTTGTGTCAGACAGTGCATTTCTGCCCAGGTTAGACTATATAATTTGGGTACATTCGAGTGCCGTGTAGGTTTATCTTCATTTAAGCTGCCTGGTCAGCTCATTAGGCAATATATTTTTTCTAGAGGACAGGCAGAGTGCTTCATTGTCGGTCCAGAATTGCCAAACATGAGGGCTTCGGGGCCAGGAGAGTGAGGACGGAAGTCTGAGAACACAAGCTAGACTTCGGATTCAGGGTGAGGGCACGGCAGGTACCCCCTGCAGATCTGAACCAATATCTCATGCATCTGAATTCAGGGCGAGGATCTGACGTTGGCTCAGGTTGGAGTTTCTGTGCATGACGGCCCCTTCATGAAGGGAGCGGAATCTCGAGGCCATGGAGGTTTTCCACGTTGGGAGATGTGGGATGCCCCCTTCAAGGATTCCTTCTGCGGGACAATTGAGACCTGTTGGACAGCTCCAGGACATCCCATATGGAATGACTCCAGAGCACCGTTCGAGGATGGATGCCTGGGAAGTTCGCATCGCCTTCCAATTGTCTCCTAGCAACAAGAGAGTTTAGATCTAATGGATCTGCGGGAGCAACCGGGGTGGCTGAGTTGAAATGCACTTTCCAGAGGATGGGTCCTAATGTGTGTTTTTGTCCATGAGGGCCTTGGAATGGGGAGGTGGCACGGGGACCCTGAAGTATTCTCCTAAGCTTTGGCAGAGCTCCCATGCCCAAGTTTCCTTGTGGAGACGAGATTTGTTCTGATGGGTGCCTCAGGAAATCCACTCTGCTGGTATTGGAATCCAGGCTTTTCAGGAGACATGCCTGTAAACCAAAGCCATGGATCCGATAATGGCCTCGGGTCCTGTCTGGTTCAATCTTCTTGGTATGAGTGGAGGTAGATGAGTGGAGGTAGATGCTCAGCCGGTATCAACCGCCCTTTTTTGTCCCGGGCGACCTACACTATTGGGATGGCCTCAGGGACTTTGGAGGGTTCTCCTAATTTGTACGATTTTTGACAATGGAATGGGCAGAATTCCCATGGATTGGTGGGGGCAGTCCTAATGTGTGGCTCCAGGGGCCCCAGCCTAGAGGGAGTGTGGCCCAGGACTTTGAAGACAGAAGACTGAAAACACAAACTCAGCTTAAGTTTTGGGACGTAGGTATGGCACGCCCGATCTACAAACCATGAGAAGAACTCTTCAGGATATGAAGATTGAGTGAGTCCGAGTCGCTTGCTCAGGCTTTTGTCTCTGGATTTTGTTTCAGCGATGGCCGTGGAATGTTGGGGAGGTCTCATGGGCCATGGACGAATCTTCCTCTCTGTGGATTTGGCCCGATCCCAATTGTTTTTCGTCAATCTGTGGGATGGGAGGACTCCTTTAAGGTTTGTTACCTCTGGTGTCCCACCAAAAGAGGAATTCCAAAGCAGAGCCCTGGGGAAGAGTGAAGGGTCACCCCGAACGATGGTTAAAAATTGGGGCCTAGGGGCATGGCAAGCCCAATATGCTGTCTCTTCATATAGGCCCTGAGAGGCCTTACCTGAGGACTGGGCTCAGGCTGAGGGTCACAATGTGTGTTTGTGAACAGTGTGGCCCGCAAGCATGGGCTGGGCCTCATGGGCCACGCTTGTTTCAACTACACTGAACGTTGGACAACATGCCAAGCACAAGGTTTCTTGCCATGGGGAAAGAGTTCTGATTTCTGCATCATTTTCAACCCTGGGCAGTGGTTGGAGATAAGGTCTAGGTTCTGGAGCCTGAAAACCGCAGTTGGGAAGAGATGACGTCCTAAGGCCATGGCGGGTCCGATGTGCTCAGTGTGCGGCCAGCTGTCTGGGTGGGACCAGGAGGTCCAGGCTCAGGCTGGGTCAGAAGGGGAAATAATGCCCAGGTCAGCCTATATGTTTGGGGTACAGCCGAATGGCGTGCAGGTTGATCCTCATTTGGGGTTTCGGGGTAGCCCTGAGGGCAATGTTTTACTTCTGTAGGGTAGGCAGAGTGCGGCATTGTAGTTCTGGATTGCCCAACTGGAGGGCTTGTGGGCCAGTAGTCTGAGGACGGAGTCTGAGAACCCAAGCTAGGCCTAGGTTTCTGGGTGAGGATATGGCAGGCACAATCTACAGACCTCAATCGAGATCTCGTGCATCTGAAGTCAGGGCAAGGATCAGACGATCGCTCAGGTTGGACTTTCTGCCCTGATGGCCCTTTCTTGAAGGGGGTTGGATCACGAGGACATGGGGGTTTTCCCACGATGGGAGTTGTGAGAAGCTCCAAACTGCAAAGATTCTTCTGCAGGACAATTGAGATCTGTTGGTTGGCTCCAGGCCAACGATTCCGAGCAGGGTTCTAAGGATGGATGGCTGCGTAGCCCACCTCGCATTCCAATTGTCTCCAAGCAACAAGACAGGTTAGATCTGCTGGATTTGGGGGCAACCGAGGAGGCTGAGTTGAAATGGACTCTCCTGTGGATGTGTCGTAATATGTTTTTGTGTCTATGGAGACCTTGGAATGAAGCGGTGGCCCTGGGGCCCTGAAGGGTTCTCCTAAACAGAGGCTTTGACACAGCTCCAACGTGCATGTTTCCCATGTGTAGATGAGATTTGTTCTGATGGGTGAGTCAAGAAACAGTCATATGCTGGTATTGAAATCCAGGCCTCTGAGGAGAGATGCTTGGAAAACAAAGCAAAGGATCCGATTAGTGCCTAGGGGCCTGTTCGTTCCTTTTTACCTCTGGGGACATCAGTCTACGGGTCTGAGTGCAGGTAGGTGCTCAGATGGGCTCAGGTTGCCCCTGTTTGTCCTGGGAAGCCACAACTATTGGGATGGCCTCAGGGACTTTGGAGGTTATCCTATTAGTAGGGTTGTGGCCATTGGAATGGGCACATACATTTCCCTTGGAGAGGGCAAGTACAGTCCTCAGGTTTGGCTCCAGGGCCCTGAGCCTGTAGGGTGTGTAGGCCAGAGCTGTTTGGACAGTTGTCTGAAAACACAAACTCGGCTTATGTTTTGGGTCATAGGTATGGCAGGACTGATCTACAGACCATGAGGAGAACACTTCGGGATATGAAAAAAGGGCGAGTGTGAGGCTCTTGCTCAAGTTTTTGTCTCTGGATATCGTGTCACTCATGGTCGTGAAATTGCCGGATGACTTCATGGGAAATGGACGAGTCTTACTCTCTGGGGGTTCGGTCCCGTCCAAAGAGTTTGCGGTCATTCTGGGGATGGAAGAAGTCCGTTTTTTGTTGTTGTTGTTGATTTGTTTCATTTTGTTTTTTAACCTCAGATGTCCCACCAAATGAGGGATTCCAGAGTAGAGCCCTGGGGTGGGGCGACTGGACAACCAGAAATCTGGTTAAAAATTGGGGACTAGGGACATGTCAAGCCCATTATGACATCTAATGGTCCAGCCACTGAGAGGACTTACTAGAGGACAGGACTCACGCTGAGGTCACAATGCGTGTTTATGCTCTCCTCGCACTCAAGAATGGGCGGGGCCTCAGGGTGAATGCTGGTTTCTCCTACACTGAACGTTGGACAACATGCCAACCACAAGGTTTCTTGCCATGGGTCAGGAAGAGTTCTGATTTCTGCATCACAGTCACCCGTGGGCAGTGATTGGAGATAATGTCTAGGTTCTGAAGCCTGAAAACTGAGGTAGGGAAGAGATGATGACCTAAGGCCATGGCGGGTCTGATGTGCTCAGGGCGAGGTCATCTGTCTGGGTGTTGGTCAGCAGGTCCGGGCTCATGTTGTGTCAGACAGTGCATTTCTGCCCAGGTTAGACTATATAATTTGGGTACATTCGAGTGCCGTGTAGGTTTATCTTCATTTAAGCTGCCTGGTCAGCTCATTAGGCAATATATTTTTTCTAGAGGGCAGGCAGAGTGCTTCATTGTCGGTCCAGAATTGCCAAACATGAGGGCTTCGGGGCCAGGAGAGTGAGGACGGAAGTCTGAGAACACAAGCTAGACTTCGGATTCAGGGTGAGGGCACGGCAGGTACCCCCTGCAGATCTGAACCAATATCTCATGCATCTGAAGTCAGGGCGAGGATCTGACGTTGGCTCAGGTTGGAGTTTCTGTGCATGACGGCCCCTTCATGAAGGGAGCGGAATCTCGAGGCCATGGAGGTTTTCCACGTTGGGAGATGTGGGATGCCCCCTTCAAGGATTCCTTCTGCGGGACAAATGAGACCTGTTGGACAGCTCCAGGACATCCCATATGGAATGACTCCAGAGCACCGTTCGAGGATGGATGCCTGGGAAGTCCGCCTCGCCTTCCAATTGTCTCCTAGCAACAAGACAGTTTAGATCTAATGGATCTGCGGGAGCTACCGGGATGGCTGAGTTGAAATGCACTTTCCAGAGGATGGGTCCTAATGTGTGTTTGTGTCCATGAGGGCCTTGGAATGGGGAGGTTGCACTGGGACCCTGAAGTATTCTCCTAAGCTTTGGCATAGCTCCCATGCACAAGTTTCCTTCTGGAGACGAGATTTGTTCTGATGGGTGCCTCAGGAAATCCCCTCTGCTGGTATTGGAATCCAGGCCTTTGAGGAGACATGCCTGTAAACCAAAGCAATGGATCCGATATTGGCCTCGGGTCCTGTCTGGTTCAATCTTCTTGGTATGAGTGGAGGTAGATGAGTGGAGGAAGATGCTCAGCTGGTATCAACCGCCCTTTTTTGTCCCGGGCGACCTACACTATTGGGATGGCCTCAGGGACTTTGGAGGGTTCTCCTAATTTGTACGATTTTTGACAATGGAATGGGCAGAATTCCCATGGATTGGGTGGGGGCAGTCCTAATGTGTGGCTCCAGGGTCCCCAGCCTGGAGGGAGTGTGGCCCAGGACTTTGATGACAGAAGACTGAAAACACAAACTCAGCTTAAGTTTGGGGACGTAGGTATGGCACGCTCGATCTACAAACCATGAGAAGAACTCTTCAGGATATGAAGAATGAGCGAGTCTGAGGCGCTTGCTCAGGCTTTTGTCTCGGGATTTTGTTTCAGCGATGGCCGTGGAATGTTGGGGAGGTCTCATGGGCCATGGACGAATCTTCCTCTCTGTGGATTTGGCCCGATCCCAATTGTTTTTCGTCAATCTGTGGGATGGGAGGACTCCTTTCAGGTTTGTTACCTCAGGTGTCCCACCAAAAGAGGAATTCCAAAGCAGAGCCCTGGGGAAGAGTGAAGGGACACCCCGCACTATGGTTAAAAATTGGGGCCTAGGGGCATGGCAAGCCCAATATGCTGTCTCTTCATATAGGCCCTGAGAGGCCTTACCTGAGGACTGGGCTCTGGCTGAGGGTCACAATGTGTGTTTGTGACCAATGTGGCCTGCAAGCATGGGCTGGGCCTCATGGGCCACGCTTGTTTCAACTACACTGAACGTTGGACAACATGCTAAGCACAAGGTTTCTTGCCATGGGGAAAGTGTTCTGTTTTCTGCATCGTTTTCAACCCTGGGCAGTGGTTGGAGATAAGGTCTAGGTTCTGGAGCCTGAAAACCGCAGTTGGGAAGAGATGACGACCTAAGGCCATGGCGGGTCCGATGTGCTCAGTGTGCGGCCAGCTGTCTGGGTGGGACCAGGAGGTCCAGGCTCAGGCTGGGTCAGAAGGGGAAATAGTGCCCAGGTCAGCCTATATGTTTGGGGTACAGCCGATTGGCGTGCAGGTTGATCCTCATTTGGGGTTTCGGGGTAGCCCTGAGGGCAATGTTTTACTTCTGTAGGGCAGGCAGAGTGCGGCATTGTAGTTCTGGATTGCCAAACTGGAGGGCTTGTGGGCCAGTAGTCTGAGGACGGAGTCTGAGAACCCAAGCTAGGCCTAGGTTTCTGGGTGAGGATATGGCAGGCACAATCTACAGACCTCAATAGGGATCTCGTGCATCTGAAGTCAGGGCAAGGATCAGACGATCGCTCAGGTTGGACTTTCTGCCCTGATGGCCTTTCTTGAAGGGGGTTGGATCATGAGGACATGGGGGTTTTCCCACGATGGGAGTTGTGAGAAGCTCCAAACTACAAAGATTCTTCTGCAGGACAATTGAGACCTGTTGGTTGGCTCCAGGCCAACGATTCCGAGCAGGGTTCTAAGGATGGATGGCTGGGTAGCCCACCTCGCATTCCAATTGTCTCCAAGCAACAAGACAGGTTAGATCTGCTGGATGTGGGGGGCAACCGAGGAGGCTGAGTTGAAATGGACTCTCCTGTGGATGTGTCCTAATATGTTTTTGTGTCTATGGAGACCTTGGAATGAAGCGGTGGCCTTGGGGCCCTGAAGGGTTCTCCTAAACAGAGGCTTTGACACAGCTCCAACGTGCATGTTTCCCATGTGTAGATGAGATTTGTTCTGATGGGTGAGTCAAGAAACAGCCATATGCTGGTATTGAAATCCAGGCCTCTGAGGAGAGTTTCCTGGAAACCAAAGCAATGGATCTGATTAGTGCCTAGGGGCCTGTTCGTTCCTTTTTACCTCTGGGGACATCAGTCTACGGGTCTGAGTGCAGGAAGGTGCTCAGATGGGCTCAGATTGCCCCCTGTTTGTCCTGGGAAGCCACAACTATTGGGATGGCCTCAGGGACTTTGGAGGTTATCCTATTAGTAGGGTTGTGGCCATTGGAATGGGCACATACAATTCCCGTGGAGAGGGCAAGTACAGTCCTCAGGTTTGGCTCCAGGGCCCTGAGCCTGTAGGGTGTGTAGGCCAGAGCTGTTTGGACAGTTGTCTGAAAACACAAACTCGGCTTATGTTTTGGGTCATAGGTATGGCAGGACTGATCTACAGACCATGAGGAGAACACTTCGGGATATGAAAAAAGGGCGAGTGTGAGGCTCTTGCTCAAGTTTTTGTCTCTGGATATCATGTCACTCATGGTCGTGAAATTGCCGGGTGACATCATGGGAAATGGACGAGTCTTACACTCTGGGGGTTCGGTCCCGTCCAAAGAGTTTGCGGTCATTCTGGGGATGGAAGAAGTCCGTTTTTTGTTGTTGTTGTCGATTTGTTTCATTTTGTTTTTCAACCTCAGATGTCCCACCAAATGAGGGATTCCAGAGTAGAGCCCTGGGGTGGGGCGACTGGACAACCAGAAATCTGGTTAAAAATTGCGGACTAGGGACATGTCAAGCCCATTATGACATCTAATGGTCCAGCCACTGAGAGGACTTACTGGAGGACAGGACTCACGCTGAGGTCACAATGCGTGTTTATGCTCTCGTCGCACTCAAGAATGGGCGGGGCCTCAGGGTGAATGCTGTTTTCTCCTACACTGAACGTTGGACAACATGCCAACCACAAGGTTTCTTGCCATGGGTCAGGAAGAGTTCTGATTTCTGCATCACAGTCACCCGTGGGCAGTGATTGGAGATAAGGTCTTGGTTCTGAAGCCTGAAAACTGAGGTAGGGAAGAGATGATGACCTAAGGCCATGGCGGGTCTGATGTGCTCAGCGTGCGGTCAGCTGTCTGGGTGTTGGTCAGCAGGTCCGGGCTCAGGTTGTGTCAGACAGTGCATTAGTGCCCAGGTTAGACTATATAATTTGGGTACATTCGAGTGCCGTGTAGGTTTATCTTCATTTAAGCTGCCTGGTCAGCTCATTAGGCAATATATTTTTTCTAGAGGGCAGGCAGAGTGCTTCATTGTCGGTCCGGAATTGCCAAACATGAGGGCTTCGGGGCCAGGAGAGTGAGGACGGAAGTCTGAGAACACAAGCTAGACTTCGGATTCAGGGTGAGGGCACGGCAGGTACCCCCTGCAGATCTGAACCAATATCTCATGCATCTGAAGTCAGGGCGAGGATCTGACGTTGGCTCAGGTTGGAGTTTCTGTACATGACGGCCCCTTCATGAAGGGAGCGGAATCTCGAGGCCATGGAGGTTTTCCACGTTGGGAGATGTGGGATGCCCCCTTCAAGGATTCCTTCTGCGGGAAAATTGAGACCTGTTGGACAGCTCCAGGACATCCCATATGGAATGACTCCAGAGCACCGTTCAAGGATGGATGCCTGGGAAGTCCGCCTCGCCTTCCAATTGTCTCCTAGCAACAAGAAAGTTTAGATCTAATGGATCTGCGGGAGCAACCGGGGTGGCTGAGTTGAAATGCACTTTCCAGAGGATGGGTCCTAATGTGTGTTTGTGTCCATGAGGGCCTTGGAATGGGGAGGTTGCACTGGGACCCTGAAGTATTCTCCTAAGCTTTGGCATAGCTCCCATGCCCAAGTTTCCTTGTGGAGACGAGATTTGTTCTGATGGGTGCCTCAGGAAATCCACTCTGCTGGTATTGGAATCCAGGCTTTTGAGGAGACATGCCTGTAAACCAAAGCAATGGATCCGATATTGGCCTCGGGTCCTGTCTGGTTCAATCTTCTTGGTATGAGTGGAGGTAGATGAGTGGAGGAAGATGCTCAGCTTGTATCAACCGCCCTTTTTTGTCCCGGGCGACCTACACTATTGGGATGGCCTCAGGGACTTTGGAGGGTTCTCCTAATTTGTACGATTTTTGACAATGGAATGGGCAGAATTCCCATGGATTGGGTGGGGGCAGTCCTAATGTGTGGCTCCAGGGTCCCCAGCCTGGAGGGAGTGTGGCCAAGGACTTTGACGACAGAAGACTGAAAACACAAACTCAGCTTAAGTTTGGGGACGTAGGTATGGCACGCTCGATCTACAAACCATGAGAAGAACTCTTCAGGATATGAAGAATGAGCGAGTCTGAGGCGCTTGCTCAGGCTTTTGTCTCTGGATTTTGTTTCAGCGATGGCCGTGGAATGTTGGGGAGGTCTCATGGGCCATGGACGAATCTTCCTCTCTGTGGATTTGGCCTGATCCCAATTGTTTTTCGTCAATCTGTGGGATGGGAGGACTCCTTTCAGGTTTGTTACCTCAGGTGTCCCACCAAAAGAGGAATTCCAAAGCAGAGCCCTGGGGAAGAGTGAAGGGACACCCCGAACTATGGTTAAAAATTGGGGCCTAGGGGCATGGCAAGCCCAATATGCTGTCTCTTCATATAGGCCCTGAGAGGCCTTACCTGAGGACTGGGCTCAGGCTGAGGGTCACAATGTGTGTTTGTGACCAATGTGGCCCGCAAGCATGGGCTGGGCCTCATGGGCCACGCTTGTTTCAACTACACTGAACGTTGGACAACATGCTAAGCACAAGGTTTCTTGCCATGGGGAAAGAGTTCTGTTTTCTGCATCGTTTTCAACCCTGGGCAGTGGTTGGAGATAAGGTCTAGGTTCTGGAGCCTGAAAACCGCAGTTGGGAAGAGATGACGACCTAAGGCCATGGCGGGTCCGATGTGCTCAGTGTGCGGCCAGCTGTCTGGGTGGGACCAGGAGGTCCAGGCTCAGGCTGGGTCAGAAGGGGAAATAATGCCCAGGTCAGCCTATATGTTTGGGGTACAGCCGATTGGCGTGCAGGTTGATCCTCATTTGGGGTTTCGGGGTAGCCCTGAGGGCAATGTTTTACTTCTGTAGGGCAGGCAGAGTGCGGCATTGTAGTTCTGGATTGCCAAACTGGAGGGCTTGTGGGCCAGTAGTCTGAGGACGGAGTCTGAGAACCCAAGCTAGGCCTAGGTTTCTGGGTGAGGATATGGCAGGCACAATCTACAGACCTCAATAGAGATCTCGTGCATCTGAAGTCAGGGCAAGGATCAGACGATCGCTCAGGTTGGACTTTCTGCCCTGATGGCCCTTTCTTGAAGGGGGTTGGATCACGAGGACATGGGGGTTTTCCCACGATGGGAGTTGTGAGAAGCTCCAAACTGCAAAGATTCTTCTGCAGGACAATTGAGACCTGTTGGTTGGCTCCAGGCCAACGATTCCGAGCAGGGTTCTAAGGATGGATGGCTGGGTAGCCCACCTCGCATTCCAATTGTCTCCAAGCAACAAAACAGGTTAGATCTGCTGGATTTGGGGGTAACCGAGGAGGCTGAGTTGAAATGGACTCTCCTGTGGATGTGTCCTAATATGTTTTTGTGTCTATGTAGACCTTGGAATGAAGCGGTGGCCTTGGGGCCCTGAAGGGTTCTCCTAAACAGAGGCTTTGACACAGCTCCAACGTGCATGTTTCCCATGTGTAGATGAGATTTGTTCTGATGGGTGAGTCAAGAAACAGCCATATGCTGGTATTGAAATCCAGGCCTCTGAGGAGAGTTTCCTGGAAACCAAAGCAATGGATCTGATTAGTGCCTAGGGGCCTGTTCGTTCCTTTTTACCTCTGGGGACATCAGTGTACGGGTCTGAGTGCAGGAAGGTGCTCAGATGGGCTCAGATTGCCCCCTGTTTGTCCTGGGAAGCCACAACTATTGGGATGGCCTCAGGGACTTTGGAGGTTATCCTATTAGTAGGGTTGTGGCCATTGGAATGGGCACATACAATTCCCGTGGAGAGGGCAAGTACAGTCCTCAGGTTTGGCTCCAGGGCCCTGAGCCTGTAGGGTGTGTAGGCCAGAGCTGTTTGGACAGTTGTCTGAAAACACAAACTCGGCTTATGTTTTGGGTCATAGGTATGGCAGGACTGATCTACAGACCATGAGGAGAACACTTCGGGATATGAAAAAAGGGCGAGTGTGAGGCTCTTGCTCAAGTTTTTGTCTCTGGATATCATGTCACTCATGGTCGTGAAATTGCCGGGTGACTTCATGGGAAATGGACGAGTCTTACTCTCTGGGGGTTCGGTCCCGTCGAAAGAGTTTGCGGTCATTCTGGGGATGGAAGAAGTCCGTTTTTTGTTGTTGTTGTCGATTTGTTTCATTTTGTTTTTCAACCTCAGATGTCCCACCAAATGAGGGATTCCAGAGTAGAGCCCTGGGGTGGGGCGACTGGACAACCAGAAATCTGGTTAAAAATTGGGGACTAGGGACATGTCAAGCCCATTATGACATCTAATGGTCCAGCCACTGAGAGGACTTACTAGAGGACAGGACTCACGCTGAGGTCACAATGCGTGTTTATGCTCTCGTCGCACTCAAGAATGGGCGGGGCCTCAGGGTGAATGCTGGTTTCTCCTACACTGAACGTTGGACAACATGCCAACCACAAGGTTTCTTGCCATGGGTCAGGAAGAGTTCTGATTTCTGCAACACAGTCACCCGTGGGCAGTGATTGGAGATAATGTCTAGGTTCTGAAGCCTGAAAACTGAGGTAGGGAAGAGATGATGACCTAAGGCCATGGCGGGTCTGATGTGCTCAGGGCGCGGTCAGCTGTCTGGGTTTGGTCAGCAGGTCCGGGCTCATGTTGTGTCAGACAGTTCATTTCTGCCCAGGTTAGACTATATAATTTGGGTACATTCTAGTGCCGTGTAGGTTTATCTTCATTTAAGCTGCCTGGTCAGCTCATTAGGCAATATATTTTTTCTAGAGGGCAGGCAGAGTGCTTCATTGTCGGTCCGGAATTGCCAAACATGAGGGCTTCGGGGCCAGGAGAGTGAGGACGGAAGTCTGAGAACACAAGCCAGACTTCGGATTCAGGGTGAGGGCACGGCAGGTACCCCCTGCAGATCTGAACCAATATCTCATGCATCTGAAGTCAGGGCGAGGATCCGACGTTGGCTCAGGTTGGAGTTTCTGTGCATGACGGCCCCTTCATGAAGGGAGCGGAATCTCGAGGCCATGGAGGTTTTCCACGTTGGGAGATGTGGGATGCCCCCTTCAAGGATTACTTCTGCAGGACAATTGAGACCTGTTGGACAGCTCCAGGACATCCCATATGGAATGACTCCAGAGCACCGTTCGAGGATGGATGCCTGGGAAGTCCGCCTCGCCTTCCAATTGTCTCCTAGCAACAAGACAGTTTAGATCTAATGGATCTGCGGGAGCAACCGGTGTGGCTGAGTTGAAATGCACTTTCCAGAGGATGGGTCCTAACGTGTGTTTGTGTCCATGAGGGCCTTGGAATGGGGAGGTGGCACCAGGACCCTGAAGTATTCTCCTAAGCTTTGGCATAGCTCCCATTCACAAGTTTCCTTGTGGAGACGAGATTTGTTCTGATGGGTGCCTCAGGAAATCCCCTCTGCTGGTATTGGAATCCAGGCTTTTGAGGAGACATGCCTGTAAACCAAAGCAATGGATCCGATAATGGCCTCGGGTCCTGTCTGGTTCAATCTTCTTGGTATGAGTGGAGGTAGATGAGTGGAGGATGATGCTCAGCTGGTATCTACCGCCCTGTTTTGACCCGGGCGACCTACACTATTGGGAGGGCCTCAGGGACTTTGGAGGGTTCTCCTAATTTGTACGATTTTTGACAATGGAATGGGCAGAATTCCCATGGATTGGGTGGGGGCAGTCCTAATGTGTGGCTCCAGGGGCCACAGCCTGGAGGGAGTGTGGCCCAGGACTTTGAGGACAGAAGACTGAAAACACAAACTCAGCTTAAGTTTGGGGACGTAGGTATGGCACGACCGATCTACAAACCATGAGAGGAACTCTTCAGGATATGAAGAATGAGCGAGTCTGAGGCGCTTGCTCAGGCTTTTGTCTCGGGATTTTGTTTCAGTGATGGCCGTGGAATGTTGGGGAGGTCTCATGGGCCATGGACGAATCTTCCTCTCTGTGGATTTGGCCCGATCCCAATTGTTTTTCGTCAATCTGTGGGATGGGAGGACTCCTTTCAGGTTTGTTACCTCAGGTGTCCCACCAAAAGAGGAATTCCAAAGCAGAGCCCTGGGGAAGAGTGAAGGGACACCCCGAACTATGGTTAAAAATTGGGGCCTAGGGGCATGGCAAGCCCAATATGCTGTCTCTTCATATAGGCCCTGAGAGGCCTTACCTGAGGACTGGGCTCTGGCTGAGGGTCACAATGTGTGTTTGTGACCAATGTGGCCTGCAAGCATGTGCTGGGCCTCATGGGCCACGCTTGTTTCAACTACACTGAACGTTGGACAACATGCCAAGCACAAGGTTTCTTGCCATGGGGAAAGAGTTCTGATTTCTGCATCATTTTCAACCCTGGGCAGTGGTTGGAGATAAGGTCTAGGTTCTGGAGCCTGAAAACCGCAGTTGGGAAGAGATGACCACCTAAGGCCATGGCGGGTCTGAAGAGCTCAGTGTGCGGCCAGCTGTCTGGGTGGGACCAGGAGGTCCAGGCTCAGGCTGGGTCAGAAGGGGAAATAGTGCCCAGGTCAGCCTATATGTTTGGGGTACAGCCGAATGGCGTGCAGGTTGATCCTCATTTGGGGTTTCGGGGTAGCCCTGAGGGCAATGTTTTACTTCTGTAGGGCAGGCAGAGTGCGGCATTGTAGTTCTGGATTGCCAAACTGGAGGGCTTGTGGGTCAGTAGTCTGAGGACGGAATCTGAGAACCCAAGCTAGGCCTAGGTTTCTGGGTGAGGATATGGCAGGCACAATCTACAGACCTCAATAGAGATCTCGTGCATCTGAAGTCAGGGCAAGGATCAGACGATCGCTCAGGTTGGACTTTCTGCCCTGATGGCCCTTTCTTGAAGGGGGTTGTCTCACGAGGACATGGGGGTTTTCCCACGATAGGAGTTGTGAGAAGCTCCAAACTGCAAAGATTCTTCTGCAGGACACTTGAGACCTGTTGGTTGGCTCCAGGCCAACGATTCCGAGCAGGGTTCTAAGGATGGATGGCTGGGTAGCCCACCTCGCATTCCAATTGTCTCCAAGCAACAAGACAGGTTAGATCTGCTGGATTTGGGGGCAACCGAGGAGGCTGAGTTGAAATGGACTCTCCTGTGGATGTGTCGTAATATTTTTTTGTGTCTATGGAGACCTTGGAATGAAGCGGTGGCCCTGGGGCCCTGAAGGGTTCTCCTAAACAGAGGCTTTGACACAGCTCCAACGTGCATGTTTCCCATGTGTAGATGAGATTTGTTCTGATGGGTGAGTCAAGAAACAGTCATATGCTGGTATTGAAATCCAGGCCTCTGAGGAGAGATGCCTGGAAAACAAAGCAAAGGATCCGATTAGTGCCTAGGGGCCTGTTCGTTCCTTTTTACCTCTGGGGACATCAGTCTACGGGTCTGAGTGCAGGTAGGTGCTCAGATGGGCTCAGGTTGCCCCTGTTTGTCCTGGGAAGCCACAACTCTTGGGATGGCCTCAGGGACTTTGGAGGTTATCCTACTAGTAGGGTTGTGGCCATTGGATTGGGCACATACAATTCCCTTGGAGAGGGCAAGTACAGTCCTCAGGTTTGGCTCCAGAACCCTGAGCCTGTAGGGTGTGGAGGCCAGAGCTGTATGGACAGTTGTCTGAAAACACAAACTCGGCTTATGTTTTGGGTCATAGGTATGGCAGGACTGATCTACAAACCATGAGGAGAACACTTCGGGATATGAAAAAAGGGCGAGTGTGAGTCTCTTGCTCAAGTTTTTGTCTCTGGATATCGTGTCACTCATGGTCGTGAAATTGCCGGGTGACTTCATGGGAAATGGACGAGTCTTACTCTCTGAGGGTTCGGTCCAGTCCAAAGAGTTTGGGGTCATTCTGGGGATGGAAGAAGTCCGTTTTTTTGTTGTTGTTGTTGTCGATTTGTTTCATTTTGTTTTTCAACCTCAGATGTCCCACCAAATGAGGGATTCCAGAGTAGAGCCCTGGGGTGGGGCGACTGGACAACCAGAAATCTGGTTAAAAATTGGGGAATAGGGACATGTCAAGCCCATTATGACATCTAATGGTCCAGCCACTGAGAGGACTTACTAGAGGACAGGACTCACGCTGAGGTCACAATGCGTGTTTATGCTCTCCTCGCACTCAAGAATGGGCGGGGCCTCAGGGTGAATGCTGTTTTCTCCTACACTGAACGTTGGACAACATGCCAACCACAAGGTTTCTTGCCATGGGTCAGGAAGAGTTCTGATTTCTGCATCACAGTCACCCGTGGGCAGTGATTGGAGATAAGGTCTAGGTTCTGAAGCCTGAAAACTGAGGTAGGGAAGAGATGATGACCTAAGGCCATGGCGGGTCTGATGTGCTCAGCGTGCGGTCAGCTGTCTGGGTGTTGGTCAGCAGGTCCGGGCTCAGGTTGTGTCAGACAGTGCATTAGTGCCCAGGTTAGACTATATAATTTGGGTACATTCGAGTGCCGTGTAGGTTTATCTTCATTTAAGCTGCCTGGGCTGCTCATTAGGCAATATATTTTTTCTAGAGGGCAGGCAGAGTGCTTCATTGTCGGTCCGGAATTGCCAAACTTGAGGGCTTCGGGGCCAGGAGAGTGAGGACGGAATTCTGAGAACACAAGCTAGACTTCGGATTCAGGGTGAGGGCAGGCAGGTACCCCCTGCAGATCTGAACCAATATCTCATGCATCTGAAGTCAGGGCGAGGATCCGACGTTGGCTCAGGTTGGCGTTTCTGTGCATGACGGCCCCTTCATGAAGGGAGTGGAATCTCGAGGCCATGGAGGTTTTCCACGTTGGGAGATGTGGGAAGCCCCCTTCAAGGATTCCTTCTGCGGGACAATTGAGACCTGTTGGACAGCTCCAGGACATCCCATATGGAATGACTCCAGAGCACCGTTCGAGGATGGATGCCTGGGAAGTCTGCCTCGCCTTCCAATTGTCCCCTAGCAACAAGACAGTTTAGATC
Source organism: Mustela nivalis (assembly GCF_964662115.1). Classification (NCBI taxonomy): domain Eukaryota; kingdom Metazoa; phylum Chordata; class Mammalia; order Carnivora; family Mustelidae; genus Mustela; species Mustela nivalis. Next base: position 1,158,570 of record NW_028136494.1, on the reverse strand, counting down.
TAATGGATCTGCGGGAGCAACCGGGGTGGCTGAGTTGAAATGCACTTTCCAGAGGATGGGTCCTAACGTGTGTTTGTGTCCATTAGGGCCTTGGAATGGGGAGGTGGCACCGGGACCCTGAAGTATTCTCCTAAGCTTTGGCATAGCTCCCATGCACAAGTTTTCTTGTGGAGACGAGATTTGTTCTGATGGGTGCCTCAGTAAATCCCCTCTGCTGGTATTGGAATCCAGGCTTTTGAGGAGACATGCCTGTAAACCAAAGCAATGGATCCGATAATGGCCTCGGGTCCTGTCTGGTTCAATCTTCTTGGTATGAGTGGAGGTAGATGAGTGGAGGTAGATGCTCAGCCGGTATCAACCGCCCATTTTTGTCCTGGCGAACTACACTATTGGGATGGCCTCAGGGACTTTGGAGGGTTCTCCTAATTTGTACGATTTTTGACATTGGAATGGGCAGAATTCCCATGGATTGGGTGGGGGCAGTCCTAATGTATGGCTCCAGGGGCCTCAGCCTGGAGGGAGTGTGGCCCAGGACTTTGAGGACAGAAGACTGAAAACACAAACTCAGCTTAAGTTTGGGGACGTAGGTATGGCACGCCCGATCTACAAACCATGAGAAGAACTCTTCAGGATATGAAGAATGAGCGAGTCTGAGGCGCTTGCTCAGGCTTTTGTCTCTGGATTTTGTTTTAGTGATGGCCGTGGAATGTTGGGGAGGTCTCATGGGCCTTGGACGAATCTTCCTCTCTGTGGATTTGGCCCGATCCCAATTGTTTTTCGTCAATCTGTGGGATGGGAGGACTCCTTTCAGGTTTGTTACCTCTGGTGTCCCACCAAAAGAGGAATTCCAAAGCAGAGCCCTGGGGAAGAGTGAAGGGACACCCCGAACTATGGTTAAAAATTGGGGCCTAGGGGCATGGCAAGCCCAATATGCTGTCTCTTCATATAGGCCCTGAGAGGCCTTACCTGAGGACTGGGCTCAGGCTGAGGGTCACAATGTGTGTTTGTGACCAATGTGGCCCGCAAGCATGGGCTGGGCCTCATGGGCCACGCTTGTTTCAACTACACTGAACGTTGGACAACATGCCAACCACAAGGTTTCTTGCCATGGGGAAAGAGTTCTGATTTCTGCATCATTTTCAACCCTGGGCAGTGGTTGGAGATAAGGTCTAGGTTCTGGAGCCTGAAAACCGCAGTTGGGAAGAGATGACGACCTAAGGCCATGGCGGGTCCGATGTGCTCAGTGTGCGGCCAGCTGTCTGGGTGGGACCAGGAGGTCCAGGCTCAGGCTGGGTCAGAAGGGGAAATAGTGCCCAGGTCAGCCTATATGTTTGGGGTACAGCCGAATGGCCTGCAGGTTGATCCTCATTTGGGGTTTCGGGGTAGCCCTGAGGGCAATATTTTACTTCTGTAGGGCAGGCAGAGTGCGGCATTGTAGTTCTGAATTGCCAAACTGGAGGGCTTGTGGGCCAGTAGTCTGAGGACGGAGTCTGAGAACCCAAGCTAGGCCTAGGTTACTGGGTGAGGATATGGCAGGCACAGTCAACAGACCTCAATCGAGATCTCGTGCATCTTAAGTCAGGGAAAGGATCAGACGATCGCTCAGGTTGGACTTTCTGCCCTGATGGCCCTTTCTTGAAGGGGGTTGGATCACGAGGACATGGGGGTTTTCCCACGATGGGAGTTGTGAGAAGCTCCAAACTGCAAAGATTCTTCTGCAGGACAATTGAGACCTGTTGGTTGGCTCCAGGCCAACGATTCCGAGCAGGGTTCTAAGGATGGATGGCTGGGTAGCCCACCTCGCATTCCAATTGTCTCCAAGCAACAAGACAGGTTAGATCTGCTGGAGGTGTGGGGCAACCGAGGAGGCTGAGTTGAAATGGACTCTCCTGTGGATGTGTCGTAATATGTTTTTGTGTCTATGGAGACCTTGGAATGAAGCGGTGGCCCTGGGGCCCTGAAGGGTTCTCCTAAACAGAGGCTTTGACACAGCTCCGACGTGCATGTTTCCCATGTGTAGATGAGATTTGTTCTGATGGGTGAGTCAAGAAACAGCCATATGCTGGTATTGAAAACCAGGCCTCTGAGGAGAGATGCCTGGAAACCAAAGCAATGGATCCGATTAGAGCCTAGGGGCCTGTTCGTTCCTTTTTACCTCTGGGGACATCAGTCTACGGGTCTGAGTGCAGGTAGGTGCTCAGATGGGCTCAGATTGCCCCTGTTTGTCCTGGGAAGCCACAAGTCTTGGGATAGCCTCAGGGACTTTGGAGGTTATTATAGGGTTGTGGCCATTGGAATGGGCACATACAATTCCCTTGGAGAGGGCAAGTACATTCCTCAGGTTTGGCTCCAGGGCCCTGAGCCTGTAGGGTGTGAAGGCCAGAGCTGTTTGGACAGTTGTCTGAAAACACCAACTCGGCTTATGTTTTGGGTCATAGGTATGGCAGGACTGATCTACAGACCATGAGGAGAACACTTCGGGATATGAAAAAAGGGCGAGTGTGAGGCTCTTGCTCAAGTTTTTGTCTCTGGATATCGTGTCACTCATGGTCGTGAAATTGCCGGGTGACTTCATGGGAAATGGACGAGTCTTACTCTCTGGGGGTTCGGTCCCGTCCAAAGAGTTTGCGGTCATTCTGGGGATGGAAGAAGTCCGTTTTTTTGTTGTTGTTGTCGATTTGTTTCATTTTCTTTTTCAACCTCAGATGTCCCACCAAATGAGGGATTCCAGAGTAGAGCCCTGGGGTGGGGCGACTGGACAACTAGAAATCTGGTTAAAAATTGGGGACTAGGGACATGTCAAGCCCATTATGACATCTAATGGTCCAGCCACTGAGAGGACTTACTAGAGGACAGGACTCACGCTGAGGTCACAATGCGTGTTTATGCTCTCGTCGCACTCAAGAATGGGCGGGGCCTCAGGGTGAATGCTGGTTTCTCCTACACTGAACGTTGGACAACATGCCAACCACAAGGTTTCTTGCCATGGATCAGGAAGAGTTCTGATTTCTGCATCACAGTCACCCGTGGGCAGTGATTGGAGATAAGGTCTAGGTTCTGAAGCCTGAAAACTGAGGTAGGGAAGAGATGATGACCTAAGGCCATGGCGGGTCTGATGTGCTCAGCGTGCGGTCAGCTGTCTGGGTGTTGGTCAGCAGGTCCGGGCTCAGGTTGTGTCAGACAGTGCATTAGTGCCCAGGTTAGACTATATAATTTTGGTACATTCGAGTGCCGTGTAGGTTTATCCTCATTTAAGCTGCCTGGGCTGCTCATTAGGCAATATATTTTTTCTAGAGGGCAGGCAGAGTGCTTCATTGTCGGTCCGGAATTGCCAAACTTGAGGGCTTCGGGGCCAGGAGAGTGAGGACGGAAGTCTGAGAACACAAGCTAGACTTCGGATTCAGGGTGAGGGCACGGCAGGTACCCCCTGCAGATCTGAACCAATATCTCATGCATCTGAAGTCAGGGCAAGTATCCGACGTTGGCTCAGGTTGGAGTTTCTGTGCATGACGGCCCCTTCATGAAGGGAGCGGAATCTCGAGGCCATGGAGGTTTTCCACGTTGGGAGATGTGGGATGCCCCCTTCAAGGATTCCTTCTGCGGGACAATTGAGACCTGTTGGACAGCTCCAGGACATCCCATATGGAATGACTCCAGAGCACCGTTCGAGGATGGATGCCTGGGAAGTCCGCCTCGCCTTCCAATTGTCTCCTAGCAACAAGACAGTTTAGATCTAATGGATCTGCGGGATCAACCGGGGTGGCTGAGTTGAAATGCACTTTCCAGAGGATGGGTCCTAACGTGTGTTTGTGTCCATGAGGGCCTTGGAATGGGGAGGTGGCACCGGGACCCTGAAGTATTCTCCTAAGCTTTGGCATAGCTCCCATGCACAAGTTTCCTTGTGTAGACGAGATTTGTTCTGATGGGTGCCTCAGGAAATCCCCTCTGCTGGTATTGGAATCCAGGCTTTTGAGGAGACATGCCTGTAAACCAAAGCAATGGTTCCGATAATGGCCTCGGGTCCTGTCTGGTTCAATCTTCTTGGTATGAGTGGAGGTAGATGAGTGGAGGGAGATGCTCATCCGGTATCAACCAACCTTTTTTGTCGCGGGCGAACTACACTATTGGGATGGCCTCAGGGACTTTGGAGGGTTCTCCTAATTTGTACGATTTTTGACAATGGATTGGGCAGAATTTTCATGGATTGGTGGGGGCAGTCCTAATGTGTGGCTCCAGGGGCCCCAGCCTGGAGGGAGTGTGGCCCAGGACTTTGAGGACAGAAAACTGAAAACACAAACTCAGCTTAAGTTTGGGGACGTAGGATCATACTCAAAGGGTCTGTCCAAAAAGAAGATTTAACAATTTTAAATATCTATGCCCCCAACGTGGGAGCAGCCAACTATATAAACCAATTAATAACAAAATCAAAGAAACACTTCAACAACAATACAATAATAGTAGGGGACTTTAACACTCCCCTCCCTGAAATGGACAGGTCATCCAAGCAAAAGATCAGCAAGGAAATAAAGGCCTTAAACGACACACTGGACCAGATGGACATCACAGATATATTCAGAACATTTCATCCCAAAGCATCAGAATACACATTCTTCTCTAGTGCACATGGAACATTCTCCAGAATAGATCACATCCTCGGTCCTAAATCAGGACTCAACCGGTATCAAAAGATTGGGATCATTCCCTGCATATATTCAGACCACAATGCTCTAAAGCTAGAACTCAACCACAAAAGGAAGTTTGGAAAGAACCCAAATACATGGAGACTAAACAGTATCCTTCTAAAGAATGAATGGGTCAACCGGGAAATTAAAGAAGAATTGAAAAAAATCATGGAAACAAACGATAATGAAAATACAACAGTTCAAAATCTGTGGGACACAATAAAGGCAGTCCTGAGAGGAAAATATATAGCGGTACAAGCCTTTCTCAAGAAACAAGAAAAGTCTCAGGTACACAACCTAACCCTACACCTAAAGGAGCTGGAGAAAGAACAAGAAAGAAACCCTAAGCCCAGCAGGAGAAGAGAAATCATAAAGATCAGAGCAGAAATCAATGAAATTGAAACCAAAAAAACAATAGAAAAAATCAACGAAAGTAGGAGCTGGTTCTTTGAAAGAATTAATAAAATTGATAAACCCCTGGCCCGACTTATCAAAAAGAAAAGAGAAAGGACCCAAATAAATAAAATCATGAATGAAAGAGGAGAGATCACAACTAACACCAAAGAAATACAAACTATTATAAGAACATACTATGAGCAACTCTACGGCAATAAATTTGACAATCTGGAAGAAATGGATGCATTCCTAGAAACATATAAACTACCACAACTGAACCAGGAAGAAATAGAAAGCCTGAACAGACCCATAACCAGTAAGGAGATTGAAACAGTCATTAAAAATCTCCAAATAAACAAAAGCCCAGGGCCAGATGGCTTCCCGGGGGAATTCTACCAAACATTTAAAGAAGAACTAATTCCTATTCTCCTGAAACTGTTCCAAAAAATAGAAATGGAAGGAAAACTTCCAAACTCATTTTATGAGGCCAGCATCACGTTGATCCCAAAACCAGACAAGGATCCCACCAAAAAAGAGAGCTATAGACCGATATCCTTGATGAACACAGATGCGAAAATACTCAACAAAATACTAGCCAATAGGATTCAACAGTACATTAAAAAGATTATTCACCAAGACCAAGTGGGATTTATTCCAGGGCTGCAAGGTTGGTTCAACATCCGCAAATCAGTCAATGTGATACAACACATCAATAAAAGAAAGAACAAGAACCATATGATACTTTCAATAGACGCTGAAAAAGCATTTGACAAAGTACAGCATCCCTTCCTGATCAAAACTCTTCAAAGTGTAGGGATAGAGGGCACATACCTCAATATCATCAAAGCCATCTATGAAAAACCCACCGCAAATATCATTCTCAATGGAGAAAAACTGAAAGCTTTTCCACTAAGGTCAGGAACACGGCAGGGATGTCCATTATCACCACTGCTATTCAACATAGTACTAGAGGTCCTAGCCTCAGCAATCAGACAACAAAAGGAAATTAAAGGCATCCAAATCGGCAAAGAAGAAGTCAAATTATCACTCTTCGCAGATGATATGATACTATATGTGGAAAACCCAAAAGACTCCACTCCAAAACTGCTAGAACTTATACAGGAATTCAGTAAAGTGTCAGGATATAAAATCAATGCACAGAAATCAGTTGCATTTCTCTACACCAACAGCAAGACAGAAGAAAGAGATATTAAGGAGTCAATCCCATTTACAATTGCATCCAAAACCATAAGATACCTAGGAATAAACCTAACCAAAGAGACACAGAATCTATACTCAGAAAACTATAAAGTACTCATGAAAGAAATTGAGGAAGACACAAAGAAATGGAAAAATGTTCCATGCTCCTGGATTGGAAGAATAAATATTGTGAAAATGTCTATGCTACCTAAAGCAATCTACACATTTAATGCAATTCCTATCAAAGTACCATCCATCTTTTTCAAAGAAATGGAACAAATAATGCTAAAATTTATATGGAACCAGAAAAGACCTAGAATAGCCAAAGGGATATTGAAAAAGAAAGCCAACGTTGGTGGCATCACAATTCCGGACTTCAAGCTCTATTACAAAGCTGTCATCATTAAGACAGCATGGTACTGGCACAAAAACAGACACATAGATCAATGGAACAGAATAGAGAGCCCAGAAATAGACCCTCAAATCTATGGTCAACTCATCTTCGACAAAGCAGGAAAGAATGTCCAATGGAAAAAAGACAACCTCTTCAATAAATGGTGCTGGGAAAATTGGACAGCCACATGTAGAAAAATGAAATTGGACCATTTACTTGCACCACACACAAAAATAGACTCAAAATGGATGAAGGACCTCAATGTGCGAAAGGAATCCTTCAAAATCCTTCAGGAGAACACAGGCAGCAACCTCTTCGACCTCTGCCGCAGCAACATCTTTCTAGGAACAACGCAAAAGGCAAGGGAAGAAAGGGAAAAAATGAACTATTGGGATTTCATCAAGATCAAAAGCTTTTGCACAGCAAAGGAAACAGTTAACAAAATCAAAAGACAACTGACAGAATGGGAGAAGATATTTGCAAACGACATATCAGATAAAGGACTAGTGTCCAGAATCTATAAAGAACTTAGCAAACTCAACACCCAAAGAACAAATAATCCAATCAAGAAATGGGCAGAGGACATGAACAGACATTTCTGCAAAGAAGACATCCAGATGGCCAACAGACACATGAAAAAGTGCTCCATATCACTCGGCATCAGGGAAATACAAATCAAAACCACAATGAGATATCACCTCACACCAGTCAGAATGGCTAAAATCAACAAGTCAGGAAATGACAGATGCTGGCGAGGATGTGGAGAAAGGGGAACCCTCCTACACTGTTGGTGGGAATGCAAGCTGGTGCAGCCACTCTGGAAAACAGCATGGAGGTTCCTCAGAATGTTGAAAATAGAACTGCCCTATGACCCAGCAATTGCACTATTGGGTATTTACCCTAAAGATACAAATGTAGTGATCCAAAGGGGCACATGCACCCGAATGTTTATAGCAGCAATGTCCACAATAGCCAAACTATGGAAAGAACCTAGATGTCCATCCACAGATGAATGGATCAAGAAGATGTGGTATATATACACAATGGAATACTATGCAGCCATCAAAAGAAATGCAATCTTGCCATTTGCAACAACATGGATGGAACTAGAGCGTATCATGCTTAGTGAAATAAGTCAAGCAGAGAAAGACAACTATCATATGATCTCCCTGATATGAGGAAGTGGTGATGCAACATGGAGGCTTAAGTGGTTAGGAGAAGAATAAATGAAACAAGATGGGATTGGGAGGGAGACAAACCATAAGTGACTCTTAATCTCACAAAACAAACTGAGGGTTGCTGGGGGGAGGGGGTTTGGGAGAAGGGGGTGGGATTATGGACATTGGGGAGGGTATGTGCTTTGGTGAGTGCTGTGAAGTGTGTAAACCTGGTGATTCACAGACCTGTACCCCTGGGGATAAAAATATATGTTTATAAAAAATAAAAAGTTAAAAAAAAAAAAAAAAGTTTGGGGACGTAGGTATGGCACGACCGATCTACAAACCATGAGAAGAACTCTTCAGGATATGAAGAATGAGCGAGTCTAAGGCGCTTGCTCAGGCTTTTGTCTCTGGATTTTGTTTCAGCGATGGCCGTGGAATGTTGGGGAGGTCTCATGGGCCATGGACGAATCTTCCTCTCTGTGGATTTGGCCCGATCCCAATTTTTTTTTGTCAATCTGTGGGATGGGAGGACTCCTTTCAGGTTTGTTACCTCAGGTGTCCCACCAAAAGAGGAATTCCAAAGCAGAGCCCTGGGGAAGAGTGAAGGGACAACCCGAACTATGGTTAAAATTTGGGGCCTAGGGGCATGGCAAGCCCAATATGCTGTCTCTTCATATAGGACCTGAGAGGCCTTACCTGAGGACTGGGCTCAGGCTGAGGGTCACAATGTGTGTTTGTAACCAATGTGCCCCGCAAGCATGGGCTGGGCCTCATGGGCCACGCTTGTTTCAACTACACTGAACGTTGGACAACATGCCAACCACAAGGTTTCTTGCCATGGGGAAAGAGTTCTGATTTCAGCATCATTTTCAAACCTGGGCAGTGGTTGGAGATAAGGTCTAGGTTCTGGAGCCTGAAAACCGCAGTTGGGAAGAGATGACGACCTCAGGCCATGGCGGGTCCGATGTGCTCAGTGTGCGGCCAGCTGTCTGGGTGGGACCAGGAGGTCCAGGCTCAGGCTGGGTCAGAAGGGGAAATAGTGCCCAGGTCAGCCTATATGTTTGGGGTACAGCCGAATAGCGTGCAGGTGGATCCTCATTTGGGGTTTTGGGGTAGCCCTGAGGGCAATATTTTACTTCTGTAGGGAAGGCAGAGTGCGGCATTGTAGTTTTGGATTGCCAAACTGGAGGGCTTGTGGGCCAGTAGTCTGAGGACGGAGTCTGAGAACCCAAGCTAGGCCTAGGTTTCTGGGTGAGGATATGGCAGGCACAATCTACAGACCTCAATCGAGATCTCGTGCATCTGAAGTCAGGGCAAGGATCAGACGATCGCTCAGGTTGGACTTTCTGCCCTGATGGCCATTTCTTGAAGGGGGTTGGATCACGAGGACATGGGGGTTTTCCCACGATGGGAGTTGTGAGAAGCTCCAAACTGCAAAGATTCTTCTGCAGGACAATTGAGACCTGTTGGTTGGCTCCAGGCCAACGATTCCGAGCAGGGTTCTAAGGATGGATGGCTGGGTAGCCCACCTCGCATTCCAATTGTCTCCAAGCAACAAGACAGGTTAGATCTGCTGGATGTGGGGGGCAACCGAGGAGGCTGAGTTGAAATGGACTCTCCTGTGGATGTGTCCTAATATGTTTTTGTGTCTATGGAGACCTTGGAATGAAGCGGTGGCCCTGGGGCCCTGAAGGGTTCTCCTAAACAGAGGCTTTGACACAGCTCCAACGTGCATGTTTCCCATGTGTAGATGAGATTTGTTCTGATGGGTGAGTCAAGAAACAGCCATATGCTGGTATTGAAATCCAGGCCTCTGAGGAGAGATGCCTGGAAACAAAAGCAAAGGATCCGATTAGTGCCTAGGGGCCTGTTCGTTCCTTTTTACCTCTGGGGACATCAGTCTACGGGTCTGAGAGCAGGTAGGTGCTCAGATGGGCTCAGATTGCCCCTGTTTGTCCTGGGAAGCCACAACTCTTGGGATGGCCTCAGGGACTTTGGAGGTTATCCTACTAGTAGGGTTGTGGCCATTGGAATGGGCACATACAATTCCCTTGGAGAGGGCAAGTACAGTCCTCAGGTTTGGCTCCAGGGCCCTGAGCCTGTAGCGTGTGTAGGCCAGAGCTGTTTGGACAGTTGTCTGAAAACACAAACTCGGCTTATGTTTTGGGTCATAGGTATGGCAGGACTGATCTACAGACCATGAGGAGAACACTTCGGGATATGAAAAAAGGGCGAGTGTGAGGCTCTTGCTCAAGTTTTTGTCTGGATATCGTGTCACTCATGGTCGTGAAATTGCCGGGTGACTTCATGGGAAATGGACGAGTCTTACTCTCTGGGGGTTCGGTCCCGTCCAAAGAGTTTGGGGTCATTCTGGGGATGGAAGAAGTCCGTTTTTTTGTTGTTGTCGATTTGTTTCATTTTGTTTTTCAACCTCAGATGTCCCACCAAATGAGGGATTCCAGAGTAGAGCCCTGGGGTGGGGCGACTGGACAAAGAGAAATCTGGTTAAAAATTGGGGACTAGGGACATGTCAAGCCCATTATGACATCTAATGGTCCAGCCACTGAGAGGACTTACTAGAGGACAGGACTCACGCTGAGGTCACAATGCGTGTTTATGCTCTCGTCGCACTCAAGAATGGGCGGGGCCTCAGGGTGAATGCTGATTTCTCCTACACTGTAGGTTGGACCTAATGCCAACCACAAGGTTTCTTGCCATGGGTCAGGAAGAGTTCTGATTTCTGCATCACAGTCACCCGTGGGCAGTGATTGGAGATAAGGTCTAGGTTCTGAAGCCTGAAAACTGAGGTAGGGAAGAGATGATGACCTAAGGCCATGGCGTGTCTGATGTGCTCAGCGTGCGGTCAGCTGTCTGGGTGTTGGTCAGCAGGTCCGGTCTCAGGTTGTGTCAGACAGTGCATTAGTGCCCAGGTTAGACTATATAATTTGGGTACATTCGAGTGCCGTGTAGGTTTATCCTCATTTAAGCTGCCTGGGCTGCTCATTAGGCAATATATTTTTTCTAGAGGGCAGGCAGAGTGCTTCATTGTCGGTCCGGAATTGCCAAACTTGAGGGCTTCGGGGCCAGGAGAGTGAGGACGGAAGTCTGAGAACACAAGCTAGACTTCGGATTCAGGGTGAGGGCACGGCAGGTACCCCCTGCAGATCTGAACCAATATCTCATGCATCTGAAGTCAGGCGAGGATCCGACGTTGGCTCAGGTTGGAGTTTCTGTGCATGACGGCCCCTTCATGAAGGGAGCGGAATCTCGAGGCCATGGAGGTTTTCCACGTTGGGAGATGTTGGATGCCCCCTTCAAGGATTCCTTCTGCGGAACAATTGAGACCTGTTGGACAGCTCCAGGACATCCCATAAGGAATGACTCCAGAGCACCGTTCGAGGATGGATGCCTGGGAAGTCTGCCTCGCTTTCCAATTATCTCCTAGCAACAAGACAGTTTAGATCTAATGGATCTGCGGGAGCAACCGGGGTGGCTGAGTTGAAATGCACTTTCCAGAGGATGGGTCCTAACGTGTGTTTGTGTCCATGAGGGCCTTGGAATGGGGAGGTGGCACCGGGACACTGAAGTATTCTCCTAAGCTTTGGCATAGCTCCCATGCACAAGTTTCCTTGTGGAGACGAGATTTGTTCTGATGGGTGCCTCAGGAAATCCCCTCTGCTGGTATTGGAATCCAGGCTTTTGAGGAGACATGCCTGTAAACCAAAGCAATGGATCCGATAATGGCCTCGGTTCCTATCTGGTTCAATCTTCTTGGTATGAGTGGAGGTAGATGAGTGGAGGTAGATGCTCAGCCGGTATCACCCGCCCTTTTTTGTCCCGGGCGACCTACACTATTGGGATGGCCTCAGGGACTTTGGAGGGTTCTCCTAATTTGTACGATTTTTGACAATGGAATGGGCAGAATTCCCATGGATTGGGTGGGGGCAGTCCTAATGTGTGGCTCCAGGGTCCCCAGCCTGGAGGGAGTGTGGCCCAGGACTTTGAGGACAGGTGACTGAAAACACAAACTCAGCTTAAGTTTGGGGACGTAGGTATGGCACGCCCGATCTACAAACCATGAGAAGAACTCTTCAGGATATGAAGAATGAGCGAGTCTGAGGCGCTTGCTCAGGCTTTTGTCTCAGGATTTGATTTCAGCGATGGCCGTGGAATGTTGGGGAGGTCTCATGGGCCATGGACGAATCTTCCTCTCTGTGGATTTGGCCCGATCCCAATTGTTTTTCGTCAATCTGTGGGATGGGAGGACTCCTTTCAGGTTTGTTACCTCAGGTGTCCCACCTAAAGAGGAATTCCAAAGCAGAGCCCTGGGGAAGAGTGAAGGGACAACCTGAACTATGGTTAAAAATTGGGGCCTAGGGGCATGGCAAGCCCAATATGCTGTCTCTTCATATAGGCCCTGAGAGGCCTTACCTGAGGACTGGGCTCAGGCTGAGGGTCACAATGTGTGTTTGTGACCAATGTGGCCCGCAAGCATAAGCTGGGCCTCATGGGCCACGCTTGTTTCAACTACACTGAACGTTGGACAACATGCCAACCACAAGGTTTCTTGCCATGGGGAAAGAGTTCTGATTTCTGCATCATTTTCAACCCTGGGCAGTGGTTGGAGATAAGGTCTAGGTTCTGGAGCCTGAAAACCGCAGTTGGGAAGTGATGACGACCTAAGGCCATGACGGGTCCAATGTGCTCAGTGTGCGGCCAGCTGTCTGGGTGGGACCAGGAGGTCCAGGCTCAGGCTGGGTCAGAAGGGGAAATAGTGACCAGGTCAGCCTATATGTTTGGGGTACAGCCGAATGGCGTGCAGGTTGATCCTCATTTGGGGTTTCGGGGTAGCCTTGAGGGCAATGTTTTACTTCTGTAGGGCAGGCAGAGTGCGGCATTGTAGTTCTGGATTGCCCAACTGGAGGGCTTGTGGGCCAGTAGTCTGAGGACGGAGTCTGAGAACCCAAGCTAGGCCTAGGTTTCTGGGTGAGGATATGGCAGGCACAATCTACAGACCTCAATCGAGATCTCGTGCATCTGAAGTCAGGGCAAGGATCAGACGATCGCTCAGGTTGGACTTTCTTCCCTGATGGCCCTTTCTTGAAGGGGGTTGGATCACGAGGACATGGGGGTTTTCCCACGATGGGAGTTGTGAGAAGCTCCAAACTGCAAAGATTCTTCTGCAGGACAATTGAGACCTGTTGGTTGGCTCCAGGCCAACGATTCTGAGCAGGGTTCTAAGGATGGATGGCTGGGTAGCCCACCTCGCATTCCAATGGTCTCGAAGCAACAAGACAGGTTAGATCTCCTGGATGTGGGGGGCAACCGAGGAGGCTGAGTTGAAATGGACTCTCCTGTGGATGTGTCCTAATATGTTTTTGTGTCTATGGAGACCTTGGAATGAAGCGGTGGCCCTGGGGCCCTGAAGGGTTCTCCTAAACAGAGGCTTTGACACAGCTCCAACGGGCATGTTTCCCATGTGTAGATGAGATTTGTTCCGATGGGTGAGTGAAGAAACAGCCATATGCTGGTAATGAAATCCAGGCCTCTGAGGAGAGATGCCTGGAAACCAAAGCAATGGATCCGATTAGTGCCTAGGGGCCTGTTCGTTCCTTTTTACCACTGGGGACATCAGTCTACGGGTCTGAGTGCAGGTAGGTGCTCAGATGGGCTCAGATTGCCCCTGTTTGTCCTGGGAAGCCACAACTCTTGGGATGGCCTCAGGGACTTTGGAGGTTATCCTACTAGTAGGGTTGTGGCCATTGGAATGGGCACATACAATTCCCTTGGAGAGGGCAAGTACAGTCCTCAGGTTTGGCTCCAGGGCCCTGAGCCTGTAGGGTGTGCAGGCCAGAGCTCTTTGGACAGTTGTCTGAAAACACAAACTCGGCTTGTGTTTTGGGTCATAGGTATGGCAGGACTGATCTACAGACCATGAGGAGAACACTTCGGGATATGAAAAAAGGGCGAGTGTGAGGCTCTTGCTCTAGTTTTTGTCTCTGGATATCGTGTCACTCATGGTCGTGAAATTGCCGGGTGACTTCATGGGAAATGGACGAGTCTTACTCTCTGGGGGTTCGGTCCCGTCCAAAGAGTTTGGGGTCATTCTGGGGATGGAAGAAGTCCGTTTTTTTGTTGTTGTCGATTTGTTTCATTTTGTTTTTCAACCTCAGATGTCCCACCAAATGAGGGATTCCAGAGTAGAGCCCTGGGGTGGGGCGACTGGACAAAGAGAAATCTGGTTAAAAATTGGGGACTAGGGACATGTCAAGCCCATTATGACATCTAATGGTCCAGCCACTGAGAGGACTTACTAGAGGACAGGACTCACGCTGAGGTCACAATGCGTGTTTATGCTCTCGTCGCACTCAAGAATGGGCAGGGCCTCAGGGTGAATGCTGATTTCTCCTACACTGTAGGTTGGACCTAATGCCAACCACAAGGTTTCTTGCCATGGGTCAGGAAGAGTTCTGATTTCTGCATCACAGTCACCCGTGGGCAGTGATTGGAGATAAGGTCTAGGTTCTGAAGCCTGAAAACTGAGGTAGGGAAGAGATGATGACCTAAGGCCATGGCGTGTCTGATGTGCTCAGCGTGCGGTCAGCTGTCTGGGTGTTGGTCAGCAGGTCCGGTCTCAGGTTGTGTCAGACAGTGCATTAGTGCCCAGGTTAGACTCTATAATTTGGGTACATTCGAGTGCCGTGTAGGTTTATCCTCATTTAAGCTGCCTGGGCTGCTCATTAGGCAATATATTTTTTCTAGAGGGCAGGCAGAGTGCTTCATTGTCGGTCCGGAATTGCTAAACTTGAGGGCTTCGGGGCCAGGAGAGTGAGGACGGAAGTCTGAGAACACAAGCTAGACTTCGGATTCAGGGTGAGGGCACGGCAGGTACTCCCTGCAGATCTGAACCAATATCTCATGCATCTGAAGTCAGGCGAGGATCCGACGTTGTCTCAGGTTGGAGTTTCTGTGCATGACGGCCCCTTCATGAAGGGAGCGGAATCTCGAGGCCATGGAGGTTTTCCACGTTGGGAGATGTTGGATGCCCCCTTCAAGGATTCCTTCTGCGGAACAATTGAGACCTGTTGGACAGCTCCAGGACATCCCATATGGAATGACTCCAGAGCACCGTTCGAGGATGGATGCCTGGGAAGTCTGCCTCCCTTTCCAATTATCTCCTAGCAACAAGACAGTTTAGATCTAATGGATCTGCGGGAGCAACCGGGGTGGCTGAGTTGAAATGCACTTTCCAGAGGATGGGTCCTAACGTGTGTTTGTGTCCATGAGGGCCTTGGAATGGAGAGGTGGCACCGGGACACTGAAGTATTCTCCTAAGCTTTGGCATAGCTCCCATGCACAAGTTTCCTTGTGGAGACGAGATTTGTTCTGATGGGTGCCTCAGGAAATCCCCTCTGCTGGTATTGGAATCCAGGCTTTTGAGGAGACATGCCTGTAAACCAAAGCAATGGATCCGATAATGGCCTCGGGTCCTGTCTAATTCAATCTTCTTGGTATGAGTGGAGGTAGATGCTCAGCCGGTATCACCCGCCCTTTTTTGTCCCGGGCGACCTACACTATTGGGATGGCCTCAGGGTCTTTGGAGGGTTCTCTTAATTTGTACGATTTTTGACAATGGAATGGGCAGAATTCCCATGGATTGGGTGGGGGCAGTCCTAATGTGTGGCTCCAGGGGGCCCAGCCTGGAGGGAGTGTGGCCCAGGACTTTGAGGACAGAAGACTGAAAACACAAACTCAGCTTAAGTTTGGGGACGTAGGTATGGCACGCCCGATCTACAAACCATGAGAAGAACTCTTCAGGATATGAAGAATGAGCGAGTCTGAGGCGCTTGCCAGGCTTTTGTCTCTGGATTTTGTTTCAGCGATGTCCGTGGAATGTTGGGGAGGTCTCATGGGCCATGGACGAATCTTCCTCTCTGTGGATTTGGCCCGATCCCAATTGTTTTTCGTCAATCTGTGGGATGGGAGGACTCCTTTCAGGTTTGTTACCTCAGGTGTCCCACCAAAAGAGGAATTCCAAAGCAGAGCCCTGGGGAAGAGTGAAGGGACAACCCGAACTATGGTTAAAAATTGGGGCCTAGGGGCATGGCAAGCCCAATATGCTGTCTCTTCATATAGGCCCTGAGAGGCCTTACCTGAGGACTGGGCTCAGGCTGAGGGTCACAATGTGTGTTTGTGACCAATGTGGCCCGCAAGCATGGGCTGGGCCTCATGGGCCACGCTTGTTTCAACTACACTGAACGTTGGACAACATGCCAACCACAAGGTTTCTTGCCATGGGGAAAGAGTTCTGATTTCTGCATCATTTTCAACACTGGGCAGTGGTTGGAGATAAGGTCTAGGTTCTGGAGCCTGAAAACCGCAGTTGGGAAGAGATGACGACCTAAGGCCATGGCGGGTCCGATGTGCTCAGTGTGCGGCCAGCTGTCTGGGTGGGACCAGGAGGTCCAGGCTCAGGCTGGGTCAGAAGGGGAAATAGTGCCCAGGTCAGCCTATATGTTTGGGGTACAGCCGAATGGCGTGAGGTTGATCCTCATTTGGGGATTCGGGGTAGCCCTGAGGGCAATATTTTACTTCTGTAGGGCAGGCATAGTGCGGCATTGTATTTCTGGATTGCCCAACTGGAGGGCTTGTGGGCCAGTAGTCTGAGGACGGAGTCTGAGAACCCAAGCTAGGCCTAGGTTTCTGGGTGAGGATATGGCAGGCACAATCTACAGACCTCAATAGAGATCTCGTGCATCTGAAGTCAGGGCAAGGATCAGACGATCGCTCAGGTTGGACTTTCTGCCCTGATGGCCCTTTCTTGAAGGGGGTTGGATCACGAGGACATGGGGGTTTTCCCACGATGGGAGTTGTGAGAAGCTCCAAACTGCAAAGATTCTTCTGCAGGACAATTGAGACCTGTTGGTTGGCTCCAGGCCAACGATTCCGAGCAGGGTTCTAAGGATGGATGGCTGGGTAGCCCACCTCGCATTCCAATTGTCTCCAAGCAACAAGACAGGTTAGATCTGCTGGAGGTGGGGGGCAACCGAGGATGCTGAGTTGAAATGGACTCTCCTGTGGATGTGTCCTAATATGTTTTTGTGTCTATGGAGACCTTGGAATGAAGCGGTGGCCCTGGGGCCCTGAAGGGTTCTCCTAAACAGAGGCTTTGACAGAGCTCCAACGGGCATGTTTCCCATGTGTAGATGAGATTTGTTCTGATGGGTGAGTCAAGAAACAGCCATATGCTGGTATTGAAATCCAGGCCTCTGAGGAGAGATGCCTGGAAACCAAAGCAATGGATCCGATTAGTGCCTAGGGGCCTGTTCGTTCCTTTTTACCTCTGGGGACATCAGTCTACGGGTCTGAGTGCAGGTAGGTGCTCAGATGGGCTCAGATTGCCCCTGTTTGTCCTGGGAAGCCACAACTCTTGGGATGGCCTCAGGGACTTTGGAGGTTATCCTACTAGTAGGGTTGTGGCCATTGGAATGGGCACATACAATTCCCTTGGAGAGGGCAAGTACAGTCCTCAGGTTTGGCTCCAGGGCCCTGAGCCTGTAGGGTGTGTTGGCCAGAGCTGTTTGGACAGTTGTCTGAAAACACAAACTCGGCTTATGTTTTGGGTCATAGGTATGGCAGGACTGATCTACAGACCATGAGGAGAACACTTCGGGATATGAAAAAAGGGCGAGTGTGAGGCTCTTGCTCTAGTTTTTGTCTCTGGATATCGTGTCACTCATGGTCGTGAAATTGCCGGGTGACTTCATGGGAAATGGACGAGTCTTACTCTCTGGGGGTTCGGTCCTGTCCAAAGAGTTTGGGGTCATTCAGGGGATGGAAGAAGTCCGTTTTTTTGTTGTTGTTGTTGATTTGTTTCGTTTTGTGTTTCAACCTCAGATGTCCCACCAAATGAGGGATTCCAGAGTAGAGCCCTGGGGTGGGGCGACTGGACAACCAGAAATCTGGTTAAAAATTGGGGACTAGGGACATGTCAAGCCCATTATGACATCTAATGGTCCAGCCACTGAGAGGACTTACTAGAGGACAGGACTCACGCTGAGGTCACAATGCGTGTTTATGCTCTCGTCGCACTCAAGAATGGGCGGGGCCTCAGGGTGAATGCTGGTTTCTCCTATACTGAAGGTTGGACAACATGCCAACCACAAGGTTTCTTGCCATGGGTCAGGAAGAGTTCTGATTTCTGCATCACAGTCACCCGTGGGCAGTGATTGGAGATAAGGTCTAGGTTCTGAAGCCTGAAAACTGAGGTAGGGAAGAGATGATGACCTAAGGCCATGGCGGGTCTGATGTGCTCAGCGTGCGGTCAGCTGTCTGGGTGTTGGTCAGCAGGTCCGGGCTCAGGTTGTGTCAGACAGTGCATTAGTGCCCAGGTTAGACTATATAATTTGGGTACATTCGAGTGCCGTGTAGGTTTATCCTCATTTAAGCTGCCTGGGCTGCTCATTAGGCAATATATGTTTTCTAGAGGGCAGGCAGAGTGCTTCATTGTCGGTCCGGAATTGCCAAACTTGAGGGCTTCGGGGCCAGGAGAGTGAGGACGGAAGTCTGAGAACACAAGCTAGACTTCGGATTCAGGGTGAGGGCACGGCAGGTACTCCCTGCAGATCTGAACCAATATCTCATGCATCTGAAGTCAGGGCGAGGATCCGACGTTGGCTCAGGTTGGAGTTTCTGTGCATGACGGCCCCTTCATGAAGGGAGCGGAATCTCGAGGCCATGGAGGTTTTCCACGTTAGGAGATGTGGGATGCCCCCTTCAAGGATTCCTTCTGCGGGACAATTGAGACCTGTTGGACAGCTCCAGGACATCCCATTTGGAATGACTCCAATGCACAGTTCCAGGATGGATGCCTGGGAAGTCCGCCTCGCCTTCCAATTGTCTCCTAGCAACAAGACAGTTTAGATCTAATGGATCTGCGGGAGCAACCGGGGTGGCTGAGTTGAAATGCACTTTCCAGAGGATGGGTCCTAACGTGTGTTTGTGTCCATGAGGGCCTTGGAATGGGGAGGTGGCACCGGGACCCTGAAGTATTCTCCTAAGCTTTGGCATAGCTCCCATGCACAAGTTTCCTTGTGGAGACTAGATTTGTTCTGATGGGTGCCTCAGGAAATCCGCTCTGCTGGTATTGGAATCCATGCTTTTGAGGAGACATGCCTGTAAACCAAAGCAATGGATCCGATAATGGCCTCGGGTCCTGTCTGGTTCAATCTTCTTGGTATGAGTGGAGGTAGATGCTCAGCCGGTATCACCCGCCCTTTTTTGTCCCGGGCGACCTACACTATTGGGATGGCCTCAGGGTCTTTGGAGGGTTCTCCTAATTTGTACGATTTTTGACAATGGAATGGGCAGAATTCCCATGGATTGGGTGGGGGCAGTCCTAATGTGTGGTTCCAGGGGGCCCAGCCTGGAGGGAGTGTGGCCCAGGACTTTGAGGACAGAAGACTGACAACACAAACTCAGCTTAAGTTTGGGGACGTAGGTATGGCACGACCGATCTACAAACCATGAGAAGAACTCTTCAGGATATGAAGAATGAGCGAGTCTGAGGCGCTTGCTCAGGCTTTTGTCTCTGGATTTTGTTTCAGCGATGGCCGTGGAATGTTGGGGAGGTCTCATGGGCCATGGACGAATCTTCCTCTCTGTGGATTTGGCGCGATCCCAATTGTTTTTCGTCAATCTGTGGGATGGGAGGACTCCTTTCAGGTTTGTTACCTCAGGTGTCCCACCAAAAGAGGAATTCCAAAGCAGAGCCCTGGGGAAGAGTGAAGGGACAACCCGAACTATGGTTAAAAATTGGGGCCTAGGGGCATGGTAAGCCCAATATGCTGTCTCTTCATATAGGCCCTGAGAGGCCTTACCTGAGGACTGGGCTCAGGCTGAGGGTCACAATGTGTGTTTGTGACCAATGTGGCCCGCAAGCATGGGCTGGGCCTCATGGGCCACGCTTGTTTCAACTACACTGAACGTTGGACAACATGCCAACCACAAGGTTTCTTGCCATGGGGAAAGAGTTCTGATTTCTGCATCATTTTCAACCCTGGGCAGTGGTTGGAGATAAGGTCTAGGTTCTGGAGCCTGAAAACCGCAGTTGGGAAGAGATGACGACCTAAGGCCATGGCGGGTCCGATGTGCTCAGTGTGCGGCCAGCTGTCTGGGTGGGACCAGGAGGTCCAGGCTCAGGCTGGGTCAGAAGGGGAAATAGTGACCAGGTCAGCCTATATGTTTGGGGTACAGCCGAATGGCGTGCAGGTTGATCCTCATTTGGGGTTTCGGGGTAGCCCTGAGGGCAATGTTTTACTTCTGTAGGGCAGGCATAGTGCGGTATTGTAGTTCTGGATTGCCCAACTGGAGGGCTTGTGGGCCAGTAGTCTGAGGACGGAGTCTGAGAACCCAAGCTAGGCCTAGGTTTCTGGGTGAGGATATGGCAGGCACAATCTACAGACCTCAATAGAGATCTCGTGCATCTGAAGTCAGGGCAAGGATCAGACGATCGCTCAGGTTGGACTTTCTGCCCTGATGGCCCTTTCTTGAAGGGGGTTGGATCACGAGGACATGGGGGTTTTCCCACGATGGGAGTTGTGAGAAGCTCCAAACTGCAAAGATTCTTCTGCAGGACAATTGAGACCTGTTGGTTGGCTCCAGGCCAACGATTCCGAGCAGGGTTCTAAGGATGGATGGCTGGGTAGCCCACCTCGCATTCCAATTGTCTCCAAGCAACAAGACAGGTTAGATCTGCTGGAGGTGGGGGGCAACCGAGGAGGCTGAGTTGAAATGGACTCTCCTGTGGATGTGTCCTAATATGTTTTTGTGTCTATGGAGACCTTGGAATGAAGCGGTGGCCCTGGGGCCCTGAAGGGTTCTCCTAAACAGAGGCTTTGACAGAGCTCCAACGGGCTTGTTTCCCATGTGTAGATGAGATTTGTTCCGATGGGTGAGTCAAGAAACAGCCATATGCTGGTATTGAAATCCAGGCCTCTGAGGAGAGATGCCTGGAAACCAAAGCAATGGATCCGATTAGTGCCTAGGGGCCTGTTCGTTCCTTTTTACCTCTGGGGACATCAGTCTACGGGTCTGAGTGCAGGTAGGTGCTCAGATGGGCTCAGATTGCCCCTGTTTGTCCTGGGAAGCCACAACTCTTGGGATGGCCTCAGGGACTTTGGAGGTTATCCTACTAGTAGGGTTGTGGCCATTGGAATGGGCACATACAATTCCCTTGGAGAGGGCAAGTACAGTCCTCAGGTTTGGCTCCAGGGCCCTGAGCCTGTAGGGTGTGTTGGCCAGAGCTGTTTGGACAGTTGTCTGAAAACACAAACTCGGCTTATGTTTTGGGTCATAGGTATGGCAGGACTGATCTACAGACCATGAGGAGAACACTTCGGGATATGAAAAAAGGGCGAGTGTGAGGCTCTTGCTCTAGTTTTTGTCTCTGGATATCGTGTCACTCATGGTCGTGAAATTGCCGGGTGACTTCATGGGAAATGGACGAGTCTTACTCTCTCGGGGTTCGGTCCCGTCCAAAGAGTTTGGGGTCATTCTGGGGATGGAAGAAGTCCGTTTTTTTGTTGTTGTTGTTGATTTGTTTCGTTTTGTGTTTCAACCTCAGATGTCCCACCAAATGAGGGATTCCAGAGTAGAGCCCTGGGGTGGGGCGACTGGACAACCAGAAATCTGGTTAAAAATTGGGGACTAGGGACATGTCAAGCCCATTATGACATCTAATGGTCCAGCCACTGAAAGGACTTACTAGAGGACAGGACTCACGCTGAGGTCACAATGCGTGTTTATGCTCTCGTCGCACTCAAGAATGGGCGGGGCCTCAGGGTGAATGCTGGTTTCTCCTATACTGAAGGTTGGACAACATGCCAACCACAAGGTTTCTTGCCATGGGTCAGGAAGAGTTCTGATTTCTGCATCACAGTCACCCGTGGGCAGTGATTGGAGATAAGGTCTAGGTTCTGAGCCTGAAAACTGAGGTAGGGAAGAGATGATGACCTAAGGCCATGGCGGGTCTGATGTGCTCAGCGTGCGGTCAGCTGTCTGGGTGTTGGTCAGCAGGTCCGGGCTCAGGTTGTGTCAGACAGTGCATTAGTGCCCAGGTTAGACTATATAATTTGGGTACATTCGAGTGCCGTGTAGGTTTATCCTCATTTAAGCTGCCTGGGCTGCTCATTAGGCAATATATGTTTTCTAGAGGGCAGGCAGAGTGCTTCATTGTCGGTCCGGAATTGCCAAACTTGAGGGCTTCGGGGCCAGGAGAGTGAGGACGGAAGTCTGAGAACACAAGCTAGACTTCGGATTCAAGGTGAGGGCACGGCAGGTACTCCCTGCAGATCTGAACCAATATCTCATGCATCTGAAGTCAGGGCGAGGATCCGACGTTGGCTCAGGTTGGAGTTTCTGTGCATGACGGCCCCTTCATGAAGGGAGCGGAATCTCGAGGCCATGGAGGTTTTCCACGTTAGGAGATGTGGGATGCCCCCTTCAAGGATTCCTTCTGCGGGACAATTGAGACCTGTTGGACAGCTCCAGGACATCCCATATGGAATGACTCCAATGCACCGTTCCAGGATGGATGCCTGGGAAGTCCGCCTCGCCTTCCAATTGTCTCCTAGCAACAAGACAGTTTAGATCTAATGGATCTGCGGGAGCAACCGGGGTGGCTGAGTTGAAATGCACTTTCCAGAGGATGGGTCCTAACGTGTGTTTGTGTCCATGAGGGCCTTGGAATGGGGAGGTGGCACCGGGACCCTGAAGTATTCTCCTAAGCTTTGGCATAGCTCCCATGCACAAGTTTCCTTGTGGAGACTAGATTTGTTCTGATGGGTGCCTCAGGAAATCCGCTCTTCTGGTATTGGAATCCATGCTTTTGAGGAGACTTGCCTGTAAACCAAAGCAATGGATCCTATAATGGCCTCGCGTCCTGTCTGGTTCAATCTTCTTGGTATGAGTGGAGGTAGATGCTCAGCCGGTATCACGCGCCCTTTTTTGTCCCGGGCGACCTACACTATTGGGATGGCCTCAGGGTCTTTGGAGGGTTCTCCTAATTTGTACGATTTTTGACAATGGAATGGGCAGAATTCCCATGGATTGGGTGGGGGCAGTCCTAATGTGTGGCTCCAGGGGGCCCAGCCTGGAGGGAGTGTGGCCCAGGACTTTGAGGACAGAAGACTGAAAACACAAACTCAGCTTAAGTTTGGGGACGTAGGTATGGCACGACCGATCTACAAACCATGAGAAGAACTCTTCAGGATATGAAGAATGAGCGAGTCTGAGGCGCTTGCTCAGGCTTTTGTCTCTGGATTTTGTTTCAGCGATGGCCGTGGAATGTTGGGGAGGTCTCATGGGCCATGGACGAATCTTCCTCTCTGTGGATTTGGCGCGATCCCAATTGTTTTTCGTCAATCTGTGGGATGGGAGGACTCCTTTCAGGTTTGTTACCTCAGGTGTCCCACCAAAAGAGGAATTCCAAGCAGAGCCCTGGGGAAGAGTGAAGGGACAACCCGAACTATGGTTAAAAATTGGGGCCTAGGGGCATGGCAAGCCCAATATGCTGTCTCTTCATATAGGCCCTGAGAGGCCTTACCTGAGGACTGGGCTCAGGCTGAGGGTCACAATGTGTGTTTGTGACCAATGTGGCGCGCAAGCATGGGCTGGGCCTCATGGGCCACGCTTGTTTCAACTACACTGAACGTTGGACAACATGCCAACCACAAGGTTTCTTGCCATGGGGAAAGAGTTCTGATTTCTGCATCATTTTCAACCCTGGGCAGTGGTTGGAGATAAGGTCTAGGTTCTGGAGCCTGAAAACCGCAGTTGGGAAGAGATGACGACCTAAGGCCATGGCGGGTCCGATGTGCTCAGTGTGCGGCCAGCTGTCTGGGTGGGACCAGGAGTTCCAGGCTCAGGCTGGGTCAGAAGGGGAAAGAGTGCCCAGGTCAGCCTATATGTTTGGGGTACAGCCGAATGGCGTGCAGGTTGATCCTCATTTGGGGTTTCGGGGTAGCCCTGAGGGCAATGTTTTACTTCTGTAGGGCAGGCATAGTGCGGCATTGTAGTTCTGGATTGCCCAACTGGAGGGCTTGTGGGCCAGTAGTCTGAGGACGGAGTCTGAGAACCCAAGCTAGGCCTAGGTTTCTGGGTGAGGATATGGCAGGCACAATCTACAGACCTCAATAGAGATCTCGTGCATCTGAAGTCAGGGCAAGGATCAGACGATCGCTCAGGTTGGACTTTCTGCCCTGATGGCCCTTTCTTGAAGGGGGTTGGATCACGAGGACATGGGGGTTTTCCCACGATGGGAGTTGTGAGAAGCTCCAAACTGCAAAGACTTTACTGCAGGACAATTGAGACCTGTTGGTTGGCTCCAGGCCAACGATTCCGAGCAGGGTTCTAAGGATGGATGGCTGGGTAGCCCACCTCGCATTCCAATTGTCTCCAAGCAACAAGACAGGTTAGATCTGCTGGAGGTGGGGGGCAACCGAGGAGGCTGAGTTGAAATGGACTCTCCTGTGGATGTGTCCTAATATGTTTTTGTGTCTATGGAGACCTTGGAATGAAGCGGTGGCCCTGGGGCCCTGAAGGGTTCTCCTAAACAGAGGCTTTGACAGAGCTCCAACGGGCTTGTTTCCCATGTGTAGATGAGATTTGTTCCGATGGGTGAGTCAAGAAACAGCCATATGCTGGTATTGAAATCCAGGCCTCTGAGGAGAGATGCCTGGAAACCAAAGCAATGGATCCGATTAGTGCCTAGGGGCCTGTTCGTTCCTTTTTACCTCTGGGGACATCAGTCTACGGGTCTGAGTGCAGGTAGGTGCTCAGATGGGCTCAGATTGCCCCTGTTTGTCCTGGGAAGCCACAACTCTTGGGATGGCCTCAGGGACTTTGGAGGTTATCCTACTAGTAGGGTTGTGGCCATTGGAATGGGCACATACAATTCCCTTGGAGAGGGCAAGTACAGTCCTCAGGTTTGGCTCCAGGGCCCTGAGCCTGTAGGGTGTGTTGGCCAGAGCTGTTTGGACAGTTGTCTGAAAACACAAACTCGGCTTATGTTTTGGGTCATAGGTATGGCAGGACTGATCTACAGACCATGAGGAGAACACTTCGGGATATGAAAAAAGGGCGAGTGTGAGGCTCTTGCTCTAGTTTTTGTCTCTGGATATCGTGTCACTCATGGTCGTGAAATTGCCGGGTGACTTCATGGGAAATGGACGAGTCTTACTCTCTGGGGGTTCGGTCCCGTCCAAAGAGTTTGGGGTCATTCTGGGGATGGAAGAAGTCCGTTTTTTTGTTGTTGTTGTTGATTTGTTTCGTTTTGTGTTTCAACCTCAGATGTCCCACCAAATGAGGGATTCCAGAGTAGAGCCCTGGGGTGGGGCGACTGGACAACCAGAAATCTGGTTAAAAATTGGGGACTAGGGACATGTCAAGCCCATTATGACATCTAATGGTCCAGCCACTGAAAGGACTTACTAGAGGACAGGACTCACGCTGAGGTCACAATGCGTGTTTATGCTCTCGTCGCACTCAAGAATGGGCGGGGCCTCAGGGTGAATGCTGGTTTCTCCTATACTGAAGGTTGGACAACATGCCAACCACAAGGTTTCTTGCCATGGGTCAGGAAGAGTTCTGATTTCTGCATCACAGTCACCCGTGGGCAGTGATTGGAGATAAGGTCTAGGTTCTGAGCCTGAAAACTGAGGTAGGGAAGAGATGATGACCTAAGGCCATGGCGGGTCTGATGTGCTCAGCGTGCGGTCAGCTGTCTGGGTGTTGGTCAGCAGGTCCGGGCTCAGGTTGTGTCAGACAGTGCATTAGTGCCCAGGTTAGACTATATAATTTGGGTACATTCGAGTGCCGTGTAGGTTTATCCTCATTTAAGCTGCCTGGGCTGCTCATTAGGCAATATATGTTTTCTAGAGGGCAGGCAGAGTGCTTCATTGTCGGTCCGGAATTGCCAAACTTGAGGGCTTCGGGGCCAGGAGAGTGAGGACGGAAGTCTGAGAACACAAGCTAGACTTCGGATTCAAGGTGAGGGCACGGCAGGTACTCCCTGCAGATCTGAACCAATATCTCATGCATCTGAAGTCAGGGCGAGGATCCGACGTTGGCTCAGGTTGGAGTTTCTGTGCATGACGGCCCCTTCATGAAGGGAGCGGAATCTCGAGGCCATGGAGGTTTTCCACGTTAGGAGATGTGGGATGCCCCCTTCAAGGATTCCTTCTGCGGGACAATTGAGACCTGTTGGACAGCTCCAGGACATCCCATATGGAATGACTCCAATGCACCGTTCCAGGATGGATGCCTGGGAAGTCCGCCTCGCCTTCCAATTGTCTCCTAGCAACAAGACAGTTTAGATCTAATGGATCTGCGGGAGCAACCGGGGTGGCTGAGTTGAAATGCACTTTCCAGAGGATGGGTCCTAACGTGTGTTTGTGTCCATGAGGGCCTTGGAATGGGGAGGTGGCACCGGGACCCTGAAGTATTCTCCTAAGCTTTGGCATAGCTCCCATGCACAAGTTTCCTTGTGGAGACTAGATTTGTTCTGATGGGTGCCTCAGGAAATCCGCTCTTCTGGTATTGGAATCCATGCTTTTGAGGAGACTTGCCTGTAAACCAAAGCAATGGATCCTATAATGGCCTCGCGTCCTGTCTGGTTCAATCTTCTTGGTATGAGTGGAGGTAGATGCTCAGCCGGTATCACGCGCCCTTTTTTGTCCCGGGCGACCTACACTATTGGGATGGCCTCAGGGTCTTTGGAGGGTTCTCCTAATTTGTACGATTTTTGACAATGGAATGGGCAGAATTCCCATGGATTGGGTGGGGGCAGTCCTAATGTGTGGCTCCAGGGGGCCCAGCCTGGAGGGAGTGTGGCCCAGGACTTTGAGGACAGAAGACTGAAAACACAAACTCAGCTTAAGTTTGGGGACGTAGGTATGGCACGACCGATCTACAAACCATGAGAAGAACTCTTCAGGATATGAAGAATGAGCGAGTCTGAGGCGCTTGCTCAGGCTTTTGTCTCTGGATTTTGTTTCAGCGATGGCCGTGGAATGTTGGGGAGGTCTCATGGGCCATGGACGAATCTTCCTCTCTGTGGATTTGGCGCGATCCCAATTGTTTTTCGTCAATCTGTGGGATGGGAGGACTCCTTTCAGGTTTGTTACCTCAGGTGTCCCACCAAAAGAGGAATTCCAAGCAGAGCCCTGGGGAAGAGTGAAGGGACAACCCGAACTATGGTTAAAAATTGGGGCCTAGGGGCATGGCAAGCCCAATATGCTGTCTCTTCATATAGGCCCTGAGAGGCCTTACCTGAGGACTGGGCTCAGGCTGAGGGTCACAATGTGTGTTTGTGACCAATGTGGCGCGCAAGCATGGGCTGGGCCTCATGGGCCACGCTTGTTTCAACTACACTGAACGTTGGACAACATGCCAACCACAAGGTTTCTTGCCATGGGGAAAGAGTTCTGATTTCTGCATCATTTTCAACCCTGGGCAGTGGTTGGAGATAAGGTCTAGGTTCTGGAGCCTGAAAACCGCAGTTGGGAAGAGATGACGACCTAAGGCCATGGCGGGTCCGATGTGCTCAGTGTGCGGCCAGCTGTCTGGGTGGGACCAGGAGTTCCAGGCTCAGGCTGGGTCAGAAGGGGAAAGAGTGCCCAGGTCAGCCTATATGTTTGGGGTACAGCCGAATGGCGTGCAGGTTGATCCTCATTTGGGGTTTCGGGGTAGCCCTGAGGGCAATGTTTTACTTCTGTAGGGCAGGCATAGTGCGGCATTGTAGTTCTGGATTGCCCAACTGGAGGGCTTGTGGGCCAGTAGTCTGAGGACGGAGTCTGAGAACCCAAGCTAGGCCTAGGTTTCTGGGTGAGGATATGGCAGGCACAATCTACAGACCTCAATAGAGATCTCGTGCATCTGAAGTCAGGGCAAGGATCAGACGATCGCTCAGGTTGGACTTTCTGCCCTGATGGCCCTTTCTTGAAGGGGGTTGGATCACGAGGACATGGGGGTTTTCCCACGATGGGAGTTGTGAGAAGCTCCAAACTGCAAAGACTTTACTGCAGGACAATTGAGACCTGTTGGTTGGCTCCAGGCCAACGATTCCGAGCAGGGTTCTAAGGATGGATGGCTGGGTAGCCCACCTCGCATTCCAATTGTCTCCAAGCAACAAGACAGGTTAGATCTGCTGGATGTGGGGGGCAACCAAGGAGGCTGAGTTGAAATGGACTCTCCTGTGGATGTGTCCTAATATGTTTTTGTGTCTATGGAGACCTTGGAATGAAGCGGTGGCCCTGGGGCCCTGAAGGGTTCTCCTAAACAGAGGCTTTGACAGAGCTCCAACGGGCATGTTTCCCATGTGTAGATGAGATTTGTTCCGATGGGTGAGTCAAGAAACAGCCATATGCTGGTATTGAAATCCAGGCCTCTGAGGAGAGATGCCTGGAAACCAAAGCAATGGATCCGATTAGTGCCTAGGGGCCTGTTCGTTCCTTTTTACCTCTGGGGACATCAGTCTACGGGTCTGAGTGCAGGTAGGTGCTCAGATGGGCTAAGATTGCCCCTGTTTGTCCTGGGAAGCCACAAATCTTGGGATGGCCTCAGGGACTTTGGAGGTTATCCTACTAGTAGGGTTGTGGCCATTGGAATGGGCACATACAATTCCCTTAGAGAGGGCAAGTACAGTCCTCAGGTTTGGCTCCAGGGCCCTGAGCCTGTAGGGTGTGTTGGCCAGAGCTGTTTGGACAGTTGTCTGAAAACACAAACTCGGCTTATGTTTTGGGTCATAGGTATGGCAGGACTGATCTACAGACCATGAGGAGAACACTTCGGGATATGAAAAAAGGGCGAGTGTGAGGCTCTTGCTCTAGTTTTTGTCTCTGGATATCGTGTCACTCATGGTCGTGAAATTGCCGGGTGACTTCATGGGAAATGGACGAGTCTTACTCTCTGGGGGTTCGGTCCCGTCCAAAGAGTTTGGGGTCATTCTGGGGATGGAAGAAGTCCGTTTTTTTGTTGTTGTTGTTGATTTGTTTCGTTTTGTGTTTCAACCTCAGATGTCCCACCAAATGAGGGATTCCAGAGTAGAGCCCTGGGGTGGGGCGACTGGACAACCAGAAATCTGGTTAAAAATTGGGGACTAGGGACATGTCAAGCCCATTATGACATCTAATGGTCCAGCCACTGAAAGGACTTACTAGAGGACAGGACTCACGCTGAGGTCACAATGCGTGTTTATGCTCTCGTCGCACTCAAGAATGGGCGGGGCCTCAGGGTGAATGCTGGTTCCTCCTATACTGAAGGTTGGACAACATGCCAACCACAAGGTTTCTTGCCATGGGTCAGGAAGAGTTCTGATTTCTGCATCACAGTCACCCGTGGGCAGTGATTGGAGATAAGGTCTAGGTTCTGAAGCCTGAAAACTGAGGTAGGGAAGAGATGATGACCTAAGGCCATGGCGGGTCTGATGTGCTCAGCGTGCGGTCAGCTGTCTGGGTGTTGGTCAGCAGGTCCGGGCTCAGGTTGTGTCAGACAGTGCATTAGTGCCCAGGTTAGACTATATAATTTGGGTACATTCGAGTGCCGTGTAGGTTTATCCTCATTTAAGCTGCCTGGGCTGCTCATTAGGCAACATATGTTTTCTAGAGGGCAGGCAGAGTGCTTCATTGTCGGTCCGGAATTGCCAAAATTGAGGGCTTCGGGGCCAGGAGAGTGAGGACGGAAGTCTGAGAACACAAGCAAGACTTCGGATTCAGGGTGAGGGCACGGCAGGTACTCCCTGCAGATCTGAACCAATATCTCATGCATCTGAAGTCAGGGCGAGGATCCGACGTTGGCTCAGGTTGGAGTTTCTGTGCATGACGGCCCCTTCATGAAGGGAGCGGAATCTCGAGGCCATGGAGGTTTTCCACGTTAGGAGATGTGGGATGCCCCCTTCAAGGATTCCTTCTGCGGGACAATTGAGACCTCAGGGTGAATGCTGTTTTCTCCGACACTGAACGTTGGACAACATGCCAACCACAAGGTTTCTTGCCATGGGTCAGGAAGAGTTCTGATTTCTGCATCACAGTCACCCGTGGGCAGTGATTGGAGATAAGGTCTAGGTTCTGAAGCCTGAAAACTGAGGTAGGGAAGAGATGATGACCTAAGGCCAGGGCGGGTCTGATGTGCTCAGCGTGCGGTCAGCTGTCTGGGTGTTGGTCAGCAGGTCTGGGCTCAGGTTGTGTCAGACAGTGCATTAGTGCCCAGGTTAGACTATATAATTTGGGTACATTCGAGTGCCGTGTAGGTTTATCTTCATTTAAGCTGCCTGGGCAGCTCATTAGGCAATATATTTTTTCTAGAGGGCAGGCAGAGTGCTTCATTGTCGGTCCGGAATTGCCAAACTTGAGGGCTTCGGGGCCAGGAGAGTGAGGACGGAAGTCTGAGAACACAAGCTAGACTTCGGATTCAGGGTGAGGGCACGGCAGGTACCCCCTGCAGATCTGAACCAATATCTCATGCATCTGAAGTCAGGGCGAGGATCCGACGTTGGCTCAGGTTGGAGTTTCTGTGCATGACGGCCCCTTCATGAAGGGAGCGGAATCTCGAGGCCATGGAGGTTTTCCACGTTGGGAGATGTGGGATGCCCCCTTCAAGGATTCCTTCTGCGGGACAATTGAGACCTGTTGGACAGCTCCAGGACATCCCATATGGAATGACTCCAGAGCACCGTTCGAGGATGGGTGCCTGGGAAGTCCGCCTCGCCTTCCAATTGTCTCCTAGCAACAAGACAGTTTAGATCTATGAATCTGCTGGAGCAACCGGGGTGGCTGAGTTGAAATGCACTTTCCAGAGGATGGTTCTTAACGTGTGTTTGTGTCCATGAGGGCCTTGGAATGGGGAGGTTGCACTGGGACCCTGAAGTATTCTCCTAAGCTTTGGCATAGCTCCCATGCACAAGTTTCCTTGTGGAGACGAGATTTGTTCTGATGGGTGCCTCAGGAAATCCCCTCTGCTGGTATTGGAATCCAGGCTTTTGAGGAGACATGCCTGTAAACCAAAGCAATGGATCCGATAATGGCTTCGGTTCCTGTCTGGTTCAATCTTCTTGGTATGAGTGGAGGTAGATGAGTGGAGGTAGATGCTCAGCCGGTACCACCGCCCTTTTCTGTCCCGGGCGACATACACTATTGGGATGGCCTCAGGGACTTTGGAGGGTTCTCCTAATTTGTACGATTTTTGACAATGGAATGGGCAGAATTCCCATGGATTGGGTGGGGGCAGTCCTAATGTGTGGCTCCAGGGGCCCCAGCCTGGAGGGAGTGTGGCTCAGGACTTTGAGGACAGAAGACTGAACACACAAACTCAGCTTAAGTTTGGGGACGTACGTATGGCACGCCCGATCTACAAACCATGAGAAGAACTCTTCAGGATATGAAGAATGAGCGAGTCTGAGGCGCTTGCTCAGGCTTTTGTCTCTGGATTTTGTTTCAGCGATGGCCGTGGAATGTTGGGGAGGTCTCAGGGGCCATGGACGAATCTTCCTCTCTGTGGATTTGGCCCGATCCCAATTGTTTTTCGTCAATCTGTGGGATGGGAGGACTCCTTTCACGTTTGTTACCTCAGGTGTCCCACCAAAAGAGGAATTCCAAAGCAGAGCCCTGGGGAAGAGTGAAGGGACAACCCGAACTATGGATAAAAATTGGGGCCTAGGGGATATGGCAAGCCCAATATGCTGTCAATTCATATAGGCCCTGAGAGGCCCTACCTGAGGACTGGGCTCAGGCTGAGGGTAACAATGTGTGTTTGTGAACAATGTGGCCCGTAAGCATGGGCTGGGCCTCATGGGCCACGCTTGTTTCAACTACACTGAACGTTGGACAACATGCCAACCACAAGGTTTCTTGCCATGGGGAAAGAGTTCTGATTTCTGCATCATTTTCAACCCTGGGCAGTGTTTGGAGATAAGGTCTAGGTTCTGAAGCCTAAAAAACCGCAGTTGGGAAGAGATGACGACCTAAGGCCATGGTGGGTCCGATGTGCTCAGTGTGCGGCCAGCTGTCTGGGTGGGACCAGGAGGTCTAGGATCAGGCTGGGTCAGAAGGGGAAATAGTGCCCAGGTCAGCCTATATGTTTGGGGTACAGCCGAATGGCGTGCAGGTTGATCCTCATTTGGGGTTTCGGGGTAGTCCTGAGGGCAATGTTTTACTTCTGTAGGGCAGGCAGAGTGCGGCATTGTAGTTCTGGATTGCCCAACTGGAGGGCTTGTGGGCCAGTAGTCTGAGGACGGAGTCTGAGAACCCAAGCTAGGCCTAGGTTTCTGGGTGAGGATATGGCAGGCACAATCTACAGACCTCAATAGAGATCTCGTGCATCTGAAGTCAGGGCAAGGATCAGACGATCGCTCAGGTTGGACTTTCTGCCCTGATGGCCCTTTCTTGAAGGGGGTTGGATCACGAGGACATGGGTGTTTTCCCACGATGGGATTTGTGAGAAGCTCCAAACTGCAAAGATTCTTCTGCAGGACAATTGAGACCTGTTGGTTGGCTCCAGGCCAACGATTCCGAGCAGGGTTCTAAGGATGGATGGCTGGGTAGCCCACCTCGCATTCCAATTGTCTCCAAGCAACAAGACAGGTTAGATCTGCTGGATGTGGGGGGCAACCGAGGAGGCTGAGTTGAAATGGACTCTCCTGTGGATGTGTCCTAATATGTTTTTGTGTCTATGGAGACCTTGGAATGAAGCGGTGGCCCTGGGCCCTGAAGGGTTCTCCTAAACAGAGGCTTTAACACAGCTCCAACGTGCATGTTTCCCATGTGTAGATGAGATTTGTTCTGATGGGTGAGTCAAGAAACAGCCATAAGCTGGTATTGAAATCCAGGAATCTGAGGAGAGATGCCTGGAAACCAAAGCAATGGATCCGATTAGTTTCTAGGGGCCTGTTTGTTCCTTTTTACCTCTGGGGACATCAGTCTACGGGTCTGAGTGCAGGTAGGTGCTCAGATGGGCTCAGATTGCCCCTGTTTGTCCTGGGAAGCCACAACTCTTGGGATGGCCTCAGCGACTTTGGAGGTTATCCTATTAGTAGGGTCGTGGCCATTGGAATGGGCACATACAATTCCCTTGGAGAGGGCAAGTACAGTCCTCAGGTTTGGCTCCAGGGCCCTGAGCCTGTAGGGTGTGTAGGCCAGAGCTGTTTGGACAGTTGTCTGAAAACACAAACTCGGCTTATGTTTTGGGTCATAGGTATGGCAGGACTGATCTACAGACCATGAGGAGAACACTTCGGGATATGAAAAAAGGGCGAGTGTGAGGCTCTTGCTCAAGTTTTTGTCTCTGGATATCGTGTCACTCATGGTCGTGAAATTGCCGGGTGACTTCATGGGAAATGGACGAGTCTTACTCTCTGGGGGTTCGGTCCCGTCCAAAGAGTTTGGGGTCATTCTGGGGATGGAAGAAGTCCGTTTTTTTGTTGTTGTTGTCGATTTGTTTCATTTTGTTTTTCAACCTCAGATGTCCCACCAAATGAGGGATTCCAGAGTAGAGCCCTGGGGTGGGGCGACTGGACAACCAGAAATCTGGTTAAAAATTGGGGACTAGGGACATGTCAAGCCCATTATGACATCTAATGGTCCAGCCACTGAGAGGGCTTACTAGAGGACAGGACTCACGCTGAGTTCACAATGCGTGTTTATGCACTCGTCGCACTCAAGAATGGGCGGGGCCTCAGGGTGAATGCTGGTTTCTCCTACACTGAACGTTGGACAACATGCCAACCACAAGGTTTCTTGCCATGGGTCAGGAAGAGTTCTGATTTCTGCATCACAGTCACCTGTGGGCAGTGATTGGAGATAAGGTCTAGGTTCTGAAGCCTGAAAACTGAGGTAGGGAAGAGATGATGACCTAAGGCCATGGCGGGTCTGATGTGCTCAGGGTGCGGTCAGCTGTCTGGGTGTTGGTCAGCAGGTCCGGGCTCAGGTTGTGTCAGACAGTGCATTAGTGCCCAGGTTAGACTATATAATTTGGGTACATTCGAGTGCCGTGTAGGTTTATCCTCATTTAAGCTGCCTGGGCAGCTCATTAGGCAATACATTTTTTCTAGAGGGCAGGCAGAGTGCTTCATTGTCGGTCCGGGATTGCCAAAATTGAGGGCTTCGGGGCCAGGAGAGTGAGGACGGAAGTCTGAGAACACAAGCTAGTCTTCGTATTCAGGGTGAGGGCACGGCAGGTACCCCCTGCAGATCTGAACCAATATCTCATGCATCTGAAGTCAGGGCAAGGATCCGACGTTGGCTCAGGTTGGAGTTTCTGTGCATGACGGCCCCTTCATGAAGGGAACGGAATCTCGAGGCCATGGAGGTTTTCCACGTTGGGAGTTGTGGGATGACCCCTCCAAGGATTCCTTCTGCGGGACAATTGAGACCTGTTGGACAGCTCCAGGACATCCCATATGGAATGACTCCAGAGCACTGTTCCAGGATGGATGCCTGGGAAGTCCGCCTCGCCTTCCAATTGTCTCCTAGCAACAAGACAGTTTAGATCTAATGGATCTGCGGGAGCAACCGGGGTGGCTCAGTTGAAATGCACTTTCCAGAGGATGGGTCCTAACGTCTGTTTGTGTCCATGAGGGCCTTGGAATGGGGAGGTGGCACCGGGACCATGAAGTATTCTCCTAAGCTTTGGCAAAGCTCCCATGCAAAAGATTCCTTGTGGAGACGAGATTTGTTCTGATGGGTGCCTCAAGAAATCCCCTCTGCTGGTATTGGAATCCAGGCTTTTGAGGAGACATGTCTGTAAACCAAAGCAATGGATCCGATAATGGCCTCGGGTCCTGTCTGGTTCAATCTTCTTGGTATGAGTGGAGGTAGATGAGTGGAGGTAGATGCTCAGCCGGTATCAACCGCCCTTTATTTCCCGGGTGACCTACACTATTGTGATGGCCTCAGGGACTTTGGAGGGTTCTCCTAATTTGTACGATTATTGACAATGGAATGGGCAGAATTCCCATGGATTGGGTGGGGGCAGTCCTAATGTGTGGCTCCAGGGGCCCCAGCCTGGAGGGAGTGTGGTCCAGGACTTTGAGGACAGAAGACTGAAAACACAAACTCAGCTTAAGTTTGGGGACGTACGTATGGCACGCCCGATCTACAAACCATGAGAAGAACTCTTCAGGATATGAAGAATGAGCGAGTCTGAGGCGCTTGCTCAGGCTTTTGTCTCTGGATTTTGTTTCAGCGATGGCCGTGGAATGTTGGGGTGGTCTCATGGGCCATGGACGAATCTTCCTCTCTGTGGATTTGGCCCGATCCCAATTGTTTTTCGTCAATCTGTGGGATGGGAGGACTCCTTTCAGGTTTGTTACCTCAGGTGTCCCACCAAAAGAGGAATTCCAAAGCAGAGCCCTGGGGAAGAGTGAAGGGACAACCCGAACTATGGTTAAATTTGGGGCCTAGGGGCATGACAAGCCCAATATGCTGTCTCTTCATATAGGCCCTGAGAGGCCTTAACTGAGGACTGGGCTCAGGCTGAGGGTCACAATGTGTGTTTGTGACCAATGTGGCCCGCAAGCATGGGCTGGGCCTCATGGGCCACGCTTGTTTCAACTACACCGAACGTTGGACAACATGCCAACCACAAGGTTTCTTGCCATGGGGAAAGAGTTCTGATTTATGCATCATTTTCAACTCTGGGCAGTGGTTGGAGATAAGGTCTAGGTTCTGGAGCCTGAAAACCGCAGTTGGGAAGAGATGACGACCTAAGGGCATGGCGGGTCCGATGTGCTCAGTGTGCGGCCAGCTGTCTGGGTGGGACCAGGAGGTCCAGGCTCAGGCTGGGTCAGAAGGGGAAATAGTGCCCAGGTCAGCCTATATGTTTGGGGTACAGCCGAATGGCGTGCAGGTTGATCCTCATTTGGGGTTTCGGGGTAGCCCTGAGGGAAGAAGTCCGTTTTTTTGTTGTTGTTGTCGATTTGTTTCAATTTGTTTTTCAACCTCAGATGTCCCACCAAATGAGGGATTCCAGAGTAGAGCCCTGGGGTGGGGCGACTGGACAACCAGAAATCTGGTTAAAAATTGGGGACTAGGGACATGTCAAGCCCATTATGACATCTAATGGTCCAGCCACTGAGAGGACTTACTAGAGGACAGGACTCACGCTGAGGTCACAATGCGTGTTTATGCTCCCGTCGCACTCAAGAATGGGCGGGGCCTCAGGGTGAATGCTGGTTTCTCCTACACTGAACGTTGGACAACATGCCAACCACAAAGTTTCTTGACATGGGTCAGGAAGAGTTCTGATTTCTGCATCACAGTCACCCGTGGGCAGTGATTGGAGATAAGGTCTAGGTTCTGAAGCCTGAAAACTGAGGTAGGGAAGAGATGATGACCTAAGGCCATGGCGGGTCTGATGTGCTCAGCGTGCGGTCAGCTGTCTGGGTGTTGGTCAGCAGGTCCGGGCTCAGGTTGTGTCAGACAGTGCATTAGTGCCCAGGTTAGACTATATAATTTGGGTACATTCGAGTGCCGTGTAGGTTTATCCTCATTTAGATATGCTGGATGTGGGGGGCAACCGAGGAGGCTGAGTTGAAATGGACTCTCCTGGGGATGTGTCCTAATATGTTTTTGTGTCTATGGAGACCTTGGAATGAAGCGGTGGCCCTGGGGCCCTGAAGGGTTCTCCAAAACAGAGGCTTTGACACAGCTCCAACGTGCATGTTTCCCATGTGTAGATGAGATTTGTTCTGATGGGTGAGTCAAGAAACAGCCATATGCTGGTATTGAAATCCAGGCCTCTGAGGAGAGATGCCTGGAAAAAAAAGCAATGGATCCGATTAGTGCCTAGGGGCCTGTTAGTTCCTTTTTACCTCTGGGGACATCAGTCTACGGGTCTGAGTGCAGGTAGGTGCTCAGATGGGCTCAGATTGCCCCTGTTTGTCCTGGGAAGCCACAACTATTGGGATGGCCTCAGGGACTTTGGAGGTTATCCTACTAGTAGGGTTGTGGCCATTGGAATGGGCACACACAATTCCCTTGGAGAGGGCAAGTACAGTCCTCAGGTTTGGCTCCAGGGCCCTGAGCCTGTAGGGTGTGTAGGCCAGAGCTGTTTGGACAGTTGTCTGAAAACACAAACTCGGCTTATGTTTTGGGTCATAGGTATGGCAGGACTGATCTACAGACCATGAGGAGAACACTTCGGGATATGAAAAAAGGGCGAGTGTGAGGCTCTTGCTCAAGTTTTTGTCTCTGGATATCGTGTCACTCATGGTCGTGAAATTGCCGGGTGACATCATGGGAAATGGACGAGTCTTACTCTCTGGGGGTTCGGTCCCGTCCAAAGAGTTTGGGGTCATTCTGGGGATGGAAGAAGTCCGTTTTTTTGTTGTTGTTGTCGATTTGTTTCATTTTGTTTTTCAACCTCAGATGTCCCACCAAATGAGGGATTCAAGAGTAGAGCCCTGGGGTGGGGCGACTGGACAACCATAAATCTGGTTACAAATTGGGGACTAGGGATATGTCAAGCCCATTATGACATCTAATGGTCCAGCCACTGAGAGGACTTACTAGAGGACAGGACTCACGCTGAGGTCACAATGCGTGTTTATGCTCTCGACGCACTCAAGAATGGGCGGGGCCTCCAGGTGAATGCTGGTTTCTCCTACACTGAACGTTGGACAACATGCCAACCACAAGGTTTCTTGCCATGGGTCAGGAAGAGTTCTGATTTCTGCATCACAGTCACCCGTGGGCAGTGATTGGAGATAAGGTCTAGTTTATGAAGCCTGAAAACTGAGGTAGGGAAGAGATGATGACCTAAGGCCATGGCGGGTCTGATGTGCTCAGCGTGCGGTCAGCTGTCTGGGTGTTGGTCAGCAGGTCCGTGCTCAGGTTGTGTCAGACAGTGCATTAGTGCCCAGGTTAGACTATATAATTTGGGTACATTCGAGTGCCGTGTAGGTTTATCCTCATTTAAGCTGCCTGGGCTGCTCATTAGGCAATATATTTTTTCTAGAGGGCAGGCAGAGTGCTTCATTGTCGGTCCGGAATTGCCAAACTTGAGGGCTTCGGGGCCAGGAGAGTGAGGACGGAAGTCTGAGAACACAAGCTAGACTTCGGATTCAGGGTGAGGGCACGGCAGGTACCCCCTGCAGATCTGAACCAATATCTCATGCATCTGAAGTCAGGGCGAGGATCCGACGTTGGCTCAGGTTGGAGTTTCTGTGCATGACGGCCCCTTAATGAAGGGAGCGGAATCTCGAGGCCATGGAGGTTTTCCACGTTGGGAGATGTGGGATGCCCCCTTCAAGGATTCCTTCTGCGGGA
Organism: Mustela nivalis; assembly: GCF_964662115.1. NCBI lineage: Eukaryota > Metazoa > Chordata > Mammalia > Carnivora > Mustelidae > Mustela > Mustela nivalis. The sequence goes on along the minus strand of NW_028136494.1, from coordinate 1,120,418 downwards.
CAATTGAGACCTGTTGGACAGCTCCAGGACATCCCATATGGAATGACTCCAGAGCACCGTTCCAGGATGGATGCCTGGGAAGTCCGCCTCGCCTTCCAATTGTCTCCTAGCAACAAGACAGTTTAGATCTAATGGATCTGCGGGAGCAACCGGGGTGGCTGAGTTGAAATGCACTTTCCAGAAGATGGGTCCTAACGTGTATTTGTGTCCATGAGGGCCTTGGAATGGGGAGGTTGCACCGGGACCCTGAAGTATTCTCCTAAGCTTTGGCTTAGCTACCATGCACAAGTTTCCTTGTGGAGACGCGATTTGTTCTGATGAGTGCCTCAGGAAATCCCCTCTGCTGTTATTGGAATCCAGGCTTTTGAGGAGACATGCCTGTAAACCAAAGCAATGGATTCGATAATGGCCTCGGGTCCTGTCTGGTTCAATCTCCTTGGTATGAGAGGAGGTAGAAGAGTGGAGGTAGATGCTCAGCCGGTATCAACCGCCCTTTTTTTGTCCCGGGCGACCTACACTATTGGGATGGCCTCGGGGACTTTGGAGGGTTCTCCTAATTTGTACGATTTTTGACAATGGAATGGGCAGAATTCCCATGGATTGGGTAGGGGGAAGTCCTAATGTGTGGCTACAGGGGCCCCAGCCTGGAGGGAGTGTGGCCCAGGACTTTGAGGACAGAAGACTGAAAACACAAACTCAGCTTTAGTTTGGGGACGTAGGTATGGCACGCCCGATCTACAAACCATGAGAAGAACTCTTCAGGATATGAAGAATGAGCGAGTCTGAGGCGCTTGCTCAGGCTTTTTTCTCTGGATTTTGTTTCTGCGATGGCTGTGGAATGTTGGGGTGGTCTCATGGGCCATGGACGAATCTTCCTCTCTGTGGATTTGGCCCAATCCCAATTGGTTTTCGTCAATCTGTGGGATGGGAGAACTCCTTTCAGGTTTGTTTCCTCAGGTGTCCCACCAAAAGAGGAATTCCAAAGCAGAGCCCTGGGGAAGAGTGAAGGGACAACCCGAACTATGGTTAAAAATTGGGGCCTAGGGGCATGGCAAGCCCAATATGCTGTCTCTTCATATAGGCCCTGAGAGGCCTTACCTGAGGACTGGGCTCAGGATGAGGGTCACAATGTGTGTTTGTGACCAATGTGGCCCGCAAGCATGGGCTGGGCCTCATGGGCCACGCTTGTTTCAACTACACTGAACGTTGGACAACATGCCAACCACAAGGTTTCTTGCCATGGGGAAAGAGTTCTGATTTCTGCATCATTTTCAACCCTGGGCAGTGGTTGGAGATAAGGTCTAGGTTCTGGAGCCTGAAAACCGCAGTTGGGAAGAGATGACGACCTAAGGCCATGGCGGGTCCGATGTGCTCAGTGTGCGGCCAGCTGTCTGGGTGGGACCAGGAGGTCCAGGCTCAGGCTGGGTCAGAAGGGGAAATAGTGCCCAGGTCAGCCTATATGTTTGGGGTACAGCCGAATGGCATGCAGGTGGATCCTCATTTGGGGATTCGGGGTAGCCCTGAGGGCAATATTTTACTTCTGTAGGGCAGGCAGATTGCGGCATTGTAGTTCTGGATTGCCAAACTGGAGGGCCTGTGGGCCAGTAGTCTGAGGACGGAGTCTGAGAACCCAAGCTAAGCCTAGGTTTCTGGGTGAGGATATGGCAGGCACAATCTACAGACCTCAATCGAGATCTCGTGCATCTGAAGTCAGGGCAAGGATCAGACGATCGCTCAGGTTGGACTTTCTGCCCTGATGGCCCTTTCTTGAAGGGGGTTGGATCACGAGGACATGGGGGTTTTCCCACGATGGGAGTTGTGAGAAGCTCCAAACTGCAAAGATTCTTCTGCAGGACAATTGAGACCTGTTGGTTGGCTCCATGCCAACGATTCCGAGCAGGGTTCTAAGGATGGATGGCTGGGTAGCCCACCTCGCATTCCAATTGTCTCCAAGCAACAAGACAAGTTAGATATGCTGGATGTGGGGGGCAACCGAGGAGGCTGAGTTGAAATGGACTCTCCTGGGGATGTGTCCTAATATGTTTTTGTGTCTATGGAGACCTTGGAATGAAGCGGTGGCCCTGGGGCCCTGAAGGGTTCTCCAAAACAGAGGCTTTGACACAGCTCCAACGTGCATGTTTCCCATGTGTAGATGAGATTTGTTCTGATGGGTGAGTCAAGAAACAGCCATATGCTGGTATTGAAATCCAGGCCTCTGAGGAGAGATGCCTGGAAAAAAAAGCAATGGATCCGATTAGTGCCTAGGGGCCTGTTAGTTCCTTTTTACCTCTGGGGACATCAGTCTACGGGTCTGAGTGCAGGTAGGTGCTCAGATGGGTTCAGATTGCCCCTGTTTGTCCTGGGAAGCCACAACTATTGGGATGGCCTCAGGGACTTTGGAGGTTATCCTACTAGTAGGGTTGTGGCCATTGGAATGGGCACACACAATTCCCTTGGAGAGGGCAAGTACAGTCCTCAGGTTTGGCTCCAGGGCCCTGAGCCTGTAGGGTGTGTAGGCCAGAGCTGTTTGGACAGTTGTCTGAAAACACAAACTCGGCTTATGTTTTGGGTCATAGGTATGGCAGGACTGATCTACAGACCATGAGGAGAACACTTCGGGATATGAAAAAAGGGCGAGTGTGAGGCTCTTGCTCAAGTTTTTGTCTCTGGATATCGTGTCACTCATGGTCGTGAAATTGCCGGGTGACATCATGGGAAATGGACGAGTCTTACTCTCTGGGGGTTCGGTCCCGTCCAAAGAGTTTGGGGTCATTCTGGGGATGGAAGAAGTCCGTTTTTTTGTTGTTGTTGTCGATTTGTTTCATTTTGTTTTTCAACCTCAGATGTCCCACCAAATGAGGGATTCCAGAGTAGAGCCCTGGGGTGGGGCGACTGGACAACCAGAAATCTGGTTAAAAATTGGGGACTAGGGACATGTCAAGCCCATTATGACATCTAATGGTCCAGCCACTGAGAGGACTTACTAGAGGACAGGACTCACGCTGAGGTCACAATGCGTGTTTATGCTCTCGTCGCACTCAAGAATGGGCGGGGCCTCAGGGTGAATGCTGGTTTCTCCTACACTGAACGTTGGACAACATGCCAACCACAAAGTTTCTTGACATGGGTCAGGAAGAGTTCTGATTTCTGCATCACAGTCACCCGTGGGCAGTGATTGGAGATAAGGTCTAGGTTCTGAAGCCTGAAAACTGAGGTAGGGAAGAGATGATGACCTAAGGCCATGGCGGGTCTGATGTGCTCAGCGTGCGGTCAGCTGTCTGGGTGTTGGTCAGCAGGTCCGGGCTCAGGTTGTGTCAGACAGTGCATTAGTGCCCAGGTTAGACTATATAATTTGGGTACATTCGAGTGCCGTGTAGGTTTATCCTCATTTAAGCTGCCTGGGCTGCTCATTAGGCAATATATTTTTTCTAGAGGGCAGGCAGAGTGCTTCATTGTCGGTCCGGAATTGCCAAACTTGAGGGCTTCGGGGCCAGGAGAGTGAGGACGGAAGTCTGAGAACACAAGCTAGACTTCGGATTCAGGGTGAGGGCACGGCAGGTACCCCCTGCAGATCTGAACCAATATCTCATGCATCTGAAGTCAGGGCGAGGATCCGACGTTGGCTCAGGTTGGAGTTTCTGTGCATGACGGCCCCTTCATGAAGGGAGCGGAATCTCGAGGCCATGGAGGTTTTCCACGTTGGGAGATGTGGGATGCCCCCTTCAAGGATTCCTTCTGCGGGACAATTGAGACCTGTTGGACAGCTCCAGGACATCCCATATGGAATGACTCCAGAGCACCGTTCCAGGATGGATGCCTGGGAAGTCCGCCTCGCCTTCCAATTGTCTCCTAGCAACAAGACAGTTTAGATCTAATGGATCTGCGGGAGCAACCGGGGTGGCTGAGTTGAAATGCACTTTCCAGAGGATGGGTCCTAACGTGTATTTGTGTCCATGAGGGCCTTGGAATGGGGAGGTTGCACCGGGACCCTGAAGTATTCTCCTAAGCTTTGGCTTAGCTACCATGCACAAGTTTCCTTGTGGAGACGCGATTTGTTCTGATGAGTGCCTCAGGAAATCCCCTCTGCTGTTATTGGAATCCAGGCTTTTGAGGAGACATGCCTGTAAACCAAAGCAATGGATTCGATAATGGCCTCGGGTCCTGTCTGGTTCAATCTCCTTGGTATGAGTGGAGGTAGAAGAGTGGAGGTAGATGCTCAGCCGGTATCAACCGCCCTTTTTTTGTCCCGGGCGACCTACACTATTGGGATGGCCTCGGGGACTTTGGAGGGTTCTCCTAATTTGTACGATTTTTGACAATGGAATGGGCAGAATTCCCATGGATTGGGTGGGGGCCGTCCTAGTGTGTGGCTCCAGGGGCCCCAGCCTGGAGGGAGTGTGGCCCAGGACTTTGAGGACAGAAGACTGAAAACACAAACTCAGCATAAGTTTGGGACGTAGGTATGGCACGCCAGATTTACAAACCATGAGAAGAACTCTTCAGGATATGAAGAATGAGCGAGTCTGAGGCGCTTGCTCAAGCTTTTTTCTCTGGATTTTGTTTCAGCGATGGCCGTGGAATGTTGGGGAGGTCTCATGGGCCATGGACGAATCTTCCTCTCTGTGGATTTGGCCCGAACCCAATTGTTTTTCGTCAATCTGTGGGATGGGAGGACTCCTTTCAGGTTTGTTACCTCAGGTGTCCCACCAAAAGAGGAATTCCAAAGCAGAGCCCTGGGGAAGAGTGAAGGGACAACCCGAACTATGGTTAAAAATTGGGGCCTAGGGGCATGGCAAGCCCAACATGCTGTCTCTTCATATAGGCCCTGAGAGGCCTTACCTGAGGACTGGGCTCAGGCTGAGGGTCACAATGTGTGTTTGTGACCAATGTGGCCCGCAAGCATGGGCTGGGCATCATGGGCCACGCTTGTTTCAAATACACTGAACGTTGGACAACATGCCAACCACAGGTTTCTTGCCATGGGGAAAGAGTTCTGATTTTTGCATCATTTTCAACCCTGGGCAGTGGTTGGAGATAAGGTCTAGGTTCTGGAGCCTGAAAACAGCAGTTGGGAAGAGATGACGACCTAAGGCCATGGCGGGTCCGATGTGCTCAGTGTGCGGCCAGCTGTCTGGGTGGGACCACGAGTTCCAGGCTCAGGCTGGGTCAGAAGGGGAAATAGTGCCCAGGTCAGCCTATATGTTTGGGGTACAGCCGAATGGCGTGCAGGTTGATCCTCATTTGCGGTTTCGGGGTAGCCCTGAGGGCAATGTTTTACTTCTGTAGGGCAGGCAGAGTGCGGCATTGTAGTTCTGGATTGCCCAACTGGAGGGCTTGTGGGCCAGTACTCTGAGGACGGAGTCTGAGAACCCAAGCTAGGCCTAGGTTCTGGGTGCGGATATGGCAGGCACAATCTACAGACCTCAATCGAGATCTCGTGCATCTGAAGTCAGGGCAGGATCAGACGATCGCTCAGGTTGGACTTTCTGCCCTGAGGGCCCTTTCTTGAAGGGGGTTGGATGACGAGGACATGGGGGTTTTCCCACGATGGGAGTTGTGAGAAGCTCCAAACTGCAAAGATTCTTCTGCAGGACAATTGAGACCTGTTGGTTGGCTCCAGGCCAACGATATCGAGCAGGGTTGTAAGGATGGATGGCTGGGTAGCCCACCTCGCATTCCAATTGTCTCCAAGCAACAAGACAGGTTAGATCTGCTGGATGTGGGGGGCAACCGAGGAGGCTGAGTTGAAATGGACTCTCCTGTGGATGTGTCCTAATATGTTTTTGTGTCTATGGAGACCTTGGAATGAAGCGGTGGCCCTGGGGCCCTGAAGGGTTCTCCTAAACAGAGGCTTTGACACAGCTCCAACGTGCATGTTTCCCATGTGTAGATGAGATTTGTTCTGATGGGTGAGTCAAGAAACAGCCATATGCTGGTATTGAAATCCACCCTCTGAGGAGAGATGCCTGGTAACCAAAGTAATGGATATGATTAGTGCCTAGGGGCCTGTTCGTTCCTTTTTACCTCTGGGGACATCAGTCTACGGGTCTGAGTGCAGGTAGGTGCTCAGATGGGCTCAGATTGCCCCTGTTTGTCCTGGGAAGCCACAACTATTGGGATGGCCTCAGGGACTTTGGAGGTTATCCTACTAGTAGGTTTGTGGCCATTGGAATGGGCACATACAATTCCCTTGGAGAGGGCAAGTACAGTCCTCAGGTTTGGCTCCAGGGCCCTGAGCCTGTAGGGTGTGAAGGCCAGAGCTGTTTGGACAGTTGTCTGAAAACACAAACTCGGCTTATGTTTTGGGTCATAGGTATGGCAGGACTGATCTACAGACCATGAGGAGAACACTTCGGGATATGAAAAAAGGGCGAGTGTGAGGCTCTTGCTCAAGTTTTTGTCTCTGGATATCGTGTCACTCATGGTCGTGAAATTGCCGGGTGACATCATGGGAAATGGACGAGTCTTACTCTCTGGGGGTTCGGTCCCGTCCAAAGAGTTTGGGGTCATTCTGGGGATGGAAGAAGTCCGTTTTTTTTTTGTTGTTGTCGATTTGTTTCATTTTGTTTTTCAACCTCAGATGTCCCACCAAATGAGGGATTCCAAAGTAGAGCCCTGGGGTGGGGCGACTGGACAACCAGAAATCTGGTTAAAAATTGGGGACTAGGGACATGTCAAGCCCATTATGACATCTAATGGTCCAGCCACTGAGAGGACTTACTAGAGGACAGGACTCACGCTGAGGTCACAATAGGTGTTTATGCTCTCGTCGCACTCAAGAATGGGCGGGGCCTCAGGGTGAATGCTGGTTTCTCCTACACTGAACGTTGGACAACATGCCAACCACAAGGTTTCTTGCCATGGGTCAGGAAGAGTTCTGATTTCTGCATCACAGTCACCCGTGGGCAGTGATTGGAGATAAGGTCTAGGTTCTGAAGCCTGAAAACTGAGGTAGGGAAGAGATGATGACCTAAGGCCATGGCGGGTCTGATGTGCTCAGCGTGCGGTCAGCTGTCTGGGTGTTGGTCAGCAGGTCCGGGCTCAGGTTGTGTCAGACAGTGCATTAGTGCCCAGGTTAGGCTATATAATTTGGGTACATTCGAGTGCCGTGTAGGTTTATCCTCATTAAGCTGCCTGGGCTGCTCATTAGGCAATATATTTTTTCTAGAGGGCAGGCAGAGTGCTTCATTGTCGGTCCGGAATTGCCAAACTTGAGGGCTTCGGGGCCAGGAGAGTGAGGACGGAAGTCTGAGAACACAAGCTAGACTTCGGATTCAGGGTGAGGGCACGGCAGGTACCCCCTGCAGATCTGAACCAATATCTCATGCATCTGAAGTCAGGGCGAGGATCCGACGTTGGCTCAGGTTGGAGTTTCTGTGCATGACGGCCCCTTCATGAAGGGAGCGGAATCTCGAGGCCATGGAGGTTTTCCACGTTGGGAGATGTGGGATGCCCCCTTCAAGGATTCCTTCTGCGGGACAATTGAGACCTGTTGGACAGCTCCAGGACATCCCATATGGAATGACTCCAGAGCACTGTTCCAGGATGGATGCCTGGGAAGTCCGCCTCGCCTTCCAATTGTCTTCTAGCAACAAGACAGTTTAGATCTAATGGATCTGCGGGAGCACCCGGGGTGGCTGAGTTGAAATGCACTTTCCAGAGGATGGGTCCTAACGTGTGTTTGTGTCCATGAGGGCCTTGGAATGGGGAGGTGGCACCGGGACACTGAAGTATTCTCCTAAGCTTTGGCATAGCTCCCATGCACAAGTTTCCTTGTGGAGACGAGATTTGTTCTGATGGGTGCCTCAGGAAATCCCCTCTGCTGGTATTGGAATCCAGGCTTTTGAGGAGACATGCCTGTAAACCAAAGCAATGGATCCGATAATGGCCTCGGGTCCTGGCTGATTCAATCTTCTTGGTATGAGTGGAGGTAGATGAGTGGAGGTAGATGTTCAGCCAGTATCAACCGCCCTTTTTTGTCCCGGGAGACCTACACTATTGGGATGGCTTCAGGCACTTTGGAGGGTTATCCTAATTTGTACGATTTTTGAAAATGGAATGGGCAGAATTCCCATGGATTGGGTGGGCGCAGTCCTAATGTGTGGCTCCAGGGGACCCAGCCTGGAGGGAGTGTGGCCCAGGACTTTGAGGACAGAAGACTGAAAACACAAACTCAGCGTAAGTTTGGGGACGTAGGTATAGTACGCCCGATCTACAAACCATTAGAAGAACTCTTCAGGATATGAAGAATGAGCGAGTCTGAGGCGCTTGCTCAGGCTTTTGTCTCTGGATTTTGTTTCAGCGATGGCCGTGGAATGTTGGGGAGGTCTCATGGGCCATGGACGAATCTTCCTCTCTGTGGATTTGGCCCGATCCCAATTGCTTTACGTCAATCTGTGGGATTGGAGGACAACTTTCAGGTTTGTTACCTCAGGTGTCCCACCAAAAGAGGAATTCCAAAGCAGAGCCCTGGGGAAGAGTGAAGGGACAACCCGAACTATGGTTAACAATTGGGGCCTAGGGGCATGGCAAGCCCAATATGCTGTCTCTTCATATAGGCCCTGAGAGGCCTTACCTGAGGACTGGGCACAGGCTGAGGGTCACAATGTGTGTTTGTGACCAATGTGGCCCGCAAGCATGGGCTGGGCCTCATGGGCCACGCTTGTTTCAACTACACTGAACGTTGGACAACATGCCAACCACAAGGTTTCTTGCCATGGGGAAAGAGTTCTGATTTCTGCATCATTTTCCACCCTGGGCAGTGGTTGGAGATAAGGTCTACGTTCTGGAGCCTGAAAACCGCAGTTGGGAAGAGATGACGACCTAAGGCCATGGCGGGTCGGATGTGCTCAGTGTGCGGCCAGCTGTCTGGGTGGGACCAGGAGGTCCAGGCTCAGGCTGGGTCAGAAGGGGAAATAGTGCCCAGGTCAGCCTATATGTTTGGGGTACAACCGAATGGCGTGCCGGTTGATCCTCATTTGGGGTTTCGGAGCGGCCCTGAGGGCAATGTTTTACTTCTGTAGGGCAGGCAGAGTGCGGCATTGTAGTTCTGGATTGCCAAGCTGGAGGGCTTGTGGGCCAGTAGTCTGAGGACGGAGTCTGAGAACCCAAGCTAAGCCTAGGTTTCTGGGTGTGGATATGGCAGGCACAATCTACAGACCTCAATCGAGATCTCGTGCATCTGAAGTCAGGGCAAGGATCAGACGATCGCTCAGGTTGGACTTTCTGCCCTGATGGCCCTTTCTTGAAGGGGGTTGGATCACGAGGACATGGGGGTTTTCCCACGATGGGAGTTTGAGAAGCTCCAAACTGCAAAGATTCTTTAGCAGGACAGTTGAGACCTGTTGGTTGGCTCCAGGCCAACGATTCCGAGCAGGGTTCTAAGGATGGATGGCTGGGTAGCCCACTTCGCATTCCAATTGTCTCCAAGCAACAAGACAGGTTAGATCTGCTGGATGTGGGGGGCAACCGAGGAGGCTGAGTTGAAATGGACTCTCCTGTGGATGTGTCCTAATATGTTTTTGTGTCTATGGAGACTTTGGAATGAAGCGGTGGCCCTGGGGCCCTGAAGGGTTCTCCTAAACAGAGGCTTTGACACAGCTCCAACGTGCATGTTTCCCATGTGTAGATGAGATTTGTTCTGATGGGTGAGTCAAGAAACAGCCATATGCTGGTATTGAAATCCAGGCCTCTGAGGAGAGATGCCTGGAAACCAAAGCAATGGATCCGATTAGTGCCTAGGGGCCTGTTCGTTCCTTTTTACCTCTGGGGACATCAGTCTACGGGTCTGAGTGTAGGTAGGTGCTCAGATGGGCTCAGATTGCCCCTGTTTGTCCTGGGAAGCCACAACTATTGGGATGGCCTCAGGGACTTTGGAGGTTATCCTACTAGTAGGGTTGTGGCCATTGGAATGGGCACATACAATTCCCTTGGAGAGGGTTTGGCTCCAGGGCCCTGAGCCTGTAGGGTGTGTAGGCCAGAGCTGTTTGGACAGTTGTCTGAAAACACAAACTCGGCTTATGTTTTGGGTCATAGGTATGGCAGGACTGATCTACAGACCATGAGGAGAACACTTCGGGATATGAAAAAAGGGCGAGTGTGAGGCTCTTGCTCAAGTTTTTGTCTCTGGATATCGTGTCACTCATGGTCGTGAAATTGCCGGGTGACATCATGGGAAATGGACGAGTCTTACTCTCTGGGGGTTCGGTCCCGTCCAAAGAGTTTGGGGTCATTCTGGGGATGGAAGAAGTCCGTTTTTTTTTTGTTGTTGTCGATTTGTTTCATTTTGTTTTTCAACCTCAGATGTCCCACCAAATGAGGGATTCCAGAGTAGAGCCCTGGGGTGGGGCGACTGGACAACCAGAAATCTGGTTAAAAATTGGGGACTAGGGACATGTCAAGCCCATTATGACATTTAATGGTCCAGCCACTGAGAGGACTTACTAGAGGACAGGACTCACGCTGAGGTCACAATGCGTGTTTATGCTCTCGTCGCACTCAAGAATGGGCGGGGCCTCAGGGTGAATGCTGGTTTCTCCTACACTGAACGTTGGACAACATGCCAACCACAAGGTTTCTTGCCATGGGTCAGGAAGAGTTCTGATTTCTGCATCACAGTCACCCGTGGGCAGTGATTGGAGATAAGGTCTAGGTTCTGAAGCCTGAAAACTGAGGTAGGGAAGAGATGATGACCTAAGGCCATGGCGGGTCTGATGTGCTCAGCGTGCGGTCAGCTGTCTGGGTGTTGGTCAGCAGGTCCGGGCTCAGGTTGTGTCAGACAGTGCATTAGTGCCCAGGTTAGGCTATATAATTTGGGTACATTCGAGTGCCGTGTAGGTTTATCCTCATTTAAGCTGCCTGGGCTGCTCATTAGGCAATATATTTTTTCTAGAGGGCAGGCAGAGTGCTTCATTGTCGGTCCGGAATTGCCAAACTTGAGGGCTTCGGGGCCAGGAGAGTGAGGACGGAAGTCTGAGAACACAAGCTAGACTTCGGATTCAGGGTGAGGGCACGGCAGGTACCCCCTGCAGATCTGAACCAATATCTCATGCATCTGAAGTCAGGGCGAGGATCCCACGTTGGCTCAGGTTGGAGTTTCTGTGCATGAAGGCCCCTTCATGAAGGGAGCGGAATCTCGAGGCCATGGAGGTTTTCCACGTTGGGAGATGTGGGATGCCCCCTTCAAGGATTCCTTCTGCGGGACAATTGAGACCTGTTGGGCAGCTCCAGGACATCCCATATGGAATGACTCCAGAGCACCGTTCCAGGATGGATGCCTGGGAAGTCCGCCTCGCCTTCCAATTGTCTCCTAGCAACAAGACAGTTTAGATCTAATGGATCTGCGGTAGCAACCGGGGTGGCTGAGTTGAAATGCACTTTCCAGAGGATGGGTCCTAACGTGTATTTGTGTCCATGAGTGCCTTGGAATGGGGAGGTGGCACCGGGACCCTGAAGTATTCTCCTAAGCTTTGGCTTAGCTACCATGCACAAGTTTCCTTGTGGAGACGAGATTTGTTCTGATGAGTGCCTCAGGAAATCCCCTCTGCTGGTATTGGAATCCAGGCTTTTGAGGAGACATGCCTGTAAACCAAAGCAATGGATTCGATAATGGCCTCGGGTCCTGTCTGGTTCAATCTCCTTGGTATGAGTGGAGGTAGAAGAGTGGAGGTAGATGCTCATCCGGTATCAACCGCCCTTTTTTTGTCCCGGGCGACCTACACTATTGGGATGGCCTCGGGGACTTTGGAGGGTTCTCCTAATTTGTACGATTTTTGACAATGGAATGGGCAGAATTCCCATGGATTGGGTGGGGGCAGTCCTAATGTGTGGCTCCAGGGGCCCCAGCCTGGAGGGAGTGTGGCCCAGGACTTTGAGGACAGAAGACTGAAAACACAAACTCAGCTTAAGTTTGGGGACGTAGGAATGGCACGCCCGATCTACAAACCATGAGAAGAACTCTTCAGGATATGAAGAATGAGCGAGTCTGAGGCGCTTGCTCAGTCTTTTTTCTCTGGATTTTGTTTCTGCGATGGCCGTGGAATGTTGGGGAGGTCTCATGGGCCATGGACGAATCTTCTTCTCTGTGGATTTGGCCCAAACCCAATTGGTTTTCGTCAATCTGTGGGATGGGAGGACTCCTTTCAGGTTTGTTACCTCAGGTGTCCCACCAAAAGAGGAATTCCAAAGCAGAGCCCTGGGGAAGAGTGAAGGGACAACCCGAACTATGGTTAAAAATTGGGGCCTAGGGGCATGGCAAGCCCAATATGCTGTCTCTTCATATAGGCCCTGAGAGGCCTTACCTGAGGACTGGGCTCAGGCTGAGGGTCACAATGTGTGTTTGTGATCAATGTGGCCCGCAAGCATGGGCTGGGCCTCATGGGCCACGCTTGTTTCAACTACACTGAACGTTGGACAACATGCCAACACAAGGTTTCTTGCCATGGGGAAAGAGTTCTGATTTCAGCATCATTTTCAAACCTGGGCAGTGGTTGGAGATAAGGTCTAGGTTCTGGAGCCTGTAAACCGCAGTTGGGAAGAGATGACGACCTAAGGCCATGGCGGGTCCGATGTGCTCAGTGTGCGGCCAGCTGTCTGGGTGGGACAAGGAGTTCCAGGCTCAGGCTGGGTCAGAAGGGGAAATAGTGCCCAGGTCAGCCTATATGTTTGGGGTACAGCCGAATGGCGTGCAGGTTGATCCTCATTTGGGGTTTAGGGTTAGCCCTGAGGGCAATATTTTACTTCTGTAGTGCAGGCAGAGTGCGGCATTGTAGTTCTGGATTGCCAAACTGGAGGGCTTGTGGGCCAGTAGTCTGAGGACGGAGTCTGAGAACCCAAGCTAGGCCTAGGTTTCTGGGTGAGGATATGGCAGGCACAATCTACAGACCTCAATCGAGATCTCGTGCATCTGAAGTCAGGGCAAGGATCAGACGATCGCTCAGGTTGGACTTTCTGCCCTGATGGCCCTTTCTTGAAGGGGGTTGGATCACGAGGACATGGGGGTTTTCCCACGATGGGAGTTTGAGAAGCTCCAAACTGCAAAGATTCTTCTGCAGGACAATTGAGACCTGTTGGTTGGCTCCAGGCCAACGATTCCGAGCAGGGTTCTAAGGATGGATGGCTGGGTAGCCCACCTCGCATTCCAATGGTCTCTAAGCAACAAGACAGGTTAGATCTGCTGGATGTGGGGGGCAACCGAGGAGGCTGAGTTGAAATGGACTCTCCTGTGGAAGTGTCCTAATATGTTTTTGTGTCTATGGAGACCTTGGAATGAAGCGGTGGCCCTGGGGCCCTGAGGGGTCTCCTAAACAGAGGCTTTGACACAGCTCCAACGTGCATGTTTCCCATGTGTAGATGAGATTTGTTCTGATGGGTGAGTCAAGAAACAGCCATATGCTGGTATTGAAATCCAGGCCTCTGAGGAGAGATGCCTGGAAATGAAAGCAATGGATCCGATTAGTGCCTAGGGGCCTGTTCGTTCCTTTTTACCTCTGGGGACATCAGTCTACGGGTCTGAGTGCAGGTAGGTGCTCAGATGGGCTCAGATTGCCCCTGTTTGTCCTGGGAAGCCACAACTATTGGGATGGCCTCAGGGACTTTGGAGGTTATCCTACTAGTAGGGTTGTGGCCATTGGAATGGGCACATACAATTCCCTTGGTGAGGGCAAGTACAGTCCTCAGGTTTGGCTCCAGGGCCCTGAGCCTGTAGGGTGTGTAGGCCAGAGCTGTTTGGACAGTTGTCTGAAAACACAAACTCGGCTTATGTTTTGGGTCATAGGTATGGCAGGACTGATCTACAGACCATGAGGAGAACACTTCGGGATATGAAAAAGGTCGAGTGTGAGGCTCTTGATCAAGATTTTGTCTCTGGATATCGTGTCACTCATGGTCGTGAAATTGCCGGGTTACTTCATGGGAAATGGACGAGTCTTACTCTCTGGGGTTTCGGTCCCATCCAAAGTGTTTGGGGTCATTCTGGGGATGGAAGAAGTCCGTTTTTGTTGTTGTTGTCGATTTGTTTCATTTTGTTTTTCAACCTCAGATGTCCCACCAAATGAGGGATTCCAGAGTAGAGCCCTGGGTTGGGTCGACTGGACAACCAGAATTCTGGTTAAAAATTGGGGATATGTCAAGCCCAATATGACATCTAATGGTCCAGCCACTGAGAGGACTTACTAGAGGACAGGACTCACGCTGAGGTCACAATCCGTGTTTATGCTCTCGTCGCACTCAAGAATGGGTGGGGCCTCAGGGTGAATGCTGGTTTCTCCTACACTGAACGTTGGACAACATGCCAACCACAAGGTTTCTTGCCATGGGTCAGGAAGAGTTCTGATTTCTGCATCACAGTCACCCGTGGGCAGTGATTGGAGATAAGGTCTAGGTTCTGAAGCCTGAAAACTGAGGTAGGGAAGAGATGATGACCTAAGGCCATGGCGGGTCTGATGTGCTCAGCGTGCGGTCAGCTGTCTGGGTGTTGGTAAGCAGGTCCGGGCTCAGGTTGTGTCAGACAGTGCATTAGTGCCCAGGTTAGACTATATAATTTGGGTACATTCGAGTGCCGTGTAGGTTTATCCTAATTTAAGCTGCCTGGGCTGCTCATTAGGTAATATATTTTTTCTAGAATGCAGGCAGAGTGCTTCATTGTCGGTCCGGAATTGCCAAACTTGAGGGCTTTGGGGCCAGGAGAGTGAGGACGGAAGTCTGAGAACACAAGCTAGACTTCGGATTCAGGGTGAGGGCACGGCAGGTACACCCTGCAGATCTGAATCAATATCTCATGCATCTGAAGTCAGGGCGAGGATTCCACGTTGGCTCAGGTTGGAGTTTCTGTGCATGACGGCCCCTTCATGAAGGGAGCGGAATCTCGAGGCCATGGAGGTTTTCCACGTTGGGAGATGTGGGATGCCCCCTTCAAGGATTCCTTCTGCGGGACAATTGAGGCCTGTTGACAGCTCCAGGACATCCCATATGGAATGACTCCAGAGCACTGTTGGAGGATGGATGCCTGGGAAGTCCGCCTCGCCTTCCAATTGTCTCCTAGCAACAAGACAGTTTAGATCTAATGGATCTGCGGGAGCAACCGGGGTGGCTGAGTTGAAATGCACTTTCCAGAGGATGAGTCCTAACGTGTGTTTGTGTCCATGAGGGCCTTGGAATGGGGAGGTGGCACCGGGACACTGAAGTATTCTCCTAAGCTTTGGCATAGCTCCCATGCACAAGTTTCCTTGTGGAGACGAGATTTGTTCTGATGGGTGCCTCAGGAAATCCCCTCTGCTGGTATTGGAATCCAGGCTTTTGAGGAGACATGCCTGTAAACCAAAGCAATGGATCCGATAATGGCCTCGGGTCCTGTCTGGTTCAATCTTCTTGGTATGAGTGGAGGTAGATGAGTGGAGGTAGATGCTCAGCCGGTATCAACCGCCCTTTTTTGTCCCGGGCGACCTACACTATAGGGATGGCCTCAGGGACTTTGGAGGGTTCTCCTAATTTGTACGATTTTTGACAATGGAATGGGCAGAATTCCCATGGATTGGGTGGGGGCAGTCCTAAAGTGTGGCTCCATGGACCCCAGCCTGGAGGGAGTGTGGCCCAGGACTTTGAGGACAGAAGACTGAAAACACAAACTCGTCTTAAGTTTGGGGACGTAGGTATGGCACGCCCGATCTACAAATCATGAGAAGAACTCTTCAGGATATGAAGAATGAGCGAGTCTGAGGCGCTTGCTCAAGCTTTTGTCTCTGGATTTTGATTCAGCGATGGCCGTGGAATGTTGGGGAGGTCTCATGGGCCATGGACGAATCTTCCCCTCTGTTGATTTGGCCCGAACCCAACTGTTTTTCGTCAATCTGTGGGATGGGAGGACTCCTTTCAGGTTTGTTACCTCAGGTGTCCCACCAAAAGAGGAATTCCAAAGCAGAGCCCTGGGGAAGAGTGAAGGGACAACCCGAACTATGGTTAAAAATTGCGGCCTAGGGGCAGGGCAAGCCCAATATGCTGTCTCTTCATATAGGCCCTGAGAGGCCTTACCTGAGGACTGGGCTCAGGCTGAGGGTCACAATGTGTGTTTGTGACCAATGTGGCCCGCAAGCATGGGCTCGGCCTCTGGGCCACGCTTGTTTCAACTACACTGAACGTTGGACAACATGCCAACCACAAGGTTTCTTGCCATGGGGAAAGAGTTCTGATTTCTGCATCATTTTCAACCCTGGGCAGTGGTTGGAGATAAGGTCTAGGTTCTGGAGCTTGAAAACCGCAGTTGGGAAGAGATGACGACCGAAGGCATGGCGGGTCTGATGTGCTCAGTGTGCGGCCAGCTGTCTGGGTGGGACCAGGAGTTCCAGGCTCAGGCTGGGTCAGAAGGGGAAATAGTGCCCAGGTCAGCCTATATGTTTGGGGTACAGCCGAATGGCGTGAGGTTGATCCTCATTTGGGGTTTAGGGTAGCCCTGAGGGCAATGTTTACTTCTGTAGTGCAGGCAGAGTGCGGCATTGTAGTTCTGGATTGCCAAACTGGAGGGCTTGTGGGCCAGTAGTCTGAGGACGGAGTCTGAGAACCCAAGCTAGGCCTAGGTTTCTGGGTGAGGATATGGCAGGCACAATCTACAGACCTCAATAGAGATCTCGTGCATCTAAAGTCAGGGCAAGGATCAGACGATCGCTCAGGTTGGACTTTCTGCCCTGATGGCCCTTTCTTGAAGGGGGTTGGATCACGAGGACATGGGGGTTTTCCCACGATGGGAGTTGTGAGAAGCTCCAAACTGCAAAGACTCTTCTGCAGGACAATTGAGACCTGTTGGTTCGCTCCAGGCCAACGATTCCGAGCAGGGTTCTAAGGATGGATGGCTGGGTAGCCCACCTCGCATTCCAATTGTCTCCAAGCAACAAGACAGGTTAGATCTGCTGGATGTGGGGGGCAACCGAGGAGGCTGAGTTGAAATGGAACCTCCTGGGGATGTGTCCTAATATGTTTTTGTGTCTATGGAGACCTTGGAATGAAGCGGTGGCCCTGGGGCCCTGAAGGGTTCTCCTAAACAGAGGCTTTGACACAGCTCCAACGTGCATGTTTCCCATGTGTAGATGAGATTTGTTCTGATGGGTGAGTCAAGAAACAGCCATATGCTGGTATTGAAATCCAGGCCTCTGAGGAGAGATGCCTGGAAACCAAAGCAATGGATCCGATTAGTGCCTAGGGGCCTGTTCGTTCCTTTTTACCTCTGGGGACATCAGTCTACGGGTCTGAGTGCAGGTAGGTGCTCAGATGGGCTCAGATTGCCCCTGTTTGTCCTGGGAAGCCACAACTATTGGGATGGCCTCAGGGACTTTGGAGGTTATCCTACTAGTAGGGTTGTGGCCATTGGAATGGGCACATACAATTCCCTTGGTGAGGGCAAGTACAGTCCTCAGGTTTGGCTCCAGGGCCCTGAGCCTGTAGGGTGTGTAGGCCAGAGCTGTTTGGACAGTTGTCTGAAAACACAAACTCGGCTTATGTTTTGGGTCATAGGTATGGCAGGACTGATCTACAGACCATGAGGAGAACACTTCGGGATATGAAAAAGGTCGAGTGTGAGGCTCTTGATCAAGATTTTGTCTCTGGATATCGTGTCACTCATGGTCGTGAAATTGCCGGGTTACTTCATGGGAAATGGACGAGTCTTACTCTCTGGGGTTTCGGTCCCATCCAAAGTGTTTGGGGTCATTCTGGGGATGGAAGAAGTCCGTTTTTGTTGTTGTTGTCGATTTGTTTCATTTTGTTTTTCAACCTCAGATGTCCCACCAAATGAGGGATTCCAGAGTAGAGCCCTGGGTTGGGTCGACTGGACAACCAGAATTCTGGTTAAAAATTGGGGATATGTCAAGCCCAATAAGACATCTAATGGTCCAGCCACTGAGAGGACTTACTAGAGGACAGGACTCACGCTGAGGTCACAATCCGTGTTTATGCTCTCGTCGCACTCAAGAATGGGTGGGGCCTCAGGGTGAATGCTGGTTTCTCCTACACTGAACGTTGGACAACATGCCAACCACAAGGTTTCTTGCCATGGGTCAGGAAGAGTTCTGATTTCTGCATCACAGTCACCCGTGGGCAGTGATTGGAGATAAGGTCTAGGTTCTGAAGCCTGAAAACTGAGGTAGGGAAGAGATGATGACCTAAGGCCATGGCGGGTCTGATGTGCTCAGCGTGCGGTCAGCTGTCTGGGTGTTGGTAAGCAGGTCCGGGCTCAGGTTGTGTCAGACAGTGCATTAGTGCCCAGGTTAGACTATATAATTTGGGTACATTCGAGTGCCGTGTAGGTTTATCCTAATTTAAGCTGCCTGGGCTGCTCATTAGGTAATATATTTTTTCTAGAATGCAGGCAGAGTGCTTCATTGTCGGTCCGGAATTGCCAAACTTGAGGGCTTTGGGGCCAGGAGAGTGAGGACGGAAGTCTGAGAACACAAGCTAGACTTCGGATTCAGGGTGAGGGCACGGCAGGTACACCCTGCAGATCTGAATCAATATCTCATGCATCTGAAGTCAGGGCGAGGATTCCACGTTGGCTCAGGTTGGAGTTTCTGTGCATGACGGCCCCTTCATGAAGGGAGCGGAATCTCGAGGCCATGGAGGTTTTCCACGTTGGGAGATGTGGGATGCCCCCTTCAAGGATTCCTTCTGCGGGACAATTGAGGCCTGTTGACAGCTCCAGGACATCCCATATGGAATGACTCCAGAGCACTGTTGGAGGATGGATGCCTGGGAAGTCCGCCTCGCCTTCCAATTGTCTCCTAGCAACAAGACAGTTTAGATCTAATGGATCTGCGGGAGCAACCGGGGTGGCTGAGTTGAAATGCACTTTCCAGAGGATGAGTCCTAACGTGTGTTTGTGTCCATGAGGGCCTTGGAATGGGGAGGTGGCACCGGGACACTGAAGTATTCTCCTAAGCTTTGGCATAGCTCCCATGCACAAGTTTCCTTGTGGAGACGAGATTTGTTCTGATGGGTGCCTCAGGAAATCCCCTCTGCTGGTATTGGAATCCAGGCTTTTGAGGAGACATGCCTGTAAACCAAAGCAATGGATCCGATAATGGCCTCGGGTCCTGTCTGGTTCAATCTTCTTGGTATGAGTGGAGGTAGATGAGTGGAGGTAGATGCTCAGCCGGTATCAACCGCCCTTTTTTGTCCCGGGCGACCTACACTATAGGGATGGCCTCAGGGACTTTGGAGGGTTCTCCTAATTTGTACGATTTTTGACAATGGAATGGGCAGAATTCCCATGGATTGGGTGGGGGCAGTCCTAAAGTGTGGCTCCATGGACCCCAGCCTGGAGGGAGTGTGGCCCAGGACTTTGAGGACAGAAGACTGAAAACACAAACTCGTCTTAAGTTTGGGGACGTAGGTATGGCACGCCCGATCTACAAATCATGAGAAGAACTCTTCAGGATATGAAGAATGAGCGAGTCTGAGGCGCTTGCTCAAGCTTTTGTCTCTGGATTTTGATTCAGCGATGGCCGTGGAATGTTGGGGAGGTCTCATGGGCCATGGACGAATCTTCCCCTCTGTTGATTTGGCCCGAACCCAACTGTTTTTCGTCAATCTGTGGGATGGGAGGACTCCTTTCAGGTTTGTTACCTCAGGTGTCCCACCAAAAGAGGAATTCCAAAGCAGAGCCCTGGGGAAGAGTGAAGGGACAACCCGAACTATGGTTAAAAATTGCGGCCTAGGGGCAGGGCAAGCCCAATATGCTGTCTCTTCATATAGGCCCTGAGAGGCCTTACCTGAGGACTGGGCTCAAGCTGAGGGTCACAATGTGTGTTTGTGACCAATGTGGCCCGCAAGCATGGGCTCGGCCTCTGGGCCAAGCTTGTTTCAACTACACTGAACGTTGGACAACATGCCAACCACAAGGTTTCTTGCCATGGGGAAAGAGTTCTGATTTCTGCATCATTTTCAACCCTGGGCAGTGGTTGGAGATAAGGTCTAGGTTCTGGAGCTTGAAAACCGCAGTTGGGAAGAGATGACGACCGAAGGCATGGCGGGTCTGATGTGCTCAGTGTGCGGCCAGCTGTCTGGGTGGGACCAGGAGTTCCAGGCTCAGGCTGGGTCAGAAGGGGAAATAGTGCCCAGGTCAGCCTATATGTTTGGGGTACAGCCGAATGGCGTGCAGGTTGATCCTCATTTGGGGTTTAGGGTAGCCCTGAGGGCAATGTTTACTTCTGTAGTGCAGGCAGAGTGCGGCATTGTAGTTCTGGATTGCCAAACTGGAGGGCTTGTGGGCCAGTAGTCTGAGGACGGAGTCTGAGAACCCAAGCTAGGCCTAGGTTTCTGGGTGAGGATATGGCAGGCACAATCTACAGACCTCAATAGAGATCTCGTGCATCTAAAGTCAGGGCAAGGATCAGACGATCGCTCAGGTTGGACTTTCTGCCCTGATGGCCCTTTCTTGAAGGGGGTTGGATCACGAGGACATGGGGGTTTTCCCACGATGGGAGTTGTGAGAAGCTCCAAACTGCAAAGACTCTTCTGCAGGACAATTGAGACCTGTTGGTTCGCTCCAGGCCAACGATTCCGAGCAGGGTTCTAAGGATGGATGGCTGGGTAGCCCACCTCGCATTCCAATTGTCTCCAAGCAACAAGACAGGTTAGATCTGCTGGATGTGGGGGGCAACCGAGGAGGCTGAGTTGAAATGGAACCTCCTGGGGATGTGTCCTAATATGTTTTTGTGTCTATGGAGACCTTGGAATGAAGCGGTGGCCCTGGGGCCCTGAAGGGTTCTCCTAAACAGAGGCTTTGACACAGCTCCAACGTGCATGTTTCCCATGTGTAGATGAGATTTGTTCTGATGGGTGAGTCAAGAAACAGCCATATGCTGGTATTGAAATCCAGGCCTCTGAGGAGAGATGCCTGGAAACCAAAGCAATGGATCCGATTAGTGCCTAGGGGCCTGTTCGTTCCTTTTTACCTCTGGGGACATCAGTCTACGGGTCTGAGTGCAGGTAGGTGCTCAGATGGGCTCAGATTGCCCCTGTTTGTCCTGGGAAGCCACAACTATTGGGATGGCCTCAGGGACTTTGGAGGTTATCCTACTAGTAGGGTTGTGGCCATTGGAATGGGCACATACAATTCCCTTGGAGAGGGCAAGTACAGTCCTCAGGTTTGGCTCCAGGGCCCTGAGCCTGTAGGGTGTAGGCCAGAGCTGTTTGGACAGTTGTCTGAAAACACAAACTCGGCTTATGTTTTGGGTCATAGGTATGGCAGGACTGATCTACAGACCATGAGGAGAACACTTCGGGATATGAATAAAGGGCGAGTGTGAGGCTCTTGCTCAAGTTTTTGTCTCTGGATATCGTGTCACTCATGGTCGTGAAATTGCCGGGTGACATCATGGGAAATTGACGAGTCTTACTCTCTGGGGGTTCGGTCCCGTCCAAAGAGTTTGGGGTCATTCTGGGGATGGAAGAAGTCCGTTTTTTTGTTGTTGTTGTCGATTTGTTTCATTTTGTTTTTCAACCTCAGATGTCCCACCAAATGAGGGATTCCAGAGTAGAGCCCTGGGGTGGGGCGACTGGACAACCAGAAATCTGGTTAAAAATTGGGGACTAGGGACATGTCAAGCCCATTATGACATCTAATGGTCCAGCCACTGAGAGGACTTACTAGAGGACAGGACTCACGCTGAGGTCACAATGCGTGTTTATGCTCTCGTCGCACTCAAGAATGGGCGGGGCCTCAGTGTGAATGCTGGTTTCTCCTACACTGAACGTTGGACAACATGCCAACTACAAGGTTTCTTGCCATGGGTCAGGAAGAGTTCTGATTTCTGCATCACAGTCACCCGTGGGCAGTGATTGGAGATAAGGTCTAGGTTCTGAAGCCTGAAAACTGAGGTAGGGAAGAGATGATGACCTAAGGCCATGGCGGGTCTGATGTGCTCAGCGTGCGGTCAGCTGTCTGGGTGTTGGTCAGCAGGTCCGGGCTCAGGTTGTGTCAGACAGTGCATTAGTGCCCAGGTTAGACTATATAATTTGGGTACATTCGAGTGCCGTGTAGGTTTATCCTCATTTAAGCTGCCTGGGCTGCTCATTAGGCAATATATTTTTTCTAGAGGGCAGGCAGAGTGCTTCATTGTCGGTCCGGAATTGCCAAACTTGAGGGCTTCGGGGCCAGGAGAGTGAGGACGGAAGTCTGAGAACACAAGCTAGACTTTGGATTCAGGGTGAGGGCACGGAAGGTACCCCCTGCAGATCTGAACCAATATCTCATGCATCTGAAGTCAGGGCGAGGATCCGATGTTGGCTCAGGTTGGAGTTTCTGTGCATGACGGCCCCTTCATGAAGGGAGCGGAATCTCGAGGCCATGGAGGTTTTCCACGTTGGGAGATGTGGCATGCCCCCTTCAAGGATTCCTTCTGCGGGACAATTGAGACCTGTTGGACAGCTCCAGGACATCCCATATGGAATGACTCCAGAGCACCGTTCCAGGATGGATGCCTGGGAAGTCCGCCTCGCCTTCCAATTGTCTCCAGGCAACAAGACAGTTTAGATCTAATGGATCTGCGGGAGCACCCGGGGTGGCTGAGTTGAAATGCACTTTCCAGAGGATGGGTCCTAACGTGTGTTTGTGTCCATGAGGGCCTTGGAATGGGGAGGTGGCACCGGGACACTGAAGTATTCTCCTAAGCTTTGGCATAGCTCCCATGCACAAGTTTCCTTGTGGAGACGAGATTTGTTCTGATGGGTGCCTCAGGAAATCCCCTCTGCTGGTATTGGAATCCAGGCTTTTGAGGAGACATGCCTGTAAACCAAAGCAATGGATCCGATAATGGCCTCGGGTCCTGTCTGGTTCAATCTTCTTGGTATGAGTGGAGGTAGATGAGTGGAGGTAGATGCTCAGCCGGTATCAACCGCCCTTTTTTGTCCCGGGCGACCTACACTATTGGGATGGCCTCAGGGACTTTGGAGGGTTCTCCTAATTTGTACGATTTTTGACAATGGAATGGGCAGAATTCCCATGCATTGGGTGGGGGCAGTCTTAAAGTGTGGCTCCATGGACCCCAGCCTGGAGGGAGTGTGGCCCAGGACTTTGAGGACAGAAGACTGAAAACACAAACTCAGCTTAAGTTTGGGGACGTAGGTATGGCACGCCCGATCTACAAACCATGAGAAGAACTCTTCAGGATATGAAGAATGAGCGAGTCTGAGGAGCTTGCTCAGGCTTTTGTCTCTCGATTTTGTTTCAGCGATGGCCGTGGAATGTTGGGGAGGTCTCATGGGCCATGGACGAATCTTCCTCTCTGTGGATTTGGCCCGATCCCAATTGTTTTTCGTCAATCTGTGGGATGGGAGGACTCCTTTCAGGTTTGTTACCTCAGGTGTCCCACCAAAAGAGGAATTCCAAAGCAGAGCCCTGGGGAAGAGTGAAGGGACAACCCGAACTATGGTTAAAAATTGGGGCCTAGGGGCATGGCAAGCCCAATATGCTGTCTATTCATATAGGCCCTGAGAGGCCTTACCTGAGGACTGGGCTCAAGCTGAGGGTCACAATGTGTGTTGGTGACCAATGTGGCCCGCAAGCATGGGCTCGTCTTCATGGGCCACGCTTATTTCAACTACACTGAACGTTGGACAACATGCCAACAACAAGGTTTCTTGCCATGGGGAAAGAGTTCTGATTTCTGCATCATTTTCAACCCTGGGCAGTGGTTGGAGATAAGGTCTAGGTTCTGGAGCCTGAAAACCGCAGTTGGGAAGAGATGACGACCTAAGGCCATGGCGGGTCCGATGTGCTCAGTGTGCGGCCAGCTGTCTGGGTGGGACCAGGAGTTCCAGGCTCAGGCTGGGTCAGAAGGGGAAATAGTGCCCAGGTCAGCCTATATGTTTGGGGTACAGCCGAATGGCGTGCAGGTTGAACCTCATTTGCGGTTTCGGGGTAGCCCTGAGGGCAATGTTTGACTTCTGTAGGGCAGGCAGAGTGCGGCATTGTAGTTCTGGATTGCCAAACTGGAGGGCTTGTGGGCCAGTAGTCTGAGGACGGAGTCTGAGAACCCAAGCTAGGCCTAGGTTTCTGGGTGAGGATATGGCAGGCACAATCTACAGACCTCAATCGAGATCTCGTGCATCTAAAGTCAGGGCAAGGATCAGACGATCGCTCAGGTTGGACTTTCTGCCCTGATGGCCCTTTCTTGAAGGGGGTTGGATCACGAGGACATGGGGGTTTTCCCACGATGGGAGTTGTGAGAAGCTCCAAACTGCAAAGACTCTTCTGCAGGACAATTGAGACCTGTTGGTTCGCTCCAGGCCAACGATTCCGAGCAGGGTTCTAAGGATGGATGGCTGGGTAGCCCACCTCGCATTCCAATTGTCTCCAAGCAACAAGACAGGTTAGATCTGCTGGATGTGGGGGGCAACCGAGGAGGCTGAGTTGAAATGGACTCTCCTGTGGATGTGTCCTAATATGTTTTTGTGTCTATGGAGACCTTGGAATGAAGCGGTGGCCCTGGGGCCCTGAAGGTTTCTCCTAAACAGAGCCTTGACACAGCTCCAACGTGCATGTTTCCCATGTGTAGATGAGATTTGTTCTGATGGGTGAGTCAAGAAACAGCCATATGCTGGTATTGAAATCCAGGCCTCTGAGGAGAGATGCCTGGAAACCAAAGCAATGGATCCGATTAGTGCCTAGGGGCCTGTTCGTTCCTTTTTACCTCTGGGGACATCAGTCTACGGGTCTGAGTGCAGGTAGGTGCTCAGATGGGCTCAGATTGCCCCTGTTTGTCCTGGGAAGCCACAACTATTGGGATGGCCTCAGGGACTTTGGAGGTTATCCTACTAGTAGGGTTGTGGCCATTGGAATGGGCACATACAATTCCCTTGGAGAGGGCAAGTACAGTCCTCAGGTTTGGCTCCAGGGCCCTGAGCCTGTAGGGTGTAGGCCAGAGCTGTTTGGACAGTTGTCTGAAAACACAAACTCGGCTTATGTTTTGGGTCATAGGTATGGCAGGATTGATCTACAGACCATGAGGAGAACACTTCGGGATATGAAAAAAGGGCGAGTGTGAGGCTCTTGCTCAAGTTTTGACTCTGGATATCGTGTCACTCATGGTCGTGAAAATGCCGGGTGACATCATGGGAAATGGACGAGTCTTACTCTCTGGAGGTTCGGTCCCTTCCAAAGAGTTTGGGGTCATTCTGGGGATGGAAGAAGTCCGTTTTTTTGTTGTTGTTGTCGATTTGTTTCATTTTGTTTTTCAACCTCAGATGTCCCACCAAATGAGGGATTCCAGAGTAGAGCCCTGGGTGGGGCGACTGGACAACCAGAAATCTGGTTAAAAATTGGGGACTAGGGACATGTCAAGCCCATTATGACATCTAATGGTCCAGCCACTGAGAGGACTTACTAGAGGACAGGACTCACGCTGAGGTCACAATGCGTGTTTATGCTCTCGTCGCACTCAAGAATGGGCGGGGCCTCAGGGTGAATGCTGGTTTCTCCTACACTGAACGTTGGACAACATGCCAACCACAAGGTTTCTTGCCATGGGTCAGGAAGAGTTCAAATTTCTGCATCACAGTCACCCGTGGGCAGTGATTGGAGATAAGGTCTAGGTTATGAAGCCTGAAAACTGAGGTAGGGAAGAGATGATGACCTAAGGCCATGGCGGGTCTGATGTGCTCAGCGTGCGGTCAGCTGTCTGGGTGTTGGTCAGCAGGTCCGGGCTCAGGTTGTGTCAGACAGTGCATTAGTGCCCAGGTTAGACTATATAATTTGGGTACATTCGAGTGCCGTGTAGGTTTATCCTCATTTAAGCTGCCTGGGCTGCTCATTAGGCAATATATTTTTTCTAGAGGGCAGGCAGAGTGCTTCATTGTCGGTCCGGAATTGCCAAACTTGAGGGCTTCGGGGCCAGGAGAGTGAGGACGGAAGTCTGAGAACACAAGCTAGACTTCGGATTCAGGGTGAGGGCACGGCAGGTACCCCCTGCAGATCTGAACCAATATCTCATGCATCTGAAGTCAGGGCGAGGATCCCACGTTGGCTCAGGTTGGAGTTTCTGTGCATGACTGCCCCTTCATGAAGGGAGCGGAATCTCGAGGCCATGGAGGTTTTCCACGTTGGGAGATGTGGGATGCCCCCTTCAAGGATTCCTTCTGCGGGACAATTGAGACCTGTTGGACAGCTCCAGGACATCCCATATGGAATGACTCCAGAGCACTGTTCCAGGATGGATGCCTGGGAAGTCCGCCTCCCCTCCAATTGTCTCCTAGCAACAAGACAGTTTAGATCTAATGGATCTGCGGGAGCACCCGGGGTGGCTGAGTTGAAATGCACTTTCCAGAGGATGGGTCCTAACGTGTGTTTGTGTCCATGAGGGCCTTGGAATGGGGAGGTGGCACCGGGACCCTGAAGTATTCTCCTAAGCTTTGGCATAGCTCCCATGCACAAGTTTCCTTGTGGAGACGAGATTTGTTCTGATGGGTGCCTCAGGAAATCCCCTCTGCTGGTATTGGAATCCAGGCTTTTGAGGAGACATGCCTGTAAACCAAAGCAATGGATCCGATAATGGCCTCGGGTCCTGTCTGGTTCAATCTTCTTGGTATGAGTGGAGGTAGATGAGTGGAGGTAGATGCTCAGCCGGTATCAACCGCCCATTTTTTGTCCCGGGCGACCTACACTATTGGGATGGCCTCAGGGACTTTGGAGGGTTCTCCTAATTTGTACGATTTTTGACAATGGAATGGGCAGAATTCCCATGGATTGGGTGGGGGCAGTCCTAATGTGTGGCTCCAGGGGCCCCAGCCTGGAGGGAGTGTGGCCCAGGACTTTGAGGACAGAAGACTGAAAACACAAACTCAGCTTAAGTTTGGGGACGTAGGTATGGCACGCCCGATCTACAAACCATGAGAAGAACTCTTCAGGATATGAAGAATGAGCGAGTCTGAGGCGCTTGCTCAGGCTTTTGTCTCTGACTTTTGTTTCAGCGATGGCCGTGGAATGTTGGGGAGGTCTCATTGGCCATGGACGAATCTTCCTCTGTGGATTTGGCCCGATCCCAATTGTTTTTCGTCAATCTGTGGGATGGGAGGACTCCTTTCAGGTTTGTTACCTCAGGTGTCCCAACAAAAGAGGAATTCCAAAGCAGAGCCCTGGGGAAGAGTGAAGGGACAACCCGAACTATGGTTAAAAATTGGGGCCTAGGGGCATGGCAAGCCCAATATGCTGTCTCTTCATATAGGCCCTGAGAGGCCTTACCTGAGGACTGGGCTCAGGCTGAGGGTCACAATGTGTGTTTGTGTCCAATGTTGCCCGCAAGCATGGGCTGGGCCTCTTGGGCCACGCTTGTTTCAACTACACTGAACGTTGGACAACATGCCAACCCCAAGGTTTCTTGCCATGGGGAAAGAGTTCTGATTTCAGCATCATTTTCAACCCTGGGCAGTGGTTGGAGTTAAGGTCTAGGTTCTGGAGCCTGAAAACCGCAGTTGGGAAGAGATGACGACCTAAGGCCATGGCGGGTCCGATGTGCTCAGTGTGCGGCCAGCTGTCTGGGTGGGAACAGGAGGTCCAGGCTCAGGCTGGGTCAGAAGGGGAAATAGTGCCCAGGTCAGCCTATATGTTTGGGGTACAGCCGAATGAAGTGCAGGTTGAACCTCATTTGCGGTTTCGGGGTAGCCCTGAGGGCAATGTTTGACTTCTGTAGGGCTGGCAGAGTGCGGCATTGTAGTTCTGGATTGCCAAACTGGAGGATTTGTGGGCCAGTAGTCTGAGGACGGAGTCTGAGAACCCAAGCTAGGCCTAGGTTTCTGGGTGAGGATATGGCAGGCACAATCTACAGACCTCAATAGAGATCTCGTGCATCTTAAGTCAGGGCAAGGATCAGACGATCGCTCAGGTTGGACTTTCTGCCCTGATGGCCCTTTCTTGAAGGGGGTTGGATCACGAGGACATGGGAGTTTTCCCACGATGGGAGTTGTGAGAAGCTCCAAACTGCAAAGACTCTTCTGCAGGACAATTGAGACCTGTTGGTTGGCTCCAGGCCAACGATTCTGAGCAGGGTTCTAAGGATGGATGGCTGGGTAGCCCACCTCGCATTCCAATGGTCTCGAAGCAACAAGACAGGTTAGATCTCCTGGATGTGGGGGGCAACCGAGGAGGCTGAGTTGAAATGGACTCTCCTGTGGATGTGTCCTAATATGTTTTTGTGTCTATGGAGACCTTGGAATGAAGCGGTGGCCCTGGGGCCCTGAAGGGTTCTCCTAAACAGAGGCTTTGACACAGCTCCAACGTGCATGTTTCCCATGTGTAGATGAGATTTGTTCTGATGGGTGAGTCAAGAAACAGCCATATACTAGTATTGAAATCCAGGCCTCTGAGGAGAGATGCCTGGAAACCAAAGCAATGGATCCGATTAGTGCCTAGGGGCCTGTTCGTTCCTTTTTACCTCTGGGGACATCAGTCTACGGGTCTGAGTGCAGGTAGGTGCTCAGATGGGCTCAGATTGCCCCTGTTTGTCCTGGGAAGCCACAACTATTGGGATGGCCTCAGGGACTTTGGAGGTTATCCTACTAGTAGGGTTGTGGCCATTGGAATGGGCACATACAATTCCCTTGGAGAGGGCAAGTACAGTCCTCAGGTTTGACTCCAGGGCCCTGAGCCTGTAGGGTGTAGGCCAGAGCTGTTTGGACAATTGTCTGAAAACACAAACTCGGCTTATGTTTTGGGTCATAGGTATGGCAGGACTGATCTACAGACCATGAGGAGAACACTTCGGGATATGAATAAAGGGCGAGTGTGAGGCTCTTGCTCAAGTTTTTGTCTCTGGATATCGTGTCACTCATGGTCATGAAATTGCCGGGTGACATCATGGGAAATGGATGAGTCTTACTCTCTGGGGGTTCGGTCCCGTCCAAAGAGTTTGGGGTCATTCTGGGGATGGAAGAAGTCCGTTTTTTTGTTGTTGTTGTCGATTTGTTTCATTTTGTTTTTCAACCTCAGATGTCCCACCAAATGAGGGATTCCAGAGTAGAGCCCTGGGGTGGGGCGACTGGACAACCAGAAATCTGGTTGAAATTGGAGACTAGGGACATGTGAAGCCCATTATGACATCTAATGGTCCAGCCACTGAGAGGACTTACTAGTGGACAGGACTCACGCTGAGGTCACAATCCGTGTTTATGCTCTCGTCGCACTCAGGAATGGGCGGGGCCTCAGGGTGAATGCTGGTTTCTCCTACACTGAACGTTGGACAACATGCCAACCACAAGGTTTCTTGCCATGGGTCAGGAAGAGTTCTGATTTCTGCATCACAGTCACCCGTGGGCAGTGATTGGAGATAAGGTCTAGGTTCTGAAGCCTGAAAACTGAGGTAGGGAAGAGATGATGACCTAAGGCCATGGCGGGTCTGATGTGCTCAGCGTGCGGTCAGCTGTCTGGGTGTTGGTCAGCAGGTCCGGGCTCAGGTTGTGTCAGACAGTGCATTAGTGCCCAGGTTAGACTATATAATTTGGGTACATTCGAGTGCCGTGTAGGTTTATCCTCATTTAAGCTGCCTGGGCTGCTCATTAGGCAATATATTTTTTCTAGAGGGCAGGCAGAGTGCTTCATTGTCGGTCCGGAATTGCCAAACTTGAGGGCTTCGGGGCCAGGAGAGTGAGGACGGAAATCTGAGAACACAAGCTAGACTTCGGATTCAGGGTGAGGGCACGGCAGGTACCCCCTGCAGATCTGAACCAATATCTCATGCATCTGAAGTCAGGGCGAAGATCCGACGTTGGCTCAGGTTGGAGTTTCTGTGCATGACGGCCCCTTCATGAAGAAAGCGGAATCTCGAGGCCATGGAGGTTTTCCACGTTGGGAAATGTGGGATGCCCCCTTCAAGGATTCCTTCTGCGGGACAATTGAGACCTGTTGGACAGCTCCAGGACATCCCATATGGAATGACTCCAGAGCACCGTTCCAGGATGGATGCCTGGGAAGTCCGCCTCGCCTTCCAATTGTCTCCTAGCAACAAGACAGTTTAGATCTAATGGATCTACGGGAGCAACAGGGGTGGCTGAGTTGAAATGCACTTTCCAGAGCATGGGTCCTAACGTGTGTTTGTGTCCATGAGGGCCTTGGAATGGGGAGGTGGCACCGGGACCCTGAAGTATTCTCCTAAGCTTTGGCTTAGCTCCCATGCACAAGTTTCCTTGTGGAGACGAGATTTGTTCTGATGGGTGCCTCAGGAAATCCCCTCTGCTGGTATTGGAATCCAGGCTTTTGAGGAGACATGCCTGTAAACCAAAGCAATGGATCCGATAATGGCCTCGGGTCCTGTCTGGTTCAATCTTCTTGGTATGGGTGGAGGTAGATGAGTGGAGGTAGATGCTCAGCCGGTATCAACCGCCCATTTTTTGTCCGGGCGACCTACACTATTGGGATGGCCTCAAGGACTTTGTAGGGTTCTCCTAATTTGTACGATTTTTGACAATGGAATTGGCAGAATTCCCATGGATTGGGTGGGGGCCGTCCTAATGTGTGGCTCCAGGGGCCCCAGCCTGGAGGGAGTGTGGCCCAGGACTTTGAGGACAGAAGACTGAAAACACAAACTCAGCTTAAGTTTGGGGACATAGGCATGGCACGCCCGATCTACAAACCTTGAGAAGAACTCTTCAGGATATGAAGAATGAGCGAGTCTGAGGCGCTTGCTCAGGCTTTTGTCTCTGGATTTTGTTTCAGCGATGGCCGTGGAATGTTGGGGAGGTCTCATGGGCCATGGACGAATCTTCCTCTCTGTGGATTTGGCCCGATCCCAATTGTTTTTCGTCAATCTGTGGGATGGGAGGAATCCTTTCAGGTTTGTTACCTCAGGTGTCCCACCAAAAGAGGAATTCCAAAGCAGAGCCCTGGGGAAGAGTGAAGGAACAACACGAACTATGGTTAAAAATTGGGGTCTAGGGGGATGGCAAGCCCAATATGCTGTCTCTTCATATAGGCCGTGAGAGGCCTTACCTGAGGACTGGGCTCAGGCTGAGGGTCACAATGTATGTTTGTGACCAATGTGGCCCGCAAGCATGGGCTGGGCCTCATGGGCCACGATTATTTCAACTACACTGAACGTTGGACAACATGCCAACCACAAGGTTTCTTGCCATAAGGAAAGAGTTCTGATTTCTGCATCATTTTCCACCCTGGGCAGTGGATGGAGATATGTCTAGGTTCTGGAGCCTGAAAACCGCAGTTGGGAAGAGATGACGACCTAAAGCCATGGCGAGTCCGATGTGCTCAGTGTGCGGCCAGCTGTCTGTGTGGGACCAGGAGGTCCAGGCTCAGGCTCGGTCAGAAGGGGAAATAGTGCCCAGGTCAGTATATGTTTGGGGTACAGCCGAATGGCTTGCAGGTTGATCCTCATTTGCGGTTTCGGGGTAGCCCTGAGGGCAATGTTTTACTTCTGTAGGGCAGGCAGAGTGCGGCATTGTAGTTCTGGATTGCCAAACTGGAGGGCTTGTGGGCCAGTAGTCTGAGGACGGAGTCTGAGAACCCAAGCTAGGCCTAGGTTTCTGGGTGAGGATATGGCAGGCACAATCTACAGACCTCAATAGAGATCTCGTGCATCTGAAGTCAGGGCAAGGATCAGACGATCGCTCAGGTTGGACTTTCTGCCCTGATGGCCCTTTCTTGAAGGGGGTTGGATCACGAGGACATGGGGGTTTTCCCACGATGGGAGTTGTGAGAAGCTCCAAACTGCAAAGATTCTTCTGCAGGACAATTGAGACCTGTTGGTTGGCTCCAGGCCAACGATTCCGAGCAGGGTTCTAAGGATGGATGGCTGGGTAGCCCACCTCGCATTCCAATTTTCTCCAAGCAACAAGACAGGTTAGATCTGCTCGATGTGGGGGGCAACCGAGGAGGCTGAGTTGAAATGGACTCTCCTGTGGATGTGTCCTAATATGTTTTTGTGTCTATGGAGACCTTGGAATGAAGCGGTGGCCCTGGGGCCCTGAAGGGTTCTCCTAAACAGAGGCTTTGACACAGCTCCAACGTGCATGTTTCCCATGTGTAGATGAGATTTGTTCTGATGGGTGAGTCAAGAAACAGCCATATGCTGGTATTGAAATCCAGGCCTCTGAGGAGAGATGCCTGGAAACCAAAGCAATGGATCCGATTAGTGCCTAGGGGCCTGTTCGTTCCTTTTTACCTCTGGGGACATCAGTCTACGGGTCTGAGTGCAGGTAGGTGCTCAGATGGGCTCAGATTGCCCCTGTTTGTCCTGGGAAGCCACAACTATTGGGATGGCCTCAGGGACTTTGGAGGTTATCCTACTAGTAGGGTTGTGGCCATTGGAATGGGCACATACAATTCCCTTGGAGAGGGCAAGTACAGTCCTCAGGTTTGGCTCCAGGGCCCTGAGCCTGTAGGGTGTGTAGGCCAGAGCTGTTTGGACAGTTGTCTGAAAACACAAACTCGGCTTATGTTTTGGGTCATAGGTATGGCAGGACTGATCTACAGACCATGAGGAGAACACATCTGGATATGAAAAAAGGGCGAGTGTGAGGCTCTTGCTCAAGTTTTTGTCTCTGGATATCGTGTCACTCATGGTCGTGAAATTGCCGGGTGACATCATGGGAAATGGACGAGTCTTACTCTCTGGGGGTTCGGTCCCGTCCAAAGAGTTTGGGGTCATTCTGGGGATGGAAGAAGTCCGTTTTTTTGTTGTTGTTTTCGATTTGTTTCATTTTGTTTTTCAACCTCAGATGTCCCACCAAATGAGGGATTCCATAGTAGAGCCCTGGGGTGGCGCGACTGGACAACCAGAAATCTGGTTAAAAATTGGGGACTAGGGACATGTCAAGCCCATTATGACATCTAATGGTCCAGCCACTGAGAGGACTTACTAGAGGACAGGACTCACGCTGAGGTCACAATGCGTGTTTATGCTCTCGTCGCACTCAAGAATGGGCGGGGCCTCTGGGTGAATGCTGGTTTCTCCTACACTGAACGTTGGACAACATGCCAACCACAAGGTTTCTTGCCATGGGTCAGGAAGAGTTCTGATTTCTGCATCACAGTCACCTGTTGGCAGTGATTGGAGATAAGGTCTAGGTTCTGAAGCCTGAAAACTGAGGTAGGGAAGAGATGATGACCTAAGGCCATG
Organism: Mustela nivalis; assembly: GCF_964662115.1. Classification (NCBI taxonomy): domain Eukaryota; kingdom Metazoa; phylum Chordata; class Mammalia; order Carnivora; family Mustelidae; genus Mustela; species Mustela nivalis. The sequence goes on along the minus strand of NW_028136494.1, from coordinate 1,087,317 downwards.
GCGGGTCTGATGTGCTCAGCGTGCGGTCAGCTGTCTGGGTGTTGGTCAGCAGGTCCGGGCTCAGGTTGTGTCAGACAGTGCATTAGTGCCCAGGTTAGACTATATAATTTGGGTACATTCGAGTGCCGTGTAGGTTTATCCTCATTTAAGCTGCCTGGGCTGCTCATTAGGCAATATATTTTTTCTAGAGGGCAGGAGAGTGCTTCATTGTCGGTCCGGAATTGCCAAACTTGAGGGCTTCGGGGCCAGGAGAGTGAGGACGGAAGTCTGAGAACACAAGCTAGACTTCGGATTCAGGGTGAGGGCACGGCAGGTACCCCCTGCAGATCTGAACCAATATCTCATGCATCTGAAGTCAGGGCGAGGATCCGACGTTGGCTCAGGTTGGAGTTTCTGTGCATGACGGCCCCTTCATGAAGGGAGCGGAATCTCGAGGCCATGGAGGTTTTCCACGTTGGGAGATGTGGGATGCCCCCTTCAAGGATTCCTTCTGCGGGACAATTGAGACCTGTTGGGCAGCTCCAGGACATCCCATATGGAATGACTCCAGAGCACCGTTCGAGGATGGATGCCTCGGAAGTCCGCCTCACCTTCCAATTGTCTCCTAGCAACAAGACAGTTTAGATCTAATGGATCTGCGGGAGCAACCGGGGTGCCTGAGTTGAAATGCACTTTCCAGAGGATGGGTCCTAACGTGTGTTTGTGTCCATGAGGGCCTTGGAATGGGGAGGTGGCACCGGGACCCTGAAGTATTCTCCTAAGCTTTGGCATAGCTCCCATGCACAAGTTTCCTTGTGGAGACGAGATTTGTTCTGATGGGTGCCTCAGGAAATCCCCTCTGCTGGTATTGGAATCCAGGCTTTTGAGGAGACATGCCTGTAAACCAAAGCAATGGATCCGATAATGGCCTCGGGTCCTGTCTGGTTCAATCTTCTTGGTATGAGTGGAGGTAGATGAGTGGAGGTAGATGCTCAGCCGGTATCAACCGCCCTTTTTTGTCCCGGGCGACCTACACTATTGGGATGGCCTCAGGGACTTTGGAGGGTTCTCCTAATTTGTACGATTTTTGACAATGGAATGGGCAGAATTCCCATGGATTGGGTGGGGGCAGTCCTAATGTGTGGCTCCAGGGGCCCCAGCCTGGAGGGAGTGTGGCCCAGGACTTTGAGGACAGAAGACTGAAAACACAAACTCAGCTTAAGTTTGGGGACGTAGGAATGGCACGCCCGATCTACAAACCATGAGAAGAACTCTTCAGTATATGAAGAATGAGCGAGTCTGTGGCGCTTGCTCAGGCTTTTGTCTCTGACTTTTGTTTCAGCGATGGCCGTGGAATGTTGGGGAGGTCTCATGGGCCATGGACGAATCTTCCTCTCTGTGGATTTGGGGCGATCCCAATTGTTTTTCGTCAATCTGTGGGATGGGAGGACTCCTTTCAGGTTTGTTACCTCAGGTGTCCCAACAAATGAGGAATTCCATAGCAGAGCCCTGGGGAAGAGTGAAGGGACAACCCGAACTATGGTTAAAAATTGGGGCCTAGGGGCATGGCAAGCCCAATATGCTGTCTCTTCATATAGGCCCTGAGAGGCCTTACCTGAGGACTGGGCTCAGGCTGAGGGTCACAATGTGTGTTTGTGTCCAATGTTGCCCGCAAGCATGGGCTGGGCCTCTTGGGCCACGCTTGTTTCAACTACACTGAACGTTGGACAACATGCCAACCTCAAGGTTTCTTGCCATGGGGAAAGAGTTCTGATTTCAGCATCATTTTCAACCCTGGGCAGTGGTTGGAGATAAGGTCTAGGTTCTGGAGCCTGAAAACCGCAGTTGGGAAGAGATGATGACCTAAGGCCATGGCGGGTCCGATGTGCTCAGTGTGCGGCCAGCTATCTGAGTGGGACCAGGAGGTCCAGGCTCAGGCTGTGTCAGAAGGGGAAATAGTGCCCAGGTCAGCCTATATGTTTGGGGTACAGCCGAATGGCGTGCAGGTTGAACACCATTTGCGGTTTCGGGGTAGCCCTGAGGGCAATGTTTGACTTCTGTAGGGCTGGCAGAGTGTGGCATTGTAGTTCTGGATTGCAAAACTGGAGGGCTTGTGGGCCAGTAGTCTGAGGACGGAGTCTGAGAACCCAAGCTAGGCCTAGGTTTCTGGGTGAGGATATGGCAGGCACAATCTACAGACCTCAATCGAGATCTCGTGCATCTGAAGTCAGGGCAAGGATCAGACGATCGCTCAGGTTGGACTTTCTGCCCTGATGGCCCTTTCTTGAAGGGGTTTGGATCACGAGGACATGGGGGTTTTCCCACGATGGGAGTTGTGAGAAGCTCCAAACTGCAAAGACTCTTCTGCAGGACAATTGAGACCTTTTGGTTGGCTCCAGGCCAACGATTCTGAGCAGGGTTCTAAGGATGGATGGCTGGGTAGCCCACCTCGCATTCCAATGGTCTCCAAGCAACAAGACAGGTTAGATCTCCTGGATGTGGGGGGCAACCGAGGAGGCTGAGTTGAAATGGACTCTCCTGTGGATGTGTCCTAATATGTTTTTGTGTCTATGGAGACCTTGGAATGAAGCGGTGGCCCTGGGGCCCTGAAGGGTTCTCCTAAACAGAGGCTTTGACACAGCTCCAACGTGCATGTTTCCCATGTGTAGATGAGATTTGTTCTGATGGGTGAGTCAAGACACAGCCATATGCTGGTATTAAAATCCAGGCCTCTGAGGAGAGATGCCTGGAAACCAAAGCAATGGATCCGATTAGTGCCTAGGGGCCTGTTCGTTCCTTTTTACCTCTGGGGACATCAGTCTACGGGTCTGAGTGCAGGTAGGTGCTCAGATGGGCTCAGATTGCCCCTGTTTGTCCTGGGAAGCCACAACTATTGGGATGGCCTCAGGGACTTTGGAGGTTATCCTACTAGTAGGGTTGTGGCCATTGGAATGGGCACATACAATTCCCTTGGAGAGGGCAAGTACAGTCCTCAGGTTTGACTCCAGGGCCCTGAGCCTGTAGGGTGTAGGCCAGAGCTGTTTGGAAAATTGTCTGAAAACACAAACTCGGCTTATGTTTTGGGTCATGGGTATGGCAGGACTGATCTACAGACCATGAGGAGAACACTTCTGGATATGAAAAAAGGGCGAGTGTGAGGCTCTTGCTCAAGTTTTTGTCTCTGGATATCGTGTCACTCATGGTCATGAAATTGCCGGGTGACATCATGGGAAATGGATGAGTCTTACTCTCTGGGGGTTCGGTCCCGTCCAAAGAGTTTGGGGTCATTCTGGGGATGGAAGAAGTCCGTTTTTTTGTTGTTGTTGTCGATTTGTTTCATTTTGTTTTTCAACCTCAGATGTCCCACCAAATGAGGGATTCCAGAGTAGAGCCCTGGGGTGGGGCGACTGGACAACCAGAAATCTGGTTAAAAATTGGGGACTAGGGACATGTCAAGCCCATTATGACATCTAATGGTCCAGCCACTGAGAGGACTTACTAGTGGACAGGACTCACGCTGAGGTCACAATCCGTGTTTATGCTCTCGTCGCACTCAGGAATGGGCGGGGCCTCAGGGTGAATGCTGGTTTCTCCTACACTGAACTTTGGACAACATGCCAACCACAAGGTTTCTTGCCATGGGTCAGGAAGAGTTCTGATTTCTGCATCACAGTCACCCGTGGGCAGTGATTGGAGATAAGGTCTAGGTTCTGAAGCCTGAAAACTGAGGTAGGGAAGAGATGATGACCTAAGGCCATGGCGGGTCTGATGTGCTCAGCGTGCGGTCAGCTGTCTGGGTGTTGGTCAGCAGGTCCGGGCTCAGGTTGTGTCAGACAGTGCATTAGTGCCCAGGTTAGACTATATAATTTGGGTACATTCGAGTGCCGTGTAGGTTTATCCTCATTTAAGCTGCCTGGGCTGCTCATTAGGCAATATATTTTTTCTAGAGGGCAGGCAGAGTGCTTCATTGTCGGTCCGGAATTGCCAAACTTGAGGGCTTCGGGGCCAGGAGAGTGAGGACGGAAATCTGAGAACACAAGCTAGACTTCGGATTCAGGGTGAGGGCACGGCAGGTACCCCCTGCAGATCTGAACCAATATCTCATGCATCTGAAGTCAGGGCGAAGATCCGACGTTGGCTCAGGTTGGAGTTTCTGTGCATGACGGCCCCTTCATGAAGAAAGCGGAATCTCGAGGCCATGGAGGTTTTCCACGTTGGGATATGTGGGATGCCCCCTTCAAGGATTCCTTCTGCGGGACAATTGAGACCTGTTGGACAGCTCCAGGACATCCCATATGGAATGACTCCAGAGCACCGTTCCAGGATGGATGCCTGGGAAGTCCGCCTCGCCTTCCAATTGTCTCCTAGCAACAAGACAGTTTAGATCTAATGGATCTGCGGGAGCAACCGGGGTGGCTGAGTTGAAATGCACTTTCCAGAGGATGGGTCCTAACGTGTGTTTGTGTCCATGAGGGCCTTGGAATGGGGAGGTGGCACCGGGACCCTGAAGTATTCTCCTAAGCTTTGGCTTAGCTCCCATGCACAAGTTTCCTTGTGGAGACGAGATTTGTTCTGATGGGTGCCTCAGGAAATCCCCTCTGCTGGTATTGGAATCCAGGCTTTTGAGGAGACATGCCTGTAAACCAAAGCAATGGATCCGATAATGGCCTCGGGTCCTGTCTGGTTCAATCTTCTTGGTATGGGTGGAGGTAGATGAGTGGAGGTAGATGCTCAGCCGGTATCAACTGCCCATTTTTTGTCCGGGCGACCTACACTATTGGGATGGCCTCAAGGACTTTGTAGGGTTCTCCTAATTTGTACGATTTTTGACAATGGAATTGGCAGAATTCCCATGGATTGGTGGGGGCAGTCCTAATGTGTGGCTCCAGGGGCCCCAGCCTGGAGGGAGTGTGGCCCAGGACTTTGAGGACAGAAGACTGAAAACACAAACTCAGCTTAAGTTTGGGGACGTAGGCATGGCACGCCCGATCTACAAACCTTGAGAAGAACTCTTCAGGATATGAAGAATGAGCGAGTCTGAGGCGCTTGCTCAGGCTTTTGTCTCTGGATTTTGTTTCAGCGATGGCCGTGGAATGTTGGGGAGGTCTCATGGGCCATGGACGAATCTTCCTCTCTGTGGATTTGGCCCGATCCCAATTGTTTTTCGTCAATCTGTGGGATGGGAGGAATCCTTTCTGGTTTGTTACCTCAGGTGTCCCACCAAAAGAGGAATTCCAAAGCAGAGCCCTGGGGAAGAGTGAAGGAACAACACGAACTATGGTTAAAAATTGGGGTCTAGGGGGATGGCAAGCCCAATATGCTGTCTCTTCATATAGGCCGTGAGAGGCCTTACCTGAGGACTGGGCTCAGGCTGAGGGTCACAATGTATGTTTGTGACCAATGTGGCCCGCAAGCATGGGCTGGGCCTCATGGGCCACGATTATTTCAACTACACTGAACGTTAGACAACATGCCAACCACAAGGTTTCTTGCCATAAGGAAAGAGTTCTGATTTCTGCATCATTTTCCACCCTGGGCAGTGGATGGAGATAAGGTCTAGGTTCTGGAGCCTGAAAACCGCAGTTGGGAAGAGATGACGACCTAAAGCCATGGCGAGTCCGATGTGCTCAGTGTGCGGCCAGCTGTCTGTGTGGGACCAGGAGGTCCAGGCTCAGGCTCGGTCAGAAGGGGAAATAGTGCCCAGGTCAGTATATGTTTGGGGTACAGCCGAATGGCGTGCAGGTTGATCCTCATTTGCGGTTTCGGGGTAGCCCTGAGGGCAATGTTTTACTTCTGTAGGGCAGGCAGAGTGCGGCATTGTAGTTCTGGATTGCCAAACTGGAGGGCTTGTGGGCCAGTAGTCTGAGGACGGAGTCTGAGAACCCAAGCTAGGCCTAGGTTTCTGGGTGAGGATATGGCAGGCACAATCTACAGACCTCAATCGAGATCTCGTGCATCTGAAGTCAGGGCAAGGATCAGACGATCGCTCAGGTTGGACTTTCTGCCCTGATGGCCCTTTCTTGAAGGGGGTTGGATCACGAGGACATGGGGGTTTTCCCACGATGGGAGTTGTGAGAAGCTCCAAACTGCAAAGATTCTTCTGCAGGACAATTGAGACCTGTTGGTTGGCTCCAGGCCAACGATTCCGAGCAGGGTTCTAAGGATGGATGGCTGGGTAGCCCACCTCGCATTCCAATTTTCTCCAAGCAACAAGACAGGTTAGATCTGCTCGATGTGGGGGGCAACCGAGGAGGCTGAGTTGAAATGGACTCTCCTGTGGATGTGTCCTAATATGTTTTTGTGTCTATGGAGACCTTGGAATGAAGCGGTGGCCCTGGGGCCCTGAAGGGTTCTCCTAAACAGAGGCTTTGACACAGCTCCAACGTGCATGTTTCCCATGTGTAGATGAGATTTGTTCTGATGGGTGAGTCAAGAAACAGCCATATGCTGGTATTGAAATCCAGGCCTCTGAGGAGAGATGCCTGGAAACCAAAGCAATGGATCCGATTAGTGCCTAGGGGCCTGTTCGTTCCTTTTTACCTCTGGGGACATCAGTCTACGGGTCTGAGTGCAGGTAGGTGCTCAGATGGGCTCAGATTGCCCCTGTTTGTCCTGGGAAGCCACAACTATTGGGATGGCCTCAGGGACTTTGGAGGTTATCCTACTAGTAGGGTTGTGGCCATTGGAATGGGTACATACAATTCCCTTGGAGAGGGCAAGTACAGTCCTCAGGTTTGGCTCCAGGGTCCTGAGCCTGTAGGGTGTGTAGGCCAGAGCTGTTTGGACAGTTGTCTGAAAACACAAACTCGGCTTATGTTTTGGGTCATAGGTATGGCAGGACTGATCTACAGACCATGAGGAGAACACTTCGGGATATGAAAAAAGGGCGAGTGTGAGGCTCTTGCTCAAGTTTTTGTCTCTGGATATCGTGTCACTCATGGTCGTGAAATTGCCGGGTGACATCATGGGAAATGGACGAGTCTTACTCTCTGGGGGTTCGGTCCCGTCCAAAGAGTTTGGGGTCATTCTGGGGATGGAAGAAGTCCGTTTTTTTGTTGTTGTTGTCGATTTGTTTCATTTTGTTTTTCAACCTCAGATGTCCCACCAAATGAGGGATTCCAGAGTAGAGCCCTGGGGTGGCGCGAATGGACAACCAGAAATCTGGTTAAAAATTGGGGACTAGGGACATGTCAAGCCCATTATGACATCTAATGGTCCAGCCACTGAGAGGACTTACTAGAGGACAGGACTCACGCTGAGGTCACAATGCGTGTTTATGCTCTCGTCGCACTCAAGAATGGGCGGGGCCTCTGGGTGAATGCTGGTTTCTCCTACACTGAACGTTGGACAACATGCCAACCACAAGGTTTCTTGCCATGGGTCAGGAAGAGTTCTGATTTCTGCATCACAGTCACCTGTGGGCAGTGATTGGAGATAAGGTCTAGGTTCTGAAGCCTGAAAACTGAGGTAGGGAAGAGATTATGACCTAAGGCCATGGCGGGTCTGATGTGCTCAGCGTGCGGTCAGCTGTCTGGGTGTTGGTCAGCAGGTCCGGGCTCAGGTTGTGTCAGACAGTGCATTAGTGCCCAGGTTAGACTATATAATTTGGGTACATTCGAGTGCCGTGTAGGTTTATCCTCATTTAAGCTGCCTGGGCTGCTCATTAGGCAATATATTTTTTCTAGAGGGCAGGAGAGTGCTTCATTGTCGGTCCGGAATTGCCAAACTTGAGGGCTTCGGGGCCAGGAGAGTGAGGACGGAAGTCTGAGAACACAAGCTAGACTTCGGATTCAGGGTGAGGGCACGGCAGGTACCCCCTGCAGATCTGAACCAATATCTCATGCATCTGAAGTCAGGGCGAGGATCCGACGTTGGCTCAGGTTGGAGTTTCTGTGCATGACGGCCCCTTCATGAAGGGAGCGGAATCTCGAGGCCATGGGGGTTTTCCACGTTGGGAGATGTGGGATGCCCCCTTCAAGGATTCCTTCTGCGGGACAATTGAGACCTGTTGGGCAGCTCCAGGACATCCCATATGGAATGACTCCAGAGCACCGTTCGAGGATGGATGCCTCGGAAGTCCACCTCACCTTCCAATTGTCTCCTAGCAACAAGACAGTTTAGATCTAATGGATCTGCGGGAGCAACCGGGGTGCCTGAGTTGAAATGCACTTTCCAGAGGATGGGTCCTAACGTGTGTTTGTGTCCATGAGGGCCTTGGAATGGGGAGGTGGCACCGGGACCCTGAAGTATTCTCCTAAGCTTTGGCATAGCTCCCATGCACAAGTTTCCTTGTGGAGACGAGATTTGTTCTGATGGGTGCCTCAGGAAATCCCCTCTGCTGGTATTGGAATCCAGGCTTTTGAGGAGACATGCCTGTAAACCAAAGCAATGGATCCGATAATGGCCTCGGGTCCTGTCTGGTTCAATCTTCTTGGTATGAGTGGAGGTAGATGAGTGGAGGTAGATGCTCAGCCGGTATCAACCGCCCTTTTTTGTCCCGGGCGACCTACACTATTGGGATGGCCTCAGGGACTTTGGAGGGTTCTCCTAATTTGTACGATTTTTGACAATGGAATGGGCAGAATTCCCATGGATTGGGTGGGGGCAGTCCTAATGTGTGGCTCCAGGGGCCCCAGCCTGGAGGGAGTGTGGCCCAGGACTTTGAGGACAGAAGACTGAAAACACAAACTCAGCTTAAGTTTGGGGACGTAGGAATGGCACGCCCGATCTACAAACCCTGAGAAGAACTCTTCAGGATATGAAGAATGAGCGAGTCTGAGGCGCTTGCTCAGGCTTTTGTCTCTGACTTTTGTTTCAGCGATGGCCGTGGAATGTTGGGGAGGTCTCATGGGCCATGGACGAATCTTCCTCTCTGTGGATTTGGGGCGATCCCAATTGTTTTTCTTCAATCTGTGGGATGGGAGGACTCCTTTCAGGTTTGTTACCTCAGGTGTCCCAACAAATGAGGAATTCCATAGCAGAGCCCTGGGGAAGAGTGAAGGGACAACCCGAACTATGGTTAAAAATTGGGGCCTAGGGGCATGGCAAGCCCAATATGCTGTCTCTTCATATAGGCCCTGAGAGGCCTTACCTGAGGACTGGGCTCAGGCTGAGGGTCACAATGTGTGTTTGTGTCCAATGTTGCCCGCAAGCATGGGCTGGGACTCTTGGGCCACGCTTGTTTCAACTACACTGAACGTTGGACAACATGCCAACCACAAGGTTTCTTGCCATGGGGAAAGAGTTCTGATTTCAGCATCATTTTCAACCCTGGGCAGTGGTTGGAGATAAGGTCTAGGTTCTGGAGCCTGAAAACCGCAGTTGGGAAGAGATGATGACCTAAGGCCATGGCGGGTCCGATGTGCTCAGTGTGCGGCCAGCTGTCTGAGTGGGACCAGGAGGTCCAGGCTCAGGCTGTGTCAGAAGGGGAAATAGTGCCCAGGTCAGCCTATATGTTTGGGGTACAGCCGAATGGCGTGCAGGTTGAACACCATTTGCGGTTTCGGGGTAGCCCTGAGGGCAATGTTTGACTTCTGTAGGGCTGGCAGAGTGTGGCATTGTAGTTCTGGATTGCCAAACTGGAGGGCTTGTGGGCCAGTAGTCTGAGGACGGAGTCTGAGAACCCAAGCTAGGCCTAGGTTTCTGGGTGAGGATATGGCAGGCACAATCTACAGACCTCAATCGAGATCTCGTGCATCTGAAGTCAGGGCAAGGATCAGACGATCGCTCAGGTTGGACTTTCTGCCCTGATGGCCCTTTCTTGAAGGGGTTTGGATCACGAGGACATGGGGGTTTTCCCACGATGGGAGTTGTGAGAAGCTCCAAACTGCAAAGACTCTTCTGCAGGACAATTGAGACCTTTTGGTTGGCTCCAGGCCAACGATTCTGAGCAGGGTTCTAAGGATGGATGGCTGGGTAGCCCACCTCGCATTCCAATGGTCTCCAAGCAACAAGACAGGTTAGATCTCCTGGATGTGGGGGGCAACCGAGGAGGCTGAGTTGAAATGGACTCTCCTGTGGATGTGTCCTAATATGTTTTTGTGTCTATGGAGACCTTGGAATGAAGCGGTGGCCCTGGGGCCCTGAAGGGTTCTCCTAAACAGAGGCTTTGACACAGCTCCAACGTGCATGTTTCCCATGTGTAGATGAGATTTGTTCTGATGGGTGAGTCAAGACACAGCCATATGCTGGTATTAAAATCCAGGCCTCTGAGGAGAGATGCCTGGAAACCAAAGCAATGGATCCGATTAGTGCCTAGGGGCCTGTTCGTTCCTTTTTACCTCTGGGGACATCAGTCTACGGGTCTGAGTGCAGGTAGGTGCTCAGATGGGCTCAGATTGCCCCTGTTTGTCCTGGGAAGCCACAACTATTGGGATGGCCTCAGGGACTTTGGAGGTTATCCTACTAGTAGGGTTGTGGCCATTGGAATGGGCACATACAATACCCTTGGAGAGGGCAAGTACAGTCCTCAGGTTTGACTCCAGGGCCCTGAGCCTGTAGGGTGTAGGCCAGAGCTGTTTGGACAGTTGTCTGAAAACACAAACTCGGCTTATGTTTTGGGTCATTGGTATGGCAGGACTGATCTACAGACCATGAGGAGAACACTTCGGGATATGAAAAAAGGGCGAGTGTGAGGCTCTTGCTCAAGTTTTTGTCTCTGGATATCGTGTCACTCATGGTCGTGAAATTGCCGGGTGACATCATGGGAAATGGATGAGTCTTACTCTCTGGGGGTTCGGTCCCGTCCAAAGAGTTTGGGGTCATTCTGGGGATGGAAGAAGTCCGTTTTTTTGTTGTTGTTGTCGATTTGTTTCATTTTGTTTTTCAACCTCAGATGTCCCACCAAATGAGGGATTCCAGAGTAGAGCCCTGGGGTGGGGCGACTGGACAACCAGAAATCTGGTTAAAAATTGGGGACTAGGGACATGTCAAGCCCATTATGACAACTAATGGTCCAGCCACTGAGAGGACTTACTAGAGGACAGGACTCACGCTGAGGTCACAATCCGTGTTTATGCTCTCGTCGCACTCAGGAATGGGCGGGGCCTCAGGGTGAATGTTGGTTTCTCCTACACTGAACGTTGGACAACATGCCAACCACAAGGTTTCTTGCCATGGGTCAGGAAGAGTTCTGATTTCTGCATCACAGTCACCCGTGGGCAGTGATTGGAGATAAGGTCTAGGTTCTGAAGCCTGAAAACTGAGGTAGGGAAGAGATGATGACCTAAGGCCATGGCGGGTCTGATGTGCTCAGCGTGCGGTCAGCTGTCTGGGTGTTGGTCAGCAGGTCCGGGCTCAGGTTGTGTCAGACAGTGCATTAGTGCCCAGGTTAGACTATATAATTTGGGTACATTCGAGTGCCGTGTAGGTTTATCCTATTTAAGCTGCCTGGGCTGCTCATTAGGCAATATATTTTTTCGAGAGGGCAGGCAGAGTGCTTCATTGTCGGTCCGGAATTGCCAAACTTGAGGGCTTCGGGGCCAGGAGAGTGAGGACGGAAGTCTGAGAACACAAGCTAGACTTCGGATTCAGGGTGAGGGCATGGCAGGTACCCCCTGCAGATCTGAACCAATATCTCATGCATCTGAAGTCAGGGCGAGGATCCGACGCTGGCTCAGGTTGGAGTTTCTGTGCATGACGGCCCCTTCATGAAGGGAGCGGAATCTCGAGGCCATGGAGGTTTTCCACGTTGGGAAATGTGGGATGCCCCCTTCAAGGATTCCTTCTGCGGGACAATTGAGACCTGTTGGACAGCTCCAGGACATCCCATATGGAATGACTCCAGAGCACCGTTCCAGGATGGATGCCTGGGAAGTCCGCCTCACCTTCCACTTGTCTCCTAGCAACAAGACAGTTTAGATCTAATGAATCTGCGGGAGCACCCGGGGTGGCTGAGTTGAAATGCACTTTCCAGAGGATGGGTCCTAACGTGTGTTTGTGTCCATGAGGGCCTTGGAATGGGGAGGTGGCACCGGGACCCTGAAGTATTCTCCTAAGCTTTGGCTTAGCTCCCATGCACAAGTTTCCTTGTGGAGACGAGATTTGTTCTGATGGGTGCCTCAGGAAATCCCCTCTGCTGGTATTGGAATCCAGGCTTTTGAGGAGACATGCCTGTAAACCAAAGCAATGGATCCGATAATGACCTCGGGTCCTGTCTGGTTCAATCTTCTTGGTATGGGTGGAGGTAGATGAGTGGAGGTAGATGCTCAGCCGTTACCAACCGCCCATTTTTTGTCCGGGCGACCTACACTATTGGGATGGCCTCAAGGACTTTGTAGGGTTCTCCTAATTTGTACGATTTTTGACAAGGGAATTGGTAGAATTCCCATGGATTGGGTGGGGGCAGTCCTAATGTGTGGCTCCAGGGGCCCCAGCCTGGAGGGAGTGTGGCCCAGGACTTTGAGGACAGAAGACTGAAAACACAAAATCAGCTTAAGTTTGGGGACGTAGGTATGGCACGCCCGATCTACAAACCCTGAGAAGAACTCTTCAGGATATGAAGAATGAGCGAGTCTGAGGCGCTTGCTCAGGCTTTTGTCTCTGGATTTTGTTTCAGCGATGGCCGTGGAATGTTGGGGAGGTCTCATGGGCCATGGACGAATCTTCCTCTCTGTGGATTTGGCCCGATCCCAATTGTTTTTCGTCAATCTGTGGGATGGGAGGAATCCTTTCAAGTTTGTTACCTCAGGTGTCCCACCAAAAGAGGAATTCCAAAGCAGAGCCCTGGGGAAGAGTGAAGGGACAACCCGAACTATGGTTAAAAATTGGGGCCTAGGGGCATGGCAAGCCCAATATGCTGTCTCTTCTTATAGGCCCTGAGAGGCCTTACCTGAGGACTGGGCTCAGGCTGAGGGTCACAATGTATGTTTGTGACCAATGTGGCCCGCAAGCATGGGCTGGGCCTCATGGGCCACGATTATTTCAACTACACTGAACGTTGGACAACATGCCAACCACAAGGTTTCTTGCCATAAGGAAAGAGTTCTGATTTCTGCATCATTTTCCACCCTGGGCAGTGGATGGAGATGAGGTCTAGGTTCTGGAGCCTGAAAACCGCAGTTGGGAAGAGATGACGACCTAAGGCCATGGCGAGTCCGATGTGCTCAGTGTGCTGCCAGCTGTCTGTGTGGGTCCAGGAGGTCCAGGCTCAGGCTCGGTCAGAAGGGGAAATAGTGCCCAGGTCAGTATATGTTTGGGGTACAGCCGAATGGCGTGCAGGTTGATCCTCATTTGCGGTTTCGGGGTAGCCCTGAGGGCAATGTTTTACTTCTGTAGGGCAGGCAGAGTGCGGCATTGTAGTTCTGGATTGCCAAACTGGAGGGCTTGTGGGCCAGTAGTCTGTGGACGGAGTCTGAGAACCCAAGCTAGACCTAGGTTTCTGGGTGAGGATATGGCAGGCACAATCTACAGACCTCAATAGAGATCTCGTGCATCTGAAGTCAGGGCAAGGATCAGACGATCGCTCAGGTTGGACTTTCTGCCCTGATGGCCTTTTCTTGAAGGGGGTTGGATCACGAGGACATGGGGGTTTTCCCACGATGGGAGTTGTGAGAAGCTCCAAACTGCAAAGATTCTTCTGCAGGACAATTGAGACCTGTTGGTTGGCTCCAGGCCAACGATTCCGAGCAGGGTTCTAAGGATGGATGGCTGGGTAGCCCACCTCGCATTCCAATTGTCTCCAAGCAACAAGACAGGTTAGATCTGCTGGATGTGGGGGGCAACCGAGGAGGCTGAGTTGAAATGGACTCTCCTGTGGATGTGTCCTAATATGTTTTTGTGTCTATGGAGACCTTGGAATGAAGCGGTGGCCTTGGGGCCCTGAAGGGTTCTCCTAAACAGAGGCTTTGACACAGCTCCAACGTGCATGTTTCCCATGTGTAGATGAGATTTGTTCTGATGGGTGAGTCAAGAAACAGCCATATGCTGGTATTGAAATCCAGGCCTCTGAGGAGAGATGCCTGGAAACGAAAGCAATGGATCCGATTAGTGCCTAGGGGCCTGTTCGTTCCTTTTTACCTCTGGGGACATCAGTCTACGGGTCTGAGTGCAGGTAGGTGCTCAGATGGGCTCATATTGCCCCTGTTTGTCCTGGGAAGCCACAACTATTGGGATGGCCTCAGGGACTTTGGAGGTTATCCTACTAGTAGGGTTGTGGCCATTGGAATGGGCACATACAATTCCCTTGGAGAGGGCAAGTACAGTCCTCAGGTTTGGCTCCAGTGCCCTGAGCCTGTAGGGTGTAGGCCAGAGCTTTTTGGACAGTTGTCTGAAAACACAAACTCGCTTTATGTTTTGGGTCATAGGTATGGCAGGACTGATCTACAGACCATGAGGAGAACACTTCGGGATATGATAAAAGGGCGAGTGTGAGGCTCTTGCTCAAGTTTTTGTCTCTGGATATCGTGTCACTCATGGTCGTGAAATTGCCGGGTGACATCATGGGAAATGGATGAGTCTTACTCTCTGGGGGTTCGGTCCCGTCCAAAGAGTTTGGGGTCATTCTGGGGATGGAAGAAGTCCTTTTTTTTGTTGTTGTTGTCGATTTGTTTCATTTTGTTTTTCAAACTCAGATGTCCCACCAAATGAGGGATTCCATAGTAGAGCCCTGGGGTGGCGCGACTGGACAACCAGAAATCTGGTTAAAAATTGGGGACTAGGGACATGTCAAGCCCATTATGACATCTAATGGTCCAGCCACTGAGAGGACTTACTAGAGGACAGGACTCACGCTGAGGTCACAATGCGTGTTTATGCTCTCGTCGCACTCAAGAATGGGCGGGGCCTCAGGGTGAATGCTGGTTTCTCCTACACTGAACGTTGGACAACATGCCAACCACAAGGTTTCTTACCATGGGTCAGGAAGAGTTCTGATTTCTGCATCACAGTCACCCGTGGGCAGTGATTGGAGATAAGGTCTAGGTTCTGAAGCCTGAAAACTGAGGTAGGGAAGAGATGATGACCTAAGGCCATGGCGGGTCTGATGTGCTCAGCGTGCGGTCAGCTGTCTGGGTGTTGGTCAGCAGGTCCGGGCTCAGGTTGTGTCAGACAGTGCATTAGTGCCCAGGTTAGACTATATAATTTGGGTACATTCGAGTGCTGTGTAGGTTTATCCTCATTTAAGCTGCCTGGGCTGCTCATTAGGCAATATATTTTTTCTAGAGGGCAGGAGAGTGCTTCATTGTCGGTCCGGAATTGCCAAACTTGAGGGCTTCGGGGCCAGGAGAGTGAGGACGGAAGTCTGAGAACACAAGCTAGACTTCGGATTCAGGGTGAGGGCACGGCAGGTACCCCCTGCAGATCTGAACCAATATCTCATGCATCTGAAGTCAGGGCGAGGATCCGACGTTGGCTCAGGTTGGATTTTCTGTGCATGACGGCCCCTTCATGAAGGGAGCGGAATCTCGAGGTCATGGAGGTTTTCCACGTTGGGAGATGTGGGATGCCCCCTTCAAGGTTTCCTTCTGCGGGACAATTGAGACCTGTTGGACAGCTCCAGGACATCCCATATGGAATGACTCCAGAGCACCGTTCGAGGATGGATGCCTGGGAAGTCCGCCTCACCTTCCACTTGTCTCCTAGCAACAAGACAGTTTAGATCTAATGGATCTGCGGGAGCAACCGGGGTGCCTGAGTTGAAATGCACTTTACAGAGGATGGGTCCTAACGTGTGTTTGTGTCCATGAGGGCCTTGGAATGGGGAGGTGGCACCGGGACCCTGAAGTATTCTCCTAAGCTTTGGCATAGCTCCCATGCACAAGTTTCCTTGTGGAGACGAGATTTGTTCTGATGGGTGCCTCAGGAAATCCCCTCTGCTGGTATTGGAATCCAGGCTTTTGAGGAGACATGCCTGTAAACCAAAGCAATGGATCCGATAATGGCCTCGGGTCCTGTCTGGTTCAATCTTCTTGGTATGAGTGGAGGTAGATGAGTGGAGGTAGATGCTCAGCCGGTATCAACCGCCCTTTTTTGTCCCGGGCGACCTACACTATTGGGATGGCCTCAGGGACTTTGGAGGGTTCTCCTAATTTGTACGATTATTGACAATGGAATGGGCAGAATTCCCATGGATTGGGTGGGGGCAGTCCTAATGTGTGGCTCCAGGGGCCCCAGCCTGGAGGGAGTGTGGCCCAGGACTTTGAGGACAGAAGACTGAAAACACAAACTCAGCTTAAGTTTGGGGACGTAGGTATGGCACGCCCGATCTACAAACCATGAGAAGAACTCTTCAGGATATGAAGAATGAGCGAGTCTGTGGCGCTTGCTCAGGCTTTTGTCTCTGACTTTTGTTTCAGCGATGGCCGTGGAATGTTGGGGAGGTCTCATGGGACATGGACGAATCTTCCTCTCTGTGGATTTGGGGCGATCCCAATTGTTTTTCGTCAATCTGTGGGATGGGAGGACTCCTTTCAGGTTTGTTACCTCAGTTGTCCCAACAAAAGAGGAATTCCAAAGCAGAGCCCTGGGGAAGAGTGAAGGGACAACCCGAACTATGGTTAAAAATTGGGGCCTAGGGGCATGGCAAGCCCAATATGCTGTCTCTTCATATAGGCCCTGAGAGGCCTTACCTGAGGACTGGGCTCAGGCTGAGGGTCACAATGTGTGTTTGTGTCCAATGTTGCCCGCAAGCATGGGCTGGGCCTCTTGGGCCACGCTTGTTTCAACTACACTGAACGTTGGACAACATGCCAACCACAAGGTTTCTTGCCATGGGGAAAGAGTTCTGATTTCTGCATCATTTTCAACCCTGGGCAGTGGTTGGAGATAAGGTCTAGGTTCTGGAGCCTGAAAACCGCAGTTGGGAAGAGATGACGACCTAAGGCCATGGCGGGTCCGATGTGCTCAGTGTGCGGCCAGCTGTCTGGGTGGGACCAGGAGGTCCATGCTCAGGCTGGGTCAGAAGGGGAAATAGTGCCCAGGTCAGCCTATATGTTTGGGGTACAGCCGAATGGCGTGCAGGTTGAACCTCATTTGCGGTTTCGGGGTAGCCCTGAGGGCAATGTTTGACTTCTGTAGGGCAGGCAGAGTGCGGCATTGTAGTTCTGGATTGCCCAACTGGAGGGCTTGTGGGCCAGTAGTCTGAGGACGGAGTCTGAGAACCCAAGCTAGGCCTAGGTTTCTGGGTGAGGATATGGCAGGCACTATCTACAGACCTCAATCGAGATCTCGTGCATCTGAAGTCAGGGCAAGGATCAGACGATCGCTCAGGTTGGACTTTCTGCCCTAATGGCCCTTTCTTGAAGGGGGTTGGATCACGAGGACATGGGGGTTTTCCCACGATGGGAGTTGTGAGAAGCTCCAAACTGCAAAGACTTTTCTGCAGGACAATTGAGACCTGTTGGTTGGCTCCAGGCCAACGATTCCGAGCAGGGTTCTAAGGATGGATGGCTGGGTAGCCCACCTCGCATTCCAATTGTCTCCAAGCAACAAGACAGGTTAGATCTGCTGGATGTGGGGGGCAACCGAGGAGGCTGAGTTGAAATGGACTCTCCTGTGGATGTGTCCTAATATGTTTTTGTGTCTATGGAGACCTTGGAATGAAGCGGTGGCCCTGGGGCCCTGAAGGGTTCTCCTAAACAGAGGCTTTGACACAGCTCCAACGTGCATGTTTCCCATGTGTAGATGAGATTTGTTCTGATGGGTGAGTCAAGAAACAGCCATATGATTGTATTGAAATCCAGGCCTTTGAGGAGAGATGCCTGGAAACCAGAGCAATGGATCCGATTAGTGCCTAGGGGCCTGTTCCTTCCTTTTTACCTCTGGGGACATCAGTCTACGGGTCTGAGTGCAGGTAGGTGCTCAGATGGGCTCAGATTGCCCCTGTTTGTCCTGGGAAGCCACAACTATTGGGATGGCCTCAGGGACTTTGGAGGTTATCCTACTAGTAGGGTTGTGGCCATTGGAATGGGCACATACAATTGCCTTGGAGAGGGCAAGTACAGTCCTCAGGTTTGGCTCCAGGGCCCTGAGCCTGTAGGGTGTGTAGGCCAGAGCTGTTTGGACAGTTGTCTGAAAACACAAACTCGGCTTATGTTTTGGGTCATAGGTATGGCAGGACTGATCTACAGACCATGAGGAGAACACTTCGGGATATGAAAAAAGGGCGAGTGTGAGGCTCTTGCTCAAGTTTTTGTCTCTGGATATCGTGTCACTCATGGTCGTGAAATTGCCGGGTGACATCATGGGAAATGGACGAGTCTTACTCTCTGGGGGTTCGGTCCCGTCCAAAGAGTTTGGGGTCATTCTGGGGATGGAAGAAGTCCGTTTTTTTGTTGTTGTCGATTTGTTTCATTTTGTTTTTCAACCTCAGATGTCCCACCAAATGAGGGATTCCAGAGTAGAGCCCTGGGGTGGGGCGACTGGACAACCAGAAATCTGGTTAAAAATTGGGGACTAGGGACATGTCAAGCCCATTATGACATCTAATGGTCCAGGCACTGAGAGGACTTACTAGAGGACATGACTCACGCTGAGGTCACAATGCGTGTTTATGCGCTCGTGGCACGCAAGAATGGACGTGGCCTCAGGGTGAATGCTGGTTTCTCCTACACTGACCGTTGGACAACATGCCAACCACAAGGTTTCTTACCATGGGTCAGGAAGAGTTCTGATTTCTGCATCACAGTCACCCGTGGGCAGTGATTGGAGATAAGGTCTAGGTTCTGAAGCCTGAAAACTGAGGTAGGGAAGAGATGATGACCTAAGGCCATGGCGGGTCTGATGTGCTCAGCGTGCGGTCAGCTGTCTGGGTGTTGGTCAGCAGGTCCGGGCTCAGGTTGTGTCAGACAGTGCATTAGTGCCCAGGTTAGACTATATAATTTGGGTACATTCGAGTGCTGTGTAGGTTTATCCTCATTTAAGCTGCCTGGGCTGCTCATTAGGCAATATATTTTTTCTAGAGGGCAGGAGAGTGCTTCATTGTCGGTCCGGAATTGCCAAACTTGAGGGCTTCGGGGCCAGGAGAGTGAGGACGGAAGTCTGAGAACACAAGCTAGACTTCGGATTCAGGGTGAGGGCACGGCAGGTACCCCCTGCAGATCTGAACCAATATCTCATGCATCTGAAGTCAGGGCGAGGATCCGACGTTGGCTCAGGTTGGATTTTCTGTGCATGACGGCCCCTTCATGAAGGGAGCGGAATCTCGAGGTCATGGAGGTTTTCCACGTTGGGAGATGTGGGATGCCCCCTTCAAGGTTTCCTTCTGCGGGACAATTGAGACCTGTTGGACAGCTCCAGGACATCCCATATGGAATGACTCCAGAGCACCGTTCGAGGATGGATGCCTGGGAAGTCCGCCTCACCTTCCACTTGTCTCCTAGCAACAAGACAGTTTAGATCTAATGGATCTGCGGGAGCAACCGGGGTGCCTGAGTTGAAATGCACTTTACAGAGGATGGGTCCTAACGTGTGTTTGTGTCCATGAGGGCCTTGGAATGGGGAGGTGGCACCGGGACCCTGAAGTATTCTCCTAAGCTTTGGCATAGCTCCCATGCACAAGTTTCCTTGTGGAGACGAGATTTGTTCTGATGGGTGCCTCAGGAAATCCCCTCTGCTGGTATTGGAATCCAGGCTTTTGAGGAGACATGCCTGTAAACCAAAGCAATGGATCCGATAATGGCCTCGGGTCCTGTCTGGTTCAATCTTCTTGGTATGAGTGGAGGTAGATGAGTGGAGGTAGATGCTCAGCCGGTATCAACCGCCCTTTTTTGTCCCGGGCGACCTACACTATTGGGATGGCCTCAGGGACTTTGGAGGGTTCTCCTAATTTGTACGATTTTTGACAATGGAATGGGCAGAATTCCCATGGATTGGGTGGGGGCAGTCCTAATGTGTGGCTCCAGGGGCCCCAGCCTGGAGGGAGTGTGGCCCAGGACTTTGAGGACAGAAGACTGAAAACACAAACTCAGCTTAAGTTTGGGGACGTAGGTATGGCACGCCCGATCTACAAACCATGAGAAGAACTCTTCAGGATATGAAGAATGAGCGAGTCTGTGGCGCTTGCTCAGGCTTTTGTCTCTGACTTTTGTTTCAGCGATGGCCGTGGAATGTTGGGGAGGTCTCATGGGACATGGACGAATCTTCCTCTCTGTGGATTTGGGGCGATCCCAATTGTTTTTCGTCAATCTGTGGGATGGGAGGACTCCTTTCAGGTTTGTTACCTCAGTTGTCCCAACAAAAGAGGAATTCCAAAGCAGAGCCCTGGGGAAGAGTGAAGGGACAACCCGAACTATGGTTAAAAATTGGGGCCTAGGGGCATGGCAAGCCCAATATGCTGTCTCTTCATATAGGCCCTGAGAGGCCTTACCTGAGGACTGGGCTCAGGCTGAGGGTCACAATGTGTGTTTGTGTCCAATGTTGCCCGCAAGCATGGGCTGGGCCTCTTGGGCCACGCTTGTTTCAACTACACTGAACGTTGGACAACATGCCAACCACAAGGTTTCTTGCCATGGGGAAAGAGTTCTGATTTCTGCATCATTTTCAACCCTGGGCAGTGGTTGGAGATAAGGTCTAGGTTCTGGAGCCTGAAAACCGCAGTTGGGAAGAGATGACGACCTAAGGCCATGGCGGGTCCGATGTGCTCAGTGTGCGGCCAGCTGTCTGGGTGGGACCAGGAGGTCCATGCTCAGGCTGGGTCAGAAGGGGAAATAGTGCCCAGGTCAGCCTATATGTTTGGGGTACAGCCGAATGGCGTGCAGGTTGAACCTCATTTGCGGTTTCGGGGTAGCCCTGAGGGCAATGTTTGACTTCTGTAGGGCAGGCAGAGTGCGGCATTGTAGTTCTGGATTGCCCAACTGGAGGGCTTGTGGGCCAGTAGTCTGAGGACGGAGTCTGAGAACCCAAGCTAGGCCTAGGTTTCTGGGTGAGGATATGGCAGGCACTATCTACAGACCTCAATCGAGATCTCGTGCATCTGAAGTCAGGGCAAGGATCAGACGATCGCTCAGGTTGGACTTTCTGCCCTAATGGCCCTTTCTTGAAGGGGGTTGGATCACGAGGACATGGGGGTTTTCCCACGATGGGAGTTGTGAGAAGCTCCAAACTGCAAAGACTTTTCTGCAGGACAATTGAGACCTGTTGGTTGGCTCCAGGCCAACGATTCCGAGCAGGGTTCTAAGGATGGATGGCTGGGTAGCCCACCTCGCATTCCAATTGTCTCCAAGCAACAAGACAGGTTAGATCTGCTGGATGTGGGGGGCAACCGAGGAGGCTGAGTTGAAATGGACTCTCCTGTGGATGTGTCCTAATATGTTTTTGTGTCTATGGAGACCTTGGAATGAAGCGGTGGCCCTGGGGCCCTGAAGGGTTCTCCTAAACAGAGGCTTTGACACAGCTCCAACGTGCATGTTTCCCATGTGTAGATGAGATTTGTTCTGATGGGTGAGTCAAGAAACAGCCATATGATTGTATTGAAATCCAGGCCTTTGAGGAGAGATGCCTGGAAACCAGAGCAATGGATCCGATTAGTGCCTAGGGGCCTGTTCCTTCCTTTTTACCTCTGGGGACATCAGTCTACGGGTCTGAGTGCAGGTAGGTGCTCAGATGGGCTCAGATTGCCCCTGTTTGTCCTGGGAAGCCACAACTATTGGGATGGCCTCAGGGACTTTGGAGGTTATCCTACTAGTAGGGTTGTGGCCATTGGAATGGGCACATACAATTGCCTTGGAGAGGGCAAGTACAGTCCTCAGGTTTGGCTCCAGGGCCCTGAGCCTGTAGGGTGTGTAGGCCAGAGCTGTTTGGACAGTTGTCTGAAAACACAAACTCGGCTTATGTTTTGGGTCATAGGTATGGCAGGACTGATCTACAGACCATGAGGAGAACACTTCGGGATATGAAAAAAGGGCGAGTGTGAGGCTCTTGCTCAAGTTTTTGTCTCTGGATATCGTGTCACTCATGGTCGTGAAATTGCCGGGTGACATCATGGGAAATGGACGAGTCTTACTCTCTGGGGGTTCGGTCCCGTCCAAAGAGTTTGGGGTCATTCTGGGGATGGAAGAAGTCCGTTTTTTTGTTGTTGTCGATTTGTTTCATTTTGTTTTTCAACCTCAGATGTCCCACCAAATGAGGGATTCCAGAGTAGAGCCCTGGGGTGGGGCGACTGGACAACCAGAAATCTGGTTAAAAATTGGGGACTAGGGACATGTCAAGCCCATTATGACATCTAATGGTCCAGGCACTGAGAGGACTTACTAGAGGACATGACTCACGCTGAGGTCACAATGCGTGTTTATGCGCTCGTGGCACGCAAGAATGGACGTGGCCTCAGGGTGAATGCTGGTTTCTCCTACACTGACCGTTGGACAACATGCCAACCACAAGGTTTCTTGCCATGGGTCAGCAAGAGTTCTGATTTCTGCATCACAGTTACCCGTGGGCAGTGATTGGAGATAAGGTCTAGGTTCTGAAGCCTGAAAACTGAGGTAGGGAAGAGATGATGACCTAAGGCCATGGCGGGTCTGATGTGCTCAGCGTGTGGTCAGCTGTCTGGGTGTAGGTCAGCAGGACCGGGCTCAGGTTGTGTCAGACAGTGCATTAGTGCCCAGGTTAGACTATATAATTTGGGTACATACGAGTGCCGTGTAGGTTTATCCTCAATTAAGCTGCCTGGGCTGCTCATTAGGCAATATATTTTTTCTAGAGGGCAGGCAGAGTGCTTCATTGTCGGTCCGGAATTGCCAAACTTGAGGGCTTCGGGGCCAGGAGAGTGAGGACGGAAGTCTGAGAACACAAGCTAGACTTCGGATTCAGGGTGAGGGCACGGCAGGTACGCCCTGCAGATCTGAACCAATATCTCATGCATCTGAAGTCAGGGCGAGGATCCGACGTTGACTCAGGTTGGAGTTTCTGTGCATGATGGCCCCTTCATGAAGGGAGCGGAATCTCGAGGCCATGGAGGTTTTCCACGTTGGGAGATGCGGGATGCCCCCTTCAAGGATTCCTTCTGCGGGACAATTGAGACCTGTTGGACAGCTCCAGGACATCCCATATGAAATGACTCCAGAGCACTTTTCGAGGATGGATGCCTGGGAAGTCCGCCTCACCTTCCACTTGTCTCCTAGCAACAAGACAGTTTAGATCTAATGGATCTGCGGGAGCAACCGGGGTGGCTGAGTTGAAATGCACTTTCCAGAGGATGGGTCCTAATGTGTGTTTGTGTCCATGAGGGCCTTGGAATGGGGAGGTGGCACCGGGACCCTGAAGTATTCTCCAAAGCTTTGGCATAGCTCCCATGCACAAGTTTCCTTGTGGAGACGAGATTTGTTCTGATGGGTGCCTCAGGAAATCCCCTCTGCTGGTATTGGAATCCAGGCTTTTGAGGAGACATGCCTGTAAACCAAAGCAATGGATCCGATAATGGCCTCGGGTCCTGTCTGGTTCAATCTTCTTGGTATTAGTGGAGGTAGATGAGTGGAGGTAGATGCTCAGCCGGTATCAACCGCCCTTTTTTGTCTCGGGCGACCTACACTATTGGGAGGGCCTCAGGGACTTTGGAGGGTTCTCCTAATTTGTACGATTATTGACAATGGAATGGGCAGAATTCCCATGGATTGGGTGGGGGCAGTCCTAATGTGTGGCTCCAGGGGCCCCAGCCTGGAGGGAGTGTGGCCCAGGACTTTGAGGACAGAAGACTGAAAACACAAACTCAGCTTAAGTTTGGGGACGTAGGTATGGCACGCCCGATCTACAAACCATGAGAAGAACTCTTCAGGATATGAAGAATGAGCGAGTCTGTGGCGCTTGCTCAGGCTTTTGTCTCTGACTTTTGTTTCAGCGATGGCCGTGAAATGTTGGGGAGATGTCATGGGACATGGACGAATCTCCCTCTCTGTGGATTTGGCCCGATCCCAATTGTTTTTCGTCAATCTGTGGGATGGGAGGACTCCTTTCAGGTTTGTTACCTCAGGTGTCCCAACAAAAGAGGAATTCCAAAGCAGAGCCCTGGGGAAGAGTGAAGGGACAACCCGAACTATGGTTAAAAATTGGGGCCTAGGGGCATGGCAAGCCCAATATGCTGTCTCTTCATATAGGCCCTGAGAGGCCTTACCTGAGGACTGGGCTCAGGCTGAGGGTCACAATGTGTGTTTGTGACCAATGTGGCCCGCAAGCATGGGCTGGGCCTCATGGGCCACGCTTGTTTCAACTACACTGAAAGTTGGACAACATGCCAACCACAAGGTTTCTTGCCATGGGGAAAGAGTTCTGATTTCTGCATCATTTTCAACCCTGGGCAGTGGTTGGAGATAAGGTCTAGGTTCTGGAGCCTGAAAACCGCAGTTGGGAAGAGATGACGACCTAAGGCCATGGCGGGTCCGATGTGCTCAGTGTGCGGCCAGCTGTCTGGGTGGGACCAGGAGGTCCAGGCTCAGGCTGGTAGGAAGGGGAAATAGTGCCCAGGTCAGCCTATATGTTTGGGGTACAGCCGAATGGCGTGCAGGTTGAACCTCATTTGCGGTTTCGGGGTAGCCCTGAGGGCAATGTTTGACTTCTGTAGGGCAGGCAGAGTGCGGCATTGTAGTTCTGGATTACCCAACTGGAGGGCTTGTGGGCCAGTAGTCTGAGGACGGAGTCTGAGAACCCAAGCTAGGCCTAGGTTTCTGGGTGAGGATATGGCAGGCACAATCTACAGACCTCAATCGAGATCTCGTGCATCTAAAGTCAGGGCAAGGATCAGATGATCGCTCAGGTTGGACTTTCTGCCCTGATGGCCCTTTCTTGAAGGGGGTTGGATCACGAGGACATGGGGGTTTTCCCACGATGGGAGTTGTGAGAAGCTCCAAACTGCAAAGACTCTTCTGCAGGACAATTGAGACCTGTTGGTTGGCTCCAGGCCAACGATTCCGAGCAGGGTTCTAAGGATGGATGGCTGGGTAGCCCACCTCGCATTCCAATTGTCTCCAAGCAACAAGACAGGTTAGATCTGCTGGATGTGGGGGGCAACCGAGGAGGCTGAGTTGAAATGGACTCTCCTGTGGATGTGTCCTAATATGTTTTTGTGTCTATGGAGACCTTGGAATGAAGCGGTGGCCCTGGGGCCCTGAAGGGTTCTCCTAAACAGAGGCTTTGACACAGCTCCAACGTGCATGTTTCCCATGTGTAGATGAGATTTGTTCTGATGGGTGAGTCAAGAAACAGCCATATGCTGGTATTGAAATCCAGGCCTCTGAGGAGAGATGCCTGGAAACCAGAGCAATGGATCCGATTAGTGCCTAGGGGCCTGTTCGTTCCTTTTTACCTCTGGGGACATCAGTCTACGGGTCTGAGTGCAGGTAGGTGCTCAGATGGGCTCAGATTGCCCCTGTTTGTCCTGGGAAGCCACAACTATTGGGATGGCCTCAGGGACTTTGGAGGTTATCCTACTAGTAGGGTTGTGGCCATTGGAATGGGCACATACAATTCCCTTGGAGAGGGCAAGAACAGTCCTCAGGTTTGGCTCCAGGGCCCTGAGCCTGTAGGGTGTGTAGGCCAGAACTGTTTGGACAGTTGTCTGAAAACACAAACTCGGCTTATGTTTTGGGTCATAGGTATGGCAGGACTGATCTACAGACCATGAGGAGAACACTTCGGGATATGAAAAAAGGGCGAGTGTGAGGCTCTTGCTCAAGTTTTTGTCTCTGGATATCGTGTCACTCATGGTCGTGAAATTGCCGGGTGACATCATGGGAAATGGACGAGTCTTACTCTCTGGGGGTTCGGTCCCGTCCAAAGAGTTTGGGGTCATTCTGGGGATGGAAGAAGTCCGTTTTTTTGTTGTTGTTGTCGATTTGTTTCATTTTGTTTTTCAACCTCAGATGTCCCACCAAATGAGGGATTCCAGAGTAGAGCCCTGGGGTGGGGCGACTGGACAACCAGAAATCTGGTTAAAAATTGGGGACTAGGGACATGTCAAGCCCATTATGACATCTAATGGTCCAGCCACTGAGAGGACTTACTAGAGGACAGGACTCACGCTGAGGTCACAATGCGTGTTTATGCTCTCGTCGCACTCAAGAATGGGCGGGGCCTCAGGGTGAATGCTGGTTTCTCCTACACTGAACGTTGGACAACATGCCAAACACAAGGTTTCTTGCCATGGGTCAGGAAGAGTTCTGATTTCTGCATCACAGTCACCCGTGGCAGTGATTGGAGATAAGGTCTAGGTTCTGAAGCCTGAAAACTGAGGTAGGGAAGAGATGATGACCTAAGGCCATGGCGGGTCTGATGTGCTCAGCGTGCGGTCAGCTGTCTGGGTGTTGGTCAGCAGGTCCGGGCTCAGGTTGTGTCAGAAAGTGCATTAGTGCCCAGGTTAGACTATATAATTTGGGTACATTCGAGTGCCGTGTAGGTATATCCTCATTTAAGCTGCCTGGGCTGCTCATTGGGCAATATATTTTTTCTAGAGGGCAGGCAGAGTGCTTCATTGTCGGTCCGGAATTGCCAAACTTGAGGGCTTCGGGGCCAGGAGAGTGAGGACGGAAGTCTGAGAACACAAGCTAGACTTCGGATTCAGGGTGAGGGCACGGCAGGTACCCCCTGCAGATCTGAACCAATATCTCATGCATCTGAAGTCAGGGCGAGGATCCCACGTTGGCTCAGGTTGGAGTTTCTGTGCATGACGGCCCCTTCATGAAGGGAGCGGAATCTCGAGGCCATGGAGGTTTTCCACGTTGGGAGATGTGGGATGCCCCCTTCAAGGATTCCTTCTGCGGGACAATTGAGACCTGTTGGACAGCTCCAGGACATCCCATATGGAATGACTCCAGAGCACCGTTCCAGGATGGATGCCTGGGAAGTCCGCCTTGCCTTCCAATTGTCTCCTAGCAACAAGACAGTTTAGATCTAATGGATCTGCGGGAGCAACCGGGGTGGCTGAGTTGAAATGCACTTTCCAGAGGATGGGTCCTAATGTGTGTTTGTGTCCATGAGGGCCTTGGAATGGGGAGGTGGCACCGGGACCCTGAAGTATTCTCCAAAGCTTTGGCATAGCTCCCATGCACAAGTTTCCTTGTGGAGACGAGATTTGTTCTGATGGGTGCCTCAGGAAATCCCCTCTGCTGGTATTGGAATCCAGGCTTTTGAGGAGACATGCCTGTAAACCAAAGCAATGGATCCGATAATGGCCTCGGGTCCTGTCTGGTTCAATCTTCTTGGTATTAGTGGAGGTAGATGAGTGGAGGTAGATGCTCAGCCGGTATCAACCGCCCTTTTTTGTCTCGGGCGACCTACACTATTGGGAGGGCCTCAGGGACTTTGGAGGGTTCTCCTAATTTGTACGATTATTGACAATGGAATGGGCAGAATTCCCATGGATTGGGTGGGGGCAGTCCTAATGTGTGGCTCCAGGGGCCCCAGCCTGGAGGGAGTGTGGCCCAGGACTTTGAGGACAGAAGACTGAAAACACAAACTCAGCTTAAGTTTGGGGACGTAGGTATGGCACGCCCGATCTACAAACCATGAGAAGAACTCTTCAGGATATGACGAATGAGCGAGTCTAAGGCGCTTGCTCAGGCTTTTGTCTCTGACTTTGGTTTCAGCGATGGCCGTGAAATGTTGGGGAGATCTCATGGGACATGGACGAATCTCCCTCTCTGTGGATTTGGCCCGATCCCAATTGTTTTTCGTCAATCTGTGGGATGGGAGGACTCCTTTCAGGTTTGTTACCTCAGGTGTCCCAACAAAAGAGGAATTCCAAAGCAGAGCCCTGGGGAAGAGTGAAGGGACAACCCGAACTATGGTTAAAAATTGGGGCCTAGGGGCATGGCAAGCCCAATATGCTGTCTCTTCATATAGGCCCTGAGAGGCCTTACCTGAGGACTGGGCTCAGGCTGAGGGTCACAATGTGTGTTTGTGACCAATGTGGCCCGCAAGCATGGGCTGGGCCTCATGGGCCACGCTTGTTTCAACTACACTGAACGTTGGACAACATGCCAACAACAAGGTTTCTTGCCATGGGGAAAGAGTTCTGATTTCTGCATCATTTTCAACCCTGGGCAGTGGTTGGAGATAAGGTCTAGGTTCTGGAGCCTGAAAACCGCAGTTGGGAAGAGATGACGACCTAAGGCCATGGCGGGTCCCATGTGCTCAGTGTGCGGCCAGCTGTCTGGGTGGGACCAGGAGGTCCAGGCTCAGGCTGGTCAGAAGGGGAAATAGTGCCCAGGTCAGCCTATATGTTTGGGGTACAGCCGAATGGCGTGCAGGTTGAACCTCATTTGCGGTTTCGGGGTAGCCCTGAGGGCAATGTTTGACTTCTGTAGGGCAGGCAGAGTGCGGCATTGTAGTTCTGGATTACCCAACTGGAGGGCTTGTGGGCCAGTAGTCTGAGGACGGAGTCTGAGAACCCAAGCTAGGCCTAGGTTTCTGGGTGAGGATATGGCAGGCACAATCTACAGACCTCAATCGAGATCTCGTGCATCTAAAGTCAGGGCAAGGATCAGACGATCGCTCAGGTTGGACTTTCTGCCCTGATGACCCTTTCTTGAAGGGGGTTGGATCACGAGGACATGGGGGTTTTCCCACGATGGGAGTTGTGAGAAGCTCCAAACTGCAAAGACTCTTCTGCAGGACAATTGAGACCTGTTGGTTGGCTCCAGGCCAACGATTCCGAGCAGGGTTCTAAGGATGGATGGCTGGGTAGCCCACCTCGCATTCCAATTGTCTCCAAGCAACAAGACAGGTTAGATCTGCTGGATGTGGGGGGCAACCGAGGAGGCTGAGTTGAAATGGACTCTCCTGTGGATGTGTCCTAATATGTTTTTGTGTCTATGGAGACCTTGGAATGAAGCGGTGGCCCTGGGGCCCTGAAGGGTTCTCCTAAACAGAGGCTTTGACACAGCTCCAACGTGCATGTTTCCCATGTGTAGATGAGATTTGTTCTGATGGGTGAGTCAAGAAACAGCCATATGCTGGTATTGAAATCCAGGCCTCTGAGGAGAGATGCCTGGAAACGAAAGCAATGGATCCGATTAGTGCCTAGGGGCCTGTTCGTTCCTTTTTACCTCTGGGGACATCAGTCTACGGGTCTGAGTGCAGGTAGGTGCTCAGATGGGCTCAGATTGCCCCTGTTTGTCCTGGGAAGCCACAACTATTGGGATGGCCTCAGGGACTTTGTAGGTTATCCTACTAGTAGGGTTGTGGCCATTGGAATGGGCACATACAATTCCCTTGGAGAGGGCAAGTACAGTCCTCAGGTTTGGCTCCAGGGCCCTGAGCCTGTAGGGTGTGTAGGCCAGACCTGTTTGGACAGTTGTCTGAAAACACAAACTCGGCTTATGTTTTGGGTCATAGGTATGGCAGGACTGATCTACAGACCATGAGGAGAACACTTCGGGATATGAAAAAAGGGCGAGTGTGAGGCTCTTGCTCAAGTTTTTGTCTCTGGATATCGTGTCACTCATGGTCGTGAAATTGCCGGGTGACATCATGGGAAATGGACGAGTCTTACTCTCTGGGGGTTCGGTCCCGTCCAAAGAGTTTGGGGTTATTCTGGGGATGGAAGAAGTCCGTTTTTTTGTTGTTGTTGTCGATTTGTTTCATTTTGTTTTTCAACCTCAGATGTCCCACCAAATGAGGGATTCCAGAGTAGAGCCCTGGGGTGGGGCGACTGGACAACCAGAAATCTGGTTAAAAATTGGGGACTAGGGACATGTCAAGCCCATTATGACATCTAATGGTCCAGCCACTGAGAGGACTTACTAGAGGACAAGACTCACGCTGAGGTCACAATGCGTGTTTATGCTCTCCTCGCACTCAAGAATGGGCGGGGCCTCAGGGTGAATGCTGGTTTCTCCTACACTGAACGTTGGACAACATGCCAACCACAAGGTTTCTTGCCATGGGTCAGGAAGAGTTCTGATTTCTGCATCACAGTCACCCGTGGCAGTGATTGGAGATAAGGTCTAGGTTCTGAAGCCTGAAAACTGAGGTAGGGAAGAGATGATGACCTAAGGCCATGGCGGGTCTGATGTGCTCAGCGTGCGGTCAGCTGTCTGGGTGTTGGTCAGCAGGTCCGGGCTCAGGTTGTGTCAGACAATGCATTAGTGCCCAGGTTAGACTATATAATTTGGGTACATTCGAGTGCCGTGTAGGTATATCCTCATTTAAGCTGCCTGGGCTGCTCATTGGGCAATATATTTTTTCTAGAGGGCAGGCAGAGTGCTTCATTGTCGGTCCGGAATTGCCAAACTTGAGGGCTTCGGGGCCAGGAGAGTGAGGACGGAAGTCTGAGAACACAAGCTAGACTTCGGATTCAGGGTGAGGGCACGGCAGGTACCCCCTGCAGATCTGAACCAATATCTCATGCATCTGAAGTCAGAGCGAGGATCCCACGTTGGCTCAGGTTGGAGTTTCTGTGCATGACGGCCCCTTCATGAAGGGAGCGGAATCTCGAGGCCATGGAGGTTTTCCACGTTGGGAGATGTGGGATGCCCCCTTCAAGGATTCCTTCTGCGGGACAATTGAGAACTGTTGGACAGCTCCAGGACATCCCATATGGAATGACTCCAGAGCACCGTTCCAGGATGGATGCCTGGGAAGTCCGCCTTGCCTTCCAATTGTCTCCTAGCAACAAGACAGTTTAGATCTAATGGATCTGCGGGAGCAACCGGGGTGGCTGAGTTGAAATGCACTTTCCAGAGGATGGGTCCTAATGTGTGTTTGTGTCCATGAGGGCCTTGGAATGGGGAGGTGGCACCGGGACCCTGAAGTATTCTCCAAAGCTTTGGCATAGCTCCCATGCACAAGTTTCCTTGTGGAGACGAGATTTGTTCTGATGGGTGCCTCAGGAAATCCCCTCTGCTGGTATTGGAATCCAGGCTTTTGAGGAGACATGCCTGTAAACCAAAGCAATGGATCCGATAATGGCCTCGGGTCCTGTCTGGTTCAATCTTCTTGGTATGAGTGGAGGTAGATGAGTGGAGGTAGATGCTCAGCCGGTATCAACCGCCCTTTTTTGTCTCGGGCGACCTACACTATTGGGAGGGCCTCAGGGACTTTGGAGGGTTCTCCTAATTTGTACGATTATTGACAATGGAATGGGCAGAATTCCCATGGATTGGGTGGGGGCAGTCCTAATGTGTGGCTCCAGGGGCCCCAGCCTGGAGGGAGTGTGGCCCAGGACTTTGAGGACAGAAGACTGAAAACACAAACTCAGCTTAAGTTTGGGGACGTAGGTATGGCACGCCCGATCTACAAACCATGAGAAGAACTCTTCAGGATATGACGAATGAGCGAGTCTAAGGCGCTTGCTCAGGCTTTTGTCTCTGACTTTTGTTTCAGCGATGGCCGTGAAATGTTGGGGAGATCTCATGGGACATGGACGAATCTCCCTCTCTGTGGATTTGGCCCGATCCCAATTGTTTTTCGTCAAACTGTGGGATGGGAGGACTCCTTTCAGGTTTGTTACCTCAGGTGTCCCAACAAAAGAGGAATTCCAAAGCAGAGCCCTGGGGAAGAGTGAAGGGACAACCCGAACTATGGTTAAAAATTGGGGCCTAGGGGCATGGCAAGCCCAATATGCTGTCTCTTCATATAGGCCCTGAGAGGCCTTACCTGAGGACTGGGCTCAGGCTGAGGGTCACAATGTGTGTTTGTGACCAATGTGGCCCGCAAGCATGGGCTGGGCCTCATGGGCCACGCTTTTTCAACTACACTGAACGTTGGACAACATGCCAACAACAAGGTTTCTTGCCATGGGGAAAGAGTTCTGATTTCTGCATCATTTTCAACCCTGGGCAGTGGTTGGAGATAAGGTCTAGGTTCTGGAGCCTGAAAACCGCAGTTGGGAAGAGATGACGACCTAAGGCCATGGCGGGTCCCATGTGCTCAGTGTGCGGCCAGCTGTCTGGGTGGGACCAGGAGGTCCAGGCTCAGGCTGGTCAGAAGGGGAAATAGTGCCCAGGTCAGCCTATATGTTTGGGGTACAGCCGAATGGCGTGCAGGTTGAACCTCATTTGCGGTTTCGGGGTAGCCCTGAGGGCAATGTTTGACTTCTGTAGGGCAGGCAGAGTGCGGCATTGTAGTTCTGGATTACCCAACTGGAGGGCTTGTGGGCCAGTAGTCTGAGGACGGAGTCTGAGAACCCAAGCTAGGCCTAGGTTTCTGGGTGAGGATATGGCAGGCACAATCTTCAGACCTCAATCAAGATCTCGTGCATCTAAAGTCAGGGCAAGGATCAGACGATCGCTCAGGTTGGACTTTCTGCCCTGATGGCCCTTTCTTGAAGGGGGTTGGATCACGAGGACATGGGGGTTTTCCCACGATGGGAGTTGTGAGAAGCTCCAAACTGCAAAGACTCTTCTGCAGGACAATTGAGACCTGTTGGTTGGCTCCAGGCCAACGATTCCGAGCAGGGTTCTAAGGATGGATGGCTGGGTAGCCCACCTCGCATTCCAATTGTCTCCAAGCAACAAGACAGGTTAGATCTGCTGGATGTGGGGGGCAACCGAGGAGGCTGAGTTGAAATGGACTCTCCTGTGGATGTGTCCTAATATGTTTTTGTGTTTATGGAGACCTTGTAATGAAGCGGTGGCCCTGGGGCCCTGAAGGGTTCTCCTAAACAGAGGCTTTGACACAGCTCCAACGTGCATGTTTCCCATGTGTAGATGAGATTTGTTCTGATGGTTGAGTCAAGAAACAGCCATATGCTGGTATTGAAATCCAGGCCTCTGAGGAGAGATGCCTGGAAACCAAAGCAATGGATCCGATTAGTGCCTAGGGGCCTGTTCGTTCCTTTTTACCTCTGGGGACATCAGTCTACGGGTCTGAGTGCAGGTAGGTGCTCAGATGGGCTCAGATTGCCCCTGTTTGTCCTGGGAAGCCACAACTATTGGGATGGCCTCAGGGACTTGGGAGGTTATCCTACTAGTAGGGTTGTGGCCATTGGAATGGGCACATACAATTCCCTTGGAGAGGGCAAGTACAGTCCTCAGGTTTGGCTCCAGGGCCCTGAGCCTGTAGGGTGTAGGCCAGAGCTGTTTGGACAGTTGTCTGAAAACACAAACTCGGCTTATGTTTTGGGTCATAGGTATGGCAGGACTGATCTACAGACCATGAGGAGAACACTTCGGGATATGAAAAAAGGGCGAGTGGAGGCTCTTGCTCAAGTTTTTGTCTCTGGATATCGTGTCACTCATGGTCGTGAAATTGCCGGGTGACATCATGGGAAATGGACGAGTCTTACTCTCTGGGGGTTCGGTCCCAACCAAAGAGTTTGCGGTCATTCTGGGGATGGAAGAAGTCCGTTTTTTTGTTGTTGTTGTCGATTTGTTTCATTTTGTTTTTCAACCTCAGATGTCCCACCAAATGAGGGATTCCAGAGTAGAGCCCTGGGGTGGGGCGACTGGACAACCAGAAATCTGGTTAAAAATTGGGGACTAGGGACATGTCAAGCCCATTATGACATCTAATGGTCCAGCCACTGAGAGGAATTACTAGAGGACAGGACTCACGCTGAGGTCACAATGCGTGTTTATGCTCTCGTCGCACGCAAGAATGGGCGGGGCCTCAGGGTGAATGCTGGTTTCTCCTACACTGAACGTTGGACAACATGCCAACCACAAGGTTTCTTGCCATGGGTCAGGAAGAGTTCTGATTTCTGCATCACAGTCACCCGTGGGCAGTGATTGGAGATAAGGTCTAGGTTCTGAAGCCTGAAAACTGAGGTAGGGAAGAGATGATGACCTAAGGCCATGGCGGGTCTGATGTGCTCAGCGTGCGGTCAGCTGTCTGGGTGTTGGTCAGCAGGTCCGGGCTCAGGTTGTGTCAGACAGTGCATTAGTGCCCAGGTTAGACTATATAATTTGGGTACATTCGAGTGCCGTGTAGGTTTATCCTCATTTAAGCAGCCTGGGCTGCTCATTAGGCAATATATTTTTTCTAGAGGGCAGGCAGAGTGCTTCATTGTCGGTCCGGAATTGCCAAACTTGAGGGCTTCGGGGCCAGGAGAGTGAGGACGGAAGTCTGAGAACACAAGCTAGACTTCGGATTCAGGGTGAGGGCACGGCAGGTACCCCCTGCAGATCTGAACCAATATCTCATGCATCTGAAGTCAGGGCGAGGATCCGACGTTGGCTCAGGTTGGAATTTCTGTGCATGACGGCCCCTTCATGAAGGGAGCGGAATCTCGAGGCCATGGAGGTTTTCCACGTTGGGAGATGTGGGATGCCCCCTTCAAGGATTCCTTCTGCGGGACAATTGAGACCTGTTGGACAGCTCCAGGACATCCCATATGGAATGACTCCAGAGCACCGTTCCAGGATGGATGCCTGGGAAGTCCGCCTTGCCTTCCAATTGTCTCCTAGCAACAAGACAGTTTAGATCTAATGGATCTGCGGGAGCACCCGGGGTGGCTGAGTTGAAATGCACTTTCCAGAGGATGGGTCCTAACGTGTGTTTGTGTCCATGAGAGCCTTGGAATGGGGAGGTGGCACCGGGACCCTGAAGTATTCTCCAAAGCTTTGGCATAGCTCCCATGCACAAGTTTCCTTGTGGAGAGGAGATTTGTTCTGATGGGTGCCTCAGATAATCCCCTCTGCTGGTATTGGAATCCAGGATTTTGAGGAGACATGCCTGTAAACCAAAGCAATGGATCCGATAATGGCCTCGGGTCCTGTCTGGTTCAATCTTCTTGGTATGAGTGGAGGTAGATGAGTGGAGGTAGATGCTCAGCCGGTATCAACCGCCCTTTTTTGTCCCGGGCGACCTACACTATTGGGATGGCCCAGGGACTTTGGAGGGTTCTCCTAATTTGTACGATTTTTGACAATGGAATGGGCAGAATTCCCATGGATTGGGTGGGGGCAGTCCTAATGTGTGGCTCCAGGGGCCCCAGCCTGGAGGGAGTGTGGCCCAGGACTTTGAGGACAGAAGACTGAAAACACAAACTCAGCTTAAGTTTGGGGACGTAGGTATGGCACGCCCGATCTACAAACCATGAGAAGAACTCTTCAGGATATGAAGAATGAGCGAGTCTGAGGCGCTTGCTCAAGCTTTTGTCTCTGACTTTTGTTTCAGCGATGGCCGTGGAATGTTGGGGAGATCATTGGCCATGGACGAATCTTCCTCTCTGTGGATTTGGCCCGATCCCAATTGTTTTTCGTCAATCTGTGGGATGGGAGGACTCCTTTCAGGTTTGTTACCTCAGGTGTCCCAACAAAAGAGGAATTCCAAAGCAGAGCCCTGGGGAAGAGTGAAGGGACAACCCGAACTATGGTTAAAAATTGGGGCCTAGGGGCATGGCAAGCCCAATATGCTGTCTGTTCATATAGACCCTGAGAGGCCTTACCTGAGGACTGGGCTCAGGCTGAGGGTCACAATGTGTGTTTGTGTCCAATGTGGCCCGCAAGCATGGGCTGGGCCTCATGGGCCACGCTTGTTTCAACTACACTGAACGTTGGACAACATGCCAACCACAAGGTTTCTTGCCATGGGGAAAGAGTTCTGATTTCTGCATCATTTTCAACCCTGGGCAGTGGTTGGAGATAAGGTCTAGGTTCTGGAGCCTGAAAACCGCAGTTGGGAAGAGATGACGACCTAAGGCCATGGCGGGTCCGATGTGCTCAGTGTGCGGCCAGCTGTCTGGGTGGGACCAGGAGGTCCAGGCTCAGGCTGTGTCAGAAGGGGAAATAGTGCCCAGGTCAGCCTATATGTTTGGGGTACAGCCGAATGGCGTGCAGGTTGAACCTCATTTGCCGTTTCGGGGTAGCCCTGAGGGCAATGTTTGACTTCTGTAGGGCAGGCAGAGTGCGGCATTGTAGTTCTGGATTGACAAACTGGAGGGCTTGTGGGCCAGTAGTCTGAGGACGGAGTCTGAGAACCCAAGCTAGGCCTAGGTTTCTGGGTGAGGATATGGCAGGCACAATCTACAAACCTCAATCAAGATCTCGTGCATCTGAAGTCAGGGCAAGGATCAGACGATCGCTCAGGTTGGACTTTCTGCCCTGATGGCCCTTTCTTGAAGGGGGTTGGATCACGAGGACATGGGGGTTTTCCCACGATGGGAGTTGATAGAAGCTCCATACTGCAAAGACTCTTCTGCAGGACAATTGAGACCTGTTGGTTGGCTCCAGGCCAACGAT
Source organism: Mustela nivalis (assembly GCF_964662115.1). Classification (NCBI taxonomy): domain Eukaryota; kingdom Metazoa; phylum Chordata; class Mammalia; order Carnivora; family Mustelidae; genus Mustela; species Mustela nivalis. The sequence continues at coordinate 1,051,294 of NW_028136494.1, read as the reverse complement.
TCTGAGCAGTGTTCTAAGGATGGATGGCTGGGTAGCCCACCTCGCATTCCAATTGTCTCCAAGCAACAAGACAGGTTAGATCTGCTGGATGTGGGGGGCAATCGAGGAGGCTGAGTTGAAATGGACTCTCCTGTGGATGTGTCCTAATATGTTTTTGTGTCTATGGAGACCTTGTAATGAAGCGGTGGCCCTGGGTCCCTGAAGGGTTCTCCTAAACAGAGGCTTTGACACAGCTCCAACGTGCATGTTTCCCATGTGTAGATGAGATTTGTTCTGATGGTTGAGTCAAGAAACAGCCATATGCTGGTATTGAAATCCAGGCCTCTGAGGAGAGATGCCTGGAAACCAAAGCAATGGATCCGATTAGTGCCTAGGGGCCTGTTCGTTCCTTTTTACCTCTGGGGACATCAGTCTACGGGTCTGAGTGCAGGTAGGTGCTCAGATGGGCTCAGATTGCCCCTGTTTGTCCTGGGAAGCCACAACTATTGGGATGGCCTCAGGGACTTTGGAGGTTATCCTACTAGTAGGGTTGTGGCCATTGGAATGGGCACATACAATTCCCTTGGAGAGGGCAAGTACAGTCCTCAGGTTTGGCTCCAGGGCCCTGAGCCTGTAGGGTGTGTAGGCCAGAGCTGTTTGGACAGTTGTCTGAAAACACAAACTCGGCTTATGTTTTGGGTCATAGGTATGGCAGGACTGATCTACAGACCATGAGGAGAACACTTCGGGATATGAAAAAAGGGCGAGTGTGAGGCTCTTGCTCAAGTTTTTGTCTCTGGATATCGTGTCACTCATGGTCGTGAAATTGCCGGGTGACATCATGGGAAATGGACGAGTCTTACTCTCTGGGGGTTCGGTCCCGTCCAAAGAGTTTGGGGTCATTCTGGGGATGGAAGAAGTCCGTTTTTTTGTTGTTGTTGTCGATTTGTTTCATTTTGTTTTTCAACCTCAGATGTCCCACCAAATGAGGGATTCCAGAGTAGAGCCCTGGGGGGGGGCGACTGGACAACCAGAAATCTGGTTAAAAATTGGGGACTAGGGACATGTGAAGCCTATTATGACATCTAATGGTCCAGCCACTGAGAGGACTTACTAGAGGACAGGACTCACGCTGAGGTCACAATGCGTGTTTATGCTCTCGTCGCACTCAGGAATGGGCGTGGCCTCAGGGTGAATGCTGGTTTCTCCTACACTGAACGTTGGACAACATGCCAACCACAAGGTTTCTTGCCATGGGTCAGGAAGAGTTCTGATTTCTGCATCACAGTCACCCGTGGGCAGTGATTGGAGATAAGGTCTAGGTTCTGAAGCCTGAAAACTGAGGTAGGGAAGAGATGATGACCTAAGGCCATGGCGGGTCTGATGTGCTCAGCGTGCGGTCAGCTGTCTGGGTGTTGGTCAGCAGGTCCGGGCTCAGGTTGTGTCAGACAGTGCATTAGTGCCCAGGTTAGACTATATAATTTGGGTACATTCGAGTGCCGTGTAGGTTTATCCTCATTTAAGCAGCCTGGGCTGCTCATTAGGCAATATATTTTTTCTAGAGGGCAGGCAGAGTGCTTCATTGTCGGTCCGGAATTGCCAAACTTGAGGGCTTCGGGGCCAGGAGAGTGAGGACGGAAGTCTGAGAACACAAGCTAGACTTCGGATTCAGGGTGAGGGCACGGCAGGTACCCCCTGCAGATCTGAACCAATATCTCATGCATCTGAAGTCAGGGCGAGGATCCCACGTTGGCTCAGGTTGGAGTTTCTGTGCATGACGGCCCCTTCATGAAGGGAGCGGAATCTCGAGGCCATGGAGGTTTTCCACGTTGGGAGATGTGGGATGCCCCCTTCAAGGATTCCTTCTGCGGGACAATTGAGACCTGTTGGACAGCTCCAGGACATCCCATATGGAATGACTCCAGAGCACCGTTCCAGGATGGATGCCTGGGAAGTCCGCCTTGCCTTCCAATTGTCTCCTAGCAACAAGACAGTTTAGATCTAATGGATCTGCGGGAGCAACCGGGGTGGCTGAGTTGAAATGCACTTTCCAGAGGATGGGTCCTAACGTGTGTTTGTGTCCATGAGAGCCTTGGAATGGGGAGGTGGCACCGGGACCCTGAAGTATTCTCCAAAGCTTTGGCATAGCTCCCATGCACAAGTTTCCTTGTGGAGAGGAGATTTGTTCTGATGGGTGCCTCAGATAATCCCCTCTGCTGGTATTGGAATCCAGGATTTTGAGGAGACATGCCTGTAAACCAAAGCAATGGATCCGATAATGGCCTCGGGTCCTGTCTGGTTCAATCTTCTTGGTATGAGTGGAGGTAGATGAGTGGAGGTAGATGCTCAGCCGGTATCAACCGCCCTTTTTTGTCCCGGCGACCTACACTATTGGGATGGCCCAGGGACTTTGGAGGGTTCTCCTAATTTGTACGATTTTTGACAATGGAATGGGCAGAATTCCCATGGATTGGGTGGGGGCAGTCCTAATGTGTGGCTCCAGGGGCCCCAGCCTGGAGGGAGTGTGGCCCAGGACTTTGAGGACAGAAGACTGAAAACACAAACTCAGCTTAAGTTTGGGGACGTAGGTATGGCACGCCCGATCTACAAACCATGAGAAGAACTCTTCAGGATATGAAGAATGAGCGAGTCTGAGGCGCTTGCTCAGGCTTTTGTCTCTGACTTTTGTTTCAGCGATGGCCGTGGAATGTTGGGGAGATCTCATTGGCCATGGACGAATCTTCCTCTCTGTGGATTTGGCCCGATCCCAATTGTTTTTCGTCAATCTGTGGGATGGGAGGACTCCTTTCAGGTTTGTTACCTCAGGTGTCCCAACAAAAGAGGAATTCCAAAGCAGAGCCCTGGGGAAGAGTGAAGGGACAACCCGAACTATGGTTAAAAATTGGGGCCTAGGGGCATGGCAAGCCCAATATGCTGTCTGTTCATATAGACCCTGAGAGGCCTTACCTGAGGACTGGGCTCAGGCTGAGGGTCACAATGTGTGTTTGTGTCCAATGTGGCCCGCAAGCATGGGCTGGGCCTCATGGGCCACGCTTGTTTCAACTACACTGAACGTTGGACAACATGCCAACCACAAGGTTTCTTGCCATGGGGAAAGAGTTCTGATTTCTGCATCATTTTCAACCCTGGGCAGTGGTTGGAGATAAGGTCTAGGTTCTGGAGCCTGAAAACCGCAGTTGGGAAGAGATGACGACCTAAGGCCATGGCGGGTCCGATGTGCTCAGTGTGCGGCCAGCTGTCTGGGTGGGACCAGGAGGTCCAGGCTCAGGCTGTGTCAGAAGGGGAAATAGTGCCCAGGTCAGCCTATATGTTTGGGGTACAGCCGAATGGCGTGCAGGTTGAACCTCATTTGCCGTTTCGGGGTAGCCCTGAGGGCAATGTTTGACTTCTGTAGGGCAGGCAGAGTGCGGCATTGTAGTTCTGGATTGACAAACTGGAGGGCTTGTGGGCCAGTAGTCTGAGGACGGAGTCTGAGAACCCAAGCTAGGCCTAGGTTTCTGGGTGAGGATATGGCAGGCACAATCTACAAACCTCAATCAAGATCTCGTGCATCTGAAGTCAGGGCAAGGATCAGACGATCGCTCAGGTTGGACTTTCTGCCCTGATGGCCCTTTCTTGAAGGGGGTTGGATCACGAGGACATGGGGGTTTTCCCACGATGGGAGTTGATAGAAGCTCCATACTGCAAAGACTCTTCTGCAGGACAATTGAGACCTGTTGGTTGGCTCCAGGCCAACGATTCTGAGCAGTGTTCTAAGGATGGATGGCTGGGTAGCCCACCTCGCATTCCAATTGTCTCCAAGCAACAAGACAGGTTAGATCTGCTGGATGTGGGGGGCAATCGAGGAGGCTGAGTTGAAATGGACTCTCCTGTGGATGTGTCCTAATATGTTTTTGTGTCTATGGAGACCTTGTAATGAAGCGGTGGCCCTGGGTCCCTGAAGGGTTCTCCTAAACAGAGGCTTTGACACAGCTCCAACGTGCATGTTTCCCATGTGTAGATGAGATTTGTTCTGATGGTTGAGTCAAGAAACAGCCATATGCTGGTATTGAAATCCAGGCCTCTGAGGAGAGATGCCTGGAAACCAAAGCAATGGATCCGATTAGTGCCTAGGGGCCTGTTCGTTCCTTTTTACCTCTGGGGACATCAGTCTACGGGTCTGAGTGCAGGTAGGTGCTCAGATGGGCTCAGATTGCCCCTGTTTGTCCTGGGAAGCCACAACTATTGGGATGGCCTCAGGGACTTTGGAGGTTATCCTACTAGTAGGGTTGTGGCCATTGGAATGGGCACATACAATTCCCTTGGAGAGGGCAAGTACAGTCCTCAGGTTTGGCTCCAGGGCCCTGAGCCTGTAGGGTGTGTAGGCCAGAGCTGTTTGGACAGTTGTCTGAAAACACAAACTCGGCTTATGTTTTGGGTCATAGGTATGGCAGGACTGATCTACAGACCATGAGGAGAACACTTCGGGATATGAAAAAAGGGCGAGTGTGAGGCTCTTGCTCAAGTTTTTGTCTCTGGATATCGTGTCACTCATGGTCGTGAAATTGCCGGGTGACATCATGGGAAATGGACGAGTCTTACTCTCTGGGGGTTCGGTCCCGTCCAAAGAGTTTGGGGTCATTCTGGGGATGGAAGAAGTCCGTTTTTTTGTTGTTGTTGTCGATTTGTTTCATTTTGTTTTTCAACCTCAGATGTCCCACCAAATGAGGGATTCCAGAGTAGAGCCCTGGGGGGGGGCGACTGGACAACCAGAAATCTGGTTAAAAATTGGGGACTAGGGACATGTGAAGCCTATTATGACATCTAATGGTCCAGCCACTGAGAGGACTTACTAGAGGACAGGACTCACGCTGAGGTCACAATGCGTGTTTATGCTCTCGTCGCACTCAAGAATGGGCGTGGCCTCAGGGTGAATGCTGGTTTCTCCTACACTGAACGTTGGACAACATGCCAACCACAAGGTTTCTTGCCATGGGTCAGGAAGAGTTCTGATTTCTGCATCACAGTCACCCGTGGGCAGTGATTGGAGATAAGGTCTAGGTTCTGAAGCCTGAAAACTGAGGTAGGGAAGAGATGATGACCTAAGGCCATGGCGGGTCTGATGTGCTCAGCGTGCGGTCAGCTGTCTGGGTGTTGGTCAGCAGGTCCGGGCTCAGGTTGTGTCAGACAGTGCATTAGTGCCCAGGTTAGACTATATAATTTGGGTACATTCGAGTGCCGTGTAGGTTTATCCTCATTTAAGCAGCCTGGGCTGCTCATTAGGCAATATATTTTTTCTAGAGGGCAGGCAGAGTGCTTCATTGTCGGTCCGGAATTGCCAAACTTGAGGGCTTCGGGGCCAGGAGAGTGAGGACGGAAGTCTGAGAACACAAGCTAGACTTCGGATTCAGGGTGAGGGCACGGCAGGTACCCCCTGCAGATCTGAACCAATATCTCATGCATCTGAAGTCAGGGCGAGGATCCCACGTTGGCTCAGGTTGGAGTTTCTGTGCATGACGGCCCCTTCATGAAGGGAGCGGAATCTCGAGGCCATGGAGGTTTTCCACGTTGGGAGATGTGGGATGCCCCCTTCAAGGATTCCTTCTGCGGGACAATTGAGACCTGTTGGACAGCTCCAGGACATCCCATATGGAATGACTCCAGAGCACCGTTCCAGGATGGATGCCTGGGAAGTCCGCCTTGCCTTCCAATTGTCTCCTAGCAACAAGACAGTTTAGATCTAATGGATCTGCGGGAGCAACCGGGGTGGCTGAGTTGAAATGCACTTTCCAGAGGATGGGTCCTAACGTGTGTTTGTGTCCATGAGAGCCTTGGAATGGGGAGGTGGCACCGGGACCCTGAAGTATTCTCCAAAGCTTTGGCATAGCTCCCATGCACAAGTTTCCTTGTGGAGAGGAGATTTGTTCTGATGGGTGCCTCAGATAATCCCCTCTGCTGGTATTGGAATCCAGGATTTTGAGGAGACATGCCTGTAAACCAAAGCAATGGATCCGATAATGGCCTCGGGTCCTGTCTGGTTCAATCTTCTTGGTATGAGTGGAGGTAGATGAGTGGAGGTAGATGCTCAGCCGGTATCAACCGCCCTTTTTTGTCCCGGCGACCTACACTATTGGGATGGCCCAGGGACTTTGGAGGGTTCTCCTAATTTGTACGATTTTTGACAATGGAATGGGCAGAATTCCCATGGATTGGGTGGGGGCAGTCCTAATGTGTGGCTCCAGGGGCCACAGCCTGGAGGGAGTGTGGCCCAGGACTTTGAGGACAGAAGACTGAAAACACAAACTCAGCTTAAGTTTGGGGACGTAGGTATGGCACGCCCGATCTACAAACCATGAGAAGAACTCTTCAGGATATGAAGAATGAGCGAGTCTGAGGCGCTTGCTCAGGCTTTTGTCTCTGACTTTTGTTTCAGCGATGGCCGTGGAATGTTGGGGAGATCTCATTGGCCATGGACGAATCTTCCTCTCTGTGGATTTGGCCCGATCCCAATTGTTTTTCGTCAATCTGTGGGATGGGAGGACTCCTTTCAGGTTTGTTACCTCAGGTGTCCCAACAAAAGAGGAATTCCAAAGCAGAGCCCTGGGGAAGAGTGAAGGGACAACCCGAACTATGGTTAAAAATTGGGGCTTAGGGGCATGGCAAGCCCAATATGCTGTCTCTTCATATAGACCGTGAGAGGCCTTACCTGAGGACTGGGCTCAGGCTGAGGGTCACAATGTGTGTTTGTGTCCAATGTGGCCCGCAAGCATGGGCTGGGCCTCATGGGCCACGCTTGTTTCAACTACACTGAACGTTGGACAACATGCCAACCACAAGGTTTCTTGCCATGGGGAAAGAGTTCTGATTTCTGCATCATTTTCAACCCTGGGCAGTGGTTGGAGATAAGGTCTAGGTTCTGGAGCCTGAAAACCGCAGTTGGGAAGAGATGACGACCTAAGGCCATGGCGGGTCCGATGTGCTCAGTGTGCGGCCAGCTGTCTGGGTGGGACCAGGAGGTCCAGGCTCAGGCTGTGTCAGAAGGGGAAATAGTGCCCAGGTCAGCCTATATGTTTGGGGTACAGCCGAATGGCGTGCAGGTTGAACCTCATTTGCGGTTTCGGGGTAGCCCTGAGGGCAATGTTTGACTTCTGTAGGGCAGGCAGAGTGCGGCATTGTAGTTCTGGATTGACAAACTGGAGGGCTTGTGGGCCAGTAGTCTGAGGACGGAGTCTGAGAACCCAAGCTAGGCCTAGGTTTCTGGGTGAGGATATGGCAGGCACAATCTACAGACCTCAATCAAGATCTCGTGCATCTGAAGTCAGGGCAAGGATCAGACGATCGCTCAGGTTGGACTTTCTGCCCTGATGGCCCTTTCTTGAAGGGGGTTGGATCACGAGGACATGGGGGTTTTCCCACGATGGGATTTGTTAGAAGCTCCATACTGCAAAGACTCTTCTGCAGGACAATTGAGACCTGTTGGTTGGCTCCAGGCCAACGATTCCGAGCTGGGTTCTAAGGATGGATGGCTGGGTAGCCCACCTCGCATTCCAATTGTCTCCAAGCAACAAGACAGGTTAGATCTCCTGGATGTGGGGGGCAATCGAGGAGGCTGAGTTGAAATGGACTCTCCTGTGGATGTGTCCTAATATGTTTTTGTGTTATGGAGACCTTGGAATGAAGCGGTGGCCCTGGGGCCCTGAAGGGTTCTCCTAAACAGAGGCTTTGACACAGCTCCAAACTGCATGTTTCCCATGTGTAGATGAGATTTGTTCTGATGGGTGAGTCAAGAAACAGCCATATGCTGGTACTGAAATCCAGGCCTCTGAGGAGAGATGCCTGGAAACCAAAGCAATGGATCCGATTAGTGCCTAGAGGCCTGTTCGTTCCTTTTTACCTCTGGGGACATCAGTCTACGGGTCTGAGTGCAGGTAGGTGCTCAGATGGGCTCAGATTGCCCCTGTTTGTCCTGGGAAGCCACAACTATTGGGATGGCCTCAGGGACTTTGGAGGTTATCCTACTAGTAGGGTTGTGGCCATTGGAATGGGCACATACAATTCCCTTGGAGAGGGCAAGTACAGTCCTCAGGTTTGACTCCAGGGCCCTGAGCCTGTAGGGTGTAGGCCAGAGCTGTTTGGACAGTTGTCTGAAAACACAAACTCGGCTTATGTTTTGGGTCATGGGTATGGCAGGACTGATCTACAGACCATGAGGAGAACACTTCGGGATATGAAAAAAGGGCGAGTGTGAGGCCCTTGCTCAAGTTTTTGTCTCTGGATATCGTGTCACTCATGGTCGTGAAATTGCTGGGTGACATCATGGGAAATGGACGAGTCTTACTCTCTGGGGGTTCGGTCCCGTCCAGAGTTTGGGGTCATTCTGGGGATGGAAGAAGTCCGTTTTTTTGTTGTTGTTGTCGATTTGTTTCATTTTGTTTTTCAACCTCAGATATCCCACCAAATGAGGGATTCCAGAGTAGAGCCCTGGGGTGGGGCGACTGGACAACCAGAAATCTGGTTAAAAATTGAGGACTAGGGACATGTCAAGCCCATTATGACAACTAATGGTCCAGCCACTGAGAGGACTTACTAGAGGACAGGACTCACGCTGAGGTCACAATGCGTGTTTATGCTCTCGTCGCACTCAGGAATGGGCGGGTCCTCAGGGTGAATGCTGGTTTCTCCTACACTGAACGTTGGACAACATGCCAACCACAAGGTTTCTTGCCATGGGTCAGGAAGAGTTCTGATTTCTGCATCACAGTCACCCGTGGGCAGTGATTGGAGATAAGGTCTAGGTTCTGAAGCCTGAAAACTGAGGTAGGGAAGAGATGATGACCTAAGGCCATGGCGGGTCTGATGTGCTCAGCGTGCGGTCAGCTGTCTGGGTGTTGGTCAGCAGGTCCGGGCTCAGGTTGTGTCAGACAGTGCATTAGTGCCCAGGTTAGACTATATAATTTGGGTACATTCGAGTGCCGTGTAGGTTTATCCTCATTTAAGCTGCCTGGGCTGCTCATTAGGCAATATATTTTTTCTAGAGGGCAGGCAGAGTGCTTCATTGTCGGTCCGGAATTGCCAAACTTGAGGGCTTCGGGGCCAGGAGAGTGAGGACGGAAGTCTGAGAACACAAGCTAGACTTCGGATTCAGGGTGAGGCACGGCAGGTACCCCCTGCAGATCTGAACCAATATCTCATGCATCTGAAGTCAGGGCGAGGATCCGACGTTGGCTCAGGTTGGAGTTTCTGTGCATGACGGCCCCTTCATGAAGGGAGCGGAATCTCGAGGCCATGGAGGTTTTCCACGTTGGGAGATGTGGGATGCCCCCTTCAAGGATTCCTTCTGCGGGACAATTGAGACCTGTTGGACAGCTCCAGGACATCCCATATGGAATGACTCCAGAGCACCGTTCCAGGATGGATGCCTGGGAAGTCCGCCTCGCCTTCCAATTGTCTCCAGGCAACAAGACAGTTTAGATCTAATGGATCTGCTGGAGCACCCGGGGTGGCTGAGTTGAAATGCACTTTCCAGAGGATGGGTCCTAACGTGTGTTTGTGTCCATGAGGGCCTTGGAATGGGGAGGTGGCACCGGGACACTGAAGTATTCTCCTAAGCTTTGGCTTAGCTCCCATGCACAAGTTTCCTTGTGGTGACGAGATTTTTTCTGATGGGTGCCTCAGGAAATCCCCTCTGCTGGTATTGGAATGCAGGCTTTTGAGGAGACATGCCTGTAAACCAAAGCAATGGATCCGATAATGGCCTCGGGTCCTTTCTGGTACAATCTTCTTGGTATGAGTGGAGGTAGATGAGTCGAGGTAGATGCTCAGCCGGTTTCAACCGCCCTTTTTTGTCCCGGGCGACCTACACTATTGGGATGGCTTCAGGGACTTTGGAGGGTTCTCCTAATTTGTACGATTTTTGACAATGGAATGGACAGAATTCCCATGGATTGGGTGGGGGCAGTCCTAATGTGCGGCTCCAGGGGCCCCAGCGTGGAGGAGTGTGGCCCAGGACTTTGAGGACAGAAGACTGAAAACACAAACTCAGCTTAAGTTTGGGGACGTAGGTATGGCACGCCCGATCTACAAACCATGAGAAGAACTCTTCAGGATATGAAGAATGAGCGAGTCTGAGGCGCTTGCTCAGGCTTTTGTCTCTGACTTTTGTTTCAGCGATGGCCGTGGAATGTTGGGGAGGTCTCATGGGCCATGGACGAATCTTCCTCTCTGTGGATTTGGCCCGATCCCAATTGTTTTTCGTCAATCTGTGGGATGTGAGGACTCCTTTAAGGTTTGTTACCTCAGGTGTCCCACCAAAAGTGGAATTCCAAAGCAGAGCCCTGGGGAAGAGTGAAGGGACAACCCGAACTATGGTTAAAAATTGGGGCCTAGGGGCATGGCAAGCCCAATATGCTGTCTCTTCATATAGGCCCTGAGAGGCCTTACCTGAGGACTGGGCTCAGGCTGAGGGTCACAATGTGTGTTTGTGACCAATGTGGCCGCAAGCATGGGCTGGGCCTCATGGGCCACGCTTGTTTCAACTACACTGAACGTTGGACAACATGCCAAGCACAAGGTTTCTTGCCATGGGGAAAGAGTTCTGATTTCTGCATCATTTTCAAACTGGGCAGTGGTTGGTGATAAGGTCTAGGTTCTGGAGCCTGAATACCGCAGTTGGGAAGAGATGACGCCCTAAGGCCATGGCGGGTCCGATGTGCTCAGTGTGCGGCCAGCTATCTGGTTGGGACCAGGAGGTCCAGGCTCAGGCTGGGTCAGAAGAGGAAATAGTGCCCAGGTCAGCCTATATGTTTGGGGTACAGCCGAATGGCGTGCAGGTTGATCCTCATTTGCGGTTTCGGGGTAGCCCTGAGGGCAATGTTTTACTTCTGTAGGGCAGGCAGAGTGCGGCATTGTAGTTCTGGATTGCCCAACTGGAGGGCTTGTGGGCCAGTAGTCTGAGGACGGAGTCTGAGAACCCAAGCTAGGCCTAGGTTTCTGGTGAGGGTATGGCAGTCACAATCTACAGACCTCAATCGAGATCTCGTGCATCTGAAGTCAGGGCAAGGATCAGACGATCGCTCAGGTTGGACTTTCTGCCCTGATGGCCCTTTCTTGAAGGGGGTTGGATCACGAGGACATGGGGGTTTTCCCACGATGGGAGTTGTGAGAACCTCCAAACTGCAAAGATTCTTCTGCAGGACAATTGAGACCTGTTGGTTGGCTCCAGGCCAACGATTCCGAGCAGGGTCCTAAGGATGGATGGATGGGTAGCCACCTCGCATTCCAATGGTCTCCAAGCAACAAGACAGGTTAGATCTGCTGGATGTGGGGGGCAACCGAGGAGGCTGAGTTGAAATGGACTCTCCTGTGGATGTGTCCTAATATGTTTTTGTGTCTATGGAGACCTTGGAATGAAGCGGTGGCCTTGGGGCCCTGAAGGGTTCTCCTAAACAGAGGCTTTGACACAGCTCCAACGTGCATGTTTCCCATGTGTAGATGAGATTTGTTCTGATGGGTGAGTCAAGAAACAGCCATATGCTGGTATTGAAATCCAGGCCTCTGAGGAGAGATGCCTGGAAACCAAAGCAATGGATCCGATTAGAGCCTAGGGGCCTGTTCGTTCCTTTTTACCTCTGGGGACATCAGTCTACGGGTCTGAGTGCAGGTAGGTGCTCAGATGGGCTCAGATTGCCCCTGTTTGTCCTGGGAAGCCACAACTATTGGGATGGCCTCAGGGACTTTGGAGGTTATCCTACTAGTAGGGTTGTGGCCATTGGAATGGGCACATACAATTCCCTTGGAGAGGGTAAGTACAGTCCTCAGGTATGGCTCCAGGGCCCTGAGCCTGTAGGGTGTGTAGGCCAGAGCTGTTTGGACAGTTGTCTGAAAACACAAACTCGGCTTATGTTTTGGGTCATAGGTATGGCAGGACTGATCTACAGACCATGAGGAGAACACTTCGGGATATGAAAAAAGGGCGAGTGTGAGGCTCTTGCTCAAGTTTTTGTCTCTGGATATCGTGTCACTCATGGTCGTGAAATTGCCGGGTGACTTCATGGGAAATGGACGAGTCTTACTCTCTGGGGGTTCGGTCCCGTCCAAAGAGTTTGGGGTCATTCTGGGGATGGAAGAAGTCCGTTTTTTTGTTGTTGTTGTCGATTTGTTTCATTTTGTTTTTCAACCTCAGATGTCCCACCAAATGAGGGATTCCAGAGTAGAGCCCTGGGGTGGGGCGACTGGACAACCAGAAATCTGGTTAAAAATTGGGGACTAGGGATATGTCAAGCCCATTATGACATCTAATGGTCCAGCCACTGAGAGGACTTACTAGAGGACAGGACTCACGCTGAGGTCACAATGCGTGTTTATGCTCTCGTCGCACGCAAGAATGGGCGGGGCCTCAGGGTGAATGCTGGTTTCTACTACACTGAACGTTGGACAACATGCCAACCACAAGGTTTCTTGCCATGGGTCAGGAAGAGTTCTGATTTCTGCATCACAGTCACCCGTGGGCAGTGATTGGAGATAAGGTCTAGGTTCTGAAGCCTGAAAACTGAGGTAGGGAAGAGATGATGACCTAAGGCCATGGCGGGTCTGATGTGCTCAGCGTGCGGTCAGCTGTCTGGGTGTTGGTCAGCAGGTCCGGGCTCAGGTTGTGTCAGACAGTGCATTAGTGCCCAGGTTAGACTATATAATTTGGGTACATTCGAGTGCCGTGTAGGTATATCCTCATTTAAGCTGCCTGGGCTTCTCATTAGGCAATATATTTTTTCTAGAGGGCAGGCAGAGTGCTTCATTGGCAGTCCGCAATTGCCAAACTTGAGGGCTTCGGGGCCAGGAGAGTGAGGATGGAAGTCTGAGAACACAAGCTAGACTTTGGATTCAGGGTGAGGGCACGGTAGGTACCCCCTGCAGATCTGAACCAATATCTCATGCATCTGAAGTCAGGGCGAGGATCCGACGTTGGCTCAGGTTGGAGTTTCTGTGCATGACGGCCCCTTCATGAAGGGAGCGGAATCTCGAGGCCATGGAGGTTTTCCACGTTGGGAGATGTGGGATGCCCCCTTCAAGGATTCCTTCTGCGGGACAATTGAGACCTGTTGGACAGCTCCAGTTCATCCCTTATGGAATGACTCCAGAGCACCATTCCAGGATGGATGCCTGGGAAGTCCGCCTCGCCTTCCAATTGTCTCCTAGCAACAAGACAGTTTAGATCTAATGGATCTGCGGGAGCAACCGGGGTGGCTGAGTTGAAATGCACTTTCCAGAGGATGGGTCCTAACGTGTGTTTGTGTCCATGAGGGCCTTGGAATGGGGAGGTGGCACCGGGACCCTGAAGTATTCTCCTAAGCTTTGGCATAACTCCCATGCACAAGTTTCCTTTTGGAGACGAGATTTGTTCTGATGGGTGCCTCAGGAAATCCCCTCTGCTGGTATTGGAATCCAGGCTTTTGAGGAGACATGCCTGTAAACCAAAGCAATGGATCCGATAATGGCCTCGGGTCCTTTCTGGTTCAATCTTTTTGGTATGAGTGGAGGTAGATGAGTGGAGGTAGATGCTCAGCCGGTATCAACCGCCCATTTTTTGTCCGGGCGACCTACACTAATGGGATGGCCTCAAGGACTTTGGAGGGTTCTCCTAATTTGTACGATTTTGGAAAATGGAATGGGCAGAATTCCCATGGATTGGGTGGGGGCAGTCCTAATGTGTGGCTCCAGGGGCCCCAGCCTGGAGGGAGTGTGGCCCAGGACTTTGAGGACAGAAGACTGAAAACACAAACTCAGCTTAAGTTTGGGGACGTAGGTATGGCACGCCCGATCTACAAACCCTGAGAAGAACTCTTCAGGATATGAAGAATGAGCGAGTCTGAGGAGCTTGCTCAGGCTTTTGTCTCTGGATTTTGTTTCAGCGATGGCCGTGGAATGTTGGGGAGGTCTCATGGGCCATGGACGAATCTTCCTCTCTGTGGATTTGGCCCGATCCCAATTGTTTTTCGTCAATCTGTGGGATGGGAGGACTCCTTCAGGTTTGTTACCTCAGGTGTCCCACCAAAAGAGGAATTCCAAAGCAGAGCCCTGGGGAAGAGTGAAGGGACAACCCGAACTATGGTTAAAAATTGGGGCCTAGGGGCATGGCAAGCCCAATATGCTGTCTCTTCATATAGGCCCTGAGAGGCCTTACCTGAGGACTGGGCTCAGGCTGAGGGTCACAATGTGTGTTTGTGACCAATGTGGCCCGCAAGCATGGGCTGGGCCTCATGGGCCACGCTTATTTCAACTACACTGAACGATGGACAACATGCCAACCACAAGGTTTCTTGCCATAAGGAAAGAGTTCTGATTTCTGCATCAATTTCCACCCGGGCAGTGGTTGGAGATAAGGTCTAGGTTCTGGAGCCTGAAAACCGCAGTAGGGAAGAGATGACGACCTAAGGCCATGGCGAGTCCGATGTGCTCAGTGTGCGGCCAGCTGTCTGTGTGGGACCAGGAGGTCCAGGCTCAGGCTCGGTCAGAAGGGGAAATAGTGCCCAGGTCAGTATATGTTTGGGGTACAGCCGAATGGCGTGCAGGTTGATCCTCATTTGCGGTTTCGGTGTAGCCCTGAGGGCAATGTTTGACTTCTGTAGGGCAGGCAGAGTGCGGCATTGTAGTTCTGGATTGCCAAACTGGAGAGCTTTTGGGCCAGTAGTCTGAGGACGAAGTCTGAGAACCCAAGCTAGGCCTAGGTTTCTGGGTGAGGATATGGCAGGCACAATCTACAGACCTCAATCGAGATCTCGTGCATCTGAAGTCAGGGCAAGGATCAGACGATCGCTCAGGTTGGACTTTCTGCCCTGATGGCCCTTTCTTGAAGGGGGTTGGATAACGAGGACATGGGGGTTTTCCCACGATGGGAGTTGTGAGAACCTCCAAACTGCAAAGATTCTTCTGCAGGACAATTGAGACCTGTTGGTTGGCTCCAGGCCAACGATTCCAAGCAGGGTTCTAAGGATGGATGGCTGGGTAGCCCACCTCGCATTCCAATGGTCTCCAAGCAACAAGACAGGTTAGATCTGCTGGATGTGGGGGGCAACCGAGGAGGCTGAGTTGAAATGGACTCTCCTGTGGATGTGTCCTAATATGTTTTTTGTCTATGGAGACCTTGGTATGAAGCGGTGGCCCTGGGTCCCTGAAGGGTTCTCCTAAACAGAGACTTTGACACAGCTCCAACGTGCATGTTTCCCATGTGTAGATGAGATTTGTTCTGATGGGTGAGTCAAGAAACAGCCATATGCTGGTATTGAAATCCAGGCCTCTGAGGAGAGATGCCTGGAAACCAAAGCAATGGATCCGATTAGTGCCTAGGGGCCTGTTCGTTCCTTTTTACCTCTGGGGACATCAGTCTACGTGTCTTAGTGCAGGTAGGTGCTCAGATGGGCTCACATTGCCCCTGTTTGTCCTGGGAAGCCACAACTATTGGGATGGCCTCAGGGACTTTGGAGGTTATCCTACTAGTAGGGTTGTGGCCATTGGAATGGGCACATACAATTCCCTTGGAGAGGGCAATTACAGTCCTCAGGTTTGGCTCCAGGGCCCTGAGCCTGTAGGGTGTGTAGGCCAGAGCTGTTTGGACAGTTGTCTGAAAACACAAACTCGGCTTATGTTTTGGGTCATAGGTATGGCAGGACTGATCTACAGACCATGAGGAGAACACTTCGGGATAGGAAAAAAGGGCGAGTGTGAGGCTCTTGCTCAAGTTTTTGTCTCTGGATATCGTGTCACTCATGGTCGTGAAATTGCCGGGTGACTTCATGGGAAATGGACGTGTCTTACTCTCTGGGGGTTCGGTACCGTCCATAGAGTTTGGGGTCATTCTGGGGATGGAAGAAGTCCGTTTTTTTGTTGTTGTCGATTTGTTTCATTTTGTTTTTCAACCTCAGATGTCCCACCAAATGAGGGATTCCAGAGTAGAGCCCTGGGGTGGGGCGACTGGACAACCAGAAATCTGGTTAAAAATTGGGGACTAGGGACATGTCAAGCCCATTATGACATCTAATGGTCCAGCCACTGAGAGGACTTACTAGAGGACAGGACTCACGCTGAGGTCACAATGCGTGTTTATGCTCTCGTCGCACTCAAGAATGGGCAGGGCCTCAGGGTGAATGCTGGTTTATCCTACACTGAACGTTGGACAACATGCCAACCACAAGGTTTCTTGCCATGGGTCAGGAAGAGTTCTGATTTCTGCATCACAGTCACCCGTGGGCAGTGATTGGAGATAAGGTCTAGGTTCTGAAGCCTGAAAACTGAGGTAGGGAAGAGATGATGACCTAAGGCCATGGCGGGTCTGATGTGCTCAGCGTGCGGTCAGCTGTCTGGGTGTTGATCAGCAGGTCCGGGCTCAGGTTGTGTCAGACAGTGCATTAGTGCCCAGGTTAGACTATATAATTTGTGTACATTCGAGTGCCGTGTAGGTTTATCCTCATTTAAGCTGCCTGGGCTGCTCATTAGGCAATATATTTTTTCTAGAGGGCAGGCAGAGTGCTTCATTGTCGGTCCGGAATTGCCAAACTTGAGGGCTTTGGGGCCAGGAGAGTGAAGACGGAAGTCTGAGAACACAAGCTAGACTTCGGATTCAGGGTGAGGGCACGGCAGGTACCCCCTGCAGATCTGAACCAATATCTCATGCATCTGAAGTCAGGGCGAGGATCCGACGTTGGCTCAGGTTGGAGTTTCTGTGCATGACGGCCCCTTCATGAAGAGAGCGGAATCTCGAGGCCATGGAGGTTTTCCACGTTGGGAGATGTGGGATGCCCCCTTCAAGGATTCCTTCTGCGGGACAATTGAGACCTGTTGGACAGCTCCAGGACATCCCATATGGAATGACTCCAGAGCACCGTTCCAGGATGGATGACTGGGACGTCCGCCTCGCCTTCCAATTGTCTCCTAGCAAGAAGACAGTTTAGATCTAATGGATCTGCGGGAGCACCCGGGGTGGCTGAGTTGAAATGCACTTTCCAGAGGATGGGTCCTAACGTGTGTTTGTGTCCATGAGGGCCTTGGAATTGGGAGGTGGCACCGGGACCTGAAGTATTCTCCTAAGCTTTGGCATAGCTGCCATGCACAAGTTTCCTTGTGGAGACGAGATTTGTTCTGATGGGTGCCTCAGGAAATCCCCTCTGCTGGTATTGGAATCCAGGCTTTTGAGGAGACATGCCTGTAAACCAAAGCAATGGATCCGATAATGGCCTCGGGTCCTGTCTGGTTCAATCTTCTTGGTATGAGTGGAGGTAGATGAGTGGAGGTAGATGCTCAGCCGGTATCAACCGCCCTTTTTTGTCCCGGGCGACCTACACAATTGGGATGGTCTCAGGGACTTTGGAGGGTTCTCCTAATTTGTACGATTTTTGACAATGGAATGGACAGAATTCCCATGGATTGGGTGGGGGCAGTCCTAATGTGTGGCTCCAGGGGCCCCAGCCTGGAGGGAGTGTGGCCCAGGACTTTGAGGACAGAAGACTGAAAACACAAACACAGCTTAAGTTTGGGGACGTAGGTATGGCACGCCCGATCTACAAACCATGAGAAGAACTCTTCAGGATATGAAGAATGAGCGAGTCTGAGGCGATTGCTCAGGCTTTTGTCTCTGACTTTTGTTTCAGCGATGGCCGTGGAATGTTGGGGAGGTCTCATGGGCCATGGACGAATCTTCCTCTCTGTGGATTTGGCCCGATCCCAATTGTTTTTCGTCAATCTGTGGGATGGGAGGACTCCTTTCAGGTTTGTTACCTCAGGTGTCCCACCAAAAGAGGAATTCCAAAGCAGAGCCCTGGGGAAGAGTGAAGGGACAACCCGAACTATGGTTAAAAATTGGGGCCTAGGGGCATGGCAAGCCCAATATGCTGTCTCTTCATATAGGCCCTGAGAGGCCTTACCTGAGGACTGGGCTCAGGCTGAGGGTCACAATGTGTGTTTGTGACCAATGTGGCCCGCAAGCATGGGTTGGGCCTCATGGGCCATGCTTGTTTCAACTACACTGAACGTTGGACAACATGCCAACCACAAGGTTTCTTGCCATGGGGAAAGAGTTCTGATTTCTGCATCATTTTCAACCCTGGGCAATGGTTGGAGATAAGGTCTAGGTTCTGGAGCCTGAAAACCGCAGTTGGGAAGAGATGACGACCTAAGGCCATGGCGGGTCCGATGTGCTCAGTGTGCGGCCAGCTGTCTGGGTGGGACCAGGAGGTCCAGGCTCAGGCTGGGTCAGAAGGGGAAATAGTGCACAGGTCAGCCTATATGTTTGGGGTACAGCCGAATGGTGTGCAGGTTGATCCTCATTTGCGGTTTCGGGGTAGCCGTGAGGGCAATGTTTTAATTCTGTAGGGCAGGCAGAGTGCGGCATTGTAGTTCTGGATTGCCAAACTGGAGGGCTTGTGGGCCAGTAGTCTGAAGAGGGAGTCTGAGAACCCAAGCTAGACCTAGGTTTCTGGGTGAGGATATGTCAGGCACAATCTACAGACCTCAATAGAGATCTCGTGCATCTGAAGTCAGGGCAAGGATCAGACGATCGCTCAGGTTGGACTTTCTGCCCTGATGGCCCTTTCTTGAAGGGGGTTGGATCACGAGGACATGGGGGTTTTCCCAGATTGGGAGTTGTGAGAAGCTCCAAACTGCAAAGATTCTTCTGCAGGACAATTGAGACCTGTTGGTTGGCTCCAGGCCAACGATTCCGAGCAGGGATCTAAGGATGGATGGCTGGGTAGACCACCTCGCATTCCAATTGTCTCCAAGGAACAAGACAGGTTAGATCTGCTGGATGTGGGGGGCAACCGAGGAGGCTGAGTTGAAATGGACTCTCCTGGGGATGTGTCCTAATATGTTTTTGTGTCTATGGAGACCTTGGAATGAAGCGGTGGCCCTGGGGCCCTGAAGGGTTCTCCTAAACAGAGGCTTTGACACAGCTCCAACGTGCATGTTTCCCATGTGTAGATGAGATTTGTTCTGATGGGTGAGTCAAGAAACAGCCATATGCTGGTATTGAAATCCAGGCCTCTGAGGAGAGATGCCTGGAAACCAAAGCAAATGATCCGATTAGTGCCTAGGGGCCTGTTCGTTCCTTTTTACCTCTGGGGACATCAGTCTACGGGTCTGAGTGCAGGTAGGTGCTCAGATGGGCTCAGATTGCCCCTGTTTGTCCTGGGAAGCCACAAGTATTGGGATGGCCTCAGGGACATTGGAGGTTATCCTACTAGTAGGGTTGTGGCCATTGGAATGGGCACATACAATTCCCTTGGAGAGGGCAAGTACAGTCCTCAGGTTTGGCTCCAGGGCCCTGAGCCTGTAGGGTGTGTAGGCCAGAGCTGTTTGGACAGTTGTCTGAAAACACAAACTCGGCTTATGTTTTGGGTCATAGGTATGGCAGGACTGATCTACAGACCATGAGGAGAACACTTCGGGATAGGAAAAAAGGGGGAGTGTGAGGCTCTTGCTCAAGTTTTTGTCTCTGGATATCGTGTCACTCATGGTCGTGAAATTGCCGGGTGACTTCATGGGAAATGGACGAGTCTTACTCTCTGGGGGTTCGGTACCGTCCAAAGAGTTTGGGGTCATTCTGGGGATGGAAGAAGTCCGTTTTTTTGGTGTTGTCGATTTGTTTCATTTTGTTTTTCAACCTCAGATGTCCCACCAAATGAGGGATTCCAGAGTAGAGCCCTGGGGTGGGGCGACTGGACAACCAGAAATCTGGTTAAAAATTGGGGACTAGGGACATGTCAAGCCCATTATGACATCTAATGGTCCAGCCACTGAGAGGACTTACTAGAGGACAGGACTCACGCTGAGGTCACAATGCGTGTTTATGCTCTCGTCGCACTCAGGAATGGGCGGGGCCTCAGGGTGAATGCTGGATTCTCCTACACTGAACGTTGGACAACATGCCAACCACAAGGTTTCTTGCCATGGGTCAGGAAGAGTTCTGATTTCTGCATCACAGTCACCCGTGGGCAGTGATTGGAGATAAGGTCTAGGTTCTGAAGCCTGAAAACTGAGGTAGGGAAGAGATGATGACCTAAGGCCATGGCGGGTCTGATGTGCTCAGCGTGCGGTCAGCTGTCTGGGTGTTGGTCAGCAGGTCCGGGCTCAGGTTGTGTCAGACAGTGCATTAGTGCCCAGGTTAGACTATATAATTTGGGTACATTCGAGTGCCGTGTAGGTATATCCTCATTTAAGCTGCCTGGGCTGCTCATTAGGCAATATATTTTTTCTAGAGGGCAGGCAGAGTGCTTCATTGTCGGTCTGCAATTGCCAAACTTGAGGGCTTCGGGGCCAGGAGAGTGAGGACGGAAGTCTGAGAACACAAGCTAGACTTCGGATTCAGGGTGAGGGCACGGCAGGTACCCCCTGCAGATCTGAACCAATATCTCATGCATCTGAAGTCAGGGCGAGGATCCGACGTTGGCTCAGGTTGGAGTTTCTGTGCATGACGTCCCCTTCATGAAGGGAGCGGAATCTCGAGGCCATGGAGGTTTTCCACGTTGGGAGATGTGGGATGCCCCCTTCAAGGATTCCTTCTGCGGGACAATTGAGACCTGTTGGACAGCTCCAGGACATCTCATATGGAATGACTCCAGAGCACCGTTCCAGGATGGATGCCTGGGAAGTCCGCCTCGCCTTCCAATTGTCTCCTAGCAACAAGACAGTTTAGATCTAATGGATCTGCGGGAGCAACCGGGGTGGCTGAGTTGAAATGCACTTTCCAGAGGATGGGTCCTAACGTGTGTTTGTGTCCATGAGGGCCTTGGAATGGGGAGGTGGCACCGGGACCCTGAAGTACTCTCCTATGCTTTGGACATGGCTCCCATGCACAGGTTTCCTTGTGGAGACGAGATTTGTTCTGATGGGTGCCTCAGGAAATCCCCTCTGCTGGTATTGGAATCCAGGCTTTTGAGGAGACATGCCTGTAAACCAAAGCAATGGATCCGATAATGGCCTCGGGTCCTGTCTGGTTCAATCTTCTTGGTATGAGTGGAGGTAGATGAGTGGAGGTAGATGCTCAGCCGGTATCAACCGCCCTTTTTTGTCCCGGGCGACCTACACTATTGGGATGGCCTCAGGGACTTTGGAGGGTTCTCCTAATTTGTACGATTTTTGACAATGGAATGGACAGAATTCCCATGGATTGGGTGGGGGCAGTCCTAATGTGTGGCTCCAGGGGCCCCAGCCTGGAGGGAGTGTGGCCCAGGACTTTGAGGACAGAAGACTGAAAACACAAACACAGCTTAAGTTTGGGGACGTAGGTATGGCACGCCCGATCTACAAACCATGAGAAGAACTCTTCAGGATATGAAGAATGAGCGAGTCTGAGGCGATTGCTCAGGCTTTTGTCTCTGACTTTTGTTTCAGCGATGGCCGTGGAATGTTGGGGAGGTCTCATGGGCCATGGACGAATCTTCCTCTCTGTGGATTTGGCCCGATCCCAATTGTTTTTCGTCAATCTGTGGGATGGGAGGACTCCTTTCAGGTTTGTTACCTCAGGTGTCCCACCAAAAGAGGAATTCCAAAGCAGAGCCCTGGGGAAGAGTGAAGGGACAACCCGAACTATGGTTAAAAATTGGGGCCTAGGGGCATGGCAAGCCCAATATGCTGTCTCTTCATATAGGCCCTGAGAGGCCTTACCTGAGGACTGGGCTCAGGCTGAAGGTCACAATGTGTGTTTGTGACCAATGTGGCCCGCAAGCATGGGCTGGGCCTCATGGGCCATGCTTGTTTCAACTACACTGAACGTTGGACAACATGCCAACCACAAGGTTTCTTGCCATGGGGAAAGAGTTCTGATTTCTGCATCATTTTCAACCCTGGGCAATGGTTGGAGATAAGGTCTAGGTTCTGGAGCCTGAAAACCGCAGTTGGGAAGAGATGACGACCTAAGGCCATGGCGGGTCCGATGTGCTCAGTGTGCGGCCAGCTGTCTGGGTGGGACCAGGAGGTCCAGGCTCAGGCTGGGTCAGAAGGGGAAATAGTGCACAGGTCAGCCTATATGTTTGGGGTACAGCCGAATGGTGTGCAGGTTGATCCTCATTTGCGGTTTCGGGGTAGCCGTGAGGGCAATGTTTTAATTCTGTAGGGCAGGCAGAGTGCGGCATTGTAGTTCTGGATTGCCAAACTGGAGGGCTTGTGGGCCAGTAGTCTGAAGAGGGAGTCTGAGAACCCAAGCTAGACCTAGGTTTCTGGGTGAGGATATGGCAGGCACAATCTACAGACCTCAATAGAGGTCTCGTGCATCTGAAGTCAGGGCAAGGATCAGACGATCGCTCAGGTTGGACTTTCTGCCCTGATGGCCCTTTCTTGAAGGGGGTTGGATCACGAGGACATGGGGGTTTTCCCACGATGGGAGTTGTGAGAAGCTCCAAACTGCATAGATTCTTCTGCAGGACAATTGAGACCTGTTGGTTGGCTCCAGGCCAACGATTCCGAGCAGGGTGTTAAGGCTGGATGGCTGGGTAGCCCACCTCGCATTCCGTTGTCTCCAAGGAACAAGACAGGTTAGATCTGCTGGATGTGGGGGGCAACCGAGGAGGCTGAGTTGAAATGGACTCTCCTGTGGATGTGTCCTAATATGTTTTTGTGTCTATGGAGACCTTGGAATGAAGCGGTGGCCCTGGGGCCCTGAAGGGTTCTCCTAAACAGAGGCTTTGACACAGCTCCAACGTGCATGTTTCCCATGTGTAGATGAGATTTGTTCTGATGGGTGAGTCAAGAAACAGCCATATGCTGGTATTGAAATCCAGGCCTCTGAGGAGTGATGCCTGGAAACCAAAGCAATGGATCCGATTAGTGCTTAGGGGCCTGTTCGTTCCTTTTCACCTCTGGGGACATCAGTCTACGGGTCTGAGTGCAGGTAGGTGCTCAGATGGGCTCAGATTGCCCCTGTTTGTCCTGGGAAGCCACAACTATTGGGATGGCCCCAGGGACATTGGAGGTTATCCTACTAGTAGGGTTGTGGCCATTGGAATGAGCACATACAATTCCCTTGGAGAGGGCAAGTACAGTCCTCAGGTTTGGCTCCAGGGCCCTGAGCCTGTAGGGTGTGTAGGCCAGAGCTGTTTGGACAGTTGTCTGAAAACACAAACTCGGCTTATGTTTTGGGTCATAGGTATGGCAGGACTGATCTACAGACCATGAGGAGAACACTTCGGGATAGGAAAAAAGGGGGAGTGTGAGGCTCTTGCTCAAGTTTTTGTCTCTGGATATCGTGTCACTCATGGTCGTGAAATTGCCGGGTGACTTCATGGGAAATGGACGAGTCTTACTCTCTGGGGGTTCGGTACCGTCCAAAGAGTTTGGGGTCATTCTGGGGATGGAAGAAGTCCGTTTTTTTGGTGTTGTCGATTTGTTTCATTTTGTTTTTCAACCTCAGATGTCCCACCAAATGAGGGATTCCAGAGTAGAGCCCTGGGGTGGGGCGACTGGACAACCAGAAATCTGGTTAAAAATTGGGGACTAGGGACATGTCAAGCCCATTATGACATCTAATGGTCCAGCCACTGAGAGGACTTACTAGAGGACAGGACTCACGCTGAGGTCACAATGCGTGTTTATGCTCTCGTCGCACTCAAGAATGGGCGGGGCCTCAGGGTGAATGCTGGTTTCTCCTACACTGAACGT
The DNA here is from genome assembly GCF_964662115.1 of Mustela nivalis. Lineage (NCBI taxonomy): Eukaryota > Metazoa > Chordata > Mammalia > Carnivora > Mustelidae > Mustela > Mustela nivalis. The sequence goes on along the minus strand of NW_028136494.1, from coordinate 1,027,678 downwards.
TGGACAACATGCCAACCACAAGGTTTCTTGCCATGGGTCAGGAAGAGTTCTGATTTCTGCATCACAGTCACCCGTGGGCAGTGATTGGAGATAAGGTCTAGGTTCTGAAGCCTGAAAACTGAGGTAGGGAAGAGATGATGACCTAAGGCCATGGCGGGTCTGATGTGCTCAGCGTGCGGTCAGCTGTCTGGGTGTTGGTCAGCAGGTCCGGGCTCAGGTTGTGTCAGACAGTGCATTAGTGCCCAGGTTAGACTACATAATTTGGGTACATTCGAGTGCCGTGTAGGTATATCCTCATTTAAGCTGCCTGGGCTGCTCATTAGGCAATATATTTTTTCTAGAGGGCAGGCAGAGTGCTTCATTGTCGGTCCGCAATTGCCAAACTTGAGGGCTTCGGGGCCAGGAGAGTGAGGACGGAAGTCTGAGAACACAAGCTAGACTTCGGTTTCAGGGTGAGGGCACGGCAGGTACCCCCTGCAGATCTGAACCAATATCTCATGCATCTGAAGTCAGGGCGAGGATCCGACGTTGGCTCAGGTTGGAGTTTCTGTGCATGACGGCCCCTTCATGAAGGGAGCGGAATCTCGAGGCCATGGAGGTTTTCCACGTTGGGAGATGTGGGATGCCCCCTTCAAGGATTCCTTCTGCGGGACAATTGAGACCTGTTGGACAGCTCCAGGACATCCCATATGGAATGACTCCAGAGCACCGTTCCAGGATGGATGCCTGGGAAGTCCGCCTCGCCTTCCAATTGTCTCCTAGCAACAAGACAGTTTAGATCTAATGGATCTGCGGGAGCAACCGGGGTGGCTGAGTTGAAATGCACTTTCCAGAGGATGGGTCCTAACGTGTGTTTGTGTCCATGAGGGCCTTGGAATGGGGAGGTGGCACCGGGACCCTGAAGTATTCTCCTAAGCTTTGGCATAACTCCCATGCACAAGTTTCCTTGTGGAGACGAGATTTGTTCTGATGGGTGCCTCAGGAAATCCCCTCTGCTGGTATTGGAATCCAGGCTTTTGAGGAGACATGCCTGTAAACCAAAGCAATGAATCCGATAATGGCCTCGGGTCCTGTCTGATTCAATCTTCTTGGTATGAGTGGAGGTAGATGAGTGGAGGTAGATGCTCAGCCGGTATCAACCGCCCTTTTTTTCCCGGGCGACCTAAACTATTGGGATGGCCTCAGGGACTTTGGAGGGTTCTCCTAATTTGTACGATTTTTGACAATGGAATGGACAGAATTCCCATGGATTGGGTGGGGGCAGTCCTAATGTGTGGCTCCAGGGGCCCCAGCCTGGAGGGAGTGTGGCCCAGGACTTTGAGGACAGAAGACTGAAAACACAAACTCAGCTTAAGTTTGGGGACGTAGGTATGGCACGCCCGATCTACAAACCATGAGAAGAACTCTTCAGGATATGAAGAATGAGCGAGTCTGAGGCGCTTGCTCAGGCTTTTGTCTCTGACTATTGTTTCAGCGATGGCCGTGGAATGTTGGGGAGGTCTCATGGGCCATGGACGAATCTTCCTCTCTGTGGATTTGGCGCGATCCCAATTGTTTTTCGTCAATCTGTGGGATGGGAGGAATCCTTTCTGGTTTGTTACCTCAGGTGTCCCACCAAAAGAGGAATTCCAAAGCAGAGCCCTGGGGAAGAGTGAAGGGACAACCCGAACTATGGTTAAAAATTGGGGCCTAGGGGCATGGCAGGCCCAATATGCTGTCTCTTCATATAGGCCCTGAGAGGCCTTACCTGAGGACTGGGCTCAGGCTGAGGGTCACAATGTGTGTTTGTGACCAATGTGGCCGCAAGCATGGGCTGGGCCTCATGGGCCACGCTTGTTTCAACTACACTGAACGTTGGACAACATGCCAAGCACAAGGTTTCTTGCCATGGGGAAAGAGTTCTGATTTCTGCATCATTTTCAAACTGGGCAGTGGTTGGTGATAAGGTCTAGGTTCTGGAGCCTGAAAACCGCAGATGGGAAGAGATGACGACTTAAGGCCATGGCAGGTCCGATGTGCTCAGTGAGCGGCCAGCTATCTGGTTGGGACCAGGAGGTCCAGGCTCAGGCTGGGTCAGAAGAGGAAATAGTGCCCAGGTCAGCCTATATGTTTGGGGTACAGCCGAATGGCGTGCAGGTTGATCCTCATTTGCGGTTTCGGGGTAGCCCTGAGGGCAATGTTTTACTTCTGTAGGGCAGGCAGAGTGCGGCATTGTAGTTCTGGATTGCCCAACTGGAGGGCTTGTGGGCCAGTAGTCTGAGGACGGAGTCTGAGAACCCAAGCTAGGCCTAGGTTTCTGGGTGAGGATATGGCAGGCACAATCTACAGACCTCAATCGAGATCTCCTGCATCTGAAGTCAGGGCAAGGATCAGACGATCGCTCAGGTTGGACTTTCTGCCCTGATGGCCCTTTCTTGAAGGGGGTTGGATCACGAGGACATGGGGCTTTTCCCACGATGGTAGTTGTGAGAAGCTCCAAACTGCATAGATTCTTCTGCAGGACAATTGAGACCTGTTGGTTGGCTCCAGGCCAACGATTCCGAGCAGGGTGTTAAGGCTGGATGGCTGGGTAGCCCACCTCGCATTCCGTTGTCTCCAAGGAACAAGACAGGTTAGATCTGCTGGATGTGGGGGGCAACCGAGGAGGCTGAGTTGAAATGGACTCTCCTGTGGATGTGTCCTAATATGTTTTTGTGTCTATGGAGACCTTGGAATGAAGCGGTGGCCCTGGGGCCCTGAAGGGTTCTCCTAAACAGAGGCTTTGACACAGCTCCAACGTGCATGTTTCCCATGTGTAGATGAGATTTGTTCTGATGGGTGAGTCAAGAAACAGCCATATGCTGGTATTGAAATCCAGGCCTCTGAGGAGAGATGCCTGGAAACCAAAGCAATGGATCCGATTAGTGCTTAGGGGCCTGTTCGTTCCTTTTTACCTCTGGGGACATCAGTCTACGGGTCTGAGTGCAGGTAGGTGCTCAGATGGGCTCAGATTGCCCCTGTTTGTCCTGGGAAGCCACAACTCTTGGGATGGCCTCAGGGACTTTGGAGGTTATCCTACTAGTAGGGTTGTGGCCATTGGAATGGGCACATACAATTCCCTTGGAGAGGGCAAGTACAGTCCTCAGGTTTGGCTCCAGGGCCCTGAGCCTGTAGGGTGTGTAGGCCAGAGCTGTTTGGACAGTTGTCTGAAAACACAAACTCGGCTTATGTTTTGGGTCATAGGTATGGCAGGACTGATCTACAGACCATGAGGAGAACACTTCGAGATATGAAAAAAGGGCGAGTGTGAGGCTCTTGCTCAAGTTTTTGTCTCTGGATATCGTGTCACTCATGGTCGTGAAATTGCCGGGTGACTTCATGGGAAATGGACGAGTCTTACTCTCTGGGGGTTCGGTCCCGTCCAAAGAGTTTGGGGTCATTCTGGGGATGGAAGAAGTCCGTTTTTTTGTTGTTGTCGATTTGTTTCATTTTGTTTTTCAACCTCAGATGTCCCACCAAATGAGGGATTCCAGAGTAGAGCCCTAGGGTGGGGCGACTGGACAACCAGAAATCTGGTTAAAAATTGGGGACTAGGGATATGTCAAGCCCATTATGACATCTAATGGTCCAGCCACTGAGAGGACTTACTAGAGGACAGGACTCACGCTGAGGTCACATGCGTGTTTATGCTCTCGTCGCACGCAAGAATGGGCGGGGCCTCAGGGTGAATGCTGGTTTCTACTACACTGATCCTTGGACAACATGCCAACCACAAGGTTTCTTGCCATGGGTCAGGAAGAGTTCTGATTTCTGCATCACAGTCACCCGTGGGCAGTGATTGGAGATAAGGTCTAGGTTCTGAAGCCTGAAAACTGAGGTAGGGAAGAGATGATGACCTAAGGCCATGGCGGGTCTGATGTGCTCAGCGTGCGGTCAGCTGTCTGGGTGTTGGTCAGCAGGTCCGGGCTCAGGTTGTGTCAGACAGTGCATTAGTACCCAGGTTAGACTATATAATTTGGGTACATTCGAGTGCCGTGTGTATATCCTCATTTAAGCTGCCTGGGCTGCTCATTAGGCAATATATTTTTTCTAGAGGGCAGGCAGAGTGCTTCATTGTCGGTCCGGAATTGCCAAACTTGAGGGCTTCGGGGCCAGGAGAGTGAGGACGGAAGTCTGAGAACACAAGCTAGACTTCGGATTCAGGGTGAGGGCACGGCAGGTACCCCCTGCAGATCTGAACCAATATCTCATGCATCTGAAGTCAGGGCGAGGTTCCGACATTGGCTCAGGTTGGAGTTTCTGTGCATGACGGCCCCTTCATGAAGGGAGCGGAATCTCGAGGCCATGGAGGTTTTCCACGTTGGGAGATGTGGGATGCCCCCTTCAAGGATTCCTTCTGTGGGACAATTGAGACCTGTTGGACAGCTCCAGTTCATCCCTTATGGAATGACTCCAGAGCACCGTTCCAGGATGGATGCCTGGGAAGTCCGCCTCGCCTTCCAATTGTCTCCTAGCAACAAGACAGTTTAGATCTAATGGATCTGCGGGAGCAACCGGGGTGGCTGAGTTGAAATGCACTTTCCAGAGGATGGGTCCTAATGTGTGTTTGTGTCCATGAGGTCCTTGGAATGGGGAGGTGGCACCGGAACCCTGAAGTATTCTCCTAAGCTTTGGCATAACTCCCATGCACAAGTTTCCTTGTGGAGACGAGATTTGTTCTGATGGGTGCCTCAGGAAATCCACTCTGCTGGTATTGGAATCCAGGCTTTTGAGGACACATGCCTGTAAACCAAAGCAATGGATCCGATAATGGCCCCGGGTCCTGTCTGATTCAATCTTCTTGGTATGAGTGGAGGTAGATGAGTGGAGGTAGATGCTCAGCCGGTATCAACCGCCCTTTTTTGTCCCGGGCGACCTACACTATTGGGGACTTTGGAGGATTCTCCTAATTTGTACGATTTTTGACAATGGAATGGACAGAATTCCCATGGATTGGGTGGGGGCAGTCCTAATGTGTGGCTCCAGGGGCCCCAGCCTGGAGGGAGTGTGGCCCAGGACTTTGAGGACAGAAGACTGAAAACACAAACTCAACTTAAGTTTGGGGACGTAGGTATGGCATGCCCGATCTACAAGCCATGAGAAGAACTCTTCAGGATATGAAGAATGAGCGAGTCTGAGTAGCTTGCTCAGGCTTTTGTCTCTGGATTTTGTTTCAGCGATGGCCGTGGAATGTTGGGGAGGTCTCATGGGCCATGGACGAATCTTCCTCTCTGTGGATTTGGCACGATCCCAATTGTTTTTCGTCAATCTGTGGGATGGGAGGACTGCTTTCAGGTTTGTTACCTCAGGTGTCCCACCAAAAGAGGAATTCCAAAGAGGAGCCCTGGGGAAGAGTGAAGGGACAACCCGAACTATGGTGAAAAATTGGGGCCTAGGGGCATGGCAAGCCCAATATGCTGTCTCTTCATATAGGTCCTGAGAGGCCTTACCTGAGGAATGGGCTCAGGCTGAGGGTTACAATGTGTGTATGTGACCAATGTGGTCCGCAAGCATGGGCTGGGCCTCATGGGCCACGCTTGTTTCAACTACACTGAACGTTGGACAACCTGCCAACCACAAGGTTTCTTGCCATGGGGAAAGAGTTCTGATTTCTGCATCATTTTCAACCCTGGGCAATGGTTGGAGATAAGGTCTAGGTTCTGGAGCCTGAAAACCGCAGTTGGGAAGAGATGACGACCTAAGGCCATGGCGGGTCCGATGTGGTCAGTGTGCGGCCAGCTGTCTGGGTGGGACCAGGAGGTCCAGGATCAGGCTGGGTCAGAAGGGGAAATAGTGCCCAGGTCAGCCTATATGTTTGGGGTACAGCCGAATGGCGTGCATTTGATCCTCATTTGCGGTTTCGGGGTAGCCCTGAGGGCAATATTTCACTTCTGTAGGGCAGGCAGAGTGCGGCATTGTAGTTCTGGATTGCCCAACTGGAGGGCTTGTGGGCCAATAGTCTGAGGACAGAGTCTGAGAACCCAAGCTAGGCCTAGGTTTCTGGTTGAGGATATGGCAGGCACAATCTACAGACCTCAATCGAGATCTCGTGCATCTGAAGTCAGGGCAAGGATCAGACGATCGCTCAGGTTGGACTTTCTGCCCTGATGGCCCTTTTTTGAAGGGGGTTGGATCACGAGGACATGGGGGTTTTTCCACGATGGGAGTTGTGAGAAGCTCCAAACTGCAAAGATTCTTCTGCAGGACAATTGAGACCTTTTGGTTGGCTCCAGGCCAACGATTCCGAGCAGGGTCCTACGGATGGATGGCTGGGTAGCCCACCTCGCATTCCAATGGTCTCCAAGCAACAAGACAGGTTAGATCTGCTGGATGTGGGGGGAAACCGAGGAGGCTGAGTTGAAATGGACTCTCCTGTGGATGTGTCCTAATATGTTTTTGTGTCTATGGAGACCTTGGAATGAAGCGGTGGCCTTGGGGCCCTGAAGGGTTCTCCTAAACAGAGGCTTTGACACAGCTCCAACGTGCATGTTTCCCATGTGTAGATGAGATTTGTTCTGATGGGTGAGTCAAGAAACAGCCATATGCTGGTATTGAAATCCAGGCCTCTGAGGAGAGATGCCTGGAAAACAAAGCAATGGATCCGATTAGTGCCTAGGGTCCTGTTCGTTCCTTTTTACCTCTGGGGACATCAGTCTACGGGTCTGAGTGCAGGTAGGCGCTCAGATGGGCTCAGATTGCCCCTGTTTGTCCTGGGAAGCCACAACTATTGGGATGGCCTCAGGTACTTTGGAAGTTATCCTACTAGTAGGTTGTGGCCATTGGAATGGGCACATACAATTCCCTTGGAGAGGGCAAGTACAGTCCTCAGGTTTAGCTCCAGGGCCCTGATCCTGTAGGGTGTGTAGGCCAGAGCTGTTTGGACAGTTGTCTGAAAACACAAACTCGGCTTATGTTTTGGGTCATAGGTATGGCAGGACTGATCTACAGACCATGAGGAGAACACTTCGGGATATGAAAAAAGGGCGAGTGTGAGGCTCTTGCTCAAGATTTTGTCTCTGGATATCGTGTCACTCATGGTCGTGAAATTGCCGCGTGACTTCATGGGAAATGGACGAGTCTTACTCTCTGGGGGTTCGGTCCCGTCCAAAGAGTTTGGGGTCATTCTGGGGATGGAAGAAGTCCGTTTTTTTGTTGTTGTCGATTTGTTTCATTTTGTTTTTCAACCTCAGATGTCCCACCAAGAGGGATTCCAGAGTAGAGCCCTGGGGTGGGGCGACTGGACAACCAGAAATCTGGTTAAAAATTGGGGACTAGGGATATGTCAAGCCCATTATGACATCTAATGGTCCAGCCACTGAGAGGACTTACTAGAGGACAGGACTCACGCTGAGGTAACAATGTGTGTTTATGCTCTCGTCGCATGCAAGAATGGGCGGGGCCTCAGGGTGAATGCTGGTTTCTCCTACACTGAACGTTGGACAACATGCCAACCACAAGGTTTCTTGCCATGGGTCAGGAAGAGTTCTGATTTCTGCATCACAGTCACCCGTGGGCAGTGATTGGAGATAAGGTCTAGGTTCTGAAGCCTGAAAACTGAGGTAGGGAAGAGATGATGACCTAAGGCCATGACGGGTCTGATGTGCTCAGCGTGCGGTCAGCTGTCTGGGTGTTGGTCAGCAGGTCCGGGCTCAGGTTGTGTCAGACAGTGCATTAGTGCCCAGGTTAGACTGAATTATTTGGGTACATTCGAGTGCCGTGTAGGTTTATCCTCATTTAAGCTGCCTGGGCTGCTCATTAGGCAATATATTTTTTCGAGAGGGCAGGCAGAGTGCTTCATTGTCGGTCCGGAATTGCCAAACTTGAGGGCTTCGGGGCCAGGAGAGTGAGGACGGAAGTCTGAGAACACAAGCTAGACTTCGGATTCAGGGTGAGGGCACGGCAGGTACCCCCTGCAGATCTGAACCAATATCTCATGCATCTGAAGTCAGGGCGAGGATCCGACGTTGGCTCAGGTTGGATTTTCTGTGCATGACGGCCCCTTCATGAAGGGAGCGGAATCTCGAGGCCATGGAGGTTTTCCACGTTGGGAGATGTGGGATGTCCCCTTCAAGGATTCCTTCTGCGGGACAATTGAGACCTGTTGGACAGCTCCAGGACATCCCATATGGAATGAGTCCAGAGCACCGTTCGAGGATGGATGCCTGGGAAGTCCGCCTCGCCTTCCAATTGTCTCCTAGCAACAAGACAGTTTAGATCTAATGGATCTGCGGGAGCAACCTGGGTGGCTGAGTTGAAATGCACTTTCCAGAGGATGGGTCCTAACGTGTGTTTGTGTCCATGAGGGCCTTGGAATGGGGAGGTGGCACCGGGACCCTGAAGTATTCTCCTAAGCTTTGGCTTAGCTCCCATGCACAAGTTTCCTTGTGGATATCAGATTTGTTCTGATGGGTGCCTCAGGAAATCCCCTCTGCTGGTATTGAAATCCAGGCTTTTGAGGAGACATGCCTGTAAACCAAAGGAATGGATCCGATAATGGCCTCGGGTCCTGTCTGGTTCAATCTTCTTGGTATGAGTGGAGGTAGATGAGTGGAGGTAGATGCTCAGCCGGTATCAACTGCCCTTTTTTGTCCCGGGCGACCTACACTATTGGGATGGCCACAGGGACTTTGGAGGGTTCTCCTAATTTGTACGATTTTTGACAATGGAATGGGCAGAATTCCCATGGATTGGGTGGGGGCAGTCCTAATGTGTGGCTCCAGGGGCCCCAGCCTGGAGGGAGTGTGGCCCAGGACTTTGAGGACAGAAGACTGAAAGCACAAACTCAGCTTAAGTTTGGGGACGTAGGTATGGCACGCCCGATCTACAAACCATGAGAAGAACTCTTCTGGATATATAGAATGAGCGAGTCTGAGGAGCTTGCTCAGTCTTTTGTCTCTGGATTTTGTTTCAGCGATGGCCGCGTAATGTTGAGGAGGTCTCATGGACCATGGACGAATCTTCCTCTCTGTGGATTTGGCCCGATCCCAATTGTTTTTCGTCAATCTGTGGGATGGGAGGACTGCTTTCAGGTTTGTTACCTCAGGTGTCCCAACAAAAGAGGAATTCCAAAGCAGAGCCCTGGGGAAGAGGGAAGGGACAACCCGAACTATGGTTAAAAATTGGGGCCTAGGGGCATGGCAAGCCCAATATGCTGTCTCTTCATATAGGCCCTGAGAGGCCTTACCTGAGGACTGGGCTCAGGCTGAGGGTTACAATGTGTGTTTGTGACCAATGTGGCCCGCAAGCATGGGCTGGGCCTCATGGGCCACGCTTGTTTCAACTACACTGAACGTTGGACAACATGCCAACCACAAGGTTTCTTGCCATGGGGAAAGAGTTCTGATTTCTGCATCATTTTCAACCCTGGGCAATGGTTGGAGATAAGGTCTAGGTTCTGTAGCCTGAAAACCGCAGTTGGGAAGAGATGACGACCTAAGGCCATGGCGGGTCCGATGTGCTCAGTGTGCGGCCAGCTGTCTGGGTGGTACCAGGAGGTCCAGGCTCAGGCTGGGTCAGAAGGGGAAATAGTGCCCAGGTCAGCCTATATGTTTGGGGTACAGCCGAATGGCGTGCAGGTTGATCCTCATTTGCGGTTTCGGGGTAGCCCTGAGGGCAATGTTTTACTTCTGTAGGGCAGGCAGAGTGCGGCATTGTAGTTCTGGATTGCCCAACTGGAGGGCTTGTGTGCCAGTAGTCTGAGGACGGAGTCTGAGAACCCAAGCTAAGCCTAGGTTTCTGGGTGAGGATATGGCAGGCACAATCTACAGACCTCAATCGAGATCTCGTGCATCTGAAGTCAGGGCAAGGATCAGACGATCGCTCAGTTTGGACTTTCTGCCCTGATGGCCCTTTCTTGAAGGGGGTTGGATCACGAGGACATGGGGGTTTTCCCACGATGGGAGTTGTGAGAAGCTCCAAACTGCAAAGATTCTTCTGCAGGACAATTGAGACCTGTTGGTTGGCTCCAGGCCAACGATTCCGAGCAGGGTTCTAAGGATGGATGGCTGGGTAGCCCACCTCGCATTCCAATGGTCTCCAAGCAACAAGACAGGTTAGATCTGCTGGATGTGGGGGGAAACCGAGGAGGCTGAGTTGAAATGGACTCTCCTGTGGATGTGTCCTAATATGTTTTTGTGTCTATGGAGACCTTGGAATGAAGCGGTGGCCTTGGGGCCCTGAAGGGTTCTCCTAAACAGAGGCTTTGACACAGCTCCAACGTGCATGTTTCCCATGTGTAGATGAGATTTGTTCTGATGGGTGAGTCAAGAAACAGCCATATGCTGGTATTGAAATCCAGGCCTCTGAGGAGAGATGCCTGGAAAACAAAGCAATGGATCCGATTAGTGCCTAGGGTCCTGTTCGTTCCTTTTTACCTCTGGGGACATCAGTCTACGGGTCTGAGTGCAGGTAGGCGCTCAGATGGGCTCAGATTGCCCCTGTTTGTCCTGGGAAGCCACAACTATTGGGATGGCCTCAGGTACTTTGGAGGTTATCCTACTAGTAGGTTGTGGCCATTGGAATGGGCACATACAATTCCCTTGGAGAGGGCAAGTACAGTCCTCAGGTTTAGCTCCAGGGCCCTGATCCTGTAGGGTGTGTAGGCCAGAGCTGTTTGGACAGTTGTCTGAAAACACAAACTCGGCTTATGTTTTGGGTCATAGGTATGGCAGGACTGATCTACAGACCATGAGGAGAACACTTCGGGATATGAAAAAAGGGCGAGTGTGAGGCTCTTGCTCAAGATTTTGTCTCTGGATATCGTGTCACTCATGGTCGTGAAATTGCCGCGTGACTTCATGGGAAATGGACGAGTCTTACTCTCTGGGGGTTCGGTCCCGTCCAAAGAGTTTGGGGTCATTCTGGGGATGGAAGAAGTCCGTTTTTTTGTTGTTGTCGATTTGTTTCATTTTGTTTTTCAACCTCAGATGTCCCACCAAGAGGGATTCCAGAGTAGAGCCCTGGGGTGGGGCGACTGGACAACCAGAAATCTGGTTAAAAATTGGGGACTAGGGATATGTCAAGCCCATTATGACATCTAATGGTCCAGCCACTGAGAGGACTTACTAGAGGACAGGACTCACGCTGAGGTCACAATGTGTGTTTATGCTCTCGTCGCATGCAAGAATGGGCGGGGCCTCAGGGTGAATGCTGGTTTCTCCTACACTGAACGTTGGACAACATGCCAACCACAAGGTTTCTTGCCATGGGTCAGGAAGAGTTCTGATTTCTGCATCACAGTCACCCGTGGGCAGTGATTGGAGATAAGGTCTAGGTTCTGAAGCCTGAAAACTGAGGTAGGGAAGAGATGATGACCTAAGGCCATGACGGGTCTGATGTGCTCAGCGTGCGGTCAGCTGTCTGGGTGTTGGTCAGCAGGTCCGGGCTCAGGTTGTGTCAGACAGTGCATTAGTGCCCAGGTTAGACTGAATTATTTGGGTACATTCGAGTGCCGTGTAGGTTTATCCTCATTTAAGCTGCCTGGGCTGCTCATTAGGCAATATATTTTTTCGAGAGGGCAGGCAGAGTGCTTCATTGTCGGTCCGGAATTGCCAAACTTGAGGGCTTCGGGGCCAGGAGAGTGAGGACGGAAGTCTGAGAACACAAGCTAGACTTCGGATTCAGGGTGAGGGCACGGCAGGTACCCCCTGCAGATCTGAACCAATATCTCATGCATCTGAAGTCAGGGCGAGGATCCGACGTTGGCTCAGGTTGGATTTTCTGTGCATGACGGCCCCTTCATGAAGGGAGCGGAATCTCGAGGCCATGGAGGTTTTCCACGTTGGGAGATGTGGGATGTCCCCTTCAAGGATTCCTTCTGCGGGACAATTGAGACCTGTTGGACAGCTCCAGGACATCCCATATGGAATGAGTCCAGAGCGCCGTTCGAGGATGGATGCCTGGGAAGTCCGCCTCGCCTTCCAATTGTCTCCTAGCAACAAGACAGTTTAGATCTAATGGATCTGCGGGAGCAACCGGGGTGGCTGAGTTGAAATGCACTTTCCAGAGGATGGGTCCTAACGTGTGTTTGTGTCCATGAGGGCCTTGGAATGGGGAGGTGGCACCGGGACCCTGAAGTATTCTCCTAAGCTTTGGCTTAGCTCCCATGCACAAGTTTCCTTGTGGATATCAGATTTGTTCTGATGGGTGCCTCAGGAAATCCCCTCTGCTGGTATTGAAATCCAGGCTTTTGAGGAGACATGCCTGTAAACCAAAGGAATGGATCCGATAATGGCCTCGGGTCCTGTCTGGTTCAATCTTCTTGGTATGAGTGGAGGTAGATGAGTGGAGGTAGATGCTCAGCCGGTATCAACTGCCCTTTTTTGTCCCGGGCGACCTACACTATTGGGATGGCCACAGGGACTTTGGAGGGTTCTCCTAATTTGTACGATTTTTGACAATGGAATGGGCAGAATTCCCATGGATTGGGTGGGGGCAGTCCTAATGTGTGGCTCCAGGGGCCCCAGCCTGGAGGGAGTGTGGCCCAGGACTTTGAGGACAGAAGACTGAAAACACAAACTCAGCTTAAGTTTGGGGACGTAGGTATGGCACGCCCGATCTACAAACCATGAGAAGAACTCTTCTGGATATATAGAATGAGCGAGTCTGAGGAGCTTGCTCAGTCTTTTGTCTCTGGATTTTGTTTCAGCGATGGCCGCGTAATGTTGAGGAGGTCTCATGGACCATGGACGAATCTTCCTCTCTGTGGATTTGGCCCGATCCCAATTGTTTTTCGTCAATCTGTGGGATGGGAGGACTGCTTTCAGGTTTGTTACCTCAGGTGTCCCAACAAAAGAGGAATTCCAAAGCAGAGCCCTGGGGAAGAGGGAAGGGACAACCCGAACTATGGTTAAAAATTGGGGCCTAGGGGCATGGCAAGCCCAATATGCTGTCTCTTCATATAGGCCCTGAGAGGCCTTACCTGAGGACTGGGCTCAGGCTGAGGGTTACAATGTGTGTTTGTGACCAATGTGGCCCGCAAGCATGGGCTGGGCCTCATGGGCCACGCTTGTTTCAACTACACTGAACGTTGGACAACATGCCAACCACAAGGTTTCTTGCCATGGGGAAAGAGTTCTGATTTCTGCATCATTTTCAACCCTGGGCAATGGTTGGAGATAAGGTCTAGGTTCTGTAGCCTGAAAACCGCAGTTGGGAAGAGATGACGACCTAAGGCCATGGCGGGTCCGATGTGCTCAGTGTGCGGCCAGCTGTCTGGGTGGTACCAGGAGGTCCAGGCTCAGGCTGGGTCAGAAGGGGAAATAGTGCCCAGGTCAGCCTATATGTTTGGGGTACAGCCGAATGGCGTGCAGGTTGATCCTCATTTGCGGTTTCGGGGTAGCCCTGAGGGCAATGTTTTACTTCTGTAGGGCAGGCAGAGTGCGGCATTGTAGTTCTGGATTGCCCAACTGGAGGGCTTGTGTGCCAGTAGTCTGAGGACGGAGTCTGAGAACCCAAGCTAAGCCTAGGTTTCTGGGTGAGGATATGGCAGGCACAATCTACAGACCTCAATCGAGATCTCGTGCATCTGAAGTCAGGGCAAGGATCAGACGATCGCTCAGTTTGGACTTTCTGCCCTGATGGCCCTTTCTTGAAGGGGGTTGGATCACGAGGACATGGGGGTTTTCCCACGATGGGAGTTGTGAGAAGCTCCAAACTGCAAAGATTCTTCTGCAGGACAATTGAGACCTGTTGGTTGGCTCCAGGCCAACGATTCCGAGCAGGGTTCTAAGGATGGATGGCTGGGTAGCCCACCTCGCATTCCAATGGTCTCCAAGCAACAAGACAGGTTAGATCTGCTGGATGTGGGGGGAAACCGAGGAGGCTGAGTTGAAATGGACTCTCCTGTGGATGTTTCCTAATATGTTTTTGTGTCTATGGAGACCTTGGAATGAAGCGGTGGCCCTGGGGCCCTGAAGGGTTCTCCTAAACAGAGGCTTTGACACAGCTCCAACGTGCATGTTTCCCATGTGTAGATGAGATTTGTTCTGATGGGTGAGTCAAGAAACAGCCATATGCTGGTATTGAAATCCAGGCCTCTGAGGAGAGATGCCTGGAAACCAACGCAATGGATCCGATTAGTCCCTAGGGGCCTGTTCGTTCCTTTTTACCTCTGGGGACATCAGTCTACGGGTCTGAGTGCAGGTAGGTGCTCAGATGGGCTCAGATTGCCCCTGTTTGTCCTGGGAAGCCACAACTATTGGGATGGCCTCAGGGACTTTGGAGGTTATCCTACTAGTAGGGTTGTGGCCATTGGAATGGGCACATACAATTCCTTTGGAGAGGGCAAGTACAGTCCTCAGGTTTGGCTCCAGGGCCCTGAGCCTGTAGGGTGTGTAGGCCAGAGCTGTTTGGACAGTTGTCTGAAAACACAAACTCGGCTTATGTTTTGGGTCATAGGTATGGCAGGACTGATCTACAGACCATGAGGAGAACACTTCGGGATATGAAAAAAGGGCGAGTGTGAGGCTCTTGCTCAAGTTTTTGTCTCTGGATATCGTGTCAATCATGGTCGTGAAATTGCCGGGTGACTTCATGGGAAATGGACGAGTCTTACTCTCTGGGGGTTCGGTACCGTCCAAAGAGTTTGGGGTCATTCTGGGGATGGAAGATTCCGTTTTTTTGTTGTTGTTGTCGATTTGTTTCATTTTGTTTTTCAACCCCCGATGTCCCACCAAATGAGGGATTCCAGAGTAGAGCCCTGGGGTGGGGCGACTGGACAACCAGAAATCTGGTTAAAAATTGGGGACTAGGGACATGTCAAGGCCATTATGACATCTAATGGTCCAGCCACTGAGAGGACTTACTAGAGGACAGGACTCACGCTGAGGTCCCAATGCGTGTTTATGCTCTCGTCGCACTCAAGAATGGGCGTGGCCTCAGGGTGAATGCTGGTTTCTCCTACACTGAACGTTGGACAACATGCCAACCACAAGGTTTCTTGCCATGGGTCAGGAAGAGTTCTGATTTCTGCATCACAGTCACCCGTGGGCAGTGATTGGAGATAAGGTCTAGGTTCTGAAGCCTGAAAACTGAGGTAGGGAAGAGATGATGACCTAAGGCCATGGCGGGTCTGATGTGCTCAGCGTGTGGTCAGCTGTCTGGGTGTTGGTCAACAGGTCCGGGCTCAGGTTGTGTCAGATAGTGCATTAGTGCCCAGGTTAGACTATATAATTTGGGTACCGTGTGCCTACCGAGTGCCGTGTAGGTTTATCCTCATTTAAGCTGCCTGGGCTGCTCATTAGGCAATATATTTTTGCTAGAGGGCAGGCAGAGTGCTTCATTGTCGGTCCGGAATTGCCAAACATGAGGGCTTCGGGGCCAGGAGAGTGAGGACGGAAGTCTGAGAACACAAGCTAGACTTCGGATTCAGGGTGAGGGCACGGCAGGTACCCCCTGCAGATCTGAACCAATATCTCATGCATCGGAAGTCAGGGCGAGGATCCGACGTTGGCTCAGGTTGGAGTTTCTGTGCATGACGGCCCCTTCATGAAGGGAGCGGAATCTCGAGGCCATGGAGGTTTTCCACGTTGGGAGATGTGGGATGTCCGCTTCAAGGATTCCTTCTGCGGGACAATTGAGACCTGTTGGACAGCTCCAGGACATCCCATATGGAATGACTCCAGAGCACCGTTCCAGGATGGATGACTGGGAAGTCCGCCTCGCCTTCCAATTGTCTCCTAGCAACAAGACAGTTTAGATCTAATGGATCTGCGGGAGCAACCGGGGTGGCTGAGTTGAAATGCACTTTCCAGAGGATGGGTCCTAACGTGTGTTTGTGTCCAAGAGGACCTTGGAATGGGGAGGTGGCACCGGGACCCTGAAGTATTCTCCTAAGCTTTGGCTTAGCTACCATGCACAAGTTTCCTTGTGGAGACGAGATTTGTTCTGATGGGTGCCTCAGGAAATCCCCTCTGCTGGTATTGGAATGCAGGCTTTTGAGGACACATGCCTGTAAACCAAAGCAATGGATTCGATAATGGCCTCGGGTCCTGTCTGGTTCAATCTCCTTGGTATGAGTGGAGGTAGATGAGTGGAGGTAGATGAGTGGAGGTAAATGCTCAGCCGGTATGAACCGCCCATTTTTCGTCCCGGGCGACCTACACTATTGGGATGGCCTCAAGGACTTTGGAGGGTTTTCCTAATTTGTACGATTTTTGACAATAGAATGGGCAGAATTCCCATGGATTGGGTGGGGGCAGTCCTAATGTGTGGCTCCAGGGGCCCCAGCCTGGAGGGAGTGTGGCCCAGGACTTTGAGGACAGAAGACTGAAAACACAAACTCAGCTTAAGTTTGGGGACGTAGGTATGGCACGCCCGATCTACAAACCATGAGAAGAACTCTTCAGGATATGAAGAATGAGCGAGTCTGAGGTGCTTTCTCAGGCTTTTTTCTCTGGATTTTGTTTCTGCAATGTCCGTGGAATGTTGGGGAGGTCTCATGGGCCATGGACGAATCTTCCTCTCTGTGGATTTGGCACGATCCCAATTGTTTTTCGTCAATCTGTGGGATGGGTGGACTCCTTTCAGGTTTGTTACCTCAGGTGTCCCACCAAAAGAGGAATACCAAAGCAGAGCCCTGGGGAAGAGTGAAGGGACAACCCGAACTATGGTTAAAAATTGGGGCCTAGGGGCATGGCAAGCCCAATATGCTGTCTCTTCATATAGGCCCTGAGAGGCCTTACCTGAGGACTGGGCTCAGGCTGAGGGTCACAATGTGTGTTTGTGACCAATGTGGCCCGCAAGCATGGGCTGGGCCTCATGGGCCACGCTTGATTCAACTACACTGAACATTGGACAACATGCCAACCACAAGGTTTCTTGCCATGGGGAAAGAGTTCTGATTTCAGCATCATTTTCAAACCTGGGCAGTGGTTGGAGATAAGGTCTAGGTTCTGGAGCCTGAAAACCGCAGTTGGGAAGAGATGACGACCTAAGGCCATGGCGGGTCCGATGTGCTCAGTGTGCGGCCAGCTGTCTGGGTGGGACCAGGAGGTCCAGGCTCAGGCTGGGTCAGAAGGGGAAATAGTGCCCAGGTCAGCCTATATGTTTGGGGTACAGCCGAATGGCGTGCAGGTTGATCCTCATTTGGGGAATCGGGGTAGCCCTGAGGGCAATATTTTAATTCTGTAGGGCAGGCAGAGTGCGGAATTGTAGTTCTGGTTGCCAAACTGGAGGGCCTGTGGGCCAGTAGTCTGAGGACGGAGTCTGAGAACCCAAGCTAAGCCTAGGTTTCTGGGTGAGGATATGGCAGGCACAATCTACAGGCCTCAATAGAGATCTCGTGCATCTGAAGTCAGGGCAAGGATCAGACGATCGCTCAGGTTGGACTTTCTGCCCTGATGGCCCTTTCTTGAAGGGGGTTGGATCACGAGGACATGGGGGTTTTCCCACGATGGGAGTTGTGAGAAGTTCCAAACTGCAAAGGTTCTTCTGCAGGACAATTGAGACCTGTTGGTTGGCTCCAGGCCAACGATTCCGAGCAGGGTTCTAAGGATGGATGGCTGGGTAGCCACCTCGCATTCCAATTGTCTCCAAGCAACAAGACAGGTTAGATCTGCTGGATGTGGGGGGCAACCGAGGAGGCTGAGTTGAAATGGACTCTCCTGTGGATGTGTCCTAATATGTTTTTGTGTCTATGGAGACCTTGGAATGAAGCGGTGGCCCTGGGGCCCTGAAGGGTTCTCCTAAACAGAGGCTTTGACACAGCTCCAACGTGCATGTTTCCCATGTGTAGATGAGATTTGTTCTGATGGGTGAGTCAAGAAACAGCCATATGCTGGTATTGAAATCCAGGCCTCTGAGGAGAGATGCCTGGAAAACAAAGCAATGGATCCGATTAGTGCCTAGGGGCCTGTTCGTTCCTTTTTACCTCTGGGGACATCAGTCTACGGGTCTGAGTGCAGGTAGGTGCTCAGATGGGCTCAGATTGCCCCTGTTTGTCCTGGGAAGCCACAACTATTGGGATGGCCTCAGGGACTTTGGAGGTTATCCTACTAGTAGGGTTGTGGCCATTGGAATGGGCACATACAATTCCCTTGGAGAGGGCAAGTACAGTCCTCAGGTTTGGCTCCAGGGCCCTGAGCCTGTAGGGTGTGTAGGCCAGAGCTGTTTGGACAGTTGTCTGAAAACACAAACTCGGCTTATGTTTTGGGTCATAGGTATGGCAGGACTGATCTACAGACCATGAGGAGAACACTTCGGGATATGAAAAAAGGGCGAGTGTGAGGCTCTTGCTCAAGTTTTTGTCTCTGGATATCGTGTCACTCATGGTCGTGAAATTGCCGGGTGACATCATGGGAAATGGACGAGTCTTACTCTCTGGGGGTTCGGTACCGTCCAAAGAGTTTGGGGTCATTCTGGGGATGGAAGATTCCGTTTTTTTGTTGTTGTTGTCGATTTGTTTCATTTTGTTTTTCAACCTCAGATGTCCCACCAAATGAGGGATTCCAGAGTAGAGCCCTGGGGTGGGGCGACTGGACAACCAGAAATCTGGTTAAAAATTGGGGACTAGGGACATGTCAAGCCCATTATGACATCTAATGGTCCAGCCACTGAGAGGACTTACTAGAGGACAGGACTCACGCTGAGGTCACAATGCGTGTTTATGCTCTCGTCGCACTCAAGAATGGGCGGGGCCTCAGGGTGAATGCTGGTTTCTCCTACACTGAACGTTGGACACATGCCAACCACAAGGTTTCTTGCCATGGGTCAGGAAGAGTTCTGATTTCTGCATCACAGTCACCCGTGGACAGTGATTGGAGATAAGGTCTAGGTTCTGAAGCCTGAAAACTGAGGTAGGGAAGAGATGATGACCTAAGGCCATGGCGGGTCTGATGTGCTCAGCGTGCGGTCAGCTGTCTGGGTGTTGGTCAGCAGGTCCGGGCTCAGGTTGTGTCAGACAGTGCATTAGTGCCCAGGTTAGACTATATAATTTGGGTACATTCGAGTGCCGTGTAGGTTTATCCTCATTTAAGCTGCCTGGGCTGCTCATTTGGCAATATATTTTTTCTAGAGGGAAGGCAGAGTGCTTCATTGACGGTCCGGAATTGCCAAACATGAGGGCTTCGGGGCCAGGAGAGTGAGGACGGAAGTCTGAGAACACAAGCTAGACTTCGGATTCAGAATGAGGGCACGGCAGGTACCCCCTGCAGATCTGAACCAATATCTCATGCATCTGAAGTCAGGGCGAGGATCCGACGTTGGCTCAGGTTGGAGTTTCTGTGCATGACGGCCCCTTCATGAAGGGAGCGGAATCTCGAGGCCATGGAGGTTTTCCACGTTGGGAGATGTGGGATGCTTCCTTCAAGGATTCCTTCTGCGGGACAATTGAGACCTGTTGGACAGCTCCAGGACGTCCCATAAGGAATGACTCCAGAGCACCGTTCCAGGATGGATGCCTGGGAAGTCCGCCTCGCCTTCCAATTGTCTCCTAGCAACAAGACAGTTTAGATCTAATGGATCTGCGGGAGCAACCGGGGTGGCTGAGTTGAAATGCATTTTCCAGAGGATGGGTCCTAACGTGTATTTGTGTCCATGAGGACCTTGGAATGGGGAGGTGGCACCGGGACCCTGAAGTATTCTCCTAAGCTTTGGCTTAGCTACCATGCACAAGTTTCCTTGTGGAGACGAGATTTGTTCTGATGAGTGCCTCAGGAAATCCCCTCTGCTGGTATTGGAATCCAGGCTTTTGAGGAGACATGCCTGTAAACCAAAGCAATGGATTCGATAATGGCCTCGGGTCCTGTCTGGTTCAATCTCCTTGGTATGAGTGGAGGTAGATGAGTGGAGGTAGATGCTCAGCCGGTATCAACTGCCCTTTTTTGTCCCGGGCGACCTACACTATTGGGATGGCCTCAGGGACTTTGGAGGGTTCTCCTAATTTGTACGATTTTTGACAATGGAATGGGCAGAATTCCCATGGATTGGGTGGGGGCAGTCCTAATGTGTGGCTCCAGGGGCCCCAGTCTGGAGGGAGTTTGGCCCAGGACTTTGAGGACAGAAGACTGAAAACACAAACTCAGCTTAAGTTTGGGGACGTAGGTATGGCACGCCCGATCTACAAACCATGAGAAGAACTCTTCAGGATATGAAGAATGAGCGAGTCTGAGGCGCTTGCTCAGGCTTTTTTCTATGGATTTTGTTTCTGCCATGGCCGTGGAATGTTGGGGAGGTCTCATGGGCCTTGGACGAATCTTCCTCTCTGTGGATTTGGCCCGATCCCAATTGGTTTTCGTCAATCTGTGGGATGGGAGGACACCTTTCAGGTTTGTTACCTCAGGTGTCCCACCAAAAGAGGAATTCCAAAGCAGAGCCCTGGGGAAGAGTGAAGGGACAACCCGAACTATGGTTAAAAATTGGGGCCTAGGGGGATGGCAAGCCCAATATGCTGTCTCTTCATATAGGCCCTGAGAGGCCTTACCTGAGGACTGGGCTCAGGCTGAGGGTCACAATGTGTGCTTTTGACCAATGTGGCCCGCAAGCATGGGCTGGGCCTCATGGGCCACGCTTGTTTCAACTACACTGAACATTGGACAACATGCCAACCACAAGGTTTCTTGCCATGGGGAAAGAGTTCTGATTTCTGCATCATTTTCAACCCTGGGCAGTGGTTGGAGATAAGGTCTAGGTTCTGGTGCCTGAAAACCGCAGTTGGGAAGAGATGACGACCTAAGGCCATCTCGGGTCCGATGTGCTCAGTGTGCGGCCAGCTGTCTGGGTGGGACCAGGAGGTCCAGGCTCAGGCTGGGTCAGAAGGGGAAATGGTGCCCAGGTCAGCCTATATATTTGGGGTACAGCCGAATGGCGTGCAGGATGATCCTCATTTGGGGATTCGGGGTAGCCCTGAGGGCAATATTTTACTTCTGTAGGGCAGGCAGAGTGCGGCATTGTAGTTCTGGATTGCCAAAATGGAGGGCCTGTGGGCCAGTAGTCTGAGGACGGAGTCTGAGAACCCAAGCTAAGCTTAGGTTTCTGGGTGAAGATATGGCAGGCACAATCTACAGGCCTCAATAGAGATCTCGTGCATCTGAGGTCAGGGCAAGGATCAGACAATCGCTCAGGTTGGACTTTCTGCCCTGATGGCCCTTTCTTGAAGGGGGTTGGATCAGGAGGACATGGGGGTTTTCCCACAATGGGAGTTGTGAGAAGCTCCAAACTGCAAAGATTCTTCTGCAGGACAATTGAGACCTGTTGGTTGGCTCCAGGCCAACGATTCCGAGCAGGGTTCTAAGGATGGATGGCTGGGTAGCCCACCTCGCATTCCAATTGTCTCCAAGCAACAAGACAAGTTAGATCTGCTGGATGTGGGGGACAACCGAGGAGGCTGAGTTGAAATGGACTCTCCTGGGGATGTGTCCTAATATGTTTTTGTGTCTATGGAGACCTTGGAATGAAGCGGTGGCCCTGGGGCCCTGAAGGGTTCTCCTAAACAGAGGCTTTGACACAGCTCCAACGTGCATGTTTCCCATGTGTAGATGGGATTTTTTCTGATGGGTGAGTCAAGAAACAGCCATATGCTGGTATTGAAATCCAGGCCTCTGAGGAGAGATGCCTGGAAACCAACGCAATGGATCCGATTAGTGCCTAGGGGCCTGTTCGTTCCTTTTTACCTCTGGGGACATCAGTCTACGGGTCTGAGTGCAGGTAGGTGCTCAGATGGGCTCAGATTGCCCCTGTTTGTCCTGGGAAGCCACAACTATTGGGATGGCCTCAGGGACTTTGGAGGTTATCCTACTAGTAGGGTTGTGGCCATTGGAAAGGGCACATACAATTCCCTTGGAGAAGGCAAGTACAGTCCTCAGGTTTGGCTCCAGGGCCCTGAGCCTGTAGGGTGTGTAGGCCAGAGCTGTTTGGACAGTTGTCTGAAAACACAAACTCGGCTTATGTTTTGGGTCATAGGTATGGCAGGACTGATCTACAGACCATGAGGAGAACACTTCGGGATATGAAAAAAGGGCGAGTGTGAGGCTCTTGCTCAAGTTTTTGTCTCTGGATATCGTGTCACTCATGGTCGTGAAATTGCCGGGTGACATCATGGGAAATGGACGAGTCTTACTCTCTGGGGGTTCGGTCCCGTCCAAAGAGTTTGGGGTCATTCTGGGGATGGAAGAAGTACGTTTTTTTGTTGTTGTTGTCGATTTGTTTCATTTTGTTTTTCAACCTCAGATGTCCCACCAAATGAGGGATTCCAGAGTAGAGCCCAGGGGTGGGGCGACTGGACAACCAGAAATATGGTTAAAAATTGGGGACTAGGGACATGTCAAGCCCATTATGACATCTAATGGTCCAACCACTGAGAGGACTTACTAGAGGACAGGACTCACGCTGAGGTCACAATGCGTGTTTCTGCTCTCGTCGCACTCAAGAATGGGCGGGGCCTCAGGGTGAATGCTGGTTTCTCCTACACTGAACGTTGGGCAACATGCCAACCACAAGGTTTCTTGCCATGGGTCAGGAAGAGTTCTGATTTCTGCATCACAGTCACCCGTGGGCAGTGATTGGAGATAAGGTCTAGGTTCTGAAGCCTGAAAACTGAGGTAGGGAAGAGATGATGACCTAAGGCCATGGCGGGTCTGATGTGCTCAGCGTGCGGTCAGCTGTCTGGGTGTTGGTCAGCAGGTCCGGGCTCAGGTTGTGTCAGACAGTGCATTAGTGCCCAGGTTAGACTATATAATTTGGGTACATTCGAGTGCCGTGTAGGTTTATCCTCATTTAAGCTGCCTGGGCTGCTCATTAGGCAATATATTTTTTCTAGAGGGCAGGCAGAGTGCTTCATTGTCGGTCCGGAATTGCCAAACTTGAGGGCTTCGGGGCCAGGAGAGTGAGGACGGAAGTCTGAGAACACAAGCTAGACTTCGGATTCAGGGTGAGGTCACGGTAGGTAGCCCCTGCAGATCTGAACCAATATCTCATGCATCTGAAGTCAGGGCGAGGATCCCACGTTGGCTCAGGTTGGAGTTTCTGTGCATGACGGCCCCTTCATGAAGGGAGCGGAATCTCGAGGCCATGGAGGTTTTCCACGTTGTGAGATGTGGGATGCCCCCTTCAAGGATTCCTTCTGCGGGACAATTGAGACCTGTTGGACAGCTCCAGGACATCCCATATGGAATGACTCCAGAGCACCGTTCCAGGATGGATGCCTGGGAAGTCCGCCTCGCCTTCCAATTGTCTCCTAGCAACAAGACAGTTTAGATCTAATGGATTCTCGGGAGCAACTGGGGTGGCTGATTTGAAATGCACTTTCCAGAGGATGGGTCCTAACGTGTATTTGTGTCCATGAGGACCTTGGAATGGGGAGGTGGCACTGGGACCCTTAAGTATTCTCCTAAGCTTTGGCTTAGCTACCATGCACAAGTTTCCTTGTGGAGACGAGATTTGTTCTGATGAGTGCCTCGGGAAATCCCCTCTGCTGGTATTGGAATCCAGGCTTTTGAGGAGACATGCCTGTAAACCAAAGCAATGGATTCGATAATGGCCTCGGCTCCTGTCTGGTTCAATCTCCTTGGTATGAATGGAGGTAGATGAGTGGAGGTAGATGCTCAGCCTGTATCAACCGCCCATTTTTTGTCCCGGGCGACCTACACTATTGGGATGGCCTCGGGGACTTTGGAGGGTTCTCCTAATTTGTACGATTTTTGACAATGGAATGGGCAGAATTGCCATGGATTGGGTGGGGGCAGTCCTAATGTGTGGCTCCAGGGGCCCCAGTCTGGAGGGAGTGTGGCCCAGGACTTTGAGGACAGAAGACTGAAAACACAAACTCAGCTTAAGTTTGGGGACGTAGGTATGGCACGCCCGATCTACAAACCATGAGAAGAACTCTTCAGGATATGAAGAATGAGCGAGTCTGAGGCGCTTGCTCAGGCTTTTTTCTATGGATTTTGTTTCTGCCATGGCCGTGGAATGTTGGGGAGGTCTCATGGGCCATGGACGAATCTTCCTCTCTGTAGATTTGGCCCGATCCCAATTGGTTTTCGTCAATCTGTGGGATGGGAGGACTCCTTTCAGGTTTGTTACCTCAGGTGTCCCACCAAAAGAGGAATTCCAAAGCAGAGCCCTGGGGAAGAGTGAAGGGACAACCCGAACTATGGTTAAAAATTGGGGCCTAGGGGCATGGCAAGCCCAATATGCTGTCTCTTCATATAGGCCCTGAGAGGCCTTACCTGAGGACTGGGCTCAGGCTGAGGGTTACAATGTGTGTTTGTGACCAATGTGGCCGCAAGCATGGGCTGGGCCTCATGGGCCACGCTTGATTCAACTACACTGAACGTTGGACAACATGCCAACCAAAAGGTTTCTTGCCATGGGGAAAGAGTTCTGATTTCAGCATCATTTTCAAACCTGGGCAGTGGTTGGAGATAAGGTCTAGGTTCTGGAGCCTGAAATCCGCAGTTGGGAAGAGATGAAGACCAAAGGCCATGGCGGGTCCGATGTGCTCAGTGTGCGGCCAGCTGTCTGGGTGGGACTAGGAGTTCCAGGCTCAGGCTGGGTCAGAAGGGGAAATAGTGCCCAGGTCAGCCTATATGTTTGGGGTACAGCCGAATGGCGTGCAGGTTGATCCTCATTTGGGGATTCGGGGTAGCCCTGAGGGCAATATTTCACTTCTGTAGGGCAGGCAGAGTGCGGCATTGTAGTTCTGGATTGCCAAACTGGAGGGCCTGTGGGCCAGTAGTCTGAGGACGGAGTCTGAGAACCCAAGCTAAGGCTAGGTTTCTGGGTGAGGATATGGCAGGCACAATCTACAGACCTCAATAGAGATCTCGTGCATCTGAAGTCAGGGCAAGGATCAGACGATCGCTCAGGTTGGACTTTCTGCCCTGATGGCCCTTTCTTGAAGGGGGTTGGATCACGAGGACATGGGGGTTTTCCCACGATGGGAGTTGTGAGAAGCTCCAAACTGCAAAGATTCTTCTGCAGGACAATTGAGACCTGTTGGTTGGCTCCAGGCCAACGATTCCGAGCAGGGTTCTAAGGATGGATGGCTGGGTAGCCCACCTCGCATTCCAATTGTCTCCAAGCAACAAGACAAGTTAGATCTGCTGGATGTGGGGGGCAACCGAGGAGGCTGAGTTGAAATGGACCCTCCTGAGGATGTGTCCTAATATGTTTTTGTGTCTATGGAGACCTTGGAATGAAGCGGTGGCCCTGGGGCCCTGAAGGGTTCTCCTAAACAGAGGCTTTGACACAGCTCCAACGTGCATGTTTCCCATGTGTAGATGAGATTTGTTCTGATGGGTGAGTCAAGAAACAGCCATATGCTGGTATTGAAATCCAGGCCTCTGAGGAGAGATGCCTGGAAACCAAAGCAATGGATCCGATTAGTGCCTAGGGGCCTGTTCGTTCCTTTTTACCTCTGGGGACATCAGTCTACGGGTCTGAGTGCAGGTAGGTGCTCAGATGGGCTCAGATTGCCCCTGTTTGTTTTGGGAAGCCACAAATATTGGGATGGCCTCAAGGACTTTGGAGGTTATCCTACTAGTAGGGTTGTGGCCATTGGAATGGGCACATACAATTCCCTTGGAGAGGGCAAGTACAGTCCTCAGGTTTGGTTCCAGGGCCCTGAGCCTGTAGGGTGTGTAGGCCAGACCTGTTTGGACAGTTGTCTGAAAACACAAACTCGGCTTATGTTTTGGGTCATAGGTATGGCAGGACTGATCTACAGACCATGAGGAGAACACTTCGGGATATGAAAAAAGGGCGAGTGTGAGGCTCTTGCTCAAGTTTTTGTCTCTGGATATCGTGTCACTCATGGTCGTGAAATTGCCGGGTGACATCATGGGAAATGGACGAGTCTTACTCTCTGGGGGTTCGGTCCCGTCCAAAGAGTTTGGGGTCATTCTGGGGATGGAAGAAGTACGTTTTTTTGTTGTTGTTGTCGATTTGTTTCATTTTGTTTTTCAACCTCAGATGTCCCACCAAATGAGGGATTCCAGAGTAGAGCCCTGGGGTGGGGCGACTGGACAACCAGAAATCTGGTTAAAAATTGGGGACTAGGGACATGTCAAGCCCATTATGACATCCAATGGTCCAGCCACTGAGAGGACTTACTAGAGGACAGGACTCACGCTGAGGTTACAATGCGTGTTTATTCTGTCGTCGCACTCAAGAATAGGCGGGGCCTCAGGGTGAATGCTGGTTTCTCCTACACTGAACTTTGGACAACATGCCAACCACAAGGTTTCTTGCCATGGGTCAGGAAGAGTTCTGATTTCTGCATCACAGTCACCCGTGGGCAGTGATTGGAGATAAGGTCTAGGTTCTGAAGCCTGAAAACTGAGGTAGGGAAGAGATGATGACCTAAGGCCATGGCGGGTCTGATGTGATCAGCGTGCGGTCAGCTGTCTGGGTGTTGGTCAGCAGGTCCGGGCTCAGGTTGTGTCAGACAGTGCATTAGTGCCCAGGTTAGACTATATAATTTGGGTACATTCGAGTGCCGTGTAGGTTTATCCTCATTTAAGCTGCCTGGGCTGCTCATTAGGCAATATATTTTTTCTAGAGGGCAGGCAGAGTGCTTCATTGTCGGTCCGGAATAGCCAAACTTGAGGTCTTCGGGGCCTGGAGAGTGAGGACGGAAGTCTGAGAACACAAGCTAGACTTCGGCTTCAGGGTGAGGGCACGGCAGGTACCCCCTGCAGATCTGAACCAATATCTCATGCATCTGAAGTCAGGGCGAGGATCCGACGTTGGCTCAGGTTGGAGTTTCTGTGCATGACGGCCCCTTCATGAAGGGAGCGGAATCTCGAGGCCATGGAGGTTTTCCACGCTGGGAGATTTGGGATGCCCCCTTCAAGGATTCCTTCTGCGGGACAATTGAGACCTTTTGGACAGCTCCAGGACATCCCATATGGAATGACTCCAGAGCACCGTTCGAGGATGGATGCCTGGGAAGTCCGCCTCGCCTTCCAATTGTCTCCTAGCAACAAGGCAGTTTAGATCTAATGGATCTGCGGGAGCAACCGGGGTGGCTGAGAAAAATGCACTTTCCAGAGGATGGGTCCTAACGTGTGTTTGTGTCCATGAGGGCCTTGGAATGGGGAGGTGGCACCGGGACACTGAAGTATTCTCCTAAGCTTTGGCTTAGCTCCCATGCACAAGTTTCCTTGAGGATATGAGATTTGTTCTGATGGGTGCCTCAGGAAATCCCCTCTGCTGGTATTGAAATCCAGGCTTTTGAGGAGACATGCCTGTAAACCAAAGCAATGGATCCGATAATGGCCTCGGGTCCTGTCTGGTTCAATCTTCTTGGTATGAGTGGAGGTAGATGAGTGGAGGTAGATGCTCAGCCGGTATCAACTGCCCTTTTTTGTCCCGGGCGACCTACACTATTGGGATGGCCCCAGGGACTTTGGAGTGTTCTCCTAATTTGTACGATTTTTGACAATGGAATGGGCAGAATTCCCATGGATTGGGTGGGGGCAGTCCTAATGTGTGGCTCCAGGGGCCCCAGCCTGGAGGGAGTGTGGCTCAGGACTTTGAGGACAGAAGACTGAAAACACAAACTCAGCTTAAGTTTGGGGACGTAGGTATGGCACGCCCGATCTACAAACCATGAGAAGAACTCTTCCGGATATGAAAAATGAGCGAGTCTGAGGCGCTTGCTCAGGCTTTTGTCTCTGGATTTTGTTTCAGCGATGGCCGTGGAATGTTGGGGAGGTCTCATGGGCCATGGACGAATCTTCCTCTCTGTGGATTTGGCCCGATCCCAATTGTTTTTCGTCAATCTGTGGGATGGGAGGACTCCTTTCAGGTTTGTTACCTCAGGTGTCCCACCAAAAGAAGAATTCCAAAGCAGAGCCCTGGGGAAGAGTGAACGGACAACCCGAACTATGGTTAAAAATTGCGGCCTATGGGCTTGGCAAGCCCAATATGCTGTCTCTTCATATAGGCCCTGAGAGGCCTTACCTGAGGACTGGGCTCAGGCTGAGGGTCACAATGTGTGTTTGTGACCAATGTGGCCCGCAAGCATGGGCTGGGCCTCATGGGCCACGCTTGTTTCAACTACACTGAACGTTGGACAACATGCCAAACACAAGGTTTCTTGCCATGGGGAAAGAGTTCTGATTTCTGCATCATTTTCAACCCTGGGCAGTGGTTGGAGATAAGGTCTAGGTTCTGGAGCCTGAAAACCGCAGTTGGGAAGAGATGACGACCTAAGGCCATTGCGGGTCCGATGTGCTCAGTGTGCGGCCAGCTGTCTGGTTGGGACCAGGAGGTCCAGGCTCAGGCTGGGTCAGAAGAGGAAATAGTGCCCAGGTCAGCCTATATGTTTGGGGTACAGCCGAATGGCGTGCAGGTTGATCCTCATTTGCGGTTTCGGGGTAGCCCTGAGGGCAATGTTTTACTTCTGTAGGGCAGGTAGAGTGCGGCATTGTAGTTCTGGATTGCCCAACTGGAGGGCTTGTGGGCCAGTAGTCTGAGGACGGAGTCTGAGAACCCAAGCTAGGCCTAGGTTTCTGGTGAGGATATGGCAGGCACAATCTACAGACCTCAATCGAGATCTCGTGCATCTGAAGTCAGGGCAAGGATCAGACGATCGCTCAGGTTGGACTTTCTGCCCTGATGGCCCTTTCTTGAAGGGGGTTGGATCACGAGGACATGGGGGTTTTCCCACGATGGGAGTTGTGAGAAGCTCCAAACTGCAAAGATTCTTCTGCAGGACAATTGAGACCTGTTGGTTGGCTCCAGGCCAACGATTCCGAGCAGGGTCCTAAGGATGGATGGATGGGTAGCCCACCTCGCATTCCAATGGTCTCCAAGCAACAAGACAGGTTAGATCTGCTGGATGTGGGGGGCAACCGAGGAGGCTGAGTTGAAATGGACTCTCCTGTGGATGTGTCCTAATATGTTTTTGTGTCTATGGAGACCTTGGAATGAAGCGGTGGCCTTGGGGCTCTGAAGGGTTCTCCTAAACAGAGGCTTTGACACAGCTCCAACGTGCATGTTTCCCATGTGTAGATGAGATTTGTTCTGATGGGTGAGTCAAGAAACAGCCATATGCTGGTATTGAAATCCAGGCCTCTGAGGAGAGATGCCTGGAAACCAAAGCAATGGATCCGATTAGAGCCTAGGGGCCTGTTCGTTCCTTTTTACCTCTGGGGACATCAGTCTACGGGTCTGAGTGCAGGTAGGTGCTCAGATGGGCTCAGATTGCCCCTGTTTGTCCTGGGAAGCCACAACTATTGGGATGGCCTCAGGGACTTTGGAGGTTATCCTACTAGTAGGGTTGTGGCCATTGGAATGGGCACATACAATTCCCTTGGAGAGGGAAAGTACAGTCCTCAGGTTTGGCTCCAGGGCCCTGAGCCTGTAGGGTGTGTAGGCCAGAGCTGTTTGGACAGTTGTCTGAAAACACAAACTCGGCTTATGTTTTGGGTCATAGGTATGGCAGGACTGATCTACAGACCATGAGGAGAACACTTCGGGATATGAAAAAAGGGCGAGTGTGAGGCTCTTGCTCAAGTTTTTGTCTCTGGATATCGTGTCACTCATGGTCGTGAAATTGCCGGGTGACATCATGGGAAATGGACGAGTCTTACTCTCTGGGGGTTCGGTCCCGTCCAAAGAGTTTGGGGTCATTCTGGGGATGGAAGAAGTACGTTTTTTTGTTGTTGTTGTCGATTTGTTTCATTTTGTTTTTCAACCTCAGATGTCCCACCAAATGAGGGATTCCAGAGTAGAGCCCAGGGGTGGGGCGACTGGACAACCAGAAATATGGTTAAAAATTGGGGACTAGGGACATGTCAAGCCCATTATGACATCTAATGGTCCAACCACTGAGAGGACTTACTAGAGGACAGGACTCACGCTGAGGTCACAATGCGTGTTTCTGCTCTCGTCGCACTCAAGAATGGGCGGGGCCTCAGGGTGAATGCTGGTTTCTCCTACACTGAACGTTGGGCAACATGCCAACCACAAGGTTTCTTGCCATGGGTCAGGAAGAGTTCTGATTTCTGCATCACAGTCACCCGTGGGCAGTGATTGGAGATAAGGTCTAGGTTCTGAAGCCTGAAAACTGAGGTAGGGAAGAGATGATGACCTAAGGCCATGGCGGGTCTGATGTGCTCAGCGTGCGGTCAGCTGTCTGGGTGTTGGTCAGCAGGTCCGGGCTCAGGTTGTGTCAGACAGTGCATTAGTGCCCAGGTTAGACTATATAATTTGGGTACATTCGAGTGCCGTGTAGGTTTATCCTCATTTAAGCTGCCTGGGCTGCTCATTAGGCAATATATTTTTTCTAGAGGGCAGGCAGAGTGCTTCATTGTCGGTCCGGAATTGCCAAACTTGAGGGCTTCGGGGCCAGGAGAGTGAGGACGGAAGTCTGAGAACACAAGCTAGACTTCGGATTCAGGGTGAGGTCACGGTAGGTAGCCCCTGCAGATCTGAACCAATATCTCATGCATCTGAAGTCAGGGCGAGGATCCCACGTTGGCTCAGGTTGGAGTTTCTGTGCATGACGGCCCCTTCATGAAGGGAGCGGAATCTCGAGGCCATGGAGGTTTTCCACGTTGTGAGATGTGGGATGCCCCCTTCAAGGATTCCTTCTGCGGGACAATTGAGACCTGTTGGACAGCTCCAGGACATCCCATATGGAATGACTCCAGAGCACCGTTCCAGGATGGATGCCTGGGAAGTCCGCCTCGCCTTCCAATTGTCTCCTAGCAACAAGACAGTTTAGATCTAATGGATTCTCGGGAGCAACTGGGGTGGCTGATTTGAAATGCACTTTCCAGAGGATGGGTCCTAACGTGTATTTGTGTCCATGAGGACCTTGGAATGGGGAGGTGGCACTGGGACCCTTAAGTATTCTCCTAAGCTTTGGCTTAGCTACCATGCACAAGTTTCCTTGTGGAGACGAGATTTGTTCTGATGAGTGCCTCGGGAAATCCCCTCTGCTGGTATTGGAATCCAGGCTTTTGAGGAGACATGCCTGTAAACCAAAGCAATGGATTCGATAATGGCCTCGGCTCCTGTCTGGTTCAATCTCCTTGGTATGAATGGAGGTAGATGAGTGGAGGTAGATGCTCAGCCTGTATCAACCGCCCATTTTTTGTCCCGGGCGACCTACACTATTGGGATGGCCTCGGGGACTTTGGAGGGTTCTCCTAATTTGTACGATTTTTGACAATGGAATGGGCAGAATTGCCATGGATTGGGTGGGGGCAGTCCTAATGTGTGGCTCCAGGGGCCCCAGTCTGGAGGGAGTGTGGCCCAGGACTTTGAGGACAGAAGACTGAAAACACAAACTCAGCTTAAGTTTGGGGACGTAGGTATGGCACGCCCGATCTACAAACCATGAGAAGAACTCTTCAGGATATGAAGAATGAGCGAGTCTGAGGCGCTTGCTCAGGCTTTTTTCTATGGATTTTGTTTCTGCCATGGCCGTGGAATGTTGGGGAGGTCTCATGGGCCATGGACGAATCTTCCTCTCTGTAGATTTGGCCCGATCCCAATTGGTTTTCGTCAATCTGTGGGATGGGAGGACTCCTTTCAGGTTTGTTACCTCAGGTGTCCCACCAAAAGAGGAATTCCAAAGCAGAGCCCTGGGGAAGAGTGAAGGGACAACCCGAACTATGGTTAAAAATTGGGGCCTAGGGGCATGGCAAGCCCAATATGCTGTCTCTTCATATAGGCCCTGAGAGGCCTTACCTGAGGACTGGGCTCAGGCTGAGGGTTACAATGTGTGTTTGTGACCAATGTGGCCGCAAGCATGGGCTGGGCCTCATGGGCCACGCTTGATTCAACTACACTGAACGTTGGACAACATGCCAACCAAAAGGTTTCTTGCCATGGGGAAAGAGTTCTGATTTCAGCATCATTTTCAAACCTGGGCAGTGGTTGGAGATAAGGTCTAGGTTCTGGAGCCTGAAATCCGCAGTTGGGAAGAGATGAAGACCAAAGGCCATGGCGGGTCCGATGTGCTCAGTGTGCGGCCAGCTGTCTGGGTGGGACTAGGAGTTCCAGGCTCAGGCTGGGTCAGAAGGGGAAATAGTGCCCAGGTCAGCCTATATGTTTGGGGTACAGCCGAATGGCGTGCAGGTTGATCCTCATTTGGGGATTCGGGGTAGCCCTGAGGGCAATATTTCACTTCTGTAGGGCAGGCAGAGTGCGGCATTGTAGTTCTGGATTGCCAAACTGGAGGGCCTGTGGGCCAGTAGTCTGAGGACGGAGTCTGAGAACCCAAGCTAAGGCTAGGTTTCTGGGTGAGGATATGGCAGGCACAATCTACAGACCTCAATAGAGATCTCGTGCATCTGAAGTCAGGGCAAGGATCAGACGATCGCTCAGGTTGGACTTTCTGCCCTGATGGCCCTTTCTTGAAGGGGGTTGGATCACGAGGACATGGGGGTTTTCCCACGATGGGAGTTGTGAGAAGCTCCAAACTGCAAAGATTCTTCTGCAGGACAATTGAGACCTGTTGGTTGGCTCCAGGCCAACGATTCCGAGCAGGGTTCTAAGGATGGATGGCTGGGTAGCCCACCTCGCATTCCAATTGTCTCCAAGCAACAAGACAAGTTAGATCTGCTGGATGTGGGGGGCAACCGAGGAGGCTGAGTTGAAATGGACCCTCCTGAGGATGTGTCCTAATATGTTTTTGTGTCTATGGAGACCTTGGAATGAAGCGGTGGCCCTGGGGCCCTGAAGGGTTCTCCTAAACAGAGGCTTTGACACAGCTCCAACGTGCATGTTTCCCATGTGTAGATGAGATTTGTTCTGATGGGTGAGTCAAGAAACAGCCATATGCTGGTATTGAAATCCAGGCCTCTGAGGAGAGATGCCTGGAAACCAAAGCAATGGATCCGATTAGTGCCTAGGGGCCTGTTCGTTCCTTTTTACCTCTGGGGACATCAGTCTACGGGTCTGAGTGCAGGTAGGTGCTCAGATGGGCTCAGATTGCCCCTGTTTGTTTTGGGAAGCCACAAATATTGGGATGGCCTCAAGGACTTTGGAGGTTATCCTACTAGTAGGGTTGTGGCCATTGGAATGGGCACATACAATTCCCTTGGAGAGGGCAAGTACAGTCCTCAGGTTTGGTTCCAGGGCCCTGAGCCTGTAGGGTGTGTAGGCCAGACCTGTTTGGACAGTTGTCTGAAAACACAAACTCGGCTTATGTTTTGGGTCATAGGTATGGCAGGACTGATCTACAGACCATGAGGAGAACACTTCGGGATATGAAAAAAGGGCGAGTGTGAGGCTCTTGCTCAAGTTTTTGTCTCTGGATATCGTGTCACTCATGGTCGTGAAATTGCCGGGTGACATCATGGGAAATGGACGAGTCTTACTCTCTGGGGGTTCGGTCCCGTCCAAAGAGTTTGGGGTCATTCTGGGGATGGAAGAAGTACGTTTTTTTGTTGTTGTTGTCGATTTGTTTCATTTTGTTTTTCAACCTCAGATGTCCCACCAAATGAGGGATTCCAGAGTAGAGCCCTGGGGTGGGGCGACTGGACAACCAGAAATCTGGTTAAAAATTGGGGACTAGGGACATGTCAAGCCCATTATGACATCCAATGGTCCAGCCACTGAGAGGACTTACTAGAGGACAGGACTCACGCTGAGGTTACAATGCGTGTTTATTCTGTCGTCGCACTCAAGAATAGGCGGGGCCTCAGGGTGAATGCTGGTTTCTCCTACACTGAACTTTGGACAACATGCCAACCACAAGGTTTCTTGCCATGGGTCAGGAAGAGTTCTGATTTCTGCATCACAGTCACCCGTGGGCAGTGATTGGAGATAAGGTCTAGGTTCTGAAGCCTGAAAACTGAGGTAGGGAAGAGATGATGACCTAAGGCCATGGCGGGTCTGATGTGATCAGCGTGCGGTCAGCTGTCTGGGTGTTGGTCAGCAGGTCCGGGCTCAGGTTGTGTCAGACAGTGCATTAGTGCCCAGGTTAGACTATATAATTTGGGTACATTCGAGTGCCGTGTAGGTTTATCCTCATTTAAGCTGCCTGGGCTGCTCATTAGGCAATATATTTTTTCTAGAGGGCAGGCAGAGTGCTTCATTGTCGGTCCGGAATAGCCAAACTTGAGGTCTTCGGGGCCTGGAGAGTGAGGACGGAAGTCTGAGAACACAAGCTAGACTTCGGCTTCAGGGTGAGGGCACGGCAGGTACCCCCTGCAGATCTGAACCAATATCTCATGCATCTGAAGTCAGGGCGAGGATCCGACGTTGGCTCAGGTTGGAGTTTCTGTGCATGACGGCCCCTTCATGAAGGGAGCGGAATCTCGAGGCCATGGAGGTTTTCCACGCTGGGAGATTTGGGATGCCCCCTTCAAGGATTCCTTCTGCGGGACAATTGAGACCTTTTGGACAGCTCCAGGACATCCCATATGGAATGACTCCAGAGCACCGTTCGAGGATGGATGCCTGGGAAGTCCGCCTCGCCTTCCAATTGTCTCCTAGCAACAAGGCAGTTTAGATCTAATGGATCTGCGGGAGCAACCGGGGTGGCTGAGAAAAATGCACTTTCCAGAGGATGGGTCCTAACGTGTGTTTGTGTCCATGAGGGCCTTGGAATGGGGAGGTGGCACCGGGACACTGAAGTATTCTCCTAAGCTTTGGCTTAGCTCCCATGCACAAGTTTCCTTGAGGATATGAGATTTGTTCTGATGGGTGCCTCAGGAAATCCCCTCTGCTGGTATTGAAATCCAGGCTTTTGAGGAGACATGCCTGTAAACCAAAGCAATGGATCCGATAATGGCCTCGGGTCCTGTCTGGTTCAATCTTCTTGGTATGAGTGGAGGTAGATGAGTGGAGGTAGATGCTCAGCCGGTATCAACTGCCCTTTTTTGTCCCGGGCGACCTACACTATTGGGATGGCCCCAGGGACTTTGGAGTGTTCTCCTAATTTGTACGATTTTTGACAATGGAATGGGCAGAATTCCCATGGATTGGGTGGGGGCAGTCCTAATGTGTGGCTCCAGGGGCCCCAGCCTGGAGGGAGTGTGGCTCAGGACTTTGAGGACAGAAGACTGAAAACACAAACTCAGCTTAAGTTTGGGGACGTAGGTATGGCACGCCCGATCTACAAACCATGAGAAGAACTCTTCCGGATATGAAAAATGAGCGAGTCTGAGGCGCTTGCTCAGGCTTTTGTCTCTGGATTTTGTTTCAGCGATGGCCGTGGAATGTTGGGGAGGTCTCATGGGCCATGGACGAATCTTCCTCTCTGTGGATTTGGCCCGATCCCAATTGTTTTTCGTCAATCTGTGGGATGGGAGGACTCCTTTCAGGTTTGTTACCTCAGGTGTCCCACCAAAAGAAGAATTCCAAAGCAGAGCCCTGGGGAAGAGTGAACGGACAACCCGAACTATGGTTAAAAATTGCGGCCTATGGGCTTGGCAAGCCCAATATGCTGTCTCTTCATATAGGCCCTGAGAGGCCTTACCTGAGGACTGGGCTCAGGCTGAGGGTCACAATGTGTGTTTGTGACCAATGTGGCCCGCAAGCATGGGCTGGGCCTCATGGGCCACGCTTGTTTCAACTACACTGAACGTTGGACAACATGCCAAACACAAGGTTTCTTGCCATGGGGAAAGAGTTCTGATTTCTGCATCATTTTCAACCCTGGGCAGTGGTTGGAGATAAGGTCTAGGTTCTGGAGCCTGAAAACCGCAGTTGGGAAGAGATGACGACCTAAGGCCATTGCGGGTCCGATGTGCTCAGTGTGCGGCCAGCTGTCTGGTTGGGACCAGGAGGTCCAGGCTCAGGCTGGGTCAGAAGAGGAAATAGTGCCCAGGTCAGCCTATATGTTTGGGGTACAGCCGAATGGCGTGCAGGTTGATCCTCATTTGCGGTTTCGGGGTAGCCCTGAGGGCAATGTTTTACTTCTGTAGGGCAGGTAGAGTGCGGCATTGTAGTTCTGGATTGCCCAACTGGAGGGCTTGTGGGCCAGTAGTCTGAGGACGGAGTCTGAGAACCCAAGCTAGGCCTAGGTTTCTGGTGAGGATATGGCAGGCACAATCTACAGACCTCAATCGAGATCTCGTGCATCTGAAGTCAGGGCAAGGATCAGACGATCGCTCAGGTTGGACTTTCTGCCCTGATGGCCCTTTCTTGAAGGGGGTTGGATCACGAGGACATGGGGGTTTTCCCACGATGGGAGTTGTGAGAAGCTCCAAACTGCAAAGATTCTTCTGCAGGACAATTGAGACCTGTTGGTTGGCTCCAGGCCAACGATTCCGAGCAGGGTCCTAAGGATGGATGGATGGGTAGCCCACCTCGCATTCCAATGGTCTCCAAGCAACAAGACAGGTTAGATCTGCTGGATGTGGGGGGCAACCGAGGAGGCTGAGTTGAAATGGACTCTCCTGTGGATGTGTCCTAATATGTTTTTGTGTCTATGGAGACCTTGGAATGAAGCGGTGGCCTTGGGGCTCTGAAGGGTTCTCCTAAACAGAGGCTTTGACACAGCTCCAACGTGCATGTTTCCCATGTGTAGATGAGATTTGTTCTGATGGGTGAGTCAAGAAACAGCCATATGCTGGTATTGAAATCCAGGCCTCTGAGGAGAGATGCCTGGAAACCAAAGCAATGGATCCGATTAGAGCCTAGGGGCCTGTTCGTTCCTTTTTACCTCTGGGGACATCAGTCTACGGGTCTGAGTGCAGGTAGGTGCTCAGATGGGCTCAGATTGCCCCTGTTTGTCCTGGGAAGCCACAACTATTGGGATGGCCTCAGGGACTTTGGAGGTTATCCTACTAGTAGGGTTGTGGCCATTGGAATGGGCACATACAATTCCCTTGGAGAGGGAAAGTACAGTCCTCAGGTTTGGCTCCAGGGCCCTGAGCCTGTAGGGTGTGTAGGCCAGAGCTGTTTGGACAGTTGTCTGAAAACACAAACTCGGCTTATGTTTTGGGTCATAGGTATGGCAGGACTGATCTACAGACCATGAGGAGAACACTTCGGGATATGAAAAAAGGGCGAGTGTGAGGCTCTTGCTCAAGTTTTTGTCTCTGGATATCGTGTCACTCATGGTCGTGAAATTGCCGGGTGACTTCATGGGAAATGGACGAGTCTTACTCTCTGGGGGTTCGGTCCCGTCCAAAGAGTTTGGGGTCATTCTGGGGATGGAAGAAGTCCGTTTTTTTGTTGTTGTTGTCGATTTGTTTCATTTTGTTTTTCAACCTCAGATGTCCCACCAAATGAGGGATTCCAGAGTAGAGCCCTGGGGTGGGGCGACTGGACAACCAGAAATCTGGTTAAAAATTGGGGACTAGGGATATGTCAAGCCCATTATGACATCTAATGGTCCAGCCACTGAGAGGACTTACTAGAGGACAGGACTCACGCTGAGGTCACAATGCGTGTTTATGCTCTCGTCGCACGCAAGAATGGGCGGGGCCTCAGGGTGAATGCTGGTTTCTACTACACTGAACGTTGGACAACATGCCAACCACAAGGTTTCTTGCCATGGGTCAGGAAGAGTTCTGATTTCTGCATCACAGTCACCCGTGGGCAGTGATTGGAGATAAGGTCTAGGTTCTGAAGCCTGAAAACTGAGGTAGGGAAGAGATGATGACCTAAGGCCATGGCGGGTCTGATGTGCTCAGCGTGCGGTCAGCTGTCTGGGTGTTGGTCAGCAGGTCCGGGCTCAGGTTGTGTCAGACAGTGCATTAGTGCCCAGGTTAGACTATATAATTTGGGTACATTCGAGTGCCGTGTAGGTATATCCTCATTTAAGCTGCCTGGGCTGCTCATTAGGCAATATATTTTTTCTAGAGGGCAGGCAGAGTGCTTCATTGTCGGTCCGCAATTGCCAAACTTGAGGGCTTCGGGGCCAGGAGAGTGAGGATGGAAGTCTGAGAACACAAGCTAGACTTCGGATTCAGGGTGAGGGCACGGCAGGTACCCCCTGCAGATCTGAACCAATATCTCATGCATCTGAAGTCAGGGCGAGGATCCGACGTTGGCTCAGGTTGGAGTTTCTGTGCATGACGGCCCCTTCATGAAGGGAGCGGAATCTCGAGGCCATGGAGGTTTTCCACGTTGGGAGATGTGGGATGCCCCCTTCAAGGATTCCTTCTGCGGGACAATTGAGACCTGTTGGACAGCTCCAGTTCATCCCTTATGGAATGACTCCAGAGCACCATTCCAGGATGGATGCCTGGGAAGTCCGCCTCGCCTTCCAATTGTCTCCTAGCAACAAGACAGTTTAGATCTAATGGATCTGCGGGAGCAACCGGGGTGGCTGAGTTGAAATGCACTTTCCAGAGGATGGGTCCTAACGTGTGTTTGTGTCCATGAGGGCCTTGGAATGGGGAGGTGGCACCGGGACCCTGAAGTATTCTCCTAAGCTTTGGCATAACTCCCATGCACAAGTTTCCTTTTGGAGACGAGATTTGTTCTGATGGGTGCCTCAGGAAATCCCCTCTGCTGGTATTGGAATCCAGGCTTTTGAGGAGACATGCCTGTAAACCAAAGCAATGGATCCGATAATGGCCTCGGGTCCTGTCTGGTTCAATCTTCTTGGTATGAGTGGAGGTAGATGAGTGGAGGTAGATGCTCAGCCGGTATCAACCGCCCATTTTTTGTCCGGGCGACCTACACTAATGGGATGGCCTCAAGGACTTTGGAGGGTTCTCCTAATTTGTACGATTTTGGAAAATGGAATGGGCAGAATTCCCATGGATTGGGTGGGGGCAGTCCTAATGTGTGGCTCCAGGGGCCCCAGCCTGGAGGGAGTGTGGCCCAGGACTTTGAGGACAGAAGACTGAAAACACAAACTCAGCTTAAGTTTGGGGACGTAGGTATGGCACGCCCGATCTACAAACCCTGAGAAGAACTCTTCAGGATATGAAGAATGAGCGAGTCTGAGGAGCTTGCTCAGGCTTTTGTCTCTGGATTTTGTTTCAGCGATGGCCGTGGAATGTTGGGGAGGTCTCATGGGCCATGGACGAATCTTCCTCTCTGTGGATTTGGCCCGATCCCAATTGTTTTTCGTCAATCTGTGGGATGGGAGGACTCCTTCAGGTTTGTTACCTCATGTGTCCCACCAAAAGAGGAATTCCAAAGCAGAGCCCTGGGGAAGAGTGAAGGGACAACCCGAACTATGGTTAAAAATTGGGGCCTAGGGGCATGGCAAGCCCAATATGCTGTCTCTTCATATAGGCCCTGAGAGGCCTTACCTGAGGACTGGACTCAGGCTGAGGGTCACAATGTGTGTTTGTGACCAATGTGGCCCGCAAGCATGGGCTGGGCCTCATGGGCCACGCTTATTTCAACTACACTGAACGTTGGACAACATGCCAACCACAAGGTTTCTTGCCATAAGGAAAGAGTTCTGATTTCTGCATCAATTTCCACCCGGGCAGTGGTTGGAGATAAGGTCTAGGTTCTGGAGCCTGAAAACCGCAGTTGGGAAGAGATGACGACCTAAGGCCATGGCGAGTCCGATGTGCTCAGTGTGCAGCCAGCTGTCTGTGTGGGACCAGGAGGTCCAGGCTCAGGCTCGGTCAGAAGGGGAAATAGTGCCCAGGTCAGTATATGTTTGGGGTACAGCCGAATGGCGTGCAGGTTGATCCTCATTTGCGGTTTCGGTGTAGCCCTGAGGGCAATGTTTGACTTCTGTAGGGCAGGCAGAGTGCGGCATTGTAGTTCTGGATTGCCAAACTGGAGAGCTTGTGGGCCAGTAGTCTGAGGACGAAGTCTGAGAACCCAAGCTAGGCCTAGGTTTCTGGGTGAGGATATGGCAGGCACAATCTACAGACCTCAATGGAGATCTCGTGCATCTGAAGTCAGGGCAAGGATCAGACGATCGCTCAGGTTGGACTTTCTGCCCTGATGGCCCTTTCTTGAAGGGGGTTGGATAACGAGGACATGGGGGTTTTCCCACGATGGGAGTTGTGAGAACCTCCAAACTGCAAAGATTCTTCTGCAGGACAATTGAGACCTGTTGGTTGGCTCCAGGCCAACGATTCCAAGCAGGGTTCTAAGGATGGATGGCTGGGTAGCCCACCTCGCATTCCAATGGTCTCCAAGCAACAAGACAGGTTAGATCTGCTGGATGTGGGGGGCAACCGA
Source organism: Mustela nivalis (assembly GCF_964662115.1). Taxonomy (NCBI): domain Eukaryota; kingdom Metazoa; phylum Chordata; class Mammalia; order Carnivora; family Mustelidae; genus Mustela; species Mustela nivalis. The sequence goes on along the minus strand of NW_028136494.1, from coordinate 987,646 downwards.
GGAGGCTGAGTTGAAATGGACTCTCCTGTGGATGTGTCCTAATATGTTTTTGTGTCTATGGAGACCTTGGTATGAAGCGGTGGCCCTGGGTCCCTGAAGGGTTCTCCTAAACAGAGGCTTTGACACAGCTCCAACGTGCATGTTTCCCATGTGTAGATGAGATTTGTTCTGATGGGTGAGTCAAGAAACAGCCATATGCTGGTATTGAAATCCAGGCCTCTGAGGAGAGATGCCTGGAAACCAAAGCAATGGATCCGATTAGTGCCTAGGGGCCTGTTCGTTCCTTTATACCTCTGGGGACGTCAGTCTACGTGTCTTAGTGCAGGTAGGTGCTCAGATGGGCTCACATTGCCCCTGTTTGTCCTGGGAAGCCACAACTATTGGGATGGCCTCAGGGACTTTGGAGGTTATCCTACTAGTAGGGTTGTGGCCATTGGAATGGGCACATACAATTCCCTTGGAGAGGGCAAGTACAGTCCTCAGGTTTGGCTCCAGGGCCCTGAGCCTGTAGGGTGTGTAGGCCAGAGCTGTTTGGACAGTTGTCTGAAAACACAAACTCGGCTTATGTTTTGGGTCATAGGTATGGCAGGACTGATCTACAGACCATGAGGAGAACACTTCGGGATAGGAAAAAAGGACGAGTGTGAGGCTCTTGCTCAAGTTTTTGTCTCTGGTATCGTGTCACTCATGGTCGTGAAATTGCCGGGTGACTTCATGGGAAATGGACGTGTCTTACTCTCTGGGGGTTCGGTACCGTCCAAAGAGTTTGGGGTCATTCTGGGGATGGAAGAAGTCCGTTTTTTTGTTGTTGTTGTCGATTTGTTTCATTTTGTTTTTCAACCTCAGATGTCGCACCAAATGAGGGATTCCAGAGTAGAGCCCTGGGGTGGGGCGACTGGACAACCAGAAATCTGGTTAAAAATTGGGGACTAGGGACATGTCAAGCCCATTATGACATCTAATGGTCCAGCCACTGAGAGGACTTACTAGAGGACAGGACTCACGCTGAGGTCACAATGCGTGTTTATGCTCTCGTCGCACTCAAGAATGGGCAGGGCCTCAGGGTGAATGCTGGTTTATCCTACACTGAACGTTGGACAACATGCCAACCACAAGGTTTCTTGCCATGGGTCAGGAAGAGTTCTGATTTCTGCATCACAGTCACCCGTGGGCAGTAATTGGAGATAAGGTCTAGGTTCTGAAGCCTGAAAACTGAGGTAGGGAAGAGATGATGACCTAAGGCCATGGCGGGTCTGATGTGCTCAGCGTGCGGTCAGCTGTCTGGGTGTTGGTCAGCAGGTCCGGGCTCAGGTTGTGTCAGACAGTGCATTAGTGCCCAGGTTAGACTATATAATTTGGGTACATTCGAGTGCCGTGTAGGTTTATCCTCATTTAAGCTGCCTGGGCTGCTCATTAGGCAATATTTTTTTCTAGAGGGCAGGCAGAGTGCTTCATTGTCGGTCCGGAATTGCCAAACTTGAGGGCTTTGGGGCCAGGAGAGTGAAGACGGAAGTCTGAGAACACAAGCTAGACTTCGGATTCAGGGTGAGGGCACGGCAGGTACCCCCTGCAGATCTGAACCAATATCTCATGCATCTGAAGTCAGGGCGAGGATCCCACGTTGGCTCAGGTTGGAGTTTCTGTGCATGACGGCCCCTTCATGAAGAGAGCGGAATCTCGAGGCCATGGAGGTTTTCCACGTTGGGAGATGTGGGATGCCCCCTTCAAGGATTCCTTCTGCGGGACAATTGAGACCTGTTGGACAGCTCCAGGACATCCCATATGGAATGACTCCAGAGCACCGTTCCAGGATGGATGACTGGGACGTCCGCCTCGCCTTCCAATTGTCTCCTAGCAAGAAGACAGTTTAGATCTAATGGATCTGCGGGAGCACCCGGGGTGGCTGAGTTGAAATGCACTTTCCAGAGGATGGGTCCTAACGTGTGTTTGTGTCCATGAGGGCCTTGGAATGGGGAGGTGGCACCGGGACACTGAAGTATTCTCCTAAGCTTTGGCATAGCTCCCATGCACAAGTTTCCTTGTGGAGACGAGATTTGTTCTGATGGGTGCCTCAGGAAATCCCCTCTGCTGGTATTGGAATCCAGGCTTTTGAGGAGACATGCCTGTAAACCAAAGCAATGGATCCGATAATGGCCTCGGGTCCTGTCTGGTTCAATCTTCTTGGTATGAGTGGAGGTAGATGAGTGGAGGTAGATGCTCAGCCGGGATCAACCGCCCTTTTTTGTCCCGGGCGACCTACACTATTGGGATGGCCTCAGGGACTTTGGAGGGTTCTCCTAATTTGTACGATTTTTGACAATGGAATGGGCAGAATTGCCATGGATTGGGTGGGGGCAGTCCTAATGTGTGGCTCCAGGGGCCCCAGCCTGGAGGGAGTGTGGCCCAGGACTTTGAGGACAGAAGACTGAAAAACAAACACAGCTTAAGTTTGGGGACGTAGGTATGGCACGCCCGATCTACAAACCATGAGAAGAACTCTTCAGGATATGAAGAATGAGCGAGTCTGAGGCGCTTGCTCAGGCTTTTGTCTCTGACTTTTGTTTCAGCGATGGCCGTGGAATGTTGGGGAGGTCTCATGGGCCATGGACGAATCTTCCTCTCTGTGGATTTGGCCCGATCCCAATTGTTTTTCGTCAATCTGTGGGATGGGAGGACTCCTTTCAGGTTTGTTACCTCAGGTGTCCCACCAAAAGAGGAATTCCAAAGCAGAGCCCTGGGGAAGAGTGAAGGGACAACCCGAACTATGGTTAAAAATTGGCGCCTAGGGGCATGGCAAGCCCAATATGCTGTCTCTTCATATAGGCCCTGAGAGGCCTTACCTGAGGACTGGGCTCAGGCTGAAGGTCACAATGTGTGTTTGTGACCAATGTGGCCCGCAAGCATGGGCTGGGCCTCATGGGCCATGCTTGTTTCAACTACACTGAACGTTGGACAACATGCCAACCACAAGGTTTCTTGCCATGGGGAAAGAGTTCTGATTTCTGCATCATTTTCAACCCTGGGCAATGGTTGGAGATAAGGTCTAGGTTCTGGAGCCTGAAAACCGCAGTTGGGAAGAGATGACGACCTAAGGCCATGGCGGGTCCGATGTGCTCAGTGTGCGGCCAGCTGTCTGGGTGGGACCAGGAGGTCCAGGCTCAGGCTGGGTCAGAAGGGGAAATAGTGCACAGGTCAGCCTATATGTTTGGGGTACAGCCGAATGGTGTGCAGGTTGATCCTCATTTGCGGTTTCGGGGTAGCCGTGAGGGCAATGTTTTAATTCTGTAGGGCAGGCAGAGTGCGGCATTGTAGTTCTGGATTGCCCAACTGGAGGGCTTGTGGGCCAGTAGTCTGAAGAGGGAGTCTGAGAACCCAAGCTAGACCTAGGTTTCTGGGTGAGGATATGGCAGGCACAATCTACAGACCTCAATCGAGATCTCGTGCATCTGAAGTCAGGGCAAGGATCAGACGATCGCTCAGGTTGGACTTTCTGCCCTGATGGCCCTTTCTTGAAGGGGGTTGGATCACGAGGACATGGGGGTTTTCCCAGGATGGGAGTTGTCAGAAGCTCCAAACTGCAAAGATTCTTCTGCAGGACAATTGAGACCTGTTGGTTGGCTCCAGGCCAACGATTCCGAGCAGGGTTCTAAGGATGGATGGCTGGGTAGCCCACCTCGCATTCCAATTGTCTCCAAGGAACAAGACAGGTTAGATCTGCTGGATGTGGGGGGCAACCGAGGAGGCTGAGTTGAAATGGATTCTCCTGTGGATGTGTCCTAATATGTTTTTGTGTTTATGGAGACCTTGGAATGAAGCGGTGGCCCTGGGGCCCTGAAGGGATCTCCTAAACAGAGGCTTTGACACAGCTCCAACGTGCATGTTTCCCATGTGTAGATGAGATTTGTTCTGATGGGTGAGTCAAGAAACAGCCATATGCTGGTATTGAAATCCAGGCCTCTGAGGAGAGATGCCTGGAAACCAAAGCAATGGATCCGATTAGTGCCTAGGGGCCTGTTCGTTCCTTTTTACCTCTGGGGACATCAGTCTACGGGTCTGAGTGCAGGTAGGTGCTCAGATGGGCTCAGATTGCCCCTGTTTGTCCTGGGAAGCCACAACTATTGGGATGGCCTCAGGGACTTTGGAGGTTATCCTAATAGTAGGGTTGTGGCCATTGGAATGGGCACATACAATTCCCTTGGAGAGGGCAAGTACAGTCCTCAGGTTTGGCTCCAGGGCCCTGAGCCTGTAGGGTGTGTAGGCCAGAGCTGTTTGGACAGTTGTCTGAAAACACAAACTCGGCTTATGTTTTGGGTCATAGGTATGGCAGGACTGATCTACAGACCATGAGGAGAACACTTCGGGATAGGAAAAAAGGGCGAGTGTGAGGCTCTTGCTCAAGTTTTTGTCTCTGGATATCGTGTCACTCATGGTCGTGAAATTGCCGGGTGACTTCATGGGAAATGGACGAGTCTTACTCTCTGGGGGTTCGGTACCGTCCAAAGAGTTTGGGGTCATTCTGGGGATGGAAGAAGTCCGTTTTTTTGTTGTTGTTGTCGATTTGTTTCATTTTGTTTTTCAACCTCAGATGTCCCACCAAATGAGGGATTCCAGAGTAGAGCCCTGGGGTGGGGCGACTGGACAACCAGAAATCTGGTTAAAAATTGGGGACTAGGGACATGTCAAGCCCATTATGACATCTAATGGTCCAGCCACTGAGAGGACTTACTAGAGGACAGGACTCACGCTGAGGTCACAATGCGTGTTTATGCTCTCCTCGCACTCAAGAATGGGCGGGGCCTCAGGGTGAATGCTGGTTTCTCCTACACTGAACATTGGACAACATGCCAACCAAAAGGTTTCTTGCCATGGGTCAGGAAGAGTTCTGATTTCTGCATCACAGTCACCCGTGGGCAGTGATTGGAGATAAGGTCTAGGTTCTGAAGCCTGAAAACTGAGGTAGGGAAGAGATGATGACCTAAGGCCATGGCGGGTCTGATGTGCTCAGCGTGCGGTCAGCTGTCTGGGTGTTGGTCAGCAGGTCCGGGCTCAGGTTGTGTCAGACAGTGCATTAGTGCCCAGGTTAGACTATATAATTTGGGTACATTCGAGTGCCGTGTAGGTATATCCTCATTTAAGCTGCCTGGGCTGCTCATTAGGCAATATATTTTTTCTAGAGGGCAGGCAGAGTGCTTCATTGTCGGTCCGCAATTGCCAAACTTGAGGGCTTCGGGGCCAGGAGAGTGAGGACGGAAGTCTGAGAACACAAGCTAGACTTCGGATTCAGGGTGAGGGCACGGCAGGTACCCCCTGCAGATCTGAACCAATATCTCATGCATCTGAAGTCAGGGCGAGGATCCGACGTTGGCTCAGGTTGGAGTTTCTGTGCATGACGGCCCCTTCATGAAGGGAGCGGAATCTCGAGGCCATGGAGGTTTTCCACGTTGGGAGATGTGGGATGCCCCCTTCAAGGATTCCTTCTGCGGGACAATTGAGACCTGTTGGACAGCTCCAGGACATCCCATATTGAATGACTCCAGAGCACCGTTCCAGGATGGATGCCTGGGAAGTCCGCCTCGCCTTCCAATTGTCTCCTAGCAACAAGACAGTTTAGATCTAATGGATCTGCGGGAGCAACCGGGGTGGCTGAGTTGAAATGCACTTTCCAGAGGATGGGTCCTAATGTGTGTTTGTGTCCATGAGGGCCTTGGAATGGGGAGGTGGCACCGGAACCCTGAAGTATTCTCCTAAGCTTTGGCATAACTCCCATGCACAAGTTTCCTTGTGGAGACGAGATTTTTTCTGATGGGTGCCTCAGGAAATCCCCTCTGCTGGTATTGGAATCCAGGCTTTTGAGGAGACATGCCTGTAAACCAAAGCAATGGATCCGATAATGGCCCGGGGTCCTGTCTGATTCAATCTTCTTGGTATGAGTGGAGGTAGATGAGTGGAGGTAGATGCTCAGCCGGTATCAACCGCCCTTTTTTGTCCCGGGCGACCTACACTATTGGGGACTTTGGAGGATTCTCCTAATTTGTACGATTTTTGACAATGGAATGGGCAGAATTCCCATGGATTGGGTGGGGGCAGTCCTAATGTGTGGCTCCAGGGGCCCCAGCCTGGAGGGAGTGTGGCCCAGGACTTTGAGGACAGAAGACTGATAACACAAACTCAGCTTCAGTTTGGGGACGTAGGTATGGCACGCCCGATCTACAAACCATGAGAAGAACTCTTCAGGATATGAAGAATGAGCGAGTCTGAGGCGCTTGCTCAGGCTTTTGTCTCTGACTTTTGTTTCAGCGATGGCCGTGGAATGTTGGGGAGGTCTCATGGGCCATGGACGAATCTTCCTCTCTGTGGATTTGGCCCGATCCCAATTGTTTTTCGTCAATCTGTGGGATGGGAGGACTCCTTTCAGGTTTGTTACCTCAGGTGTACCACCAAAAGAGGAATTCCAAAGCAGAGCCCTGGGGAAGAGTGAAGGGACAACCCGAACTATGGTTAAAAATTGGGGCCTAGGGGCATGGCAAGCCCAATATGCTGTCTCTTCATATAGGCCCTGAGAGGCCTTACCTGAGGACTGGGCTCAGGCTGAGGGTCACAATGTGTGTTTGTGACCAATGTGGCCGCAAGCATGGGCTGGGCCTCATGGGCCACGCTTGTTTCAACTACACTGAACGTTGGACAACATGCCAAGCACAAGGTTTCTTGCCATGGGGAAAGAGTTCTGATTTCTGCATCATTTTCAAACTGGGCAGTGGTTGGTGATAAGGTCTAGGTTCTGGAGCCTGAAAACCGCAGTTGGGAAGAGATGACGACCTAAGGCCATGGCAGGTCCGATGTGCTCAGTGTGCGGCCAGCTATCTGGTTGGGACCAGGAGGTCCAGGCTCAGGCTGGGTCAGAAGAGGAAATAGTGCCCAGGTCAGCCTATATGTTTGGGGTACAGCCGAATGGCGTGCAGGTTGATCCTCATTTGCGGTATCGGGGTAGCCCTGAGGGCAATGTTTTACTTCTGTAGGGCAGGCAGAGTGCGGCATTGTAGTTCTGGATTGCCCAACTGGAGGGCTTGTGGGCCAGTAGTCTGAGGACGGAGTCTGAGTACCCAAGCTAGGCCTAGGTTTCTGGGTGAGGATATGGCAGGCACAATCTACAGACCTCAATCGAGATCTCGTGCATCTGAAGTCAGGGCAAGGATCAGACGATCGCTCAGGTTGGACTTTCTGCCCTGATGGCCCTTTCTTGAAGGGGGTTGGATCACGAGGACATGGGGGTTTTCCCACGATGGGAGTTGTGAGAAGCTCCAAACTGCAAAGATTCTTCTGCAGGACAATTGAGACCTGTTGGTTGGCTCCAGGCCAACGATTCCGAGCAGCGTCCTAAGGATGGATGGCTGGGTAGCCCACCTCGCATTCCAATTGTCTCCAAGCAACAAGACAGGTTAGATCTGCTGGATGTGGGGGGCAACCGAGGAGGCTGAGTTGAAATGGACTCTCCTGTGGATGTGTCCTAATATGTTTTTGTGTCTATGGAGACCTTGGAATGAAGCGGTGGCCCTGGGACTCTGAAGGGTTCTCCTAAACAGAGGCTTTGACACAGCTCCAACGTGCATGTTTCCCATGTGTAGATGAGATTTGTTCTGATGGGTGAGTCAAGAAACAGCCATATGCTGGTATTGAAATCCAGGCCTCTGAGGAGAGATGCCTGGAAACCAAAGCAATGGATCCGATTAGTCCCTAGGGGCCTGTTCGTTCCTTTTTACCTCTGGGGACATCAGTCTACGGGTCTGAGTGCAGGTAGGTGCTCAGATGGGCTCAGATTGCCCCTGTTTGTCCTGGGAAGCCACAACTATTGGGATGGCCTCAGGGACTTTGGAGGTTATCCTACTAGTAGGGTTGTGGCCATTGGAATGGGCACATACAATTCCCTTGGAGAGGGCAAGTACAGTCCTCAGGTTTGGCTCCAGGGCCCTGAGCCTGTAGGGTGTGTAGGCCAGAGCTGTTTGGACAGTTGTCTGAAAACACAAACTCGGCTTATGTTTTGGGTCATAGGTATGGCAGGACTGATCTACAGACCATGAGGAGAACACTTCGGGATATGAAAAAAGGGCGAGTGTGAGGCTCTTGCTCAAGTTTTTGTCTCTGGATATCGTGTCACTCATGGTCGTGAAATTGCCGGGTGACTTCATGGGAAATGGACGAGTCTTACTCTCTGGGGGTTCGGTCCCGTCCAAAGAGTTTGCGGTCATTCTGGGGATGGAAGAAGTCCGTTTTTTTGTTGTTGTTGTCGATTTGTTTCATTTTGTTTTTCAACCTCAGATGTCCCACCAAATGAGGGATTCCAGTGTAGAGCCCTGGGGTGGGGCGACTGGACAACCAGAAATCTGGTTAAAAATTGGGGACTAGAGATATGTCAAGCCCATTATGAAATCTAATGGTCCAGCCACTGAGAGGACTTACTAGAGGACAGGACTCACGCTGAGGTCACAATGCGTGTTTATGCTCTCCTCGCACTCAAGAATGGGCGGGGCCTCAGCGTGAATGCTGGTTTCTACTACACTGAACGTTGGACAACATGCCAACCACAAGGTTTCTTGCCATGGGTCAGGAAGAGTTCTGATTTCTGCATCACAGTCACCCGTGGGCAGTGATTGGAGATAAGGTCTAGGTTCTGAAGCCTGAAAACTGAGGTAGGGAAGAGATGATGACCTAAGGCCATGGCGGGTCTGATGTGCTCAGCGTGCGGTCAGCTGTCTGGGTGTTGGTCAGCAGGTCCGGGCTCAGGTTGTGTCAGACAGTGCATTAGTGCCCAGGTTAGACTATATAATTTGGGTACATTCGAGTGCCGTGTAGGTATATCCTCATTTAAGCTGCCTGGGCTGCTCATTAGGCAATATATTTTTTCTAGAGGGCAGGCAGAGTGCTTCATTGTCGGTCCGCAATTGCCAATCTTGAGGGCTTCGGGGCCAGGAGAGTGAGGATGGAAGTCTGAGAACACAAGCTAGAATTCGGATTCAGGGTGAGGGCACGGCAGGTACCCCCTACAGATCTGAACCAATATCTCATGCATCTGAAGTCAGGGTGAGGATCCGACGTTGGCTCAGGTTGGAGTTTCTGTGCATGACGGCCCCTTCATGAAGGGAGCGGAATCTCCAGGCCATGGAGGTTTTCCACGTTGGGAGATGTGGGATGCCCCCTTCAAGGATTCCTTCTGCGGGACAATTGAGACCTGTTGGACAGCTCCAGTTCATCCCTTATGGAATGACTCCAGAGCACCATTCCAGGATGGATGCCTGGGAAGTCCGCCTCGCCTTCCAATTGTCTCCTAGCAACAAGACAGTTTAGATCTAATGGATCTGCGGGAGCAACCGGGGTGGCTGAGTTGAAATGCACTTTCCAGAGAATGGGTCCTAACGTGTGTTTGTGTCCATGAGGGCCTTGGAATGGGGAGGTGGCACCGGGGCCCTGAAGTATTCTCCTAAGCTTTGGCATAACTCCCATGCACAAGTTTCCTTGTGGAGACGAGGTTTGTTCTGCTGGGTGCCTCAGGAAATCCCCTCTGCTGGTATTGGAATCCAGGCTTTTGAGGAGACATGCCTGTAAACCAAAGCAATGGTTCCGATAATGGCCTCGGGTCCTGTCTGATTCAATCTTCTTGGTATGAGTGGTGGTAGATGAGTGGAGGTAGATGCTCAGCCGGTATCAACCGCCCTTTTTTGTCCCGGGCGACCTACACTATTGGGATGGCCTCAGGGACTTTGGAGGGTTCTCCTAATTTGTACGATTTTTGACAATGGAATGGGCAGAATTCCCATGGATTGGGTGGGGGCAGTCCTAATGTGTGGCTCCAGGGGCCCCAGCCTGGAGGGAGTGTGGCCCAGGACTTTGAGGACAGAAGACTGAAAACACAAACTCAGCTTAAGTTTGGGGACGTAGGTATGGCACGCCCGATCTATAAACCATGAGAAGAACTCTTCAGGATATGAAGAATGAGCGAGTCTGAGGCGCTTGCTCAGGCTTTTGTCTCTGACTTTTGTTTCAGCGATGGCCGTGGAATGTTGGGGAGGTCTCATGGGCCATGGACGAATCTTCCTCTCTGTGGATTTGGCACGATCCCAATTGTTTTTCGTCAATCTGTGGGATGGGAGGACTGCTTTCAGGTTTGTTACCTCAGGTGTCCCACCAAAAGAGGAATTCCAAAGCAGAGCCCTGGGGAAGAGTGAAGGGACAACCCGAACTATGGTTAAAAATTGGGGCCTAGAGGCATGGCAAGCCCAATATGCTGTCTCTTCATATAGGCCCTGAGAGGCCTTACCTGAGAACTGGGCTCAGGCTGAGGGTCACAATGTGTGTTTGTGACCAATGTGGCCGCAAGCATGGGCTGGGCCTCATGGGCCACGCTTGTTTCAACTACACTGAACGTTGGACAACATGCCAAGCACAAGGTTTCTTGCCATGGGGAAAGAGTTCTGATTTCTGCATCATTTTCAAACTGGGCAGTGGTTGGTGATAAGGTCTAGGTTCTGGAGCCTGAAAACCGCAGTTGGGAAGAGATGACGACCTAAGGCCATGGCGGGTCCGATGTGCTCAGTGTGCGGCCAGCTATCTGGTTGGGACCAGGATGTCCAGGCTCAGGCTGGGTCAGAAGGGGAAATAGTGCCCAGGTCAGCCTATATGTTTGGGGTACAGCCGAATGGCGTGAAGGTTGATCCTCATTTGCGGTATCGGGGTAGCCCTGAGGGCAATGTTTTACTTCTGTAGGGCAGGCAGAGTGCGGCATGTAGTTCTGGATTGCCCAACTGGAGGGCTTGTGGGCCAGTAGTCTGAGGACGGAGTCTGAGTACCCAAGCTAGGCCTAGGTTTCTGGGTGAGGATATGGCAGGCACAATCTACAGACCTCAATCGAGATCTCGTGCATCTGAAGTCAGGGCAAGGATCAGACGATCGCTCAGGTTGGACTTTCTGCCCTGATGGCCCTTTCTTGAAGGGGGTTGGATCACGAGGACATGGGGGTTTTCCCACGATGGGAGTTGTGAGAAGCTCCAAACTACAAAGATTCTTCTGCAGGACAATTGAGACCTGTTGGTTGGCTCCAGGCCAACGATTCCGAGCAGCGTCCTAAGGATGGATGGCTGGGTAGCCCACCTCGCATTCCAATTGTCTCCAAGCAACAAGACAGGTTAGATCTGCTGGATGTGGGGGGCAACCGAGGAGGCTGAGTTGAAATGGACTCTCCTGTGGATGTGTCCTAATATGTTTTTGTGTCTATGGAGACCTTGGAATGAAGCGGTGGTCCTGGGGCTCTGAAGGGTTCTCCTAAACAGAGGCTTTGACACAGCTCCAACGTGCATGTTTCCCATGTGTAGATGAGATTTGTTCTGATGGGTGAGTCAAGAAACAGCCATATGCTGGTATTGAAATCCAGGCCTCTGAGGAGAGATGCCTGGAAACCAAAGCAATGGATCCGATTAGTCACTAGGGGCCTGTTTGTTCCTTTTTACCTCTGGGGACATCAGTCTACGGGTCTGAGTGCAGGTAGGTGCTCAGATGGGCTCAGATTGCCCCTGTTTGTCCTGGGAAGCCACAACTATTGGGATGGCCTCAGGGACTTTGGAGGTTATCCTACTAGTAGGGTTGTGGCCATTGGAATGGGCACATACAATTCCCTTGGAGAGGGCAAGTACAGTCCTCAGGTTTGGCTCCAGGGCCCTGAGCCTGTAGGGTGTGTAGGCCAGAGCTGTTTGGACAATTGTCTGAAAACACAAACTCGGCTTATGTTTTGGGTCATAGGTATGGCAGGACTGATCTACAGACCATGAGGAGAACACTTCGGGATATGAAAAAAGGGCGAGTGTGAGGCTCTTGCTCAAGTTTTTGTCTCTGGATATCGTGTCACTCATGGTCGTGAAATTGCCGGGTGACTTCATGGGAAATGGACGAGTCTTACTCTCTGGGGGTTCGGTCCCGTCCAAAGAGTTTGCGGTCATTCTGGGGATGGAAGAAGTCCGTTTTTTTGTTGTTGTTGTCGATTTGTTTCATTTTGTTTTTCAACCTCAGATGTCCCACCAAATGAGGGATTCCAGAGTAGATCCCTGGGGTGGGGCGACTGGACAACCAGAAATCTGGTTAAAAATTGGGGACTAGGGATATGTCAAGCCCATTATGACATCTAATGGTCCAGCCACTGAGAGGACTTACTAGAGGACAGGACTCACGCTGAGGTCACAATGCGTGTTTCTGCTCTCGTCGCACTCAAGAATGGGCGGGGCCTCAGGGTGAATGCTGGTTTCTCCTACACTGAACGTTGGACAACATGCCAACCACAAGGTTTCTTGCCATGGGTCAGGAAGAGTTCTGATTTCTGCATCACAGTCACCCGTGGGCAGTGATTGGAGATAAGGTCTAGGTTCTGAAGCCTGAAAACTGAGGTAGGGAAGAGATGATGACCTAAGGCCATGGCGGGTCTGATGTGCTCAGCGTGCGGTCAGCTGTCTGGGTGTTGGTCAGCAGGTCCGGGCTCAGGTTGTGTCAGACAGTGCATTAGTGCCCAGGTTAGACTATATAATTTGGGTACATTCGAGTGCCGTGTAGGTATATCCTCATTTAAGCTGCCTGGGCTGCTCATTAGGCAATATATTTTTTCTAGAGGGCAGGCAGAGTGCTTCATTGTCGGTCCGCAATTGCCAATCTTGAGGGCTTCGGGGCCAGGAGAGTGAGGATGGAAGTCTGAGAACACAAGCTAGAATTCGGATTCAGGGTGAGGGCACGGCAGGTACCCCCTACAGATCTGAACCAATATCTCATGCATCTGAAGTCAGGGTGAGGATCCGACGTTGGCTCAGGTTGGAGTTTCTGTGCATGACGGCCCCTTCATGAAGGGAGCGGAATCTCCAGGCCATGGAGGTTTTCCACGTTGGGAGATGTGGGATGCCCCCTTCAAGGATTCCTTCTGCGGGACAATTGAGACCTGTTGGACAGCTCCAGTTCATCCCTTATGGAATGACTCCAGAGCACCATTCCAGGATGGATGCCTGGGAAGTCCGCCTCGCCTTCCAATTGTCTCCTAGCAACAAGACAGTTTAGATCTAATGGATCTGCGGGAGCAACCGGGGTGGCTGAGTTGAAATGCACTTTCCAGAGAATGGGTCCTAACGTGTGTTTGTGTCCATGAGGGCCTTGGAATGGGGAGGTGGCACCGGGGCCCTGAAGTATTCTCCTAAGCTTTGGCATAACTCCCATGCACAAGTTTCCTTGTGGAGACGAGGTTTGTTCTGCTGGGTGCCTCAGGAAATCCCCTCTGCTGGTATTGGAATCCAGGCTTTTGAGGAGACATGCCTGTAAACCAAAGCAATGGTTCCGATAATGGCCTCGGGTCCTGTCTGATTCAATCTTCTTGGTATGAGTGGTGGTAGATGAGTGGAGGTAGATGCTCAGCCGGTATCAACCGCCCTTTTTTGTCCCGGGCGACCTACACTATTGGGATGGCCTCAGGGACTTTGGAGGGTTCTCCTAATTTGTACGATTTTTGACAATGGAATGGGCAGAATTCCCATGGATTGGGTGGGGGCAGTCCTAATGTGTGGCTCCAGGGGCCCCAGCCTGGAGGGAGTGTGGCCCAGGACTTTGAGGACAGAAGACTGAAAACACAAACTCAGCTTAAGTTTGGGGACGTAGGTATGGCACGCCCGATCTATAAACCATGAGAAGAACTCTTCAGGATATGAAGAATGAGCGAGTCTGAGGCGCTTGCTCAGGCTTTTGTCTCTGACTTTTGTTTCAGCGATGGCCGTGGAATGTTGGGGAGGTCTCATGGGCCATGGACGAATCTTCCTCTCTGTGGATTTGGCACGATCCCAATTGTTTTTCGTCAATCTGTGGGATGGGAGGACTGCTTTCAGGTTTGTTACCTCAGGTGTCCCACCAAAAGAGGAATTCCAAAGCAGAGCCCTGGGGAAGAGTGAAGGGACAACCCGAACTATGGTTAAAAATTGGGGCCTAGAGGCATGGCAAGCCCAATATGCTGTCTCTTCATATAGGCCCTGAGAGGCCTTACCTGAGAACTGGGCTCAGGCTGAGGGTCACAATGTGTGTTTGTGACCAATGTGGCCGCAAGCATGGGCTGGGCCTCATGGGCCACGCTTGTTTCAACTACACTGAACGTTGGACAACATGCCAAGCACAAGGTTTCTTGCCATGGGGAAAGAGTTCTGATTTCTGCATCATTTTCAAACTGGGCAGTGGTTGGTGATAAGGTCTAGGTTCTGGAGCCTGAAAACCGCAGTTGGGAAGAGATGACGACCTAAGGCCATGGCGGGTCCGATGTGCTCAGTGTGCGGCCAGCTATCTGGTTGGGACCAGGATGTCCAGGCTCAGGCTGGGTCAGAAGGGGAAATAGTGCCCAGGTCAGCCTATATGTTTGGGGTACAGCCGAATGGCGTGAAGGTTGATCCTCATTTGCGGTATCGGGGTAGCCCTGAGGGCAATGTTTTACTTCTGTAGGGCAGGCAGAGTGCGGCATGTAGTTCTGGATTGCCCAACTGGAGGGCTTGTGGGCCAGTAGTCTGAGGACGGAGTCTGAGTACCCAAGCTAGGCCTAGGTTTCTGGGTGAGGATATGGCAGGCACAATCTACAGACCTCAATCGAGATCTCGTGCATCTGAAGTCAGGGCAAGGATCAGACGATCGCTCAGGTTGGACTTTCTGCCCTGATGGCCCTTTCTTGAAGGGGGTTGGATCACGAGGACATGGGGGTTTTCCCACGATGGGAGTTGTGAGAAGCTCCAAACTACAAAGATTCTTCTGCAGGACAATTGAGACCTGTTGGTTGGCTCCAGGCCAACGATTCCGAGCAGCGTCCTAAGGATGGATGGCTGGGTAGCCCACCTCGCATTCCAATTGTCTCCAAGCAACAAGACAGGTTAGATCTGCTGGATGTGGGGGGCAACCGAGGAGGCTGAGTTGAAATGGACTCTCCTGTGGATGTGTCCTAATATGTTTTTGTGTCTATGGAGACCTTGGAATGAAGCGGTGGTCCTGGGGCTCTGAAGGGTTCTCCTAAACAGAGGCTTTGACACAGCTCCAACGTGCATGTTTCCCATGTGTAGATGAGATTTGTTCTGATGGGTGAGTCAAGAAACAGCCATATGCTGGTATTGAAATCCAGGCCTCTGAGGAGAGATGCCTGGAAACCAAAGCAATGGATCCGATTAGTCACTAGGGGCCTGTTTGTTCCTTTTTACCTCTGGGGACATCAGTCTACGGGTCTGAGTGCAGGTAGGTGCTCAGATGGGCTCAGATTGCCCCTGTTTGTCCTGGGAAGCCACAACTATTGGGATGGCCTCAGGGACTTTGGAGGTTATCCTACTAGTAGGGTTGTGGCCATTGGAATGGGCACATACAATTCCCTTGGAGAGGGCAAGTACAGTCCTCAGGTTTGGCTCCAGGGCCCTGAGCCTGTAGGGTGTGTAGGCCAGAGCTGTTTGGACAATTGTCTGAAAACACAAACTCGGCTTATGTTTTGGGTCATAGGTATGGCAGGACTGATCTACAGACCATGAGGAGAACACTTCGGGATATGAAAAAAGGGCGAGTGTGAGGCTCTTGCTCAAGTTTTTGTCTCTGGATATCGTGTCACTCATGGTCGTGAAATTGCCGGGTGACTTCATGGGAAATGGACGAGTCTTACTCTCTGGGGGTTCGGTCCCGTCCAAAGAGTTTGCGGTCATTCTGGGGATGGAAGAAGTCCGTTTTTTTGTTGTTGTTGTCGATTTGTTTCATTTTGTTTTTCAACCTCAGATGTCCCACCAAATGAGGGATTCCAGAGTAGATCCCTGGGGTGGGGCGACTGGACAACCAGAAATCTGGTTAAAAATTGGGGACTAGGGATATGTCAAGCCCATTATGACATCTAATGGTCCAGCCACTGAGAGGACTTACTAGAGGACAGGACTCACGCTGAGGTCACAATGCGTGTTTCTGCTCTCGTCGCACTCAAGAATGGGCGGGGCCTCAGGGTGAATGCTGGTTTCTCCTACACTGAACGTTGGACAACATGCCAACCACAAGGTTTCTTGCCATGGGTCAGGAAGAGTTCTGATTTCTGCATCACAGTCACCCGTGGGCAGTGATTGGAGATAAGGTCTAGGTTCTGAAGCCTGAAAACTGAGGTAGGGAAGAGATGATGACCTAAGGCCATGGCGGGTCTGATGTGCTCAGCGTGCGGTCAGCTGTCTGGGTGTTGGTCAGCAGGTCCGGGCTCAGGTTGTGTAGACAGTGCATTAGTGCCCAGGTTAGACTATATAATTTGGGTACATTCGAGTGCCGTGTAGGTATATCCTCATTTAAGCTGCCTGGGCTGCTCATTAGGCAATATATTTTTTCTAGAGGGCAGGCAGAGTGCTTCATTGTCGGTCCGCAATTGCCAATCTTGAGGGCTTCGGGGCCAGGAGAGTGAGGATGGAAGTCTGAGAACACAAGCTAGAATTCGGATTCAGGGTGAGGGCACGGCAGGTACCCCCTACAGATCTGAACCAATATCTCATGCATCTGAAGTCAGGGTGAGGATCCGACGTTGGCTCAGGTTGGAGTTTCTGTGCATGACGGCCCCTTCATGAAGGGAGCGGAATCTCGAGGCCATGGAGGTTTTCCACGTTGGGAGATGTGGGATGCCCCCTTCAAGGATTCCTTCTGCGGGACAATTGAGACCTGTTGGTCAGCTCCAGTTCATCCCTTATGGAATGACTCCAGAGCACCATTCCAGGATGGATGCCTGGGAAGTCCGCCTCGCCTTCCAATTGTCTCCTAGCAACAAGACAGTTTAGATCTAATGGATCTGCGGGAGCAACCGGGGTGGCTGAGTTGAAATGCACTTTCCAGAGAATGGGTCCTAACGTGTGTTTGTGTCCATGAGGGCCTTGGAATGGGGAGGTGGCACCGGGGCCCTGAAGTATTCTCCTAAGCTTTGGCATAACTCCCATGCACAAGTTTCCTTGTGGAGACGAGGTTTGTTCTGCTGGGTGCCTCAGGAAATCCCCTCTGCTGGTATTGGAATCCAGGCTTTTGAGGAGACATGCCTGTAAACCAAAGCAATGGTTCCGATAATGGCCTCGGGTCCTGTCTGATTCAATCTTCTTGGTATGAGTGGTGGTAGATGAGTGGAGGTAGATGCTCAGCCGGTATCAACCGCCCTTTTTTGTCCCGGGCGACCTACACTATTGGGATGGCCTCAGGGACTTTGGAGGGTTCTCCTAATTTGTACGATTTTTGACAATGGAATGGGCAGAATTCCCATGGATTGGGTGGGGGCAGTCCTAATGTGTGGCTCCAGGGGCCCCAGCCTGGAGGGAGTGTGGCCCAGGACTTTGAGGACAGAAGACTGAAAACACAAACTCAGCTTAAGTTTGGGGACGTAGGTATGGCACGCCCGATCTATAAACCATGAGAAGAACTCTTCAGGATATGAAGAATGAGCGAGTCTGAGGCGCTTGCTCAGGCTTTTGTCTCTGACTTTTGTTTCAGCGATGGCCGTGGAATGTTGGGGAGGTCTCATGGGCCATGGACGAATCTTCCTCTCTGTGGATTTGGCACGATCCCAATTGTTTTTCGTCAATCTGTGGGATGGGAGGACTGCTTTCAGGTTTGTTACCTCAGGTGTCCCACCAAAAGAGGAATTCCAAAGCAGAGCCCTGGGGAAGAGTGAAGGGACAACCCGAACTATGGTTAAAAATTGGGGCCTAGAGGCATGGCAAGCCCAATATGCTGTCTCTTCATATAGGCCCTGAGAGGCCTTACCTGAGGACTGGGCTCAGGCTGAGGGTCACAATGTGTGTTTGTGACCAATGTGGCCGCAAGCATGGGCTGGGCCTCATGGGCCACGCTTGTTTCAACTACACTGAACGTTGGACAACATGCCAAGCACAAGGTTTCTTGCCATGGGGAAAGAGTTCTGATTTCTGCATCATTTTCAAACTGGGCAGTGGTTGGTGATAAGGTCTAGGTTCTGGAGCCTGAAAACCGCAGTTGGGAAGAGATGACGACCTAAGGCCATGGCGGGTCCGATGTGCTCAGTGTGCGGCCAGCTATCTGGTTGGGACCAGGATGTCCAGGCTCAGGCTGGGTCAGAAGGGGAAATAGTGCCCAGGTCAGCCTATATGTTTGGGGTACAGCCGAATGGCGTGAAGGTTGATCCTCATTTGCGGTTTCGGGGTAGCCCTGAGGGCAATGTTTTACTTCTGTAGGGCAGGCAGAGTGCGGCATTGTAGTTCTGGATTGCCCAACTGGAGGGCTTGTGGGCCAGTAGTCTGAGGACGGAGTCTGAGTACCCAAGCTAGGCCTAGGTTTCTGGGTGAGGATATGGCAGGCACAATCTACAGACCTCAATCGAGATCTCGTGCATCTGAAGTCAGGGCAAGGATCAGACGATCGCTCAGGTTGGACTTTCTGCCCTGATGGCCCTTTCTTGAAGGGGGTTGGATCACGAGGACATGGGGGTTTTCCCACGATGGGAGTTGTGAGAAGCTCCAAACTACAAAGATTCTTCTGCAGGACAATTGAGACCTGTTGGTTGGCTCCAGGCCAACGATTCCGAGCAGCGTCCTAAGGATGGATGGCTGGGTAGCCCACCTCGCATTCCAATTGTCTCCAAGCAACAAGACAGGTTAGATCTGCTGGATGTGGGGGGCAACCGAGGAGGCTGAGTTGAAATGGACTCTCCTGTGGATGTGTCCTAATATGTTTTTGTGTCTATGGAGACCTTGGAATGAAGCGGTGGCCCTGGGGCTCTGAAGGGTTCTCCTAAACAGAGGCTTTGACACAGCTCCAACGTGCATGTTTCCCATGTGTAGATGAGATTTGTTCTGATGGGTGAGTCAAGAAACAGCCATATGCTGGTATTGAAATCCAGGCCTCTGAGGAGAGATGCCTGGAAACCAAAGCAATGGATTTGATTAGTCCCTAGGGGCCTGTTCGTTCCTTTTTACCTCTGGGGATATCAGTCTACGGGTCTGAGTGCAGGTAGGTGCTCAGATGGGCTCAGATTGCCCCTGTTTGTCCTGGGAAGCCACAACTATTGGGATGGCCTCAGGGACTTTGGAGGTTATCCTACTAGTAGGGTTGTGGCCATTGGAATGGGCACATACAATTCCCTTGGAGAGGGCAAGTACAGTCCTCAGGTTTGGCTCCAGGGCCCTGAGCCTGTAGGGTGTGTAGGCCAGAGCTGTTTGGACAGTTGTCTGAAAACACAAACTCGGCTTATGTTTTGGGTCATAGGTATGGCAGGACTGATCTACAGACCATGAGGAGAACACTTCGGGATATGAAAAAAGGGCGAGTGTGAGGCTCTTGCTCAAGTTTTTGTCTCTGGATATCGTGTCACTCATGGTCGTGAAATTGCCGGGTGACTTCATGGGAAATGGACGAGTCTTACTCTCTGGGGGTTCGGTCCCGTCCAAAGAGTTTGCGGTCATTCTGGGGATGGAAGAAGTCCGTTTTTTTGTTGTTGTTGTCGATTTGTTTCATTTTGTTTTTCAACCTCAGATGTCCCACCAAATGAGGGATTCCAGAGTAGATCCCTGGGGTGGGGCGACTGGACAACCAGAAATCTGGTTAAAAATTGGGGACTAGGGATATGTCAAGCCCATTATGACATCTAATGGTCCAGCCACTGAGAGGACTTACTAGAGGACAGGACTCACGCTGAGGTCACAATGCGTGTTTCTGCTCTCGTCGCACTCAAGAATGGGCGGGGCCTCAGGGTGAATGCTGGTTTCTCCTACACTGAACGTTGGACGACATGCCAACCACAAGGTTTCTTGCCATGGGTCAGGAAGAGTTCTGATTTCTGCATCACAGTCACCCGTGGGCAGTGATTGGAGATAAGGTCTAGGTTCTGAAGCCTGAAAACTGAGGTAGGGAAGAGATGATGACCTAAGGCCATGGCGGGTCTGATGTGCTCAGCGTGCGGTCAGCTGTCTGGGTGTTGGTCAGCAGGTCCGGGCTCAGGTTGTGTCAGACAGTGCATTAGTGCCCAGGTTAGACTATATAATTTGGGTACATTCGAGTGCCGTGTAGGTATATCCTCATTTAAGCTGCCTGGGCTGCTCATTAGGCAATATATTTTTTCTAGAGGGCAGGCAGAGTGCTTCATTGTCGGTCCGCAATTGCCAATCTTGAGGGCTTCGGGGCCAGGAGAGTGAGGATGGAAGTCTGAGAACACAAGCTAGAATTCGGATTCAGGGTGAGGGCACGGCAGGTACCCCCTACAGATCTGAACCAATATCTCATGCATCTGAAGTCAGGGTGAGGATCCGACGTTGGCTCAGGTTGGAGTTTCTGTGCATGACGGCCCCTTCATGAAGGGAGCGGAATCTCGAGGCCATGGAGGTTTTCCACGTTGGGAGATGTGGGATGCCCCCTTCAAGGATTCCTTCTGCGGGACAATTGAGACCTGTTGGTCAGCTCCAGTTCATCCCTTATGGAATGACTCCAGAGCACCATTCCAGGATGGATGCCTGGGAAGTCCGCCTCGCCTTCCAATTGTCTCCTAGCAACAAGACAGTTTAGATCTAATGGATCTGCGGGAGCAACCGGGGTGGCTGAGTTGAAATGCACTTTCCAGAGAATGGGTCCTAACGTGTGTTTGTGTCCATGAGGGCCTTGGAATGGGAAGGTGGCACCGGGACCCTGAAGTATTCTCCTAAGCTTTGGCATAACTCCCATGCACAAGTTTCCTTGTGGAGACGAGGTTTGTTCTGATGGGTGCCTCAGGAAATCCCCTCTGCTGGTATTGGAATCCAGGCTTTTGAGGAGACATGCCTGTAAACCAAAGCAATGGATCCGATAATGGCCTCGGGTCCTGTCTGATTCAATCTTCTTGGTAAGAGTGGTGGTAGATGAGTGGAGGTAGATGCTCAGCCGGTATCAACCGCCCTTTTTTGTCCCGGGCGACCTACACTATTGGGATGGCCTCAGGGACTTTGGAGGGTTCTCCTAATTTGTACGATTTTTGACAATGGAATGGGCAGAATTCCCATGGATTGGGTGGGGGCAGTCCTAATGTGTGGCTCCAGGGGCCCCAGCCTGGAGGGAGTGTGGCCCATGACTTTGAGGACAGAAGACTGAAAACACAAACTCAGCTTAAGTTTGGGGACGTAGGTATGGCACGCTCGATCTATAAACCATGAGAAGAACTCTTCAGGATATGAAGAATGAGCGAGTCTGAGGCGCTTGCTCAGGCTTTTGTCTCTGACTTTTGTTTCAGCGATGGCCGTGGAATGTTGGGGAGGTCTCATGGGCCATGGACGAATCTTCCTCTCTGTGGATTTGGCACGATCCCACTTGTTTTTCGTCAATCTGTGGGATGGGAGAACTCCTTTCAGGTTTGTTACCTCAGGTGTCCCACCAAAAGAGGAATTCCAAAGCAGAGCCCTGGGGAAGAGTGAAGGGACAACCCGAACTATGGTTAAAAATTGGGGCCTAGAGGCATGGCAAGTCCAATATGCTGTCTCTTCATATAGGCCCTGAGAGGCCTTACCTGAGGACTGGGCTCAGGCTGAGGGTCACAATGTGTGTTTGTGACCAATGTGGCCGCAAGCATGGGCTGGGCCTCATGGGCCACGCTTGTTTCAACTACACTGAACGTTGGACAACATGCCAAGCACAAGGTTTCTTGCCATGGGGAAAGAGTTCTGATTTCTGCATCATTTTCAAACTGGGCAGTGGTTGGTGATAAGGTCTAGGTTCTGGTGCCTGAAAACCGCAGTTGGGAAGAGATGACGACCTAAGGCCATGTCGGGTCCGATGTGCTCAGTGTGCGGCCAGCTATCTGGGTGGGACCAGGAGGTCCAGGCTCAGGCTGGGTCAGAAGGGGAAATAGTGCCCAGGTCAGCCTATATGTTTGGGGTACAGCCGAATGGCGTGCAGGTTGATCCTCATTTGCGGTTTCGGGGTAGCCCTGAGGGCAATGTTTTACTTCTGTAGGGCAGGCAGAGTGCGGCATTGTAGTTCTGGATTGCCCAACTGGAGGGCTTGTGGGCCAGTAGTCTGAGGACGGAGTCTGAGAACCCAGGCTAGGCCTAGGTTTCTGGGTGAGGATATGGCAGGCACAATCTATAGACCTCAATCGAGATCTCGTGCATCTGAAGTCAGGGCAAGGATCAGACGATCGCTCAGGTTGGACTTTCTGCCCTGATGGCCCTTTTTGAAGGGGGTTGGATCACGAGGACATGGGGGTTTTCCCACGATGGGAGTTGTGAGAAGCTCCAAACTGCAAAGATTCTTCTGCAGGACAATTGAGACCTGTTGGTTGGCTCCAGGCCAACGATTCCGAGCAGGGTCCTAAGGATGGATGGCTGGGTAGCCCACATCGCATTCCAATGGTCTCCAAGCAACAAGACAGGTTAGATCTGCTGGATGTGGGGGGCAACCGAGGAGGCTGAGTTGAAATGGACTCTCCTGTGGATGTGTCCTAATATGTTTTTGTGTCTATGGAGACCTTGGAATGAAGCGGTGGCCCTGGGGCCCTGAAGGGTTCTCCTAAACAGAGTCTTTGACACAGCTCCAACGTGCATGTTTCCCAAGTGTAGATGAAATTTGTTCTGATGGGTGAGTCAAGAAACAGCCATATGCTGGTATTGAAATCCAGGCCTCTGAGGAGAGATGCCTGGAAACCAAAGCAATGGATCCGATTAGTGCCTAGGGTCCTGTTCGTTGCTTTTTACCTCTGGGGACATCAGTCTACGGGTCTGAGTGCAGGTAGGCGCTCAGATGGGCTCAGATTGCCCCTGTTTGTCCTGGGAGCCTCAACTATTGGGATGGCCTCAGGGACTTTGGAGGTTATCCTACTAGTAGGGTTGTGGCCATTGGAATGGGCACATACAATTCCCTTGGAGAGGGCAAGTACAGTCCTCAGGTTTGGCTCCAGGGCCCTGAGCCTGTAGGGTGTGTAGGCCAGAGCTGTTTGGACAGTTGTCTGAAAACACAAACTCGGCTTATGTTTTGGGTCATAGGTATGGCAGGACTGATCTACAGACCATGAGGAGAACACTTCGGGATATGAAAAAAGGGCGAGTGTGAGGCTCTTGCTCATGATTTTGTCTCTGGATATCGTGTCACTCATGGTCGTGAAATTGCCGGGTGACTTCATGGGAAATGGACGAGTCTTACTCTCTGGGGGTTCGGTCCCGTCCAAAGAGTTTGGGGTCATTCTGGGGATGGAAGAAGTCCGTTTTTTTGTTGTTGTCGATTTGTTTCATTTTGTTTTTCAACCTCAGATGTCCCACCAAATGAGGGATTCCAGAGTAGATCCCTGGGGTGGGGCGACTGGACAACCAGAAATCTGGTTAAAAATTGGGGACTAGGGATATGTCAAGCCCATTATGACATCTAATGGTCCAGCCACTGAGAGGACTTACTAGAGGACAGGACTCACGCTGAGGTCACAATGCGTGTTTCTGCTCTCGTCGCACTCAAGAATGGGCGGGGCCTCAGGGTGAATGCTGGTTTCTCCTACACTGAACGTTGCACAACATGCCAACCACAAGGTTTCTTGCCATGGGTCAGGAAGAGTTCTGATTTCTGCATCACAGTCACCCGTGGGCAGTGATTGGAGATAAGGTCTAGGTTCTGAAGCCTGAAAACTGAGGTAGGGAACAGATGATGACCTAAGGCCATGGCGGGTCTGATGTGCTCAGCGTGCGGTCAGCTGTCTGGGTGTTGGTCAGCAGGTCCGGGCTCAGGTTGTGTCAGACAGTGCATTAGTGCCCAGGTTAGACTATATAATTTGGGTACATTCGAGTGCCGTGTAGGTTTATCCTCATTTAAGCTGCCTGGGCTGCTCATTAGGCAATATATTTTTTCTAGAGGGCAGGCAGAGTGCTTCATTGTCGGTCCGGAATTGCCAAACTTGAGGGCTTCGGGGCCAGGAGAGTGAGGACAGAAGTCTGAGAACACAAGCTAGACTTCGGATTCAGGGTGAGGGCACGGCAGGTACCCCCTGCAGATCTGAACCAATATCTCATGCATCTGAAGTCAGGGCGAGGATCCGACGTTGGCTCAGGTTGGAGTTTCTGTGCATGACGGCCCCTTCATGAAGGGAGCGGAATCTCGAGGCCATGGAGGTTTTCCACGTTGGGAGATGTGGGACGTCCCCTTCAAGGATTCCTTCTGCGGGACAATTGAGACCTGTTGGACAGCTCCAGGACATCCCATATGGAATGAGTCCAGAGCACCGTTCCAGGATGTATGCCTGGGAAGTCCGCCTCGCCTTCCAATTGTCTCCTAGCAACAAGACAGTTTAGATCTAATGGATCTGCGGGAGCAACCGGGGTGGCTGAGTTGAAATGCACTTTCCAGAGGATGGGTCCTAACGTGTGTTTGTGTCCATGAGGGCCTTGGAATGGGGAGGTGGCACCGGGACCCTGAAGTATTCTCCTAAGCTTTGGCATAGCTCCCATGCACAAGTTTCCTTGTGGAGACGAGATTTGTTCTGATGGGTGCCTCAGGAAATCCCCTCTGCTGGTATTGGAATCCAGGCTTTTGAGGAGACATGCCTGTAAACCAAAGCAATGGATCCGATAATGGCCTCGGGTCCTGTCTGGTTCAATCTTCTTGGTATGAGTGGAGGTAGATGAGTGGAGGTAGATGCTCAGCCGGTATCAACCGCCCTTTTTTGTCCCGGGCGACCTACACTATTGGGATGGCCTCAGGGACTTTGGAGGGTTCTCCTAATTTGTACGATTTTTGACAATGGAATGGGCAGAATTCCCATGGATTGGGTAGGGGCAGTCCTAATGTGTGGCTCCAGGGGCCCCAGCCTGGAGGGAGTGTGGCCCAGGACTTTGAGGACAGAAGACTGATAACACAAACTCAGCTTCAGTTTGGGGACGTAGGTATGGCACGCCCGATCTACAAGCCATGAGAAGAACTCTTCAGGATATGAAGAATGAGCGAGTCTGAGTAGCTTGCTCAGGCTTTTGTCTCTGGATTTTGTTTCAGCGATGGCCGTGGAATGTTGGGGAGGTCTCATGGGCCATGGACGAATCTTCCTCTCTGTGGATTTGGCACGATCCCAATTGTTTTTCGTCAATCTGTGGGATGGGAGGACTGCTTTCAGGTTTGTTACCTCAGGTGTCCCACCAAAAGAGGAATTCCAAAGAGGAGCCCTGGGGAAGAGTGAAGGGACAACCCGAACTATGGTGAAAAATTGGGGCCTAGGGGCATGGCAAGCCCAATATGCTGTCTCTTCATATAGGTCCTGAGAGGCCTTACCTGAGGAATGGGCTCAGGCTGAGGGTTACAATGTGTGTTTGTGACCAATGTGGCCCGCAAGCATGGGCTGGGCCTCATATGCCACGCTTGTTTCAACTACACTGAACGTTGGACAACATGCCAACCACAAGGTTTCTTGCCATGGGGAAAGAGTTCTGATTTCTGCATCATTTTCAACCCTGGGCAATGGTTGGAGATAAGGTCTAGGTTCTGGAGCCTGAAAACCGCAGTTGGGAAGAGATGACGACCTAAGGCCATGGCGGGTCCGATGTGCTCAGTGTGCGGCCAGCTGTCTGGGTGGGACCAGGAGGTCAGGATCAGGCTGGGTCAGAAGGGGAAATAGTGCCCAGGTCAGCCTATATGTTTGGGGTACAGCCGAATGGCGTGCAGTTTGATCCTCATTTGCGGTTTCGGGGTAGCCCTGAGGGCAATATTTCACTTCTGTAGGGCAGGCAGAGTGCGGCATTGTAGTTCTGGATTGCCCAACTGGAGGGCTTGTGGGCCAGTAGTCTGAGGACAGAGTCTGAGAACCCAAGCTAGGCCTAGGTTTCTGGGTGAGGATATGGCAGGCACAATCTACAGACCTCAATCGAGATCTCGTGCATCTGAAGTCAGGGCAAGGATCAGACGATCGCTCAGGTTGGACTTTCTGCCCTGATGGCCCTTTTTTGAAGGGGGTTGGATCACGAGGACATGGGGGTTTTCCCACGATGGGAGTTGTGAGAAGCTCCAAACTGCAAAGATTCTTCTGCAGGACAATTGAGACCTGTTGGTTGGCTCCAGGCCAACGATTCCGAGCAGGGTCCTACGGATGGATGGCTGGGTAGCCCACCTCGCATTCCAATGGTCTCCAAGCAACAAGACAGGTTAGATCTGCTGGATGTGGGGGGCAACCGAGGAGGCTGAGTTAAAATGGACTCTCCTGTGGATGTGTCCTAATATGTTTTTGTGTCCATGGAGACCTTGGAATGAAGCGGTGGCCTTGGGGCCCTGAAGGGTTCTCCTAAACAGAGGCTTTGACACAGCTCCAACGTGCATGTTTCCCATGTGTAGATGAGATTTGTTCTGATGGGTGAGTCAAGAAACAGCCATATGCTGGTATTGAAATCCAGGCCTCTGAGGAGAGATGCCTGGAAACCAAAGCAATGGATCTGATTAGTGCCTAGGGTCCTGTTCGTTCCTTTTTACCTCTGGGGACATCAGTCTACGGGTCTGAGTGCAGGTAGGCGCTCAGATGGGCTCAGATTGCCCCTGTTTGTCCTGGGAAGCCTCAACTATTGGGATGGCCTCAGGGACTTTGGAGGTTATCCTACTAGTAGGGTTGTGGCCATTGGAATGGGCACATACAATTCCCTTGGAGAGGGCAAGTACAGTCCTCAGGTTTGGCTCCAGGGCCCTGAGCCTGTAGGGTGTTTAGGCCAGAGCTGTTTGGACAGTTGTCTGAAAACACAAACTCGGCTTATGTTTTGGGTCATAGGTATGGCAGGACTGATCTACAGACCATGAGGAGAACACTTCGGGATATGAAAAAAGGGCGAGTGTGAGGCTCTTGCTCAAGTTTTTGTCTCTGGATATCGTGTCACTCATGGTCGTGAAATTGCCGGGTGACTTCATGGGAAATGGACGAGTCTTACTCTCTGGGGGTTCGGTCCCGTCCAAAGAGTTTGCGGTCATTCTGGGGATGGAAGAAGTCCGTTTTTTTGTTGTTGTTGTCGATTTGTTTCATTTTGTTTTTCAACCTCAGATGTCCCACCAAATGAGGGATTCCAGAGTAGATCCCTGGGGTGGGGCGACTGGACAACCAGAAATCTGGTTAAAAATTGGGGACTAGGGATATGTCAAGCCCATTATGACATCTAATGGTCCAGCCACTGAGAGGACTTACTAGAGGACAGGACTCACGCTGAGGTCACAATGCGTGTTTCTGCTCTCGTCGCTCTCAAGAATGGGCGGGGCCTCAGGGTGAATGCTGGTTTCTCCTACACTGAACGTTGGACAACATGCCAACCACAAGGTTTCTTGCCATGGGTCAGGAAGAGTTCTGATTTCTGCATCACAGTCACCCGTGGGCAGTGATTGGAGATAAGGTCTAGGTTCTGAAGCCTGAAAACTGAGGTAGGGAAGAGATGATGACCTAAGTCCATGGCGGGTCTGATGTGCTCAGCGTGCGGTCAGCTGTCTGGGTGTTGGTCAGCAGGTCCGGGCTCAGGTTGTGTCAGACAGTGCATTAGTGCCCAGGTTAGACTATATAATTTGGGTACATTCGAGTGCCGTGTAGGTATATCCTCATTTAAGCTGCCTGGGCTGCTCATTAGGCAATATATTTTTTCTAGAGGGCAGGCAGAGTGCTTCATTGTCGGTCCGCAATTGCCAATCTTGAGGGCTTCGGGGCCAGGAGAGTGAGGATGGAAGTCTGAGAACACAAGCTAGAATTCGGATTCAGGGTGAGGGCACGGCAGGTACCCCCTGCAGATCTGAACCAATATCTCATGCATCTGAAGTCAGGGTGAGGATCCGACGTTGGCTCAGGTTGGAGTTTCTGTGCATGACGGCCCCTTCATGAAGGGAGCGGAATCTCGAGGCCATGGAGGTTTTCCACGTTGGGAGATGTGGGATGCCCCCTTCAAGGATTCCTTCTGCGGGACAATTGAGACCTGTTGGTCAGCTCCAGTTCATCCCTTATGGAATGACTCCAGAGCACCATTCCAGGATGGATGCCTGGGAAGTCCGCCTCGCCTTCCAATTGTCTCCTAGCAACAAGACAGTTTAGATCTAATGGATCTGCGGGAGCAACCGGGGTGGCTGAGTTGAAATGCACTTTCCAGAGAATGGGTCCTAACGTGTGTTTGTGTCCATGAGGGCCTTGGAATGGGGAGGTGGCACCGGGACCCTGAAGTATTCTCCTAAGCTTTGGCATAACTCCCATGCACAAGTTTCCTTGTGGAGACGAGGTTTGTTCTGATGGGTGCCTCAGGAAATCCCCTCTGCTGGTATTGGAATCCAGGCTTTTGAGGAGACATGCCTGTAAACCAAAGCAATGGATCCGATAATGGCCTCGGGTCCTGTCTGATTCAATCTTCTTGGTAAGAGTGGTGGTAGATGAGTGGAGGTAGATGCTCAGCCGGTATCAACCGCCCTTTTTTGTCCCGGGCGACCTACACTATTGGGATGGCCTCAGGGACTTTGGAGGGTTCTCCTAATTTGTACGATTTTTGACAATGGAATGGGCAGAATTCCCATGGATTGGGTGGGGGCAGTCCTAATGTGTGGCTCCAGGGGCCCCAGCCTGGAGGGAGTGTGGCCCAGGACT
The DNA here is from genome assembly GCF_964662115.1 of Mustela nivalis. NCBI lineage: Eukaryota > Metazoa > Chordata > Mammalia > Carnivora > Mustelidae > Mustela > Mustela nivalis. The sequence continues at coordinate 959,079 of NW_028136494.1, read as the reverse complement.
TTGAGGACAGAAGACTGAAAACACAAACTCAGCTTAAGTTTGGGGACGTAGGTATGGCACGCCCGATCTATAAACCATGAGAAGAACTCTTCAGGATATGAAGAATGAGCGAGTCTGAGGCGCTTGCTCAGGCTTTTGTCTCTGACTTTTGTTTCAATGATGGCCGTGGAATGTTGGGGAGGTCTCATGGGCCATGGACGAATCTTCCTCTCTGTGGATTTGGCACGATCCCAATTGTTTTTCGTCAATCTGTGGGATGGGAGGACACCTTTCAGGTTTGTTACCTCAGGTGTCCCACCAAAAGAGGAATTCCAAAGCAGAGCCCTGGGGAAGAGTGAAGGGACAACCCGAACTATGGTTAAAAATTGGGGCCTAGAGGCATGGCAAGCCCAATATGCTGTCTCTTCATATAGGCCCTGAGAGGCCTTACCTGAGGACTGGGCTCAGGCTGAGGGTCACAATGTGTGTTTGTGACCAATGTGGCCGCAAGCATGGGCTGGGCCTCATGGGCCACGCTTGTTTCAACTACACTGAACGTTGGACAACATGCCAAGCACAAGGTTTCTTGCCATGGGGAAAGAGTTCTGATTTCTGCATCATTTTCAAACTGGGCAGTGGTTGGTGATAAGGTCTAGGTTCTGGTGCCTGAAAACCGCAGTTGGGAAGAGATGACGACCTAAGGCCATGGCGGGTCCGATGTGCTCAGTGTGCGGCCAACTATCTGGGTGGGACCAGGAGGTCCAGGCTCAGGCTGGGTCAGAAGGGGAAATAGTGCCCAGGTCAGCCTATATGTTTGGGGTACAGCCGAATGGCGTGCAGGTTGATCCTCATTTGCGGTTTCGGGTTAGCCCTGAGGGCAATGTTTTACTTCTGTAGGGCAGGCAGAGTGCGGCATTGTAGTTCTGGATTGCCCAACTGGAGGGCTTGTGGGCCAGTAGTCTGAGGACGGAGTCTGAGAACCCAAGCTAGGCCTAGGTTTCTGGGTGAGGATATGGCAGGCACAATCTATAGACCTCAATCGAGATCTCGTGCATCTGAAGTCAGGGCAAGGATCAGACGATCGCTCAGGTTGGACTTTCTGCCCTGATGGCCCTTTTTGAAGGGGGTTGGATCACGAGGACATGGGGGTTTTCCCACGATGGGAGTTGTGAGAAGCTCCAAACTGCAAAGATTCTTCTGCAGGACAATTGAGACCTGTTGGTTGGCTCCAGGCCAACGATTCCGAGCAGGGTCCTAAGGATGGATGGCTGGGTAGCCCACCTCGCATTCCAATGGTCTCCAAGCAACAAGACAGGTTAGATCTGCTGGATGTGGGGGGCAACCGAGGAGGCTGAGTTGAAATGGACTCTCCTGTGGATGTGTCCTAATATGTTTTTGTGTCTATGGAGACCTTGGAATGAAGCGGTGGCCCTGGGGCCCTGAAGGGTTCTCCTAAACAGAGTCTTTGACACAGCTCCAACGTGCATGTTTCCCATGTGTAGATGAGATTTGTTCTGATGGGTGAGTCAAGAAACAGCCATATGCTGGTATTGAAATCCAGGCCTCTGAGGAGAGATGCCTGGAAACCAAAGCAATGGATCCGATTAGTGCCTAGGGTCCTGTTCGTTGCTTTTTACCTTTGGGGACATCAGTCTACGGGTCTGAGTGCAGGTAGGCGCTCAGATGGGCTCAGATTGCCCCTGTTTGTCCTGGGAAGCCTCAACTATTGGGATGGCCTCAGGGACTTTGGAGGTTATCCTACTAGTAGGGTTGTGGCCATTGGAATGGGCACATACAATTCCCTTGGAGAGGGTAAGTACAGTCCTCAGGTTTGGCTCCAGGGCCCTGAGCCTGTAGGGTGTGTAGGCCAGAGCTGTTTGGACAGTTGTCTGAAAACACAAACTCGGCTTGTGTTTTGGGTCATAGGTATGGCAGGACTGATCTACAGACCATGAGGAGAACACTTCGGGATATGAAAAAAGGGCGAGTGTGAGGCTCTTGCTCAAGATTTTGTCTCTGGATATCGTGTCACTCATGGTCGTGAAATTGCCGGGTGACTTCATGGGAAATGGACGAGTCTTACTCTCTGGGGGTTCGGTCCCGTCCAAAGAGTTTGGGGTCATTCTGGGGATGGAAGAAGTCCGTTTTTTTGTTGTTGTCGATTTGTTTCATTTTGTTTTTCAACCTCAGATGTCCCACCAAATGAGGGATTCCAGAGTAGATCCCTGGGGTGGGGCGACTGGACAACCAGAAATCTGGTTAAAAATTGGGGACTAGGGATATGTCAAGCCCATTATGACATCTAATGGTCCAGCCACTGAGAGGACTTACTAGAGGACAGGACTCACGCTGAGGTCACAATGCGTGTTTCTGCTCTCGTCGCACTCAAGAATGGGCGGGGCCTCAGGGTGAATGCTGGTTTCTCCTACACTGAACGTTGCACAACATGCCAACCACAAGGTTTCTTGCCATGGGTCAGGAAGAGTTCTGATTTCTGCATCACAGTCACCCGTGGGCAGTGATTGGAGATAAGGTCTAGGTTCTGAAGCCTGAAAACTGAGGTAGGGAACAGATGATGACCTAAGGCCATGGCGGGTCTGATGTGCTCAGCGTGCGGTCAGCTGTCTGGGTGTTGGTCAGCAGGTCCGGGCTCAGGTTGTGTCAGATAGTGCATTAGTGCCCAGGTTAGACTATATAATTTGGGTACATTCGAGTGCCGTGTAGGTTTATCCTCATTTAAGCTGCCTGGGCTGCTCATTAGGCAATATATTTTTTCTAGAGGGCAGGCAGAGTGCTTCATTGTCGGTCCGGAATTGCCAAACTTGAGGGCTTCGGGGCCAGGAGAGTGAGGACAGAAGTCTGAGAACACAAGCTAGACTTCGTATTCAGGGTGAGGGCACGGCAGGTACCCCCTGCAGATCTGAACCAATATCTCATGCATCTGAAGTCAGGGCGAGGATCCGACGTTGGCTCAGGTTGGAGTTTCTGTGCATGACGGCCCCTTCATGAAGGGAGCGGAATCTCGAGGCCATGGAGGTTTTCCACGTTGGGAGATGTGGGACGTCCCCTTCAAGGATTCCTTCTGCGGGACAATTGAGACCTGTTGGACAGCTCCAGGACATCCCATATGGAATGAGTCCAGAGCACCGTTCCAGGATGTATGCCTGGGAAGTCCGCCTCGCCTTCCAATTGTCTCCTAGCAACAAGACAGTTTAGATCTAATGGATCTGCGGGAGCAACCGGGGTGGCTGAGTTGAAATGCACTTTCCAGAGGATGGGTCCTAACGTGTGTTTGTGTCCATGAGGCCTTGGAATGGGGAGGTGGCACCGGGACCCTGAAGTATTCTCCTAAGCTTTGGCATAGCTCCCATGCACAAGTTTCCTTGTGGAGACGAGATTTGTTCTGATGGGTGCCTCAGGAAATCCCCTCTGCTGGTATTGGAATCCAGGCTTTTGAGGAGACATGCCTGTAAACCAAAGCAATGGATCCGATAATGGCCTCGGGTCCTGTCTGGTTCAATCTTCTTGGTATGAGTGGAGGTAGATGAGTGGAGGTAGATGCTCAGCCGGTATCAACCGCCCTTTTTTGTCCCGGGCGACCTACACTATTGGGATGGCCTCAGGGACTTTGGAGGGTTCTCCTAATTTGTACGATTTTTGACAATGGAATGGGCAGAATTCCCATGGATTGGGTGGGGGCAGTCCTAATGTGTGGCTCCAGGGGCCCCAGCCTGGAGGGAGTGTGGCCCAGGACTTTGAGGACAGAAGACTGAAAACACAAACTCAGCTTAAGTTTGGGGACGTAGGTATGGCACGCCCGATCTACAAGCCATGAGAAGAACTCTTCAGGATATGAAGAATGAGCGAGTCTGAGTAGCTTGCTCAGGCTTTTGTCTCTGGATTTTGTTTCAGCGATGGCCGTGGAATATTGGGGAGATCTCATGGGCCATGGACGAATCTTCCTCTCTGTGGATTTGGCACGATCCCAATTGTTTTTCGTCAATCTGTGGGATGGGAGGACTGCTTTCAGGTTTGTTACCTCAGGTGTCCCACCAAAAGAGGAATTCCAAAGAGGAGCCCTGGGGAAGAGTGAAGGGACAACCCGAACTATGGTGAAAAATTGGGGCCTAGGGGCATGGCAAGCCCAATATGCTGTCTCTTCATATAGGTCCTGAGAGGCCTTACCTGAGGAATGGGCTCAGGCTGAGGGTTACAATGTGTGTTTGTGACCAATGTGGCCCGCAAGCATGGGCTGGGCCTCATATGCCACGCTTGTTTCAACTACACTGAACGTTGGACAACATGCCAACCACAAGGTTTCTTGCCATGGGGAAAGAGTTCTGATTTCTGCATCATTTTCAACCCTGGGCAATGGTTGGAGATAAGGTCTAGGTACTGGAGCCTGAAAACCGCAGTTGGGAAGATGACGACCTAAGGCCATGGCGGGTCCGATGTGCTCAGTGTGCGGCCAGCTGTCTGGGTGGGACCAGGAGGTCCAGGATCAGGCTGGGTCAGAAGGGGAAATAGTGCCCAGGTCAGCCTATATGTTTGGGGTACAGCCGAATGGCGTGCAGTTTGATCCTCATTTGCGGTTTCGGGGTAGCCCTGAGGGCAATATTTCACTTCTGTAGGGGAGGCAGAGTGCGGCATTGTAGTTCTGGATTGCCCAACTGGAGGGCTTGTGGGCCAGTAGTCTGAGGACAGAGTCTGAGAACCCAAGCTAGGCCTAGGTTTCTGGGTGAGGATATGGCAGGCACAATCTACAGACCTCAATCGAGATCTAGTGCATCTGAAGTCAGGGCAAGGATCAGACGATCGCTCAGGTTGGACTTTCTGCCCTGATGGCCCTTTTTTGAAGGGGGTTGGATCACGAGGACATGGGGGTTTTCCCACGATGGGAGTTGTGAGAAGCTCCAAACTGCAAAGATTCTTCTGCAGGACAATTGAGACCTGTTGGTTGGCTCCAGGCCAACGATTCCGAGCAGGGTCCTACGGATGGATGGCTGGGTAGCCCACCTCGCATTCCAATGGTCTCCAAGCAACAAGACAGGTTAGATCTGCTGGATGTGGGGGGCAACCGAGGAGGCTGAGTTGAAATGGACTCTCCTGTGGATGTGTCCTAATATGTTTTTGTGTCTATGGAGACCTTGGAATGAAGCGGTGGCCTTGGGGCCCTGAAGGGTTCTCCTAAACAGAGGCTTTGACACAGCTCCAACGTGCATGTTTCCCATGTGTAGATGAGATTTGTTCTGATGGGTGAGTCAAGAAACAGCCATATGCTGGTATTGAAATCCAGGCCTCTGAGGAGAGATGCCTGGAAACCAAAGCAATGGATCCGATTAGTGCCTAGGGTCCTGTTCGTTCCTTTTTACCTCTGGGGACATCAGTCTACGGGTCTGAGTGCAGGTAGGCGCTCAGATGGGCTCAGATTGCCCCTGTTTGTCCTGGGAAGCCACAACTATTGGGATGGCCTCAGGGACTTTGGAGGTTATCCTACTAGTAGGTTGTGGCCATTGGAATGGGCACATACAATTCCCTTGGAGAGGGCAAGTACAGTCCTCAGGTTTAGCTCCAGGGCCCTGAGCCTGTAGGGTGTGTAGGCCAGAGCTGTTTGGACAGTTGTCTGAAAACACAAACTCGGCTTATGTTTTGGGTCATAGGTATGGCAGGACTGATCTACAGACCATGAGGAGAACACTTCGGGATATGAAAAAAGGGCGAGTGTGAGGCTCTTGCTCAAGATTTTGTCTCTGGATATCGTGTCACTCATGGTCGTGAAATTGCCGCGTGACTTCATGGGAAATGGACGAGTCTTACTCTCTGGGGGTTCGGTACCGTCCAAAGAGTTTGGGGTCATTCTGGGGATGGAAGAAGTCCGTTTTTTTGTTGTTGTCGATTTGTTTCATTTTGTTTTTCAACCTCAGATGTCCCACCAAATGAGGGATTCCAGAGTAGAGCCCTGGGGTGGGGCGACTGTACAACCAGAAATCTGGTTAAAAATTGGGGACTAGGGATATGTCAAGCCCATTATGACATCTAATGGTCCAGCCACTGAGAGGACTTACTAGAGGACAGGACTCACGCTGAGGTCACAATGTGTGTTTATGCTCTCGTCGCATGCAAGAATGGGCGGGGCCTCAGGGTGAATGCTGGTTTCTCCTACACTGAACGTTGGACAACATGCCAACCACAAGGTTTCTTGCCATGGGTCAGGAAGAGTTCTGATTTCTGCAACACAGTCACCCGTGGGCAGTGATTGGAGATAAGGTCTAGGTTCTGAAGCCTGAAAACTGAGGTAGGGAAGAGATGATGACCTAAGGCCATGACGGGTCTGATGTGCTCAGCGTGCGGTCAGCTGTCTGGGTGTTGGTCAGCAGGTCCGGGCTCAGGTTGTGTCAGACAGTGCATTAGTGCCCAGGTTAGACTGAATAATTTGGGTACATTCGAGTGCCGTGTAGGTTTATCCTCATTTAAGCTGCCTGGGCTGCTCATTAGGCAATATATTTTTTCGAGAGGGCAGGCAGAGTGCTTCATTGTCGGTCCGGAATTGCCAATCTTGAGGGCTTCGGGGCCAGGAGAGTGAGGACGGAAGTCTGAGAACACAAGCTAGACTTCGGATTCAGGGTGAGGGCACGGCAGGTACCCCCTGCAGATCTGAACCAATATCTCATGCATCTGAAGTCAGGGCGAGGATCCGACGTTGACTCAGGTTGGATTTTCTGTGCATGACGGCCCCTTCATGAAGGGAGCGGAATCTCGAGGCCATGGAGGTTTTCCACGTTGGGAGATGTGGGATGTCCCCTTCAAGGATTCCTTCTGCGGGACAATTGAGACCTGTTGGACAGCTCCAGGACATCCCATATGGAATGAGTCCAGAGCACCGTTCGAGGATGGATGCCTGGGAAGTCCGCCTCGCCTCCAATTGTCTCCTAGCAACAAGACAGTTTAGATCTAATGGATCTGCGGGAGCAACCGGGGTGGTTGAGTTGAAATGCACTTTCCAGAGGATGGGTCCTAACGTGTGTTTGTGTCCATGAGGGCCTTGGAATGGGGAGGTGGCACCGGGACCCTGAAGTATTCTCCTAAGCTTTGGCTTAGCTCCCATGCACAAGTTTCCTTGTGGATATCAGATTTGTTCTGATGGGTGCCTCAGGAAATCCCCTCTGCTGTTATTGGAATCCAGGCTTTTGAGGAGACATGCCTGTAAACCAAAGGAATGGATCCGATAATGGCCTCGGGTCCTGTCTGGTTCAATCTTCTTGGTATGAGTGGAGGTAGATGAGTGGAGTTAGATGAGTGGAGGTAAATGCTCAGCCGGTATCAACCGCCCATTTTTTGTCTCGGGCGACCTACACTATTGGGATGGCCTCAGGGACTTTGGAGGGTTCTCCTAATTTGTACGATTTTTGACAATGGAATGGGCAGAATTCCCATGGATTGGTGGGGGCAGTCCTAATGTGTGGCTCCAGGGGCCCCAGCCTGGAGGGAGTGTGGCCCAGGACTTTGAGGACAGAAGACTGAAAACACAAACTCAGCTTAAGTTTGGGGACGTAGGTATGGCACGCCCGATCTACAAACCATGAGAAGAACTCTTCAGGATATGAAGAATGAGCGAGTCTGAGGCGCTTGCTCAGGCTTTTTTCTATGGATTTTGTTTCTGCCATGGCCGTGGAATGTTGGGGAGGTCTCATGGGCCATGGACGAATCTTCCTCTCTGTGGATTTGGCCCGATCCCAATTGGTTTTCGTCAATCTGTGGGATGGGAGGACACCTTTCAGGTTTGTTACCTCTGGTGTCCCACCAAAAGAGGAATTCCAAAGCAGAGCCCTGGGGAAGAGTGAAGGGACAACCCGAACTATGGTTAAAAATGGGGGCCTAGGGGCATGGCAAGCCCAATATGCTGTCTCTTCATGTAGGCCCTGAGAGGCCTTACCTGAGGACTGGGCTCAGGCTGAGGGTCACAATGTGTGTTTGTGACCAATGTGGCCCGCAAGCATGGGCTGGGCCTCATGGGCCACGCTTGTTTCAACTACACTAAACATTGGACAACATGCCAACCACAAGGTTTCTTGCCATGGGGAAAGAGTTCTGATTTCCGCATCATTTTCAACCCTGGGCAGTGGTTGGAGATAAGGTCTAGGTTCTGGTGCCTGAAAACCGCAGTTGGGAAGAGATGACGACCTAAGGCCATGGCGGGTCCGATGTGCTCAGTGTGCGGCCAGCTGTCTGGGTGGGACCAGGAGGTCCAGGCTCAGGCTGGGTCAGAAGGGGAAATGGTGCCCAGGTCAGCCTATATGTTTGGGGTACAGCCGAATGGCGTGCAGGATGATCCTCATTTGGGGATTCGGGGTAGCCCTGAGGGCAATATTTTACTTCTGTAGGGCAGGCAGAGTGTGGCATTGTAGTTCTGGATTGCCAAAATGGAGGGCCTGTGGGCCAGTAGTCTGAGGACGGAGTCTGAGAACCCAAGCTAAGCTTAGGTTTCTGGGTGAAGATATGGCAGGCACAATCTACAGGCCTCAATAGAGATCTCGTGCATCTGAAGTCAGGGCAAGGATCAGACGATCGCTCAGGTTGGACTTTCTGCCCTGATGGCCCTTTCTTGAAGGGGGTTGGATCAGGAGGACATGGGGGTTTTCCCACAATGGGAGTTGTGAGAAGCTCCAAACTGCAAAGATTCTTCTGCAGGACAATTGAGACCTGTTGGTTGGCTCCAGGCCAACGATTCCGAGCAGGGTTCTAAGGATGGATGGCTGGGTAGCCCACCTCGCATTCCAATTGTCTCCAAGCAACAAGACAAGTTAGATCTGCTGGATGTGGGGGACAACCGAGGAGGCTGAGTTGAAATGGACTCTCCTGGGGATGTGTCCTAATATGTTTTTGTGTCTATGGAGACCTTGGAATGAAGCGGTGGCCCTGGGGCCCTGAAGGGTTCTCCTAAACAGAGGCTTTGACACAGCTCCAACGTGCATGTTTCCCATGTGTAGATGAGATTTGTTCTGATGGGTGAGTCAAGAAACAGCCATATGCTGGTATTGAAATCCAGGCCTCTGAGGAGAGATGCCTGGAAACCAAAGCAATGGATCCGATTAGAGCCTAGGGGCCTGTTCGTTCCTTTTTACCTCTGGGGACATCAGTCTTCGGGTCTGAGTGCAGGTAGGTGCTCAGATGGGCTCAGATTGCCCCTGTTTGTCCTGGGAAGCCACAACTATTGGGATGGCCTCAGGGACTTTGGAGGTTATCCTACTAGTAGGGTTGTGGCCATTGGAATGGGCACATACAATTCCCTTGGAGAGGGCAAGTACAGTCCTCAGGTTTGGCTCCAGGGCCCTGAGCCTGTAGGGTGTGTAGGCCAGAGCTGTTTGGACAGTTGTCTGAAAACACAAACTCGGCTTATGTTTTGGGTCATAGGTATGGCAGGACTGATCTACAGACCATGAGGAGAACACTTCGGGATATGAAAAAAGGGCGAGTGTGAGGCTCTTGCTCAAGTTTTTGTCTCTGGATATCGTGTCACTCATGGTCGTGAAATTGCCGGGTGACTTCATGGGAAATGGACGAGTCTTACTCTCTGGGGGTTCGGTCCCGTCCAAAGAGTTTGGGGTCATTCTGGGGATGGAAGAAGTCCGTTTTTTTGTTGTTGTTGTCGATTTGTTTCATTTTGTTTTTCAACCTCAGATGTCCCACCAAATGAGGGATTCCAGAGTAGAGCCCAGGGGTGGGGCGACTGGACAACCAGAAATCTGGTTAAAAATTGGGGACTAGGGACATGTCAAGCCCATTATGACATCTAATGGTCCAACCACTGAGAGGACTTACTAGAGGACAGGACTCACGCTGAGGTCACAATGCGTGTTTCTGCTCTCGTCGCACTCAAGAATGGGCGGGGCCTCAGGGTGAATGCTGGTTTTTCCTACACTGAACGTTGCACAACATGCCAACCACAAGGTTTCTTGCCATGGGTCAGGAAGAGTTCTGATTTCTGCATCACAGTCACCCGTGGGCAGTGATTGGAGATAAGGTCTAGGTTCTGAAGCCTGAAAACTGAGGTAGGGAACAGATGATGACCTAAGGCCATGGCGGGTCTGATGTGCTCAGCGTGCGGTCAGCTGTCTGGGTGTTGGTCAGCAGGTCCGGGCTCAGGTTGTGTCAGACAGTGCATTAGTGCCCAGGTTAGACTATATAATTTGGGTACATTCGAGTGCCGTGTAGGTTTATCCTCATTTAAGCTGCCTGGGCTGCTCATTAGGCAATATATTTTTTCTAGAGGGCAGGCAGAGTGCTTCATTGTCGGTCCGGAATTGCCAAACTTGAGGGCTTCGGGGCGAGGAGAGTGAGGACGGAAGTCTGAGAACACAAGCTAGACTTCGGATTCAGGGTGAGGGCACGGTAGGTACCTCCTGCAGATCTGAACCAATATCTCATGCATCTGAAGTCAGGGCGAGGATCCCACGTTGGCTCAGGTTGGAGTTTCTGTGCATGACGGCCCCTTCATGAAGGGAGCGGAATCTCGAGGCCATGGAGGTTTTCCACGTTGGGAGATGTGGGATGCCCCCTTCAAGGATTCCTTCTGCGGGACAATTGAGACCTGTTGGACAGCTCCAGGACATCCCATATGGAATGACTCCAGAGCACCGTTCCAGGATGGATGCCTGGGAAGTCCGCCTCGCCTTCCAATTGTTTCCTAGCAACAAGACACTTTAGATCTAATGGATTCTCGGGAGCAACCGGGGTGGCTGGGTTGAAATGCACTTTTCAGAGGATGGGTCCTAACGTGTATTTGTGTCCATGAGGACCTTGGAATGGGGAGGTGGCACTGGGACCCTTAAGTATTATCCTAAGCTTTGGCTTAGCTACCATGCACAAGTTTCCTTGTGGAGACGAGATTTGTTCTGATGAGTGCCTCAGGAAATCCCCTCTGCTGGTATTGGAATCCAGGCTTTTGAGGAGACATGCCTGTAAACCAAAGCAATGGATTCGATAATGGCCTCGGCTCCTGTCTGGTTCAATCTCCTTGGTATGAATGGAGGTAGATGAGTGGAGGTAGATGCTCAGCCTGTATCAACCGCCCATTTTTTGTCCCGGGCGACCTACACTATTGGGATGGCCTCGGGGACTTTGGAGGGTTCTCCTAATTTGTACGATTTTTGACAATGGAATGGGCAGAATTGCCATGGATTGGGTGGGGGCAGTCCTAATGTGTGGCTCCAGGGGCCCCAGTCTGGAGGGAGTGTGGCCCAGGACTTTGAGGACAGAAGACTGAAAACACAAACTCAGCTTAAGTTTGGGGACGTAGGTATGGCACGCCCGATCTACAAACCATGAGAAGAACTCTTCAGGATATGAAGAATGAGCGAGTCTGAGGCGCTTGCTCAGGCTTTTTTCTATGGATTTTGTTTCTGCCATGGCCGTGGAATGTTGGGGAGGTCTCATGGGCCATGGACGAATCTTCCTCTCTGTGGATTTGGCCCGATCCCAATTGGTTTTCGTCAATCTGTGGGATGGGAGGACTCCTTTCAGGTTTGTTACCTCAGGTGTCCCACCAAAAGAGGAATTCCAAAGCAGAGCCCTGGGGAAGAGTGAAGGGACAACCCGAACTATGGTTAAAAATTGGGGCCTAGGGGCATGGCAAGCCCAATATGCTGTCTCTTCATATAGGCCCTGAGAGGCCTTACCTGAGGACTGGGCTCAGGCTGAGGGTCACAATGTGTGTTTGTGACCAATGTGGCCGCAAGCATGGGCTGGGCCTCATGGGCCACGCTTGATTCAACTACACTGAACGTTGGACAACATGCCAACCAAAAGGTTTCTTGTCATGAGGAAAGAGTTCTGATTTCAGCATCATTTTCAAACCTGGGCAGTGGTTGGAGATAAGGTCTAGGTTCTGGAGCCTGAAATCCGCAGTTGGGAAGAGATGAAGACCTAAGGCCATGGCGGGTCCGATGTGCTCAGTGTGCGGCCAGCTGTCTGGGTGGGACTAGGAGTTCCAGGCTCAGGCTGGGTCAGAAGGGGAAATAGTGCCCAGGTCAGCCTATATGTTTGGGGTACAGCCGAATGGCGTGCAGGTTGATCCTCATTTGGGGATTCGGGGTAGCCCTGAGGGCAATATTTCACTTCTGTAGGGCAGGCAGAGTGCGGCATTGTAGTTCTGGATTGCCAAACTGGAGGGCCTGTGGGCCAGTAGTCTGAGGACGGAGTCTGAGAACTCAAGCTAAGGCTAGGTTTCTGGGTGAGGATATGGCAGGCACAATCTACAGACCTCAATAGAGATCTCGTGCATCTGAAGTCAGGGCAAGGATCAGACGATCGCTCAGGTTGGACTTTCTGCCCTGATGGCCCTTTCTTGAAGGGGGTTGGATCACGAGGACATGGGGGTTTTCCCACGATGGTAGTTGTGAGAAGCTCCAAACTGCAAAGATTCTTCTGCAGGACAATTGAGACCTGTTGGTTGGCTCCAGGCCAACGATTCCGAGCAGGGTTCTAAGGATGGATGGCTGGGTAGCCCACCTCGCATTCCAATTGTCTCCAAGCAACAAGACAAGTTAGATCTGCTGGATGTGGGGGGCAACCGAGGAGGCTGAGTTGAAATGGACCCTCCTGGGGATGTGTCCTAATATGTTTTTGTGTCTATGGAGACCTTGGAATGAAGCGGTGGCCCTGGGGCCCTGAAGGGTTCTCCTAAACAGAGGCTTTGACACAGCTCCAACGTGCATGTTTCCCATGTGTAGATGAGATTTGTTCTGATGGGTGAGTCAAGAAACAGCCATATGCTGGTATTGAAATCCAGGCCTCTGAGGAGAGATGCCTGGAAACCAAAGCAATGGATCCGATTAGTGCCTAGGGGCCTGTTCGTTCCTTTTTACCTCTGGGGACAATAGTCTTCGGGTCTGAGTGCAGGTACGTGCTCAGATGGGCTCAGATTGCCCCTGTTTGTTTTGGGAAGCCACAAATATTGGGATGGCCTCAGGGACTTTGGAGGTTATCCTACTAGTAGGGTTGTGGCCATTGGAATGGGCACATACAATTCCCTTGGAGAGGGCAAGTACAGTCCTCAGGTTTGGTTCCAGGGCCCTGAGCCTGTAGGGTGTGTAGGCCAGAGCTGTTTGGACAGTTGTCTGAAAACACAAACTCGGCTTGTGTTTTGGGTCATAGGTATGGCAGGACTGATCTACAGACCATGAGGAGAACACTTCGGGATATGAAAAAAGGGCGAGTGTGAGGCTCTTGCTCAAGTTTTTGTCTCTGGATATCGTGTCACTCATGGTCGTGAAATTGCCGGGTGACATCATGGGAAATGGACGAGTCTTACTCTCTGGGGGTTCGGTCCCGTCCAAAGAGTTTGGGGTCATTCTGGGGATGGAAGAAGTCCGTTTTTTTGTTGTTGTTGTCGATTTGTTTCATTTTGTTTTTCAACCTAGATGTCCCTCCAAATGAGGGATTCCAGACTAGAGCCCTTGGGTGGGGCGACTGGACAACCAGAAATCTGGTTAAAAATTGGGGACTAGGGACATGTCAAGCCCATTATGACATCCAATGGTCCAGCCACTGAGAGGACTTACTAGAGGACAGGACACACGCTGAGGTCACAATGCGAGTTTATGCTGTCGTCGCACTCAAGAATGGGCGGGGCCTCAGGGTGAATGCTGGTTTCTCCTACACTGAACTTTGGACAACATGCCAACCACAAGGTTTCTTGCCATGGGTCAGGAAGAGTTCTGATTTCTGCATCACAGTCACCCGTGGGCAGTGATTGGAGATAAGGTCTAGGTTCTGAAGCCTGAAAACTGAGGTAGGAAAGAGATGATGACCTAAGGCCATGGCGGGTCTGATGTGCTCAGCGTGCGGTCAGCTGTCTGGGTGTTGGTCAGCAGGTCCGGGCTCAGGTTGTGTCAGACAGTGCATTAGTGCCCAGGTTAGACTATATAATTTGGGTACATTCGAGTGCCGTGTAGGTTTATCCTCATTTAAGCTGCCTGGGCTGCTCATTAGGCAATATATTTTTTCTAGAGGGCAGGCAGAGTGCTTCATTGTCGGTCCGGAATAGCCAAACTTGAGGGCTTCGGGCCAGGAGAGTGAGGACGGAAGTCTGAGAACACAAGCTAGACTTCGGATTCAGGGTGAGGGCACGGCAGGTACCCCCTGCAGATCTGAACCAATATCTCATGCATCTGAAGTCAGGGCGAGGATCCGACGTTGGCTCAGGTTGGAGTTTCTGTGCATGTCGGCCCCTTCATGAAGGGAGCGGAATCTCGAGGCCATGGAGGTTTTCCACGTTGGGAGATGTGGGATGCCCCCTTCAAGGATTGCTTCTGTGGGACAATTGAGACCTGTTGGACAGCTCCAGGACATCCCATATGGAATGACTCCAGAGCACCGTTCGAGGATGGATGCCTGGGAAGTCCGCCTCGCCTTCCAATTGTCTCCTAGCAACAAGACAGTTTAGATCTAATGGATCTGCGGGAGCAACCGGGGTGGTTGAGTTGAAATGCACTTTCCAGAGGATGGGTCCTAACGTGTATTTGTGTCCATGCGGGCCTTGGAATGGGGAGGTGGCACCGGGACCCTGAAGTATTCTCCTAAGCTTTGGCTTAGCTACCATGCACAAGTTTCCTTGTGGAGACGAGATTTGTTCTGATGAGTGCCTCAGGAAATCCCCTCTGCTGGTATTGGAATCCAGGCTTCTGAGGAGACATGCCTGTAAACCAAAGCAATGGATTCGATAATGGCCTCGGGTCCTGTCTGGTTCAATCTCCTTGGTAAGAGTGGAGGTAGATGAGTGGAGGTAGATGCTCAGCCGGTATCAACTGCCCTTTTTTGTCCCGGGCGACCTACACTATTGGGATGGCCTCAGGGACTTTGGAGGGTTCTCCTAATTTGTACGATTTTTGACAATGGAATGGGCAGAATTGCCATGGATTGGGTGGGGGCAGTCCTAATGTGTGGCTCCAGGGGCCCCAGCCTGGAGGGAGTGTGGCCCAGGACTTTGAGGACAGAAGACTGAAAACACAAACTCAGCTTAAGTTTGGGGACGTAGGTATGGCACGCCCGATCTACAAACCCTGAGAAGAACTCTTCAGGATATGAAGAATGAGCGAGTCGGAGGCGCTTGCTCAGGCTTTTTTCTCTGGATTTTGTTTCTGCGATGGCCGTGGAATGTTGGGGAGGTCTCATGGGCCATGGACGAATCTTCCTCTCTGTGGATTTGGCCCGATCCCAATAGTTTTTCGTCAATCTGTGGGATGGGAGGACTCCTTTCAGGTTTGTTACCTCAGGTGTCCCACCAAAAGAGGAATTCCAAAGCAGAGCCCTGGGGAAGAGTGAACGGACAACCCGAACTATGGTTAAAAATTGGGGCCTAGGGGCATGGCAAGCCCAATATGCTGTCTCTTCATATAGCCCCGAGAGGCCTTACCTGAGGACTGGGCTCAGGCTGAGGGTCACAATGTGTGTTTGTGACCAATGTGGCCCGCAAGCATGGGCTGGGCCTCATGGGCCACGCTTGTTTCAACTACACTGAACATTGGACAACATGCCAACCACATGGTTTCTTGCCATGGGGAAAGAGTTCTGATTTCAGCATCATTTTCAAACCTGGGCAGTGGTTGGAGATAAGGTCTAGGTTCTGGAGCCTGAAAACCGCAGTTGGGAAGAGATGACGAGCTAAGGCCATGGGGGTCCGATGTGCTCAGTGTGCGGCCAGCTGTCTGGGTGGGACCAGGAGTTCCAGGCTCAGGCTGGGTCAGAATGTGAAATAGTGCCCAGGTCAGCCTATATGTTTGGGGTACAGCCGAATGGCGTGCAGGTTGATCCTCATTTGGGGATTCGGGGTAGCCCTGAGGGCAATATTTTACTTCTGTAGGGCAGGCAGAGTGCGGCATTGTAGTTCTGGATTGCCAAAATGGAGGGCCTGTGGGCCAGTAGTCTGAGGACGGAGTCTGAGAACCCAGGCTAAGCCTAGGTTTCTGGGTGAAGATATGGCAGGCACAATCTACAGGCCACAATAGAGATATCGTGCATCTGAAGTGAGGGCAAGGATCAGACGATCGCTCAGGTTGGACTTTCTGCCCTGATGGCCCTTTCTTGAAGGGGGTTGGATCACGAGGACATGGGGGTTTTCCCACGATGGGAGTTGTGAGAAGCTCCAAACTGCAAAGATTCTTCTGCAGGACAATTGAGACCTGTTGGTTGGCTCCAGGCCAACGATTCCGAGCAGGGTTCTAAGGATGGATGGCTGGATAGCCCACCTCGCATTCCAATTGTCACCAAGCACCAGACAAGTTAGATCTGCTGGATGTGGGGGGCAACCGAGGAGGCTGAGTTGAAATGGACTCTCCTGGGGATGTGTCCTAATATGTTTTTGTGTCTATGGAGACCTTGGAATGAAGCGGTGGCTCTGGGGCCCTGAAGGGTTCTCCTAAACAGAGGCTTTGACACAGCTCCAACGTGCATGTTTCCCATGTGTAGATGAGATTTGTTCTGATGGGTGAGTCAAGAAACAGCCATATGCTGGTATTGAAATCCAGGCCTCTGTGGAGAGATGCCTGGATACGAAAGCAATGGATCCGATTAGTGCCTAGGGGCCTGTTCGTTCCTTTTTACCGCTGGGGACATCAGTCTACGGGTCTGAGTGCAGGTAGGTGCTCAGATGGGCTCAGATTGCCCCTGTTTGTCCTGGGAAGCCACAACTATTGGGATGGCCTCAGGGACTTTGGAGGTTATCCTACTAGTAGGGTTGTGGCCACTGGAATGGGCACATACAATTCCCTTGGAGAGGGCAAGTACAGTCCTCAGGTTTGGCTCCAGGGCCCTGAGCCTGTAGGGTGTGTAGGCCAGAGCTGTTTGGACAGTTGTCTGAAAGCACAAACTCGGCTTATGTTTTGGGTCATAGGTATGGCAGGACTGATCTACAGACCATGAGGAGAATACTTCGGGATATGAAAAAAGGGCGAGTGTGAGGCTCTTGCTCAAGTTTTTGTCTCTGGATATCGTGTCACTCATGGTCATGAAATTGCCGGGTGACATCATGGGAAATGGACGAGTCTTACTCTCTGGGGGTTCGGTCCTGTCCAAAGAGTTTGGGGTCATTCTGGGGATGGAAGAAGTCCGTTTTTTTGTTGTTGTTGTCGATTTCTTTCATTTTGTTTTTCAACCTCAGATGTCCCACCAAATGAGGGATTCCAGAGTAGAGCCTTGGGGTGGGGCGACTGGACAACCAGAAATCTGGTTAAAAATTGGGGACTAGGGACATGTCAAGCCCATTATGACATCTAATGGTCCAGCCACTGAGAGGACTTACTAGAGGACAGGACTCACGCTGAGGTCACAATGCGTGTTTATGCTCTCGTCGCACTCAAGAATGGGCGGGGCATCAGGGTGAATGCTGGTTTCTCCTACACTGAACGTTGGACAACATGCCAACCACAAGGTTTCTTGCCATGGGTCAGGAAGAGTTCTGATTTCTGCATCACAGTCACCCTTGGGCAGTGATTGGAGATAAGGTCTAGGTTCTGAAGCCTGAAAACTGAGGTAGGGAAGAGATGATGACCTAAGGCCATGGCGTGTCTGATGTGCTCAGCGTGCGGTCAGCTGTCTGGGTGTTGGTCAGCAGGTCCGGGCTCAGGTTGTGTCAGACAGTGCATTAGTGCCCAGGTTAGACTATATAATTTGGGTACATTCGAGTGCCGTGTAGGTTTATCCTCATTTAAGCTGCCTGGGCTGCTCATTAGGCAATATATTTTTTCTAGAGGGCAGGCAGAGTGCTTCATTGTCGGTCCGGAATTGCCAAACTTGAGGGCTTCGGGGCCAGGAGAGTGAGGACGGAAATCTGAGAACACAAGCTAGACTTCGGATTCAGGGTGAGGGCACGGCAGGTACCCCCTGCAGATCTGAACCAATATCTCATGCATCTGAAGTCAGGGCGAGGATCCGACGTTGGCTCAGGTTGGAGTTTCTGTGCATGACGGCCCCTTCATGAAGGGAGCGGAATCTCGAGGCCATGGAGGTTTTCCACGTTGGGAGATGTGGGATGCTCCCTTCAAGAATTCCTTCTGCGGGACAATTGAGACCTGTTGTACAGCTCCAGGACATCCCATATGGAATGACTCCAGAGCACCGTTCCAGGATGAATGCCTGGGAAGTCCGCCTCGCCTTCCAATTGTCTCCTAGCAACAAGACAGTTTAGATCTAATGGATCTGCGGGAGCAACAGGGGTGGCTGAGTTGAAATGCACTTTCCAGAGGATGGGTCCTAACGTGTATTTGTGTCCATGAGGACCTTGGAATGGGGTGGTGGCACTGGGACCCTGAAGTATTCTCCTAAGCTTTGGCTTAGCTACCATGCACAAGTTTCCTTGTGGAGACGAGATTTGTTCTGATGAGTGCCTCAGGAAATCCCCTCTGCTGGTATTGGAATCCAGGCTTTTGAGGAGACATGCCTGTAAACCAAAGCAATGGATTCGATAATGGCCTCGGCTCCTGTCTGGTTCAATCTCCTTGGTATGAATGGAGGTAGATGAGTGGAGGTAGATGCTCAGCCTGTATCAACCGCCCATTTTTTGTCCCGGGCGACCTACACTATTGGGATGGCCTCGGGGACTTTGGAGGGTTCTCCTAATTTGTACGATTTTTGACAATGGAATGGGCAGAATTGCCATGGATTGGGTGGGGGCAGTCCTAATGTGTGGCTCCAGGGGCCCCCGCCTGGAGGGAGTGTGGCCCAGGACTTTGAGGACAGAAGACTGAAAACACAAACTCAGCTTAAGTTTGGGGACGTAGGTATGGCACGCCCGATCTACAAACCATGAGAAGAACTCTTCAGGATATGAAGAATGAGCGAGTCGGAGGCGCTTGCTCAGGCTTTTTTCTCTGGATTTTGTTTCTGCGACGGCCGTGGAATGTTGGGGAGGTCTCATGGGCCATGGACGAATCTTCCTCTCTGTGGATTTGGCCCGATCCCAATTGGTTTTCGTCAATCTGTGGGATGGGAGGACTCCTTTCAGGTTTGTTACCTCAGGAGTCCCACCAAAAGAGGAATTCCAAACAGAGCCCAGGGGAAAAGTGAAGGGACAACCCGAACTATGGTTAAAAATTGGGGCCTAGGGGCATGGCAAGCCCAATATGCTGTCTCTTCATATAGGCCCTGAGAGGCCTTACCTGAGGACTGGGCTCAGGCTGAGGGTTACAATGTGTGTTTGTGACCAATGTGGCCCGCAAGCATGGGCTGGGCCTCATGGGCCACGCTTGATTCAATTACACTGAACGTTGGACAACATGCCAACCAAAAGGTTTCTTGCCATGGGGAAAGAGTTCTGATTTCAGCATCATTTTCAAACCTGGGCAGTGGTTGGAGATAAGGTCTAGGTTCTGGAGCCTGAAATCCGCAGTTGGGAAGAGATGACGACCTAAGGCCATGGCGGGTCCGATGTGCTCAGTGTGCGGCCAGCTGTCTGGGTGGGACCAGGAGTTCCAGGCTCAGGCTGGGTCAGAAGGGGAAATAGTGCCCAGGTCAGCCTATATGTTTGGGGTACAGCCGAATGGCGTGCAGGTTGATCCTCATTTGGGAATTCGGGGTAGCCCTGAGGGCAATGTTTGACTTCTGTAGGGCAGGCAGAGTGCGGCATTGTAGTTCTGGATTGCCCAACTGGAGGGCTTGTGGGCCAGTAGTCTGAGGACGGAGTCTGAGAACCCAAGCTAGGCCTAGGTTTCTGGGTGAGGATATGGCAGGCACAATCTACAGACCTCAATCGAGATCTCGTGCATCTGAAGTCAGGGCAAGGATCAGACGATCGCTCAGGTTGGACTTTCTGCCCTGATGGCCCTTTCTTGAAGGGGGTTGGATCACGAGGACATGGGGGTTTTCCCACGATGGGAGTTGTCAGAAGCTCCAAACTGCAAAGATTCTTCTGCAGGACAATTGAGACCTGTTGGTTGGCTCCAGGCCAACGATTCCGAGCAGGGTTCTAAGGATGGATGGCTGGGTAGCCCACCTCGCATTCCAATGGTCTCCAAGCAACAAGACAGGTTAGATCTGCTGGCTGTGGGAGGCAACCGAGGAGGCTGAGTTGAAATGGACTCTCCTGTGGATGTGTCCTAATATGTTTTTGTGTCTATGGAGACCTTGGAATGAAGCGGTGGCCCTGGGGCCCTGAAGGGTTCTCCTAAACAGAGGCTTTGACACAGCTCCAACGTGCATGTTTCCCATGTGTAGATGAGATTTGTTCTGATGGTTGAGTCAAGAAACAGCCATATGCTGGTATTGAAATCCAGGCCTCTGAGGAGAGATGCCTGGAAACGAAAGCAATGGATCCGATTAGTGCCTAGGGGCCTGTTCGTTCCTTTTTACCTCTGGGGACATCAGTCTACGGGTCTGAGTGCAGGTAGGTGCTCAGATGGGCTCAGATTGCCCCTGTTTGTCCTGGGAAGCCACAACTATTGGGATGGCCTCAGGGACTTTGGAGGTTATCCTACTAGTAGGGTTGTGGCCATTGGAATGGGCACATACAATTCCCTTGGAGAGGGCAAGTACAGTCCTCATGTTTGGCTCCAGGGCCCTGAGCCTGTAGGGTGTGTAGGCCAGAGCTGTTTGGACAGTTGTCTGAAAACACAAACTCGGCTTATGTTTTGGGTCATAGGTATGGCAGGACTGATCTACAGACCATGAGGAGAACACTTCGGGATATGAAAAAAGGGCGAGTGTGAGGCTCTTGCTCAAGTTTTTGTCTCTGGATATCGTGTCACTCATGGTCGTGAAATTGCCGGGTGACATCATGGGAAATGGACGAGTCTTACTCTCTGGGTGTTCGGTCCCTTCCAAAGAGTTTGGGGTCATTCTGGGGATGGAAGAAGTCCGTTTTTTTGTTGTTGTTGTCTATTTGTTTCATTTTGTTTTTCAACCTCAGATGTCCCACCAAATGAGGGATTCCAGAGTAGAGCCCTGGGGTGGGGCGACTGGACAACCAGAAATCTGGTTAAAAATTGGTGACTAGGGACATGTCAAGCCCATTATGACATCTAATGGTTCAGCCACTGAGAGGACTTACTAGAGGACAGGACACACGCTGAGGTCACAATGCGTGTTTAAGCTGTCATCGCACTCAAGAATGGGCGAGTCCTCAGGGTGAATCCTGGTTTCTCCTACACTGAACGTTGGACAACATGCCAACCACAAGGTTTCTTGCCATGGGTCAGGAAGAGTTCTGATTTCTGCATCACAGTCACCCGTAGGCAGTGATTGGAGATAAGGTCTAGGTTCTGAAGCCTGAAAACTGAGGTAGGAAAGAGATGATGACCTAAGGCCATGGCGGGTCTGATGTGCTCAGCGTGCGGTCAGCTGTCTGGGTGTTGGTCAGCAGGTCCGGGCTCAGGTTGTGTCAGACAGTGCATTAGTGCCCAGGTTAGACTATATAATTTGGGTACATTCGAGTGCCGTGTAGGCTTATCCTCATTTAAGCTGCCTGGGCTGCTCATTAGGCAATATATTTTTTCTAGAGGACAGGCAGAGTGCTTCATTGTCGGTCCGGAATTGCCAAACTTGAGGGCTTCGGGGCCAGGAGAGTGAGGACGGAAGTCTGAGAACACAAGCTAGACTTCGGATTCAGGGTGAGGGCACGGCAGGTAACCCCTGCAGATCTGAACCAATATCTCATGCATCTGAAGTCAGGGCGAGGATCCGACGTTGGCTCAGGTTGGAGTTTCTGTGCATGACGGCCCCTTCATGAAGGGAGCGGAATCTCGAGGCCATGGAGGTTTTCCACGTTGGGAGATGTTCGATGCCCCCTTCAAGGATTCCTTCTGTGGGACAATTGAGACCTGTTGGACAGCTCCAGGACATCCCATATGGAATGACTCCAGAGCACCGTTCCAGGATGGATGCCTGGGAAGTCCGCCTCGCCTTCCAATTGTCTCCTAGCAACAAGACAGTTTAGATCTAATGGATCTGCGGGAGCAACAGGGGTGGCTGAGTTGAAATGCACTTTCCAGAGGATGGGTCCTAACGTGTATTTGTGTCCATGAGGGCCTTGGAATGGGGAGGTGGCACCGGGACCCTGAAGTATTCTCCTAAGCTTTGGCTTAGCTACCATGCACAAGTTTCCTTGTGGAGACGAGATTTGTTCTGATGAGTGCCTCAGGAAATCCCCTCTGCTGGTATTGGAATCCAGGCTTTTGAGGAGACATGCCTGTAAACCAAAGCAATGGATTCGATAAAGGCCTAGGCTCCTGTCTGGTTCAATCTCCTTGGTATGAGTGGAGGTAGATGAGTGGAGGTAGATGCTCAGCCGGTATCAACCGCCCATTTTTTGTCCCGGGCGACCTACACTATTGGGATGGCCTCAGGGACTTTGGAGGGTTCTCCTAATTTGTACGATTTTTGACAATGGAATGGGCAGAATTGCCATGGATTGGGTGGGGGCAGTACTAATGTGTGGCTCCAGGGGCCCCAGCCTGGAGGGAGTGTGGCCCAGGACTTTGAGGACAGAAGACTGAAAACACAAACTCAGCTTAAGTTTGGGGACGTAGGTATGGCACGCCCGATCTACAAACCATGAGAAGAACTCTTCAGGATATGAAGAATGAGCGAGTCTGAGGCGCTTGCTCAGGCTTTTTTCTCTGGATTTTGTTTCTGCGATGGCCGTGGAATGTTGGGGAGGTCTCATGGGCCATGGACGAATCTTCCTCTCTGTGGATTTGGCCCGATCCCAATTGTTTTTCGTCAATCTGTGGGATGGGAGGACTCCTTTCAGGTTTGTTACCTCAGGTGTCCCACCAAAAGAGGAATTCCAAAGCAGAGCCCTGGGGAAGTGTGAAGGGACAACCCGAACTATGGTTAAAAATTGGGGCTTAGGGGCATGGAAAGCCCAATATGCTGTCTCTTCATATAGGCCCTGAGAGGCCTTACCTGAGGACTGGGCTCAGGCTGAGGGTCACAATGTGTGTTTGTGACCAATGTGGCCTGCAAGCATGGGCTGGGCCTCATGGGCCACGCTTGTTTCAACTACACTGAACATTGGACAACATGCCAACCACATGGTTTCTTGCCATCGGGAAAGAGTTCTGATTTCAGCCTCATTTTCAAACCTGGGCAGTGGTTGGAGATAAGGTCTAGGTTCTGGAGCCTGAAAACCGCAGTTGGGAAGAGAATACGACCTAAGGCCATGGCGGGTCCGATGTGCTCAGTGTGCGGCCAGCTGTCTGGGTGGGACCAGGAGTTCCAGGCTCAGGCTGGGTCAGAAGGGGAAATAGTGCCCAGGTCAGCCTATATGTTTGGGGTACAGCCGAATGGCGTGCAGGTTGATCCTCATTTGGGGATTCGGGGTAGCCCTGAGGGCAATATTTTACTTCTGTAGGGCAGGCAGAGTGCGGCATTGTAGTTCTGGATTGCCAAACTGGAGGGCCTGTGGGCCAGTAGTCTGAGGACGGAGTCTGAGAAGCCAAGCTAAGCCTAGGTTTCTGGGTGAGGATATGGCAGGCACAATCTACAGACCTCAATAGAGATCTCGTGCATCTGAAGTCAGGGCAAGGATAAGACGATCGCTCAGGTTGGACTTTCTGCCCTGATGGCCCTTTCTTGAAGGGGGTTGAATCACGAGGACATGGGGGTTTTCCCACGATGGGAGTTGTGAGAAGCTCCAAACTGCGAAGATTCTTCTGCAGGACAATTGAGACCTGTTGGTTGGCTCCAGGCCAACGATTCCGAGCAGGGTTCTAAGGATGGATGGCTGGGTAGCCCACCTCGCATTCCAATTGTCTCCAAGCAACAAGACAAGTTAGATCTGCTGGATGTGGGGCGCAACCGAGGAGGCTGAGTTGAAATGGACCCTCCTGGGGATGTGTCCTAATATGTTTTTGTGTCTATGGAGACCTTGGAATGAAGCGGTGGCCCTGGGGCCCTGAAGGGTTCTCCTAAACAGAGGCTTTGACACAGCTCCAACGTGCATGTTTCCCATGTGTAGATGAGATTTGTTCTGATGGTTGAGTCAAGAAACAGCCATATGCTGGTATTGAAATCCAGGCCTCTGAGGAGAGATGCCTGGAAACCAAAGCAATGGATCCGATTAGTGCCTAGGGGCCTGTTCGTTCCTTTTTACCTCTGGGGACATCAGTCTACGGGTCTGAGTGCAGGTAGGTGCTCAGATGGGCTCAGATTGCCCCTGTTTGTTTTGGGAAGCCACAACTATTGGGATGGCCTCAGGGACTTTGGAGGTTATCCTACTAGTAGGGTTGTGGCCATTGGAATGGGCACATACAATTCCCTTGGAGAGGGCAAGTACAGTCCTCAGGTTTGGTTCCAGGGCCCTGAGCCTGTAGGGTGTGTAGGCCAGAGCTGTTTGGACAGTTGTCTGAAAACACAAGCTCGGCTTATGTTTTGGGTCATAGGTATGGCAGGAGTGATCTACAGACCATGAGGAGAACACTTTGGGATATGAAAAAAGGGCAAGTGTGAGGCTCTTGCTCAAGTTTTTGTCTCTGGATATCGTGTCACTCATGGTCGTGAAATTGCCGGGTGACATCATGGGAAATGGACGAGTCTTACTCTCTGGGGGTTCGGTCCCGTCCAAAGAGTTTGGGGTCATTCTGGGGATGGAAGAAGTCCGTTTTTTTGTTGTTGTTGTCGATTTGTTTCATTTTGTTTTTCAACCTAGATGTCCCACCAAATGAGGGATTCCAGAGTAGAGCCCTGGGGTGGGGCGACTGGACAACCAGAAATCTGCTTAAAAATTGGGGACTAGGGACATGTCAAGCCCATTATGACATCTAATGGTCCAGCCACTGAGAGGACTTACTAGAGGACAGGACTCACGCTGAGGTCACAATGCGTGTTTATGCTCTCGTCGCGCTCAAGAATGGGCGGGGCCTCAGGGTGAATGCTGTTTTCTCCTACACTGAACGTTGGACAACATGCCAACGACAAGGTTTCTTGCCATGGGTCAGGAAGAGTTCTGATTTCTGCATCACAGTCACCCGTGGGCAGTGATTGGAGATAAGGTCTAGGTTCTGAAGCCTGAAAACTGAGGTAGGGAAGAGATGATGACCTAAGGCCATGGCGGGTCTGATGTGCTCAGCGTGCGGTCAGCTGTCTGGGTGTTGGTCAGCAGGTCCGGGCTCAGGTTGTGTCAGACAGTGCATTAGTGCCCAGGTTAGACTATATAATTTGGGTACATTCGAGTGCCGTGTAGGTTTATCCTCATTTAAGCTGCCTGGGCTGCTCATTAGGCAATATATTTTTTCTAGAGGGCAGGCAGAGTGCTTCATTGTCGGTCCGGAATTGCCAAACTTGAGGGCTTCGGGGCCAGGAGAGTGAGGACGGAAGTCTGAGAACACAAGCTAGACTTCGGATTCAGGGTGAGGGCACGGCAGGTACCCCCTGCAGATCTGAACCAATATCTCATGCATCTGAAGTCAGGGCGAGGATCCGACGTTGGCTCAGGTTGGAGTTTCTGTGCATGACGGCCCCTTCATGAAGGGAGCGGAATCTCGAGGCCATGGAGGTTTTCCACGTTGGGAGATGTGGGATGCTCCCTTCAAGAATTCCTTCTGCGGGACAATTGAGACCTGTTGTACAGCTCCAGGACATTCCATATGGAATGACTCCAGAGCACCGTTCCAGGATGAATGCCTGGGAAGTCCGCCTCGCCTTCCAATTGTCTCCTAGCAACAAGACAGTTTAGATCTAATATATCTGCGGGAGCAACAGGGGTGGCTGAGTTGAAATGCACTTTCCAGAGGATGGGTCCTAACGTGTATTTGTGTCCATGAGGACCTTGGAATGGGGTGGTGGCACTGGGACCCTGAAGTATTCTCCTAAGCTTTGGCTTAGCTACCATGCACAAGTTTCCTTGTGGAGACGAGATTTGTTCTGATGAGTGCCTCAGGAAATCCCCTCTGCTGGTATTGGAATCCAGGCTTTTGAGGAGACATGCCTGTAAACCAAAGCAATGGATTCGATAATGGCCTCGGCTCCTGTCTGGTTCAATCTCCTTGGTATGAATGGAGGTAGATGAGTGGAGGTAGATGCTCAGCCTGTATCAACCGCCCATTTTTTGTCCCGGGCGACCTACACTATTGGGATGGCCTCGGGGACTTTGGAGGGTTCTCCTAATTTGTACGATTTTTGACAATGGAATGGGCAGAATTGCCATGGATTGGGTGGGGGCAGTCCTAATGTGTGGCTCCAGGGGCCCCCGCCTGGAGGGAGTGTGGCCCAGGACTTTGAGGACAGAAGACTGAAAACACAAACTCAGCTTAAGTTTGGGGACGTAGGTATGGCACGCCCGATCTACAAACCATGAGAAGAACTCTTCAGGATATGAAGAATGAGCGAGTCGGAGGCGCTTGCTCAGGCTTTTTTCTCTGGATTTTGTTTCTGCGACGGCCGTGGAATGTTGGGGAGGTCTCATGGGCCATGGACGAATCTTCCTCTCTGTGGATTTGGCCCGATCCCAATTGGTTTTCGTCAATCTGTGGGATGGGAGGACTCCTTTCAGGTTTTTACCTCAGGAGTCCCACCAAAAGAGGAATTCCAAACAGAGCCCAGGGGAAAAGTGAAGGGACAACCCGAACTATGGTTAAAAATTGGGGCCTAGGGGCATGGCAAGCCCAATATGCTGTCTCTTCATATAGGCCCTGAGAGGCCTTACCTGAGGACTGGGCTCAGGCTGAGGGTTACAATGTGTGTTTGTGACCAATGTGGCCCGCAAGCATGGGCTGGGCCTCATGGGCCACGCTTGATTCAATTACACTGAACGTTGGACAACATGCCAACCAAAAGGTTTCTTGCCATGGGGAAAGAGTTCTGATTTCAGCATCATTTTCAAACCTGGGCAGTGGTTGGAGATAAGGTCTAGGTTCTGGAGCCTGAAATCCGCAGTTGGGAAGAGATGACGACCTAAGGCCATGGCGGGTCCGATGTGCTCAGTGTGCGGCCAGCTGTCTGGGTGGGACCAGGAGTTCCAGGCTCAGGCTGGGTCAGAAGGGGAAATAGTGCCCAGGTCAGCCTATATGTTTGGGGTACAGCCGAATGGCGTGCAGGTTGATCCTCATTTGGGAATTCGGGGTAGCCCTGAGGGCAATGTTTGACTTCTGTAGGGCAGGCAGAGTGCGGCATTGTAGTTCTGGATTGCCCAACTGGAGGGCTTGTGGGCCAGTAGTCTGAGGACGGAGTCTGAGAACCCAAGCTAGGCCTAGGTTTCTGGGTGAGGATATGGCAGGCACAATCTACAGACCTCAATCGAGATCTCGTGCATCTGAAGTCAGGGCAAGGATCAGACGATCGCTCAGGTTGGACTTTCTGCCCTGATGGCCGTTTCTTGAAGGGGGTTGGATCACGAGGACATGGGGGTTTTCCCACGATGGGAGTTGTCAGAAGCTCCAAACTGCAAAGATTCTTCTGCAGGACAATTGAGACCTGTTGGTTGGCTCCAGGCCAACGATTCCGAGCAGGGTTCTAAGGATGGATGGCTGGGTAGCCCACCTCGCATTCCAATGGTCTCCAAGCAACAAGACAGGTTAGATCTGCTGGCTGTGGGAGGCAACCGAGGAGGCTGAGTTGAAATGGACTCTCCTGTGGATGTGTCCTAATATGTTTTTGTGTCTATGGAGACCTTGGAATGAAGCGGTGGCCCTGGGGCCCTGAAGGGTTCTCCTAAACAGAGGCTTTGACACAGCTCCAACGTGCATGTTTCCCATGTGTAGATGAGATTTGTTCTGATGGTTGAGTCAAGAAACAGCCATATGCTGGTATTGAAATCCAGGCCTCTGAGGAGAGATGCCTGGAAACGAAAGCAATGGATCCGATTAGTGCCTAGGGGCCTGTTCGTTCCTTTTTACCTCTGGGGACATCAGTCTACGGGTCTGAGTGCAGGTAGGTGCTCAGATGGGCTCAGATTGCCCCTGTTTGTCCTGGGAAGCCACAACTATTGGGATGGCCTCAGGGACTTTGGAGGTTATCCTACTAGTAGGGTTGTGGCCATTGGAATGGGCACATACAATTCCCTTGGAGAGGGCAAGTACAGTCCTCATGTTTGGCTCCAGGGCCCTGAGCCTGTAGGGTGTGTAGGCCAGAGCTGTTTGGACAGTTGTCTGAAAACACAAACTCGGCTTATGTTTTGGGTCATAGGTATGGCAGGACTGATCTACAGACCATGAGGAGAACACTTCGGGATATGAAAAAAGGGCGAGTGTGAGGCTCTTGCTCAAGTTTTTGTCTCTGGATATCGTGTCACTCATGGTCGTGAAATTGCCGGGTGACATCATGGGAAATGGACGAGTCTTACTCTCTGGGTGTTCGGTCCCTTCCAAAGAGTTTGGGGTCATTCTGGGGATGGAAGAAGTCCGTTTTTTTGTTGTTGTTGTCTATTTGTTTCATTTTGTTTTTCAACCTCAGATGTCCCACCAAATGAGGGATTCCAGAGTAGAGCCCTGGGGTGGGGCGACTGGACAACCAGAAATCTGGTTAAAAATTGGTGACTAGGGACATGTCAAGCCCATTATGACATCTAATGGTTCAGCCACTGAGAGGACTTACTAGAGGACAGGACACACGCTGAGGTCACAATGCGTGTTTAAGCTGTCATCGCACTCAAGAATGGGCGAGTCCTCAGGGTGAATCCTGGTTTCTCCTACACTGAACGTTGGACAACATGCCAACCACAAGGTTTCTTGCCATGGGTCAGGAAGAGTTCTGATTTCTGCATCACAGTCACCCGTAGGCAGTGATTGGAGATAAGGTCTAGGTTCTGAAGCCTGAAAACTGAGGTAGGAAAGAGATGATGACCTAAGGCCATGGCGGGTCTGATGTGCTCAGCGTGCGGTCAGCTGTCTGGGTGTTGGTCAGCAGGTCCGGGCTCAGGTTGTGTCAGACAGTGCATTAGTGCCCAGGTTAGACTATATAATTTGGGTACATTCGAGTGCCGTGTAGGCTTATCCTCATTTAAGCTGCCTGGGCTGCTCATTAGGCAATATATTTTTTCTAGAGGACAGGCAGAGTGCTTCATTGTCGGTCCGGAATTGCCAAACTTGAGGGCTTCGGGGCCAGGAGAGTGAGGACGGAAGTCTGAGAACACAAGCTAGACTTCGGATTCAGGGTGAGGGCACGGCAGGTAACCCCTGCAGATCTGAACCAATATCTCATGCATCTAAAGTCAGGGCGAGGATCCGACGTTGGCTCAGGTTGGAGTTTCTGTGCATGACGGCCCCTTCATGAAGGGAGCGGAATCTCGAGGCCATGGAGGTTTTCCACGTTGGGAGATGTTCGATGCCCCCTTCAAGGATTCCTTCTGTGGGACAATTGAGACCTGTTGGACAGCTCCAGGACATCCCATATGGAATGACTCCAGAGCACCGTTCCAGGATGGATGCCTGGGAAGTCCGCCTCGCCTTCCAATTGTCTCCTAGCAACAAGACAGTTTAGATCTAATGGATCTGCGGGAGCAACCGGGGTGGCTGAGTTGAAATGCACTTTCCAGAGGATGGGTCCTAACGTGTATTTGTGTCCATGAGGGCCTTGGAATGGGGAGGTGGCACCGGGACCCTGAAGTATTCTCCTAAGCTTTGGCTTAGCTACCATGCACAAGTTTCCTTGTGGAGACGAGATTTGTTCTGATGGGTGCCTCAGGAAATCCCCTCTGCTGGTATTGGAATCCAGGCTTTTGAGGAGACATGCCTGTAAACCAAAGCAATGGATTCGATAAAGGCCTAGGCTCCTGTCTGGTTCAATCTCCTTGGTATGAGTGGAGGTAGATGAGTGGAGGTAGATGCTCAGCCGGTATCAACCGCCCATTTTTTGTCCCGGGCGACCTACACTATTGGGATGGCCTCAGGGACTTTGGAGGGTTCTCCTAATTTGTACGATTTTTGACAATGGAATGGGCAGAATTGCCATGGATTGGGTGGGGGCAGTCCTAATGTGTGGCTCCAGGGGCCCCAGCCTGGAGGGAGTGTGGCCCAGGACTTTGAGGACAGAAGACTGAAAACACAAACTCAGCTTAAGTTTGGGGACGTAGGTATGGCACGCCCGATCTACAAACCATGAGAAGAACTCTTCAGGATATGAAGAATGAGCGAGTCTGAGGCGCTTGCTCAGGCTTTTTTCTCTGGATTTTGTTTCTGCGATGGCCGTGGAATGTTGGGGAGGTCTCATGGGCCATGGACGAATCTTCCTCTCTGTGGATTTGGCCCGATCCCAATTGTTTTTCGTCAATCTGTGGGATGGGAGGACTCCTTTCAGGTTTGTTACCTCAGGTGTCCCACCAAAAGAGGAATTCCAAAGCAGAGCCCTGGGGAAGTGTGAAGGGACAACCCGAACTATGGTTAAAAATTGGGGCTTAGGGGCATGGAAAGCCCAATATGCTGTCTCTTCATATAGGCCCTGAGAGGCCTTACCTGAGGACTGGGCTCAGGCTGAGGGTCACAATGTGTGTTTGTGACCAATGTGGCCTGCAAGCATGGGCTGGGCCTCATGGGCCACGCTTGTTTCAACTACACTGAACATTGGACAACATGCCAACCACATGGTTTCTTGCCATCGGGAAAGAGTTCTGATTTCAGCCTCATTTTCAAACCTGGGCAGTGGTTGGAGATAAGGTCTAGGTTCTGGAGCCTGAAAACCGCAGTTGGGAAGAGAATACGACCTAAGGCCATGGCGGGTCCGATGTGCTCAGTGTGCGGCCAGCTGTCTGGGTGGGACCAGGAGTTCCAGGCTCAGGCTGGGTCAGAAGGGGAAATAGTGCCCAGGTCAGCCTATATGTTTGGGGTACAGCCGAATGGCGTGCAGGTTGATCCTCATTTGGGGATTCGGGGTAGCCCTGAGGGCAATATTTTACTTCTGTAGGGCAGGCAGAGTGCGGCATTGTAGTTCTGGATTGCCAAACTGGAGGGCCTGTGGGCCAGTAGTCTGAGGACGGAGTCTGAGAAGCCAAGCTAAGCCTAGGTTTCTGGGTGAGGATATGGCAGGCACAATCTACAGACCTCAATAGAGATCTCGTGCATCTGAAGTCAGGGCAAGGATAAGACGATCGCTCAGGTTGGACTTTCTGCCCTGATGGCCCTTTCTTGAAGGGGGTTGAATCACGAGGACATGGGGGTTTTCCCACGATGGGAGTTGTGAGAAGCTCCAAACTGCAAAGATTCTTCTGCAGGACAATTGAGACCTGTTGGTTGGCTCCAGGCCAACGATTCCGAGCAGGGTTCTAAGGATGGATGGCTGGGTAGCCCACCTCGCATTCCAATTGTCTCCAAGCAACAAGACAAGTTAGATCTGCTGGATGTGGGGCGCAACCGAGGAGGCTGAGTTGAAATGGACCCTCCTGGGGATGTGTCCTAATATGTTTTTGTGTCTATGGAGACCTTGGAATGAAGCGGTGGCCCTGGGGCCCTGAAGGGTTCTCCTAAACAGAGGCTTTGACACAGCTCCAACGTGCATGTTTCCCATGTGTAGATGAGATTTGTTCTGATGGTTGAGTCAAGAAACAGCCATATGCTGGTATTGAAATCCAGGCCTCTGAGGAGAGATGCCTGGAAACCAAAGCAATGGATCCGATTAGTGCCTAGGGGCCTGTTCGTTCCTTTTTACCTCTGGGGACATCAGTCTACGGGTCTGAGTGCAGGTAGGTGCTCAGATGGGCTCAGATTGCCCCTGTTTGTTTTGGGAAGCCACAACTATTGGGATGGCCTCAGGGACTTTGGAGGTTATCCTACTAGTAGGGTTGTGGCCATTGGAATGGGCACATACAATTCCCTTGGAGAGGGCAAGTACAGTCCTCAGGTTTGGTTCCAGGGCCCTGAGCCTGTAGGGTGTGTAGGCCAGAGCTGTTTGGACAGTTGTCTGAAAACACAAGCTCGGCTTATGTTTTGGGTCATAGGTATGGCAGGAGTGATCTACAGACCATGAGGAGAACACTTTGGGATATGAAAAAAGGGCAAGTGTGAGGCTCTTGCTCAAGTTTTTGTCTCTGGATATCGTGTCACTCATGGTCGTGAAATTGCCGGGTGACATCATGGGAAATGGACGAGTCTTACTCTCTGGGGGTTCGGTCCCGTCCAAAGAGTTTGGGGTCATTCTGGGGATGGAAGAAGTCCGTTTTTTTGTTGTTGTTGTCGATTTGTTTCATTTTGTTTTTCAACCTAGATGTCCCACCAAATGAGGGATTCCAGAGTAGAGCCCTGGGGTGGGGCGACTGGACAACCAGAAATCTGCTTAAAAATTGGGGACTAGCGACATATCAAGCCCATTATGACATCTAATGGTCCAGCCACTGAGAGGACTTACTAGAGGACAGGACTCACGCTGAGGTCACAATGCGTGTTTATGCTCTCGTCGCGCTCAAGAATGGGCGGGGCCTCAGGGTGAATGCTGTTTTCTCCTACACTGAACGTTGGACAACATGCCAACCACAAGGTTTCTTGCCATGGGTCAGGAAGAGTTCTGATTTATGCATCACAGTCACCCGTGGGCAGTGATTGGAGATAAGGTCTAGGTTCTGAAGCCTGAAAACTGAGGTAGGGAAGAGATGATGACCTAAGGCCATGGCGGGTCTGATGTGCTCAGCGTGCGGTCAGCTGTCTGGGTGTTGGTCAGCAGGTCCGGGCTCAGGTTGTGTCAGACAGTGCATTAGTGCCCAGGTTAGACTATATAATTTGGGTACATTCGAGTGCCGTGTAGGTTTATCCTCATTTAAGCTGCCTGGGCTGCTCATTAGGCAATATATTTTTTCTAGAGGGCAGGCAGAGTGCTTCATTGTCGGTCCGGAATTGCCAAACTTGAGGGCTTCGGGGCCAGGAGAGTGAGGACGGAAGTCTGAGAACACAAGCTAGACTTCGGATTCAGGGTGAGGGCACGGCAGGTACCCCCTGCAGATCTGAAACAATATCTCATGCATCTGAAGTCAGGGCGAGGATCCGACGTTGGCTCAGGTTGGAGTTTCTGTGCATGACGGCCCCTTCATGAAGGGAGCGGAATCTCGAGGCCATGGAGGTTTTCCACGTTGGGAGATGTGGGATGCCCCCTTCAAGGATTCCTTCTGCGGGACAATTGAGACCTGTTGGACAGCTCCAGGACATCCCATATGGAATGACTCCAGAGCACCGTTCCAGGATGGATGCCTGGGAAGTCCGCCTAGCCTTCCAATTGTCTCCTAGCAACAAGACAGTTTAGATCTAATGGATCTGCGGGAGCAACCGGGGTGGCTGAGTTGAAATGCACTTTCCAGAGGATGGGTCCTAACGTGTGTTTGTGTCCATGAGGGCCTTGGAATGGGGAGGTGGCACCGGGACCCTGAAGTATTCTCCTAAGCTTTGGCTTAGCTCCCATGCACAAGTTTCCTTGTGGAGACGAGATTTGTTCTGATGGGTGCCTCAGGAAATCCCCTCTGCTGGTATTGAAATCCAGGCTTTTGAGGAGACATGCCTGTAAACCAAAGCAATGGATCCGATAATGGCCTCGGGTCCTGTCTGGTTCAATCTTCTTGGTATGAGTGGAGGTAGATGAGTGGAGGTAGATGCTCAGCCGGTATCAACTGCCCTTTTTTGTCCCGGGCGACCTACACTATTGGGATGGCCCCAGGGACTTTGGAGGGTTCTCCTAATTTGTACGATTTTTGACAATGGAATGGGCAGAATTCCCATGGATTGGGTGGGGGCAGTCCTAATGTGTGGCTCCAGGGGCCCCAGCCTGGAGGGAGTGTGGCTCAGGACTTTGAGGACAGAAGACTGAAAACACAAACTCAGCTTAAGTTTGGGGACGTAGGTATGGCACGCCCGATCTACAAACCATGAGAAGAACTCTTCAGGATATGAAGAATGAGCGAGTCTGAGGCGCTTGCTCAAGCTTTTGTCTCTGGATTTTGTTTCAGCGATGGCCGTGGAATGTTGGGGAGGTCTCATGGGCCATGGACGAATCTTCCTCTCTGTGGATTTGGCCAGATCCCAATTGTTTTTCGTCAATCTGTGGGATGGGAGGACTCCTTTCAGGTTTGTTACCTCAGGTGTCCCACCAAAAGAGGAATTCCAAAGCAGAGCCCTGGGGAAGAGTGAAGGGACAACCCGAACTATGGTTAAAAATTGCGGCCTAGGGGCATGGCAAGCCCAATATGCTGTCTCTTCATATAGGCCCTGAGAGGCCTTACCTGAGGACTGGGCTCAGGCTGAGGGTCACAATGTGTGTTTGTGACCAATGTGGCCCACAAGCATGGGCTGGGCCTCATGGGCCACCCTTGTTTCAACTACACTGAACGTTGGACAACATGCCAAACACAAGGTTTCTTGCCATGGGGAAAGAGTTCTGATTTCTGCATCATTTTCAACCCTGGGCAGTGGTTGGAGATAAGGTCTAGGTTCAGGTGCCTGAAAACCACAGTTGGGAAGAGATGACGACCTAAGGCCATGGCGGGTCCGATGTGCTCAGTGTGCGGCCAGCTGTCTGGGTGGGACCAGGAGGTCCAGGCTCAGGCTGGGTCAGAAGGGGAAATAGTGCCCAGGTCAGCCTATATGTTTGGGGTACAGCCGAATGGCGTGCAGGTTGATCCTCATTTGTGGTTTCGGGGTAGCCCTGAGGGCAATGTTTGACTTCTGTAGGGCAGGCAGAGTGCGGCATTGTAGTTCTGGATTGCCCAACTGGAGGGCTTGTGGGCCAGTAGTCTGAGGACGGAGTCTGAGAACCCAAGCTAGGCCTAGGTTTCTGGGTGAGGATATGGCAGGCACAATCTACAGACCTCAATCGAGATCTCGTGCATCTGAAGTCAGGGCAAGGATCAGACGATCGCTCAGGTTGGACTTTCTGCCCTGATGGCCCTTACTTGAAGGGGGTTGGATCACGAGGTCATGGGGGTTTTCCCACGATGGGAGTTGTGAGAAGCTCCAAACTGCAAAGATTCTTCTGCAGGACAATTGAGACCTGTTGGTTGGCTCCAGGCCAACGATTCCGAGCAGGGTTCTAAGGATGGATGGCTGGGTAGCCCACCTCGCATTCCAATGGTCTCCAAGCAACAAGACAGGTTAGATCTGCTGGATGTGGGGGGCAACCGAGGAGGCTGAGTTGAAATGGACTCTCCTGTGGATGTGTCCTAATATGTTTTTGTGTCTATGGAGACCTCGGAATGAAGCGGTGGCCCTGGGGCCCTGAAGGGTTCTCCTAAACAGAGGCTTTGACACAGCTCCAACGTGCATGTTTCCCATGTTTAGATGAGATTTGTTCTGATGGGTGAGTCAAGAAACAGCCATATGCTGGTATTGAAATCCAGGCCTCTGTGGAGAGATGCCTGGAAACCAAAGCAATGGATCCGATTAGTGCCTAGGGGCCTGTTCGTTCCTTTTTACCTCTGGGGACATCAGTCTACGGGTCTGAGTGTAGGTAGGTGCTCAGATGGGCTCAGATTGCCCCTGTTTGTCCTGGGAAGCCACAACTATTGGGATGGCATCAGGGACTTTGGAGGTTATCCTACTAGTAGGGTTGTGGCCATTGGAATGGGCACATACAATTCCCTTGGAGAGGGCAAGTACAGTCCTCAGCTTTGGCTCCAGGTCCCTGAGCCTGTAGGGTGTGTAGGCCAGAGCTGTTTGGACAGTTGTCTGAAAACACAAACTCGGCTTGTGTTTTGGGTCATAGGTATGGCAGGACTGATCTACAGACCATGAGGAGAACACTTCGGGATATGAAAAAAGGGCGAGTGTGAGGCTCTTGCTCAAGTTTTTGTCTCTGGATATCGTGTCACTCATGGTCGTGAAATTGCCGGGTGACATCATGGGAAATGGACGAGTCTTACTCTCTGGGGGTTCGGTCCCTTCCAAAGAGTTTGGGGTCATTCTGGGGATGGAAGAAGTCCGTTTTTTTGTTGTTGTTGTCTATTTGTTTCATTTTGTTTTTCAACCTCAGATGTCCCACCAAATGAGGGATTCCAGAGTAGAGCCCTGGGTTGGGGCGACTGGACAACCAGAAATCTGGTTAAAAATTGGTGACTAGGGACATGTCAAGCCCATTATGACATCTAATGGTTCAGCCACTGAGAGGACTTACTAGAGGACAGGACACACGCTGAGGTCACAATGCGTGTTTATGCTGTCGTCGCACTCAAGAATGGGCGGGGCCTCAGGGTGAATGCTGGCTTCTCCTACACTGAACGTTGGACAACATGCCAACCACAAGGTTTCTTGCCATGGGTCAGGAAGAGTTCTGATTTCTGCATCACAGTCACCCGTAGGCAGTGATTGGAGATAAGGTCTAGGTTCTGAAGCCTGAAAACTGAGGTAGGGAAGAGATGATGACCTAAGGCCATGGCGGGTCTGATGTGCTCAGCGTGCGGTCAGCTGTCTGGGTGTTGGTCAGCAGGTCCGGGCTCAGGTTGTGTCAGACAGTGCATTAGTGCCCAGGTTAGACTATATAATTTGGGTACATTCGAGTGCCGTGTAGGCTTATCCTCATTTAAGCTGCCTGGGCTGCTCATTAGGCAATATATTTTTTCTAGAGGACAGGCAGAGTGCTTCATTGTCGGTCCGGAATTGCCAAACTTGAGGGCTTCGGGGCTAGGAGAGTGAGGACGGAAGTCTGAGAACACAAGTTAGACTTCGGATTCAGGGTGAGGGCACGGCAGGTACCCCCTGCAGATCTGAACCAATATCTCATGCATCTGAAGTCAGGGCGAGGATTCGACGTTGGCTCAGGTTGGAGTTTCTGTGCATGACGGCCCCTTCATGAAGGGAGCGGAACTCGAGGCCATGTAGGTTTTCCACGTTGGGAGATGTTCGATGCCCCCTTCAAGGATTCCTTCTGTGGGACAATTGAGACCTGTTGCACAGCTCCAGGACATCCCATATGGAATGACTCCAGAGCACCGTTCCAGGTTGAATGCCTGGGAAGTCCGCCTAGCCTTCCAATTGTCTCCTAGCAACAAGACAGTTTAGATCTAATGGATCTGCGGGAGCAACCGGGGTGGCTGAGTTGAAATGCACTTTCCAGAGGATGGGTCCTAACGTGTATTTGTGTCCATGAGGGCCTTGGAATGGGGAGGTGGCACCGGGACCCTGAAGTATTCTCCTAAGCTTTGGCTTAGCTACCATGCACAATTTTCCTTGTGGAGACGAGATTTGTTCTGATGAGTGCCTCAGGAAATCCCCTCTGCTGGTATTGGAATCCAGGCTTTTGAGGAGACATGCCTGTAAACCAAAGCAATGGATTCGATAATGGCCTCGGGTCCTGTCTGGTTCAATCTCCTTGGTATGAGTGGAGGTAGATGAGTGGAGGTAGATGCTCAGCCGGTATCAACCGCCCATTTTTTGTCCCGGGTGACCTACACTATTGGGATGGCCTCAGGGACTTTGGAGGGTTCTCCTAATTTGTACGATTTTTGACAATGGAATGGGCAGAATTGCCATGGATTGGGTGGGGGCAGTCCTAATGTGTGGCTCCAGGGGGCCCAGCCTGGAGGGAGTGTGGCCCAGGACTTTGAGGACAGAAGACTGAAAACACAAACTCAGCTTAAGTTTGGGGACGTAGGTATGGCACGCCCGATCTACAAACCATGAGAAGAACTTTTCAGGATATGAAGAATGAGCGAGTCTGAGGTGCTTGCTCAGGCTTTTTTCTCTGGATTTTGTTTCTGCGATGGCCGTGGAATGTTGGGGAGGTCTCATGGGCCATGGACGAATCTTCCTCTCTGTGGATTTGGCCAGATCCCAATTGTTTTTCGTCAATCTGTGGGATGGGAGGACTCCTTTCAGGTTTGTTACCTCAGGTGTCCCACCAAAAGAGGAATTCCAAAGCAGAGCCCTGGGGAAGAGTGAAGGGACACCCCGAACTATGGTTAAAAATTGGGGCTTAGGGGCATGGAAAGCCCAATATGCTGTCTGTTCATATAGGCCCTGAGAGGCCTTACCTGAGGACTGGGCTCAGGCTGAGGGTCACAATGTGTGTTTGTGACCAATGTGGCCTGCAAGCATGGGCTGGGCCTCATGGGCCACGCTTGTTTCAACTACACTGAACATTGGACAACATGCCAACCACATGGTTTCTTGCAATCGGGAAAGAGTTCTGATTTCAGCCTCATTTTCAAACCTGGGCAGTGGTTGGAGATAAGGTCTAGGTTCTGGAGCCTGAAAACCGCAGTTGGGAAGAGATGACGACCTAAGGCCATGGCGGGTCCGATGTGCTCAGTGTGCGGCCAGCTGTCTGGGTGGGACCAGGAGTTCCAGGCTCAGGCTGGGTCAGAAGGGGAAATAGTGCCCAGGTCAGCCTATATGTTTGGGGTACAGCCGAATGGCGTGCAGGTTGATCCTCATTTGGGGATTCGGGGTAGCCCTGAGGGCAATATTTTACTTCTGTAGGGCAGGCAGAGTGCGGCATTGTAGTTCTGGATTGCCAAACTTGAGGGCCTGTGGGCCAGTAGTCTGAGGACGGAGTCTGAGAACCCAAGCTAAGCCTAGGTTTCTGGGTGAGGATATGGCAGGCACAATCTACAGACCTCAATAGAGATCTCGTGCATCTGAAGTCAGGGCAAGGATAAAACGATCGCTCAGGTTGGACATTCTGCCCTGATGGCCCTTTCTTGAAGGGGGTTGGATCACGAGGACATGGGGGTTTTCCCACGTTTGGAGTTGTGAGAAGCTCCAAACTGCAAAGATTCTTCTGCAGGACAATTGAGACCTGTTGGTTGGCTCCAGGCCAACGATTCCGAGCAGGGTTCTAAGGATGGATGGCTGGGTAGCCCACCTCGCATTCCAATAGTCTCCAAGCAACAAGACAAGTTAGATCTGCTGGATGTGGGGCGCAACCGAGGAGGCTGAGTTGAAATGGACCCTCCTGGGGATGTGTCCTAATATGTTTTTGTGTCTATGGAGACCTTGGAATGAAGCGGTGGCCCTGGGGCCCTGAAGGGTTCTCCTAAACAGAGGCTTTGACACAGCTCCAACGTGCATGTTTCCCATGTGTAGATGGGATTTGTTCTGATGGTTGAGTCAAGAAACAGCCATATGCTGGTATTGAAATCCAGGCCTCTGAGGAGAGATGCCTGGAAACCAAAGCAATGGATCCGATTAGTGCCTAGGGGCCTGTTCGTTCCTTTTTACCTCTGGGGACATCAGTCTACGGGTCTGAGTGCAGGTAGGTGCTCAGATGGGCTCAGATTGCCCCTGTTTGTTTTGGGAAGCCACAACTATTGGGATGGCCTCAGGGACTTTGGAGGTTATCCTACTAGTAGGGTTGTGGCCATTGGAATGGGCACATACAATTCCCTTGGAGAGGGCAAGTACAGTCCTCAGGTTTGGTTCCAGGGCCCTGAGCCTGTAGGGTGTGTAGGCCAGAGCTGTTTGGACAGTTGTTTGAAAACACAAGCTCGGCTTATGTTTTGGGTCATAGGTATGGCAGGACTGATCTACAGACCATGAGGAGAACACTTCGGGATATGAAAAAAGGGCGAGTGTGAGGCTCTTGCTCAAGTTTTTGTCTCTGGATATCGTGTCACTCATGGTCGTGAAATTGCCGGGTGACATCATGGAAATGGACGAGTCTTACTCTCTGGGGGTTCGGTCCCGTCCAAAGAGTTTGGGGTCATTCTGGGGATGGAAGAAGTACGTTTTTTTGTTGTTGTTGTCGATTTGTTTCATTTTGTTTTTCAACCTAGATGTCCCACCAAATGAGGGATTCCAGAGTAGAGCCCTGGGGTGGGGCGACTGGACAACCAGAAATCTGGTTAAAAATTGGGGACTAGGGACATGTCAAGCCCATTATGACATCTAATGGTCCAGCCACTGAGAGGACTTTCTAGAGAACAGGACTCACGCTGAGGTCACAATGCGTGTTTATGCTCTCGTCGCACTCAAGAATGGGCGGGGCCTCAGGGTGAATGCTGGTTTCTCCTACACTGAACGTTGGACAACATGCCAACCACAAGGTTTCTTGCCATGGGTCAGGAAGAGTTCTGATTTCTGCATCACAGTCACCCGTGGGCAGTGATTGGAGATAAGGTCTAGGTTCTGAAGCCTGAAAACTGAGGTAGGGAAGAGATGATGACCTAAGGCCATGGCGGGTCTGATGTGCTCAGCGTGCGGTCAGCTGTCTGGGTGTTGGTCAGCAGGTCCGGGCTCAGGTTGTGTCAGACAGTGCATTAGTGCCCAGGTTAGACTATATAATTTGGGTACATTCGAGTGCCGTGTAGGTTTATCCTCATTTAAGCTGCCTGGGCTGCTCATTAGGCAATATATTTTTTCTAGAGGGCAGGCAGAGTGCTTCATTGTCGGTCCGGAATTGCCAAACTTGAGGGCTTCGGGGCCAGGAGAGTGAGGACGGAAGTCTGAGAACACAAGCTAGACTTCGGATTCACGGTGAGGGCACGGCAGGTACCCCCTGCAGATCTGAAACAATATCTCATGCATCTGAAGTCAGGGCGAGGATCCGACGTTGGCTCAGGTTGGAGTTTCTGTGCATGACGGCCCCTTCATGAAGGGAGCGGAATCTCGAGGCCATGGAGGTTTTCCACGTTGGGAGATGTGGGATGCCCCCTTCAAGGATTCCTTCTGCGGGACAATTGAGACCTGTTGGACAGCTCCAGGACATCCCATATGGAATGACTCCAGAGCACCGTTCCAGGATGGATGCCTGGGAAGTCCGC
Source organism: Mustela nivalis (assembly GCF_964662115.1). NCBI lineage: Eukaryota > Metazoa > Chordata > Mammalia > Carnivora > Mustelidae > Mustela > Mustela nivalis. The sequence continues at coordinate 918,515 of NW_028136494.1, read as the reverse complement.
CTAGCCTTATAATTGTCTCCAAGCAACAAGACAGTTTAGATCTAATGGATCTGCGGGAGCAACCGGGGTGGCTGAGTTGAAATGCACTTTCCAGAGGATGGGTCCTAACGTGTGTTTGTGTCCATGAGGGCCTTGGAATGGGGAGGTGGCACCGGGACCCTGAAGTATTCTCCTAAGCTTTGGCTTAGCTCCCATGCACAAGTTTCCTTGTGGAGACGAGATTTGTTCTGATGGGTGCCTCAGGAAATCCCCTCTGCTGGTATTGAAATCCAGGCTTTTGAGGAGACATGCCTGTAAACCAAAGCAATGGATCCGATAATGGCCTCGGGTCCTGTCTGGTTCAATCTTCTTGGTATGAGTGGAGGTAGATGAGTGGAGGTAGATGCTCAGCCGGTATCAACTGCCCTTTTTTGTCCCGGGCGACCTACACTATTGGGATGGCCCCAGGGACTTTGGAGGGTTCTCCTAATTTGTACGATTTTTGACAATGGAATGGGCAGAATTCCCATGGATTGGGTGGGGGCAGTCCTAATGTGTGGCTCCAGGGGCCCCAGCCTGGAGGGAGTGTGGCTCAGGACTTTGAGGACAGAAGACTGAAAACACAAACTCAGCTTAAGTTTGGGGACGTAGGTATGGCACGCCCGATCTACAAACCATGAGAAGAACTCTTCAGGATATGAAGAATGAGCGAGTCTGAGGCGCTTGCTCAAGCTTTTGTCTCTGGATTTTGTTTCAGCGATGGCCGTGGAATGTTGGGGAGGTCTCATGGGCCATGGACGAATCTTCCTCTCTGTGGATTTGGCCAGATCCCAATTGTTTTTCGTCAATCTGTGGGATGGGAGGACTCCTTTCAGGTTTGTTACCTCAGGTGTCCCACCAAAAGAGGAATTCCAAAGCAGAGCCCTGGGGAAGAGTGAAGGGACAACCCGAACTATGGTTAAAAATTGCGGCCTAGGGGCATGGCAAGCCCAATATGCTGTCTCTTCATATAGGCCCTGAGAGGCCTTACCTGAGGACTGGGCTCAGGCTGAGGGTCACAATGTGTGTTTGTGACCAATGTGGCCCACAAGCATGGGCTGGGCCTCATGGGCCACCCTTGTTTCAACTACACTGAACGTTGGACAACATGCCAAACACAAGGTTTCTTGCCATGGGGAAAGAGTTCTGATTTCTGCATCATTTTCAACCCTGGGCAGTGGTTGGAGATAAGGTCTAGGTTCAGGTGCCTGAAAACCACAGTTGGGAAGAGATGACGACCTAAGGCCATGGCGGGTCCGATGTGCTCAGTGTGCGGCCAGCTGTCTGGGTGGGACCAGGAGGTCCAGGCTCAGGCTGGGTCAGAAGGGGAAATAGTGCCCAGGTCAGCCTATATGTTTGGGGTACAGCCGAATGGCGTGCAGGTTGATCCTCATTTGTGGTTTCGGGGTAGCCCTGAGGGCAATGTTTGACTTCTGTAGGGCAGGCAGAGTGCGGCATTGTAGTTCTGGATTGCCCAACTGGAGGGCTTGTGGGCCAGTAGTCTGAGGACGGAGTCTGAGAACCCAAGCTAGGCCTAGGTTTCTGGGTGAGGATATGGCAGGCACAATCTACAGACCTCAATCGAGATCTCGTGCATCTGAAGTCAGGGCAAGGATCAGACGATCGCTCAGGTTGGACTTTCTGCCCTGATGGCCCTTTCTTGAAGGGTGTTGGATCACGAGGTCATGGGGGTTTTCCCACGATGGGAGTTGTGAGAAGCTCCAAACTGCAAAGATTCTTCTGCAGGACAATTGAGACCTGTTGGTTGGCTCCAGGCCAACGATTCCGAGCAGGGTTCTAAGGATGGATGGCTGGGTAGCCCACCTCGCATTCCAATGGTCTCCAAGCAACAAGACAGGTTAGATCTGCTGGATGTGGGGGGCAACCGAGGAGGCTGAGTTGAAATGGACTCTCCTGTGGATGTGTCCTAATATGTTTTTGTGTCTATGGAGACCTCGGAATGAAGCGGTGGCCCTGGGGCCCTGAAGGGTTCTCCTAAACAGAGGCTTTGACACAGCTCCAACGTGCATGTTTCCCATGTTTAGATGAGATTTGTTCTGATGGGTGAGTCAAGAAACAGCCATATGCTGGTATTGAAATCCAGGCCTCTGTGGAGAGATGCCTGGAAACCAAAGCAATGGATCCGATTAGTGCCTAGGGGCCTGTTCGTTCCTTTTTACCTCTGGGGACATCAGTCTACGGGTCTGAGTGTAGGTAGGTGCTCAGATGGGCTCAGATTGCCCCTGTTTGTCCTGGGAAGCCACAACTATTGGGATGGCATCAGGGACTTTGGAGGTTATCCTACTAGTAGGGTTGTGGCCATTGGAATGGGCACATACAATTCCCTTGGAGAGGGCAAGTACAGTCCTCAGCTTTGGCTCCAGGTCCCTGAGCCTGTAGGGTGTGTAGGCCAGAGCTGTTTGGACAGTTGTCTGAAAACACAAACTCGGCTTGTGTTTTGGGTCATAGGTATGGCAGGACTGATCTACAGACCATGAGGAGAACACTTCGGGATATGAAAAAAGGGCGAGTGTGAGGCTCTTGCTCAAGTTTTTGTCTCTGGATATCGTGTCACTCATGGTCGTGAAATTGCCGGGTGACATCATGGGAAATGGACGAGTCTTACTCTCTGGGGGTTCGGTCCCTTCCAAAGAGTTTGGGGTCATTCTGGGGATGGAAGAAGTCCGTTTTTTTGTTGTTGTTGTCTATTTGTTTCATTTTGTTTTTCAACCTCAGATGTCCCACCAAATGAGGGATTCCAGAGTAGAGCCCTGGGATGGGGCGACTGGACAACCAGAAATCTGGTTAAAAATTGGTGACTAGGGACATGTCAAGCCCATTATGACATCTAATGGTTCAGCCACTGAGAGGACTTACTAGAGGACAGGACACACGCTGAGGTCACAATGCGTGTTTATGCTGTCGTCGCACTCAAGAATGGGCGGGGCCTCAGGGTGAATGCTGGCTTCTCCTACACTGAACGTTGGACAACATGCCAACCACAAGGTTTCTTGCCATGGGTCAGGAAGAGTTCTGATTTCTGCATCACAGTCACCCGTAGGCAGTGATTGGAGATAAGGTCTAGGTTCTGAAGCCTGAAAACTGAGGTAGGGAAGAGATGATGACCTAAGGCCATGGCGGGTCTGATGTGCTCAGCGTGCGGTCAGCTGTCTGGGTGTTGGTCAGCAGGTCCGGGCTCAGGTTGTGTCAGACAGTGCATTAGTTCCCAGGTTAGACTATATAATTTGGGTACATTCGAGTGCCGTGTAGGCTTATCCTCATTTAAGCTGCCTGGGCTGCTCATTAGGCAATATATTTTTTCTAGAGGACAGGCAGAGTGCTTCATTGTCGGTCCGGAATTGCCAAACTTGAGGGCTTCGGGGCTAGGAGAGTGAGGACGGAAGTCTGAGAACACAAGCTAGACTTCGGATTCAGGGTGAGGGCACGGCAGGTACCCCCTGCAGATCTGAACCAATATCTCATGCATCTGAAGTCAGGGCGAGGATTCGACGTTGGCTCAGGTTGGAGTTTCTGTGCATGACGGCCCCTTCATGAAGGGAGCGGAACTCGAGGCCATGTAGGTTTTCCACGTTGGGAGATGTTCGATGCCCCCTTCAAGGATTCCTTCTGTGGGACAATTGAGACCTGTTGGACAGCTCCAGGACATCCCATATGGAATGACTCCAGAGCACCGTTCCAGGTTGGATGCCTGGGAAGTCCGCCTCGCCTTCCAATTGTCTCCTAGCAACAAGACAGTTTAGATCTAATGGATCTGCGGGAGCAACCGGGGTGGCTGAGTTGAAATGCACTTTCCAGAGGATGGGTCCTAACGTGTATTTGTGTCCATGAGGGCCTTGGAATGGGGAGGTGGCACCGGGACCCTGAAGTATTCTCCTAAGCTTTGGCTTAGCTACCATGCACAAGTTTCCTTGTGGAGACGAGATTTGTTCTGATGGGTGCCTCAGGAAATCCCCTCTGCTGGTATTGGAATCCAGGCTTTTGAGGAGACATGCCTGTAAACCAAAGCAATGGATTCGATAATGGCCTCGGGTCCTGTCTGGTTCAATCTCCTTGGTATGAGTGGAGGTAGATGAGTGGAGGTAGATGCTCAGCCGGTATCAACCGCCCATTTTTTGTCCCGGGTGACCTACACTATTGGGATGGCCTCAGGGACTTTGGAGGGTTCTCCTAATTTGTACGATTTTTGACAATGGAATGGGCAGAATTGCCATGGATTGGGTGGGGGCAGTCCTAATGTGTGGCTCCAGGGGGCCCAGCCTGGAGGGAGTGTGGCCCAGGACTTTGAGGACAGAAGACTGAAAACACAAACTCAGCTTAAGTTTGGGGACGTAGGTATGGCACGCCCGATCTACAAACCATGAGAAGAACTTTTCAGGATATGAAGAATGAGCGAGTCTGAGGTGCTTGCTCAGGCTTTTTTCTCTGGATTTTGTTTCTGCGATGGCCGTGGAATGTTGGGGAGGTCTCATGGGCCATGGACGAATCTTCCTCTCTGTGGATTTGGCCAGATCCCAATTGTTTTTCGTCAATCTGTGGGAAGGGAGGACTCCTTTCAGGTTTGTTACCTCAGGTGTCCCACCAAAAGAGGAATTCCAAAGCAGAGCCCTTGGGAAGAGTGAATGGACACCCCGAACTATGGTTAAAAATTGGGGCTTAGGGGCATGGAAAGCCCAATATGCTGTCTCTTCATATAGGCCCTGAGAGGCCTTACCTGAGGACTGGGCTCAGGCTGAGGGTCACAATGTGTGTTTGTGACCAATGTGGCCTGCAAGCATGGGCTGGGCCTCATGGGCCACGCTTGTTTCAACTACACTGAACATTGGACAACATGCCAACCACATGGTTTCTTGCAATCGGGAAAGAGTTCTGATTTCAGCCTCATTTTCAAACCTGGGCAGTGGTTGGAGATAAGGTCTAGGTTCTGGAGCCTGAAAACCGCAGTTGGGAAGAGATGACGACCTAAGGCCATGGCGGGTCCGATGTGCTCAGTGTGCGGCCAGCTGTCTGGGTGGGACCAGGAGTTCCAGGCTCAGGCTGGGTCAGAAGGGGAAATAGTGCCCAGGTCAGCCTATATGTTTGGGGTACAGCCGAATGGCGTGCAGGTTGATCCTCATTTGGGGATTCGGGGTAGCCCTGAGGGCAATATTTTACTTCTGTAGGGCAGGCAGAGTGCGGCATTGTAGTTCTGGATTGCCAAACTTGAGGGCCTGTGGGCCAGTAGTCTGAGGACGGAGTCTGAGAACCCAAGCTAAGCCTAGGTTTCTGGGTGAGGATATGGCAGGCACAATCTACAGACCTCAATAGAGATCTCGTGCATCTGAAGTCAGGGCAAGGATAAAACGATCGCTCAGGTTGGACATTCTGCCCTGATGGCCCTTTCTTAAAGGGGGTTGGATCACGAGGTCATGGGGGTTTTCCCACGTTTGGAGTTGTGAGAAGCTCCAAACTGCAAAGATTCTTCTGCAGGACAATTGAGACCTGTTGGTTGGCTCCAGGCCAACGATTCCGAGCAGGGTTCTAAGGATGGATGGCTGGGTAGCCCACCTCGCATTCCAATAGTCTCCAAGCAACAAGACAAGTTAGATCTGCTGGATGTGGGGCGCAACCGAGGAGGCTGAGTTGAAATGGACCCTCCTGGGGATGTGTCCTAATATGTTTTTGTGTCTATGGAGACCTTGGAATGAAGCGGTGGCCCTGGGGCCCTGAAGGGTTCTCCTAAACAGAGGCTTTGACACAGCTCCAACGTGCATGTTTCCCATGTGTAGATGGGATTTGTTCTGATGGTTGAGTCAAGAAACAGCCATATGCTGGTATTGAAATCCAGGCCTCTGAGGAGAGATGCCTGGAAACCAAAGCAATGGATCCGATTAGTGCCTAGGGGCCTGTTCGTTCCTTTTTACCTCTGGGGACATCAGTCTACGGGTCTGAGTGCAGGTAGGTGCTCAGATGGGCTCAGATTGCCCCTGTTTGTTTTGGGAAGCCACAACTATTGGGATGGCCTCAGGGACTTTGGAGGTTATCCTACTAGTAGGGTTGTGGCCATTGGAATGGGCACATACAATTCCCTTGGAGAGGGCAAGTACAGTCCTCAGGTTTGGTTCCAGGGCCCTGAGCCTGTAGGGTGTGTAGGCCAGAGCTGTTTGGACAGTTGTCTGAAAACACAAGCTCGGATTATGTTTTGGGTCATAGGTATGGCAGGACTGATCTACAGACCATGAGGAGAACACTTCGGGATATGAAAAAAGGGCGAGTGTGAGGCTCTTGCTCAAGTTTTTGTCTTTGGATATCGTGTCACTCATGGTCGTGAAATTGCCGGGTGACATCATGGAAATGGACGAGTCTTACTCTCTGGGGGTTCGGTCCCGTCCAAAGAGTTTGGGGTCATTCTGGGGATGGAAGAAGTACGTTTTTTTGTTGTTGTTGTCGATTTGTTTCATTTTGTTTTTCAACCTAGATGTCCCACCAAATGAGGGATTCCAGAGTAGAGCCCTGGGGTGGGGCGACTGGACAACCAGAAATCTGGTTAAAAATTGGGGACTAGGGACATGTCAAGCCCATTATGACATCTAATGGTCCAGCCACTGAGAGGACTTACTAGAGAACAGGACTCACGCTGAGGTCACAATGCGTGTTTATGCTCTCGTCGCACTCAAGAATGGGCGGGGCCTCAGGGTGAATGCTGGTTTCTCCTACACTGAACGTTGGACAACATGCCAACCACAAGGTTTCTTGCCATGGGTCAGGAAGAGTTCTGATTTCTGCATCACAGTCACCCGTGGGCAGTGATTGGAGATAAGGTCTAGGTTCTGAAGCCTGAAAACTGAGGTAGGGAAGAGATGATGACCTAAGGCCATGGCGGGTCTGATGTGCTCAGCGTGCGGTCAGCTGTCTGGGTGTTGGTCAGCAGGTCCGGGCTCAGGTTGTGTCAGACAGTGCATTAGTGCCCAGGTTAGACTATATAATTTGGGTACATTCGAGTGCCGTGTAGGTTTATCCTCATTTAAGCTGCCTGGGCTGCTCATTAGGCAATATATTTTTTCTAGAGGGCAGGCAGAGTGCTTCATTGTCGGTCCGGAATTGCCAAACTTGAGGGCTTCGGGGCCAGGAGAGTGAGGACGGAAGTCTGAGAACACAAGCTAGACTTCGGATTCAGGGTGAGGGCACGGCAGGTACCCCCTGCAGATCTGAACCAATATCTCATGCATCTGAAGTCAGGGCGAGGATCCGACGTTGGCTCAGGTTGGAGTTTCTGTGCATGACGGCCCCTTCATGAAGGGAGCGGAATCTCGAGGCCATGGAGGTTTTCCACGTTGGGAGATGTGGGATGCCCCCTTCAAGGATTCCTTCTGCGGGACAATTGAGACCTGTTGGACAGCTCCAGGACATCCCATATGGAATGACTCCAGAGCACCGTTCCAGGATGGATGCCTGGGAAGTCCGCCTCGCCTTCCTATTGTCTCCTAGCAACAAGACAGTTTAGATCTAATGGATCTGCGGGAGCAACCGGGGTGGCTGAGTTGAAATGCACTTTCCAGAGGATGGGTCCTAACGTGTGTTTGTGTCCATGAGGGCCTTGGAATGGGGAGGTGGCACCGGGACCCTGAAGTATTCTCCTAAGCTTTGGCTTAGCTCCCATGCACAAGTTTCCTTGTGGAGACGAGATTTGTTCTGATGGGTGCCTCAGGAAATCCCCTCTGCTGGTATTGGAATCCAGGCTTTTGAGGAGACATGCCTGTAAACCACAGCAATGGATCCGATAATGGCCTCGGGTCCTGTCTGGTTCAATCTTCTTGGTATGAGTGGAGGTAGATGAGTGGAGGTAGATGCTCAGCCGGTATCAACTGCCCTTTTTTGTCCCGGGCGACCTACACTATTGGGATGGCCCCAGGGACTTTGGAGGGTTCTCCTAATTTGTACGATTTTTGACAATGGAATGGGCAGAATTCCCATGGTTTGGGTGGGGGCAGTCCTAATGTGTGGCTCCAGGGGCCCCAGCCTGGAGGGAGTGTGGCTCAGGACATTGAGGACAGAAGACTGAAAACACAAACTCAGCTTAAGTTTGGGGACGTAGGTATGGCACGCCCGATCTACAAACCATGAGAAGAACTCTTCAGGATATGAAGAATGAGCGAGTCTGAGGCGCTTCCTCAGGCTTTTGTCTCTGGATTTTGTTTCAGCGATGGCCGTGGAATGTTGGGGAGGTCTCATGGGCCATGGACGAATCTTCCTCTCTGTGGATTTGGCCCGATCCCAATTGTTTTTCGTCAATCTGTGGGATGGGAGGACTCCTTTCAGGTTTGTTACCTCAGGTGTCCCACCAAAAGAGGAATTCCAAAGCAGAGCCCTGGGGAAGAGTGAAGGAACCACCCGAACTATGGTTAAAAATTGGGGCCTAGGGGCATGGCAAGCCCAATATGCTGTCTCTTCATATAGGCCCTGAGAGGCCTTACCTGAGAACTGGGCTCAGGCTGAGGGTCACAATGTGTGTTTGTGACCAATGTGGCCCGCAAGCATGGGCTGGGCCTCATGGGCCACCCTTGTTTCAACTACACTGAACGTTGGACAACATGCCAAACACAAGGTTTCTTGCCATGGGGAAAGAGTTCTGATTTCTGCATCATTTTCAACCCTGGGCAGTGGTTGGAGATAAGGTCTAGGTTCTGGTGCCTGAAAACCGCAGTTGGGAAGAGATGACGACCTAAGGCCATGGCGGGTCCGATGTGCTCAGTGTGCGGCCAGCTGTCTGGGTGGGACCAGGAGTTCCAGGCTCAGGCTGGGTCAGAAGGGGAAATAGTGCCCAGGTCAGCCTATATGTTTGGGGTACAGCCGAATGGCGAGCAGGTTGATCCTCATTTGCGGTTTCGGGGTAGCCCTGAGGGCAATGTTTGACTTCTGTAGGGCAGGCAGAGTGCGGCATTGTAGTTCTGGATTGCCCAACTGGAGGGCTTGTGGGCCACTAGTCTGAGGACGGAGTCTGAGAAACCAAGCTAGGCCTAGGTTTCTGGGTGAGGATATGGCAGGCACAATCTACAGACCTCAATCGAGATCTCGTGCATCTGAAGTCAGGGCAAGGATCAGACGATCGCTCAGGTTGGACTTTCTGCCCTGATGGCCCTTTCTTGAAGGGGGTTGGATCACGAGGACATGGGGGTTTTCCCACGATGGGAGTTGTGAGAAGCTCCAAACTGCAAAGATTCTTCTGCAGGACAATTGAGACCTGTTGGTTGGCTCCAGGCCAACGATTCCGAGCAGGGTTCTAAGGATGGATGGCTGGGTAGCCCACCTCGCATTCCAATGGTCTCCAAGCAACAAGACAGGTTAGATCTGCTGGATGTGGGGGGCAACCGAGGAGGCTGAGTTGAAATGGACTCTCCTGTGGATGTGTCCTAATATGTTTTTGTGTCTATGGAGACCTTGGAATGAAGCGGTGGCCCTGGGGCCCTGAAGGGTTCTCCTAAACAGAGACTTTGACACAGCTCCAACGTGCATGTTTCCCATGTGTAGATGAGATTTGTTCTGATGGGTGAGTCAAGAAACAGCCATATGCTGGTATTGAAATCCAGGCCTCTGAGGAGAGATGCCTGGAAACCAAAGCAATGGATCCGATTAGTGCCTAGGGGCCTGTTCGTTCCTTTTTACCTCTGGGGACATCAGTCTACGGGACTGAGTGCAGGTAGGTGCTCAGATGGGCTCAGATTGCCCCTGTTTGTTTTGGGAAGCCACAACTATTGGGATGGCATCAGGGACTTTGGAGGTTATCCTACTAGTAGGGTTGTGGCCATTGGAATGGGCACATACAATTCCCTTGGAGAGGGCAAGTACAGTCCTCAGGTTTGGTTCCAGGGCCCTGAGCCTGTAGGGTGTGTAGGCCAGAGCTGTTTGGACAGTTGTTTGAAAACACAAGCTCGGCTTATATTTTGGGTCATAGGTATGGCAGGACTGATCTACAGACCATGAGGAGAACACTTCGGGATATGAAAAAAGGGCGAGTGTGAGGCTCTTGCTCAAGTTTTTGTCTCTGGATATCGTGTCACTCATGGTCGTGAAATTGCCGGGTGACATCATGGGAAATGGAAGAGTCTTACTCTCTGGGGGTTCGGTCCCTTCCAAAGAGTTTGGGGTCATTCTGGGGATGGAAGAAGTCCGTTTTTTTGTTGTTGTTGTCGATTTGTTTCATTTTGTTTTTCAACCTAGATGTCCCACCAAATGAGGGATTCCAGAGTAGAGCCCTGGGGTGGGGCGACTGGACAACCAGAAATCTGGTTAAAAATTGGGGACTAGGGACATGTCAAGCCCATTATGACATCTAATGGTCCAGCCACTGAGAGGACTTACTAGAGAACAGGACTCACGCTGAGGTCACAATGCGTGTTTATGCTCTCGTCGCACTCAAGAATGGGCGGGGCCTCAGGGTGAATGCTGGTTTCTCCTACACTGAACGTTGGACAACATGCCAACCACAAGGTTTCTTGCCATGGGTCAGGAAGAGTTCTGATTTCTGCATCACAGTCACCCGTGGGCAGTGATTGGAGATAAGGTCTAGGTTCTGAAGCCTGAAAACTGAGGTAGGGAAGAGATGATGACCTAAGGCCATGGCGGGTCTGATGTGCTCAGCGTGCGGTCAGCTGTCTGGGTGTTGGTCAGCAGGTCCGGGCTCAGGTTGTGTCAGACAGTGCATTAGTGCCCAGGTTAGACTATATAATTTGGGTACATTCGAGTGCCGTGTAGGTTTATCCTCATTTAAGCTGCCTGGGCTGCTCATTAGGCAATATATTTTTTCTAGAGGGCAGGCAGAGTGCTTCATTGTCGGTCCGGAATTGCCAAACTTGAGGGCTTCGGGGCCAGGAGAGTGAGGACGGAAGTCTGAGAACACAAGCTAGACTTCGGATTCACGGTGAGGGCACGGCAGGTACCCCCTGCAGATCTGAAACAATATCTCATGCATCTGAAGTCAGGGCGAGGATCCGACGTTGGCTCAGGTTGGAGTTTCTGTGCATGACGGCCCCTTCATGAAGGGAGCGGAATCTCGAGGCCATGGAGGTTTTCCACGTTGGGAGATGTGGGATGCCCCCTTCAAGGATTCCTTCTGCGGGACAATTGAGACCTGTTGGACAGCTCCAGGACATCCCATATGGAATGACTCCAGAGCACCGTTCCAGGATGGATGCCTGGGAAGTCCGCCTAGCCTTATAATTGTCTCCAAGCAACAAGACAGTTTAGATCTAATGGATCTGCGGGAGCAACCGGGGTGGCTGAGTTGAAATGCACTTTCCAGAGGATGGGTCCTAACGTGTGTTTGTGTCCATGAGGGCCTTGGAATGGGGAGGTGGCACCGGGACCCTGAAGTATTCTCCTAAGCTTTGGCTTAGCTCCCATGCACAAGTTTCCTTGTGGAGACGAGATTTGTTCTGATGGGTGCCTCAGGAAATCCCCTCTGCTGGTATTGAAATCCAGGCTTTTGAGGAGACATGCCTGTAAACCAAAGCAATGGATCCGATAATGGCCTCGGGTCCTGTCTGGTTCAATCTTCTTGGTATGAGTGGAGGTAGATGAGTGGAGGTAGATGCTCAGCCGGTATCAACTGCCCTTTTTTGTCCCGGGCGACCTACACTATTGGGATGGCCCCAGGGACTTTGGAGGGTTCTCCTAATTTGTACGATTTTTGACAATGGAATGGGCAGAATTCCCATGGATTGGGTGGGGGCAGTCCTAATGTGTGGCTCCAGGGGCCCCAGCCTGGAGGGAGTGTGGCTCAGGACTTTGAGGACAGAAGACTGAAAACACAAACTCAGCTTAAGTTTGGGGACGTAGGTATGGCACGCCCGATCTACAAACCATGAGAAGAACTCTTCAGGATATGAAGAATGAGCGAGTCTGAGGCGCTTGCTCAAGCTTTTGTCTCTGGATTTTGTTTCAGCGATGGCCGTGGAATGTTGGGGAGGTCTCATGGGCCATGGACGAATCTTCCTCTCTGTGGATTTGGCCAGATCCCAATTGTTTTTCGTCAATCTGTGGGATGGGAGGACTCCTTTCAGGTTTGTTACCTCAGGTGTCCCACCAAAAGAGGAATTCCAAAGCAGAGCCCTGGGGAAGAGTGAAGGGACAACCCGAACTATGGTTAAAAATTGCGGCCTAGGGGCATGGCAAGCCCAATATGCTGTCTCTTCATATAGGCCCTGAGAGGCCTTACCTGAGGACTGGGCTCAGGCTGAGGGTCACAATGTGTGTTTGTGACCAATGTGGCCCACAAGCATGGCCTGGGCCTCATGGGCCACCCTTGTTTCAACTACACTGAACGTTGGACAACATGCCAAACACAAGGTTTCTTGCCATGGGGAAAGAGTTCTGATTTCTGCATCATTTTCAACCCTGGGCAGTGGTTGGAGATAAGGTCTAGGTTCAGGTGCCTGAAAACCACAGTTGGGAAGAGATGACGACCTAAGGCCATGGCGGGTCCGATGTGCTCAGTGTGCGGCCAGCTGTCTGGGTGGGACCAGGAGGTCCAGGCTCAGGCTGGGTCAGAAGGGGAAATAGTGCCCAGGTCAGCCTATATGTTTGGGGTACAGCCGAATGGCGTGCAGGTTGATCCTCATTTGTGGTTTCGGGGTAGCCCTGAGGGCAATGTTTGACTTCTGTAGGGCAGGCAGAGTGCGGCATTGTAGTTCTGGATTGCCCAACTGGAGGGCTTGTGGGCCAGTAGTCTGAGGACGGAGTCTGAGAACCCAAGCTAGGCCTAGGTTTCTGGGTGAGGATATGGCAGGCACAATCTACAGACCTCAATCGAGATCTCGTGCATCTGAAGTCAGGGCAAGGATCAGACGATCGCTCAGGTTGGACTTTCTGCCCTGATGGCCCTTTCTTGAAGGGTGTTGGATCACGAGGTCATGGGGGTTTTCCCACGATGGGAGTTGTGAGAAGCTCCAAACTGCAAAGATTCTTCTGCAGGACAATTGAGACCTGTTGGTTGGCTCCAGGCCAACGATTCCGAGCAGGGTTCTAAGGATGGATGGCTGGGTAGCCCACCTCGCATTCCAATGGTCTCCAAGCAACAAGACAGGTTAGATCTGCTGGATGTGGGGGGCAACCGAGGAGGCTGAGTTGAAATGGACTCTCCTGTGGATGTGTCCTAATATGTTTTTGTGTCTATGGAGACCTCGGAATGAAGCGGTGGCCCTGGGGCCCTGAAGGGTTCTCCTAAACAGAGGCTTTGACACAGCTCCAACGTGCATGTTTCCCATGTTTAGATGAGATTTGTTCTGATGGGTGAGTCAAGAAACAGCCATATGCTGGTATTGAAATCCAGGCCTCTGTGGAGAGATGCCTGGAAACCAAAGCAATGGATCCGATTAGTGCCTAGGGGCCTGTTCGTTCCTTTTTACCTCTGGGGACATCAGTCTACGGGTCTGAGTGTAGGTAGGTGCTCAGATGGGCTCAGATTGCCCCTGTTTGTCCTGGGAAGCCACAACTATTGGGATGGCATCAGGGACTTTGGAGGTTATCCTACTAGTAGGGTTGTGGCCATTGGAATGGGCACATACAATTCCCTTGGAGAGGGCAAGTACAGTCCTCAGCTTTGGCTCCAGGTCCCTGAGCCTGTAGGGTGTGTAGGCCAGAGCTGTTTGGACAGTTGTCTGAAAACACAAACTCGGCTTGTGTTTTGGGTCATAGGTATGGCAGGACTGATCTACAGACCATGAGGAGAACACTTCGGGATATGAAAAAAGGGCGAGTGTGAGGCTCTTGCTCAAGTTTTTGTCTCTGGATATCGTGTCACTCATGGTCGTGAAATTGCCGGGTGACATCATGGGAAATGGACGAGTCTTACTCTCTGGGGGTTCGGTCCCTTCCAAAGAGTTTGGGGTCATTCTGGGGATGGAAGAAGTCCGTTTTTTTGTTGTTGTTGTCTATTTGTTTCATTTTGTTTTTCAACCTCAGATGTCCCACCAAATGAGGGATTCCAGAGTAGAGCCCTGGGTTGGGGCGACTGGACAACCAGAAATCTGGTTAAAAATTGGTGACTAGGGACATGTCAAGCCCATTATGACATCTAATGGTTCAGCCACTGAGAGGACTTACTAGAGGACAGGACACACGCTGAGGTCACAATGCGTGTTTATGCTGTCGTCGCACTCAAGAATGGGCGGGGCCTCAGGGTGAATGCTGGCTTCTCCTACACTGAACGTTGGACAACATGCCAACCACAAGGTTTCTTGCCATGGGTCAGGAAGAGTTCTGATTTCTGCATCACAGTCACCCGTAGGCAGTGATTGGAGATAAGGTCTAGGTTCTGAAGCCTGAAAACTGAGGTAGGGAAGAGATGATGACCTAAGGCCATGGCGGGTCTGATGTGCTCAGCGTGCGGTCAGCTGTCTGGGTGTTGGTCAGCAGGTCCGGGCTCAGGTTGTGTCAGACAGTGCATTAGTTCCCAGGTTAGACTATATAATTTGGGTACATTCGAGTGCCGTGTAGGCTTATCCTCATTTAAGCTGCCTGGGCTGCTCATTAGGCAATATATTTTTTCTAGAGGACAGGCAGAGTGCTTCATTGTCGGTCCGGAATTGCCAAACTTGAGGGCTTCGGGGCTAGGAGAGTGAGGACGGAAGTCTGAGAACACAAGCTAGACTTCGGATTCAGGGTGAGGGCACGGCAGGTACCCCCTGCAGATCTGAACCAATATCTCATGCATCTGAAGTCAGGGCGAGGATTCGACGTTGGCTCAGGTTGGAGTTTCTGTGCATGACGGCCCCTTCATGAAGGGAGCGGAACTCGAGGCCATGTAGGTTTTCCACGTTGGGAGATGTTCGATGCCCCCTTCAAGGATTCCTTCTGTGGGACAATTGAGACCTGTTGGACAGCTCCAGGACATCCCATATGGAATGACTCCAGAGCACCGTTCCAGGTTGGATGCCTGGGAAGTCCGCCTCGCCTTCCAATTGTCTCCTAGCAACAAGACAGTTTAGATCTAATGGATCTGCGGGAGCAACCGGGGTGGCTGAGTTGAAATGCACTTTCCAGAGGATGGGTCCTAACGTGTATTTGTGTCCATGAGGGCCTTGGAATGGGGAGGTGGCACCGGGACCCTGAAGTATTCTCCTAAGCTTTGGCTTAGCTACCATGCACAAGTTTCCTTGTGGAGACGAGATTTGTTCTGATGGGTGCCTCAGGAAATCCCCTCTGCTGGTATTGGAATCCAGGCTTTTGAGGAGACATGCCTGTAAACCAAAGCAATGGATTCGATAATGGCCTCGGGTCCTGTCTGGTTCAATCTCCTTGGTATGAGTGGAGGTAGATGAGTGGAGGTAGATGCTCAGCCGGTATCAACCGCCCATTTTTTGTCCCGGGTGACCTACACTATTGGGATGGCCTCAGGGACTTTGGAGGGTTCTCCTAATTTGTACGATTTTTGACAATGGAATGGGCAGAATTGCCATGGATTGGGTGGGGGCAGTCCTAATGTGTGGCTCCAGGGGGCCCAGCCTGGAGGGAGTGTGGCCCAGGACTTTGAGGACAGAAGACTGAAAACACAAACTCAGCTTAAGTTTGGGGACGTAGGTATGGCACGCCCGATCTACAAACCATGAGAAGAACTTTTCAGGATATGAAGAATGAGCGAGTCTGAGGTGCTTGCTCAGGCTTTTTTCTCTGGATTTTGTTTCTGCGATGGCCGTGGAATGTTGGGGAGGTCTCATGGGCCATGGACGAATCTTCCTCTCTGTGGATTTGGCCAGATCCCAATTGTTTTTCGTCAATCTGTGGGAAGGGAGGACTCCTTTCAGGTTTGTTACCTCAGGTGTCCCACCAAAAGAGGAATTCCAAAGCAGAGCCCTTGGGAAGAGTGAATGGACACCCCGAACTATGGTTAAAAATTGGGGCTTAGGGGCATGGAAAGCCCAATATGCTGTCTCTTCATATAGGCCCTGAGAGGCCTTACCTGAGGACTGGGCTCAGGCTGAGGGTCACAATGTGTGTTTGTGACCAATGTGGCCTGCAAGCATGGGCTGGGCCTCATGGGCCACGCTTGTTTCAACTACACTGAACATTGGACAACATGCCAACCACATGGTTTCTTGCAATCGGGAAAGAGTTCTGATTTCAGCCTCATTTTCAAACCTGGGCAGTGGTTGGAGATAAGGTCTAGGTTCTGGAGCCTGAAAACCGCAGTTGGGAAGAGATGACGACCTAAGGCCATGGCGGGTCCGATGTGCTCAGTGTGCGGCCAGCTGTCTGGGTGGGACCAGGAGTTCCAGGCTCAGGCTGGGTCAGAAGGGGAAATAGTGCCCAGGTCAGCCTATATGTTTGGGGTACAGCCGAATGGCGTGCAGGTTGATCCTCATTTGGGGATTCGGGGTAGCCCTGAGGGCAATATTTTACTTCTGTAGGGCAGGCAGAGTGCGGCATTGTAGTTCTGGATTGCCAAACTTGAGGGCCTGTGGGCCAGTAGTCTGAGGACGGAGTCTGAGAACCCAAGCTAAGCCTAGGTTTCTGGGTGAGGATATGGCAGGCACAATCTACAGACCTCAATAGAGATCTCGTGCATCTGAAGTCAGGGCAAGGATAAAACGATCGCTCAGGTTGGACATTCTGCCCTGATGGCCCTTTCTTAAAGGGGGTTGGATCACGAGGTCATGGGGGTTTTCCCACGTTTGGAGTTGTGAGAAGCTCCAAACTGCAAAGATTCTTCTGCAGGACAATTGAGACCTGTTGGTTGGCTCCAGGCCAACGATTCCGAGCAGGGTTCTAAGGATGGATGGCTGGGTAGCCCACCTCGCATTCCAATAGTCTCCAAGCAACAAGACAAGTTAGATCTGCTGGATGTGGGGCGCAACCGAGGAGGCTGAGTTGAAATGGACCCTCCTGGGGATGTGTCCTAATATGTTTTTGTGTCTATGGAGACCTTGGAATGAAGCGGTGGCCCTGGGGCCCTGAAGGGTTCTCCTAAACAGAGGCTTTGACACAGCTCCAACGTGCATGTTTCCCATGTGTAGATGGGATTTGTTCTGATGGTTGAGTCAAGAAACAGCCATATGCTGGTATTGAAATCCAGGCCTCTGAGGAGAGATGCCTGGAAACCAAAGCAATGGATCCGATTAGTGCCTAGGGGCCTGTTCGTTCCTTTTTACCTCTGGGGACATCAGTCTACGGGTCTGAGTGCAGGTAGGTGCTCAGATGGGCTCAGATTGCCCCTGTTTGTTTTGGGAAGCCACAACTATTGGGATGGCCTCAGGGACTTTGGAGGTTATCCTACTAGTAGGGTTGTGGCCATTGGAATGGGCACATACAATTCCCTTGGAGAGGGCAAGTACAGTCCTCAGGTTTGGTTCCAGGGCCCTGAGCCTGTAGGGTGTGTAGGCCAGAGCTGTTTGGACAGTTGTCTGAAAACACAAGCTCGGATTATGTTTTGGGTCATAGGTATGGCAGGACTGATCTACAGACCATGAGGAGAACACTTCGGGATATGAAAAAAGGGCGAGTGTGAGGCTCTTGCTCAAGTTTTTGTCTTTGGATATCGTGTCACTCATGGTCGTGAAATTGCCGGGTGACATCATGGAAATGGACGAGTCTTACTCTCTGGGGGTTCGGTCCCGTCCAAAGAGTTTGGGGTCATTCTGGGGATGGAAGAAGTACGTTTTTTTGTTGTTGTTGTCGATTTGTTTCATTTTGTTTTTCAACCTAGATGTCCCACCAAATGAGGGATTCCAGAGTAGAGCCCTGGGGTGGGGCGACTGGACAACCAGAAATCTGGTTAAAAATTGGGGACTAGGGACATGTCAAGCCCATTATGACATCTAATGGTCCAGCCACTGAGAGGACTTACTAGAGAACAGGACTCACGCTGAGGTCACAATGCGTGTTTATGCTCTCGTCGCACTCAAGAATGGGCGGGGCCTCAGGGTGAATGCTGGTTTCTCCTACACTGAACGTTGGACAACATGCCAACCACAAGGTTTCTTGCCATGGGTCAGGAAGAGTTCTGATTTCTGCATCACAGTCACCCGTGGGCAGTGATTGGAGATAAGGTCTAGGTTCTGAAGCCTGAAAACTGAGGTAGGGAAGAGATGATGACCTAAGGCCATGGCGGGTCTGATGTGCTCAGCGTGCGGTCAGCTGTCTGGGTGTTGGTCAGCAGGTCCGGGCTCAGGTTGTGTCAGACAGTGCATTAGTGCCCAGGTTAGACTATATAATTTGGGTACATTCGAGTGCCGTGTAGGTTTATCCTCATTTAAGCTGCCTGGGCTGCTCATTAGGCAATATATTTTTTCTAGAGGGCAGGCAGAGTGCTTCATTGTCGGTCCGGAATTGCCAAACTTGAGGGCTTCGGGGCCAGGAGAGTGAGGACGGAAGTCTGAGAACACAAGCTAGACTTCGGATTCAGGGTGAGGGCACGGCAGGTACCCCCTGCAGATCTGAACCAATATCTCATGCATCTGAAGTCAGGGCGAGGATCCGACGTTGGCTCAGGTTGGAGTTTCTGTGCATGACGGCCCCTTCATGAAGGGAGCGGAATCTCGAGGCCATGGAGGTTTTCCACGTTGGGAGATGTGGGATGCCCCCTTCAAGGATTCCTTCTGCGGGACAATTGAGACCTGTTGGACAGCTCCAGGACATCCCATATGGAATGACTCCAGAGCACCGTTCCAGGATGGATGCCTGGGAAGTCCGCCTCGCCTTCCTATTGTCTCCTAGCAACAAGACAGTTTAGATCTAATGGATCTGCGGGAGCAACCGGGGTGGCTGAGTTGAAATGCACTTTCCAGAGGATGGGTCCTAACGTGTGTTTGTGTCCATGAGGGCCTTGGAATGGGGAGGTGGCACCGGGACCCTGAAGTATTCTCCTAAGCTTTGGCTTAGCTCCCATGCACAAGTTTCCTTGTGGAGACGAGATTTGTTCTGATGGGTGCCTCAGGAAATCCCCTCTGCTGGTATTGGAATCCAGGCTTTTGAGGAGACATGCCTGTAAACCACAGCAATGGATCCGATAATGGCCTCGGGTCCTGTCTGGTTCAATCTTCTTGGTATGAGTGGAGGTAGATGAGTGGAGGTAGATGCTCAGCCGGTATCAACTGCCCTTTTTTGTCCCGGGCGACCTACACTATTGGGATGGCCCCAGGGACTTTGGAGGGTTCTCCTAATTTGTACGATTTTTGACAATGGAATGGGCAGAATTCCCATGGTTTGGGTGGGGGCAGTCCTAATGTGTGGCTCCAGGGGCCCCAGCCTGGAGGGAGTGTGGCTCAGGACATTGAGGACAGAAGACTGAAAACACAAACTCAGCTTAAGTTTGGGGACGTAGGTATGGCACGCCCGATCTACAAACCATGAGAAGAACTCTTCAGGATATGAAGAATGAGCGAGTCTGAGGCGCTTCCTCAGGCTTTTGTCTCTGGATTTTGTTTCAGCGATGGCCGTGGAATGTTGGGGAGGTCTCATGGGCCATGGACGAATCTTCCTCTCTGTGGATTTGGCCCGATCCCAATTGTTTTTCGTCAATCTGTGGGATGGGAGGACTCCTTTCAGGTTTGTTACCTCAGGTGTCCCACCAAAAGAGGAATTCCAAAGCAGAGCCCTGGGGAAGAGTGAAGGAACCACCCGAACTATGGTTAAAAATTGGGGCCTAGGGGCATGGCAAGCCCAATATGCTGTCTCTTCATATAGGCCCTGAGAGGCCTTACCTGAGAACTGGGCTCAGGCTGAGGGTCACAATGTGTGTTTGTGACCAATGTGGCCCGCAAGCATGGGCTGGGCCTCATGGGCCACCCTTGTTTCAACTACACTGAACGTTGGACAACATGCCAAACACAAGGTTTCTTGCCATGGGGAAAGAGTTCTGATTTCTGCATCATTTTCAACCCTGGGCAGTGGTTGGAGATAAGGTCTAGGTTCTGGTGCCTGAAAACCGCAGTTGGGAAGAGATGACGACCTAAGGCCATGGCGGGTCCGATGTGCTCAGTGTGCGGCCAGCTGTCTGGGTGGGACCAGGAGTTCCAGGCTCAGGCTGGGTCAGAAGGGGAAATAGTGCCCAGGTCAGCCTATATGTTTGGGGTACAGCCGAATGGCGAGCAGGTTGATCCTCATTTGCGGTTTCGGGGTAGGCCTGAGGGCAATGTTTGACTTCTGTAGGGCAGGCAGAGTGCGGCATTGTAGTTCTGGATTGCCCAACTGGAGGGCTTGTGGGCCACTAGTCTGAGGACGGAGTCTGAGAAACCAAGCTAGGCCTAGGTTTCTGGGTGAGGATATGGCAGGCACAATCTACAGACCTCAATCGAGATCTCGTGCATCTGAAGTCAGGGCAAGGATCAGACGATCGCTCAGGTTGGACTTTCTGCCCTGATGGCCCTTTCTTGAAGGGGGTTGGATCACGAGGACATGGGGGTTTTCCCACGATGGGAGTTGTGAGAAGCTCCAAACTGCAAAGATTCTTCTGCAGGACAATTGAGACCTGTTGGTTGGCTCCAGGCCAACGATTCCGAGCAGGGTTCTAAGGATGGATGGCTGGGTAGCCCACCTCGCATTCCAATGGTCTCCAAGCAACAAGACAGGTTAGATCTGCTGGATGTGGGGGGCAACCGAGGAGGCTGAGTTGAAATGGACTCTCCTGTGGATGTGTCCTAATATGTTTTTGTGTCTATGGAGACCTTGGAATGAAGCGGTGGCCCTGGGGCCCTGAAGGGTTCTCCTAAACAGAGACTTTGACACAGCTCCAACGTGCATGTTTCCCATGTGTAGATGAGATTTGTTCTGATGGGTGAGTCAAGAAACAGCCATATGCTGGTATTGAAATCCAGGCCTCTGAGGAGAGATGCCTGGAAACCAAAGCAATGGATCCGATTAGTGCCTAGGGGCCTGTTCGTTCCTTTTTACCTCTGGGGACATCAGTCTACGGGACTGAGTGCAGGTAGGTGCTCAGATGGGCTCAGATTGCCCCTGTTTGTTTTGGGAAGCCACAACTATTGGGATGGCCTCAGGGACTTTGGAGGTTATCCTACTAGTAGGGTTGTGGCCATTGGAATGGGCACATACAATTCCCTTGGAGAGGGCAAGTACAGTCCTCAGGTTTGGTTCCAGGGCCCTGAGCCTGTAGGGTGTGTAGGCCAGAGCTGTTTGGACAGTTGTTTGAAAACACAAGCTCGGCTTATATTTTGGGTCATAGGTATGGCAGGACTGATCTACAGACCATGAGGAGAACACTTCGGGATATGAAAAAAGGGCGAGTGTGAGGCTCTTGCTCAAGTTTTTGTCTCTGGATATCGTGTCACTCATGGTCGTGAAATTGCCGGGTGACATCATGGGAAATGGAAGAGTCTTACTCTCTGGGGGTTCGGTCCCTTCCAAAGAGTTTGGGGTCATTCTGGGGATGGAAGAAGTCCGTTTTTTTGTTGTTGTTGTCGATTTGTTTCATTTTGTTTTTCAACCTAGATGTCCCACCAAATGAGGGATTCCAGAGTAGAGCCCTGGGGTGGGGCGACTGGACAACCAGAAATCTGGTTAAAAATTGGGGACTAGGGACATGTCAAGCCCATTATGACATCTAATGGTCCAGCCACTGAGAGGACTTACTAGAGGACAGGACTCACGCTGAGGTCACAATGCGTGTTTATGCTGTCGTCGCGCTCAAGAATGGGCGGGGCCTCAGGGTGAATGCTGTTTTCTCCTACACTGAACGTTGGACAACATGCCAACCACAAGGTTTCTTGCCATGGGTCAGGAAGAGTTCTGATTTCTGCATCACAGTCACCCGTGGGCAGTGATTGGAGATAAGGTCTAGGTTCTGAAGCCTGAAAACTGAGGTAGGGAAGATATGATGACCTAAGGCCATGGCGGGTCTGATGTGCTCAGCGTGCGGTCAGCCGTCTGGGTGTTGGTCAGCAGGTCCGGGCTCAGGTTGTGTCAGACAGTGCATTAGTGCCCAGGTTAGACTATATAATTTGGGTACATTCGAGTGCCGTGTAGGTTTATCCTCATTTAAGCTGCCTGGGCTGCTCATTAGGCAATATATTTTTTCTAGAGGGCAGGCAGAGTGCTTCATTGTCGGTCCGGAATTGCCAAACTTGAGGGCTTCGGGGCCAGGAGAGTGAGGACGGAAGTCTGAGAACACAAGCTAGACTTCGTATTCAGGGTGAGGGCACGGCAGGTACCCCCTGCAGATCTGAACCAATATCTCATGCATCTGAAGTCAGGGCGAGGATCCGACGTTGGCTCAGGTTGGAGTTTCTGTGCATGACGGCCCCTTCATGAAGGGAGCGGAATCTCGAGGCCATGGAGGTTTTCCACGTTGGGAGATGTGGGATGCCCCCTTCAAGGATTCCTTCTGCGGGACAATTGAGACCTGTTGGACAGCTCCAGGACATCCCATATGGAATGACTCCAGAGCACCGTTCCAGGATGGATGCCTGGGAAGTCCGCCTCGCCTTCCAATTGTCTCCTAGCAACAAGACAGTTTAGATCTAATGGATCTGCGGGAGCAACCGGGGTGGCTGAGTTGAAATGCACTTTCCAGAGGATGGGTCCTAACGTGTGTTTGTGTCCATGAGGGCCTTGGAATGGGGAGGTGGCACCGGGACCCTGAAGTATTCTCCTAAGCTTTGGCTTAGCTCCCATGCACAAGTTTCCTTGTGGAGACGAGATTTGTTCTGATGGGTGCCTCAGGAAATCCCCTCTGCTGGTATTGGAATCCAGGCTTTTGAGGAGACATGCCTGTAAACCACAGCAATGGATCCGATAATGGCCTCGGGTCCTGTCTGGTTCAATCTTCTTGGTATGAGTGGAGGTAGATGAGTGGAGGTAGATGCTCAGCCGGTATCAACTGCCCTTTTTTGTCCCGGGCGACCTACACTATTGGGATGGCCCCAGGGACTTTGGAGGGTTCTCCTAATTTGTACGATTTTTGACAATGGAATGGGCAGAATTCCCATGGTTTGGGTGGGGGCAGTCCTAATGTGTGGCTCCAGGGGCCCCAGCCTGGAGGGAGTGTGGCTCAGGACATTGAGGACAGAAGACTGAAAACACAAACTCAGCTTAAGTTTGGGGACGTAGGTATGGCACGCCCGATCTACAAACCATGAGAAGAACTCTTCAGGATATGAAGAATGAGCGAGTCTGAGGCGCTTCCTCAGGCTTTTGTCTCTGGATTTTGTTTCAGCGATGGCCGTGGAATGTTGGGGAGGTCTCATGGGCCATGGACGAATCTTCCTCTCTGTGGATTTGGCCCGATCCCAATTGTTTTTCGTCAATCTGTGGGATGGGAGGACTCCTTTCAGGTTTGTTACCTCAGGTGTCCCACCAAAAGAGGAATTCCAAAGCAGAGCCCTGGGGAAGAGTGAAGGAACCACCCGAACTATGGTTAAAAATTGGGGCCTAGGGGCATGGCAAGCCCAATATGCTGTCTCTTCATATAGGCCCTGAGAGGCCTTACCTGAGAACTGGGCTCAGGCTGAGGGTCACAATGTGTGTTTGTGACCAATGTGGCCCGCAAGCATGGGCTGGGCCTCATGGGCCACCCTTGTTTCAACTACACTGAACGTTGGACAACATGCGAAACACAAGGTTTCTTGCCATGGGGAAAGAGTTCTGATTTCTGCATCATTTTCAACCCTGGGCAGTGGTTGGAGATAAGGTCTAGGTTCTGGAGCCTGAAAACCGCAGTTGGGAAGAGATGACGACCTAAGGCCATGGCGGGTCCGATGTGCTCAGTGTGCGGCCAGCTGTCTGGGTGGGACCAGGAGTTCCAGGCTCAGGCTGGGTCAGAAGGGGAAATAGTGCCCAGGTCAGCCTATATGTTTGGGGTACAGCCGAATGGCGTGCAGGTTGATCCTCATTTGGGGATTCGGGGTAGCCCTGAGGGCAATATTTTACTTCTGTAGGGCAGGCAGAGTGCGGCATTGTAGTTCTGGATTGCCAAACTTGAGGGCCTGTGGGCCAGTAGTCTGAGGACGGAGTCTGAGAACCCAAGCTAAGCCTAGGTTTCTGGGTGAGGATATGGCAGGCACAATCTACAGACCTCAATAGAGATCTCGTGCATCTGAAGTCAGGGCAAGGATAAAACGATCGCTCAGGTTGGACATTCTGCCCTGATGGCCCTTTCTTGAAGGGGGTTGGATCACGAGGACATGGGGGTTTTCCCACGTTTGGAGTTGTGAGAAGCTCCAAACTGCAAAGATTCTTCTGCAGGACAATTGAGACCTGTTGGTTGGCTCCAGGCCAACGATTCCGAGCAGGGTTCTAAGGATGGATGGCTGGGTAGCCCACCTCGCATTCCAATAGTCTCCAAGCAACAAGACAAGTTAGATCTGCTGGATGTGGGGCGCAACCGAGGAGGCTGAGTTGAAATGGACCCTCCTGGGGATGTGTCCTAATATGTTTTTGTGTCTATGGAGACCTTGGAATGAAGCGGTGGCCCTGGGGCCCTGAAGGGTTCTCCTAAACAGAGGCTTTGACACAGCTCCAACGTGCATGTTTCCCATGTGTAGATGGGATTTGTTCTGATGGTTGAGTCAAGAAACAGCCATATGCTGGTATTAAAATCCAGGCCTCTGAGGAGAGATGCCTGGAAACCAAAGCAATGGATCCGATTAGTGCCTAGGGGCCTGTTCGTTCCTTTTTACCTCTGGGGACATCAGTCTACGGGTCTGAGTGCAGGTAGGTGCTCAGATGGGCTCAGATTGCCCCTGTTTGTTTTGGGAAGCCACAACTATTGGGATGGCCTCAGGGACTTTGGAGGTTATCCTACTAGTAGGGTTGTGGCCATTGGAATGGGCACATACAATTCCCTTGGAGAGGGCAAGTACAGTCCTCAGGTTTGGTTCCAGGGCCCTGAGCCTGTAGGGTGTGTAGGCCAGAGCTGTTTGGACAGTTGTCTGAAAACACAAGCTCGGCTTATGTTTTGGGTCATAGGTATGGCAGGACTGATCTACAGACCATGAGGAGAACACTTCGGGATATGAAAAAAGGGCGAGTGTGAGGCTCTTGCTCAAGTTTTTGTCTCTGGATATCGTGTCACTCATGGTCGTGAAATTGCCGGGTGACATCATGGAAATGGACGAGTCTTACTCTCTGGGGGTTCGGTCCCGTCCAAAGAGTTTGGGGTCATTCTGGGGATGGAAGAAGTACGTTTTTTTGTTGTTGTTGTTGATTTGTTTCATTTTGTTTTTCAACCTAGATGTCCCACCAAATGAGGGATTCCAGAGTAGAGCCCTGGGGTGGGGCGACTGGAAAACCAGAAATCTGGTTAAAAATTGGGGACTAGGGACATGTCAAGCCCATTATGACATCTAATGGTCCAGCCACTGAGAGGACTTACTAGAGAACAGGACTCACGCTGAGGTCACAATGCGTGTTTATGCTCTCGTCGCACTCAAGAATGGGCGGGGCCTCAGGGTGAATGCTGGTTTCTCCTACACTGAACGTTGGACAACATGCCAACCACAAGGTTTCTTGCCATGGGTCAGGAAGAGTTCTGATTTCTGCATCACAGTCACCCGTGGGCAGTGATTGGAGATAAGGTCTAGGTTCTGAAGCCTGAAAACTGAGGTAGGGAAGAGATGATGACCTAAGGCCATGGCGGGTCTGATGTGCTCAGCGTGCGGTCAGCTGTCTGGGTGTTGGTCAGCAGGTCCGGGCTCAGGTTGTGTCAGACAGTGCATTAGTGCCCAGGTTAGACTATATAATTTGGGTACATTCGAGTGCCGTGTAGGTTTATCCTCATTTAAGCTGCCTGGGCTGCTCATTAGGCAATAT
Source organism: Mustela nivalis (assembly GCF_964662115.1). Lineage (NCBI taxonomy): Eukaryota > Metazoa > Chordata > Mammalia > Carnivora > Mustelidae > Mustela > Mustela nivalis. Next base: position 892,745 of record NW_028136494.1, on the reverse strand, counting down.
ATTTTTTCTAGAGGGCAGGCAGAGTGCTTCATTGTCGGTCCGGAATTGCCAAACTTGAGGGCTTCGGGGCCAGGAGAGTGAGGACGGAAGTCTGAGAACACAAGCTAGACTTCGGATTCACGGTGAGGGCACGGCAGGTACCCCCTGCAGATCTGAAACAATATCTCATGCATCTGAAGTCAGGGCGAGGATCCGACGTTGGCTCAGGTTGGAGTTTCTGTGCATGACGGCCCCTTCATGAAGGGAGCGGAATCTCGAGGCCATGGAGGTTTTCCACGTTGGGAGATGTGGGATGCCCCCTTCAAGGATTCCTTCTGCGGGACAATTGAGACCTGTTGGACAGCTCCAGGACATCCCATATGGAATGACTCCAGAGCACCGTTCCAGGATGGATGCCTGGGAAGTCCGCCTAGCCTTATAATTGTCTCCAAGCAACAAGACAGTTTAGATCTAATGGATCTGCGGGAGCAACCGGGGTGGCTGAGTTGAAATGCACTTTCCAGAGGATGGGTCCTAACGTGTGTTTGTGTCCATGAGGGCCTTGGAATGGGGAGGTGGCACCGGGACCCTGAAGTATTCTCCTAAGCTTTGGCTTAGCTCCCATGCACAAGTTTCCTTGTGGAGACGAGATTTGTTCTGATGGGTGCCTCAGGAAATCCCCTCTGCTGGTATTGAAATCCAGGCTTTTGAGGAGACATGCCTGTAAACCAAAGCAATGGATCCGATAATGGCCTCGGGTCCTGTCTGGTTCAATCTTCTTGGTATGAGTGGAGGTAGATGAGTGGAGGTAGATGCTCAGCCGGTATCAACTGCCCTTTTTTGTCCCGGGCGACCTACACTATTGGGATGGCCCCAGGGACTTTGGAGGGTTCTCCTAATTTGTACGATTTTTGACAATGGAATGGGCAGAATTCCCATGGATTGGGTGGGGGCAGTCCTAATGTGTGGCTCCAGGGGCCCCAGCCTGGAGGGAGTGTGGCTCAGGACTTTGAGGACAGAAGACTGAAAACACAAACTCAGCTTAAGTTTGGGGACGTAGGTATGGCACGCCCGATCTACAAACCATGAGAAGAACTCTTCAGGATATGAAGAATGAGCGAGTCTGAGGCGCTTGCTCAAGCTTTTGTCTCTGGATTTTGTTTCAGCGATGGCCGTGGAATGTTGGGGAGGTCTCATGGGCCATGGACGAATCTTCCTCTCTGTGGATTTGGCCAGATCCCAATTGTTTTTCGTCAATCTGTGGGATGGGAGGACTCCTTTCAGGTTTGTTACCTCAGGTGTCCCACCAAAAGAGGAATTCCAAAGCAGAGCCCTGGGGAAGAGTGAAGGGACAACCCGAACTATGGTTAAAAATTGCGGCCTAGGGGCATGGCAAGCCCAATATGCTGTCTCTTCATATAGGCCCTGAGAGGCCTTACCTGAGGACTGGGCTCAGGCTGAGGGTCACAATGTGTGTTTGTGACCAATGTGGCCCACAAGCATGGGCTGGGCCTCATGGGCCACCCTTGTTTCAACTACACTGAACGTTGGACAACATGCCAAACACAAGGTTTCTTGCCATGGGGAAAGAGTTCTGATTTCTGCATCATTTTCAACCCTGGGCAGTGGTTGGAGATAAGGTCTAGGTTCAGGTGCCTGAAAACCACAGTTGGGAAGAGATGACGACCTAAGGCCATGGCGGGTCCGATGTGCTCAGTGTGCGGCCAGCTGTCTGGGTGGGACCAGGAGGTCCAGGCTCAGGCTGGGTCAGAAGGGGAAATAGTGCCCAGGTCAGCCTATATGTTTGGGGTACAGCCGAATGGCGTGCAGGTTGATCCTCATTTGTGGTTTCGGGGTAGCCCTGAGGGCAATGTTTGACTTCTGTAGGGCAGGCAGAGTGCGGCATTGTAGTTCTGGATTGCCCAACTGGAGGGCTTGTGGGCCAGTAGTCTGAGGACGGAGTCTGAGAACCCAAGCTAGGCCTAGGTTTCTGGGTGAGGATATGGCAGGCACAATCTACAGACCTCAATCGAGATCTCGTGCATCTGAAGTCAGGGCAAGGATCAGACGATCGCTCAGGTTGGACTTTCTGCCCTGATGGCCCTTTCTTGAAGGGGGTTGGATCACGAGGTCATGGGGGTTTTCCCACGATGGGAGTTGTGAGAAGCTCCAAACTGCAAAGATTCTTCTGCAGGACAATTGAGACCTGTTGGTTGGCTCCAGGCCAACGATTCCGAGCAGGGTTCTAAGGATGGATGGCTGGGTAGCCCACCTCGCATTCCAATGGTCTCCAAGCAACAAGACAGGTTAGATCTGCTGGATGTGGGGGGCAACCGAGGAGGCTGAGTTGAAATGGACTCTCCTGTGGATGTGTCCTAATATGTTTTTGTGTCTATGGAGACCTCGGAATGAAGCGGTGGCCCTGGGGCCCTGAAGGGTTCTCCTAAACAGAGGCTTTGACACAGCTCCAACGTGCATGTTTCCCATGTTTAGATGAGATTTGTTCTGATGGGTGAGTCAAGAAACAGCCATATGCTGGTATTGAAATCCAGGCCTCTGTGGAGAGATGCCTGGAAACCAAAGCAATGGATCCGATTAGTGCCTAGGGGCCTGTTCGTTCCTTTTTACCTCTGGGGACATCAGTCTACGGGTCTGAGTGTAGGTAGGTGCTCAGATGGGCTCAGATTGCCCCTGTTTGTCCTGGGAAGCCACAACTATTGGGATGGCATCAGGGACTTTGGAGGTTATCCTACTAGTAGGGTTGTGGCCATTGGAATGGGCACATACAATTCCCTTGGAGAGGGCAAGTACAGTCCTCAGCTTTGGCTCCAGGTCCCTGAGCCTGTAGGGTGTGTAGGCCAGAGCTGTTTGGACAGTTGTCTGAAAACACAAACTCGGCTTGTGTTTTGGGTCATAGGTATGGCAGGACTGATCTACAGACCATGAGGAGAACACTTCGGGATATGAAAAAAGGGCGAGTGTGAGGCTCTTGCTCAAGTTTTTGTCTCTGGATATCGTGTCACTCATGGTCGTGAAATTGCCGGGTGACATCATGGGAAATGGACGAGTCTTACTCTCTGGGGGTTCGGTCCCTTCCAAAGAGTTTGGGGTCATTCTGGGGATGGAAGAAGTCCGTTTTTTTGTTGTTGTTGTCTATTTGTTTCATTTTGTTTTTCAACCTCAGATGTCCCACCAAATGAGGGATTCCAGAGTAGAGCCCTGGGTTGGGGCGACTGGACAACCAGAAATCTGGTTAAAAATTGGTGACTAGGGACATGTCAAGCCCATTATGACATCTAATGGTTCAGCCACTGAGAGGACTTACTAGAGGACAGGACACACGCTGAGGTCACAATGCGTGTTTATGCTGTCGTCGCACTCAAGAATGGGCGGGGCCTCAGGGTGAATGCTGGCTTCTCCTACACTGAACGTTGGACAACATGCCAACCACAAGGTTTCTTGCCATGGGTCAGGAAGAGTTCTGATTTCTGCATCACAGTCACCCGTAGGCAGTGATTGGAGATAAGGTCTAGGTTCTGAAGCCTGAAAACTGAGGTAGGGAAGAGATGATGACCTAAGGCCATGGCGGGTCTGATGTGCTCAGCGTGCGGTCAGCTGTCTGGGTGTTGGTCAGCAGGTCCGGGCTCAGGTTGTGTCAGACAGTGCATTAGTGCCCAGGTTAGACTATATAATTTGGGTACATTCGAGTGCCGTGTAGGCTTATCCTCATTTAAGCTGCCTGGGCTGCTCATTAGGCAATATATTTTTTCTAGAGGACAGGCAGAGTGCTTCATTGTCGGTCCGGAATTGCCAAACTTGAGGGCTTCGGGGCTAGGAGAGTGAGGACGGAAGTCTGAGAACACAAGCTAGACTTCGGATTCAGGGTGAGGGCACGGCAGGTACCCCCTGCAGATCTGAACCAATATCTCATGCATCTGAAGTCAGGGCGAGGATTCGACGTTGGCTCAGGTTGGAGTTTCTGTGCATGACGGCCCCTTCATGAAGGGAGCGGAACTCGAGGCCATGTAGGTTTTCCACGTTGGGAGATGTTCGATGCCCCCTTCAAGGATTCCTTCTGTGGGACAATTGAGACCTGTTGGACAGCTCCAGGACATCCCATATGGAATGACTCCAGAGCACCGTTCCAGGTTGGATGCCTGGGAAGTCCGCCTCGCCTTCCAATTGTCTCCTAGCAACAAGACAGTTTAGATCTAATGGATCTGCGGGAGCAACCGGGGTGGCTGAGTTGAAATGCACTTTCCAGAGGATGGGTCCTAACGTGTGTTTGTGTCCATGAGGGCCTTGGAATGGGGAGGTGGCACCGGGACCCTGAAGTATTCTCCTAAGCTTTGGCTTAGCTACCATGCACAAGTTTCCTTGTGGAGACGAGATTTGTTCTGATGGGTGCCTCAGGAAATCCCCTCTGCTGGTATTGGAATCCAGGCTTTTGAGGAGACATGCCTGTAAACCAAAGCAATGGATTCGATAATGGCCTCGGGTCCTGTCTGGTTCAATCTCCTTGGTATGAGTGGAGGTAGATGAGTGGAGGTAGATGCTCAGCCGGTATCAACCGCCCATTTTTTGTCCCGGGTGACCTACACTATTGGGATGGCCTCAGGGACTTTGGAGGGTTCTCCTAATTTGTACGATTTTTGACAATGGAATGGGCAGAATTGCCATGGATTGGGTGGGGGCAGTCCTAATGTGTGGCTCCAGGGGGCCCAGCCTGGAGGGAGTGTGGCCCAGGACTTTGAGGACAGAAGACTGAAAACACAAACTCAGCTTAAGTTTGGGGACGTAGGTATGGCACGCCCGATCTACAAACCATGAGAAGAACTTTTCAGGATATGAAGAATGAGCGAGTCTGAGGTGCTTGCTCAGGCTTTTTTCTCTGGATTTTGTTTCTGCGATGGCCGTGGAATGTTGGGGAGGTCTCATGGGCCATGGACGAATCTTCCTCTCTGTGGATTTGGCCAGATCCCAATTGTTTTTCGTCAATCTGTGGGAAGGGAGGACTCCTTTCAGGTTTGTTACCTCAGGTGTCCCACCAAAAGAGGAATTCCAAAGCAGAGCCCTTGGGAAGAGTGAAGGGACACCCCGAACTATGGTTAAAAATTGGGGCTTAGGGGCATGGAAAGCCCAATATGCTGTCTCTTCATATAGGCCCTGAGAGGCCTTACCTGAGGACTGGGCTCAGGCTGAGGGTCACAATGTGTGTTTGTGACCAATGTGGCCTGCAAGCATGGGCTGGGCCTCATGGGCCACGCTTGTTTCAACTACACTGAACAATGGACAACATGCCAACCACATGGTTTCTTGCAATCGGGAAAGAGTTCTGATTTCAGCCTCATTTTCAAACCTGGGCAGTGGTTGGAGATAAGGTCTAGGTTCTGGAGCCTGAAAACCGCAGTTGGGAAGAGATGACGACCTAAGGCCATGGCGGGTCCGATGTGCTCAGTGTGCGGCCAGCTGTCTGGGTGGGACCAGGAGTTCCAGGCTCAGGCTGGGTCAGAAGGGGAAATAGTGCCCAGGTCAGCCTATATGTTTGGGGTACAGCCGAATGGCGTGCAGGTTGATCCTCATTTGGGGATTCGGGGTAGCCCTGAGGGCAATATTTTACTTCTGTAGGGCAGGCAGAGTGCGGCATTGTAGTTCTGGATTGCCAAACTTGAGGGCCTGTGGGCCAGTAGTCTGAGGACGGAGTCTGAGAACCCAAGCTAAGCCTAGGTTTCTGGGTGAGGATATGGCAGGCACAATCTACAGACCTCAATAGAGATCTCGTGCATCTGAAGTCAGGGCAAGGATAAAACGATCGCTCAGGTTGGACATTCTGCCCTGATGGCCCTTTCTTAAAGGGGGTTGGATCACGAGGTCATGGGGGTTTTCCCACGTTTGGAGTTGTGAGAAGCTCCAAACTGCAAAGATTCTTCTGCAGGACAATTGAGACCTGTTGGTTGGCTCCAGGCCAACGATTCCGAGCAGGGTTCTAAGGATGGATGGCTGGGTAGCCCACCTCGCATTCCAATAGTCTCCAAGCAACAAGACAAGTTAGATCTGCTGGATGTGGGGCGCAACCGAGGAGGCTGAGTTGAAATGGACCCTCCTGGGGATGTGTCCTAATATGTTTTTGTGTCTATGGAGACCTTGGAATGAAGCGGTGGCCCTGGGGCCCTGAAGGGTTCTCCTAAACAGAGGCTTTGACACAGCTCCAACGTGCATGTTTCCCATGTGTAGATGGGATTTGTTCTGATGGTTGAGTCAAGAAACAGCCATATGCTGGTATTGAAATCCAGGCCTCTGAGGAGAGATGCCTGGAAACCAAAGCAATGGATCCGATTAGTGCCTAGGGGCCTGTTCGTTCCTTTTTACCTCTGGGGACATCAGTCTACGGGTCTGAGTGCAGGTAGGTGCTCAGATGGGCTCAGATTGCCCCTGTTTGTTTTGGGAAGCCACAACTATTGGGATGGCCTCAGGGACTTTGGAGGTTATCCTACTAGTAGGGTTGTGGCCATTGGAATGGGCACATACAATTCCCTTGGAGAGGGCAAGTACAGTCCTCAGGTTTGGTTCCAGGGCCCTGAGCCTGTAGGGTGTGTAGGCCAGAGCTGTTTGGACAGTTGTCTGAAAACACAAGCTCGGCTTATGTTTTGGGTCATAGGTATGGCAGGACTGATCTACAGACCATGAGGAGAACACTTCGGGATATGAAAAAAGGGCGAGTGTGAGGCTCTTGCTCAAGTTTTTGTCTCTGGATATCGTGTCACTCATGGTCGTGAAATTGCCGGGTGACATCATGGAAATGGACGAGTCTTACTCTCTGGGGGTTCGGTCCCGTCCAAAGAGTTTGGGGTCATTCTGGGGATGGAAGAAGTACGTTTTTTTGTTGTTGTTGTCGATTTGTTTCATTTTGTTTTTCAACCTAGATGTCCCACCAAATGAGGGATTCCAGAGTAGAGCCCTGGGGTGGGGCGACTGGACAACCAGAAATCTGGTTAAAAATTGGGGACTAGGGACATGTCAAGCCCATTATGACATCTAATGGTCCAGCCACTGAGAGGACTTACTAGAGGACAGGACTCACGCTGAGGTCACAATGCGTGTTTATGCTCTCGTCGCACTCAAGAATGGGCGGGGCCTCAGGGTGAATGCTGGTTTCTCCTACACTGAACGTTGGACAACATGCCAACCACAAGGTTTCTTGCCATGGGTCAGGAAGAGTTCTGATTTCTGCATCACAGTCACCCGTGGGCAGTGATTGGAGATAAGGTCTAGGTTCTGAAGCCTGAAAACTGAGGTAGGGAAGAGATGATGACCTAAGGCCATGGCGGGTCTGATGTGCTCAGCGTGCGGTCAGCTGTCTGGGTGTTGGTCAGCAGGTCCGGGCTCAGGTTGTGTCAGACAGTGCATTAGTGCCCAGGTTAGACTATATAATTTGGGTACATTCGAGTGCCGTGTAGGTTTATCCTCATTTAAGCTGCCTGGGCTGCTCATTAGGCAATATATTTTTTCTAGAGGGCAGGCAGAGTGCTTCATTGTCGGTCCGGAATTGCCAAACTTGAGGGCTTCGGGGCCAGGAGAGTGAGGACGGAAGTCTGAGAACACAAGCTAGACTTCGGATTCAGGGTGAGGGCACGGCAGGTACCCCCTGCAGATCTGAACCAATATCTCATGCATCTGAAGTCAGGGCGAGGATCCGACGTTGGCTCAGGTTGGAGTTTCTGTGCATGACGGCCCCTTCATGAAGGGAGCGGAATCTCGAGGCCATGGAGGTTTTCCACGTTGGGAGATGTGGGATGCCCCCTTCAAGGATTCCTTCTGCGGGACAATTGAGACCTGTTGGACAGCTCCAGGACATCCCATATGGAATGACTCCAGAGCACCGTTCCAGGATGGATGCCTGGGAAGTCCGCCTCGCCTTCCTATTGTCTCCTAGCAACAAGACAGTTTAGATCTAATGGATCTGCGGGAGCAACCGGGGTGGCTGAGTTGAAATGCACTTTCCAGAGGATGGGTCCTAACGTGTGTTTGTGTCCATGAGGGCCTTGGAATGGGGAGGTGGCACCGGGACCCTGAAGTATTCTCCTAAGCTTTGGCTTAGCTACCATGCACAAGTTTCCTTGTGGAGACGAGATTTGTTCTGATGGGTGCCTCAGGAAATCCCCTCTGCTGGTATTGGAATCCAGGCTTTTGAGGAGACATGCCTGTAAACCAAAGCAATGGATTCGATAATGGCCTCGGGTCCTGTCTGGTTCAATCTCCTTGGTATGAGTGGAGGTAGATGAGTGGAGGTAGATGCTCAGCCGGTATCAACCGCCCATTTTTTGTCCCGGGTGACCTACACTATTGGGATGGCCTCAGGGACTTTGGAGGGTTCTCCTAATTTGTACGATTTTTGACAATGGAATGGGCAGAATTGCCATGGATTGGGTGGGGGCAGTCCTAATGTGTGGCTCCAGGGGGCCCAGCCTGGAGGGAGTGTGGCCCAGGACTTTGAGGACAGAAGACTGAAAACACAAACTCAGCTTAAGTTTGGGGACGTAGGTATGGCACGCCCGATCTACAAACCATGAGAAGAACTTTTCAGGATATGAAGAATGAGCGAGTCTGAGGTGCTTGCTCAGGCTTTTTTCTCTGGATTTTGTTTCTGCGATGGCCGTGGAATGTTGGGGAGGTCTCATGGGCCATGGACGAATCTTCCTCTCTGTGGATTTGGCCAGATCCCAATTGTTTTTCGTCAATCTGTGGGAAGGGAGGACTCCTTTCAGGTTTGTTACCTCAGGTGTCCCACCAAAAGAGGAATTCCAAAGCAGAGCCCTTGGGAAGAGTGAAGGGACACCCCGAACTATGGTTAAAAATTGGGGCTTAGGGGCATGGAAAGCCCAATATGCTGTCTCTTCATATAGGCCCTGAGAGGCCTTACCTGAGGACTGGGCTCAGGCTGAGGGTCACAATGTGTGTTTGTGACCAATGTGGCCTGCAAGCATGGGCTGGGCCTCATGGGCCACGCTTGTTTCAACTACACTGAACATTGGACAACATGCCAACCACATGGTTTCTTGCAATCGGGAAAGAGTTCTGATTTCAGCCTCATTTTCAAACCTGGGCAGTGGTTGGAGATAAGGTCTAGGTTCTGGAGCCTGAAAACCGCAGTTGGGAAGAGATGACGACCTAAGGCCATGGCGGGTCCGATGTGCTCAGTGTGCGGCCAGCTGTCTGGGTGGGACCAGGAGTTCCAGGCTCAGGCTGGGTCAGAAGGGGAAATAGTGCCCAGGTCAGCCTATATGTTTGGGGTACAGCCGAATGGCGTGCAGGTTGATCCTCATTTGGGGATTCGGGGTAGCCCTGAGGGCAATATTTTACTTCTGTAGGGCAGGCAGAGTGCGGCATTGTAGTTCTGGATTGCCAAACTTGAGGGCCTGTGGGCCAGTAGTCTGAGGACGGAGTCTGAGAACCCAAGCTAAGCCTAGGTTTCTGGGTGAGGATATGGCAGGCACAATCTACAGACCTCAATAGAGATCTCGTGCATCTGAAGTCAGGGCAAGGATAAAACGATCGCTCAGGTTGGACATTCTGCCCTGATGGCCCTTTCTTAAAGGGGGTTGGATCACGAGGTCATGGGGGTTTTCCCACGTTTGGAGTTGTGAGAAGCTCCAAACTGCAAAGATTCTTCTGCAGGACAATTGAGACCTGTTGGTTGGCTCCAGGCCAACGATTCCGAGCAGGGTTCTAAGGATGGATGGCTGGGTAGCCCACCTCGCATTCCAATAGTCTCCAAGCAACAAGACAGGTTAGATCTGCTGGATGTGGGGCGCAACCGAGGAGGCTGAGTTGAAATGGACCCTCCTGGGGATGTGTCCTAATATGTTTTTGTGTCGATGGAGACCTTGGAATGAAGCGGTGGCCCTGGGGCCCTGAAGGGTTCTCCTAAACAGAGGCTTTGACACAGCTCCAACGTGCATGTTTCCCATGTGTAGATGGGATTTGTTCTGATGGTTGAGTCAAGAAACAGCCATATGCTGGTATTGAAATCCAGGCCTCTGAGGAGAGATGCCTGGAAACCAAAGCAATGGATCCGATTAGTGCCTAGGGGCCTGTTCGTTCCTTTTTACCTCTGGGGACATCAGTCTACGGGTCTGAGTGCAGGTAGGTGCTCAGATGGGCTCAGATTGCCCCTGTTTGTTTTGGGAAGCCACAACTATTGGGATGGCCTCAGGGACTTTGGAGGTTATCCTACTAGTAGGGTTGTGGCCATTGGAATGGGCACATACAATTCCCTTGGAGAGGGCAAGTACAGTCCTCAGGTTTGGTTCCAGGGCCCTGAGCCTGTAGGGTGTGTAGGCCAGAGCTGTTTGGACAGTTGTCTGAAAACACAAGCTCGGCTTATGTTTTGGGTCATAGGTATGGCAGGACTGATCTACAGACCATGAGGAGAACACTTCGGGATATGAAAAAAGGGCGAGTGTGAGGCTCTTGCTCAAGTTTTTGTCTCTGGATATCGTGTCACTCATGGTCGTGAAATTGCCGGGTGACATCATGGAAATGGACGAGTCTTACTCTCTGGGGGTTCGGTCCCGTCCAAAGAGTTTGGGGTCATTCTGGGGATGGAAGAAGTACGTTTTTTTGTTGTTGTTGTCGATTTGTTTCATTTTGTTTTTCAACCTAGATGTCCCACCAAATGAGGGATTCCAGAGTAGAGCCCTGGGGTGGGGCGACTGGACAACCAGAAATCTGGTTAAAAATTGGGGACTAGGGACATGTCAAGCCCATTATGACATCTAATGGTCCAGCCACTGAGAGGACTTACTAGAGCACAGGACTCACGCTGAGGTCACAATGCGTGTTTATGCTCTCGTCGCACTCAAGAATGGGCGGGGCCTCAGGGTGAATGCTGGTTTCTCCTACACTGAACGTTGGACAACATGCCAACCACAAGGTTTCTTGCCATGGGTCAGGAAGAGTTCTGATTTCTGCATCACAGTCACCCGTGGGCAGTGATTGGAGATAAGGTCTAGGTTCTGAAGCCTGAAAACTGAGGTAGGGAAGAGATGATGACCTAAGGCCATGGCGGGTCTGATGTGCTCAGCGTGCGGTCAGCTGTCTGGGTGTTGGTCAGCAGGTCCGGGCTCAGGTTGTGTCAGACAGTGCATTAGTGCCCAGGTTAGACTATATAATTTGGGTACATTCGAGTGCCGTGTAGGTTTATCCTCATTTAAGCTGCCTGGGCTGCTCATTAGGCAATATATTTTTTCTAGAGGGCAGGCAGAGTGCTTCATTGTCGGTCCGGAATTGCCAAACTTGAGGGCTTCGGGGCCAGGAGAGTGAGGACGGAAGTCTGAGAACACAAGCTAGACTTCGGATTCAGGGTGAGGGCACGGCAGGTACCCCCTGCAGATCTGAACCAATATCTCATGCATCTGAAGTCAGGGCGAGGATCCGACGTTGGCTCAGGTTGGAGTTTCTGTGCATGACGGCCCCTTCATGAAGGGAGCGGAATCTCGAGGCCATGGAGGTTTTCCACGTTGGGAGATGTGGGATGCCCCCTTCAAGGATTCCTTCTGCGGGACAATTGAGACCTGTTGGACAGCTCCAGGACATCCCATATGGAATGACTCCAGAGCACCGTTCCAGGATGGATGCCTGGGAAGTCCGCCTCGCCTTCCTATTGTCTCCTAGCAACAAGACAGTTTAGATCTAATGGATCTGCGGGAGCAACCGGGGTGGCTGAGTTGAAATGCACTTTCCAGAGGATGGGTCCTAACGTGTGTTTGTGTCCATGAGGGCCTTGGAATGGGGAGGTGGCACCGGGACCCTGAAGTATTCTCCTAAGCTTTGGCTTAGCTCCCATGCACAAGTTTCCTTGTGGAGACGAGATTTGTTCTGATGGGTGCCTCAGGAAATCCCCTCTGCTGGTATTGGAATCCAGGCTTTTGAGGAGACATGCCTGTAAACCACAGCAATGGATCCGATAATGGCCTCGGGTCCTGTCTGGTTCAATCTTCTTGGTATGAGTGGAGGTAGATGAGTGGAGGTAGATGCTCAGCCGGTATCAACTGCCCTTTTTTGTCCCGGGCGACCTACACTATTGGGATGGCCCCAGGGACTTTGGAGGGTTCTCCTAATTTGTACGATTTTTGACAATGGAATGGGCAGAATTCCCATGGTTTGGGTGGGGGCAGTCCTAATGTGTGGCTCCAGGGGCCCCAGCCTGGAGGGAGTGTGGCTCAGGACATTGAGGACAGAAGACTGAAAACACAAACTCAGCTTAAGTTTGGGGACGTAGGTATGGCACGCCCGATCTACAAACCATGAGAAGAACTCTTCAGGATATGAAGAATGAGCGAGTCTGAGGCGCTTCCTCAGGCTTTTGTCTCTGGATTTTGTTTCAGCGATGGCCGTGGAATGTTGGGGAGGTCTCATGGGCCATGGACGAATCTTCCTCTCTGTGGATTTGGCCCGATCCCAATTGTTTTTCGTCAATCTGTGGGATGGGAGGACTCCTTTCAGGTTTGTTACCTCAGGTGTCCCACCAAAAGAGGAATTCCAAAGCAGAGCCCTGGGGAAGAGTGAAGGAACCACCCGAACTATGGTTAAAAATTGGGGCCTAGGGGCATGGCAAGCCCAATATGCTGTCTCTTCATATAGGCCCTGAGAGGCCTTACCTGAGGACTGGGCTCAGGCTGAGGGTCACAATGTGTGTTTGTGACCAATGTGGCCCGCAAGCATGGGCTGGGCCTCATGGGCCACCCTTGTTTCAACTACACTGAACGTTGGACAACATGCCAAACACAAGGTTTCTTGCCATGGGGAAAGAGTTCTGATTTCTGCATCATTTTCAACCCTGGGCAGTGGTTGGAGATAAGGTCTAGGTTCTGGTGCCTGAAAACCGCAGTTGGGAAGAGATGACGACCTAAGGCCATGGCGGGTCCGATGTGCTCAGTGTGCGGCCAGCTGTCTGGGTGGGACCAGGAGGTCCAGGCTCAGGCTGGGTCAGAAGGGGAAATAGTGCCCAGGTCAGCCTATATGTTTGGGGTACAGCCGAATGGCGAGCAGGTTGATCCTCATTTGCGGTTTCGGGGTAGCCCTGAGGGCAATGTTTGACTTCTGTAGGGCAGGCAGAGTGCGGCATTGTAGTTCTGGATTGCCCAACTGGAGGGCTTGTGGGCCACTAGTCTGAGGACGGAGTCTGAGAAACCAAGCTAGGCCTAGGTTTCTGGGTGAGGATATGGCAGCCACAATCTACAGACCTCAATCGAGATCTCGTGCATCTGAAGTCAGGGCAAGGATCAGACGATCGCTCAGGTTGGACTTTCTGCCCTGATGGCCCTTTCTTGAAGGGGGTTGGATCACGAGGACATGGGGGTTTTCCCACGATGGGAGTTGTGAGAAGCTCCAAACTGCAAAGATTCTTCTGCAGGACAATTGAGACCTGTTGGTTGGCTCCAGGCCAACGATTCCGAGCAGGGTTCTAAGGATGGATGGCTGGGTAGCCCACCTCGCATTCCAATGGTCTCCAAGCAACAAGACAGGTTAGATCTGCTGGATGTGGGGGGCAACCGAGGAGGCTGAGTTGAAATGGACTCTCCTGTGGATGTGTCCTAATATGTTTTTGTGTCTATGGAGACCTTGGAATGAAGCGGTGGCCCTGGGGCCCTGAAGGGTTCTCCTAAACAGAGACTTTGACACAGCTCCAACGTGCATGTTTCCCATGTGTAGATGAGATTTGTTCTGATGGGTGAGTCAAGAAACAGCCATATGCTGGTATTGAAATCCAGGCCTCTGAGGAGAGATGCCTGGAAACCAAAGCAATGGATCCGATTAGTGCCTAGGGGCCTGTTCGTTCCTTTTTACCTCTGGGGACATCAGTCTACGGGACTGAGTGCAGGTAGGTGCTCAGATGGGCTCAGATTGCCCCTGTTTGTTTTGGGAAGCCACAACTATTGGGATGGCCTCAGGGACTTTGGAGGTTATCCTACTAGTAGGGTTGTGGCCATTGGAATGGGCACATACAATTCCCTTGGAGAGGGCAAGTACAGTCCTCAGGTTTGGTTCCAGGGCCCTGAGCCTGTAGGGTGTGTAGGCCAGAGCTGTTTGGACAGTTGTTTGAAAACACAAGCTCGGCTTATATTTTGGGTCATAGGTATGGCAGGACTGATCTACAGACCATGAGGAGAACACTTCGGGATATGAAAAAAGGGCGAGTGTGAGGCTCTTGCTCAAGTTTTTGTCTCTGGATATCGTGTCACTCATGGTCGTGAAATTGCCGGGTGACATCATGGGAAATGGAAGAGTCTTACTCTCTGGGGGTTCGGTCCCTTCCAAAGAGTTTGGGGTCATTCTGGGGATGGAAGAAGTCCGTTTTTTTGTTGTTGTTGTCGATTTGTTTCATTTTGTTTTTCAACCTAGATGTCCCACCAAATGAGGGATTCCAGAGTAGAGCCCTGGGGTGGGGCGACTGGACAACGAGAAATCTGGTTAAAAATTGGGGACTAGGGACATGTCAAGCCCATTATGACATCTAATGGTCCAGCCACTGAGAGGACTTACTAGAGGACAGGACTCACGCTGAGGTCACAATGCGTGTTTATGCTGTCGTCGCGCTCAAGAATGGGCGGGGCCTCAGGGTGAATGCTGTTTTCTCCTACACTGAACGTTGGACAACATGCCAACCACAAGGTTTCTTGCCATGGGTCAGGAAGAGTTCTGATTTCTGCATCACAGTCACCCGTGGGCAGTGATTGGAGATAAGGTCTAGGTTCTGAAGCCTGAAAACTGAGGTAGGGAAGAGATGATGACCTAAGGCCATGGCGGGTCTGATGTGCTCAGCGTGCGGTCAGCTGTCTGGGTGTTGGTCAGCAGGTCCGGGCTCAGGTTGTGTCAGACAGTGCATTAGTGCCCAGGTTAGACTATATAATTTGGGTACATTCGAGTGCCGTGTAGGTTTATCCTCATTTAAGCTGCCTGGGCTGCTCATTAGGCAATATATTTTTTCTAGAGGGCAGGCAGAGTGCTTCATTGTCGGTCCGGAATTGCCAAACTTGAGGGCTTCGGGGCCAGGAGAGTGAGGACGGAAGTCTGAGAACACAAGCTAGACTTCGTATTCAGGGTGAGGGCACGGCAGGTACCCCCTGCAGATCTGAACCAATATCTCATGCATCTGAAGTCAGGGCGAGGATCCGACGTTGGCTCAGGTTGGAGTTTCTGTGCATGACGGCCCCTTCATGAAGGGAGCGGAATCTCGAGGCCATGGAGGTTTTCCACGTTGGGAGATGTGGGATGCCCCCTTCAAGGATTCCTTCTGCGGGACAATTGAGACCTGTTGGACAGCTCCAGGACATCCCATATGGAATGACTCCAGAGCACCGTTCCAGGATGGATGCCTGGGAAGTCCGCCTCGCCTTCCAATTGTCTCCTAGCAACAAGACAGTTTAGATCTAATGGATCTGCGGGAGCAACCGGGGTGGCTGAGTTGAAATGCACTTTCCAGAGGATGGGTCCTAACGTGTGTTTGTGTCCATGAGGGCCTTGGAATGGGGAGGTGGCACCGGGACCCTGAAGTATTCTCCTAAGCTTTGGCTTAGCTCCCATGCACAAGTTTCCTTGTGGAGACGAGATTTGTTCTGATGGGTGCCTCAGGAAATCCCCTCTGCTGGTATTGGAATCCAGGCTTTTGAGGAGACATGCCTGTAAACCACAGCAATGGATCCGATAATGGCCTCGGGTCCTGTCTGGTTCAATCTTCTTGGTATGAGTGGAGGTAGATGAGTGGAGGTAGATGCTCAGCCGGTATCAACTGCCCTTTTTTGTCCCGGGCGACCTACACTATTGGGATGGCCCCAGGGACTTTGGAGGGTTCTCCTAATTTGTACGATTTTTGACAATGGAATGGGCAGAATTCCCATGGTTTGGGTGGGGGCAGTCCTAATGTGTGGCTCCAGGGGCCCCAGCCTGGAGGGAGTGTGGCTCAGGACATTGAGGACAGAAGACTGAAAACACAAACTCAGCTTAAGTTTGGGGACGTAGGTATGGCACGCCCGATCTACAAACCATGAGAAGAACTCTTCAGGATATGAAGAATGAGCGAGTCTGAGGCGCTTCCTCAGGCTTTTGTCTCTGGATTTTGTTTCAGCGATGGCCGTGGAATGTTGGGGAGGTCTCATGGGCCATGGACGAATCTTCCTCTCTGTGGATTTGGCCCGATCCCAATTGTTTTTCGTCAATCTGTGGGATGGGAGGACTCCTTTCAGGTTTGTTATCTCAGGTGTCCCACCAAAAGAGGAATTCCAAAGCAGAGCCCTGGGGAAGAGTGAAGGAACCACCCGAACTATGGTTAAAAATTGGGGCCTAGGGGCATGGCAAGCCCAATATGCTGTCTCTTCATATAGGCCCTGAGAGGCCTTACCTGAGAACTGGGCTCAGGCTGAGGGTCACAATGTGTGTTTGTGACCAATGTGGCCCGCAAGCATGGGCTGGGCCTCATGGGCCACCCTTGTTTCAACTACACTGAACGTTGGACAACATGCGAAACACAAGGTTTCTTGCCATGGGGAAAGAGTTCTGATTTCTGCATCATTTTCAACCCTGGGCAGTGGTTGGAGATAAGGTCTAGGTTCTGGTGCCTGAAAACCGCAGTTGGGAAGAGATGACGACCTAAGGCCATGGCGGGTCCGATGTGCTCAGTGTGCGGCCAGCTGTCTGGGTGGGACCAGGAGGTCCAGGCTCAGGCTGGGTCAGAAGGGGAAATAGTGCCCAGGTCAGCCTATATGTTTGGGGTACAGCCGAATGGCGTGCAGGTTGATCCTCATTTGCGGTTTCGGGGTAGCCCTGAGGGCAATGTTTGACTTCTGTAGGGCAGGCAGAGTGCGGCATTGTAGTTCTGGATTGCCCAACTGGAGGGCTTGTGGGCCACTAGTCTGAGGACGGAGTCTGAGAAACCAAGCTAGGCCTAGGTTTCTGGGTGAGGATATGGCAGGCACAATCTACAGACCTCAATCGAGATCTCGTGCATCTGAAGTCAAGGCAAGGATCAGACGATCGCTCAGGTTGGACTTTCTGCCCTGATGGCCCTTTCTTGAAGGGGGTTGGATCACGAGGTCAAGGGGGTTTTCCCACGATGGGAGTTGTGAGAAGCTCCAAACTGCAAAGATTCTTCTGCAGGACAATTGAGACCTGTTGGTTGGCTCCAGGCCAACGATTCCGAGCAGGGTTCTAAGGATGGATGGCTGGGTAGCCCACCTCGCATTCCAATGGTCTCCAAGCAACAAGACAGGTTAGATCTGCTGGATGTGGGGGGCAACCGAGGAGGCTGAGTTGAAATGGACTCTCCTGTGGATGTGTCCTAATATGTTTTTGTGTCTATGGAGACCTTGGAATGAAGCGGTGGCCCTGGGGCCCTGAAGGGTTCTCCTAAACAGAGACTTTGACACAGCTCCAACGTGCATGTTTCCCATGTGTAGATGAGATTTGTTCTGATGGGTGAGTCAAGAAACAGCCATATGCTGGTATTGAAATCCAGGCCTCTGAGGAGAGATGCCTGGAAACCAAAGCAATGGATCCGATTAGTGCCTAGGGGCCTGTTCGTTCCTTTTTACCTCTGGGGACATCAGTCTACGGGACTGAGTGCAGGTAGGTGCTCAGATGGGCTCAGATTGCCCCTGTTTGTTTTGGGAAGCCACAACTATTGGGATGGCCTCAGGGACTTTGGAGGTTATCCTACTAGTAGGGTTGTGGCCATTGGAATGGGCACATACAATTCCCTTGGAGAGGGCAAGTACAGTCCTCAGGTTTGGTTCCAGGGCCCTGAGCCTGTAGGGTGTGTAGGCCAGAGCTGTTTGGACAGTTGTTTGAAAACACAAGCTCGGCTTATATTTTGGGTCATAGGTATGGCAGGACTGATCTACAGACCATGAGGAGAACACTTCGGGATATGAAAAAAGGGCGAGTGTGAGGCTCTTGCTCAAGTTTTTGTCTCTGGATATCGTGTCACTCATGGTAGTGAAATTGCCGGGTGACATCATGGGAAATGGAAGAGTCTTACTCTCTGGGGGTTCGGTCCCTTCCAAAGAGTTTGGGGTCATTCTGGGGATGGAAGAAGTCCGTTTTTTTGTTGTTGTTGTCGATTTGTTTCATTTTGTTTTTCAACCTAGATGTCCCACCAAATGAGGGATTCCAGAGTAGAGCCCTGGGGTGGGGCGACTGGACAACGAGAAATCTGGTTAAAAATTGGGGACTAGGGACATGTCAAGCCCATTATGACATCTAATGGTCCAGCCACTGAGAGGACTTACTAGAGGACAGGACTCACGCTGAGGTCACAATGCGTGTTTATGCTGTCGTCGCGCTCAAGAATGGGCGGGGCCTCAGGGTGAATGCTGTTTTCTCCTACACTGAACGTTGGACAACATGCCAACCACAAGGTTTCTTGCCATGGGTCAGGAAGAGTTCTGATTTCTGCATCACAGTCACCCGTGGGCAGTGATTGGAGATAAGGTCTAGGTTCTGAAGCCTGAAAACTGAGGTAGGGAAGAGATGATGACCTAAGGCCATGGCGGGTCTGATGTGCTCAGCGTGCGGTCAGCTGTCTGGGTGTTGGTCAGCAGGTCCGGGCTCAGGTTGTGTCAGACAGTGCATTAGTGCCCAGGTTAGACTATATAATTTGGGTACATTCGAGTGCCGTGTAGGTTTATCCTCATTTAAGCTGCCTGGGCTGCTCATTAGGCAATATATTTTTTCTAGAGGGCAGGCAGAGTGCTTCATTGTCGGTCCGGAATTGCCAAACTTGAGGGCTTCGGGGCCAGGAGAGTGAGGACGGAAGTCTGAGAACACAAGCTAGACTTCGTATTCAGGGTGAGGGCACGGCAGGTACCCCCTGCAGATCTGAACCAATATCTCATGCATCTGAAGTCAGGGCGAGGATCCGACGTTGGCTCAGGTTGGAGTTTCTGTGCATGACGGCCCCTTCATGAAGGGAGCGGAATCTCGAGGCCATGGAGGTTTTCCACGTTGGGAGATGTGGGATGCCCCCTTCAAGGATTCCTTCTGCGGGACAATTGAGACCTGTTGGACCGCTCCAGGACATCCCATATGGAATGACTCCAGAGCACCGTTCCAGCATGGATGCCTGGGAAGTCCGCCTCGCCTTCCAATTGTCTCCTAGCAACAAGACAGTTTAGATCTAATGGATCTGCGGGAGCAACCGGGGTGGCTGAGTTGAAATGCACTTTCCAGAGGATGGGTCCTAACTTGTGTTTGTGTCCATGAGGGCCTTGGAATGGGGAGGTGGCACCGGGACCCTGAAGTATTCTCCTAAGCTTTGGCTTAGCTCCCATGCACAAGTTTCCTTGTGGAGACGAGATTTGTTCTGATGGGTGCCTCAGGAAATCCCCTCTGCTGGTATTGGAATCCAGGCTTTTGAGGAGACATGCCTGTAAACCACAGCAATGGATCCGATAATGGCCTCGGGTCCTGTCTGGTTCAATCTTCTTGGTATGAGTGGAGGTAGATGAGTGGAGGTAGATGCTCAGCCGGTATCAACTGCCCTTTTTTGTCCCGGGCGACCTACACTATTGGGATGGCCCCAGGGACTTTGGAGGGTTCTCCTAATTTGTACGATTTTTGACAATGGAATGGGCAGAATTCCCATGGTTTGGGTGGGGGCAGTCCTAATGTGTGGCTCCAGGGGCCCCAGCCTGGAGGGAGTGTGGCTCAGGACATTGAGGACAGAAGACTGAAAACACAAACTCAGCTTAAGTTTGGGGACGTAGGTATGGCACGCCCGATCTACAAACCATGAGAAGAACTCTTCAGGATATGAAGAATGAGCGAGTCTGAGGCGCTTCCTCAGGCTTTTGTCTCTGGATTTTGTTTCAGTGATGGCCGTGGAATGTTGGGGAGGTCTCATGGGCCATGGATGAATCTTCCTCTCTGTGGATTTGGCCCGATCCCAATTGTTTTTCGTCAATCTGTGGGATGGGAGGACTCCTTTCAGGTTTGTTACCTCAGGTGTCCCACCAAAAGAGGAATTCCAAAGCAGAGCCCTGGGGAAGAGTGAAGGAACCACCCGAACTATGGTTAAAAATTGGGGCCTAGGGGCATGGCAAGCCCAATATGCTGTCTCTTCATATAGGCCCTGAGAGGCCTTACCTGAGAACTGGGCTCAGGCTGAGGGTCACAATGTGTGTTTGTGACCAATGTGGCCCGCAAGCATGGGCTGGGCCTCATGGGCCACCCTTGTTTCAACTACACTGAACGTTGGACAACATGCGAAACACAAGGTTTCTTGCCATGGGGAAAGAGTTCTGATTTCTGCATCATTTTCAACCCTGGGCAGTGGTTGGAGATAAGGTCTAGGTTCTGGTGCCTGAAAACCGCAGTTGGGAAGAGATGACGACCTAAGGCCATGGCGGGTCCGATGTGCTCAGTGTGCGGCCAGCTGTCTGGGTGGGACCAGGAGGTCCAGGCTCAGGCTGGGTCAGAAGGGGAAATAGTGCCCAGGTCAGCCTATATGTTTGGGGTACAGCCGAATGGCGTGCAGGTTGATCCTCATTTGCGGTTTCGGGGTAGCCCTGAGGGCAATGTTTGACTTCTGTAGGGCAGGCAGAGTGCGGCATTGTAGTTCTGGATTGCCCAACTGGAGGGCTTGTGGGCCACTAGTCTGAGGACGGAGTCTGAGAAACCAAGCTAGGCCTAGGTTTCTGGGTGAGGATATGGCAGGCACAATCTACAGACCTCAATCGAGATCTCGTGCATCTGAAGTCAGGGCAAGGATCAGACGATCGCTCAGGTTGGACTTTCTGCCCTGATGGCCCTTTCTTGAAGGGGGTTGGATCACGAGGTCATGGGGGTTTTCCCACGATGGGAGTTGTGAGAAGCTCCAAACTGCAAAGATTCTTCTGCAGGACAATTGAGACCTGTTGGTTGGTTCCAGGCCAACGATTCCGAGCAGGGTTCTAAGGATGGATGCCTGGGTAGCCCACCTCGCATTCCAATGGTCTCCAAGCAACAAGACAGGTTAGATCTGCTGGATGTGGGGGGCAACCGAGGAGGCTGAGTTGAAATGGACTCTCCTGTGGATGTGTCCTAATATGTTTTTGTGTCTATGGAGACCTTGGAATGAAGCGGTGGCCCTGGGGCCCTGAAGGGTTCTCCTAAACAGAGACTTTGACACAGCTCCAACGTGCATGTTTCCCAAGTGTAGATGAGATTTGTTCTGATGGGTGAGTCAAGAAACAGCCATATGCTGGTATTGAAATCCAGGCCTCTGAGGAGAGATGCCTGGAAACCAAAGCAATGGATCCGATTATTGCCTAGGGGCCTGTTCGTTCCTTTTTACCTCTGGGGACATCAGTCTACGGGACTGAGTGCAGGTAGGTGCTCAGATGGGCTCAGATTGCCCCTGTTTGTCCTGGGAAGCCACAACTATTGGGATGGCCTCAGGGACTTTGGAGGTTTTCCTACTAGTAGGGTTGTGGCCATTGGAATGGGCACATACAATTCCCTTGGAGAGGGCAAGTACAGTCCTCAGGTTTGGCTCCAGGGCCCTGAGCCTGTAGGGTGTGTAGGCCAGAGCTGTTTGGACAGTTGACTGAAAACACAAACTCGGCTTATGTTTTGGGTCATAGGTATGGCAGGACTGATCTACAGACCATGAGGAGAACACTTTGGGATATGAAAAAAGGGCGAGTGTGAGGCTCTTGCTCAAGTTTTTGTCTCTGGATATCGTGTCACTCATGGTCGTGAAATTGCCGGGTGACTTCATGGGAAATGGACGAGTCTTACTCTCTGGGGGTTCGGTCCCGTCCAAAGAGTTTGGGGTCATTCTGGGGATGGAAGAAGTACGTTTTTTTTGTTGTTGTTGTCGATTTGTTTCATTTTGTTTTTCAACCTCAGATGTCCCACCAAATGAGGGATTCCAGAGTAGAGCCCTGGGGTGGGGCGACTGGACAACCAGAAATCTGGTTAAAAATTGGGGACTAGGGACATGTCAAGCCCATTATGACATCTAATGGTCCAGCCACTGAGAGGACTTACTAGAGGACAGGACTCACGCTGAGGTCACAATGCGTGTTTATGCTGTCGTCGCGCTCAAGAATGGGCGGGGCCTCAGGGTGAATGCTGTTTTCTCCTACACTGAACGTTGGACAACATGCCAACCACAAGGTTTCTTGCCATGGGTCAGGAAGAGTTCTGATTTCTGCATCACAGTCACCCGTGGGCAGTGATTGGAGATAAGGTCTAGGTTCTGAAGCCTGAAAACTGAGGTAGGGAAGAAATGATGACCTAAGGCCATGGCGGGTCTGATGTGCTCAGCGTGCGGTCAGCTGTCTGGGTGTTGGTCAGCAGGTCCGGGCTCAGGTTGTGTCAGACAGTGCATTAGTGCCCAGGTTAGACTATATAATTTGGGTACATTCGAGTGCTGTGTAGGTTTATCCTCATTTAAGCTGCCTGGGCTGCTCATTAGGCAATATATTTTTTCTAGAGGGCAGGCAGAGTGCTTCATTGTCGGTCCGGAATTGCCAAACTTGAGGGCTTCGGGGCCAGGAGAGTGAGGACGGAAGTCTGAGAACACAAGCTAGACTTCGGATTCAGGGTGAGGGCACGGCAGGTACCCCCTGCAGATCTGAAACAATATCTCATGCATCTGAAGTCAGGGCGAGGATCCGACGTTGGCTCAGGTTGGAGTTTCTGTGCATGACGGCCCCTTCATGAAGGGAGCGGATCTCGAGGCCATGGAGGTTTTCCACGTTGGGAGATGTGGGATGCCCCCTTCAAGGATTCCTTCTGCGGGACAATTGAGACCTGTTGGACAGCTCCAGGACATCCCATATGGAATGACTCCAGAGCACCGTTCGAGGATGGATGCCTGGGAAGTCCGCCTCGCCTTCCAATTGTCTCCTAGCAACAAGACAGTTTAGATCTAATGGATCTGCGGGAGCAACCGGGGTGGCTGAGTTGAAATGCACTTTCCAGAGGATGGGTCCTAACGTGTGTTTGTGTCCATGAGGGCCTTGGAATGGGGAGGTGGCACCGGGACCCTGAAGTATTCTCCTAAGCTTTGGCTTAGCTCCCATGCACAAGTTTCCTTGTGGAGACGAGATTTGTTCTGATGGGTGCCTCAGGAAATCCCCTCTGCTGGTATTGAAATCCAGGCTTTTGAGGAGACATGCCTGTAAACCAAAGCAATGGATCCGATAATGGCCTCGGGTCCTGTCTGGTTCAATCTCCTTGGTATGAGTGGAGATAGATGAGTGGAGGTAGATGCTCAGCCGGTATCAAACGCCCATTTTTTGTCCCGGGTGACCTACACTATTGGGATGGCCTCAGGGACTTTGGAGGGTTCTCCTAATTTGTACGATTTTTGACAATGGAATGGGCAGAATTGCCATGGATTGGGTGGGGGCAGTCCTAATGTGTGGCTCCAGGGGGCCCAGCCTGGAGGGAGTGTGGCCCAGGACTTTGAGGACAGAAGACTGAAAACACAAACTCAGCTTAAGTTTGGGGACGTAGGTATGGCACGCCCGATCTACAAACCATGAGAAGAACTTTTCAGGATATGAAGAATGAGCGAGTCTGAGGTGCTTGCTCAGGCTTTTTTCTCTGGATTTTGTTTCTGCGATGGCCGTGGAATGTTGGGGAGGTCTCATGGGCCATGGACGAATCTTCCTCTCTGTGGATTTGGCCAGATCCCAATTGTTTTTCGTCAATCTGTGGGATGGGAGGACTCCTTTCAGGTTTGTTACCTCAGGTGTCCCACCAAAAGAGGAATTCCAAAGCAGAGCCCTGGGGAAGAGTGAAGGGACACCCCGAACTATGGTTAAAAATTGGGGCTTAGGGGCATGGAAAGCCCAATATGCTGTCTCTTCATATAGGCCCTGAGAGGCCTTACCTGAGGACTGGGCTCAGGCTGAGGGTCACAATGTGTGTTTGTGACCAATGTGGCCTGCAAGCATGGGCTGGGCCTCATGGGCCACGCTTGTTTCAACTACACTGAACATTGGACAACATGCCAACCACATGGTTTCTTGCAATCGGGAAAGAGTTCTGATTTCAGCCTCATTTTCAAACCTGGGCAGTGGTTGGAGATAAGGTCTAGGTTCTGGAGCCTGAAAACCGCAGTTGGGAAGAGATGAAGACCTAAGGCCATGGCGGGTCCGATGTGCTCAGTGTGCGGCCAGCTGTCTGGGTGGGACCAGGAGTTCCAGGCTCAGGCTGGGTCAGAAGGGGAAATAGTGCCCAGGTCAGCCTATATGTTTGGGGTACAGCCGAATGGCGTGCAGGTTGATCCTCATTTGGGGATTCGGGGTAGCCCTGAGGGCAATATTTTACTTCTGTAGGGCAGGCAGAGTGCGGCATTGTAGTTCTGGATTGCCAAACTGGAGGGCCTGTGGGCCAGTAGTCTGAGGACGGAGTCTGAGAACCCAAGCTAAGCCTAGGTTTCTGGGTGAGGATATGGCAGGCACAATCTACAGACCTCAATAGAGATCTCGTGCATCTGATGTCAGGGCAAGGATAAAACGATCGCTCAGGTTGGACATTCTGCCCTGATGGCCCTTTCTTGAAGGGGGTTGGATCACGAGGACATGGGGGTTTTCCCACGATTGGAGTTGTGAGAAGCTCCAAACTGCAAAGATTCTTCTGCAGGACAATTGAGACCTGTTGGTTGGCTCCAGGCCAACGATTCCGAGCAGGGTTCTAAGGATGGATGGCTGGGTAGCCCACCTCGCATTCCAATAGTCTCCAAGCAACAAGACAAGTTAGATCTGCTGGATGTGGGGCGCAACCGAGGAGGCTGAGATGAAATGGACCATCCTGGGGATGTGTCCTAATATGTTTTTGTGTCTATGGAGACCTTGGAATGAAGCGGTGGCCCTGGGGCCCTGAAGGGTTCTCCTAATCAGAGGCTTTGACACAGCTCCAACGTGCATTTTCCCATGTGTAGATGAGATTTGTTCTGATGGTTGAGTCAAGAAACAGCCATATGCTGGTATTGAAATCCAGGCCTCTGAGGAGAGATGCCTGGAAACCAAAGCAATGGATCCGATTAGTGCCTAGGGGCCTGTTCGTTCCTTTTTACCTCTGGGGACATCAGTCTACGGGTCTGAGTGCAGGTAGGTGCTCAGATGGGCTCAGATTGCCCCTGTTTGTTTTGGGAAGCCACAACTATTGGGATGGCCTCAGGGACTTTGGAGGTTATCCTACTAGTAGGGTTGTGGCCATTGGAATGGGCACATACAATTCCCTTGGAGAGGGCAAGTACAGTCCTCAGGTTTGGTTCCAGGGCCCTGAGCCTGTAGGGTGTGTAGGCCAGAGCTGTTTGGACAGTTGTCTGAAAACACAAGCTCGGCTTATGTTTTGGGTCATAGGTATGGCAGGACTGATCTACAGACCATGAGGAGAACACTTCGGGATATGAAAAAAGGGCGAGTGTGAGGCTCTTGCTCAAGTTTTTGTCTCTGGATATCGTGTCACTCATGGTCGTGAAATTGCCGGGTGACATCATGGAAATGGACGAGTCTTACTCTCTGGGGGTTCGGTCCCGTCCAAAGAGTTTGGGGTCATTCTGGGGATGGAAGAAGTACGTTTTTTTGTTGTTGTTGTCGATTTGTTTCATTTTGTTTTTCAACCTAGATGTTCCACCAAATGAGGGATTCCAGAGTAGAGCCCTGGGGTGGGGCGACTGGACAACCAGAAATCTGGTTAAAAATTGGGGACTAGGGACATGTCAAGCCCATTATGACATCTAATGGTCCAGCCACTGAGAGGACTTACTAGAGGACAGGACTCACGCTGAGGTCACAATGCGTGTTTATGCTCTCGTCGCACTCAAGAATGGGCGGGGTCTCAGGGTGAATGCTGGTTTCTCCTACACTGAACGTTGGACAACATGCCAACCACAAGGTTTCTTGCCATGGGTCAGGAAGAGTTCTGATTTCTGCATCACAGTCACCCGTGGGCAGTGATTGGAGATAAGGTCTAGGTTCTGAAGCCTGAAAACTGAGGTAGGGAAGAGATGATGACCTAAGGCCATGGCGGGTCTGATGTGCTCAGCGTGCGGTCAGCTGTCTGGGTGTTGGTCAGCAGGTCCGGGCTCAGGTTGTGTCAGACAGTGCATTAGTGCCCAGGTTAGACTATATAATTTGGGTACATTCGAGTGCCGTGTAGGTTTATCCTCATTTAAGCTGCCTGGGCTGCTCATTAGGCAATATATTTTTTCTAGAGGGCAGGCAGAGTGCTTCATTGTCGGTCCGGAATTGCCAAACTTGAGGGCTTCGGGGCCAGGAGAGTGAGGACGGAAGTCTGAGAACACAAGCTAGACTTCGGATCCAGGGTGAGGGCACGGCAGGTACCCCCTGCAGATCTGAACCAATATCTCATGCATCTGAAGTCAGGGCGAGGATCCGACGTTGGCTCAGGTTGGAGTTTCTGTGCATGACGGCCCCTTCATGAAGGGAGCGGAATCTCGAGGCCATGGAGGTTTTCCATGTTGGGAGATGTGGGATGCCCCCTTCCAGGATTCCTTCTGCGGGACAATTGAGACCTGTTGGACAGCTCCAGGACATCCCATATGGAATGACTCCAGAGCACCGTTCCAGGATGGATGCCTGGGAAGTCCGCCTCGCCTTCCAATTGTCTCCTAGCAACAAGACAGTTTAGATCTAATGGATCTGCGGGAGCAACCGGGGTGGCTGAGTTGAAATGCACTTTCCAGAGGATGGGTCCTAACGTGTGTTTGTGTCCATGAGGGCCTTGGAATGGGGAGGTGGCACCGGGACCCTGAAGTATTCTCCTAAGCTTTGGCTTAGCTCCCATGCACAAGTTTCCTTGTGGAGACGAGATTTGTTCTGATGGGTGCCTCAGGAAATCCCCTCTGCTGGTATTGGAATCCAGGCTTTTGAGGAGACATGCCTGTAAACCACAGCAATGGATCCGATAATGGCCTCGGGTCCTGTCTGGTTCAATCTTCTTGGTATGAGTGGAGGTAGATGAGTGGAGGTAGATGCTCAGCCGGTATCAACTGCCCTTTTTTGTCCCGGGCGACCTACACTATTGGGATGGCCCCAGGGACTTTGGAGGGTTCTCCTAATTTGTACGATTTTTGACAATGGAATGGGCAGAATTCCCATGGTTTGGGTGGGGGCAGTCCTAATGTGTGGCTCCAGGGGCCCCAGCCTGGAGGGAGTGTGGCTCAGGACATTGAGGACAGAAGACTGAAAACACAAACTCAGCTTAAGTTTGGGGACGTAGGTATGGCACGCCCAATCTACAAACCATGAGAAGAACTCTTCAGGATATGAAGAATGAGCGAGTCTGAGGCGCTTCCTCAGGCTTTTGTCTCTGGATTTTGTTTCAGCGATGGCCGTGGAATGTTGGGGAGGTCTCATGGGCCATGGACGAATCTTCCTCTCTGTGGATTTGGCCCGATCCCAATTGTTTTTCGTCAATCTGTGGGATGGGAGGACTCCTTTCAGGTTTGTTACCTCAGGTGTCCCACCAAAAGAGGAATTCCAAAGCAGAGCCCTGGGGAAGAGTGAAGGAACCACCCGAACTATGGTTAAAAATTGGGGCCTAGGGGCATGGCAAGCCCAATATGCTGTCTCTTCATATAGGCCCTGAGAGGCCTTACCTGAGAACTGGGCTCAGGCTGAGGGTCACAATGTGTGTTTGTGACCAATGTGGCCCGCAAGCATGGGCTGGGCCTCATGGGCCACCCTTGTTTCAACTACACTGAACGTTGGACAACATGCGAAACACAAGGTTTCTTGCCATGGGGAAAGAGTTCTGATTTCTGCATCATTTTCAACCCTGGGCAGTGGTTGGAGATAAGGTCTAGGTTCTGGTGCCTGAAAACCGCAGTTGGGAAGAGATGACGACCTAAGGCCATGGCGGGTCCGATGTGCTCAGTGTGCGGCCAGCTGTCTGGGTGGGACCAGGAGGTCCAGGCTCAGGCTGGGTCAGAAGGGGAAATAGTGCCCAGGTCAGCCTATATGTTTGGGGTACAGCCGAATGGCGTGCAGGTTGATCCTCATTTGCGGTTTCGGGGTAGCCCTGAGGGCAATGTTTGACTTCTGTAGGGCAGGCAGAGTGCGGCATTGTAGTTCTGGATTGCCCAACTGGAGGGCTTGTGGGCCACTAGTCTGAGGACGGAGTCTGAGAAACCAAGCTAGGCCTAGGTTTCTGGGTGAGGATATGGCAGGCACAATCTACAGACCTCAATCGAGATCTCGTGCATCTGAAGTCAGGGCAAGGATCAGACGATCGCTCAGGTTGGACTTTCTGCCCTGATGGCCCTTTCTTGAAGGGGGTTGGATCACGAGGACATGGGGGTTTTCCCACGATTGGAGTTGTGAGAAGCTCCAAACTGCAAAGATTCTTCTGCAGGACAATTGAGACCTGTTGGTTGGCTCCAGGCCAACGATTCCGAGCAGGGTTCTAAGGATGGATGGCTGGGTAGCCCACCTCGCATTCCAATAGTCTCCAAGCAACAAGACAAGTTAGATCTGCTGGATGTGGGGCGCAACCGAGGAGGCTGAGATGAAATGGACCATCCTGGGGATGTGTCCTAATATGTTTTTGTGTCTATGGAGACCTTGGAATGAAGCGGTGGCCCTGGGGCCCTGAAGGGTTCTCCTAATCAGAGGCTTTGACACAGCTCCAACGTGCATTTTCCCATGTGTAGATGAGATTTGTTCTGATGGTTGAGTCAAGAAACAGCCATATGCTGGTATTGAAATCCAGGCCTCTGAGGAGAGATGCCTGGAAACCAAAGCAATGGATCCGATTAGTGCCTAGGGGCCTGTTCGTTCCTTTTTACCTCTGGGGACATCAGTCTACGGGTCTGAGTGCAGGTAGGTGCTCAGATGGGCTCAGATTGCCCCTGTTTGTTTTGGGAAGCCACAACTATTGGGATGGCCTCAGGGACTTTGGAGGTTATCCTACTAGTAGGGTTGTGGCCATTGGAATGGGCACATACAATTCCCTTGGAGAGGGCAAGTACAGTCCTCAGGTTTGGTTCCAGGGCCCTGAGCCTGTAGGGTGTGTAGGCCAGAGCTGTTTGGACAGTTGTCTGAAAACACAAGCTCGGCTTATGTTTTGGGTCATAGGTATGGCAGGACTGATCTACAGACCATGAGGAGAACACTTCGGGATATGAAAAAAGGGCGAGTGTGAGGCTCTTGCTCAAGTTTTTGTCTCTGGATATCGTGTCACTCATGGTCGTGAAATTGCCGGGTGACATCATGGAAATGGACGAGTCTTACTCTCTGGGGGTTCGGTCCCGTCCAAAGAGTTTGGGGTCATTCTGGGGATGGAAGAAGTACGTTTTTTTGTTGTTGTTGTCGATTTGTTTCATTTTGTTTTTCAACCTAGATGTTCCACCAAATGAGGGATTCCAGAGTAGAGCCCTGGGGTGGGGCGACTGGACAACCAGAAATCTGGTTAAAAATTGGGGACTAGGGACATGTCAAGCCCATTATGACATCTAATGGTCCAGCCACTGAGAGGACTTACTAGAGGACAGGACTCACGCTGAGGTCACAATGCGTGTTTATGCTCTCGTCGCACTCAAGAATGGGCGGGGTCTCAGGGTGAATGCTGGTTTCTCCTACACTGAACGTTGGACAACATGCCAACCACAAGGTTTCTTGCCATGGGTCAGGAAGAGTTCTGATTTCTGCATCACAGTCACCCGTGGGCAGTGATTGGAGATAAGGTCTAGGTTCTGAAGCCTGAAAACTGAGGTAGGGAAGAGATGATGACCTAAGGCCATGGCGGGTCTGATGTGCTCAGCGTGCGGTCAGCTGTCTGGGTGTTGGTCAGCAGGTCCGGGCTCAGGTTGTGTCAGACAGTGCATTAGTGCCCAGGTTAGACTATATAATTTGGGTACATTCGAGTGCCGTGTAGGTTTATCCTCATTTAAGCTGCCTGGGCTGCTCATTAGGCAATATATTTTTTCTAGAGGGCAGGCAGAGTGCTTCATTGTCGGTCCGGAATTGCCAAACTTGAGGGCTTCGGGGCCAGGAGAGTGAGGACGGAAGTCTGAGAACACAAGCTAGACTTCGGATCCAGGGTGAGGGCACGGCAGGTACCCCCTGCAGATCTGAACCAATATCTCATGCATCTGAAGTCAGGGCGAGGATCCGACGTTGGCTCAGGTTGGAGTTTCTGTGCATGACGGCCCCTTCATGAAGGGAGCGGAATCTCGAGGCCATGGAGGTTTTCCATGTTGGGAGATGTGGGATGCCCCCTTCCAGGATTCCTTCTGCGGGACAATTGAGACCTGTTGGACAGCTCCAGGACATCCCATATGGAATGACTCCAGAGCACCGTTCCAGGATGGATGCCTGGGAAGTCCGCCTCGCCTTCCAATTGTCTCCTAGCAACAAGACAGTTTAGATCTAATGGATCTGCGGGAGCAACCGGGGTGGCTGAGTTGAAATGCACTTTCCAGAGGATGGGTCCTAACGTGTGTTTGTGTCCATGAGGGCCTTGGAATGGGGAGGTGGCACCGGGACCCTGAAGTATTCTCCTAAGCTTTGGCTTAGCTCCCATGCACAAGTTTCCTTGTGGAGACGAGATTTGTTCTGATGGGTGCCTCAGGAAATCCCCTCTGCTGGTATTGGAATCCAGGCTTTTGAGGAGACATGCCTGTAAACCACAGCAATGGATCCGATAATGGCCTCGGGTCCTGTCTGGTTCAATCTTCTTGGTATGAGTGGAGGTAGATGAGTGGAGGTAGATGCTCAGCCGGTATCAACTGCCCTTTTTTGTCCCGGGCGACCTACACTATTGGGATGGCCCCAGGGACTTTGGAGGGTTCTCCTAATTTGTACGATTTTTGACAATGGAATGGGCAGAATTCCCATGGTTTGGGTGGGGGCAGTCCTAATGTGTGGCTCCAGGGGCCCCAGCCTGGAGGGAGTGTGGCTCAGGACATTGAGGACAGAAGACTGAAAACACAAACTCAGCTTAAGTTTGGGGACGTAGGTATGGCACGCCCAATCTACAAACCATGAGAAGAACTCTTCAGGATATGAAGAATGAGCGAGTCTGAGGCGCTTCCTCAGGCTTTTGTCTCTGGATTTTGTTTCAGCGATGGCCGTGGAATGTTCGGGAGGTCTCATGGGCCATGGAAGAATCTTCCTCTCTGTGGATTTGGCCCGATCCCAATTGTTTTTCGTCAATCTGTGGGATGGGAGGACTCCTTTCAGGTTTGTTACCTCAGGTGTCCCACCAAAAGAGGAATTCCAAAGCAGAGCCCTGGGGAAGAGTGAAGGAACCACCCGAACTATGGTTAAAAATTGGGGCCTAGGGGCATGGCAAGCCCAATATGCTGTCTCTTCATATAGGCCCTGAGAGGCCTTACCTGAGAACTGGGCTCAGGCTGAGGGTCACAATGTGTGTTTGTGACCAATGTGGCCCGCAAGCATGGGCTGGGCCTCATGGGCCACCCTTGTTTCAACTACACTGAACGTTGGACAACATGCGAAACACAAGGTTTCTTGCCATGGGGAAAGAGTTCTGATTTCTGCATCATTTTCAACCCTGGGCAGTGGTTGGAGATAAGGTCTAGGTTCTGGTGCCTGAAAACCGCAGTTGGGAAGAGATGACGACCTAAGGCCATGGCGGGTCCGATGTGCTCAGTGTGCGGCCAGCTGTCTGGGTGGGACCAGGAGGTCCAGGCTCAGGCTGGGTCAGAAGGGGAAATAGTGCCCAGGTCAGCCTATATGTTTGGGGTACAGCCGAATGGCGTGCAGGTTGATCCTCATTTGCGGTTTCGGGGTAGCCCTGAGGGCAATGTTTGACTTCTGTAGGGCAGGCAGAGTGCGGCATTGTAGTTCTGGATTGCCCAACTGGAGGGCTTGTGGGCCACTAGTCTGAGGACGGAGTCTGAGAAACCAAGCTAGGCCTAGGTTTCTGGGTGAGGATATGGCAGGCACAATCTACAGACCTCAATCGAGATCTCGTGCATCTGAAGTCAGGGCAAGGATCAGACGATCGCTCAGGTTGGACTTTCTGCCCTGATGGCCCTTTCTTGAAGGGGGTTGGATCACGAGGTCATGGGGGTTTTCCCACGATGGGAGTTGTGAGAAGCTCCAAACTGCAAAGATTCTTCTGCAGGACAATTGAGACCTGTTGGTTGGCTCCAGGCCAACGATTCCGAGCAGGGTTCTAAGGATGGATGGCTGGGTAGCCCACCTCGCATTCCAATGGTCTCCAAGCAACAAGACAGGTTAGATCTGCTGGATGTGGGGGGCAACCGAGGAGGCTGAGTTGAAATGGACTCTCCTGTGGATGTGTCCTAATATGTTTTTGTGTCTATGGAGACCTTGGAATGAAGCGGTGGTCCTGGGGCCCTGAAGGGTTCTCCTAAACAGAGACTTTGACACAGCTCCAACGTGCATGTTTCCCATGTGTAGATGAGATTTGTTCTGATGGGTGAGTCAAGAAACAGCCATATGCTGGTATTGAAATCCAGGCCTCTGAGGAGAGATGCCTGGAAACCAAAGCAATGGATCCGATTAGTGCCTAGGGGCCTGTTCTTTCCTTTTTACCTCTGGGGACATCAGTCTACGGGACTGAGTGCAGGTAGGTGCTCAGATGGGCTCAGATTGCCCCTGTTTGTTTTGGGAAGCCACAACTATTGGGATGGCCTCAGGGACTTTGGAGGTTATCCTACTAGTAGGGTTGTGGCCATTGGAATGGGCACATACAATTCCCTTGGAGAGGGCAAGTACAGTCCTCAGGTTTGGTTCCAGGGCCCTGAGCCTGTAGGGTGTGTAGGCCAGAGCTGTTTGGACAGTTGTTTGAAAACACAAGCTCGGCTTATATTTTGGGTCATAGGTATGGCAGGACTGATCTACAGACCATGAGGAGAACACTTCGGGATATGAAAAAAGGGCGAGTGTGAGGCTCTTGCTCAAGTTTTTGTCTCTGGATATCGTGTCACTCATGGTCGTGAAATTGCCGGGTGACATCATAGGAAATGGACGAGTCTTACTCTCTGGGGGTTCGGTCCCTTCCAAAGAGTTTGGGGTCATTCTGGGGATGGAAGAAGTCCGTTTTTTTGTTGTTGTTGTCGATTTGTTTCATTTTGTTTTTCAACCTAGATGTCCCACCAAATGAGGGATTCCAGAGTAGAGTCCTGGGGTGGGGCGACTGGACAACCAAAAATCTGGTTAAAAATTGGGTACTAGGGACATGTCAAGCCCATTATGACATCTAATGGTCCAGCCACTGAGAGGACTTACTAGAGGACAGGACTCACGCTGAGGTCACAATGCGTGTTTATGCTGTCGTCGCGCTCAAGAATGGGCGGGACCTCAGGGTGAATGCTGTTTTCTCCTACACTGAACGTTGGACAACATGCCAACCACAAGGTTTCTTGCCATGGGTCAGGAAGAGTTCTGATTTCTGCATCACAGTCACCCGTGGGCAGTGATTGGAGATAAGGTCTAGGTTCTGAAGCCTGAAAACTGAGGTAGGGAAGAGATGATGACCTAAGGCCATGGCGGGTCTGATGTGCTCAGCGTGCGGTCAGCTGTCTGGGTGTTGGTCAGCAGGTCCGGGCTCAGGTTGTGTCAGACAGTGCATTAGTGCCCAGGTTAGACTATATAATTTGGGTACATTCGCGTGCCGTGTAGGTTTATCCTCATTTAAGCTGCCTGGGCTGCTCATTAGGCAATATATTTTTTCTAGAGGGCAGGCAGAGTGCTTCATTGTCGGTCCGGAATTGCCAAACTTGAGGGCTTCGGGGCCAGGAGAGTGAGGACGGAAGTCTGAGAACACAAGCTAGACTTCGTATTCAGGGTGAGGGCACGGCAGGTACCCCCTGCAGATCTGAACCAATATCTCATGCATCTGAAGTCAGGGCGAGGATCCGACGTTGGCTCAGGTTGGAGTTTCTGTGCATGACGGCCCCTTCATGAAGGGAGCGGAATCTCGACGCCATGGAGGTTTTCCACGTTGGGAGATGTGGGATGCCCCCTTCAAGGATTCCTTCTGCGGGACAATTGAGACCTGTTGGACAGCTCCAGGACATCCCATATGGAATGACTCCAGAGCACCGTTCGAGGATGGATGCTTGGGAAGTCCGCCTCGCCTTCCAATTGTCTCCTAGCAACAAGACAGTTTAGATCTAATGGATCTGCGGGAGCAACCGGGGTGGCCGAGTTGAAATGCACTTTCCAGAGGATGGGTCCTAACGTGTGTTTGTGTCCATGAGGGCCTTGGAATGGGGAGGTGGCACCGGGACCCTGAAGTATTCTCCTAAGCTTTGGCTTAGCTCCCATGCACAAGTTTCCTTGTGGAGACGAGATTTGTTCTGATGGGTGCCTCAGGAAATCCCCTCTGCTGGTATTGAAATCCAGGCTTTTGAGGAGACATGCCTGTAAACCAAAGCAATGGATCCGATAATGGCCTCGGGTCCTGTCTGGTTCAATCTTCTTGGTATGAGTGGAGGTAGATGAGTGGAGGTAGATGCTCAGCCGGTATCAACTGCCCTTTTTTGTCCCGGGCGACCTACACTATTGGGATGGCCCCAGGGACTTTGGAGGGTTCTCCTAATTTGTACGATTTTTGACAATGGAATGGGCAGAATTGCCATGGATTGGGTGGGGGCAGTCCTAATGTGTGGCTCCAGGGGCCCCAGCCTGGAGGGAGTGTGGCTCAGGACTTTGAGGACAGAAGACTGAAAACACAAACTCAGCTTAAGTTTGGGGACGTAGGTATGGCACGCCCGATCTACAAACCATGAGAAGAACTCTTCAGGATATGAAGAATGAGCGAGTCTGAGGCGCTTGCTCAAGCTTTTGTCTCTGGATTTTGTTTCAGCGATGGCCGTGGAATGTTGGGGTGGTCTCACGGGCCATGGACGAATCTTCCTCTCTGTGGATTTGGCCAGATCCCAATTGTTTTTCGTCAATCTGTGGGATGGGAGGACTCCTTTCAGGTTTGTTACCTCAGGTGTCCCACCAAAAGAGGAATTGCAAAGCAGAGCCCTGGGGAAGAGTGAAGGGACAACCCGAACTATGGTTAAAAATTGCGGCCTAGGGGCATGGCAAGCCCAATATGCTGTCTCTTCATATAGGCCCTGAGAGGCCTTACCTGAGGACTGGGCTCAGGCTGAGGGTCACAATGTGTGTTTGTGACCAATGTGGCCCACAAGCATGGGCTGGGCCTCATGGGCCACGCTTGTTTCAACTACACTGAACGTTGGACAACATGCCAAACACAAGGTTTCTTGCCATGGGGAAAGAGTTCTGATTTCTGCATCATTTTCAACCCTGGGCAGTGGTTGGAGATAAGGTCTAGGTTCTGGTGCCTGAAAACCGCAGTTGGGAAGAGATGACGACCTAAGGCCATGGCGGGTCCGATGTGCTCAGTGTGCGGCCAGCTGTCTGCGTGGGACCAGGAGGTCCAGGCTCAGGCTGGGTCAGAAGGGGAAATAGTGCCCAGGTCAGCCTATATGTTTGGGGTACAGCCGAATGGCGTGCAGGTTGATCCTCATTTGCGGTTTCGGGGTAGCCCTGAGGGCAATGTTTGACTTCTGTAGGGCAGGCAGAGTGCGGCATTGTAGTTCTGGATTGCCGAACTGGAGGGCTTGTGGGCCAGTAGTCTGAGGACGGAGTCTGAGAAACCAAGCTAGGCCTAGGTTTCTGGGTGAGGATATGGCAGGCACAATCTACAGACCTCAATCGAGATCTCGTGCATCTGAAGTCAGGGCAAGGATCAGACGATCGCTCAGGTTGGACTTTCTGCCCTGATGGCCCTTTCTTGAAGGGGGTTGGATCACGAGGTCATGGGGGTTTTCCCACGATGGGAGTTGTGAGAAGCTCCAAACTGCAAAGATTCTTCTGCAGGACAATTGAGACCTGTTGGTTGGCTCCAGGCCAACGATTCCGAGCAGGGTTCTAAGGACGGATGGCTGGGTAGCCCACCTCGCATTCCAATGGTCTCCAAGCAACAAGACAGGTTAGATCTGCTGGATGTGGGGGGCAACTGAGCAGGCTGAGTTGAAATGGACTCTCCTGTGGATGTGTCCTAATATGTTTTTGTGTCAATGGAGACCTTGGAATGAAGCGGTGGCCCTGGGGCCCTGAAGGGTTCTCCTAAACAGAGGCTTTGACACAGCTCCAACGTGCATGTTTCCCATGTGTAGATGAGATTTGTTCTGATGGGTGAGTCAAGAAACAGCCATATGCTGGTATTGAAATCCAGGCCTCTGAGGAGAGATGCCTGGAAACCAAAGCAATGGATCCGATTAGTGCCTAGGGGCCTGTTCGTTCCTTTTTACCTCTGGGGACATCAGTCTACGGGTCTGAGTGCAGGTAGGTGCTCAGATGGGCTCAGATTGCCCCTGTTTGTCCTGGGAAGCCACAACTATTGGGATGGCCTCAGGGACTTTGGAGGTTATCATACTAGTAGGGTTGTGGCCATTGGAATGGGCACATACAATTCCCTTGGAGAGGGCAAGTACAGTCCTCAGGTTTGGCTCCAGGGCCCTGAGCCTGTAGGGTGTGTAGGCCAGAGCTGTTTGGACAGTTGTCTGAAAACACAAACTCGGCTTATGTTTTGGGTCATAGGTATGGCAGGACTGATCTACAGACCATGAGGAGAACACTTCGGGATATGAAAAAAGGGCGAGTGTGAGGCTCTTGCTCAAGTTTTTGTCTCTGGATATCGTGTCACTCATGGTCGTTAAATTGCCGGGTGACATCATGGGAAATGGACGAGTCTTACTCTCTGGGGGTTCGGTCCCTTCCAAAGAGTTTGGGGTCATTCTGGGGATGGAAGAAGTCCGTTTTTTTGTTGTTGTTGTCTATTTGTTTCATTTTGTTTTTCAACCTCAGATGTCCCACCAAATGAGGGATTCCAGAGTAGAGCCCTAGGGTGGGGCGACTGGACAACCAGAAATCTGGTTAAAAATTGGGGACTAGGGACATGTCAAGCCCATTATGACATCTAATGGTTCAGCCACTGAGAGGACTTACTAGAGGACAGGACACACGCTGAGGTCACAATGCGTGTTTATGCTGTCGTCGCACTCAAGAATGTGCGGGGCCTCAGTGCGAATGCTGGTTTCTCCTACACTGAACTTTGGACAACATGCCAACCACAAGGTTTCTTGCCATGGGTCAGGAAGAGTTCTGATTTCTGCATCACAGTCACCCGTGGGCAGTGATTGGAGATAAGGTCTAGGTTCTGAAGCCTGAAAACTGAGGTAGGGAAGAGATGATGACCTAAGGCCATGGCGGGTCTGATGTGCTCAGCGTGCGGTCAGCTGTCTGGGTGTTGGTCAGCAGGTCCGGGCTCAGGTTGTGTCAGACAGTGCATTAGTGCCCAGGTTAGACTATATAATTTGGGTACATTCGAGTGCCGTGTAGGCTTATCCTCATTTAAGCTGCCTGGGCTGCTCATTAGGCAATATATTTTTTCTAGAGGACAGGCAGAGTGCTTCATTGTCGGTCCGGAATTGCCAAACATGAGGGCTTCGGGGCCAGGAGAGTGAGGACGGAAGTCTGAGAACACAAGCTAGACTTCGGATCCAGGGTGAGGGCACGGCAGGTACCCCCTGCAGATCTGAACCAATATCTCATGCATCTGAAGTCAGGGCGAGGATCCGACGTTGGCTCAGGTTGGAGTTTCTGTGCATGACGGCCCCTTCATGAAGGGAGCGGAATCTCGAGGCCATGGAGGTTTTCCACGTTGGGAGATGTTCGATGCCCCCTTTAAGGATTCCTTCTGTGGGACAATTGAGACCTGTTGGACAGCTCCAGGACATCCCATATGGAATGACTCCAGAGCACCGTTCCAGGATGGATGCCTGGGAAGTCCGCCTCGCCTTCCAATTGTCTCCTAGCAACAAGACAGTTTAGATCTAATGGATCTGCGGGATAACCGGGGTGGCTGAGTTGAAATGCACTTTCCAGAGGATGGGTCCTAACGTGTATTTGTGTCCATGAGGGCCTTGGAATGGGGAGGTGGCACCGGGACCCTGAAGTATTCTCCTAAGCTTTGGCTTAGCTCCCATGCACAAGTTTCCTTGTGGAGACGAGATTTGTTCTGATGAGTGCCTCAGGAAATCTCCTCTGCTGGTATTGGAATCCAGGCTTTTGAGGAGACATGCCTGTAAACCAAAGCAATGGATTCGATAATGGCCTCGGGTCCTGTCTGGATCAATCTCCTTGGTATGAGTGGAGGTAGATGAGTGGAGGTAGATGCTCAGCCGGTATCAACCGCCCATTTTTTGTCCCGGGCGACCTACACTATTGGGATGGCCTCAGGGACTTTGGAGGGTTCTCCTAATTCGTATGATTTTTGACAATGGAATGGGCAGAATTGCCATGGATTGGGTGGGGGCAGTCCTAATGTGTGGCTCCAGTGGCCCCAGCCTGGAGGGAGTGTGGCCCAGGACTTTGAGGACAGAAGACTGAAAACACAAACTCAGCTTAAGTTTGGGGACGTAGGTATGGCACGCCCGATCTACAAACCATGAGAAGAACTCTTCAGGATATGAAGAATGAGCGAGTCTGAGGCGCTTGCTCAGGCTTTTTTCTCTGGATTTTGTTTCTGCGATGGCCGTGGAATGTTGGGGAGGTCTCATGGGCCATGGACGAATCTTCCTCTCTGTGGATTTGGCCAGATCCCAATTGTTTTTCGTCAATCTGTGAGATGGGAGGACTCTTTCAGGTTTGTTACCTCAGGTGTCCCACCAAAAGAGGAATTCCAAAGCAGAGCCCTGGGGAAGAGTGAAGGGACACCCCGAACTATGGTTAAAAATTGGGGCTTAGGGGCATGGAAAGCCCAATATGCTGTCTCTTCATATAGGCCCTGAGAGGCCTTACCTGAGGACTGGGCTCAGGCTGAGGGTCACAATGTGTGTTTGTGACCAATGTGGCCTGCAAGCATGGGCTGGGCCTCATGGGCCACGCTTGTTTCAACTACACTGAACATTGGACAACATGCCAACCACATGGTTTCTTGCCATGGGGAAAGAGTTCTGATTTCAGCCTCATTTTCAAACCTGGGCAGTGGTTGGAGATAAGGTCTAGGTTCTGGTGCCTGAAAACCGCAGTTGGGAAGAGATGACGACCTAAGGCCATGGCAGGTCCGATGTGCTCAGTGTGCGGCCAGCTGTCTGGGTGGGACCAGGAGTTCCAGGCTCAGGCTGGGTCAGAAGGGGAAATAGTGCCCAGGTCAGCCTATATGTTTGGGGTACAGCCGAATGGCGTGCAGGTTGATCCTCATTTGGGGATTCGGGGTAGCCCTGAGGGCAATGTTTGACTTCTGTAGGGCAGGCAGAGTGCGGTATTGTAGTTCTGGATTGCCGAACTGGAGGGCTTATTGGCCAGTAGTCTGAGGACGGAGTCTGAGAACCCAAGCCAGGCCTAGGTTTCTGGGTGAGGATATGGCAGGCACAATCTACAGACCTCAATCGAGATCTCGTGCATCTGAAGTCAGGGCAAGGATCAGACGATCGCTCAGGTTGGACTTTCTGCCCTGATGGCCCTTTCTTGAAGGGGGTTGGATCACGAGGTCATGGGGGTTTTCCCACGATGGGAGTTGTGAGAAGCTCCAAACTGCAAAGATTCTTCTGCAGGACAATTGAGACCTGTTGGTTGGCTCCAGGCCAACGATTCCGAGCAGGGTTCTAAGGATGGATGGCTGGGTAGCCCACCTCGCATTCCAATGGTCTCCAAGCAACAAGACAGGTTAGATCTGCTGGATGGGGGGGCAACCGAGGAGGCTGAGTTGAAATGGACTCTCCTGTGGATGTGTCCTAATATGTTTTTGTGTCTATGGAGACCTTGGAATGAAGCGGTGGACCTGGGGCCCTGAAGGGTTCTCCTAAACAGAGACTTTGACACAGCTCCAACGTGCATGTTTCCCATGTGTAGATGAGATTTGTTCTGATGGGTGAGTCAAGAAACAGCCATATGCTGGTATTGAAATCCAGGCCTCTGAGGAGAGATGCCTGGAAACCAAAGCAATGGATCCGATTATTGCCTAGGGGCCTGTTCGTTCCTTTTTACCTCTGGGGACATCAGTCTACGGGACTGAGTGCAGGTAGGTGCTCAGATGGGCTCAGATTGCCCCTGTTTGTCCTGGGAAGCCACAACTATTGGGATGGCCTCAGGGACTTTGGAGGTTATCCTACTAGTAGGGTTGTGGCCATTGGAATGGGCACATACAATTCCCTTGGAGAGGGCAAGTACAGTCCTCAGTTTTGGCTCCAGGGCCCTGAGCCTGTAGGGTGTGTAGGCCAGAGCTGTTTGGACAGTTGACTGAAAACACAAACTCGGCTTATGTTTTGGGTCATAGGTATGGCAGGACTGATCTACAGACCATGAGGAGAACACTTTGGGATATGAAAAAAGGGCGAGTGTGAGGCTCTTGCTCAAGTTTTTGTCTCTGGATATCGTGTCACTCATGGTCGTGAAATTGCCGGGTGACTTCATGGGAAATGGACGAGTCTTACTCTCTGGGGGTTCGGTCCCGTCCAAAGAGTTTGGGGTCATTCTGGGGATGGAAGAAGTCCGTTTTTTTTGTTGTTGTTGTCGATTTGTTTCATTTTGTTTTTCAACCTCAGATGTCCCACCAAATGAGGGATTCCAGAGTAGAGCCCTGGGGTGGGGCGACTGGACAACCAGAAATCTGGTTAAAAATTGGGGACTAGGGACATGTCAAGCCCATTATGACATCTAATGGTCCAGCCACTGAGAGGACTTACTAGAGGACAGGACTCACGCTGAGGTCACAATGCGTGTTTATGCTCTCGTCGCACGCAAGAATGGGCGGGGCCTCAGGGTGAATGCTGGTTTCTCCTACACTGAACGTTGGACAACATGCCAACCACAAGGTTTCTTGCCATGGGTCAGGAAGAGTTCTGATTTCTGCATCACAGTCACCCGTGGGCAGTGATTGGAGATAAGTTCTAGGTTCTGAAGCCTGAAAACTGAGGTAGGGAAGAGATGATGACCTAAGGCCATGGCGGGTCTGATGTGCTCAGCGTGCGGTCAGCTGTCTGGGTGTTGGTCAGCAGGTCCAGGCTCAGGTTGTGTCAGACAGTGCATTAGTGCCCAGGTTAGACTATATAATTTGGGTACATTCGAGTGCCGTGTAGGTTTATCCTCATTTAAGCTGCCTGGGCTGCTCATTAGGCAATATATTTTTTCTAGAGGGCAGGCAGAGTGCTTCATTGTCGGTCCGGAATTGCCAAACTTGAGGGCTTCGGGGCCAGGAGTGTGAGGACGGAAGTCTGAGAACACAAGCTAGACTTCGGATTCAGGGTGAGGGCACGGCAGGTACCCCCTGCAGATCTGAACCAATATCTCATGCATCTGAAGTCAGGGCGAGGATCCGACGTTGGCTCAGGTTGGAGTTTCTGTGCATGACGGCCCCTTCATGAAGGGAGCGGAATCTCGAGGCCATGGAGGTTTTCCACGTTGGGAGATGTGGGATGCCCCCTTCAAGGATTCCTTCTGCGGGACAATTGAGACCTGTTGGACAGCTCCAGGACATCCCATATGGAATGACTCCAGAGCACCGTTCCAGGATGGATGCCTGGGAAGTCCGCCTCGCCTTCCAATTGTCTCCTAGCAACAAGACAGTTTAGATCTAATGGATCTTCGGGAGCAACCGGGGTGGCTGAGTTGAAATGCACTTTCCAGAGGATGGGTCCTAACGTGTGTTTGTGTCCATGAGGGCCTTGGAATGGGGAGGTGGCACCGGGACCCTGAAGTATTCTCCTAAGCTTTGGCTTAGCTCCCATGCACAAGTTTCCTTGTGGAGACGAGATTTGTTCTGATGGGTGCCTCAGGAAATCCCCTCTGCTGGTATTGAAATCCAGGCTTTTGAGGAGACATGCCTGTAAACCAAAGCAATGGATCCGATAATGGCCTCGGGTCCTGTCTGGTTCAATCTTCTTGGTATGAGTGGAGGTAGATGAGTGGAGGTAGATGTCAGCCGGTATCAACTGCCCTTTTTTGTCCCGGGCGACCTACACTATTGGGATGGCCCCAGGGACTTTGGAGGGTGCTCCTAATTTGTACGATTTTTGACAATGGAATGGGCAGAATTCCCATGGATTGGGTGGGGGCAGTCCTAATGTGTGGCTCCAGGGGCCCCAGCCTGGAGGGAGTGTGGCTCAGGACTTTGAGGACAGAAGACTGAAAACACAAACTCAGCTTAAGTTTGGGGACGTAGGTATGGCACGCCCGATCTACAAACCATGAGAAGAACTCTTCAGGATATGAAGAATGAGCGAGTCTGAGGCGCTTGCTCAGGCTTTTGTCTCTGGATTTTGTTTCAGCGATGGCCGTGGAATGTTGGGGAGGTCTCATGGGCCATGGACGAATCTTCCTCTCTGTGGATTTGGCCCGATCCCAATTGTTTTTCGTCAATCTGTGGGATGGGAGGACTCCTTTCAGGTTTGTTACCTCAGGTGTCCCACCAAAAGAGGAATTCCAAAGCAGAGCCCTGGGGAAGAGTGAAGGGACAACCCGAACTATGGTTAAAAATTGCGGCCTAGGGGCATGGCAAGCCCAATATGCTGTCTCTTCATATAGGCCCTGAGAGGCCTTACCTGAGGACTGGGCTCAGGCTGAGGGTCACAATGTGTGTTTGTGACCAATGTGGCCCGCAAGCATGGGCTGGGCCTCATGGGCCACGCTTGTTTCAACTACACTGAACGTTGGACAACATGCCAAACACAAAGTTTCTTGCCATGAGGAAAGAGTTCTGATTTCTGCATCATTTTCAACCCTGGGCAGTGGTTGGAGATAAGGTCTAGGTTCTGGTGCCTGAAAACCGCAGTTGGGAAGAGATGACGACCTAAGGCCATGGCGGGTCCGATGTGCTCAGTGTGCGGCCAGCTGTCTGCGTGGGACCAGGAGGTCCAGGCTCAGGCTGGGTCAGAAGGGGAAATAGTGCCCAGGTCAGCCTATATGTTTGGGGTACAGCCGAATGGCGTGCAGGTTGATCCTCATTTGCAGTTTCGGGGTAGCCCTGAGGGCAATGTTTGACTTCTGTAGGGCAGGCAGAGTGCGGCATTGTAGTTCTGGATTGCCGAACTGGAGGGCTTGTGGGCCAGTAGTCTGAGGACGGAGTCTGAGAACCCAAGCTAGGCCTAGGTTTCTGGGTGAGGATATGGCAGGCACAATCTACAGACCTCAATCGAGATCTCGTGCATCTGAAGTCAGGGCAAGGATCAGACGATCGCTCAGGTTGGACTTTCTGCCCTGATGGCCCTTTCTTGAAGGGGGTTGGATCACGAGGTCATGGGGGTTTTCCCACGATGGGAGTTGTGAGAAGCTCCAAACTGCAAAGATTCTTCTGCAGGACAATTGAGACCTGTTGGTTGGCTCCAGGCCAACGATTCCGAGCAGGGTTCTAAGGATGGATGGCTGGGTAGCCCACCTCGCATTCCAATGGTCTCCAAGCATCAAGACAGGTTAGATCTGCTGGATGTAGGGGGCAACCGAGGAGGCTGAGTTGAAATGGACTCTCCTGTGGATGTGTCCTAATATGTTTTTGTGTCTATGGAGACCTTGGAATGAAGCGGTGGCCCTGGGGCCCTGAAGGGTTCTCCTAAACAGAGGCTTTGACACAGCTCCAACGTGCATGTTTCCCATGTGTAGATGAGATTTGTTCTGATGGTTGAGTCAAGAAACAGCCATATGCTGGTATTGAAATCCAGGCCTCTGAGGAGAGATGCCTGGAAACCAAAGCAATGGATCCGATTAGTGCCTAGGGGCCTGTTCGTTCCTTTTTACCTCTGGGGACATCAGTCTACGGGTCTGAGTGCAGGTAGGTGCTCAGATGGGCTCAGATTGCCCCTGTTTGTCCTGGGAAGCCACAACTATTGGGATGGCCTCAGGGACTTTGGAGGTTATCCTACTAGTAGGGTTGTGGCCATTGGAATGGGCACATACAATTCCCTTGGAGAGGGCAAGTACAGTCCTCAGGTTTGGCTCCAGGGCCCTGAGCCTGTAGGGTGTGTAGGCCAGAGCTGTTTGGACAGTTGTCTGAAAACACAAACTCGGCTTATGTTTTGGGTCATAGGTATGGCAGGACTGATCTACAGACCATGAGGAGAACACTTCGGGATATGAAAAAAGGGCGAGTGTGAGGCTCTTGCTCAAGTTTTTGTCTCTGGATATCGTGTCACTCATGGTCGTGAAATTGCCGGGTGACTTCATGGGAAATGGACGAGTCTTACTCTCTAGGGGTTCACAACTGTCCAAAGAGTTTGGGGTCATTCTGGGGATGGAAGAAGTCCGTTTTTTTGTTGTTGTTGTCGATTTGTTTCATTTTGTTTTTCAACCTCAGATGTCCCACCAAATGAGGGATTCCAGAGTAGAGCCCTGGGGTGGGGCGACTGTATAACCAGAAATCTGGTTAAAAATTGGGGACTAGCGACATATCAAGCCCATTATGACATCTAATGGTCCAGCCACTGAGAGGACTTACTAGAGGACAGGACTCACGCTGAGGTCACAATGCGTGTTTATGCTCTCGTCGCACGCAAGAATCGGCAGGGCCTCAGGGTGAATGCTGGTTTCTCCTACACTGAACGTTGGACAACATGCCAACCACAAGGTTTCTTGCCATGGGTCAGGAAGAGTTCTGATTTCTGCATCACAGTCATCCGTGGGCAGTGATTGGAGATAAGTTCTAGGTTCTGAAGCCTGAAAACTGAGGTAGGGAAGAGATGATGACCTAAGGC
Source organism: Mustela nivalis (assembly GCF_964662115.1). Taxonomy (NCBI): domain Eukaryota; kingdom Metazoa; phylum Chordata; class Mammalia; order Carnivora; family Mustelidae; genus Mustela; species Mustela nivalis. Next base: position 848,047 of record NW_028136494.1, on the reverse strand, counting down.
CATGGCGGGTCTGATGTGCTCAGCGTGCGGTCAGCTGTCTGGGTGTTGGTCAGCAGGTCCGGGCTCAGGTTGTGTCAGACAGTGCATTAGTGCCCAGGTTAGACTATATAATTTGGGTACATTCGAGTGCCGTGTAGGTTTATCCTCATTTAAGCTGCCTGGGCTGCTCATTAGGCAATATATTTTTTCTAGAGGGCAGGCAGAGTGCTTCATTGTCGGTCCGGAATTGCCAAACTTGAGGGCTTCGGGGCCAGGAGAGTGAGGACGGAAGTCTGAGAACACAAGCTAGACTTCGGATTCAGGGTGAGGGCACGGCAGGTACCCCCAGCAGATCTGAACCAATATCTCATGCATCTGAAGTCAGGGCGAGGATCCGACGTTGGCTCAGGTTGGAGTTTCTGTGCATGACGGCCCCTTCATGAAGGGAGCGGAATCTCGAGGCCATGGAGGTTTTCCACGTTGGGAGATGTGGGATGCCCCCTTCAAGGATTCCTTCTGCGGGACTATTGAGACCTGTTGGACAGCTCCAGGACATCCCATATGGAATGACTCCAGAGCACCGTTCGAGGATGGATGCCTGGGAAGTCCGCCTCGCCTTCCAATTGTCTCCTAGCAACAAGACAGTTTAGATCTAATGGATCTGCGGGAGCAACCGGGGTGGCTGAGTTGAAATGCACTTTCCAGAGGATGGGTCCTAACGTGTGTTTGTGTCCATGAGGGCCTTGGAATGGGGAGGTGGCACCGGGACCCTGAAGTATTCTCCTAAGCTTTGGCTTAGCTCCCATGCACAAGTTTCCTTGTGGAGACGAGATTTGTTCTGATGGGTGCCTCAGGAAATCCCCTCTGCTGGTATTGAAATCCAGGCTTTTGAGGAGACATGCCTGTAAACCAAAGCAATGGATCCGATAATGGCCTCGGGTCCTGTCTGGTTCAATCTTCTTGGCATGAGTGGAGGTAGATGAGTGGAGGTAGATGTCAGCCGGTATCAACTGCCCTTTTTTGTCCCGGGCGACCTACACTATTGGGATGGCCCCAGGGACTTTGGAGGGTTCTCCTAATTTGTACGATTTTTGACAATGGAATGGGCAGAATTCCCATGGATTGGGTGGGGGCAGTCCTAATGTGTGGCTCCAGGGGCCCCAGCCTGGAGGGAATGTGGCTCAGGACTTTGAGGACAGAAGACTGAAAACACAAACTCAGCTTAAGTTTGGGGACGTAGATATGGCACGCCCGATCTACAAACCATGAGAAGAACTCTTCAGGATATGAAGAATGAGCGAGTCTGAGGCGCTTGTTCAAGCTTTTGTCTCTGGATTTTGTTTCAGCGATGGCCGTGGAATGTTGCGGAGGTCTCATGGGCCATGGACGAATCTTCCTCTCTGTGGATTTGGCCAGATCCCAATTGTTTTTCGTCAATCTGTGGGATGGGAGGACTCCTTTCAGGTTTGTTACCTCAGGTGTCCCACCAAAAGAGGAATTCCAAAGCAGAGCCCTGGGGAAGAGTGAAAAGACAACCCGAACTATGGTTAAAAATTGCGGCCTAGGAGCATGGCAAGCCCAATATGCTGTCTCTTCATATAGGCCCTGAGAGGCCTTACCTGAGGACTGGGCTCAGGCTGAGGGTCACAATGTGTGTTTGTGACCAAAGTGGCCCACAAGCATGGGCTGGGCCTCATGGGCCACGCTTGTTTCAACTACACTGAACGTTGGACAACATGCCAAACACAAGGTTTCTTGCCATGGGGAAAGAGTTCTGATTTCTGCATCATTTTCAACCCTGGGCAGTGTTTGGAGATAAGGTCTAGGTTCTGGTGCCTGAAAACCGCAGTTGGGAAGAGATGACGACCTAAGGCCATGGCGGGTCCGATGTGCTCAGTGTGCGGCCAGCTGTCTGGGTGGGACCAGGAGGTCCAGGCTCAGGCTGGGTCAGAAGGGGAAATAGTGCCCAGGTCAGCCTATATGTTTGGGGTACAGCCGAATGGCGTGCAGGTTGATCCTCATTTGCGGTTTCGGGGTAGCCCTGAGGGCAATGTTTGACTTCTGTAGGGCAGGCAGAGTGCGGCATTGTAGTTCTGGATTGCCCAACTGGAGGGCTTGTGGGCCAGTAGTCTGAGGACGGAGTCTGAGAACCCAAGCTAGGCCTAGGTTTCTGGGTGAGGATATGGCAGGCACAATCTACAGACCTGAATCGAGATCTCATGCATCTGAAGTCAGGGCAAGGATCAGACGATCGCTCAGGTTGGACTTTCTGCCCTGATGGCCCTTTCTTGAAGGGGGTTGGATCACGAGGTCATGGGGGTTTTCCCACGATGGGAGTTGTGAGAAGCTCCAAACTGCAAAGATTCTTCTGCAGGACAATTGAGACCTGTTGGTTGGCTCCAGGCCAACGATTCCGAGCAGGGTTCTAAGGATGGATGGCTGGGTAGCCCACCTCGCATTCCAATGGTCTCCAAGCAACAAGACAGGTTAGATCTGCTGGATGTGGGGGGCAGCCGAGGAGGCTGAGTTGAAATGGACTCTCCTGTGGATGTGTCCTAATATGTTTTTGTGTCTATGGAGACCTTGGAATGAAGCGGTGGACCAGGGGCCCTGAAGGGTTCTCCTAAACAGAGACTTTGACACAGCTCCAACGTGCATGTTTCCCATGTGTAGATGAGATTTGTTCTGATGGGTGAGTCAAGAAACAGCCATATGCTGGTATTGAAATCCAGGCCTCTGAGGAGAGATGCCTGGAAACCAAAGCAATGGATCCGATTAGTGCCTAGGGGCCTGTTCGTTCCTTTTTACCTCTGGGGACATCAGTCTACGGGACTGAGTGCAGGTAGGTGCTCAGATGGGCTCAGATTGCCCCTGTTTGTCCTGGGAAGCCACAACTATTGGGATGGCCTCAGGGACTTTGTAGGTTATCCTACTAGTAGCGTTGTGGCCATTGGAATGGGCACATACAATTCCCTTGGAGAGGGCAAGTACAGTCCTCAGGTTTGGTTCCAGGGCCCTGAGCCTGTAGGGTGTGTAGGCCAGAGCTGTTTGGACAGTTGTCTGAAAACACAAGCTCGGCTTAAGTTTTGGGTTATAGGTATGGCAGGACTGATCTACAGACCATGAGGAGAACACTTCGGGATATGAAAAAAGGGCGAGTGTGAGGCTCTTGCTCAAGTTTTTGTCTCTGGATATCGTGTCACTCATGGTCGTGAAATTGCCGGGTGACATCATGGAAATGGACGAGTCTTACTCTCTCCGGGTTCGGTCCCGTCCAAAGAGTTTGGGGTCATTCTGGGGATGGAAGAAGTCCGTTTTTTTGTTGTTGTTGTCGATTTGTTCATTTTGTTTTTCAACCTAGATGTCCCACCAAATGAGGGATTCCAGAGTAGAGCCCTTGGGTGGGGAGACTGGACAACCAGAAATCTGGTTAAAAATTGGGGACTAGGGACATGTCAAGCCCATTATGACATCTAATGGTCCAGCCACTGAGAGGACTTACTAGAGGACAGGACTCACGCTGAGGTCACAATGCGTGTTTATGCTCTCGTCGCACGCAAGAATGGGCGGGGCCTCAGGGTGAATGCTGGTTTCTCCTACACTGAACGTTGGACAACATGCCAACCACAAGGTTTCTTGCCATGGGTCAGGAAGAGTTCTGATTTCTGCATCACAGTCACCCGTGGGCAGTGATTGGAGATAAGTTCTAGGTTCTGAAGCCTGAAAACTGAGGTAGGGAAGAGATGATGACCTAAGGCCATGGCGGGTCTGATGTGCTCAGCGTGCGGTCAGCTGTCTGGGTGTTGGTCAGCAGGACCAGGCTCAGGTTGTGTCAGACAGTGCATTAGTGCCCAGGTTAGACTATATAATTTGGGTACATTCGAGTGCCGTGTAGGTTTATCCTCATTTAAGCTGCCTGGGCTGCTCATTAGGCAATATATTTTTTCTAGAGGGCAGGCAGAGTGCTTCATTGTCGGTCCGGAATTGCCAAACTTGAGGGCTTCGGGGCCAGGAGAGTGAGGACGGAAGTCTGAGAACACAAGCTAGACTTCGGATTCAGGGTGAGGGCACGGCAGGTACCCCCTGCAGATCTGAACCAATATCTCATGCATCTGAAGTCAGGGCGAGGATCCGACGTTGGCTCAGGTTGGAGTTTCTGTGCATGACGGCCCCTTCATGAAGGGAGCGGAATCTCGAGGCCATGGAGGTTTTCCACGTTGGGAGATGTGGGATGCCCCCTTCAAGGATTCCTTCTGCGGGACAATTGAGACCTGTTGGACAGCTCCAGGACATCCCATATGGAATGACTCCAGAGCACCGTTCCAGGATGGATGCCTGGGAAGTCCGCCTCGCCTTCCAATTGTCTCCTAGCAACAAGACAGTTTAGATCTAATGGATCTGCGGGAGCAACCGGGGTGGCTGAGTTGAAATGCACTTTCCAGAGGATGGGTCCTAACGTGTGTTTGTGTCCATGAGGGCCTTGGAATGGGGAGGTGGCACCGGGACCCTGAAGTATTCTCCTAAGCTTTGGCTTAGCTCCCATGCACAAGTTTCCTTGTGGAGACGAGATTTGTTCTGATGGGTGCCTCAGGAAATCCCCTCTGCTGGTATTGGAATCCAGGCTTTTGAGGAGACATGCCTGTAAACCAAAGCAATGGATCTGATAATGGCCTCGGGTCCTGTCTGGTTCAATCTTCTTGGTATGAGTGGAGGTAGATGAGTGGAGGTAGATGCTCAGCCGGTATCAACTGCCCTTTTTTGTCCCGGGCGACCTACACTATTGGGATGGCCCCAGGGACTTTGGAGGGTTCTCCTAATTTGTACGATTTTTGACAATGGAATGGGCAGAATTCCCATGGATTGGGTGGGGGCAGTCCTAATGTGTGGCTCCAGGGGCCCCAGCCTGGAGGGAGTGTGGCTCAGGACTTTGAGGACAGAAGACTGAAAACACAAACTCAGCTTAAGTTTGGGGACGTAGGTATGGCACGCCCGATCTACAAACCATGAGAAGAACTCTTCAGGATATGAAGAATGAGCGAGTCTGAGGCGCTTGCTCAGGCTTTTGTCTCTGGATTTTGTTTCAGCGATGGCCGTGGAATGTTGGGGAGGTCTCATGGGCCATGGACGAATCTTCCTCTCTGTGGATTTGGCCCGATCCCAATTGTTTTTCGTCAATCTGTGGGATGGGAGGACTCCTTTCAGGTTTGTTACCTCAGGTGTCCCACCAAAAGAGGAATTCCAAAGCAGAGCCCTGGGGAAGAGTGAAGGGACAACCCGAACTATGGTTAAAAATTGCGGCCTAGGGGCATGGCAAGCCCAATATGCTGTCTCTTCATATACGCCCTGAAAGGCCTTACCTGAGGACTGGGCTCAGGCTGAGGGTCACAATGTGTGTTTGTGACCAATGTGGCCCGCAAGCATGGGCTGGGCCTCATGGGCCACGCTTGTTTCAACTACACTGAACGTTGGACAACATGCCAAACACAAAGTTTCTTGCCATGAGGAAAGAGTTCTGATTTCTGCATCATTTTCAACCCTGGGCAGTGGTTGGAGATAAGGTCTAGGTTCTGGTGCCTGAAAACCACAGTTGGGAAGAGATGACGACCTAAGGCCATGGCGGGTCCGATGTGCTCAGTGTGCGGCCAGCTGTCTGCGTGGGACCAGGAGGTCCAGGCTCAGGCTGGGTCAGAAGGGGAAATAGTGCCCAGGTCAGCCTATATGTTTGGGGTACAGCCGAATGGCGTGCAGGTTGATCCTCATTTGCGGTTTCGGGGTAGCCCTGAGGGCAATGTTTGACTTCTGTAGGGCAGGCAGAGTGCGGCATTGTAGTTCTGGATTGCCGAACTGGAGGGCTTGTGGGCCAGTAGTCTGAGGACGGAGTCTGAGAACCCAAGCTAGGCCTAGGTTTCTGGGTGAGGATATGGCAGGCACAATCTACAGACCTCAATCGAGATCTCGTGCATCTGAAGTCAGGGCAAGGATCAGACGATCGCTCAGGTTGGACTTTCTGCCCTGATGGCCCTTTCTTGAAGGGGGTTGGATCACGAGGTCATGGGGGTTTTCCCACGTTGGGAGTTGTGAGAAGCTCCAAACTGCAAAGATTCTTCTGCAGGACAATTGAGACCTGTTGGTTGGCTCCAGGCCAACGATTCCGAGCAGGGTTCTAAGGATGGATGGCTGGGTAGCCCACCTCGCATTCCAATGGTCTCCAAGCAACAAGACAGGTTAGATCTGCTGGATGTGGGGGGCAACCGAGGAGGCTGAGTTGAAATGGACTCTCCTGTGGATGTGTCCTAATATGTTTTTGTGTCTATGGAGACCTTGGAATGAAGCGGTGGCCCTGGGGCCCTGAAGGGTTCTCCTAAACAGAGGCTTTGACACAGCTCCAACGTGCATGTTTCCCATGTGTAGATGAGTTTTGTTCTGATGGTTGAGTCAAGAAACAGCCATATGCTGGTATTGAAATCCAGGCCTCTGAGGAGAGATGCCTGGAAACCAAAGCAATGGATCCGATTAGTGCCTAGGGGTCTGTTCGGTCCTTTTTACCTCTGGGGACATCAGTCTACGGGTCTGAGTGCAGGTAGGTGCTCAGATGGGCTCAGATTGCCCCTGTTTGTCCTGGGAAGCCACAACTATTGGGATGGCCTCAGGGACTTTGTAGGTTATCCTACTAGTAGGGTTGTGGCCATTGGAATGGGCACATACAATTCCCTTGGAGAGGGCAAGTACAGTCCTCAGGTTTGGTTCCAGGGCCCTGAGCCTGTAGGGTGTGTAGGCCAGAGCTGTTTGGACAGTTGTCTGAAAACACAAACTCGGCTTATGTTTTGGGTCATAGGTATGGCAGGACTGATATACAGACCATGAGGAGAACACTTCGGGATATAAAAAAAGGGCGAGTGTGAGGCTCTTGCTCAAGTTTTTGTCTCTGGATATCGTGTCACTCATGGTCGTGAAATTGCCGGGTGACTTCATGGGAAATGGACGAGTCTTACTCTCTGGGGGTTCACACCCGTCCAAAGAGTTTGGGGTCATTCTGGGGATGGAAGAAGTCCGTTTTTTTGTTGTTGTTGTCGATTTGTTTCATTTTGTTTTTCAACCTCAGATGTCGCACCAAATGAGGGATTCCAGAGTAGAGCCCTGGGGTGGGGCGACTGTACAACCAGAAATCTGGTTAAAAATTGGGGACTAGCGACATGTCAAGCCCATTATGACATCTAATGGTCCAGCCACTGAGAGGACTTACTAGAGGACAGGACTCACGCTGAGGTCACAATGCGTGTTTATGCTCTCGTCGCACGCAAGAATGGGCAGGGCCTCAGGGTGAATGCTGGTTTCTCCTACACTGAACGTTGGACAACATGCCAACCACAAGGTTTCTTGCCATGGGTCAGGAAGAGTTCTGATTTCTGCATCACAGTCACCCGTGGGCAGTGATTGGAGATAAGGTCTAGGTTCTGAAGCCTGAAAACTGAGGTAGGAAAGAGATGATGACCTAAGGCCATGGCGGGTCTGATGTGCTCAGCGTGCGGTCAGCTGTCTGGGTGTTGGTCAGCAGGTCCGGGCTCAGGTTGTGTCAGACAGTGCATTAGTGCCCAGGTTAGACTATATAATTTGGGTACATTCGCGTGCCGTGTAGGTTTATCCTCATTTAAGCTGCCTGGGCTGCTCATTAGGCAATATATTTTTTCTAGAGGGCAGGCAGAGTGCTTCATTGTCAGTCCGGAATTGCCAAACTTGAGGGCTTCGGGGCCAGGAGAGTGAGGACGGAAGTCTGAGAACACAAGCTAGACTTCGGATTCAGGGTGAGGGCACGGCAGGTATCCCCTGCAGATCTGAACCAATATCTCATGCATCTGAAGTCAGGGCGAGGATCCGACGTTGGCTCAGGTTGGAGTTTCTGTGCATGACGGCCCCTTCATGAAGGGAGCGGAATCTCGAGGCCATGGAGGTTTTCCACGTTGGGAGATGTGGGATGCCCCCTTCAAGGATTCCTTCTGCGGGACAATTGAGACCTGTTGGACAGCTCCAGGACATCCCATATGGAATGACTCCAGAGCACCGTTCCAGGATGGATGCCTGGGAAGTCCGCCTCGCCTTCCAATTGTCTCCTAGCAACAAGACAGTTTAGATCTAATGGATCTGCGGGAGCAACCGGGGTGGCTGAGTTGAAATGCATTTCCAGAGGATGGGTCCTAACGTGTGTTTGTGTCCATGAGGGCCTTGGAATGGGGAGGTGGCACCGGGACCCTGAAGTATTCTCCTAAGCTTTGGCTTAGCTCCCATGCACAAGTTTCCTTGTGGAGACGATATTTGTTCTGATTGGTGCCTCAGGAAATCCCCTCTGCTGGTATTGAAATCCAGGCTTTTGAGGAGACATGCCTGTAAACCAAAGCAATGGATCCGATAATGGCCTCGGGTCCTGTCTGGCTCAATCTTCTTGGTATGAGTGGAGGTAGATGAGTGGAGGTAGATGCTCAGCCGGTATCAACTGCCCTTTTTTGTCCCGGGCGACCTACACTATTGGGATGGCCCCAGGGACTTTGGAGGGTTCTCCTAATTTGTACGATTTTTGACAATGGAATGGGCAGAATTCCCATGGATTGGGTGGGGGCAGTCCTAATGTGTGGCTCCAGGGGCCCCAGCCTGGAGGGAGTGTGGCCCAGGACTTTGAGGACAGAAGACTGAAAACACAAACTCAGCTTAAGTTTGGGGACGTAGGTATGGCACGCCCGATCTACAAACCCTGAGAAGAACTCTTCAGGATATGAAGAATGAGCGAGTCTGAGGCGCTTGCTCAGGCTTTTGTCTCTGGATTTTGTTTCAGCGATGGCCGTGGAATGTTGGGGAGGTCTCATGGGCCATGGACGAATCTTCCTCTCTGTGGATTTGGCCCGATCCCAATTGTTTTTCATCAATCTGTGGGATGGGAGGACTCCTTTCAGGTTTGTTACCTCAGGTGTCCCACCAAAAGAGGAATTCCAAAGCAGAGCCCTGGGGAAGAGTGAAGGGACAACCCGAACTATGGTTAAAAATTGCGGCCTAGGGGCATGGCAAGCCCAATATGCTGTCTCTTCATATAGGCACTGAGAGGCCTTACCTGAGAACTGGGCTCAGGCTGAGGGTCACAATGTGTGTTTGTGACCAATGTGGCCCGCAAGCATGGGCTGGGCCTCATGGGCCACGCTTGTTTCAACTACACTGAACGTTGGACAACATGCCAAACACAAGGTTTCTTGCCATGGGGAAAGAGTTCTGATTTCTGCATCATTTTCAACCCTGGGCAGTGTTTGGAAATAAGGTCTAGGTTCTGGTGCCTGAAAACCGCAGTTGGGAAGAGATGACGACCTAAGGCCATGGCGGGTCCGATGTGCTCAGTGTGCGGCCAGCTGTCTGGGTGGTACCAGGAGGTCCAGGCTCAGGCTGGGTCAGAAGGGGAAATAGTGCCCAGGTCAGCCTATATGTTTGGGGTACAGCCGAATGGCGTGCAGGTTGATCCTCATTTGCGGTTTCGGGGTAGCCCTGAGGGCAATGTTTGACTTCTGTAGGGCAGGCAGAGTGCGGCATTGTAGTTCTGGATTGCCCAACTGGAGGGCTTGTGGGCCAGTAGTCTGAGGACGGAGTCTGAGAACCCAAGCTAGGCCTAGGTTTCTGGGTGAGGATATGGCAGGCACAATCTACAGACCTGAATCGAGATCTCATGCATCTGAAGTCAGGGCAAGGATCAGACGATCGCTCAGGTTGGACTTTCTGCCCTGATGGCCCTTTCTTGAAGGGGGTTGGATCACGAGGTCATGGGGGTTTTCCCACGATGGGAGTTGTGAGAAGCTCCAAACTGCAAAGATTCTTCTGCAGGACAATTGAGACCTGTTGGTTGGCTCCAGGCCAACGATTCCGAGCAGGGTTCTAAGGATGGATGGCTGGGTAGCCCACCTCGCATTCCAATGGTCTCCAAGCAACAAGACAGGTTAGATCTGCTGGATGTGGGGGGCAGCCGAGGAGGCTGAGTTGAAATGGACTCTCCTGTGGATGTGTCCTAATATGTTTTTGTGTCTATGGAGACCTTGGAATGAAGCGGTGGACCTGGGGCCCTGAAGGGTTCTCCTAAACAGAGACTTTGACACAGCTCCAACGTGCATGTTTCCCATGTGTAGATGAGATTTGTTCTGATGGGTGAGTCAAGAAACAGCCATATGCTGGTATTGAAATCCAGGCCTCTGAGGAGAGATGCCTGGAAACCAAAGCAATGGATCCGATTAGTGCCTAGGGGCCTGTTCGTTCCTTTTTACCTCTGGGGACATCAGTCTACGGGACTGAGTGCAGGTAGGTGCTCAGATGGGCTCAGATTGCCCCTGTTTGTCCTGGGAAGCCACAACTATTGGGATGGCCTCAGGGACTTTGGAGGTTATCCTACTAGTAGGGTTGTGGCCATTGGAATGGGCACATACAATTCCCTTGGAGAGGGCAAGTACAGTCCTCAGGTTTGGTTCCAGGGCCCTGAGCCTGTAGGGTGTGTAGGCCAGAGCTGTTTGGACAGTTGTCTGAAAACACAAGCTCGGCTTATGTTTTGGGTCATAGGTATGGCAGGACTGATCTACAGACCATGAGGAGAACACTTCGGGATATGAAAAAAGGGCGAGTGTGAGGCTCTTGCTCAAGTTTTTGTCTCTGGATATCGTGTCACTCATGGTCGTGAAATTGCCGGGTGACATCATGGAAATGGACGAGTCTTACTCTCTGGGGGTTCGGTCCCGTCCAAAGAGTTTGGGGTCATTCTGGGGATGGAAGAAGTCCGTTTTTTTGTTGTTGTTGTCGATTTGTTCATTTTGTTTTTCAACCTAGATGTCCCACCAAATGAGGGATTCCAGAGTAGAGCCCTTGGGTGGGGAGACTGGACAACCAGAAATCTGGTTAAAAATTGGGGACTAGGGACATGTCAAGCCCATTATGACATCTAATGGTCCAGCCACTGAGAGGACTTACTAGAGGACAGGACTCACGCTGAGGTCACAATGCGTGTTTATGCTCTCGTCGCACGCAAGAATGGGCGGCGCCTCAGGGTGAATGCTGGTTTCTCCTACACTGAACGTTGGACAACATGCCAACCACAAGGTTTCTTGCCATGGGTCAGGAAGAGTTCTGATTTCTGCATCACAGTCACCCGTGGGCAGTGATTGGAGATAAGTTCTAGGTTCTGAAGCCTGAAAACTGAGGTAGGGAAGAGATGATGACCTAAGGCCATGGCGGGTCTGATGTGCTCAGCGTGCGGTCAGCTGTCTGGGTGTTGGTCAGCAGGACCAGGCTCAGGTTGTGTCAGACAGTGCATTAGTGCCCAGGTTAGACTATATAATTTGGGTACATTCGAGTGCCGTGTAGGTTTATCCTCATTTAAGCTGCCTGGGCTGCTCATTAGGCAATATATTTTTTCTAGAGGGCAGGCAGAGTGCTTCATTGTCGGTCCGGAATTGCCAAACTTGAGGGCTTCGGGGCCAGGAGAGTGAGGACGGAAGTCTGAGAACACAAGCTAGACTTCGGATTCAGGGTGAGGGCACGGCAGGTACCCCCTGCAGATCTGAACCAATATCTCATGCATCTGAAGTCAGGGCGAGGATCCGACGTTGGCTCAGGTTGGAGTTTCTGTGCATGACGGCCCCTTCATGAAGGGAGCGGAATCTCGAGGCCATGGAGGTTTTCCACGTTGGGAGATGTGGGATGCCCCCTTCAAGGATTCCTTCTGCGGGACAATTGAGACCTGTTGGACAGCTCCAGGACATCCCATATGGAATGACTCCAGAGCACCGTTCCAGGATGGATGCCTGGGAAGTCCGCCTCGCCTTCCAATTGTCTCCTAGCAACAAGACAGTTTAGATCTAATGGATCTGCGGGAGCAACCGGGGTGGCTGAGTTGAAATGCACTTTCCAGAGGATGGGTCCTAACGTGTGTTTGTGTCCATGAGGGCCTTGGAATGGGGAGGTGGCACCGGGACCCTGAAGTATTCTCCTAAGCTTTGGCTTAGCTCCCATGCACAAGTTTCCTTGTGGATATCAGATTTGTTCTGATGGGTGCCTCAGGAAATCCCCTCTGCTGGTATGGAAATCCAGGCTTTTGAGGAGACATGCCTGTAAACCAAAGCAATGGATCTGATAATGGCCTCGGGTCCTGTCTGGTTCAATCTTCTTGGTATGAGTGGAGGTAGATGAGTGGAGGTAGATGCTCAGCCGGTATCAACTGCCCTTTTTTGTCCCGGGCGACCTACACTATTGGGATGGCCCCAGGGACTTTGGAGGGTTCTCCTAATTTGTACGATTTTTGACAATGGAATGGGCAGAATTCCCATGGATTGGGTGGGGGCAGTCCTAATGTGTGGCTCCAGGGGCCCCAGCCTGGAGGGAGTGTGGCTCAGGACTTTGAGGACAGAAGACTGAAAACACAAACTCAGCTTAAGTTTGGGGACGTAGGTATGGCACGCCCGATCTACAAACCATGAGAAGAACTCTTCAGGATATGAAGAATGAGCGAGTCTGAGGCGCTTGCTCAGGCTTTTGTCTCTGGATTTTGTTTCAGCGATGGCCGTGGAATGTTGGGGAGGTCTCATGGGCCATGGACGAATCTTCCTCTCTGTGGATTTGGCCCGATCCCAATTGTTTTTCGTCAATCTGTGGGATGGGAGGACTCCTTTCAGGTTTGTTACCTCAGGTGTCCCACCAAAAGAGGAATTCCAAAGCAGAGCCCTGGGGAAGAGTGAAGGGACAACCCGAACTATGGTTAAAAATTGCGGCCTAGGGGCATGGCAAGCCCAATATGCTGTCTCTTCATATAGGCCCTGAGAGGCCTTACCTGAGGACTGGGCTCAGGCTGAGGGTCACAATGTGTGTTTGTGACCAATGTGGCCCGCAAGCATGGGCTGGGCCTCATGGGCCACGCTTGTTTCAACTACACTGAACGTTGGACAACATGCCAAACACAAAGTTTCTTGCCATGAGGAAAGAGTTCTGATTTCTGCATCATTTTCAACCCTGGGCAGTGGTTGGAGATAAGGTCTAGGTTCTGGTGCCTGAAAACCGCAGTTGGGAAGAGATGACGACCTAAGGCCATGGCGGGTCCGATGTGCTCAGTGTGCGGCCAGCTGTCTGCGTGGGACCAGGAGGTCCAGGCTCAGGCTGGGTCAGAAGGGGAAATAGTGCCCAGGTCAGCCTATATGTTTGGGGTACAGCCGAATGGCGTGCAGGTTGATCCTCATTTGCGGTTTCGGGGTAGCCCTGAGGGCAATGTTTGACTTCTGTAGGGCAGGCAGAGTGCGGCATTGTAGTTCTGGATTGCCGAACTGGAGGGCTTGTGGGCCAGTAGTCTGAGGACGGAGTCTGAGAACCCAAGCTAGGCCTAGGTTTCTGGGTGAGGATATGGCAGGCACAATCTACAGACCTCAATCGAGATCTCGTGCATCTGAAGTCAGGGCAAGGATCAGACGATCGCTCAGGTTGGACTTTCTGCCCTGATGGCCCTTTCTTGAAGGGGGTTGGATCACGAGGTCATGGGGGTTTTCCCACGATGGGAGTTGTGAGAAGCTCCAAACTGCAAAGATTCTTCTGCAGGACAATTGAGACCTGTTGGTTGGCTCCAGGCCAACGATTCCGAGCAGGGTTCTAAGGATGGATGGCTGGGTAGCCCACCTCGCATTCCAATGGTCTCCAAGCAACAAGACAGGTTAGATCTGCTGGATGTGGGGGGCAGCCGAGGAGGCTGAGTTGAAATGGACTCTCCTGTGGATGTGTCCTAATATGTTTTTGTGTCTATGGAGACCTTGGAATGAAGCGGTGGACCTGGGGCCCTGAAGGGTTCTCCTAAACAGAGACTTTGACACAGCTCCAACGTGCATGTTTCCCATGTGTAGATGAGATTTGTTCTGATGGGTGAGTCAAGAAACAGCCATATGCTGGTATTGAAATCCAGGCCTCTGAGGAGAGATGCCTGGAAACCAAAGCAATGGATCCGATTAGTGCCTAGGGGCCTGTTCGTTCCTTTTTACCTCTGGGGACATCAGTCTACGGGACTGAGTGCAGGTAGGTGCTCAGATGGGCTCAGATTGCCCCTGTTTGTCCTGGGAAGCCACAACTATTGGGATGGCCTCAGGGACTTTGGAGGTTATCCTACTAGTAGGGTTGTGGCCATTGGAATGGGCACATACAATTCCCTTGGAGAGGGCAAGTACAGTCCTCAGGTTTGGTTCCAGGGCCTTGAGCCTGTAGGGTGTGTAGGCCAGAGCTGTTTGGACAGTTGTCTGAAAACACAAGCTCGGCTTATGTTTTGGGTCATAGGTATGGCAGGACTGATCTACAGACCATGAGGAGAACACTTCGGGATATGAAAAAAGGGCGAGTGTGAGGCTCTTGCTCAAGTTTTTGTCTCTGGATATCGTGTCACTCATGGTCGTGAAATTGCCGGGTGACATCATGGAAATGGACGAGTCTTACTCTCTGGGGGTTCGGTCCCGTCCAAAGAGTTTGGGGTCATTCTGGGGATGGAAGAAGTCCGTTTTTTTGTTGTTGTTGTCGATTTGTTCATTTTGTTTTTCAACCTAGATGTCCCACCAAATGAGGGATTCCAGAGTAGAGCCCTGGGGTGGGGCGACTGGACAACCAGAAATCTGGTTAAAAATTGGGGACTAGGGACATGTCAAGCCCATTATGACATCTAATGGTCCAGCCACTGAGAGGACTTACTAGAGGACAGGACTCACGCTGAGGTCACAATGCGTGTTTATGCTCTCGTCGCACGCAAGAATGGGCGGGGCCTCAGGGTGAATGCTGGTTTCTCCTACACTGAACGTTGGACAACATGCCAACCACAAGGTTTCTTGCCATGGGTCAGGAAGAGTTCTGATTTCTGCATCACAGTCACCCGTGGGCAGTGATTGGAGATAAGTTCTAGGTTCTGAAGCCTGAAAACTGAGGTAGGGAAGAGATGATGACCTAAGGCCATGGCGGGTCTGATGTGCTCAGCGTGCGGTCAGCTGTCTGGGTGTTGGTCAGCAGGACCAGGCTCAGGTTGTGTCAGACAGTGCATTAGTGCCCAGGTTAGACTATATAATTTGGGTACATTCGAGTGCCGTGTAGGTTTATCCTCATTTAAGCTGCCTGGGCTGCTCATTAGGCAATATATTTTTTCTAGAGGGCAGGCAGAGTGCTTCATTGTCGGTCCGGAATTGCCAAACTTGAGGGCTTCGGGGCCAGGAGAGTGAGGACGGAAGTCTGAGAACACAAGCTAGACTTTGGATTCAGGGTGAGGGCACGGCAGGTACCCCCTGCAGATCTGAACCAATATCTCATGCATCTGAAGTCAGGGCGAGGATCCGACGTTGGCTCATGTTGGAGTTTCTGTGCATGACGGCCCCTTCATGAAGGGAGCGGAATCTCGAGGCCATGGAGGTTTTCCACGTTGGGAGATGTGGGATGCCCCCTTCAAGGATTCCTTCTGCGGGACAATTGAGAACTGTTGGACAGCTCCAGGACATCCCATACGGAATGACTCCAGAGCACCGTTCCAGGATGGATGCCTGGGAAGTCCGCCTCGCCTTCCAATTGTCTCCTAGCAACAAGACAGTTTAGATCTAATGGATCTGCGGGAGCAACCGGGGTGGCTGAGTTGAAATGCACTTTCCAGAGGATGGGTCCTAACGTGTGTTTGTGTCCATGAGGGCCTTGGAATGGGGAGGTGGCACCGGGACCCTGAAGTATTCTCCTAAGCTTTGGCTTAGCTCCCATGCACAAGTTTCCTTGTGGATATCAGATTTGTTCTGATGGGTGCCTCAGGAAATCCCCTCTGCTGGTATGGAAATCCAGGCTTTTGAGGAGACATGCCTGTAAACCACAGCAATGGATCTGATAATGGCCTCGGGTCCTGTCTGGTTCAATCTTCTTGGTATGAGTGGAGGTAGATGAGTGGAGGTAGATGCTCAGCCGGTATCAACTGCCCTTTTTTGTCCCGGGCGACCTACACTATTGGGATGGCCCCAGGGACTTTGGAGGGTTCTCCTAATTTGTACGATTTTTGACAATGGAATGGGCAGAATTCCCATGGATTGGGTGGGGGCAGTCCTAATGTGTGGCTCCAGGGGCCCCAGCCTGGAGGGAGTGTGGCTCAGGACTTTGAGGACAGAAGACTGAAAACACAAACTCAGCTTAAGTTTGGGGACGTAGGTATGGCACGCCCGATCTACAAACCATGAGAAGAACTCTTCAGGATATGAAGAATGAGCGAGTCTGAGGCGCTTGCTCAGGCTTTTGTCTCTGGATTTTGTTTCAGCGATGGCCGTGGAATGTTGGGGAGGTCTCATGGGCCATGGACGAATCTTCCTCTCTGTGGATTTGGCCCGATCCCAATTGTTTTTCGTCAATCTGTGGGATGGGAGGACTCCTTTCAGGTTTGTTACCTCAGGTGTCCCACCAAAAGAGGAATTCCAAAGCAGAGCCCTGGGGAAGAGTGAAGGGACAACCCGAACTATGGTTAAAAATTGCGGCCTAGGGGCATGGCAAGCCCAATATGCTGTCTCTTCATATAGGCCCTGAGAGGCCTTACCTGAGGACTGGGCTCAGGCTGAGGGTCACAATGTGTGTTTGTGACCAATGTGGCCCGCAAGCATGGGCTGGGCCTCATGGGCCACGCTTGTTTCAACTACACTGAACGTTGGACAACATGCCAAACACAAAGTTTCTTGCCATGAGGAAAGAGTTCTGATTTCTGCATCATTTTCAACCCTGGGCAGTGGTTGGAGATAAGGTCTAGGTTCTGGTGCCTGAAAACCGCAGTTGGGAAGAGATGACGACCTAAGGCCATGGCGGGTCCGATGTGCTCAGTGTGCGGCCAGCTGTCTGCGTGGGACCAGGAGGTCCAGGCTCAGGCTGGGTCAGAAGGGGAAATAGTGCCCAGGTCAGCCTATATGTTTGGGGTACAGCCGAATGGCGTGCAGGTTGATCCTCATTTGCGGTTTCGGGGTAGCCCTGAGGGCAATGTTTGACTTCTGTAGGGCAGGCAGAGTGCGGCATTGTAGTTCTGGATTGCCGAACTGGAGGGCTTGTGGGCCAGTAGTCTGAGGACGGAGTCTGAGAACCCAAGCTAGGCCTAGGTTTCTGGGTGAGGATATGGCAGGCACAATCTACAGACCTCAATCGAGATCTCGTGCATCTGAAGTCAGGGCAAGGATCAGACGATCGCTCAGGTTGGACTTTCTGCCCTGAAGGCCCTTTCTTGAAGGGGGTTGGATCACGAGGTCATGGGGGTTTTCCCACGATGGGAGTTGTGAGAAGCTCCAAACTGCAAAGATTCTTCTGCAGGACAATTGAGACCTGTTGGTTGGCTCCAGGCCAACGATTCCGAGCAGGGTTCTAAGGATGGATGGCTGGGTAGCCCACCTCGCATTCCAATGGTCTCCAAGCAACAAGACAGGTTAGATCTGCTGGATGTGGGGGGCAACCGAGGAGGCTGAGTTGAAATGGACTCTCCTGTGGATGTGTCCTAATATGTTTTTGTGTCTATGGAGACCTTGGAATGAAGCGGTGGCCCTGGGGCCCTGAAGGGTTCTCCTAAACAGAGGCTTTGACACAGCTCCAACGTGCATGTTTCCCATGTGTAGATGAGATTTGTTCTGATGGGTGAGTCAAGAAACAGCCATATGCTGGTATTGAAATCCAGGCCTCTGAGGAGAGATGCCTGGAAACCAAAGCAATGGATCCGATTAGTGCCTAAGGGTCTGTTCGTTCCTTTTTACCTCTGGGGACATCAGTCTACGGGTCTGAGTGCAGGTAGGTGCTCAGATGGGCTCAGATTGCCCCTGTTTGTCCTGGGAAGCCACAACTATTGGGATGGCCTCAGGGACTTTGGAGGTTATCCTACTAGTAGGGTTGTGGCCATTGGAATGGGCACATACAATTCCCTTGGAGAGGGCAAGTACAGTCCTCAGGTTTGGCTCTAGGGCCCTGAGCCTGTAGGGTGTGTAGGCCAGAGCTGTTTGGACAGTTGTCTGAAAACACAAACTCGGCTTATGTTTTGGGTCATAGGTATGGCAGGACTGATCTACAGACCATGAGGAGAACACTTCGGGATATGAAAAAAGGGCGAGTGTGAGGCTCTTGCTCAAGTTTTTGTCTCTGGATATCGTGTCACTCATGGTCGTGAAATTGCCGGGTGACTTCATGGGAAATGGACGAGTCTTACTCTCTGGGGGTTCACACCCGTCCAAAGAGTTTGGGGTCATTCTGGGGATGGAAGAAGTCCGTTTTTTTGTTGTTGTTGTCGATTTGTTTCATTTTGTTTTTCAACCTCAGATGTCCCACCAAATGAGGGATTCCAGAGTAGAGCCCTTGGGTGGGGCGACTGTACAACCAGAAATCTGGTTAAAAATTGGGGACTAGCGACATGTCAAGCCCATTATGACATCTAATGGTCCAGCCACTGAGAGGACTTACTAGAGGACAGGACTCACGCTGAGATCACAATGCGTGTTTATGCTCTCGTCGCACGCAAGAATGGGCAGGGCCTCAGGGTGAATGCTGGTTTCTCCTACACTGAACGTTGGACAACATGCCAACCACAAGGTTTCTTGCCATGGGTCAGGAAGAGTTCTGATTTCTGCATCACAGTTACCCGTGGGCAGTGATTGGAGATAAGGTCTAGGTTCTGAAGCCTGAAAACTGAGGTAGGAAAGAGATGATGACCTAAGGCCATGGCGGGTCTGATGTGCTCAGCGTGCGGTCAGCTGTCTGGGTGTTGGTCAGCAGGTCCGGGCTCAGGTTGTGTCAGACAGTGCATTAGTGCCCAGGTTAGACTATATAATTTGGGTACATTCGAGTGCCGTGTAGGTTTATCCTCATTTAAGCTGCCTGGGCTGCTCATTAGGCAATATATTTTTTCTAGAGGGCAGGCAGAGTGCTTCATTGTCGGTCCAGAATTGCCAAACTTGAGGGCTTCGGGGCCAGGAGAGTGAGGACGGTAGTCTGAGAACACAAGCTAGACTTCGCATTCAGGGTGAGGGCACGGCAGGTACCCCCTGCAGATCTGAACCAATATCTCATGCATCTGAAGTCAGGGCGAGGATCCGACGTTGGCTCAGGTTGGAGTTTCTGTGCATGACGGCCCCTTCATGAAGGGAGCGGAATCTCGAGGCCATGGAGGTTTTCCACGTTGGGAGATGTGGGATGCCCCCTTCAAGGATTCCTTCTGCGGGACAATTGAGACCTGTTGGACAGCTCCAGGACATCCCATACGGAATGACTCCAGAGCACCGTTCCAGGATGGATGCCTGGGAAGTCCGCCTCGCCTTCCAATTGTCTCCTAGCAACAAGACAGTTTAGATCTAATGGATCTGCGGGAGCAACCGGGGTGGCTGAGTTGAAATGCACTTTCCAGAGGATGGGTCCTAACGTGTGTTTGTGTCCATGAGGGCCTTGGAATGGGGAGGTGGCACCGGGACCCTGAAGTATTCTCCTAAGCTTTGGCTTAGCTCCCATGCACAAGTTTCCTTGTGGATATCAGATTTGTTCTGATGGGTGCCTCAGGAAATCCCCTCTGCTGGTATGGAAATCCAGGCTTTTGAGGAGACATGCCTGTAAACCACAGCAATGGATCTGATAATGGCCTCGGGTCCTGTCTGGTTCAATCTTCTTGGTATGAGTGGAGGTAGATGAGTGGAGGTAGATGCTCAGCCGGTATCAACTGCCCTTTTTTGTCCCGGGCGACCTACACTATTGGGATGGCCCCAGGGACTTTGGAGGGTTCTCCTAATTTGTACGATTTTTGACAATGGAATGGGCAGAATTCCCATGGATTGGGTGGGGGCAGTCCTAATGTGTGGCTCCAGGGGCCCCAGCCTGGAGGGAGTGTGGCTCAGGACTTTGAGGACAGAAGACTGAAAACACAAACTCAGCTTAAGTTTGGGGACGTAGGTATGGCACGCCCGATCTACAAACCATGAGAAGAACTCTTCAGGATATGAAGAATGAGCGAGTCTGAGGCGCTTGCTCAGGCTTTTGTCTCTGGATTTTGTTTCAGCGATGGCCGTGGAATGTTGGGGAGGTCTCATGGGCCATGGACGAATCTTCCTCTCTGTGGATTTGGCCCGATCCCAATTGTTTTTCGTCAATCTGTGGGATGGGAGGACTCCTTTCAGGTTTGTTACCTCAGGTGTCCCACCAAAAGAGGAATTCCAAAGCAGAGCCCTGGGGAAGAGTGAAGGGACAACCCGAACTATGGTTAAAAATTGCGGCCTAGGGGCATGGCAAGCCCAATATGCTGTCTCTTCATATAGGCCCTGAGAGGCCTTACCTGAGGACTGGGCTCAGGCTGAGGGTCACAATGTGTGTTTGTGACCAATGTGGCCCGCAAGCATGGGCTGGGCCTCATGGGCCACGCTTGTTTCAACTACACTGAACGTTGGACAACATGCCAAACACAAAGTTTCTTGCCATGAGGAAAGAGTTCTGATTTCTGCATCATTTTCAACCCTGGGCAGTGGTTGGAGATAAGGTCTAGGTTCTGGTGCCTGAAAACCGCAGTTGGGAAGAGATGACGACCTAAGGCCATGGCGGGTCCGATGTGCTCAGTGTGCGGCCAGCTGTCTGCGTGGGACCAGGAGGTCCAGGCTCAGGCTGGGTCAGAAGGGGAAATAGTGCCCAGGTCAGCCTATATGTTTGGGGTACAGCCGAATGGCGTTCAGGTTGATCCTCATTTGCGGTTTCGGGGTAGCCCTGAGGGCAATGTTTGACTTCTGTAGGGCAGGCAGAGTGCGGCATTGTAGTTCTGGATTGCCCAACTGGAGGGCTTGTGGGCCAGTAGTCTGAGGACGGAGTCTGAGAACCCAAGCTAGGCCTAGGTTTCTGGGTGAGGATATGGCAGGCACAATCTACAGACCTCAATCGAGATCTCGTGCATCTGAAGTCAGGGCAAGGATCAGACGATCGCTCAGGTTGGACTTTCTGCCCTGATGGCCCTTTCTTGAAGGGGGTTGGATCACGAGGTCATGGGAGTTGTGAGAAGCTCCAAACTGCAAAGATTCTTCTGCAGGACAATTGAGACCTGTTGGTTGGCTCCAGGCCAACGATTCCGAGCAGGGTTCTAAGGATGGATGGCTGGGTAGCCCACCTCGCATTCCAATGGTCTCCAAGCAACAAGACAGGTTAGATCTGCTGGATGTGGGGGGCAACCGAGGAGGCTGAGTTGAAATGGACTCTCCTGTGGATGTGTCCTAATATGTTTTTGTGTCTATGGAGACCTTGGAATGAAGCGGTGGCCCTGGGGCCCTGAAGGGTTCTCCTAAACAGAGGCTTTGACACAGCTCCAACGTGCATGTTTCCCATGTGTAGATGAGATTTGTTCTGATGGTTGAGTCAAGAAACAGCCATATGCTGGTATTGAAATCCAGGCCTCTGAGGAGAGATGCCTGGAAACCAAAGCAATGGATCCGATTAGTGCCTAGGGGTCTGTTCGTTCCTTTTTACCTCTGGGGACATCAGTCTACGGGTCTGAGTGCAGGTAGGTGCTCAGATGGGCTCAGATTGCCCCTGTTTGTCCTGGGAAGCCACAACTATTGGGATGGCCTCAGGGACTTTGGAGGTTATCCTACTAGTAGGGTTGTGGCCATTGGAATGGGCACATACAATTCCCTTGGAGAGGGCAAGTACAGTCCTCAGGTTTGGCTCCAGGGCCCTGAGCCTGTAGGGTGTGTAGGCCAGAGCTGTTTGGACAGTTGTCTGAAAACACAAACTCGGCTTATGTTTTGGGTCATAGGTATGGCAGGACTGATCTACAGACCATGAGGAGAACACTTCGGGATATGAAAAAAGGGCGAGTGTGAGGCTCTTGCTCAAGTTTTTGTCTCTGGATATCGTGTCACTCATGGTCGTGAAATTGCCGGGTGACTTCATGGGAAATGGACGAGTCTTACTCTCTGGGGGTTCACACCCGTCCAAAGAGTTTGGGGTCATTCTGGGGATGGAAGAAGTCCGTTTTTTTGTTGTTGTTGTCGATTTGTTTCATTTTGTTTTTCAACCTCAGATGTCGCACCAAATGAGGGATTCCAGAGTAGAGCCCTGGGGTGGGGCGACTGTACAACCAGAAATCTGGTTAAAAATTGGGGACTAGCGACATGTCAAGCCCATTATGACATCTAATGGTCCAGCCACTGAGAGGACTTACTAGAGGACAGGACTCACGCTGAGGTCACAATGCGTGTTTATGCTCTCGTCGCACGCAAGAATGGGCAGGGCCTCAGGGTGAATGCTGGTTTCTCCTACACTGAACGTTGGACAACATGCCAACCACAAGGTTTCTTGCCATGGGTCAGGAAGAGTTCTGATTTCTGCATCACAGTCACCCGTGGGCAGTGATTGGAGATAAGGTCTAGGTTCTGAAGCCTGAAAACTGAGGTAGGAAAGAGATGATGACCTAAGGCCATGGCGGGTCTGATGTGCTCAGCGTGCGGTCAGCTGTCTGGGTGTTGGTCAGCAGGTCCGGGCTCAGGTTGTGTCAGACAGTGCATTAGTGCCCAGGTTAGACTATATAATTTGGGTACATTCGAGTGCCGTGTAGGTTTATCCTCATTTAAGCTGCCTGGGCTGCTCATTAGGCAATATATTTTTTCTAGAGGGCAGGCAGAGTGCTTCATTGTCGGTCCGGAATTGCCAAACTTGAGGGCTTCGCGGCCAGGAGAGTGAGGACGGAAGTCTGAGAACACAAGCTAGACTTCGGATTCAGGGTGAGGGCACGGCAGGTACCCCCTGCAGATCTGAACCAATATCTTATGCATCTGAAGTCAGGGCGAGGATCCGACGTTGGCTCAGGTTGGAGTTTCTGTGCATGACGGCCCCTTCATGAAGGGAGCGGAATCTCGAGGCCATGGAGGTTTTCCACGTTGGGAGATGTGGGATGCCCCCTTCAAGGATTCCTTCTGCGGGACAATTGAGACCGGTTGGACAGCTCCAGGACATCCCATATGGAATGACTCCAGAGCACCGTTCCAGGATGGATGCCTGGGAAGTCCGCCTCGCCTTCCAATTGTCTCCTAGCAACAAGACAGTTTAGATCTAATGGATCTGCGGGAGCAACCGGGGTGGCTGAGTTGAAATGCACTTTCCATAGGATGGGTCCTAACGTGTGTTTGTGTCCATGAGGGCCTTGGAATGGGGAGGTGGCACCGGGACCCTGAAGTATTCTCCTAAGCTTTGGCTTAGCTCCCATGCACAAGTTTCCTTGTGGAGACGAGATTTGTTCTGATGGGTGCCTCAGGAAATCCCCTCTGCTGGTATTGAAATCCAGGCTTTTGAGGAGACATGCCTGTAAACCAAAGCAATGGATCCGATAATGGCCTCGGGTCCTGTCTGGTTCAATCTTCTTGGTATGAGTGGAGGTAGATGAGTGGAGGTAGATGCTCAGCCGGTATCAACTGCCCTTTTTTGTCCCGGGCGACCTACACTATTGGGATGGCCCCAGGGAATTTGGAGGGTCCTCCTAATTTGTACGATTTTTGACAAAGGAATGGGCAGAATTCCCATGGATTGGGTGGGGGCAGTCCTAATGTGTGGCTCCAGGTGCCCCAGCCTGGAGGGAGTGTGGCTCAGGACTTTGAGGACAGAAGACTGAAAACACAAACTCAGCTTAAGTTTGGGGACGTAGGTATGGCACGCCCGATCTACAAACCATGAGAAGAACTCTTCAGGATATGAAGAATGAGCGAGTCTGAGGCGCTTGCTCAAGCTTTTGTCTCTGGATTTTGTTTCAGCGATGGCCGTGGAATGTTGGGGAGGTCTCATGGGCCATGGACGAATCTTCCTCTCTGTGGATTTGGCCCGATCCCAATTGTTTTTCGTCAATCTGTGGGATGGGAGGACTCCTTTCAGGTTTGTTACCTCAGGTGTCCCACCAAAAGAGGAATTCCAAAGCAGAGCCCTGGGGAAGAGTGAAGGGACAACCCGAACTATGGTTAAAAATTGCGGCCTAGGGGCATGGCAAGCCCAATATGCTGTCTCTTCATATAGGCACTGAGAGGCCTTACCTGAGAACTGGGCTCAGGCTGAGGGTCACAATGTGTGTTTGTGACCAATGTGGCCCGCAAGCATGGGCTGGGCCTCATGGGCCACGCTTGTTTCAACTACACTGAACGTTGTACAACATGCCAAACACAAGGTTTCTTGCCATGGGGAAAGAGTTCTGATTTCTGCATCATTTTCAACCCTGGGCAGTGTTTGGAAATAAGGTCTAGGTTCTGGTGCCTGAAAACCGCAGTTGGGAAGAGATGACGACCTAAGGCCATGGCGGGTCCGATGTGCTCAGTGTGCGGCCAGCTGTCTGGGTGGGACCAGGAGGTCCAGGCTCAGGCTGGGTCAGAAGGGGAAATAGTGCCCAGGTCAGCCTATATGTTTGGGGTACAGCCGAATGGCGTGCAGGTTGATCCTCATTTGCGGTTTCGGGGTAGCCCTGAGGGCAATGTTTTACTTCTGTAGGGCAGGCAGAGTGCGGCATTGTAGTTCTGGATTGCCGAACTGGAGGGCTTGTGGGCCAGTAGTCTGAGGACGGAGTCTGAGAACCCAAGCTAGGCCTAGGTTTCTGGGTGAGGATATGGCAGGCACAATCTACAGACCTGAATCGAGATCTCATGCATCTGAAGTCAGGGCAAGGATCAGACGATCGCTCAGGTTGGACTTTCTGCCCTGATGGCCCTTTCTTGAAGGGGGTTGGATCACGAGGTCATGGGGGTTTTCCCACGATGGGAGTTGTGAGAAGCTCCAAACTGCAAAGATTCTTCTGCAGGACAATTGAGACCTGTTGGTTGGCTCCAGGCCAACGATTCCGAGCAGGGTTCTAAGGATGGATGGCTGGGTAGCCCACCTCGCATTCCAATGGTCTCCAAGCAACAAGACAGGTTAGATCTGCTGGATGTGGGGGGCAGCCGAGGAGGCTGAGTTGAAATGGACTCTCCTGTGGATGTGTCCTAATATGTTTTTGTGTCTATGGAGACCTTGGAATGAAGCGGTGGACCTGGGGCCCTGAAGGGTTCTCCTAAACAGAGACTTTGACACAGCTCCAACGTGCATGTTTCCCATGTGTAGATGAGATTTGTTCTGATGGGTGAGTCAAGAAACAGCCATATGCTGGTATTGAAATCCAGGCCTCTGAGGAGAGATGCCTGGAAACCAAAGCAATGGATCCGATTAGTGCCTAGGGGCCTGTTCGTTCCTTTTTACCTCTGGGGACATCAGTCTACGGGACTGAGTGCAGGTAGGTGCTCAGATGGGCTCAGATTGCCCCTGTTTGTCCTGGGAAGCCACAACTATTGGGATGGCCTCAGGGACTTTGGAGGTTATCCCACTAGTAGGGTTGTGGCCATTGGAATGGGCACATACAATTCCCTTGGAGAGGGCAAGTACAGTCCTCAGGTTTGGTTCCAGGGCCCTGAGCCTGTAGGGTGTGTAGGCCAGAGCTGTTTGGACAGTTGTCTGAAAACACAAGCTCGGCTTATGTTTTGGGTCATAGGTATGGCAGGACTGATCTACAGACCATGAGGAGAACACTTCGGGATATGAAAAAAGGGCGAGTGTGAGGCTCTTGCTCAAGTTTTTGTCTCTGGATATCGTGTCACTCATGGTCGTGAAATTGCCGGGTGACATCATGGAAATGGACGAGTCTTACTCTCTGGGGGTTCGGTCCCGTCCAAAGAGTTTGGGGTCATTCTGGGGATGGAAGAAGTCCGTTTTTTTGTTGTTGTTGTCGATTTGTTCATTTTGTTTTTCAACCTAGATGTCCCACCAAATGAGGGATTCCAGAGTAGAGCCCTTGGGTGGGGCGACTGGACAACCAGAAATCTGGTTAAAAATTGGGGACTAGGGACATGTCAAGCCCATTATGACATCTAATGGTCCAGCCACTGAGAGGACTTACTAGAGGACAGGACTCACGCTGAGGTCACAATGCGTGTTTATGCTCTCGTCTCACGCAAGAATGGGCGGGGCCTCAGGGTGAATGCTGGTTTCTCCTACACTGAACGTTGGACAACATGCCAACCACAAGGTTTCTTGCCATGGATCAGGAAGAGTTCTGATTTCTGCATCACAGTCACCCGTGGGCAGTGATTGGAGATAAGTTCTAGGTTCTGAAGCCTGAAAACTGAGGTAGGGAAGAGATGATGACCTAAGGCCATGGCGGGTCTGATGTGCTCAGCGTGCGGTCAGCTGTCTGGGTGTTGGTCAGCAGGACCAGGCTCAGGTTGTGTCAGACAGTGCATTAGTGCCCAGGTTAGACTATATAATTTGGGTACATTCGAGTGCCGTGTAGGTTTATCCTCATTTAAGCTGCCTGGGCTGCTCATTAGGCAATATATTTTTTCTAGAGGGCAGGCAGAGTGCTTCATTGTCGGTCCGGAATTGCCAAACTTGAGGGCTTCGGGGCCAGAAGAGTGAGGACGGAAGTCTGAGAACACAAGCTAGACTTCGGATTCAGGGTGAGGGCACGGCAGATACCCCCTGCAGATCTGAACCAATATCTCATGCATCTGAAGTCAGGGCGAGGATCCGACGTTGGCTCAGGTTGGAGTTTCTGTGCATGACGGCCCCTTCATGAAGGGAGCGGAATCTCGAGGCCATGGAGGTTTTCCACGTTGGGAGATGTGGGATGCCCCCTTCAAGGATTCCTTCTGCGGGACAATTGAGACCTGTTGGACAGCTCCAGGACATCCCATATGGAATGACTCCAGAGCACCGTTCGAGGATGGATGCCTGGGAAGTCCGCCTCGCCTTCCAATTGTCTCCTAGCAACAAGACAGTTTAGATCTAATGGATCTGCGGGAGCAACCGGGGTGGCTGAGTTGAAATGCACTTTCCAGAGGATGGGTCCTAACGTGTGTTTGTGTCCATGAGGGCCTTGGAATGGGGAGGTGGCACCGGGACCCTGAAGTATTCTCCTAAGCTTTGGCTTAGCTCCCATGCACAAGTTTCCTTGTGGAGACGAGATTTGTTCTGATGGGTGCCTCAGGAAATCCCCTCTGCTGGTATTGAAATCCAGGCTTTTGAGGAGACATGCCTGTAAACCAAAGCAATGGATCCGATAATGGCCTCGGGTCCTGTCTGGTTCAATCTTCTTGGTATGAGTGGAGGTAGATGAGTGGAGGTAGATGCTCAGCCGGTATCAACTGCCCTTTTTTGTCCCGGGCGACCTACACTATTGGGATGGCCCCAGGGATTTTGGAGGGTTATCCTAATTTGTACGATTTTTGACAATGGAATGGGCAGAATTCCCATGGATTGGGTGGGGGCAGTCCTAATGTGTGACTCCAGGGGCCCCAGCCTGGAGGGAGTGTGGCTCAGGACTTTGAGGACAGAAGACTGAAAACACAAACTCAGCTTAAGTTTGGGGACGTAGGTATGGCACGCCCGATCTACAATCCATGAGAAGAACTCTTCAGGATATGAAGAATGAGCGAGTCTGAGGCGCTTGCTCAAGCTTTTGTCTCTGGATTTTGTTTCAGCGATGGCCGTGGAATGTTGGGGAGGTCTCTTGGGCCATGGACGAATCTTCCTCTCTTTCGATTTGGCCCGATCCCAATTGTTTTTCGTCAATCTGTGGGATGGGAGGACTCCTTTCAGGTTTGTTACCTCAGGTGTCCCACCAAAAGAGGAATTCCAAAGCAGAGCCCTGGGGAAGAGTGAAGGGACAACCCGAACTATGGTTAAAAATTGCGGCCTAGGGGCATGACAAGCCCAATATGCTGTCTCTTCATATAGGCCCTGAGAGGCCTTACCTGAGAACTGGGCTCAGGCTGAGGGTCACAATGTGTGTTTGTGACCAATGTGGCCCGCAAGCATGGGCTGGGCCTCATGGGCCACGCTTGTTTCAACTACACTGAACGTTGGACAACATGCCAAACACAAGGTTTCTTGCCATGGGGAAAGAGTTCTGATTTCTGCATCATTTTCAACCCTGGGCAGTGTTTGGAGATAAGGTCTAGGTTCTGGTGCCTGAAAACCGCAGTTGGGAAGAGATGACGACCTAAGGCCATGGCGGGTCCGATGTGCTCAGTGTGCGGCCAGCTGTCTGGGTGGGACCAGGAGGTCCAGGCTCAGGCTGGGTCAGAAGGGGAAATAGTGCCCAGGCCAGCCTATATGTTTGGGGTACAGTCGAATGGCGTGCAGGTTGATCCTCATTTGCGGTTTCGGGGTAGCCCTGAGGGCAATGTTTGACTTCTGTAGGGCAGGCAGAGTGTGGCATTGTAGTTCTGGATTGCCGAACTGGAGGGCTTGTGGGCCAGTAGTCTGAGGACGGAGTCTGAGAACCCAAGCTAGGCCTAGGTTTCTGGGTGAGGATATGGCAGGCACAATCTACAGACCTCAATCGAGATCTCGTGCATCTGAAGTCAGGGCAAGGATCAGACGATCGCTCAGGTTGGACTTTCTGCCCTGATGGCCCTTTCTTGAAGGGGGTTGGATCACGAGGTCATGGGGGTTTTCCCACGATGGGAGTTGTGAGAAGCTCCAAACTGCAAAGATTCTTCTGCAGGACAATTGAGACCTGTTGGTTGGCTCCAGGCCAACGATTCCGAGCAGGGTTCTAAGGATGGATGGCTGGGTAGCCCACCTCGCATTCCAATGGTCTCCAAGCAACAAGACAGGTTAGATCTGCTGGATGTGGGGGGCAACCGAGGAGGCTGAGTTGAAATGGACTCTCCTGTGGATGTGTCCTAATATGTTTTTGTGTCTATGGAGACCTTGGAATGAAGCGGTGGCCCTGGGGCCCTGAAGGGTTCTCCTAAATAGAGACTTTGACACAGCTCCAACGTGCATGTTTCCCATGTGTAGATGAGATTTGTTCTGATGGGTGAGTCAAGAAACAGCCATATGCTGGTATTGAAATCCAGGCCTCTGAGGAGAGATGCCTGGAAACCAAAGCAATGGATCCGATTAGTGCCTAGGGGCCTGTTCGTTCCTTTTTACCTCTGGGGACATCAGTCTACGGGACTGAGTGCAGGTAGGTGCTCAGATGGGCTCAGATTGCCCCTGTTTGTCCTGGGAAGCCACAACTATTGGGATGGCCTCAGGGACTTTGGAGGTTATCCTACTAGTAGGGTTGTGGCCATTGGAATGGGCACATACAATTCCCTTGGAGAGGGCAAGTACAGTCCTCAGGTTTGGTTCCAGGGCCCTGAGCCTGTAGGGTGTGTAGGCCAGAGCTGTTTGGACAGTTGTCTGAAAACACAAACTCGGCTTATGTTTTGGGTCATAGGTATGGCAGGACTGATCTACAGTCCATGAGGAGAACACTTCGGGATATGAAAAAAGGGCGAGTGTGAGGCTCTTGCTCAAGTTTTTGTCTCTGGATATCGTGTCACTCATGGTCGTGAAATTGCCGGGTGACATCATGGAAATGGAAGAGTCTTACTCTCTGGGGGTTCGGTCCCGTCCAAAGAGTTTGGGGTCACTCTGGGGATGGAAGAAGTCCGTTTTTTTGTTGTTGTTGTCGATTTGTTCATTTTGTTTTTCAACCTCAGATGTCCCACCAAATGAGGGATTCCAGAGTAGAGCCCTTGGGTGGGGCGACTGGACAACCAGAAATCTGGTTAAAAATTGGGGACTAGCGACATGTCAAGCCCATTATGACATCTAATGGTCCAGCCACTGAGAGGACTTACTAGAGAACAGGACTCACGCTGAGGTCACAATGCGTGTTTATGCTCTGGTCGCACTCAAGAATGGGCGGGGCGTCAGGTGAATGCTGGTTTCTCCTTCACTGAACGTTGGACAACATGCCAACCACAAGGTTTCTTGCCATGGGTCAGGAAGAGTTCTGATTTCTGCATCACAGTCACCCGTGGGCAGTGATTGGAGATAAGGTCTAGGTTCTGAAGCCTGAAAACTGAGGTAGGGAAGAGATGATGACCTAAGGCCATGGCGGGTCTGATGTGCTCAGCGTGCGGTCAGCTGTCTGGGTGTTGGTCAGCAGGTCCGGGCACAGGTTGTGTCAGACAGTGCATTAGTGCCCAGGTTAGACTATATAATTTGGGTACATTCGAGTGCCGTGTAGGTTTATCCTCATTTAAGCTGCCTGGGCTGCTCATTAGGCAATATATTTTTTCTAGAGGGCAGGCAGAGTGCTTCATTGTCGGTCCGGAATTGCCAAACTTGAGGGCTTCGGGGCCAGGAGAGTGAGGACGGAAGTCTGAGAACACAAGCTAGACTTCGGATTCAGGGTGAGGGCACGGCAGGTACCCCCTGCAGATCTGAACCAATATCTCATGCATCTGAAGTCAGGGCGAGG
Source organism: Mustela nivalis (assembly GCF_964662115.1). Classification (NCBI taxonomy): domain Eukaryota; kingdom Metazoa; phylum Chordata; class Mammalia; order Carnivora; family Mustelidae; genus Mustela; species Mustela nivalis. The sequence goes on along the minus strand of NW_028136494.1, from coordinate 817,782 downwards.
ATCCGACGTTGGCTCAGGTTGGAGTTTCTGTGCATGACGGCCCCTTCATGAAGGGAGCGGAATCTCGAGGCCATGGAGGTTTTCCACGTTGGGAGATGTGGGATGCCCCCTTCAAGGATTCCTTCTGTGGGACAATTGAGACCTGTTGGACAGCTCCAGGACATCCCATATGGAATGACTCCAGAGCACCGTTCCAGGATGGATGCCTGGGAAGTCCGCCTCGCCTTCCAATTGTCTCCTAGCAACAAGACAGTTTAGATCTAATGGATCTGCGGGAGCAACCGGGGTGGCTGAGTTGAAATGCACTTTCTAGAGGATGGGTCCTAACGTGTGTTTGTGTCCATGAGGGCCTTGGAATGGGGAGGTGGCACCGGGACCCTGAAGTATTCTCCTAAGCTTTGGCTTAGCTCCCATGCACAAGTTTCCTTGTGGAGACGAGATTTGTTCTGATGGGTGCATCAGGAAATCCCCTCTGCTGGTATTGGAATCCAGACTTTTGAGGAGACATGCCTGTAAACCAAAGCAATGGATCCGATAATGGCCTCGGGTCCTGTCTGGTTCAATCTTCTTGGTATGAGTGGAGGTAGATGAGTGGAGGTAGATGTCAGCCGGTATCAACTGCCCTTTTTTGTCCCGGGCGACCTACACTATTGGGATGGCCCCAGGGACTTTGGAGGGTTCTCCTAATTTGTACGATTTTTGACAATGGAATGGGCAGAATTCCCATGGATTGGGTGGGGGCAGTCCTAATGTGTGGCTCCAGGGGCCCCAGCCTGGAGGGAGTGTGGCTCAGGACATTGAGGACAGAAGACTGAAAACACAAACTCAGCTTAAGTGTGGGGACGTAGGTATGGCACGCCCGATCTACAAACCATGAGAAGAACTCTTCAGGATATGAAGAATGAGCGAGTCTGAGGCGCTTGCTCAGGCTTTTGTCTCTGGATTTTGTTTCAGCGATGGCCGTGGAATGTTGGTGAGGTCTCATGGGCCATGGACGAATCTTCCTCTCTGTGGATTTGGCCTGATCCCAATTGTTTTTCGTCAATCTGTGGGATGGGATGACTCCTTTCAGTTTTGTTACCTCAGGTGTCCCACCAAAAGAGGAATTCCAAAGCAGAGCCCTGGGGAAGAGTGAAGTGACAACCCGAAATATGGTTAAAAATTGCGGCCTAGGGGCATGGCAAGCCCAATATGCTGTCTCTGCATCCAGCCACTGAGAGGCCTTACCTGAGGACTGGGCTCAGGCTGAGGGTCACAATGTGTGTTTGTGACCAATGTGGCCTGCAAGCATGGGCGGGGCCTCATGGGCCACACTGGTTTCAACTACACTGAACGTTGGACAACATGCCAACCACAAGGTTTCTTGCCATGGGAAAAGAGTTCTGATTTATGCATCATTTTCAAACCAGGGCAGTGATTGGAGATTAGGTCTAGGTTCTCAAGCCTGGAAACCAATGTTGAGATGAGATGACGACCTAAGGCCTTAGCGGTTTTAATGTGCTCAGTGTGCTGCCAGCTGTCTGGGTGGGGCCAGGAGGTCCAGGCTCAGGCTGGGTCAGAAAGGGCAATTTTGCCCAGGTCAGCCTACACATTTGGGGTACAGCCGAATGGCGTGCAAGTTGATCCTCATTTGGGGATTTTGGGTTGCCCCAGTAGGCAAGGTTTTTCTTCTGGGGGGCAGGCAGAGTGCAGCATTGTAGTTCTGGTTTGCCAAACTGGAGGGCTTGTGGGCCAGTAGTCTGAGGACGGAAGTCTGAGAACCCAAGCTAGGCCTAGGTTTCTGGGTGAGGATATGGCAGGCACAATCTACAGACCTCAATCGAGACCTCGTGCAGCTGAAGTCAGGGCAAAGGTCAGATGATCGCTCCTGTTGGACTTTCTGTCCCTGATGGCCCCTTCTTGAAGGGGGGGTTGGATCACGAGGCCATGGGTGTTTTCCCATGATGGGAATTGTGAGAAGCTCCCAACTGCAAAGATTCTTCTGCAGGACAATTGAGACCTGTTGGTTGGCTCCAGGCCAACGATTCCGAGCAGGGTTCTAAGGATGGATGGCTGGGTAGCCCACCTCGCATTCCAATGGTCTCCAAGCAACAAGACAGGTTATATCTGCTGGATGTGGGGGAGCAACCGAGGAGGCTGAGTTGAAATGGACTCTCCTGTGGATGTGTCCTAATATGTTTTTGTGTCTATGGAGACCTTGGAATGAAGCGGTGGCCCTGGGGCCCTGAAGGGTTCTCCTAAACAGAGGCTTTGACACAGCTCCAACGTGCATGTTTCCCATGTGTAGATGAGATTTGTTCTGATGGTTGAGTCAAGAAACAGCCATATGCTGGTATTGAAATCCAGGCCTCTGAGGAGAGATGCCTGGAAACCAAAGCAATGGATCCGATTAGTGCCTAGGGGCCTGTTCGTTCCTTTTTACCTCTGTGGACATCAGTCTACAGGTCTGCGTGCATGTAGGTGCTCAGATGGGTTCAGATTACCCCTGTTTGTTCTGGGAAGCCACAACTATTGAGATGGCCTCAGGGACTTTGGAGGTTTATACTTTTAGTAGGGCTTTGGCTATTGGAATGGGCACATACAATTCTCTTGTAGAGGGCAAGTACAGTCCTCAGGTTTGGGTCCAGGGGCCTGAGCCTGTAGGGTGTGTAGGCCAGAGCTGTTTGGTCAGTTGTCTGAAAACACAAACTCGGCTTATGTTTCGGGTCATAGGTATGGCAGGACTGATCTACAGACCATGAGGAGAAGTCTTCGCGATATGAAAAGAGGGCGAGTGTGAGGCTCTTGCTCAAGTTTTTGTATCTGGATATCGTGTCACTCTTGGTCGTGAAATTTCCGGGTGACTCAATGGGAAAGGGACGAGTCTTACTCTCTGGTATTTCGGCCCCGTCGAAAGAGTTTGGGGTCATTCTGGGGATGAAAGAAGTCCGTTTTGTTGTTGTTGTTGTTTTGTTTTGTTTTGTTTTTCAACCTCCGATGTCCCACCAAATGAGGGATTCCAGAGTAGAGCCCTGGGGAGTGGCGACTGGACAACCAGAAATCTGGTTAAAAATTGGGGCCTAGGGAAATGTCAAGCCCATTATGATATCTAATGATCCAGCCACTGAGAGTACTTACTAGAGGACAGGACTCAGCTGAGGTCACAATGCGTGTTTATGCTCTCGTCGCACTCAAGAATGGGCGGGGCCTCAGGGTGAATGCTGTTTTCTCCTACACTGAACGTTGGACAACATGCCAACCGCAAGGTTTCTTGCCATGGGTAAGGAGGAGTTCTGATTTCTGCATCACACTCACCCCTGAACATGGATTGGAGATAAGGACTCGGCCCCGAAGCCTGAAAACTGAGGTAGGGAAGAGATGATGACCTAAGGCCATGGCCGGACTGATGTGCTCAGTGTGCGGTCAGCTCTCTGGGTGTTGGTCAAGAGGTCCGGGCTCAGGTTGTGTCAGACAGTGCATTCGTGCCCAGGTTAGACTATATAATTTGGGTACATTCGAGTGCCGTGTATGTTGATCCTCATTTAAGCTGCCTGGGCAGCTCATTAGGCAATATATTTGTTCTAGAGGGTAGGCAGAGTGCTTCATTGTTGGTCCGGAATTGCCAAACTTGAGGGCTTGGGGTCCAGGAGAGTGAGAACGGAAGTCTGAGAACAAAAGCTAGACTTCGGATTCAGGGTGAGGGCACGGCAGGTACCCCCTGCAGATCTGAACCAATATCTCATGCATCTGAAGTCAGGCTGAGGATCAGACTTTGGCTGAGGCTGGAGTATGTGTCCATGATGGCACCTTCATGAAGCGGGGGCCTCATGAGGTCAAGGAAGTTTTCCCACGCTGAGTTTGGAGGTTGCCCCAAACCACAAGGTTTCTTCTGCGGGATATTCGTGTCCTGTTGCATGGCTCCAGGACATACCCTACGGAAGGACTGTAGAGCGGTTTTCGAAGGATGGATCCCTGTACAGCATGCCTCGGTTTCCCATTGACCATGAGCGACAAGATATGTTTGATCTCCTGCCTCTGGGGCACGCTACCCAGTGGGCTTAGTTGAATGGCCTCTCCCGAGGATGGGTCATAATGTGCGTTTGGGTCCATGAAGACCTTGTAATGTGCTGGTTGTTCAGTGGCCCTGCGGAACTCTCCTACCTGAAGGGTTTGATACATCCCCAGTAAGAAAGCTCCCCATGTGGAGACAAGAGAGGTTTTGGTGGTGCCTCAGAAAAGCCCCGTGTGCTGGTCTACGAAAACAGTCCTCTGAGGACGGACACATGGAAACCAAAGCTAAGGTTTATATTAGGGCCTGGGGGCCTGTCCATTTCAAACTTCTGTCTCTGGGGACAATGTCTGAGAGTCTAAGTGGAGATAGTTGCACCGCTCGTGTCAGAGAGCCCCTCTTAGTCCAGGGTGGCCTACACTATTGATGGCCTCAGGGGCCTTGGGGCTTTTCCCTAACCTGTGGGGTTGTGGTCAATGGATTGGGCACACTTTCCTTGGAGAGGGCAGGCACAATCTTTCGCTGTGGCACCAGAAGTCCTAGCCTGTAGGTTGTGTGGGTCCAGGCTGTGGACACAGAAGTCTGAAAATACAAACTCAGCTCATGAGTGGCGCCTAGGGTATGGCAGGCCGGATGTACAGCCCGAGAGGGAGCTCCTGGGCCTCTGAAACAAGGGCGAGTGGGAGGCGTTCCTTCAGGCTTTTGTCTCTGGATGTTGTGTCCGGGATAGCCGTGGATAGGAGGGGTGGCCTCAGGGACTGTGGATGAGTATCTCTCTCTGGGGATTTGTCCCAGGTCCCAAGAGTTTGGGGTCATTTTGTTGAAAGGGTGGAGTCGTGTTTTCTGGCTCATGTGTCTCTCCAGGAAAGGGATTCCAGACCAGAGACCCAGGTATGGGCTGGTCGACTGGTAAAATCAATCACTGGTGAGGATTGGGTGCATAGGTGCTTGGCAAGTCAATATGCGGGCTCTTGGTCCAGGCCCTGACAGGCCTTTCTTTGACATGGGGCTCATGCTGAGGGACACTGTTTGAATTTGTGCCCAAGCAGCACTCACGTTTGGGCGTGGCATCAGGGGCCATGAAGGTTTCTCCCACCCTGAAGGTGTGACTCCATGCCAAGAGCAAGCTTTATAGCCATGGGGAAGGAAGAGTTCTGTTTTTTGCATGCGATACCCAGCTGTATGGAGAATTGATATAATATCTAGGTTCAGATATCTGAAAACCAAGGTTAGGAAGAGGTGACGGCATATGACCATGGCGTGTCCGAGTGCGGGGTGTGCGGCCAGCTGTCTCCTTGTCTGTCTGGACGTCTGGCTTCAGGCTGTGTCAGACAGAGCATGAGTGCCCAGTGCAGCCTCTCCAGTTCGGGTACCGTTGAGGCCCGAGCAGGTTGATCCTCATCTGGGTTTTCTGGATAGCCCCACAAGGAAACGTTTTTCTTCCGTTGGGTAGACACTGGGCCTGGTTGTGGTTCTGGAGTTCCTAGTCCGGAGGGCTTGTTTGCCAGGAGTGTGAGGAAGGAAGTCTGAAAAAACAAGCTAGCGTGAGGTTTGGGATCGAAGGCATGGCAGGCCCTCTCTGCAGAGGCTGAATCGAGATCTCCTGCTCTGAGGTCATGTCAACTATGAGACGAGCCTAAGGCTAGAGTTTTTATCCAACATGGCCTCTTCCTGAAGGGTGTGGGGGCGTCATGAGGCCAGGGAGGTTTGCCTACGATGGGATTTGTGAACTACTCCAAACCTCAAGGTTTCCTTCTGCACGACTGTCGAGTCCTATTGGATGGTTCCAGGAGGCCCCATATGGAAAGACTCGAGAGCAGGTGTCTAAGCATGGATGCCTGGGAACGCCACCTCATATTCCCACTCTTTAGTCAGGACAAGGCCGGCTCAATCTGTGGCCTCCTGGGTGAGCTACCCAGAGGGGAGAGTTGAAATGGACTCTCCTGAAGATGAGTCCTACTGTGGCTTGGTGGCCTGGGAGACCTTGGAATGTGGAGGTGGCTCAGGGACTCTGCAGGATTCTCCAACCTGAGGTGTTTGACACGGCTCCAACAAGGAAGCTTCCCATGTGGAGTCAAGAGGAGTTCTGTTCAGTGCCTCAGGAAAGCCCCATATCCTGTTCTTCGAACCAAAGCCTCTGAGGAGTGACACCTGGAAACCAAAGCAAGAGTTGAGATTAGGGCCTAAGGGCCTGGCCGGCTCAACCTTCTATCTCTGTTGACATCTGTGTGCATGCCTTCGTGGAGGTAGCTGCTCAGCTTGTGTCCGAATGCCCCTGTGTGTCCAGGGAGGCTCCCAGTAGTGGGATGTCCTTGAGGTTTCTCATATTCTGGAGTTGTGTGGCCAAAGGAATGGACACAGTTTTCCAGGAGAGAGCAGGCACGGTCATATGGTATGGCTCCAGAGGACCCAGCCTAGAGGCTGTGTTTGCCAGTGCTGTGGGGACAGATGTCTGAAAAAGCAAACTTGGCTCAGCTAGGGGCCAAGGTAATGGCAGGCCTGATCTCCAGTCCGTGAGGGGAGATCCTCTGGATATCAAAGGAGGGCAAGTGGGATGCAGTCGCTCAGGATTTGTCTCTGGTTGTTGCGTTCACAGTGGCCGTTCAGGGTAGGGGTTGCTTCAGGGGCCGAGGAAGAGCCTTCCTCTCGGGGGATTGTCCAAGCTCCCAAGTGTTTTGGTTCATTCTGTGGGAAGGAAAGAGTACTGTATTCTGCCTCAGGGGACCCCCCAGGAGAGGGACTCTAGAGCACAGCAGTGGCTTCCCTCAACTGGAATACACACCATCTAGTTAGTCCTGGGTGCCTATGGGCATGGCAAGCCACATATGCGGGCTCTTGGTCCAGTCACTGAGAGGCGTTACTTGAATAAGGTACTCATGCTGAGGGTCACAATGTGTGTTTGTGCCCAAGGCGGCCCTCACGCATGGGCGTGGCCTCATGGGTCATGCCGTTTTCTCCTACACTGAATGTTTGACTCACTGCCAGCAGCAAGGTTTCTTGCCATGGGGAAGGAGGGGTTCTGACTTGTGCATCAGGTTCCCCCGTGTGCAGGAATTGGAGATAAGGTCCAGGTTCCGATGACTGAAAACCCAGGTTGGGAATGGATGGTGGCCTAAGGCAGTGGCTGGTCCAATGTGCTGGGTGTGCAGCCAGGTGTGTTGGTGTCTGTTGGAAGGTCTGGGCTCAGGCAATTTGCGACAGAGCATCAGTGTTTAAGGTAGCCTATGCAATTGGGGTGTTGCCGAGGGCCAAGCTGTTTGGTCCTCATTTGGGGTTCTGGGCAGCACCATAGACAATGTTTTTCTCCTGGAAGGCAGGCAGAGTGCTTCATTGTGGCCCCAGAATTTCCAGGAGGGTGGGTTTGTGGGCCCAGAATGTGAGGACAGAAGTCTGAAAACACAAGCTAGGGTGAGGAATGGAGCCAAGGGCAGAGCAGGCCCACTCTGCAGAGGCTGAATCCAAATCTCCTGCATCTGAAGTCAGGCTGAGGATCAGACGTTGGCTGAGGCTGGAGTTTTTGGCCATGATGGCACCTTCATGAAGCGGGGGCCTCATGAGGCCAAGAAAGTTTTCCCACGCTGAGTTTGGAGGTTACCCCAACCACAAGGTTTCCTTCCGCGGGACATTCGAGTCCTGTTGCATGGCTCCAGGACATAGGATACGGAAGGACTGTAGAGCAGGGTTCGAAGGATGGATCCCTGTACAGCATGCCTCGCATTCCCATTGGCCATTAGCCACAAGATATGTTTGATCTGCTGCCTCTGGGTCACGCTACCCAGGGGGCTGAGTTGAAATGGCCTCTCCTGAGGATGCGTCATAATGTGCGTTTGAGTCCATGGAGACCTTGGAATGTGCTGGTTGTTCTGTGGCCCTGCGGAACTCTCCTACCTGAATGGTTTGATACATCCCTAGTATGTAAGCTTCCCATGAGAAGACGAGAGAGGTTTGGTTTGGTGCCTCAGAAAAGCTCCGTGTGCTGGTCTACGAAAACAGTCCTCTGAGGACGGACACATGGAAACCAAAGCTAAGGTTCAGATTAGGGCCTGGGGGCCTGTCCATTTCAACCTTCTGTCTCTGGGGACACTGTTTGAGAGTCTAAGTGGAGATAGATGCTCCGCTGGTGTCAGAGAGCCCTTCTTAGTCCAGGGTGGCCTACACTATTGATGGCCTCAGGGGCCTTGGAGCTTTTCCCTAACCTGTAGGGTTGTGGTCAATGGATTGGGCACAATTTCCTTGGAGAGGGCAGGCACAATCTTTCGCTGTGTCTCCAGAGGCCCTAGCCTGGAGGTTTTGTGGGTCCAGGCTGTGAACACAAAAGTCTGAAAACACAAACTCAGCTCATGAGTGGCGCCTAGGGTATGGCAGGCCGGATGTACAGCCCGAGAGGGAGCTCCTGGGCCTCTGAAACAAGGGCGAATGGGAGGCGTTCCTTCAGGCTTTTGTCTCTGGATGTTGTGTCCGGGATAGCCGTGGATTGGAAAGGTGGCCTCAGGGACTATGGACGACTATCCCTCTCTGGGGATTTGTCCCAGCTCCCAAGAGTTTGGGGTCATTTTCTGGTAAGGGTGGAGTCATGTTTTCTGACTCATGTGTCTCTCCAAGAAAGGGATTCCAGAGCAGAGCCCCAGGTACGGGCTGGGCGACTGGTAAACTCAAACACTGGTGAGGATTGTGTGTATGGGGGCTTGGAAAGCAAACATGAGCGGGGCCTCATGGGCCACACTGGTTTCAACTAAACTTAACATTGGACAACATGCCAACCACAAGGTTTCTTGCCCTGGGGAAGGAATTCTGATTTCTGCATTAGGTTCAGACCTGGGCATTGAATAGAGATAAGGTCTAGGTTCTGAAGCCTGAAAACCGAGGTGGAAAGAGATGACGTCCTAAGGCCTTGGCGGCTCGATGTGCTCAGTGTGCGGCCAGCTGTCTTGGTGCGGCCAGGAGGTCTAGACTCAGGCTGTGTCAGAAAGGGCATTAGTGCCCTGGTCAGCCTATGTATTTGGGGTACAGCCAAGGTAGGCGCAGGCTGATCCTCACTTGGGGTTACTTGGTAGCCCCAGAGGGCAATGTTTTTCTTCTGGAGGGCAGGCAGAGTGCTGCTTTGTAGTTCTGGATTGCCAAAATGGAGGTCTTCTGGGTCAGTAGTCTGAGGACAGAAGTCTGAGAACACTAGCTAGGCTTCGGTTTCTGGGTGAGGACATGGCAGGCACAATCTACAGAACTGAATAGAGATCTCGTGCATCTGAAGTCAGGGCGAGGATCAGACGATCGCTCAGGTTGGAGTTTCTGACCCTGATAGCCCCTTCATAAAGGGGGGCATCACGAGGCAATGGCGGTTTTCCCACAATGGGAATTGTGAGAAGCTCCAAACTGCAAAGTGTCTTCTGCAGGACAATTGAGACCTGTTGTTGGCTCCAAGCCAATGATTCTGAGCAGGGTTCTAAGGATGGATGGCTGGGTAGCCCACCTCTCATTCCAATTGTCACCTAGCAACAAGACAGGTTAGTTCTGCTGGATCTAGGGGAGAAACCGAGGAGGCTGAGTTGAAATGGACTCTCCTGTGGATGGGTCCTAATGTGCTTTTGTGTCTATGGACACCTTGGAAAGAGCGGTGGCACTGGGGCCCTGAAGGGTTCTCCTAAACAGAGCCTTTGAAAACAGCTCCAACGTGCAAGTCTCCCATGTGTAGATGAGATGTTTTCTGATGGGTGAGTCAAGAAACAGCCATATGCTGGTTTTGAAATCCAGGCCTCTGAGGAGAGATGCCTGGAAACCAAAGCAATGGATATGATTAGTGACTAGGGGCCTGTTCTTTCCTTTTTACCTCTGGGGACATCTGTCTATGAGTCTGAGTACAGGTAGGTGCTCAGATGGGCTCAGATTGCCCCTGTTTTACCTGGGAAGCCACCACTAATGAGATGGATCAGGGACTTGGGAGGTTTATCCTATTAGAAGGAATGTGGCCATTGGAATGGGCACACACAATTCCCTTGGAGAGGGCAAGTACAGTCCTCAGGTTTGGCTCCAGGGGCCTGAGACTGTAGGTTGTGTAGGCCAGGACTGTTTGGACAGTTGTCTGAAAACACAAACGTGGCTTATGTTTCAGGTCATAGGTATGGCAGGACTTATATACAGACCATGAGGAGAACATTTCGGGATTTGAGAAAAGGGCGAGTGTGAGGCTCTTGCTCAAGTTTTTGTCTCTGGATATCTTGTCACTCATGGTCGTGAAATTTTTGGGTGACTTCATGCGAAATGGACGAGTCTTCTTCCCTGGTGGTTTGGCCCAGTCCAAAGCGTTTGGGGTCACTCTGTGGGATAGAAGAAGTCCGTTTATTTTTTTTTTTGATGTTGTTTTCTTTTTAACCTCAGGTGTCCCACCAAATGAGGAATTCCAGAGTAGATCCCTGGGGGGGGGGTTGACTGGACAATCAGAAATCTGGTTAAAAATTGGGGACTAGGGACATATCAAGCCCATTATGACATCTAATGGTCCAGTCACTGAGAGGACTTACTAGAGGACAGGACTCATGCTGAGGGTCACAATGCGTGTTTATGCCCTTGTCGCACTCAAGAATGGGCGGGGCCTCAGGGTGAATGCTGGTTTCTTCTACACTGAACGTTCGACGACGTGCCAACCACAAGGTTTCTTACCATGTGTAAGGAGGTGTTCTGATTTCTGCATCACACTCACCCCTGGGCAGTGATTGGAGATAATGTCTCGTTTCTGAGGCCTGAAAACTGAGGTAGGGAAGAGAGGATGACCTACGGCCTTGGCGGGCCTTATGTGCTCAGTTTGCGGTCTGCTTTCTGGGAGTTGGTCGGGAGGTCCGGGCTCAGGTTGTGTCTGACAGTGCATTAGTTCCCAGGTTAGACTATATAATTTGGGTGAAGTCGAGTGCTGTGGAGGTTTATCCTCATTGAAGGTGCCTGGGCAGCTCATGAGGCAATAATTTTTTTCTAGAGGGCAGGCAGAGTGCTGCATTGTGGGTCCGGAATTGCCAAACTTGAAGGCATCGGGGCCAGGAGTGTGAGGACGGCAGTCTGAGAAGACTAGCTAGACTTGGTTTCAGGGCTAGGGCACTGCAGGTACCCCCTGCAGGTCTGAACCAATACTCATGCATCTGAAGTCAGGGCGAGGATCAGACGTTGGCTCAGGTTGGAGTTTCCGCGCATGATGGCCGCTTCATGAAGGGAGCGGAATCTCGAGGCCATTGAGGTTTTCCCACGTTGGGAGTTGTGGGATGCCACCTTCAAGGATTCCTTCTGCGGGACAATTGAGGCCTGTTGGACAGCTCCAGGACATCCGATATGGAATGACTCCAGAGCACCGTTCGAGTTGGATGCCTGGGAAGCCCGCCTCGCATTCCAATTGTCTCCTAGCAACAAGACAGTTTAGATCTGATGGCTCTGCCGAGCAACCGGGGTGGCTGAGTTGAAATGGACTTTCCTGAGGATGGGTCCTAATGTGTTTTTGTGTCCATGATGGCCCTGGAATGGGGCGGTGGCACCGGGACCCTGAAGTACTCTCCTATGCTTTGGACATGGCTCCCATGCATAGGTTTCCTTGTGGAGACGAGATGAGTTCTGCTGGGTGCCTCAGCAAAACCCGTATGCTCGTATTGGAATCAGGCTTTTGAGGAGACATGCCTGTAAAACAAGGCAATGGATCCTATTATGGCCTAGTGTCCTGTCTGGTTCAATCTTCTCCTCTGGGGACATCCATTTATGGTATGAGTGGAGGTAGATTATCAGCTGGTGTCAGACAGCCCTTGTTAGTTCCGGGCGACCTACGCTATTGGGATGGCCTCAGGGTCTTTGGAGGTTTCTCCTAATTTGTACGATTTTGGACAATGGAATGGGCAGAATTCCCATGGATTGGTAGGCACAGTCCTAATGTGTGGCTCCAGGGGCCCCAGCCTAGAGGATGTGTGGCCCAGGACTTTGAGGACAGAAGTCTGAAAACACAAACTCAGCCTAGTTTTGGGGACATAGGTATGGCAGGCCCGATCTACAAACCATGAGAAGAACTCTTCAGGATATGTAGAAAGTGCGAGTCTGAGGTGTTTGCTCAGGTTTGTGTCTCTGGATTTTGTATCAGCGATGGCACAATCTACAGACCTGAATCGAGATATCGTGCATCTGAAGTCAGGGCGAGGATCAGACGATCGCTCAAGTTGCTGTTTCTGTCCCTGATGGGCCCTTCACGAAGGGGCGGCATCACGAGGCCATGGGGATTTTCCCACGATGGAATTTGTGAGAAGCTCCAAACTGCAAAGTGTCTTCTGCAGGACAATTGAGACCTGTTGTTTGGCTCCAGGCCAATGATTCTGAGCAGGGTTCTAAGGATGAATGGCTGGGTAGCCCACCTCACATTCCAGTTGTCTCCTAGAAACAAGATAGGTTAGATCTGCTGGATCTGGGGGAGCAACCGAGGAGGCTGAGTTGAAATGGACTCCCCTATGGATGGGTCCTAATGTGCTTTTGTTTCTATGGAGACCTTGGAATGTAGCCGTGGCTCTGGGGCCCTGAAGGGTTCTCCTAAACAGAGGCTTTGACACAGCTCCAACGTGCAAGTTTCCCATGTTTAGATGAGATATTTTCTGATGGGTGAGTCAAGAAACAGCCATATGCTGGTTTTGAAATCCAGGCCTCTGAGGAGAGATGCCTGGAAACCAAAGCAATGGATATGATTAGTGCCTAGGGGCCTGTTCTTTCCTTTTTACCTCTGGGGACATCTGTCTATGGGTCTGAGTACAGGTAGGTGCTCAGAAGGGATCAGATTGCCCCTGTTTTACCTGGGAAGCCACCAATAATGAGATGGATCAGGGAATTTGGATGTTTATCCTATCAGAAGGGATGTGGCCATTGGAATGGGCACACACAATTCCCTTGGAGAGCGCAAGTACAGTCCTCAGGTTTGCCTCCAGGGGCCTGAGCCTGTAGGTTGAGTAGGCCAGGGCTGTTTGGACAGTTGTCTGAAAACACAAACTTGGATTATGTTTCAGGTCATAGGTATGGCAGGACTTATCTACAGACCATGAAGAGAACTTTTTGGGATTTGAGAAAAGGGCGAGTGTGAGGCTCTTGCTCAAGTTTTTGTCTCTGGATATCATGTCACTCATGGTCGTGAAATTTCTGGGTGACTTCATGGGAAATGGACGAGTCTTACTCCCTGGTGGTTTGGCCCAGTCCAAAGCGTTTGGGGTCACTCTGTTTAATGGAAGAAGTCCGTTTTTTTTTTTTTTGATGTTGTTTTGTTTTTAACCTCAGGTGTCCCACCAAATGAGGGATTCCAGAGTAAAGCCCTAGGCGGGGGTGACTGGACAATCAGAAATCTGGTTAAAAATTGGGGCCTAGTGTCATACCAAACCCATTATGACAACTAATGGTCCAGTCACTGAGAGGACTTACTAGAAGAAAGTACCCATGCTGAGGGTCACAATGCGTGTTTATACCCTTGTCACACTCAAGAATGGCAGGGGCCTCAGGGTGAATGCTGGTTTCTCCTACACTGAACGTTGGACGACGTGCCAACCACAAGGTTTCTTACCATGTGTAAGGAGGTGTTCTGATTTCTGCATCACACTCACCCCTGGGCAGTGATTGGAGATAATGTCTCGGTTCTGAGGCCTGAACACTGAGGTAGCGAAGAGATGATGACCTAAGGCCATGGTGGGTCTTATGTGCTCAGTGTGCGGTCTGCTTTCCGGGTGTTGATCAGGAGGTCCGGGCTCAGGTTTTGTCCGACAGTGCATTAGTGCTCAGGTTAGACTATATAATTTGGGTGAAGTAGAGTGCTGTGGAGGTTTATCCTCATTGAAGGTGCCTGGGCAGCTCATGAGGCAATAATTTTTTTCTAGAGGGCAGGCAGATTGCTGCATTGTGGGTCCGGAATTGCCAAACTTGAAGGCTTCGGGGCCAGGAGTGTGAGGACGGAAGTCTGAGAAGACAAGCTAGACTTGGGTTTCAGGGCGAGGACACGGCAGGTACCCCCTGCAGATCTGAACCAATACTCATGCATCTGAATTCAGGGCGAGGATCAGACATTGGCTCACTTTGGAGTTTCCGTGCATGACGGCCGCTTCATGAAGGGAGCGGAATCTCGAGGCCATTGAGGTTTTCCCACGTTGGGAGTTGTGGGATGCCCCCTTCAAGGATTCCTTCTGCGGGACAATTGAGACGTGTTGGACAGCTCCAGGACATCCGATATGGAATGACTCCAGAGCACCGTTCGAGTTGGATGCCTGGGAAGCCCGCATCGCATTCCAATTGTCTCCTAGCAACAAGACAGTTTAGATCTGATGGCTCTGCGGGAGCAACCGGGGTGGCTGAGTTGAAATGGACTTTCCTGAGGATGGGCCCTAGTGGGTTTTTGTGTCCATGAGGGCCTTGGAATGGGGCGGTGGCACCGGGACCCTGAAGTACTCTCCTATGCTTTTGACATGGCTCCCATGCACAGGTTTCCTTGAGGAGACGAGATGAGTTCTGCTGGGTGCCTCAGCAAAACCCCAATGCTCGTATTGGAATCAGGCTTTTGAGGAGACATGCCTGTAAACCAAGGCAATGGATCCTATTATGGCCTAGGGTCCTGTCTGGTTCAATCTTCTCCTTGGGGACATCCATTTATGATATGAGTGGAGGTAGATTATCAGCTGGTGTCAGACAGCCCTTGTTTGTTCAAGGCGACCTACACTATTGGGATGGCCTCAGGGACTTTGGAGGTTTCTCCTAATTTGTACGATTTTGGACAATGGAATGGGCAGAATTCCCATGGATTGTTAGGCACAGTCCTAATGTGTGGCTCCAGGGGCCCCAGTCTGGAGGGTTTGTGGCCCTGGACTTTGAGGACAGAAGTCTGAAAACACAAACTCAGCTTAGGTTAGGGGACGTAGGTATGGCAGGCTCGATCTACAAACCATGAGAAGAACACTTCAGGAAATGAAGAAAGTGCGAGTCTGAGGCACTTGCTCAGGTTTTGTCTCTGTATTTTGTATCAGCGATGGCACAACATACAAACCTGAATCGAGATCTTGTGCATCCTAAGTCAGGGCAAGGATCAGACGATCGCTGAATTTGGTGTTCTGTCCCTGATGGCCCCTTCACGAAGGGGCGGCATCACGAGGCCATGGGGGTTTTCCCACGATGAAATTTGTGAGAAGCTCCAAACTGCAAAGTGTCTTCTGAAGGACAATTGAGACCTGTTGTTTGGCTCCAGGCCAATGATTTGAGCAGGGTTCTAAGGTTGCATGGCTGGGTAGCCCACCTCGCATTCCAATTGTCTCCTAGAAACAAGACACGTTAGATCTGCTGGATCTGGGGGAGCAAACGAGGAGGCTGGGTTGAAATGGACTCTCCTATGGATGGGTCCTAATGTGCTTTTGTGTCGATGGAGACCTTGGAATGAAGCGGTGGCACTGGGGACCTGAAGGGTTCTCCTAAACAGAGGCTTTGACACAGCTCCAACGTGCAAGTTTCCCAAAGTAGATGAGTTGTTTTCTGATGGGTGAGTCAAGAAAAAGCCATATGCTGGTTTTGAAATCCAGGCCTCTGAGGAGAGATGCCTGGAAACCAAAGCAATGGATATGATTAGTGCCTAGGGGCCTGTTCTTTCCTTTTTACCTCTGGGGACATCTGTCCATGGGTCTGAGTACAGGTAGGTACTCAGATGGGCTCAGATTGCTCCCTGTTTTACCTGGGAAGCCACCACTAATGAGATGGATCAGGGACTTTGGAGGTTTATCCTATTAGAAGGGATGTGGCCATTGGAATGGGCACACACAATTCCCTTGGAGTGGGCAAGTACAGTCCTCAGGTTTGGCTTCAGGGGCCTGAGCCTGTAGGTTGTGTAGGCCAGGGCTGTTTGGACAGTTGTCTGAAAACACAAACTGGCTTATGTTTCAGGTCATATGTAAGGCAGGACTTATCTACAGACCATGAGGAGAACTTTTCGGGATTTGAGAGAATCGCGAGTGTGAGGCTCTTGCTCAAGTTTTTGTCTCTGGATATCGTGTCACTCATGGTCGTGAAATTTCTGGGTGACTTCATGGGAAATGGACGAGTCTTACTCCCTCGTGGTTTGGCCCAGTCCAAAGCGTTTGGGGTCACTCTGTGGGATGGAATAAGTCCGTTTTTTTTTTTTTTTGATGTTGTTTTCTCTTTAACCTCAGGTGTCTCACCAAATGAGGGATTCCAGAGTAGAGCCCTGGGGGGGGCGGTGACTGGACAATCAGAAATATGGTTAAAAATTGGGCCCTGGGACATATCAAGCCCATTATGACATCTAATGGTCCAGTCACTGAGAGGACTTACTAGAGGACAGGACTCATGCTGAGGGTCACAATGCGTGTTTATGCCCTAGTCGCACTCAAGAATGAGCGGGGCCTCAGGGTGAATGCTGGTCTCTCCTACACACTGAACGTTGGACGACGTGCCACAAGGTTTCTTACAATGGGTAAGGAGGTGTTCTGATTTCTGCATCACACTCACCCCTGGGCAGGCCTCGGTTCTGAGGCCTGAAAACTGAGATAGGGAAGAGATGATGACGTAAGGCCATGGCGGGTCTTATGTGCTCAGTGTGCGGTCTGTTTTCTGGGTGTTGGTCAGGAGGTCCGGGTTCAGGTAGTGTCCGACAGTGCATTAGAGCCCAGGTTAGACTATATAATTTGGGTGAAGTAGAGTGCTGTGGAGGTTTATCCTCATTGAAGGTGCCTGGGCAGCTCATGAGGCAATAATTTTTTTCAAGAGGGCAGGCAGAGTGCTGCATTGTCAGTCCGGAATTGCCAACATGAGGGCTTCCGTGCCAGGAGTGTGAGGACGGAAGTCTGAGAAGACAAGCTAGACTTGAGTTTCAGGGCGAGGGCACGGCAGGTACCCCCTGCAGATCTGAAACAATACGCATGCATCTGAAGTCAGGGCGAGGATCAGACGTTGGCTCAGGTTGGAGTTTCCGTGCATGAAGGCCGCTTCATGAAGGGAGCGGAATCTCGAGGCCATTGAGTTTTTCCCACGTTGGGAGTTCTGGGATGCCCCCTTCAAGGATTCCTTTAGCGTGACAATTGAGAACTTTTGGACAGCTCCAGGACATCCCATATGGAATGACTCCAGAGCACCGTTCGAGGATGGATGCCTGGGAAGCCCTCCTCGCATTCCAATTGTCTCCTAGTAACAAGACAGTTTAGATATGACGGCTCTGCGGGAGCAACCGGGGTGGCTGAGTTGAAATGGACTTTCCTGAGGATGGGTCGTAATGTGTTTTTGTGTCCATGAGGGCCTTGGAATGGGGCGGTGGCACCGGGACCATGAAGTACTCTCCTATGCTTTGGACATGGCTCCCATGCATAGGTTTCCTTGTGGAGACGAGAAGAGTTCTGCTGGGTGCCTCAGCAAAACCCCTATGCTCGTATTGGAATCAGGCTTTTGAGGAGACATGTCTGTAAAACAAGGCAATGGATCCTATTATGGCCTAGGGTCCTGTCTGGTTCAATCTTTTCCTTGGGGACATCCATTTATGGTATGAGTGGAGGTCGATTATCAGCTGGTGTCAGACAGCCCTTGTTTGTTCCGGGCGACCTACACTATTGGGATGGCCTCAGGGACTTTGGAGGTTTCTCCTAATTTTTACGATTTTGGACAATGGAATGGGCAGAATTCCCATGGATTGTTAGGCACAGTCCTAATGTGTGGCTCCAGGGGCCCCAGCCTGGAGGGTGTGTGGCCCAGGACTTTGAGGACAGAAGTCTGAAAACACAAACTCAGCTTAGGTTTGGGGACGTAGGTATGGCAGGCCTGAGCTACAAACCTTGAAAAGAACTCCTCAGGATATGAAGAAAGTGCGAGTCTGAGGCGCTTGCTCAGGTATTAGTCTCTGGATTTTGTATCAGCGACGGCACAATCTACAGACCTGAATCGAGGTCTCGTGCATCTGAAGTCAGGGCGAGGATCAGACGATCGCTGAATTTGGTGTTTCTGTCCCTGACGGCCCCTTCACGAAGGGGCGGCATCACGAGGCCATGGGGGTTTTCCCACGATGGGAGTTGTGAGAAGGTCCAAACTGCAAAGTGTCTTCCGAGGACATTAGAGTCCTTTTTTTTTCCCTCCGGGCCAATGATTCTGAGCAGGGTTCTAAGGATGCATGGCTGGGTAGCCCACCTCGCATTCCTATTGTCTCCTAGAAACAAGACAGGTTATCTGCTGGATCTGGGGGAGCAACCGAGGAGGCTGAGTTGAAATGGACTTTCCTTTGGATGGGTCCTAATGTGCTTTTGTGTCTATGGATACCTTGGAATGAAGCGGGGGCACTGGGGCCCTGAAGGGTTCTTCTAAACAGAGGCTTTGACGCAGCTCCAACGTGCAAGTTTCCCAAGGGTAGATGAGATGTTTTCTGATGGGTGACTCAAGAAAGAGCTATATGCTGGTTTTGAAATCCAGGCCTCTGAGGAGAGATGCCTGGAAACCAAAGCAATGGATATGATTAGTGCCTAGGGGCCTGTTCTTCCTTTTTACCTCTGGGGACATCTGTCTATGGGTCTGAGTACAGGTAGGTGCTCAGATGGGCTCAGATTGCCCCTGTTTTACCTGGGAAGCCACCACTATTGAGATGGATCAGGGACTTTGTAGATTTATCCTATTAGAAGGGATGTGGCCATTGGAATGGGCACACACAATTCCCTTGGAGAGGGCAAGTACAGTCCTCAGGTTTGGCTCCAGTGGCCTGAGCCTGTAGGTTGTGTAGGCCAGGGCTGTTTGGACAGTTGTCTGAAATAACAAACTTGGCTTTAGTTTCAGGTCATAGGTATGGCAGGACTTAAACTACAGACCATGAGGAGAACTTTTCGGGATTTGAGAAAAGGGCGAGTGTGAGGCTCTTGCTCAAGTTTTTGTCTCTGGATATCGTGTCACTCATGGTCGTGAAATTTCTGGGTGACTTCATGGGAAATGGATGAGTCTTACTCCCTGGTGGTTTGGACCAGTCCAAAGCGTTTGGGGTCACTCTGTGGGATGGAAGAAGTCCGTTTTTTTTTTTTTTGATGTTGTTTTCTATTTAACCTCAGGTGTCCCACCAAATTAGGGATTCCAGAGTAGAGCCCTGGGGGGGTGGTGACTGGATATTCAGAAATCTGGTTAAAAATTGGGGCGTAGGGACATATCAAGCCCATTATGACAACTAATGGTCCAGTCACTGAGAGGACTTACTAGAGGACAGGACTCATGCTGAGGGTCACAATGCGTTGTTATGCTTTTGTCGCACTCAAGAATGGGCGGGGCCTCAGGGTGAATGCTGGTTTCTCCTACACTGAATGTTGGACGGCGTGCCAAACACAAGGTTTCTTACCATGGGTAAGGAGGTGTTCTGATTTCTGCATCAACTCACCCCTGGGCAGTGATTGGAGATAATGTCTCGGTTCTGAGGCCTGAAAACTGAGGTAGGGAAGAGAGGATGACCTAAGGACAAGGTGGTCTTATATGCTCAGTGTGCGGACTGCTTTCCGGGTGTTGGTCAGGAGGTCCGGGCTCAGGTTGTGTCCGACAGTGCATTAGTGCCCAGGTTAGACTATATCATTTTGGTGAAGTCGAGTGCTGTGGAGGTTTATCCTCATTGAAGGTGCCTGGGCAGCTCATGAGGCAATAATTTTTTTCTAGAGGGCAGGCAGAGTGCTGCATTGTGGGTACGGAATTGCCAAACTTGAGGGCTTCGGGGCCAGGAGTGTGAGGACGGAAGTCTGAGAAGACAAGCAAGACTTGGGTTTCAGGGCGAGGGCACGGAACGTACCTCCTGCAGATCTGAAACAATACGCATGCATCTGAAGTCAGGGCGAGGATCAGACGTTGGCTCAGGTCGGAGTTTCCGTGCATGACGGCCGCTTCATGAAGGGAGTGGAATCTCGAGGCCATTGAGGTTTTCCCACGTTGGGAGTTGTGGGATGCCCCCTTCAAGGATTCCTTCTGCGGGACAATAGAGACCTTTTGGACAGCTCCAGGACATCCCATATGGAATGACTCCAGAGCACTGTTCGAGGATGGATGCCTTGGAAGCCCGCCTTGCATTCCAATTGTCTCCTAGCAACAAGGCAGTTTAGATCTGATGGCTCAGCGGGAGCAACCGGGGTGGCTGAGTTGAAATGGACTTTCCTGAGGATGGGTCCTAATGTGTTTTTGTGTCCATGAGGGCCTTGGAATGGGGCGGTGGCACCGGGACCCTGAAGTACTCTCCTATGCTTTGGACATGGCTCCCATGCACAGGTTTCCTTGTGGAGACGAGATGACTTCTGCTGGGTGCCTCAGCAAAACCCCTATGCTCGTATTTGAATCAGGCTTTTGAGGAGACATGCCTGTAAACTTAGGCAATGGATCCTATTATAGCCTAGGGTCCTGTCTGGTTCAATCTTCTCCTCTGGGGACTTCCATTTATGGTATGAGTGGTGGTAGATTATCAGCTGTTGTCAGACAGCCCTTGTTTGTTCCGGGCAACCTACACGATTGGAAAGGCCTCAGGTACTTTGGAGGTTTCTCCTAATTTGTACGATTTTGGACAATGGAATGGGCAGAATTCCCATGGATTGGTAGGCACAGTCCTAATGTGTGGCTCCAGGGGCCCCAGCCTGGAGAGTGTGTGTCCCTGGACTTTGAGGACAGAAGTCTGAAAACACAAACTCAGCTTAGGTTTGGGGACGTAGGTATGGCAGGCCCGATCTCCAAACCATGAGAAGAACTCTTCAGGATATGAAGAAAGTGCGAGTCTGAGGTGCTTGCTTAGGTTTTTGTCTCTGGATTTTGTATCAGCGATGGCACAATCTACAGACCTGAATCGAGATCTCGTGCATCTGAAGTCAGGGCGAGGATCAGATGATCGCTCAAGTTGGTGTTTCTGTCCCTGATGGCCCCTTCAAGAAGGGGGGGGCATCACGAGGCCATGGGGGTTTTCCCACGATGAGTGTTAGAAGCTCCAAACTGCAAAGTGTCTTCTGCAGGACAATTGAGACCTGTTGTTTGGCTCCAGGCCAATGATTCTGAGCAGGGTTCTAAGGATGCATGGCTGGGTAGCCCACTTCGCATTCCAATTGTCTACTAGACACAAGACAAATTAGATCTGCTGGATCTGGGGGAGCAACCGAGGAGGCTGAGTTGAAATGGACTCTCCTATGGATGGGTCCTAATGTGCTTTTGTGTCGATGGAGACCTTGGAATGAAGTGGTGGCACTGGGGTCCTGAGGGTTCTCCTAAACAGAGGCTTTGACACAGCTCCAACGTGCAAGTTTCCCATGGGTAGATGAGATGTTTTCTGATGGGTGAGTCAAGAAACAGCCATATGCTGGTTTTGAAATCCAGGTCTCTGAGGAGAGATGCCTGGAAACCAAAGCAATGTATATGATTAGTGCCTAGGTGCCTGTTCTTTCCTTTTTACCTCTGGGGATATCTGTCTATGGGTCTGAGTACAGGTAGGTGATCAGATAGGCTCAGATTGCCCCTGTTTTACCTGGGAAGCCACCACTAATGAGATGGATCAGGGACTTTAGAGGTTTATCCTATTAGAAGGGATGTGGCCATTGGAATGGGCACACACAATTCCCTTGGAGAGGGCAAGTACAGTCCTCAGGTTTCGCTCCAGGGGCCTGAGCCTTTAGGTTGTGTAGGCCAGGGCTGTTTGGACAGTTGTCTGAAAACACAAACTTGGCTTATGTTTCAGGTCATGTATGGCAGGACTTATCTACAGACCATGTGGAGAACTTTTCGGGATATGAGAAAAGGGCGAGTGTGAGGCTCTTGCTCAAGTTTTTGTCTCTGGATATCGAGTCACTCATGGTCGTGAAATTTCTGGGTGACTTCATGGGAAATGGACGAGTCTTACTCTCTGGTGGTTTGGACCAGTCCAAAGAGTTTGGGGTCACTCTGTGGGAAGGAAGAAGTCCGTTTTGTTTTTTTTTTTTTTGATGTTGTTTTCTTTTTAACCTCAGGTGTCCCACCAAATGAGAGATTCCAGAGTAGAGCCCTGGGGGGGGTGACTGGACAATCAGAAATCTGGTTAATAATTGGGCCTAGGGTCATATCAATCCCATTATGACATCTAATGGTCCAGTCACTGAGAGGACTTACTAGAGGACAGGACTCATGCTGAGGGTCACAATGCGTGTTTATGCCCTTGTCCCACTCAAGAATGGGCGGGGCCTCAGGGTGAATGCTGGTTTCTCCTACACTGAACGTTGGACGACGTGCCAACCACAAGCTTTCTTACCGTGGGTAAGGAGGTGTTCTGATTTCTGCATCACACTCACCCCTGGGCAGTGATTGGAGATAATGTCTCGGTTCTGAGGCCTGAAAACTGAGGTAGGGAAGAGATGATGACCTAAGGCCATGGTGGGTCTTATGTGCTCAGTGTGCGGTCTGCTTTCCGGGTGTTGGTCTGGAGGTCCGGGCTCAGGTTCTGTCCGACATTGCATTAGTGCCCAGGTTAGAATATTTAATTTGGGTAAAGTCGAGTGCTGTGGAGGTTTATCCTCATTGAAGGTGCCTGGGCAGCTCATGAGGCAATAATTTTTTTCTAGAGGCAGGCAGAGTGCTGCATTGTGGGTCCGGAATTGCCAAACATGAGGGCTTCGGGGCCAGGAGTGTGAGGACGGAAGTCTGAATAGTCAAGCTAGACTTGGGTTTCAGGGCGAGGGCACGGCAGGTACCCCCTGCAGATCTGAAACAATACTCATGCATCTGAATCAGGGGAGGATCAGACGTTGGCTCAGGTTGGTTTCCATGCATGATGGCCGTTTCATGAAAGGAGTGGAATCTCAGGGCCATTGAGGTTTTCCCACGTTGGGAGTTGTGGGATGCCCCCTTCAAGGATTCCTTCTGCGGGACAATTGAGACCTGTTGGACAGCTCCAGGACATCCCATATGGAATGACTCCAGAGCACCGTTCGAGGATGGATGCCTGGAAGCCAGCTTCGCATTCCAATTGTCTCCAAACAACAAGACAGTTTAGATCTGATGGCTCTGCGGGAGCAACCGGGGTGGCTGAGTTGAAATGGACTTTCCTGAGGATGGGTCCTAATGTGTTTTTGTGTCCATGAGGGCCTTGGAATGGATCAGTGGCACCGGGACCCTGAAGTTCTCTCCTATGCTTTGGACATGGATCCCATGCACAGGTTTCCTTGTGGAGACGAGATGACTTCTGCTGGGTGCCTCAGCAACACCCCTATGCTCATATTGGAATCAGGCTTTTGAGGAGACATGCGTGTAAACCAAGGCAATGGATCCTATTATTGCCTAGGGTCCTGTCTGGTTCAATCTTCTCCTCTGGGGACATCCATTTATGGTATGAGTGGAGGTAGATTATCTGCTGGTGTCAGACAGCCCTTGTTTGTTCCGTGCGACCTACACTATTGGGATGGCCTCAGGGACTTTGGAGGTTTCTCCTAATTTGTACGATTTTGGACAATGGAATGGGCAGAATTCTCATGGATTGGTAGGCACAGTCCTAATGTGTGGCTCCAGGGGCCCCAGCCTGGAGGGTGTGTGGCCCAGGACTTTGAGGACAGAAGTCTGAAAACACAAACTCAGCTTAGGTTTGGGGACGTAGGTATGGCAGGCCCAATCTACAAACCATGAGAAGAACTCTTCAGGATATGAAGAAAGTGCGAGTCTGAGGCGCTTGTTCAGGTTTTTGGTCTGGATTTTGTATCAGCGATGGCACAATCTACAGACCTGAATCGAGATCTCGTGCATCTGAATTCAGGCGAGGATCAGATGATCGCTCAAGTTGGTGTTTCTGTCCCTGATGGCCCCTTCAAGAAGGGGGGGGCATCACGAGGCCATGGGGGTTTTCCCACGATGAGTGTTAGAAGCTCCAAACTGCAAAGTGTCTTCTGCAGGACAATTGAGACCTGTTGTTTGGCTCCAGGCCAATGATTCTGAGCAGGGTTCTAAGGATGCATGGCTGGGTAGCCCACCTCGCATTCCAATTGTCTCCTAGACACAAGAATTTAGATCTGCTGGATCTGGGGGAGCAACCGAGGAGGCTGAGTTGAAATGGACTCTCCTATGGATGGGTCCTAATGTGCTTTTGTGTCTATGGAGACCTTGGAATGAAGCGGTGGCACTGGGGTACTGAAGGGTTCTCCTGAACGGAGGCTTTGCCACAGCTCCAACGTGCAAGTTTCCCATGGGTAGATGAGATGTTTTCTGATGGGTGAGTCAAGAAACAGCCATATGCTGGTTTTGAAATCCAGGCCTCTGAGGAGAGATGCCTGGAAACCAAAGCAATAGATATGATTAGTGCCTAGGTGCCTGTTCTTTCCTTTTTACCTCTGGGGACATCTGTCTATGGGTCTGAGTACAGGTAGGTGCTCAGATGGGCTCAGATTGCCCCTGTTTTACCTGGGAAGCCACCACAAATGAGATGGATCAGGGCCTTTGAGGTTTATCCTATTAGAAGGGATGTGGCCATTGGAATGGGCACACACAATTCCCTTGGAGAGGGCAAGTACAGTCCTCAGGTTCGGCTCCAGGGGCCTGAGCCTGTAGGTTTTATAGGATAGGGCTGTTTGGACAGTTGTCTGAAAACACAAACTTGGCTTATGTTTCAGGTCATAGGTATGGCAGGACTTATCTACAGACCATGAGGAGAACTTTTCGGGATTTGAGAAAAGGGCCAGTGTGAGGCTCTTGCTCACGTTTTTGTCTCTGGATATCGTGTCACTCATGGACGTGAAATTTCTGGGTGACTTCATGGGAAATGGACGAGTCTTACTCCCTGGTGGTTGGGACCAGTCCAAAGCGTTTGGGGTCACTCTGTGGGATGGAAGAAGTCCGTTTTTTTTTTTTTTTTGATGTTGTTTTCATTTTAACCTCAGGTGTCTCACTTAATGAGGGATTCCTGAGTAGAGCCCTGGGGGGGGTAACTGGACATTCAGAAATCTGGTTAAAAATTGGCGCCTAGGGACATATCAAGCCCATTATGACATCTAATGGTCCAATCACTGAGAGGACTTACTAGAGGACAGGACTCATGCTGAGGGTCACAATGCGTGTTTATGCCCTTGTCGCACTCAAGATTGGGCGGGGCCTCAGGGTGAATGCTGGTTTCTCCTACACTGAACGTTGGACGACGTGCCAACCACAAGGTTTCTTACCGTGTGTAAGGAGGTGTTCTGATTTCTGCATCACACTCACCCCTGGACAGTTATTGGAGATAATGTCTCGGTTCTGAGGCCTGAAAACTGCGGTAGGGAAGAGATGATGACCTAAGGCCATGGCGGGTCTTATGTGCTCAGTGTGCGGTCTGCTTTCCGGGTCTTGGTCGGGAGGTCCGGGCTCAGGTTGTGTCCGACAGTGCATTAAGGCCCAGGTTAGAATATATACTTAGGGTAAAGTCCAGTGCTGTGGAGGTTTATCCTCATTGAAGGTGCCTGGGCAGCTCATGAGGCAATAATTTTTTTCTAGAGGGCAGGCAGAGTGCTGCATTGTGGGTCCGGAATTGCCAAACATGAGGGCTTCGAGGCCAGGAGTGTGAGGACGGAAGTCTGAAAAGACAAGCTAGACTTGGGTTTTAGGGCGAGGGCACGGCAAGTACCCCTACAGATCTGAACCAATACTCATGCATCTGAATCAGGGGGAGGATCAGACGTTGGCTCAGGTTGGAGTTTCTGTGCATGATGGCCGTTTCATGAAAGGAGTGGAATCTCGAGGCCATTGAGGTTTTCCCACGTTGGGAGTTGTGGGATGCCCCCTTCAAGGATTCCTTCTGCGGGACAATTGAGACCTGTTGGACAGCTCCAGGACATCCCATATGGAATGACTCCAGAGCACCGTTCGAGGATGGATGCCTGGAAGCCAGCTTCGCATTCCAATTGTCTCCTAGCAACAAGACAGTTTAGATCTGATGGCTCTGCGGGAGCAACCGGGGTGGCTGAGTTGAAATGGACTTTCCTGAGGATGGGTCCTAATGTGTTTTTGTGTCCATGAGGGCCTTGGAAAGGATCGGTGGCACCGGGACCCTGAAGTTCTCTCCTATGCTTTGGACATGGCTCCCATGCACAGGTTTCCTTGTGGAGACGAGATGACTTCTGCTGGGTGCCTCAGCAACACCCCTATGCTCATATTGGAATCAGGCTTTTGAGGAGACATGCGTGTAAACCAAGGCAATGGATCCTATTATGGCCTAGGGTCCTGTCTGGTTCAATCTTCTCCTCTGGGGACATCCATTTATGGTATGAGTGGAGGTAGATTATCAGCTGGTGTCAGACAGCCCTTGTTTGTTCCGGGCGACCTACACTATTGGGATGGCCTCAGGGACTTTGGAGGTTTCTCCTAATTTGTACGATTTTGGACAATGGAATGGGCAGAATTCTCATGGATTGGTAGGCACAGTCCTAATGTGTGGCTCCAGGGGCCCCAGCCTGGAGGGTGTGTGGCCCAGGACTTGAGGACAGAAGTCTGAAAACACAAACTCAGCTTAGGAAGGGGACGTAGGTATGGCAGGACCGATCTACAAACCATGAGAAGAACTCTTCAGGATATGAAGAAAGTGCGAGTCTGAGGCGCTTGCTCAGGTTTTTGTCTCTGGATTTTGTATCAGCGATGGCACAATCTACAGACCTGAATCGAGATCTCGTGCATCTGAAGTCAGGGCGAGGATCAGACGATCGCTCAAGTTGGTGTTTCTGTCCCTGATGGCCCCTTCACGAAGGGGGGGCATCACGAGGCCATGGGGGTTTTCCCACGATGGATTTGTGAGAAGCTCCAAACTGCAAAGTGTCTTCTGCAGGACAATTGAGACCTGCTGTTTGGCTCCAGGCCAATGATTCTGAGCAGGGTTCTACGGATGCATGGCTGGGTAGCCCACCTCGCAGTCCAATTGTCTTCTAGACACAAGACAGGTTAGATCTGCTGGATCTGGGGGAGCAACCGAGGAGGCTGAGTTGAAATGGACTCTCCTATGGATGGGTCCTAATGTGCTTTTGTGTCGATGGAGACCTTGGAATGAAGCGGTGGCACTGGGGCCCTGAAATGTTCTCCTAAACAGATGCTTTGACACAGCTCCAACGTGCAAGTTTCCCATGTGTAGATGAGATGTTTTCTGATGGGTGAGTCAAGAAACAGCCATATGCTGGTTTTGAAATCCAGGCCTCTGAGGAGAGATGCCTGGAAACCAAAGCAATGGATATGATTAGTGCCTAGGGGCCTGTTCTTTCCTTTTTACCTCTGGGGACATCTGTCTATGGGTCTGAGTACAGGTAGGTGCTCAGATGGGCTCAGATTGCCCCTGTTTTACCTGGGAAGTTACCACTAATGAGATAGATCAGGGACTTTGGAGGTTTATCGTATTAGAAGGGATGTGGCCATTGGAATGGGCACACACAATTCCCTTGGAGAGGGCAAGTACAGTCCTCAGGTTTGGCTCCAGGGGCCTGAGCCTATAGGTTGTGTAGGGCAGGGCTGTTTGGACAGTTGTCTGAAAACACAAACTTGGCTTATGTTTCAGGTCATAGGTATGGCAGGACTTATCTACAGACCATGAGGAGAACTTTTCGGGATTTGAGAAAAGGGCGAGTGTGAGGCTCTTGCTCAAGTTTTTGTCTCTGGATATCGTGTCACTCATGGTCGTGAAATTTCTGGGTGACTTCATGGGAAATGGACGAGTCTTACTCCCTGGTGGTTTGGACCAGTCTAAAGCGTTTGGGGTCACTCTGTGGGATGGAAGAGGTCCGTTTTTTTTTTTTTTTGATGTTGTTTTCTTTTTAACCTCAGGTGTCTCACCTAATGAGGGATTCCTGAGTAGCGCCCTTGGGGGGGGTGACTGGACATTCAGAAATCTGGTTAAAAATTGGCGCCTAGGGACATATCAAACCCATTATGACATCTAATGGTCCAGTCACTGAGAGGACTTACTAGAGGACAGTACTCATGCTGAGGGTCACAATGCGTGTTTATGCCCTTGTCGCACTCAAGATTGGGCGGGGCCTCAGGGTGATTGCTGGTTTCTCCTACACTGAACGTTGGACGACGTGCCAACCACAAGGTTTCTTACCATGGGTAAGGAGGTGTTCTGATTTCTGCATCACACTCACCCCTGGGCAGTGATTGGAGATAATGTCTCGGTTCTGAGGCCTGAAAACTGAGGTAGGGAAGAGATGATGACCTAAGGCCATGGCAGGGCTTATGTGCTCAGTGTGCTCTGTGCTTTCCGGGTGTTGGTCAGGAGGTCCGGGCTCAGGTTGTGTCCGACAGTGCATTAGTGCCCAGGTTAGACTATATAATTTGTGTGAAGTCGTGTGCTGTGGAGGTTTATCGTCATTGAAGGTGCCTGTACAGCTCATGATGCAATAATTTTTTTCTAGGGGGCAGGCAGAGTGCTGCATTGTGGGTCCGGAATTGCCAAACTTGAGGGCTTCGGGGCCAGGAGTGTGAGGACGGAATTCTGAGAAAACAAGCTAGACTTGGGTTTCAGGGCGAGGGCACGGCAGGTACCCCCTGCAGATCTGAACCAATACTCATGAATCTGAAGTCAGGGCGAGGATCAGACGTTGGCTCAGGTTGGAGTTTCCGTGCATGACGGCCGCTTCATGAAGGGAGTGGAATCTCGAGGCCATTAAGGATTTCCCACGTTGGTAGTTGTGGGATGCCCCCTTCAAGGATTCCTTTTGCGGGACAATTGAGACCTGTTGGACAGCTCCAGGACATCCTTTATGGAATGACTCCAGAGCACCGTTCGAGGATGGATGCCTGGGAAGCCCGCCTTGCACACCAATTGTCTACTAGCAATAAGACAGATTAGATCTGATGGCTCTGCGGGAGCAACCGGGGTGGCTGTGTTGAAATGGAATTTCCTGAGGATGGGTCCTAATGTGTTTTTGTGTCCATAGGGCCGTGGAATGGGGCGGAGGTACCGGGACCCTGAAGTACTCTCCTATGCTTTGGACATGGCTCCCATGCACAGGTTTCCTTGTGGAGATGAGATGAGTTCTGCTGGGTGCCTCAGCAAAACCCCTATGCTCGTATTGGAATCAAGCTTTTGAGCAGACATGCCTGTAAACCAAGGGAATGGATCCTATTATGGCCTAGGGTCCTGTCTGGTTCAATCTTCTCCTCTGGGGACATCCATGTATGGTATGAGTGGAGGTAGATTATCAGCTGGTGTCAGACAGCCCTTGTTTGTTCCGGGCGACCTACACTATTGGGATGGCTTCAGGGACTTTGGAGGTTTCTCCTAAT
Source organism: Mustela nivalis (assembly GCF_964662115.1). Taxonomy (NCBI): domain Eukaryota; kingdom Metazoa; phylum Chordata; class Mammalia; order Carnivora; family Mustelidae; genus Mustela; species Mustela nivalis. Next base: position 788,591 of record NW_028136494.1, on the reverse strand, counting down.
TTGTACGATTTTGGACAATGGAATGGGCAGAATTCCCATGGATTTGTAGGCACAGTCCTAATGTGTGGCTTCAGAGGCTCCAGCATGAGGGTGTGTGGCCCAGGACTTTGAGGACAGAAGTCTGAAAACACAAACTCAGCTTAGGTTTGGGGACGTAGGTATGGCAGGCCCGATCTACAAACCATGAGAAGAACTCTTCAGGATATGAAGAAAGTGCGAGTCTGAGGCTCTTGCTCAGGTTTTTGTCTCTGGATTTTGTATCAGCGATGGCACAATTTACAGACCTGAATCGAGATCTCGTGCATCTGTAGTCAGGGCGAGGATCAGACGATCGCTCAAGTTGGTGTTTCTGTCCCTGATGGCCCATTCACGAAGGGGGGGCATTACGAGGCTATGGGGGTTTTCCCACGATGGGATTTGTGAGAAACTCCGAACTGCAAAGTGTCTTCTGCAGGACAATTGCGACCTGCTGTTTGGCTCCGCCAATGATTCTGAGCAGGGTTCTAAGGATGCATGGCCTGGTAGCCCACCTCGCATTCCAATTGTCTCCTAGACACAAGACAAGTTAGATCTGCTGGATCTGGGGGAGCAACTGAGGAGGCTGAGTTGAAATGGACTCTCCTATGGATGGCTCCTAATGTGCTTTTGTGTCTATGGAGACCTTGGAATGAAGCCATGGCACTGGGGTCCTGAAGGGTTCTCCTAAACAGAGGCTTTGACACAGCTCCAAAGTGCAGGTTTCCCTTATGTAGATGAGATGTTTTCTGATCGGTGAGTCAAGAAACAGCCATATGCTGGTTTTGAAATCCAGGCCTCTGAGGAGAGATGCCTGGAAACCAAAGCAATGGATATGATTAGTGCCTAGGGGCCTGTTCTTTCCTTTTTACCTCTGGGGACATCTTTCTATGGGTCTGAGTACAGGTAGGTGCTCAGATGGGCTCACATTGCCCCTGTTTGACCTGGGAAGCCACCACTAATTAGATGAATCAGGGACTTTGGAGGTTTATCCTATTAGAAGGGATGTGGCCATTGGAATGGGCACACACAGTTCCCTTGGAGAGGGCAAGTACAGTCCTCAGGTTTGGCTCCAGGGGCCTGAGCCTGTAGGTTGTGTAGGCCAGGGCTGTTTGGACAGTTGTCTGAAAGCACAAACTTGGCTTATGTTTCAGGTCATAGGTATGGCAGGACTTATCTACCGACCATGAGGAGAACTTTTTGGGATTTGAGAAAAGGGCGAGTGTGAGGCTCTTGCTCAAGTTTTTGTCTCTGGATATCATGTCACTCATGGTCGTGAAATTTCTGGGTGACTTCATTGGAAATGGACGAGTCTTACTCCCTGGTGGTTTGGCCCAGTCCAAATCATATGGGGTCACTCTGTGGGATGGGATGGATGAAGTCCGTTTTTTTTTTTTTTTTATGTTGTTTTCTTTTTAACCTCAGGTGTCCCACCAAATGAGGGATTCCAGAGTAGAGCCCTGGTGGGGGGTGACTGGACAATCAGAAATCTGGTTAAAAATTGGGGCTTAGGGACATATCAAGCCCATTATGACATCTAATGGTCCAGTCACTGAGAGGACTTACTAGAGGACAGGACTCATGCTGAGGGTCACAATGCGTGTTTATGCCCTTGTCGCACTCAAGAATGGGCGGGGCCTCAGGGTGAATGCTGGTTTCTCCTACACTGAACGTTGGACAACGTGCCAACCACAAGGTTTCTTACAATGGGTAAGGAGGTGTTCTGATTTCTGCATCACACTCACCTCTGGGGAGTGAGGGGAAATAATGTCTCGGTTCTGAGGCCTGAAAACTGTGGTAAGGAAGAGATGATGACCTAAGGCCATGGCGGGTCTTATGTGCTCAGTGTGCGGTCTGGTCAGGAGGTCCGGGCTCAGGTTGTGTCCGACAGTGCATTAGTGCCCAGGTTAGACTATATAATTTGGGTAAAGTCGAGTGCTGTGGAGGTTTATCCTCATTGAATGTGCCTGGGCAGCTCTTGAGGCAATCATTTTTTTCTAGAGGGAAGGCAGAGTGCTGCATTGTGGGTCCGGAATTGCCAAACTTGGGCTTATATCAACGATGGCCGTGGAATGTGGGGAGGTTTCATGGGCCATGCACGAATCTTCCTCTCTGTGGATTTGGCCCGATCCCAATTGTTATTCGTCAATCTGTGGGATGGGAGGTATCCTTTCAGGTTTATTATCTCAGGTGTCTGAACAAAAGAGGTATTCCAAAGCAGAGCCCTGGGGAAGAGTGAAGGGAAAACCCAAACTATGGTTAAAAATTGGGGCCTAGGGGCAAGGCAGGCACAATAAGCTGTCTCTTCATACAGCCACTGAGAGGCCTTACTTGAGGGCTGGGCTCAGGCTGCGGGTCACAGTGTGTGTTTGTGACCAATGTGGCACTCGAGCATGGGCGGTGCCTCATGGGCCAATCTGGTTTCAACTACACTGGAACTTGGACAACATGCCAATCACAAGGTCTCTTGCCATGGAGAAGGTGTTCTGATTTCTGCATCATTTTCAACCCTGGGCCATGGTGGAGATAAGGTCTAGGTTCTGAAGCCTGAAAAATCAGAGTTGGGAAGAGATGACGATCTAAGGCGATGGCGCGTCTGATATGCTCAGTGTGCGGTCAACTGCCTGGGTGTTGGTCAGGAGGTTCGGGCTCAGGTTGTGTCAGACAGTGCACTAGTGCCCAAGTTAGACTATATAATTTGGGTACAGTCGAGTGCCCTGTAGGTTTATCCTCATATGAGGTGCCTGGGCACCTGATTAGGCAAGATATTTTTTTTAGAGGGCAGGCAGAGTGCTGCATTGTGGGTCCGGAATTGCCAAAATGGAGGATATCTGGGCCAGGAGTTTGAGGACAGAAGTCTGAGAACACAAGATAGACTTGGGCTTCAGGCCCAGGGCACGGTAGGTACCCCCTGCAAATCGGAAACAATATCTCAAGCATCTGAAGTCACGGCGAGGATCAGATGTTGGCTCAGGTTGGAGTTTCTGTGCATGACTGCCCCTTCATGAAAGGAGTGGAAACTCAAGGCCATGGAGCTTTTCCCACGTTGGGAGTTGTGTGATGCCCCCTTCAAAGATTCCTTCTGCGGGACAATTAAGACCTTTTGGGCAGCTCCAGGACATCCCATATGGAATGACTCCAGAGCACCGTTCGAGGATGGATGCCCGGAAGCCCGCCTCTCATTCCAATTGTCTCCTAGCAACAATACAGTTGAGATCAGATGGCTCTGCGGGAGCAACCGGGGTGGCTGAGTTGAAATGGGCTTTCCTGAGGATGGGGCCTAAAGTGTGTTTGTGTCCATGAGGGCCTTGGAATGGGGCGGTGTCACCGGGACCCTGAAGTATTCTCCTAAGCTTTTGACATAGCTCCCATGCACAAGTTTCCTTGTGGAGAGGAGATTTGTTCTGATGGGTGCCTCAGGAAAACCCTTATGCTGGTCTTGGAATCCAGGCCCTTGAGGAGACATGCCTGTAAACCAAAGCAATGGATCTGATTATTGCCTAGGATCCTGTCTGGTTCAATCTTCTTCTCTGGGGATATCCGTCTATGGAATGAGTGGAGGTAGATGCTCACCTGGTGTCAGACCACGCTTGTTTGTCCCTGGAGACCTACACTATTGGGATTGCCTCGGGGACTTTGGAGAGTTCTCCCAATTTGTAAGATTTTGGACAATGTAATGGGCAGAATTCCCATGGATTGGGTAGGCACATTCCGAATGTGTGGCTCCAGGGGCCCCAGCCTGGAGGCTGTGTGGCCCAGGACTTTGAGGACAGAAGTCTGAAAACACAAACTCACCTTATGTTTGGGGACGTAGGTATGGCAGGCCCAATCTACAAACCAGAGAAGAACTCTTCAGGATATGAAGAAAGAGCGAGTCTGAGGCACTTGCTCAGGCTTTTGTCTCTGGATTTTATATCAATGATGGCCGTGGAATGTGGGGAGACCTCATGGGCCATGGACGAATCTTCCTCTCTGTGGATTTGTCCCGGTCCCAATTATTTTTCGTCAATCTGTGGGATGGGAGGTCTCTTTTCAGGTTTATTACCTCAGGTGTCCGAACAAAAGAAGAATTCCAAAGCAGAGCCCTGGGGAAGAGTGAAGGGACAACCCAAACTATGGTTAAAAATTGGGGCCTAGGGGCATGGTAGGCCAAATAAGCTGTCTCTTCATCCAGCCACTGAGCGGCCTTACTTGAGGACTGGGCTCAGGCTGAGGGTCAAATGTGTGTTTGTGACAAATGTGGCCCGTGAGCATGGGCGGGGCCTCATGGGCCAAACTGGTTTCAACTACACTGGAACTTGGACAACATGCCAATCACAAGGTCTCTTGCCATGGGGAAGGTGTTCTGATTTCTGCATCATTTTCAATCGTGAGCAGTGATTGGACATAAGGTATAGGTTCTGAAGCCTGAAACATGGCTGTTGGGAAGAGATGACGACCTAAGGCGATGGCGCGTCTGATATGCTCAGTGTGCGGTCAGCTACCTGGGTGTTGGTCAGGAGGTTCTGGCTCAGGTTGTTTCAGACAGTGCACTAGTGCCCAGGTTAGACTATATAATTTGGGTACAGTCGAGTGCCGTGTAGGTTTATCCTCATTTGAGGTGCCTGGGCACCTCATTAGGCAAGATATTTTTTCTAGAGGGCAGGCAGAGTGCTGCATTGTGGGTCCGGAATTGCTAAACATTTTGGCTTCTGGGCCAGGAGTGTGAGGACAGAAGTCTGAGAACACAAGTTAGACTTGAGTTTCAGCCCGAGGGCACTGCTGGTACCCCCTGCAGTCGCAACCATAATCTCAAGCATCTGAAGTCACGGTGAGGATCAGTCGTTGGCTCAGGTTGGAGTTTCTGTGCATGACCGCCCCTTCATGAACGGAGCGGAATCTCAAGGCCATGGAGGTTTTCCGACGTGGGAGTGGTGGGATGCCCCCTTCAATGATTCCTTCTGTGTGACAATTGAGACCTGTTGGGCAGCCCAGGACATCCCATATGGAATGACCAGAGCACCCTTGGAGAATGGATGCCAGGGAAGCCCGCCTCGCAATCCAATTGTCTACTAGCCACAATACAGTTGATATCGGATCCCTCTGCGGGAGCAACCGGGGTGGTTGAGTTGAAATGGACTTTCCTGAGGATGAGCCCTAATGTGTGTTTCTGTCCATGAGGGACTTGAAATGGGGCGGTGGCACTGGGACCCTGAAGTATTCTCCTAAGCTTTTGACATAGCTCCCATGCACAAGTTTCCTTGTGGAGAGGAGATTTGTTCTGATGGGTGCCTCAGGAAACCCATTATGCTGGTATAGGAATCCAAACTTTTGAATAGACATGCCTGTAAACCAAAGCAATGTATTCGATTATGGCCTAGGGTCCTGTCTTGTTCATTCTTCTTCTCTGGGGATATTCATCTATGGAATGAGTGGAGGTAGATGCTCATCTGGTGTCTTACCGCCCTTGTTTGTCCCCGGAGACCTACACTATTGGTTTGGCCTCAGGGACTTTGGAGAGCTCTCCTAATTTGTACGATTTTGGACAATGGAATGAGCAGAATTCCCATGGATTGGGTAGGCACAGTCCTAATGTGTGGCTTCAGAGGCCCCAGCATGAGGGTGTGTGGCCCAGTACTTTGAGGACAGAAGTCTGAAAGCACAAACTCAGCTTATGTTTGGGGATGTAGGTATGGCAGGCCCAATCTACAAATCATGAGAAGAAATCTTCAGGATATGAAGAAAGAGCGAGTCTGAGGCACTTGCTCAGGCTTTTGCATTTGGATTTTATATCAACGATGGCCGTGGAATGGGGGAAGACTCATGGGCCATGGACGAATCTTCCTCTCGGTGGATTTGGCCCGATCCCAATTGTTTTTCGTCAATCTGTGGGATGGGATGTCTCCTTTCAGGTTTATTACCTCAGGTGTATGAACAAAAGAGGAATTCCAAAGCAGAGCCCTGGGGAAGAGTGAAGGGAAAACCCAAACTATGGTTAAAAATTGGGGCCTAGGGGCATGGCAGGCACAATAAGCTGTCTCTTCATCCAGCCACTGAGAGGCCTTACTTGAGGGCTGGGCTCAGGCTGAGGGTCACAGTGTGTGTTTGTGACCAACGTGGCACGCGAGCATGGGCGGGGCCTCATGGGCCACACTGGTTTCAACTACACTGGACCTTGGACAACATGCCAATCACAAGGTCTTGCCATGGGGAAGGTGTTTTGATTTCTGCATCATTTTCAACCCTGGGCAGTGGTTGGAGATAAGGTCTAGGTTCAGAAGCCTGAAAACCGCAGTTGGGAAGACATGACAATCTAAGGCGATGGCGCATCTGATATGCTCAGTGTGCGGTCAACTGCCTGGGTGTTGGTCAGGAGGTTCTGGCTCAGGTTGTGTCAGACAGTGCACTAGTGCCCAAGTTAGACTATATAATTTGGGTAAAGTCGAGTGCCCTGTAGGTTTATCCTCATTTGAGGTGACTGAGCACCTCATTAGGCAAGATATTTTTTCTGGAGGGCAGGCAGAGTGCTGCATTGTGGGTCCGGAATTGCTAAACTTTTTGGCTTCTGGGCCAGGAGTGTGAGGACAGAAGTCTGAGAACACAAGCTAGACTTGAGTTTCAGCCCGAGGGCACTGCTGGTACCCCCTGCAGTCGCAACCATAATCTCAAGCATCTGAAGTCACGGTGAGGATCAGTCGTTGGCTCAGGTTGGAGTTTCTGTGCATGACCGCCCCTTCATGAACGGAGCGGAATCTCAAGGCCATGGAGGTTTTCCGACGTGGGAGTGGTGGGATGCCCCCTTCAATGATTCCTTCTGTGTGACAATTGAGACCTGTTGGGCAGCCCAGGACATCCCATATGGAATGACCAGAGCACCCTTGGAGAATGGATGCCAGGGAAGCCCGCCTCGCAATCCAATTGTCTACTAGCCACAATACAGTTGATATCGGATCCCTCTGCGGGAGCAACCGGGGTGGTTGAGTTGAAATGGACTTTCCTGAGGATGAGCCCTAATGTGTGTTTCTGTCCATGAGGGACTTGAAATGGGGCGGTGGCACTGGGACCCTGAAGTATTCTCCTAAGCTTTTGACATAGCTCCCATGCACAAGTTTCCTTGTGGAGAGGAGATTTGTTCTGATGGGTGCCTCAGGAAACCCATTATGCTGGTATAGGAATCCAAACTTTTGAAGAGACATGCCTGTAAACCAAAGCAATGTATTCGATTATGGCCTAGGGTCCTGTCTTGTTCATTCTTCTTCTCTGGGGATATTCATCTATGGAATGAGTGGAGGTAGATGCTCATCTGGTGTCTTACCGCCCTTGTTTGTCCCCGGAGACCTACACTATTGGTTTGGCCTCAGGGACTTTGGAGAGCTCTCCTAATTTGTACGATTTTGGACAATGGAATGAGCAGAATTCCCATGGATTGGGTAGGCACAGTCCTAATGTGTGGCTTCAGAGGCCCCAGCATGAGGGTGTGTGGCCCAGGACTTTGAGGACAGAAGTCTGAAAGCACAAACTCAGCTTATGTTTGGGGATGTAGGTATGGCAGGCCCAATCTACAAATCATGAGAAGAAATCTTCAGGATATGAAGAAAGAGCGAGTCTGAGGCACTTGCTCAGGCTTTTGCATTTGGATTTTATATCAACGATGGCCGTGGAATGTGGGGTAGACTCATGGGTCATGGACGAATCTTCCTATTGTGGATTTGGCCCAATCCCAATTATTTTTCGTCAATCTGTGGGATGGGAAGTCTCCTTTCAGGTTTATTACCTCAGGTTTCTGAACAAAAGAGGAATTCCAAAGCAGAGCCCTGGGGAAGAGTGAAGGGAAAACCCAAACTATGGTTAAATATTGGGGCCTAGGGGCATGGCAGGCACAATAAGCTGTCTCTACATCCAGCCACTGAGAGGCCTTACTTGAGGGCTGGGCTCAGGCTGAGGGTCACAGTGTGTGTTTGTGACCAACGTGGCACGCGAGCATGGGCGGGGCCTCATGGGCCACACTGGTTTCAACTACACTGGACCTTGGACAACATGCCAATCACAAGGTCTCTTGCCATGGGGAAGGTGTTTTGATTTCTGCATCATTTTCAACCCTGGGCAGTGGTTGGAGATAAGGTCTAGGTTCTGAAGCCTGAAAAATCGCAGTTGGGAAGAGATGATGATCTAAGGCGATGGTGCGTCTGATATGTTCAGTGTGCGGTCAACTGCCTGGGTGTTGGTCAGGAGGTTCTGGCTCAGGATGAGTCAGACAGTGCACTAGTGCCCAAGTTAGACTATATAATTTGGGTACACTCGAGTGCCCTGTAGGTTTATCCTCATTTGAGGTGCCTGGGGACCTCATTAGGCAAGATATTTTTTCTAGAGGGCAGGCTGAGTGCTGCATTGTGGGTCCGGAATTGCCAAACTTTTGGGCTTCTGGGCCAGGAATGTGAGGACAGAAGTCTGAGAACACAAGCTATACTTGGGCTTCAGGCCGAGGGCACGGGAGGTACCCCCTGCAGATCGGAAACAATATCACAAGCATCTGAAGTCATGGCGAGGATCAGACGTTGTCTCAGGTTGTAGTTTCTGTGCATGACTGCCCCTTCATGAAAGAAGCGGAATCTCAAGGCCATGGAGCTTTTCCCACGTTGGGAGTTGTGTGATGCCCCTTCAAGAATTCCATCAGCGGGACAATTGAGACCTGTTGGGCAGCTCCAGGACATCCCATATGGAATGACTCCAGAGCACCGTTGGAGGATGGATGCCAGGCAAGCCCGCCTCGCAATCCAATTGTCTACTAGCCACAATACAGTTGAGATCGGATCCCTCTGTGGGAGCAACCGGGGTGGATGAGTTGAAATGGACTTTCCTGAGGATGGGCCCTAATGTGTGTTTCTGTCCATGAGGGCCTTGGAATGGGGTGGTGGCACCGGGTCCCTGAAGTATTCTCCTAAGCTTTTGAGATAGTTCCCATGCACAAGTTTCCTTGTGGAGAGGATATTTGTTCTGATGGGTGCCTCAGGAAACCCATTATGCTGGAATTGGAATCCAGACTTTTGAAGAGACATGCCTGTAAACCAAAGCAATGTATTCGATTATGGCCTAGGGTCCTGTCTTGTTCATTCTTCTTCTCTGGGGATATTCATCTATGGAATAAGTGGAGGTAGATGCTCACCTGGTGTCAGACCACCCTTGTTTGTCCCTGGAGACCTACACTATTGGGATTGCCTCGGGGACTTTGGAGAGTTCTCCAATTTGTAAGATTTTGGACAATGGAATGGGCAGAATTCCCATAGATTGGGTAGGCACAGTCCGAATGTGTGGCTCCAGGGGCCCCAGCCTGGAGGCTGTGTGGCCCAGGACTTTGAGGACAGAAGTCTGAAAACACAAACTCACCTTATGTTTGGGGACGTAGGTATGGCAGGCCCAATCTACAAACCATGAGAAGAACTCTTCAGGATATGAAGAAAGAGCGAGTCTGAGGCACTTGCTCAGGGTTTTGTCTCTGGATTTTATATCAATGATGGCCGTGGAATGTGGGGAGGCCTCATGGGCCATGGACGAATATCCTCTCTGTGGATTGGGGCGGTCCCAATTATTTTTCGTCAATCTGTGGGATGGGAGGTCTCCTTTCAGGTTTATTACCTCAGGTGTCCGAACAAAAGAAGTATTCTAAAGCAGAGCCCTGGGGAAGAGTGAAGGGACAACCCAAACTATGGTTAAAAATTTGGGGCCTAGGGGCATGGCAGGCCCAATAAGCTGTTTCTTCATCCAGCCACTGAGCGGCCTTACTTGAGGACTGGGCTCAGGCTGAGGGTCAAATGTGTGTTTGTGACAAATGTGGCCCGCGAGCATGGGCGGGGCCTCATGGGCCAAACTGGTTTCAACTACACTGGACCTTGGACAACATGCCAATAAGAAGGTCTCTTGCCATGGGGAAGGTGTTCTGATTTCTGCATCATTTTCAATCGTGAGCAGTGATTGGACATAAGGTATAGGTTCTGAAGCCTGAATAATCGTAGTTGGGAAGAGATGACGACCTAAGGCGATGGCGCGTCTGATATGCTCAGTGTGCGGTCAGCCTCCTGGGTGATGGTCAGGAGGTTCTGGCTCAGGTTGTGTCAGACAGTGCATTAGTGCCCAGGTTAGACTATATAATTTGGGTACAGTCGAGTGCCGTGTAGGTTTATCCTCATTTGAGGTGCCTGGGCACCTCATTAGGCAAGATATTTTTTCTAGAGGTCAGTCAGAGTGCTGCCTTGTGGGTCCGGAATTGCCAAAATGGAGGACTTCCGGGCCAGGAGTTTGAGGACAGAAGTCTGAGAACACAAGATAGACTTGGGATTCAGGCCGAGGGCACGGTAGGTACCCCCAGTAGATCGGAAACCATATCTCAAGCATCGGAAGTCACGGCGAGGATCAGACATTGGCTCAGGTTGTAGTTTCTGTGCATGACTGCCCCTTCATGAAAGGAGCGGAATCTCGAAGCCATGGAGCTTTTCTCACGTTGGGAGTTGTGTGATGCCCCCTTCAAGGATTCCTTCTGCGGGAAAATTGAGACCACTTGGGCAGCTCAAGGACATCTCATATGAAATGACTCCAGAGCACCGTTCGAGGATGGATGCCATGGAAGCCCGCCTCTCATTCCAATTGTCTCCTAGCAACAATACAGTTGAGATCGGATGGCTCTGCGGGAAGAACCGGGGTGGCTGAGTTGTAATGGACTTTCCTGAGGATGGGGCCTAAAGTGTGTTTGTGTCCATGAGGGCCTTGGAATGGGGTGGTGGCACCGGGACCATGAAGTATTCTCCTAAGCTTTTGACATAGCTCCCATGCACAAGGTTCCTTGTGGAGAGGAGATTTGTTCTGATGGGTGCCTCAGGAAAACACTTATGCTGGTCTGGAATCCAGGCTCTTGAGGAGACATGCCTGTAAACCAAAGCAATGGATCCGATTATTGCCTAGGATCCTGTCTGGTTCAATCTTCTTCTCTGGGGATATCCGTCTATGGAATGAGTGGAGGTAGATGCTCACCTGGTGTCAGACCACCCTTGTTTGTCCCTGGAGACGTACACTATTGGGATTGCCTCGGGGACTTTGGAGAGTTCTCCCAATTTGTAAGATTTTGGACAATGGAATGGGCAGTATTCCCATAGATTGGGTAGGCACAGTCCGAATGTGTGGCTCCAGGGGCCCCAGCCTGGAGGCTGTGTGGCCCAGGACTTTGAGGACAGAAGTCTGAAAACACAAACTCACCTTATGTTTGGGGACGTAGGTATGGCAGGCCCAATCTACAAACCATGAGAAGAACTCTTCAGGATATGAAGAAAGAGCGAGTCTGAGGCACTTGCTCAGGGTTTTGTCTCTGGATTTTATATCAATGATGGCCGTGGAATGTGGGGAGGCCTCATGGGCCATGGACGAATATCCTCTCTGTGGATTGGGGCGGTCCCAATTATTTTTCGTCAATCTGTGGGATGGGAGGTCTCCTTTCAGGTTTATTACCTCAGGTGTCCGAACAAAAGAAGTATTCTAAAGCAGAGCCCTGGGGAAGAGTGAAGGGACAACCCAAACTATGGTTAAAAATTTGGGGCCTAGGGGCATGGCAGGCCCAATAAGCTGTTTCTTCATCCAGCTACTGAGCGGCCTTACTTGAGGACTGGGCTCAGGCTGAGGGTCAAATGTGTGTTTGTGACAAATGTGGCCCGCGAGCATGGGCGGGGCCTCATGGGCCAAACTGGTTTCAACTACACTGGACCTTGGACAACATGCCAATAAGAAGGTCTCTTGCCATGGGGAAGGTGTTCTGATTTCTGCATCATTTTCAATCGTGAGCAGTGATTGGACATAAGGTATAGGTTCTGAAGCCTGAATAATCGTAGTTGGGAAGAGATGACGACCTAAGGCGATGGCGCGTCTGATATGCTCAGTGTGCGGTCAGCCTCCTGGGTGATGGTCAGGAGGTTCTGGCTCAGGTTGTGTCAGACAGTGCATTAGTGCCCAGGTTAGACTATATAATTTGGGTACAGTCGAGTGCCCTGTAGGTTTATCCTCATTTGAGGTGCCTGGGCACCTCATTAGGCAAGATATTTTTTCTAGAGGGCAGGCAGAGTGCTGCATTGTGGGTCCGGAATTGCCAAACTTTTGGGCTTCTGGGCCAGGAGTGTGAGGACAGAAGTCTGAGAACACAAGCTAGACTTGAGTTTCAGGCGAGGGCACGGTTGGCACCCCCTGCAGTCGCAACCAAATTCTCAAGCATCTGAAGTTACGGCGAGGATCAGACGTTGGCTCAGGTTGGAGTTTCTGTGCATGACTACCCCTTCATGAACGGAGCGGAATCTCAAGGCCATGGAGGTTTTCCGACGTGGGAGTGGTGTGATGCCCCCTTCAATGATTCCTTCTGTGTGACAATTGAGACCTGTTCGGCAGCTCCAGGACATCTCATATGGAATGACTCCACAGCACCCTTGGAGGATGGATGTCAGGGAAGCCCGCCTCGCAATCCAATTGTCTACTCGCCACAATACAGTTGACATCGGATCCCTCTGCGGGAGCAACCTGGGTGGCTGAATTGAAATGGACTTTCCTGAGGATGGGCCCTAATGTGTGTTTGTGTCCATGAGGGCCTTGAAATGGGGCGGTGGCACTGGGACCCTGAAGTATTCTCCTAAGCTTTTGACATAGCTCCCATGCACAAGTTTCCTTGTGGAGAGGAGATTTGTTCTGATGGGTGCCTCAGGAAACCCATTATGCTGGTATTGGAATCCAGACTTTTAAAGAGACATGCCTGTAAACCAAAGCAATGTATTCGATTATGGCCTAGGGTCCTGTCTTGTTCATTCTTCTTCTCTGGGGATATTCATCTATGGAATGAGTGGAGGTAGATGCTCACCTGGTGTCTTACCTCCCTCGATTGTCCCCGGATACCTAAACTATTGGGATGACCTCGGGGACTTTGGAGAGTTCTCCTAATTTGTACGATTTTGGACAATGGAATGGGCAGAATTCCCATGGATTGGGTAGGCACAGTCCTAATGTGTGGCTTCAGGGGCCCCTACCTGAGGGTGTGTGGCTTAGGACTTTGAGGACAGAAGTCTGAAAACACAAATTCAGCTTAGGTTTGGGGATGTAGGTATGGCAGGCCCAATCTACAAATCATGAGAAGAAATCTTCAGGATATGAAGAAAGAGCGATTCTGAGGCACTTGCTCAGGCTTTTGCATTTGGATTTTATATCAACGATGGCCGTGGAATGTGGGGTGGACTCATGGGTCATGGACAAATCTTCCTATCTGTGGATTTGACCCGATCCCAATTGTTTTTCGTCAATCTGCGGGATGGGAAGTCTCCTTTCAGGTTTATTACCTCAGGTGTCTGAACAAAAGAGGAATTCCAAAGCAGAGCCCTGGGGAAGAGTGAAGGGAAAACCCAAACTATGGTTAAAAATTGGGGCCTAGGGGCATGGCAGGCACAATAAGCTGTCTCTACATCCAGCCACTGAGAGGCCTTACTTGAGGGCTGGGCTCAGGCTGAAGGTCACAGTGTGTGTTTGTGACCAACGTGGCACGTGAGCATGGGCGGGGCCTCATGGGCCACACTGGTTTCAACTACACTGGACCTTGGACAACATGCCAATCACAAGGTCTCTTGCCATGGGAAGGTGTTTTGATTTCTGCATCAATTTCAACCCTGGGCAGTGGTTGGAGATAAGGTCTAGGTTCTGAAGCCTGAAAAATCGCAATTGGGAAGAGATGACGATCTAAGGCGATGGCGCGTCTGATATGCTCAATGTGCGGTCAACTGCCTGGGTGTTGGTCAGGAGGTTCTGGCTCAGGATGTGTCAGACAGTGCACTAGTGCCCAAGTTAGACTATATAATTTGGGTACAGTCGAGTGCCCTGTAGGTTTATCCTCATTTGAGGTGCCTGGGCACCTCATTAGGCAAGATATTTTTTCTAGAGGGCAGGCTGAGTGCTGCATTGTGGGTCCGGTATTGCCAAACTTTTGGGCTTCTGGGCCAGGAATGTGAGGACAGAAGTCTGAGAACACAAGCTAGACTTGGGCTTCAGGCCGAGGGCACGGTAGGTACCCCCTGCAGATCGGAAACAATATCACAAGCATCTGAAGTCAGGGCGAGGATCAGACGTTCGCTCAGGTTGTAGTTTCTGTGCATGACTGCCCCATCATGAAAGAAGCGAATTCAAGGCCATGGAGCTTTTCCCACGTTGGGAGTTCTGTGATGCCCCCTTCAAGGATTCCATATGCGGGACAATTGAGACCTGTTGGGCAGCACCAGGTCATCTCATATGGAATGACTCCAGAGCACCGTTCGAGGATGGATGCCTGGGAAGCCCGCCTCCCATTCCAATTGTCTCCTAGCAACAATACAGTTGAGATCGGATGGCTCTGGGGGAGCAACCGTGGTGGCTGAGTTGAAATGGACTATCCTGAGGATGGGGCCTTAAGTGTGTTTGTGTCCATGAGGGCCTTGGAATGGGGCGGTGGTACCGGGACCCTGAAGTATTCTCCTAAGCTTTTGACATAGCTCCCATGCACAAGTTTCCTTGTGGAGAGGAGATTTGTTCTGATGGGTGCCTCAGGAAAACCCTTATGCTGGTCTTGGAATCCAGGCTCTTGAGGAGACATGCCTGTAAACCAAAGCAATGGATCCGATTATTGCCTAGGATCCTGTCTGGTTCAATCTTCTTCTCTGGGGATATCCGTCTATGGAATGAGTGGAGGAAGATGCTCACCTGGTGTCAGACCACCCTTGTTTGTCCCTGGAGACGTACACTATTGGGATTGCCTCGGGGACTTTGGAGAGTTCTCCCAATTTGTAAGATTTTGGACAATGGAATGGGTAGAATTTCCATGGATTGTGTAGGCACAGTACGAATGTGTGGCTCCAGGGGAACCAGCCTGGAGGGTGTGTGGCCCAGGACTTTGAGGACAGAAGTCTGAAAACACAAACTCACCTTATGTTTGGGGACGTAGGTATGGCAGGCCCAATCTACAAATCATGAGAAGAACTCTTCAGGATATGAAGAAAGAGCGAGTCTGAGGCACTTGCTCAGGCTTTTGTCTCTGGGTTTTATATCAATGATGGCCGTGGAATGTGGGGAGGCATCATGGGCCATGGACGAATCTTCCTCTCTGTGGATATGGCCCGGTCCCAATTATTTTTCGTCAATCTGTGGGATGGGAGGTCTCCTTTCAGGTTTATTACCTCAGGTGTCCGAACAAAAGAAGAATTCCAAAGCAGAGCCCTGGGGAAGAGTGAAGGGACAACCCAAACTATGGTTAAAAATTGGGGCCTAGGGGCATGGCAGGCCCCATATGCTGTCTCTTCATCCAGCCACTGAGCGGCCTTACTTGAGGACTGGGCTCAGGCTGAGGGTCAAATGTGTGTTTGTGACAAATGTGGCACGCGAGCATGGGCGGGGCCTCATGGGCCAAACTGGTTTCAACTACACTGGACCTTGGACAACATGCCAATCACAAGGTCTCTTGCCATGGGGAAGGTGTTCTGATTTCTGCATCATTTTCAATCGTGAGCAGTGATTGGACATAAGGTATAGGTTCTGAAGCCTGAAAAACCGCAGTTGGCAAGAGATGACGACCTAAGGCGATGGCGCGTCTGATATGCTCAGTGTGCGGTCAGCTGCCTGGGTGTTGGTCAGGAGGTTCTGACTCAAGTTGTGGCAGACAGTGTATTAGTGCCCAGGTTAGACTATATAATTTGGGTAAAGTCGAGTGCCGTGTAGGTTTATCCTCATTTGAGGTGCCTGGGCACCTCATTAGGCAAAATATTTTTTCTAAAGGGCAGGCAGAGTGCTGCATTGTGGGTCCAGAATTGCCAAACTTTTGGGCTTCTGGGCCAGGAGTTTGAGGACAGAAGTCTGAGAACACAAACTAGACTTGAGTTTCAGGCCGAGGGCACGGCTGGTACTCCCTGCAGTCCCAACCAAAATCTCAAGCATCTGAAGTCACGGCGAGGATCAGAAGTTGGCTCAGGTTGGAGTTTCTGTGCATGAATGCCCCTTCTAGAAAGGAGCGGAATCTCAAGGCCATGGAGGTTTTCCGACGTGGGAGTGGTGGGATGCCCCCTTCAATGTTTCCTTCTGTGTGACAATTGAGACCTGTTGGGCAGCTCCAGGACATCCCATATGGAATGACTCCAGAGCACCGTTGGAGGATGGATGCCAGGCAAGCCCACCTCGCAATCCAATTGTCTACTAGCCACAATACAGTTGAGATCGGATCCCTCTGCGGGAGCAACCGGGGTGGCTGAGTTGAAATGGACTTTCCTGAGGATGGGCCCTAATGTGTGTTGTGTCCATGAGTGCCTTGGAATGGGGCAGTGGCACCGGGACCCTTAAGTACTCTCCTAAGCTTTGGACATGGCTCCCATGCACAGGTTTCCTTGTGGAGACGAGATGAGTTCTGATGGGTGCCTCAGGAAAACCCCTATGCTTGTATTGGAATCAGGCTTTTGAGGACACATGCCTGTAACCCAAAGCAATGGATCCTATTATGGCCTAGGGTCCTGTCTGGTTCAATCTTCTTCTCTGGGGACATCCATCTATGGTATGAGTGGAGGTCGATTATCAGCTGGTGTCAGACAGCCCTTGTTTGTTCCGGGCGACCTACACTATTGGGATGGCCTCAGGGACTTTGGAGGTTTCTCCTAATTTGTATGATTTTGGACCACGGAATGGGCAGAATTCCCATGGATTGGTAGGCACAGTCCTAATGTGTGTCTCCAGGGGCCCAGCCTGGAGGGTGTGTGGCCCAAGACTTTGAGGACAGAAGTCTGAAAACACAAACTCAGCTTAGGTTTGGGGACGTAGGTATGGCAGGCCCGATCTACAAACCATGAGAAGAACTCTTCAGGATATGAAGAAAGTGCGAGTCTGAGGCGCTTGCTCAGGCTTTTGTCTCTGGATTTTGTATCAGCGATGGCCGTGGAATGTCGCGGAGGCCTCATGGGCCATGGACGAATCTTCCTCTTTGAGGATTTGGCTCGATTCCCAATTGCTTTTCGTCAATCTGTGGGATGGGAGGACTCATTTTAGTTTTGTTACCTCAGGTGTCCCACCAAAAGAGGAATTCCAAAGCAAAGCCGTGGGGAAGACTGAAGGGACAACCCGAACTATGGTTAAAAATTGGGGCTAGGGGCATGGCAAGCCCAATATGCTATCTCTTCATCCATCCACTGAGTGGCCTTACTTGAGGACTGGGCTCAGCCTGAGGGTCACAATGTGCGTTTGTGACCAATGTGGCCGGCGAGCATGGGCGGGGCCTCATGGGCCACACTGGTTTCAACTACACTGAACGTTGGACAACATGCCAACCACAAGGTTTCTTGCCATGGGGAAGGAGTTCTGATTTCTGCATCACCTTCAACCCTGGGCAGTGATTGGAGATAAGGTCTAGGTTCTGAAACCTGAAAACCGAGGTTTGGAAAAGATGACGACCTAAGGCCACGGCGGCTCGATGTGCTCAGTGTTCGGCCAGCTGTCTGGGAGGGGCCAGGGGGTCCAGGCTCAGGCTATGTCAGAAAGGGCATTAGTGCCCTGGTCAGCCTATATATTTGGGGTACAGCCAAGTTCGGTGCAGGTTGATCCTCATTTGGGGTTACTGGTTAGCCCCAGAGGACAATGTTTTTCTTCTGGAGGGCGGGCAGGGTGCTGCATTGTAATTCTGGATTGCCAAACTGGAGGGATTGTGGGCCAGTAGTCTGACGACCAAAGTCTGAGAACACAAGCTAGGCTTAGGTTTCTGGGTGAGGCCATGGCAGGCATAATCTACAGACCTGAATCGAGATCTCGTGCATCTGAAGTCAGGGCGAGGATCAGACGATCGCTCAGGTTGGAGTTTCTGTCCCTGATGGCCCCTTCATGAATGGGGGGGTCATCACGAGGCCATGGGGATTTTCCCACGATGGGAGTTGTGAGAAGCTTCAAACTGCAGAGAGTCTTCTGCAGGACAATTGAGACCTGTTGCTTGGGTCCAGGCCAATGATTCTGAGCAGGGTTCTAAGGATGGATGGCTGAGTAGCCCACCTCGCATTCCAATTGTCTCCTAGCAACAAGACAGGTTAGATCTCCTGGATCTGTGGGGAGCAACCGAGGACGCTGAGTTGAAATGGACACCCCTGGGGATGGGTCCTAATGTGCTTTTGTGTCTATGGAGACCTTGGAATGAAGCGATGGCACTGGGACCCTAAAGGGTTCTCCTAAACAGAGGCTTTGACACAGCTCCAACGTGCAAGTTTCCCATGTGTAGATGAGATGTTTTCTGATGGGTGAGTCAAGAAACAGCTATATGCTGTTTTGATATCCAGGCCTCTGAGGAGAGATGCCTGGAAAACAAAGCAGTGGATCTGATTAGTGCCTAGGGGCCTGTTCTTTCCTTTTTACCTCTGGGGACATCTGTTTATGGGTCTGAGTGCAGGTAGGTGCTCAGTTGGGCTCAGATTGCCCCTGTTTTTCCTGGGAAGCCACCACTATTGAGATGGATCAGGGACTTTGGAGGTTTATCCTATTAGAAGGGTTTTGGCCATTGGAATGGGCACACACAATACCCTTGGAGAGGGCAAGTACAGTCCTCAGGTTTGGCTCCAGGGGCCTGAGCCTGTAGGTTGTGTAGGCCAGGGCTGTTTGGACAGTTGTCTGAAAACACAAACTCGGCTTATGTTTCGGGTCATAGGTATGGCAGGACTGACCTACAGACCATGAGGAGAACTCTTCGGGATTTGAAAAAAGGGCGTGTGTGAGGCTCCTGCTCAAGTTTTTGTCTCTGAATATCGTGTCACTCATGGTCGTGGAATTTCTGGGTGACTTCATGAGAAATGGACGAGTCTTACTCTCTGGTGGTTTGGCCCCGTCCAATGAGTTTGGGGTCAATCTTTGGGCTGGAAGAAGTCCGTTTTTTTTTTTGTTGTTGTTGTTGTTGTTTTCTTTTTTAACCTCAGGTGTCCCACCAAATGAGGTATTCCATAGTAGAGCCCTGGGGAGGGGCGACTGGACAATCAGAAATCTGGTTAAAAATTGGGGCCT
This sequence comes from Mustela nivalis, assembly GCF_964662115.1. Classification (NCBI taxonomy): domain Eukaryota; kingdom Metazoa; phylum Chordata; class Mammalia; order Carnivora; family Mustelidae; genus Mustela; species Mustela nivalis. Next base: position 769,550 of record NW_028136494.1, on the reverse strand, counting down.
AGGGACATGTCAAGCCAATTATGACATCTAATGATCCAGCCACTGAGAGGACTTACTAGAGGACAGGACTCATGCTGAGGGTCACAATGCATATGTATGCCCTCGTCGCACGCAAGAATGGGCGGGGCCTCAGGGTGAATGCTGGTTTCTCCTACACTGAACGTTGGACAACGTGCCAACCACAAGGGTTCTTTCCATGGGTAAGGAGGAGTTCTGATTTCTGCATCACACTCACCCCTGGGCAGTGATTGGAGATAAGGTCTCGGTTCTGAAGCCTGAAAACGAAGGTAGGGAAGAGATGATGACCTAAGGCCATGGCGGGATTTATGTGCTCAGTGTGCGGTCAGCTTTCTGGGTGTTGGTCAGGAGATCCGGGCTCAGGTTGTGTTCGACAGTGCATTAGTGCCCAGGTTAGACTATATAATTTGGATAACGTCGAGTGCTGTGTAGGTTTATCCTCATTTAAGGTGCCTGGGCAGCTCCTGAGGCAATAATTTTTTTTCTAGAGGGCAGGCAGAGTGCTGCATTGTGGGTCCGGAATTGCCAAACTTGAGGGCTTCGGGGCCAGGAGTGTGAGGACGGAAGTCTGAGAAGACAAGCTAGACTTGGGTGTCATGTTGAGGGCACGGCAGGTACCCCCTGCAGATCTGAACCAATATCTCATGCATCTGAATTCAGGGCGAGGATCAGATGTTGGCTCAGGTTGGAGTTTCTGTGCATGACGGCCGCTTCGTGAAGGGAGCAGAATCTCGGGGCCATTGAGGTTTTCCCACGTTGAGAGTTGTGGGATGCCCCCTTCAAGGATTCCTTCTGCGGGACAATTGATACCTGTTGGACAGCTCCAGGACATCCCATATGGAATGACTCCAGAGCACCGTTCGCGTTGGATGCCTGGGAAGCCCGCCTCACATTCCAATTGTCTCCTAGCAACAAGACAGTTTAGGTCTGATGGCTCTGCCGGAGCAACCGGGGTGGCTGAGTTGAAATGGACTTTCCTGAGGATGGGTCCTAATGTGTTTTTGTGTCCATGAGGGCCTTGGAATGGGGCGGTGGCACCGGGACCCTGAAGTACTCTCCTAAGCTTTGGACATGGCTCCCATGCACAGGTTTCCTTATGGAGACGAGATGAGTTCTGATGGGTGCCACAGGAAAACCCCTATGCTCGTATTGGAATCAGGCTTTTGAGGACACATGCCTGTAACCCAAAGCAATGGATCCTATTATGGCCTAGGGTCCTGTCTGGTTCAATCTTCTTCTCTGGGGACATCCATCTATGGTATGAGTGGAGGTCGATTATCAGCTGGTGTCAGACAGCCCTTGTTTGTTCCGGGCGACTTACACTATTGGGATGGTCTCAGGGACTTTGGAGGTTTCTCTAATTTGTATGATTTTGGACCATGAAATGGGCAGAATTCCCATGGATTGGTAGACACAGTCCTGATGTGTGTCTCCAGGGGCCCAGCCTGGAGGGTGTGTGGCCCAAGACTTTGAGGACAGAAGTCTGAAAACACAAACTCAGCTTAGGTTTGGGGACGTAGGTATGGCAGGCCCGATCTACAAACCATGAGAAGAACTCTTCAGGATATGAAGAAAGTGCGAGTCTGAGGCTCTTGCTCAGGCTTTTGTCTCTGGATTTTGTATCAGCGATGGCCGTGGAATGTTGGGGAGGCCTCATGGGCCATGGACGAATCTTCCTCTCTGAGGATTTGGCCCAATTCCCAATTGCTTTTCATCAATCTGTGGGATGGGAGGACTCATTTCAGTTTTGTTACCTCAGGTGTCCCACCAAAAGAGGAATTCCAAAGCAAAGCCGTGGGGAAGACTGAAGGGACAACCCGAACTATGGTTAAAAATTGGGGCCTAGGGGCATGGCAAGCCCAATATGCTATCTCTTCATCCAGCCACTGAGTGCCCTTACTTGAGGACTGGGCTCAGCCTGAGGGTCACAATGTGCGTTTGTGACCAATGTGGCCGGCGAGCATGGGCGGGGCCTCATGGGCCACACTGGTTTCAACTACACTGAACGTTGGACAACAGGCCAACCACAAGGTTTCTTGCCATGGGGAAGGAGTTCTGATTTCTGCATCACCTTCAACCCTGGGCAGTGATTGGAGATAAGGTCTAGGTTCTGAAACCTGAAAACCGAGGTTGGGAAAAGATGACGACCTAAGGGCACAGCGGCTCGATGTGCTCAGTGTGCGGCCAGCTGTCTGGGAGGAGCCGGGGGGTCCAGGCTCAGGCTGTGTCAGAAAGGGCATTAGTGCCCTGGTCAGCCTAAGTATTTGGGGTACAGCCAAGTTCGGTGCAGGTTGATCCTCATTTGGGGTTACTGGTTAGCCCCAGAGGACAATGTTTTTCTTCTGGAGGGCGGGCAGGGTGCTGCATTGTATTTCTGGATTGCCAAACTGGAGGGCTTGTGGGCCAGTAGTCTGACGACCAAAGTCTGAGAACACAAGCTAGGCTTAGGTTTCTGGGTGAGTCCATGGCAGACACAATCTACAGACCTGAATTGAGATCTCGTGCATCTGAAGTCAGGGCGAGGATCAGACGATCGCTCAGGTTGGAGTTTCTGTCCCTGATGGCCCCTTTATGAATGGGGGGGGGCATCACGAGGCCATGGGGGTTTTCCCACGATGGGAGTTGTGAGAAGCTACAAACTGCAGAGAGTCTTCTGCAGGACAATTGAGACCTGTTGCTTGGGTCCAGGCCAATGATTCTGAGCAGGGTTCTAAGGATGGATGGCTGGGTAGCCCACCTCGCATTCCAATTGTCTCCTAGCAACAAGAGAGTTTAGATCTCCTGGATCTGTGGGGAGCAACCGAGGACGCTGAGTTGAAATGGACACCCCTGGGGATGGGTCCTAATGTGCTTTTTTGTCTATGGAGACCTTGGAATGAAGCTGTGGCCCTGGGGCCCTAAAGGGTTCTCCTAAACAGAGGCTTTGACACAGCTCCAACGTGCAAGTTTCCCATGTGTAGATGAGATGTTTTCTGATGGGTGAGTCAAGCAACAGCTATATGCTGCTTTTGAAATCCAGGCCTCTGAGGAGAGATGCCTGGAAACCAAAGCAATGGATCTGATTAGTGCCTAGGGGCCTGTTCTTTCCTTTATACCTCAGGGGACATCTGTCTATGGGTCTGAGTGCAGGTAGGTGCTCAGTTGGGCTCAGATAGCCCCTGTTTTTCCTGGTAAGCCACCACTATTGAGATGGATCAGGGACTTTGGAGGTTTATCCTATTAGAAGGGTTTTGGCCATTGGAATGAGCACACACAATTCCCTTGGAGAGGGCAAGTACAGTCCTCAGGTTTGGCTCCAGGGGCCTGAGCCTGTAGGTTGTGTAGGCCAGGGCTGTTTGGACAGTTGTCTGAAAACACAAACTCGGCTTATGTTTCGGGTCATAAGTATGGCAGGACTGAACTACAGACCATGAGGAGAACTCTTTGGGATTTGAAAGAAGGGCGAGTGTGAGGCTCCTGCTCAAGTTTTTGTCTCTGGATATCGTGTCACTCATGGTCGTGTAATTTCTGGGTGACTTCATGGGAAATGAACGAGTCTAACTCTCTGGTGTTTTGGCCCCGTCCAAAGAGTTTGGGGTCATTCTGTGGGCTGGAAGAAGCCCGTATTTTTTTTTGTTGTTGTTGTTGTTTTCTTTTTTAACCTCAGGTGTCCCACCAAATGATGGACTCCAGAGTAAAGCCCTGGGGAGGGGCGACTGGACAATCAGAAATCTGGTTAAAAATTGGGGCCTAGGGACATGTCAAGCCCATTATGACATCTAATGGTCCAGCCACTGAGAGGACTTACTAGAGCACAGGACTCATGCTGAGGGTCACAATGCGTGTGTATGCCCTCGTCGCACTCAAGAATGGGCGGGTCCTCAGGGTGAATGCTGGTTTCTCCTACACTGAACGTTGGACAACGTGCCAACCACAAGGGTTCTTGCCATGGTTAAGGAGGAGTTCTGATTTCTGCATCACACTCACCCCTGGGCAGTGTTTGGAGATAAGGTCTCGGTTCTGAAACCTGAAACCTGAGGTAGCGAAGAGATGATGACCTAAGGCCATGGCGGGATTTATGTGCTCAGTGTGCGGTCAGCTTTCTTTGTGTTGGTCAGGAGGTCCGGGCTCAGGTTGTGTTGGACAGTGCAATATTGCCCAGGTTAGACTATATAATTTGGGTAAAGTCGAGTGCTGTGTAGGTTTATCCTCATTTAAGTTGCCTGAGCAGCTCATGAGGCAATAATTTTTTTTCTAGAGGGCAGGCAGAATGCTGCATTGTGGGTCCGGAATTGCCAAACTTGAGGGCTTCGGGGCCAGGAGTGTGAGGACGGAAGTCTGAGAAGTCAAGCTGGACTTGGGTTTCAGGGCGAGGGCACAGCAGGTACCCCCTGCAGATCTGAACCAATATCTCATGCATCTGAAGTCAGGGCGAGGATCAGACGTTGGCTCAGGTTGGATTTTCTGTGCATGACGTCCGCTTCATGAAGGGAGCGGAATCTCGAGGCCATTGAGGTTTTCCCACTTTGGGAGTTGTGGGATGCCCCCTTTAAGGATTCCGTCTGCTGGACAATTGAGACCTGTTGGACAGCTCCTGGACATCCCATATAGAATGACTCCAGAGCACCGTTCGCGGATGGATGCCTGGGAAGCCCGCCTCGCATTCCAATTGTCTCCTAGCAACAAGACAGTTTAGATCTGATGGCTCTGCCGGAGCAACCGGGGTGGCTGAGTTGAAATCGACTTTCCTGAGGATGGGCCCTAGTGTGTTTTTGTGTCCATGAGGGCCTTGGAATGGGGCGGTGGCACCGGGACCCTGAAGTACTCTCCTAAGCTTTGGACATGGCTCCCATGCACAGGTTTCCTTGTAGAGACGAGATGAGTTCTGATGGGTGCCTAAGGAAGACCCCTATGCTCATATTGGAATCAGGCTTGTGAGGACACATGCCTGTAACCCAAAGCAATGGATCCTATTATGGCCTAGGGTCCTGTCTGGTTCAATCTTCTTCTCTGGGGACATCCATCTATGGTATGAGTGGAGGTCGATTATCAGCTGGTGTCAGACAGCCCTTGTTTGTTCCGGGCGACCTACACTATTGGGATGGCCTCAGGGACGTTGGAAGTTTCTCCAAATTTGTGCGATTTTGGACCATGGAATGGGCAGAATTCCCATGGATTGGTAGGCACGGTCCTAATGTGTGGCTCCAGGGGCCCAGCCTGGAGTGTGTGTGGCCCAAAACTTTGAGAACAGAAGTCTGAAAACACAAACTCAGCTTAGGTTTGGGGACGTAGGTATGGCAGGCCCAATCTACAAGCCATGAGAAGAACTCTTCAGGATATGAAGAAAGTGCGAGTCTGAGGCGCTTGCTCAGGCTTTTGTCTCTGGATTTTGTATCAGCGATGGCCGTGGAATGTCGGGGAGGCCTCATGGGCCATGGACGAATCTTCCTCTTTGAGGATTTGGCCCGATTCCCAATTGCTTTTCGTCAGTCTGTGGGATGGGAGGACTCATTTCAGTTTTGTTACCTCAGGTGTCCCACCGAAAGAGGAATTCCAAAGCCAAGCCGTGGGGAAGACTGAAGGGAAAACTTGAACTATGGTTAAAAATTGGGGCCTAGAGGCATGGCAAGCCCAATATGCTATCTCTTCATCCAGCCACTGAGGGGCCTTACTTGAGGACTGGGCTCAGCCTGAGGGTCACAATGTGTGTTTGTGACCAATGTGGCCCGGGAGCATGGGCGGGGGCTCATGGGCCACATTGTTTCAACTACACTGAACGTTGGACAACATGCCAACCACAAGGTTTCTTGCCATGGGGAAGGAGTTCTGATTTCTGCATCACCTTCAACCCTGGGCAGTGATTGGAGATAAGGTCTAGGTTCTGAAACCTGAAAACCGAGGTTGGGAAGAGATGACGACCTAAGGCCATGGCGGCTCTATGTGCTCAGTGTGCGGCCAGCTGTCAGGGATGGGCCAGGGGATCCAGGCTGAGGCTGTGTCAGAAAGGGCATTAGTGCCCTGGTCAGCCTATTTATTTAGGGTACAGCCAAGGTCGGTGGAGGTTGATCCAAATTTGGGGTTACTGGGTAGCCCCAGGGACAATGTTTTTCTTCTGGAGGGCAGGCAGAGTGCTGCATTGTAGTTCTGGATTGCCAAACTGGAGGGCTTGTGGGCCAGTAGTCTGACGACAAAAGTCTGAGAACACAGGCTAGGCTTAGGTTTCTGGGTGAGGCCATGGCAGGCACAATCTACAGACCTGAATCGAGTTTTCGTGCATCTGTAGTCAGGGCGAGGTTCAGACGATCGCTCAGGTTGAGTTTCTGTCCCTGATGGCCCCTTCATGAATGGGGGGGCATCACGAGGCCATGGGGGTTTTCCCACGATGGGAGTTGTGAGAAGCTCCAAACTGCAGAGAGTGTTCTGCAGGACAATTGAGACCTGTTGTTTGGCTCCAGGCCAATGATTCTAAGCAGGGTTCTAAGGATGGATGGCTGGGTAGCCCACCTCGCATTCCAGTTGTCTCCTAGCAACAAGACAGGTTAGATCTCCTGGATCTGTGGGGAGCAACCGAGGACGCTGAGTTGAAGTGGACACCCCTGGGGATGGGTCCTAATGTGCTTTTGTGTCTATGGAGACCTTGTAATGAAGCGGTGGCCCTGGGGCCCTAGAGGCTTCTCCTAAACAGAGGCTTTGACACAGCTCCAACGTGCAAGTTTCCCATTTGTAGATGAGATGTTTTCTGATGGGTGAGTCAAGAAACAGCTATATGCTGCTTTTGAAATCCAGGCCTCTGAGGAGAGATGCTTGTTAACCAAAGCAATGGATCTGATTAGTGCCTAGGGGCCTGTTGTTTCCTTTTTACCTCTGGGACATCTGTCTATGGGTCTGAGTGCAGGTAGGTGCTCAGTTGGGCTCAGATTGCCCCTGTTTTTCCTGGGAAGCCACCACTATTGAGATGGATCAGGGACTTTGGAGGTGTATCCTATTAGAAGGGTTGTGGCCATTGGAATGGGCACACACTATTCCCTTGGAGAGGGCAAGTACAGTCCTCAGGTTTGGCTCCAGGGGCCTGAGCCTGTAGGTTGTGTAGGCCAGGGTTGTTTGGACAGTTGTCTGAAAACACAAACTCGGCTTATGTTTCGGGTCATAGGTATGGCAGGACTGACCTACAGACCATGAGGAGAACTCTTCGGGATTTGAAAGAAGGGCGAGTGTGAGGCTCCTGCTCAAGTTTTTGTCTCTGGATATCGTGTCACTCATGGTCGTGTAATTTCTGGGTGACTTCATGGGAAATGGACGAGTCTTACTCTCTGGTGGTTTGGCCCTGTCCAAAGAGTTTGGGGTCATTCTGTGGGCTGGAAGAAGTCCGTTGTTTTTTTTTTTTTTTTGTTGTTGTTGTTTTCTTTATTAACCTCAGGTGTCCAACCAAATGAGGGATTCCAGAGTAGAGCCCTAGGAGAGGGGCGACTGGACAATCAGAAATCTGGGTAAAATAGGGGCTAGGGACATGTCAAGCCCATTATGACATCTAATGGTCCAGCCACTGAGAAGACTTACTAGAGGACAGGACTCATGTTGAGGGTCACAATGCGTGTGTATGCCCTCGTCTCACTCAATAATGGGCGGGTCTTCAGGGTGAATGCTGGTTTCGCTTACAATGAACGTTGGACTACGTGCCAACCACAAGGGTTCCTGCCATGGGTAAGGGGGAGTTCTGATTTCTGCATCACACTCACCCCTGGGCATTGATTGGAGATAAAGTCTCGGTTCTGAAGCCTGAAAACTGAGGTAGCGAAGAGAAGATGACCTAAGGCCATGGCGGGTTTTATGTGCTCAGTGTGCGGTCAGCTTCTGAGTGTTGGTCAGGAGGTCCGGGCTCAGGTTTGTTCGACAGTGCATTAGTGCCCAGGTTAGACTATATAATTTGGGTAAAGTCGTGTGCTGTGTAGGTTTACCCTCATTTAAGTTGCCTGGGCAGCTCATGACGCAATAATTTTTTTTCTAGAGTGCAGGCAGAGTGCTGCATTGTGGGTCCGGAATTGCCAAACTTGAGGGCTTCGGGGCCAGGAGTGTGAGGACGGAAGTCTGAGAAGACAAGCAAGACTTGGGTCTCAGGGCGAGGGCACGGCAGGTACCCCCTGCAGATCTGAACCAATATCTCATGCATCTGAACTCAGGGCTAGGATCAGACGTTGGCTCAGGTTGGAGTTTCTGTGCATGATGGCCGCTTCATGAAGGGAGCGGAATCTCGTGGCCATTGAGGTTTTCCCACGTTGGGAGTTGTGGGATGCCCCCTTCAAGGATTCCTTCTGCGGGACAATTAAGACCTGTTGGACAGCTCCAGGACATCCCATATGGAATGCCTCCAGATCACCGTTCGTGGATGGATGCCTGGGAAGCCCGCCTCGCATTCCAATTGTCTCCTAGCAACAAGACAGTTTAGATCTGATGGCTCTGCCGGAGCAACCGGGGTGGCTGAGTTGAAATGGACTTTCCTGAAAATTGGTCCTAATGTGTTTTTGGGTCCATGAGGGCATTGGAATGGGGCGGTGGCACCGGGACCCTGAAGTACTCTCCTAAGCTTTGGACATGGCTCCCATTGACAGGTTTCTTTGTGGAGACGAGATGACTTCTGATGGGTGCCTCAGGAAAACCCCTATGCTCGTATTGGAATCAGGCTTTTGAGGACACATGCCTGTAACCCAAAGCAATGGATCCTATTATGGCCTAGGTCCTGTCTGGTTCAATCTTCTTCTCTGGGGACATCCATCTATGGTATGAGTGAAGGTCGATTATCAGCTGGTGTCAGACAGCCCTTGTTTGTTCCGGGCGACCTACACTATTGGGATGGCCTCAGGGACTTTGGAGTTTTCTCCTACTTTGTACGATTTTGGACCATGGAATGGGCAGAATTCCCATGGATTGGTAGGCACAGTCCTAATGTGTGGCTCCAGGAGCCCAGCCTGGAGGGTGCGTGGCCCAAGACTTTGAGGACAGAAGTCTGAAAACACAAACTCAGCTTAGGTTTGGGGACGTAGGTATGGCAGGCCCGATCTACAAACCATGAGAAGAACTCTTCAGGATATGAAGAAAGTGCGATTCTGAGGCGCTTGCTCAGGCTTTTGTCTCTGGATTTTGTATCAGCGATGGCCGTGGAATGTCGGGGAGGCCTCATGGGCCATGGACGAATCCTCCTCTCTGAGGATTTGGCCCGATTCCAATTGCTTTTCGTCAATCTGTGGGATGGGAGGACTCATTTCAGTTTTGTTACCTCAGGTGTCTCACCAAAAGAGGAATTCCAAAGCAAAGCCGTGGGGAAGACTGAAGGGACAACCCGAACTATGGTTAAAAATTGGGGCCTAGGGGCATGGCAAGCCCAATATGCTATCTCTTCATCCAGCCACTGAGTGGCCTTACTTGAGGACTGGGCTCAGCCTGAGGGTCACAATGTGTGTTTGTGACCAATGCGGCCCGTGAGCATGGGCGGGGCCTCAAGGGCCACACTGGTTTCAACTACTTTGAACGTTGGACAACATGCCAACCACAAGGTTTTTTGCTTTGGGGAAGGAGTTCTGATTTCTGCATCACCTTCAACCCTGGGCAGGGATTGGAGATAATGTCTAGGTTCTGAAACCTGAAACCGAGGTTGGGAAGAGATGACGACCTAAGGCCACGGCGGCAAGAGGTGCTCAGTGTGCGTCCAGCTGTCTGGGAGGGGCCAGGGGGTCCAGGCTCAGGCTGTGTCAGAAAGGACATAAGTGCCCTGGTCTGCCTTTGTATTTGGGGTACAGCCAAGGTCGGTGCAGGTTGATCCTCATTTGGGGTTACTGGGTAGCCCCAGAGGACAATGTTTTTTCTTCTGGAGGGCAGGCAGAGTGCTGAATTGTAGTTCTGGATTGCCAAACTGGAGGGCTTGTGGGCCAGTAGTCTGACGACAAAAGTCTGAGAACACAAGCTAGGCTTAGGCCTCTGGGTGAGGCCATGGCAGGCATAATCTACAGACCTGAATCGAGATCTCGTGCATCTGAAGTCAGGGCGAGGATCAGACGATCGCTCAGGTTGGAGTTTCTGTCCCTGATGGCCCCTTCATGAATGGGGGGGCATCACGAGGCCACGGTGGTTTTTCCACGATGGGAGTTGTGAGAAGCTCCAAAGTGCAGAGAGTCTTCTAGGACAATTGAGACCTGTTGTTTGGCTCCAGGCCAATGATTCTTAGCAGGCTTCTAAGGATGGATGGCTGGGTAGCCCACTTCGCATTCCAATTGTCTCCTAGCAACAAGACAGGTTAGATCTCCTGGATCTGTGGGGAGCAACCGAGGACGCTGAGTTGAAATGGACACCCCTGGGGATGGGTCCTAATGTGCTTTTGTGTCTTTGGAGACCTTGGAATGAAGCTGTGGCCCTGGGGCCCTAAAGGGTTCTCCTAAACAGAGGCTTTGACACAGCTCCAACGTGCAAGTTTCCCATGTGTAGATGAGATGTTTTCTGATGGGTGAGTCAAGAAACAGCTATATGCTGCTTTTGAAATCCAGGCCTCTGAGGAGAGATGCCTGGAAACCAAAGCAATGGATCTGATTAGTGCCTAGGGGCCTGTTCTTTCCTTTTTACCTCTGGGGACATCTGTCTATGGGTCTGAGTGCAGGTAGGTGCTCAGTTGGGCTCAGATTGCCCCTGTTTTTCCTGGGAAGCCACCACTATTGAGATGGATCAGGGACTTTGGAGATTTATCCTATTAAAAGGATTGTGGCCATTGGAATGGGCACACACAATTCCCTTGGAGAGGGCAAGTACAGTCCTCAGGTTTGGCTCCAGGGGCCTGAGCCTGTAGGTTGTGTAGGCCAGGGCTGTTTGGACAGTTTTCTGAAAACACAAACTCGGCTTATGTTTCGGGTCATAGGTATGGCAGGATTGACCTACAGACCATGAGGAGAACTCTTCGGGATTTGAAAGAAGGGCGAGTGTGAGGCTCCTGCTCAAGTTTTTGTCTCTGGATATCGTGTCACTCGTGGTCGTGTAATTTCTGGGTGACATCATGGGAAATGGATGAGTCTTACTCTCTGGTGGTTTGGCCCCGCCCAAAGAGTTTGGGGTCATTCTGTGGGCTGGAAGAAGTCCGTTTTTTTCATGTTGTTCTTGTTTTCTTTTTTAAACTCAGGTGTCCCACCAAATGAGGGATTCCAGAGTAGAGCCCTCGGAGGGACGACTGGACAATCAGAAATCTGGGTAAAATTGGGGCTAGGGACATGTCAAGCCCATTATGACATCTAATTGTCGAGCCACTGAGAGGACTTACTAGAGGACAGGACTCATGCTGAGGGTCACAATGCGTGTGTATGCCCTCGTCGCACTCAAGAATGGGCGGGTCCTCTGGGTGAATGCTGGATTCTCCTACACTGAACGTTGGACAACGTGCCAACCACAAGGGTTCTTGCCATGATTAAGGTGGAGTTCTGATTTCTGCATCACACTCACCCCTGGGCAGTGATTGGAGATAAGGTCTCGGTTCTGAAGCCTGAAAACTGAGGTAGCGAAGAGATGATGACCTAAGGCCATGGCGGGATTTATGTGCTCGGTGTGCGGTCAGCTTTCTTTGTGTTGGTCAGGAGGTCCGGGCTCAGGTTGTGTTCGACAGTGCATTAGTGCCCAGGTTAGACTATATAATTTGGGTAAAGTCGAGTGCTGTGTAGGTTTATCCTCATTTAAGTTGCCTGAGCAGCTCATGAGGCAATAATTTTTTTTCTAGAGGGCAGGCAGAGTGCTGCATTGTGGGTCCGGAATTGCCAAACTTGAGGGCTTCGGGGCCAGGAGTGTGAGGACGGAAGTCTGAGAAGACAAGCTAGACTTGGGTTTCAGGGCGAGGGCACGGCAGGTACCCCCTGCAGATCTGAACCAATATCTCATGCATCTGATGTCAGGGTGAGGATCAGACGTTGGCTCAGGTTGGATTATCTGTGCATGACGGCCGCTTCATGAAGGGAGCGGAATCTCGAGGCCATTGAGGTTTTCCCACGTTGGGAGTTGTGGGATGCCCCCTTCAAGGATTCCTTCTGCGGGACAATTGAGACCTGTTGGACAGCTCCAGGTCATCCCATATGGAATGACTCCAGAGCACCGTTCGCGGATGGATGCCTGGGAAGCCCGCCTCGCATTCCAATTGTCTCCTAGCATCAAGACAGTTTAGATCTGATGGCTCTGCCAGAGCAACTGGGGTGGCTGAGTTGAAATCCACTTTCCTGAGGATGGGTCCTAATGTGTTTTTGTGTCCATGAGAGCCTTGGAATGGGGCGGTGGCACCGGGAACCTGAAGTACTCTCCTAAAGATTGGACATGGCTCCCATGCACAGGTTTCCTTGTGGAGACGAGACGAGTTCTGATGGGTGCCTCAGGAAGACCCCTATGCTCGTATTGGAATCAGGCTTTTGAGAACACATGCCTGTAACCCAAAGCCATGGTTCCTATTATGGCCTAGGGTCCTGTCTGGTTCAATCTTCTTCTCTGGGGACATCCATCTATGGTATGAGTGGAGCTCGATTATCAGCTGGTGTCAGACAGCCCTTGTTTGTTCCGGGCGACCTACACTATTGGGATGGCCTCAGGGACTTTGGAGGTTTCTCCTAATATGTACGATTTTGGACCATGGAATGGGCAGAATTCCCATGGATTGGTAGGCACAGTCCTAATGTGTGGCTCCAGAAGCCCAGCCTGGAGGGTGAGTGGCCCAAGACTTTGAGGATAGAAGTCTGAAAACCCAAACTCAGCTTAGGTTTGGGGACGTAGGTATGGCAGGCCCGATCTACAAACCATGAGAAGAACTCTTCAGGATATGAAGAAAGTGCGAGTTTGAGGTGCTTGCTCAGGCTTTTGTCTCTGGATTTTGTATCAGCGATGGCCGTGGAATGTCGGGGAGGCCTCATGGGCCATGGACGACTCCTCCTCTCTGAGGATTTGGCCCGATTCCAATTGCTTTTCGTCAATCTGTGGGATGGGAGGACTCATTTTAGTTTTGTTACCTCAGGTGTCCCACCAAAAGAGAAATTCCAAAGCATAACCGTGGGGAAGACTGAAGGGACAACCCGAACTATGGTTAAAAATTGGGGCCTAGGGGCATGGCAAGCCCAATATGCTATCTCTTCATCCAGCCACTTAGTGGCCTTACTTGAGGACTGGGCTCAGCCTGAGGGTCACAATGTGTGTTTGTGACCAATGTGGCCCGCGAGCATGGGCGGGGCCTCATGGGCCACACTGGTTTCAACTACTTTGAACGTTGGACAACATGCCAACCACAAGGTTTCTTGCCATGGGGAAGGAGTTCTGATTTCTGCATCACCTTTAACCCTGGGCAGTGATTGGAGATAAGGTCTAGGTTCTGAAACCTGAAAACCGTGGTTGGGAAGAGATGACGACCTAAGGCCATGGCGGCTCTTTGTGCTCAGTGTGCGGCCAGCTGTCAGGGATGGGCCAGGAGATCCAGGCTCAGGCTGTGGCAGAAAGGGCATTAGTGCCCTGGTCAGCCTATGTATTTGGGGTACAGCCAAGGTCGGTGCAGGTTGATCCTCATTTGGGGTTACTGGGTAGCCCCAGAGGACAATGTTTTTCTTCAGGGGGGCCAGCAGAGTGCTGCATTGTAGTTCTGGATTGCCAAACTGGAGGTCTTGTGGGCCAGTAGTCTGACGACAAAAGTCTGAGAACACAGGCTAGGCTTAGGTTTCTGGGTGAGGCCATGGCAGGCACAATCTACAGACCTGAATCGACATCTCGTGCATCTGAAGTCAGGGCGAGGATCAGACGATCGCTCAGGTTGGAGTTTCTGTCCCTGATGGCCCCTTCATGAATGGGGGGGCATCACGAGGCCATGGGGGTTTTCCCACGATGGGAGTTTTGTGAAGCTCCAAACTGCAGAGGGTCTTCTGCAGGACAATTGAGACCTGTTGTTTGGCTCCAGGCCAATGATTCTTAGCAGGCTTCTAAGGATGGATGGCTGGGTAGCCCACTTCGCATTCCAATTGTCTCCTAGCAACAAGACAGGTTAGATCTCCTGGATCTGTGGGGAGCAACCGAGGACGCTGAGTTGAAATGGACACCCCTGGGGATGGGTCCTAATGTGCTTTTGTGTATATGGAGACCTTGGAATGAAGCGGTGGCCCTGGGGCCCTAAAGGGTTCTCCTAAACAGAGGCTTTGACACAGCTCCAACGTGCAAGTTTCCCATGTGTAGATGAGATGTTTTCTGATGGGTGAGTCAAGAAACAGCTATATGCTGCTTTTGAAATCCAGGCCTCTGAGGAGAGATGCCTGGAAACCAAAGCAATGGATCTGATTAGTGCCTAGGGGCCTGTTCTTTCCTTTTTACCTCTGGGGACATCTGTCTATGGGTCTGAGTGCAGGTAGGTGCTCAGTTGGGCTCAGATTGCCCCTGTTTTTCCTGGGAAGCCACCACTATTGAGATGGATCAGGGACTTTGGAGATTTATCCTATTAAAAGGGTTGTGGCCATTGGAATGGGCACACACAATTCCCTTGGAGAGGGCAAGTACAGTCCTCAGGTTTGGCTCCAGGGGCCTGAGCCTGTAGGTTGTGTAGGCCAGGGCTGTTTGGACAGTTTTCTGAAAACACAAACTCGGCTAATGTTTCGGGTCATAGGTATGGCAGGACTGACCTACAGACCATGAGGAGAACTCTTCAGGATTTGAAAGAAGGGCGAGTGTGAGGCTCCTGCTCAAGTTTTTGTCTCTGGATATCGTGTCACTCGTGGTCGTGTAATTTCTGGGTGACTTCATGGGAAATGGACGAGTCTTACTCTCTGGTGGTTTGGCCCCGCCCAAAGAGTTTGGGGTCATTCTGTGGGTTGGAAGAAGTCCGTTTTTTTCATGTTGTTCTTGTTTTCTTTTTTAACCTCAGGTGTCCCACCAAATGAGGGATTCCAGAGTAGAGCCCTCGGAGGGGCGACTGGACAATCAGAAATCTGGGTAAAATTGGGGCTAGGGACATGTCAAGCCCATTATGACATCTAATTGTCCAGCCACTGAGAGGACTTACTAGAGGACAGGACTCATGCTGAGGGTCACAATGCGTGTGTATGCCCTCGTCGCACTCAAGAATGGGCGGGTCCTCTGGGTGAATGCTGGATTCTCCTACACTGAACGTTGGACAACGTGCCAACCACAAGGGTTCTTGCCATGATTAAGGTGGAGTTCTGATTTCTGCATCACACTCACCCCTGGGCAGTGATTGGAGATAAGGTCTCGGTTCTGAAGCCTGAAAACTGAGGTAGCGAAGAGATGATGACCTAAGGCCATGGCGGGATTTATGTGCTCGGTGTGCGGTCAGCTTTCTTTGTGTTGGTCAGGAGGTCCGGGCTCAGGTTGTGTTCGACAGTGCATTAGTGCCCAGGTTAGACTATATAATTTGGGTAAAGTCGAGTGCTGTGTAGGTTTATCCTCATTTAAGTTGCCTGAGCAGCTCATGAGGCAATAATTTTTTTTCTAGAGGGCAGGCAGAGTGCTGCATTGTGGGTCCGGAATTGCCAAACTTGAGGGCTTCGGGGCCAGGAGTGTGAGGACGGAAGTCTGAGAAGACAAGCTAGACTTGGGTTTCAGGGCGAGGGCACGGCAGGTACCCCCTGCAGATCTGAACCAATATCTCATGCATCTGATGTCAGGGTGAGGATCAGACGTTGGCTCAGGTTGGATTATCTGTGCATGACGGCCGCTTCATGAAAGGAGCGGAATCTCGAGGCCATTGAGGTTTTCCCACGTTGGGAGTTGTGGGATGCCCCCTTCAAGGATTCCGTCTGCGGGACAATTGAGACCTGTTGGACAGCTCCAGGTCATCCCATATGGAATGACTCCAGAGCACCGTTCGCGGATGGATGCCTGGGAAGCCCGACTCGCATTCCAATTGTCTCCTAGCATCAAGACAGTTTAGATCTGATGGCTCTGCCAGAGCAACTGGGTTGGCTGAGTTGAAATCCACTTTCCTGAGGATGGGTCCTAATGTGTTTTGGTGTCCATGAGAGCCTTGGAATGGGGCGGTGGCACCGGGAACCTGAAGTACTCTCCTAAAGTTTGGACATGGCTCCCATGCACAGGTTTCCTTGTGGAGACGAGATGAGTTCTGATGGGTGCCTCAGGAAGACCCCTATGCTCGTATTGGAATCAGGCTTTTGAGGACACATGCCTGTAACCCAAAGCCATGGATCCGATTATGGCCTAGGGTCCTGTCTGGTTCAATCTTCTTCTCTGGGGACATCCATCTATGGTATGAGTGGAGGTCGATTATAAGCTGGTGTCAGACAGTCGTTGTTTCTTCCGAACGACCTACACTCTTGGGATGGCCTCAGGGACGTTGGATGTTTCTCCAAATTTGTGCGATTTTGGACCATGGAATGGGCAGAATTCCCATGGATTGGTAGGCACGGTCCTAATGTGTTGCTCCAGGGGCCCAGCCTGGAGTGTGTGTGGCCCAAAATTTGAGGACAGAAGTCTGAAAACACAAACTTAGCTTAGGTTTGGGAACGTAGGTATGGCAGGCCCGATCTACAAGCCATGAGAAGAACTCTTCAGGATATGAAGAAAGAGCGAGTCTTAAGTGCTTGCTCAGGGTTTTGTCTATGGATTTTGTATCAGCGATTGCCGTGGAATGTCGGGGAGGCCTCATGGGCCATGGACGAATCTTCCTCTCTGAGGATTTGGCCCGATTCCCAATTGCTTTTCGTCAGTCTGTGGGATGGGAGGACTCATTTCAGTTTTGTTACCTCAGGTGTCTCACCAAAAGAGGAATTCCAAAGCCAAGCCGTGCGGAAGACTGAAGGGACAACTTGAACTATGGTTAAAAATTGGGGCCTAGGCGCATGGCAAGCCCAATATGCTATCTCTTCATCAAGCCACTGAGTGGCCTTACTTGAGGACTGGGCTCAGCCTGATGGTCACAATGTGTGTTTGTGACCAATGTGGCCCGGTTGCATGGGCGGGGGCTCATGGGCCACACTGTTTCAACTACACTGAACGTTGGACAACATGCCAACCACAAGGTTTCTTGCCATGGGGAAGGAGTTCTGATTTCTGCATCACCTTCAACCCTGGGCAGTGATTGGAGATAAGGTCTAGGTTCTGAAACCTGAAAACCGAGGTTGGGAAGAGATGACGACCTAAGGCCATGGCGGCTCTTTGTGCTCAGTGTGCGGCCAGCTGTCAGGGATGAGCCAGGAGATCCAGGCTGAGGCTTTGGCAGAAAGGGCATTAGTGCCCTGTTCAGCCTATGTATTTGGGGTACAGCCAAGGTCGGTGCAGGTTGATCCTCATTTGGGGTTACTGGGTAGCCCCAGAGGACAATGTTTTTCTTCTGGAGGGCGGGCAGGGTGCTGCATTGCAATTCTGGATTGCCAAACTGGAGGGCTTGTGGGCCAGTAGTCTGACGACAAAATTCTGAGAACACAGGCTAGGCTTAGGTTTCTGGGTGAGGCCATGGCAGGCACAATCTACAGACCTGAATCGAGCTCTCGTGCATCTGTAGTCAGGGCGAGGATCAGACGATCGCTCAGGTTGAGTTTCTGTCCCTGATGGCCCCTTCATGAATGGGGGGGCATCACGAGGCAATGGGGGTTTTCCCACGATGGGAGTTTTGAGAAGCTCCAAACTGCAGAGGGTCTTCTGCAGGACAATTGAGACCTGTTGTTTGGCTCCAGGCCAATGATTCTGAGCAGGCTTCTAAGGATGGATGGCTGGGTAGCCCACCTCGCATTCCAGTTGTCTCCTAGCAACAAGACAGGTTAGATCTCCTGGATCTGTGGGGAGAAACCGAGGACGCTGAGTTGCAATGGACACCCCTGGGGATGTTTCCTAATGTGCTTTTGTGTCTATGGAGACCTTGCAGTGAAGCTGTGGCCCTGGGGCCCTAAAGGGTTCTCCTAAACAGAGGCTTTGACACAGCTCCAACGTGCAAGTTTCCCATGTGTAGATGAGATGTTTTCTGATGGGTGAGTCAAGCAACAGCTATATGCTGCTTTTGAAATCCAGGCCTCTGAGGAGAGATGCCTGGCAACCAAAGCAATGGATCTGATTAGTGCCTAGGGGCCTGTTCTTTCCTTTATACCTCAGGGGACATCTGTCTATGGGTCTGAGTGCAGGTAGGTGCTCAGTTGGGCTCAGATAGCCCCTGTTTTTCCTGGGAAGCCACCACTATTGAGATGGATCAGGGACTTTGGAGGTTTATCCTATTAGAAGGGTTTTGGCCATTGGAATGAGCACACACAATTCCCTTGGAGAGGGCAAGTACAGTCCTCAGGTTTGGCTCCAGGGGCCTGAGCCGGTAGGTTGTGTAGGCCAGGGCTCTTTGGACAGTTGTCTGAAAACACAAACTCGGCTTATGTTTCGGGTCATAAGTATGGCAGGACTGAACTACAGACCATGAGGAGAACTCTTCGGGATTTGAAAGAAGGGCGAGTGTGAGGCTCCTGCTCAAGTTTTTGTCTCTGGATATCGTGTCACTCATGGTCGTGTAATTTCTGGGTGACTTCATGGGAAATGAACGAGTCTAACTCTCTGGTGTTTTGGCCCCGTCCAAAGAGTTTGGGGTCATTCTGTGGGCTGGAAGAAGCCCGTATTTTTTTTTTGTTGTTGTTGTTTTCTTTTTTAACCTCAGGTGTCCCACCAAATGAGGAACTCCAGAGTAAAGCCCTGGGGAGGGTCGACTGGACAATCAGAAATCTGGTTAAAAATTGGGGCCTAGGGACATGTCAAGCCCATTATGACATCTAATGGTCCAGCCACTGAGAGGACTTACTAGAGCACAGGATTCATGCTGAGGGTCACAATGCGTGTGTATGCCCTCGTCGCACTCAAGAATGGTCGGGGCCTCAGGGTGAATGCTGGTTTGTCCTACACTGAACGTTGGACAACGTGCCAACCACAAGGGTTCTTGCCATGGGTAAGGAGGAGTTCTGATTTCTGCATCACACTCACCCCTGGGCAGTGATTGGAGATAAGGTCTCGGTTCTGAAACCTGAAAACTGAGGTAGCGAAGAGATGATGACCAAAGGCCATGGCGGGATTTATGGGCTCAGTGTGCGGTCAGCTCTCTTTGTGTTGGTAAGGAGGTCCGGGCTCAGGTTGTGTTGGACAGTGCATTATTGCCCAGGTTAGACTATATAATTTGGGTAAAGTCGATGCTGGGTAGGTTTATCCTCATTTAAGTTGCCTGTGCAGCTCATGAGGCAATAATTTTTTTTCTAGAGGGCAGGCAGAGTACTGCATTGTGGGTCCGGAATTGCCAAACTTGAGGGCTTCGGGGCCAGGAGTGTGAGGACGGAAGTCTGAGAAGACAAGCTAGACTTGGATTTCAGGGCGAGGGCACGGCAGGTACCCCCTGCAGATCTGAACCAATATCTCATGCATCTGATGTCAGGGCGAGGATCAGACGTTGGCTCAGGTTGGATTTTCTGTGCATGACGGCCGCTTCATGAAGGGAGCGGAATCTCGACGCCATTGAGGTTTTCCCACTTTGGGAGTTGTGGGATGCCCCCTTTAAGGATTCCGTCTGCTGGACAATTGAGACCTGTTGGACAGCTCCAGGACATCCCATATAGAATGACTCCAGAGCACCGTTCGCGGATGGATGCCTGGGAAGCCCGCCTCGCA
Source organism: Mustela nivalis (assembly GCF_964662115.1). Classification (NCBI taxonomy): domain Eukaryota; kingdom Metazoa; phylum Chordata; class Mammalia; order Carnivora; family Mustelidae; genus Mustela; species Mustela nivalis. The sequence continues at coordinate 749,921 of NW_028136494.1, read as the reverse complement.
TTCCAATTGTCTCCTAGCAACAAGACAATTTAGATCTGATGGCTCTGCCGGAGCAACCGGGGTGGCTGAGTTGAAATCGACTTTCCTGAGGATGGGCCCTAGTGTGTTTTTGTGTCCATGAGGGCCTTGGATGGGGCGGTGGCACCGGGACCCTGAAGTACTCTCCTAAGCTTTGGACATGGCTCCCATGCACAGGTTTCCTTGTGGAGACGAGATGAGTTCTGATGGGTGCCTCAGGAAGACCCCTATGCTCATATTGGAATCAGGCTTGTGAGGACACATGACTGTAACCCAAAGCAATGGATCCTATTATGGCCTAGGGTCCTGTCTGGTTCAATCTTCTTCTCTGGGGACATCCATCTATGGTATGAGTGGAGGTCGATTATCAGCTGGTGTCAGACAGCCCTTGTTTGTTCCGGGCGACCTACACTATTGGGATGGCCTCAGGGACGTTGGAAGTTTCTCCAAATTTGTGCGATTTTGGACCATGGAATGGGCAGAATTCCCATGGATTGGTAGGCACGGTCCTAATGTGTGGCTCCAGGGGCCCAGCCTGGAGTGTGTGTAGCCCAAAACTTTGAGAACAGAAGTCTGAAAACACAAACTCAGCTTAGGTTTGGGGACGTAGGTATGGCAGGCCCGATCTACAAGCCATGAGAAGAACTCTTCAGGATATGAAGAAAGTGCGAGTCTGAGGCGCTTGCTCAGGCTTTTGTCTCTGGATTTTGTATCAGCGATGGCCGTGGAATGTCGGGGAGGCCTCATGGGCCATGGACGAATCTTCCTCTTTGAGGATTTGGCCCGATTCCCAATTGCTTTTCGTCAGTCTGTGGGATGGGAGGACTCATTTCAGTTTTGTTACCTCAATTGTCCCACCAAAAGAGGAATTCCAAAGCAAAGCCGTGGGGAAGACTGAAGGGAAAACTTGAACTATGGTTAAAAATTGGGGCCTAGGGGCATGGCAAGCCCAATATGCTATCTCTTCATCCAGCCACTGAGTGGCCTAACTTGAGGACTGGGCTCAGCCTGATGGTCACAATGTGTGTTTGTGACTAATGTGGCCCGGGAGCATGGGCGGGGGCTCATGGGCCACATTGTTTCAACTACACTGAAGGTTGGACAACATGCCAACCACAAGGTTTCTTGCCATGGGGAAGGAGTTCTGATTTCTGCATCACCTTCAACCCTGGGCAGTGATTGGAGATAAGGTCTAGGTTCTGAAACCTGAAACCGAGGTTGGGAAGAGATGACGACCTAAGGCCATGGCGGCTCTATGTGCTCAGTGTGCGGCCAGCTGTCAGGGATGGGCCAGGGGATCCAGGCTGAGGCTGTGTCAGAAAGGGCATTAGTGCCCTGGTCAGCCTATGTATTTAGGGTACAGCCAAGTTCGGTGGAGGTTGATCCAAATTTGGGGTTACTGGGTAGCCCCAGAGGACAATGTTTTTCTTCTGGAGGGCAGGCAGAGTGCTGCATTGTAGTTCTGGATTGCCAAACTGGAGGGCTTGTGGGCCAGTAGTCTGACGACAAAAGTCTGAAAACACAGGCTAGGCTTAGGTTTCTGGGTGAGGGCATGGCAGGCACAATCTACAGACCTGAATCGAGATCTCGTGCATCTGTAGTCAGGGCGAGGATCAGGCGTTCGCTCAGGTTGAGTTTCTGTCCCTGATGGCCCCTTCATGAATGGGAGGGCATCAGGAGGCCATGGGGGTTTTCCCACGATGGGAGTTGTGAGAAGCTCCAAACTGCAGAGAGTGTCTGCAGGACAATTGAGACCTGTTGTTTGGCTCCAGGCCAATGATTCTAATCAGGGTTCTAAGGATGGATGGCTGGGTAGCCCACCTCGCATTCCAATTGTCTCCTAGCAACAAGACAGGTTAGATCTCCTGGATCTGTGGGGAGCAACCGAGGACGCTGAGTTGAAGTGGACACCCCTTGGGATGGGTCCTAATGTGCTTTTGCGTCTATGGAGACCTTGGAATGAAGCGGTGGCCCTGGGGCCCAAAAGGCTTCCCCTAAACAGAGGCTTTGACACAGCTCCAACGTGCAAGTTTCCCATGTGTAGATGAGATGTTTTCTGATGGGTGAGTCAAGAAACAGCTATATGCTGCTTTTGAAATCCAGGCCTCTGAGGAGAGATGCCTGGAAACCAAAGCAATGGATCTGATTAGTGCCTAGGGGCCTGTTCTTTCCTTTTTACCTCTGGGACATCTGTCTATGGGTCTGAGTGCAGGTAGGTGCTCAGATGGGCTCAGATTGCCCCTGTTTTTCCTGGGAAGCCACCACTATTGAGATGGATCAGGGACTTTAGAGGTGTATCCTATTAGAAGGGTTGTTGCCATTGGAATGGGCACACACTATTCCCTTGGAGAGGGCAAGTACAGTCCTCAGGTTTGGCTCCAGGGGCCTGAGCCTGTAGGTTGTGTAGGCCAGGGCTGTTTGGACAGTTGTCTGAAAACACAAACTCGGCTTATGTTTCGGGTCATAGGTATGGCAGGACTGACCTACAGACCATGAGGAGAACTCTTCGGGATTTGAAAGAAGGGCGAGTGTGAGGCTCCTGCTCAAGTTTTTGTCTCTGGATATCGTGTCACTCATGGTCGTGTAATTTCTGGGTGACTTCATGGGAAATGGACGAGTCTTACTCTCTGGTGGTATGGCCCCACCCAAAGAGTTTGGGGTCATTCTGTGGGCTGGAAGAAGTCCGTTGTTTTTTTTTTTGTTGTTGTTGTTGTTGTTTTCTTTATTAACCTCAGGTGTCCCACCAAATGAGGGATTCCAGAGTAGAGCCCTAGGAGAGGGGCGACTGGACAATCAGAAATCTGGGTAAAATTGGGGCTAGGGACATGTCAAGCCCATTATGACATCTAATGGTCCAGCCACTGAGAGGACTTACTAGAGGACAGGACTCATGTTGAGGGTCACAATGCGTGTGTATGCCCTCGTCTCACTCAAGAATGGGCGGGTCCTCAGGGTGAATGCTGGTTTCGCTTACACTGAACGTTGGACTACGTGCCAACCACAAGGGTTCCTGCCATGGGTAAGGGGGAGTTCTGATTTCTGCATCACACTCACCCCTGGGCATTGATTGGAGATAAGGTCTCGGTTCTGAAGCCTGAAAACTGAGGTAGCGAAGAGAAGATGACCTAAGGCCATGGCGGGTTTTAGGTGCTCAGTGTGCGGTCAGCTTTCTGAGTGTTGGTCAGGAGGTCCGGGCTCAGGTTTGTTCGACAGTGCATTAGTGCCCAGTTTAGACTATATAATTTGGGTAAAGTCGTGTGCTGTGTAGGTTTACCCTCATTTAAGTTGCCTGGGCAGCTCATGAGGCAATAATTTTTTTTCTAGAGGGCAGGCAGAGTGCTGCATTGTGGGTCCGGAATTGCCAAACTTGAGGGCTTCGGGGCCAGGAGTGTGAGGACGGAAATCTGAGAAGACAAGCAAGACTTGGGTTTCAGGGCGAGGGCACGGCAGGTACCCCCTGCAGATCTGAACCAATATCTCATGCATCTGAAGTCAGGGCGAGGATCAGACGTTGGCTCAGGATGGAGTTTCTGTGCATGATGGCCGCTTCATGAAGGGAGCGGAATCTCGTGGCCATTGAGGTTTTCCCACGTTGGGAGTTGTGGGATGCCCCCTTCAAGGATTCCTTCTGCGGGACAATTAAGACCTGTTGGACAGCTCCAGGACATCCCATATGGAATGCCTCCAGATCACCGTTCGTGGATGGATGCCTGGGAAGCCCGCCTCGCATTCCAATTGTCTCCTAGCAACAAGACAGTTTAGATCTGATGGCTCTGCCGGAGCAACCGGGGTGGCTGAGTTGGAATGGACTTTCCTGAAAATGGGTCCTAATGTGTTTTTGGGTCCATGAGGGCCTTGGAATGGGGCGGTGGCACCGGGACCCTGAAGTACTCTCCTAAGCTTTGGACATGGCTCCCATGCACAGGTTTCTTTGTGGAGACGAGATGACTTCTGATGGGTGCCTCAGGAAAACCCCTATGCTCGTATTGGAATCAGGCTTTTGAGGACACATGCCTGTAACCCAAAGCAATGGGTCCTATTATGGCCTAGGATCCTGTCTGGTTCAATCTTCTTCTCTGGGGACATCCATCTATGGTATGAGTGGAGGTCGATTATCAGCTGGTGTCAGACAGCCCTTGTTTGTTCCGGGCGACCTACACTATTGGGATGGCCTCAGGGACTTTGGAGTTTTCTCCTACTTTGTACGATTTTGGACCATGGAATGGGCAGAATTCCCATGGATTGGTAGGCACAGTCCTAATGTGTGGCTCAGGAGCCCAGCCTGAAGGGTGCGTGGCCCAAGACTTTGAGGAGAGAAGTCTGAAAACACAAACTCAGCTTAGGTTTGGGGACGTAGGTATGGCAGGCCCGATCTATAAGCCATGAGAAGAACTCTTCAGGATATGAAGAAAGTGCGATTCTGAGGCGCTTGCTCAGGCTTTTGTCTCTGGATTTTGTATCAGCGATGGCCGTGGAATGTCGGGGAGGCCTCATGGGCCATGGACGAATCCTCCTCTCTGAGGATTTGGCCCGATTCCAATTGCTTTTCGTCAATCTGTGGGATGGGAGGACTCATTTCAGTTTTGTTACCTCAGGTGTCTCACCAAAAGAGGAATTCCAAAGCAAAGCCGTGGGGAAGACTGAAGGGACAACCCGAACTATGGTTAAAAATTGGGGCCTAGGGGCATGGCAAGCCCAATATGCTATCTCTTCATCCAGCCACTGAGTGGCCTTACTTGAGGACTGGGCTCAGCCTGAGGGTCACAATGTGTGTTTGTGACCAATGCGGCCCGTGAGCATGGGCGGGGCCTCAAGGGCCACACTGGTTTCAACTACTTTGAACGTTGGACAACATGCCAACCACAAGGTTTTTTGCTTTCGGGAAGGAGTTCTGATTTCTGCATCACCTTCAACCCTGGGCAGGGATTGGAGATAATGTCTAGGTTCTGAAACCTGAAACCGAGGTTGGGAAGAGATGACGACCTAAGGCCACGGCGGCTCGATGTGCTCAGTGTGCGTCCAGCTGTCTGGGAGGGGCCAGGGTGTCCAGGCTCAGGCTGTGTCAGAAAGGACATAAGTGCCCTGGTCTGCCTTTGTATTTGGGGTACAGCCAAGGTCGGTGCAGGTTGATCCTCATTTGGGGTTACTGGGTAGACCCAGAGGACAATGTTTTTTCTTCTGGAGGGCAGGCAGAGTGCTGAATTGTAGTTCTGGATTGCCAAACTGGAGGGCTTGTGGGCCAGTAGTCTGACGACAAAAGTCTGAGAACACAAGCTAGGCTTAGGCCTCTGGGTAAGGCCATGGCAGCCACAATCTACAGACCTGAATCGAGATCTCGTGCTTCTGATGTCAGGGCGAGGATCAGACGATCGCTCAGGTTGGAGTTTCGTTCCCTGATGGCCCCTTCATGAATGGGGGGGCATCACGAGGCCACGGGGGTTTTTCCACGATGGGAGTTGTGAGAAGCTCCAAAGTGCAGAGAGTCTTCTAGGACAATTGAGACCTGTTGTTTGGCTCCAGGCCAATGATTCTGAGCAGGGTTCTAAGGATGGATGGCTGGGTAGCCCACCTCGCATTCCAATTGTCTCCTAGCAACAAGACAGGTTAGATCTCCTGGATCTGTGGGGAGCAACCGAGGACGCTGAGTTGAAATGGACACCCCTGGGGATGGGTCCTAATGTACTTTTGTGTCTATGGAGACCTTGCAATGAAGCGGTGGCCCTGGGGCCCTAAAGGGTTCTCCTAAACAGAGGCTTTGACACAGCTCCAACGTGCAAGTTTCCCATGTGTAGATGAGATGTTTTCTGATGGGTGAGTCAAGAAACAGCTATATGCTGCTTTTTAAATCCAGGCCTCTGAGGAGAGATGCATGGAAACCAAAGTAATGGATCTGATTAGTGCCTAGGGGCCTGTTCTTTCCTTTTTACCTCTGGGGACATCTGTCTATGGGTCTGAGTGCAGGTAGGTGCTCAGTTGGGCTCAGATTGCCCCTGTTTTTCCTGGGAAGCCACCACTATTGAGATGGATCAGGGACTTTGGAGATTTATCCTATTAAAAGGGTTGTGGCCATTGGAATGGGCACACACAATTCCCTTGGAGAGGGCAAGTACAGTCCTCAGGTTTGGCTCCAGGGGCCTGAGCCTGTAGGTTGTGTAGGCCAGGGCTGTTTGGACAGTTTTCTGAAAACACAAATTCGGCTTATGTTTCGGGTCATAGGTATGGCAGGACTGACCTACAGACCATGAGGAGAACTCTTCGGGATTTGAAAGAAGGGCGAGTGTGAGGCTCCTGCTCAAGTTTTTGTCTCTGGATATCGTGTCACTCGTGGTCGTGTAATTTCTGGGTGACTTCATGGGAAATGGACGAGTCTTACTCTCTGGTGGTTTGGCCCCGCCCAAAGAGTTTGGGGTCATTCTGTGGGCTGGAAGAAGTCCGTTTTTTTCATGTTGTTCTTGTTTTCTTTTTTAACCTCAGGTGTCCCACCAAATGAGGGATTCCAGAGTAGAGCCCTCGGAGGGGCGACTGGACAATCAGAAATCTGGGTAAAATTGGGGCTAGGGACATGTCAAGCCCATTATGACATCTAATTGTCCAGCCACTGAGAGGACTTACTAGAGGACAGGACTCATGCTGAGGGTCACAATGCGTGTGTATGCCCTCGTCGCACTCAAGAATGGGCGGGTCCTCAGGGTGAATGCTGGATTCTCCTACACTGAACGTTGGACAACATGCCAACCACAAGGGTTCTTGCCATGATTAAGGTGGAGTTCTGATTTCTGCATCACACTCACCCCTGGGCAGTGATTGGAGATAAGGTCTCGGTTCTGAAGCCTGAAAACTGAGGTAGCGAAGAGATGATGACCTAAGGCCATGGCGGGATTTATGTGCTCGGTGTGCGGTCAGCTTTCTTTGTGTTGGTCAGGAGGTCCGGGCTCAGGTTGTGTTCGACAGTGCATTAGTGCCCAGGTTAGACTATATAATTTGGGTAAAGTCGAGTGCTGTGTAGGTTTATCCTCATTTAAGTTGCCTGAGCAGCTCATGAGGCAATAATTTTTTTTCTAGAGGGCAGGCAGAGTGCTGCATTGTGGGTCCGGAATTGCCAAACTTGAGGACTTCGGGGCCAGGAGTGTGAGGACGGAAGTCTGAGAAGACAAGCTAGACTTGGGTTTCAGGGCGAGGGCACGGCAGGTACCCCCTGCAGATCTGAACCAATATCTCATGCATCTGATGTCAGGGTGAGGATCAGACGTTGGCTCAGGTTGGATTATCTGTGAATGACGGCCGCTTCATGAAGGGAGCGGAATCTCGAGGCCATTGAGGTTTTCCCACGTTGGGAATTATGGGATGCCCCCTTCAAGGATTCCGTCTGCGGGACAATTGAGACCTGTTGGACAGCTCCAGGTCATCCCATATGGAATGACTCCAGAGCACCGTTCGCGGATGGATGCCTGGGAAGCCCGCCTCGCATTCCAATTGTCTCCTAGCATCAAGACAGTTTAGATCTGATGGCTCTGCCAGGGCAACTGGGGTGGCTGAGTTGAAATCCACTTTCCTGAGGATGGGTCCTAATGTGTTTTTGTGTCCATGAGAGCCTTGGAATGGGGCGGTGGCACCGGGAACCTGAAGTACTCTCCTAAAGATTGGACATGGCTCCCATGCACAGGTTTCCTTGTGGAGACGAGACGAGTTCTGATGGGTGCCTCAGGAAGACCCCTATGCTCGTTTTGGAATCAGGCTTTTGAGAACACATGCCTGTAACCCAAAGCCATGGTTCCTATTATGGCCTAGGGTCCTGTCTGGTTCAATCTTCTTCTCTGGGGACATCCATCTATGGTATGAGTGGAGCTCGATTATCAGCTGGTGTCAGACAGCCCTTGTTTGTTCCGGGCGACCTACACTATTGGGATGGCCTCAGGGATTTGGAGGTTTCTCCTAATATGTACGATTTTGGACCATGGAATGGGCAGAATTCCCATGGATTGGTAGGCACAGTCCTAATGTGTGGCTCCAGAAGCCCAGCATGGAGGGTGCGTGGCCCAAGACTTGAGGACAGAAGTCTGAAAACACAAACTCAGCTTAGGTTTGGGGACGTAGGTATGGCAGGCCCGATCTACAAACCATGAGAAGAACTCTTCAGGATATGAAGAAAGTGCGAGTTTGAAGTGCTTGCTCAGGCTTTTGTCTCTGGATTTTGTATCAGCGATGGCCGTGGAATGTCGGGGAGGCCTCATGGGCCATGGACGAATCCTCGTCTCTGAGGATTTGGCCCGATTCCAATTGCTTTTTGTCAATCTGTGGGATGGGAGGAGTCATTTCAGTTTTGTTACCTCAGGTGTCCCACCAAAAGAGAAATTCCAAAGCCAAGCCGTGGGGAAGACTGAAGGGACAAATCGAACTATGGTTAAAAATTGGGGCCTAGGGGCATGGCAAGCCCAATATGCTATCTCTTCATCCAGCCACTGAGTGGCCTTACTTGAGGACTGGGCTCAGACTGAGGGTCACAATGTGTGTTTGTGACCAATGTGGCCCGCGAGCATGGGCGGGGCCTCATGGGCCACACTGGTTTCAACTACTTTGAACGTTGGACAACATGCCAACCACAAGGTTTCTTGCCATGGGGAAGGAGTTCTGATTTCTGCATCACCTTCAACCCTGGGCAGTGATTGGAGATAAGGTCTAGGTTCTTAAACCTGAAAACCGAGGTTGGGAAGAGATGACGACCTAAGGCCATGGCGGCTCTTTGTGCTCAGTGTGCGGCCAGCTGTCAGGGATGGGCCAGGAGATCCAGGCTCAGGCTGTGGCAGAAAGGGCATTAGTGCCCTGGTCAGCCTATGTATTTGGGGTACAGCCAAGGTTGGTGCAGGTTGATCCTCATTTGGGGTTACTGGGTAGCCCCAGAGGACAATGTTTTTCTTCAGGGGGTCCAGCAGAGTGCTGCATTGTAGTTCTGGATTGCCAAACTGGAGGGCTTGTGGGCCAGTAGTCTGACGACAAAGTCTGAGAACACAGGCTAGGCTTAGGTTTCTGGGTGAGGCCATGGCAGGCACAATCTACAGACCTGAATCGACATCTCGTGCATCTGAAGTCAGGGCGAGGATCAGACGATCGCTCAGGTTGGAGTTTCTGTCCCTGATGGCCCCTTCATGAATGGGGGGGCATCACGAGGCCATGGGGGTTTTCCCACGATGGGAGTTTTGAGAAGCTCCAAACTGCAGAGGGTCTTCTGCAGGACAATTGAGACCTGTTGTTTTGCTCCAGGCCAATGATTCTTAGCAGGCTTCTAAGGATGGATGGCAGGGTAGCCCACTTCGCATTCCAATTGTCACCTAGCAACAAGACAGGTTAGATCTCCTGGATCTGTGGGGAGCAACCGAGGACGCTGAGTTGAAGTGGACACCCCTGGGGATGGGTCCTAATGGGCTTTTGTGTCTATGGAGACCTTGGAATGAAGCTGTGGCCCTGGGGCCCTAAAGGGTTCTCCTAAACAGAGGCTTTGACATAGCTACAACGTGCAAGTTTCCCATGTGTAGATGAGATGTTTTCTGATGGGTGAGTCAAGAAACAGCTATATGCTGCTTTTTAAATCCAGGCCTCTGAGGAGAGATGCCTGGAAACCAAAGCAATGGATCTGATTAGTGCCTAGGGGCCTGTTCTTTCCTTTATACCTAAGGGGACATCTGTCTATGGGTCTGAGTGCAGGTAGGTGCTCAGTTGGGCTCAGATAGCCCCTGTTTATCCTGGGAAGCCACCACTATTGAGATGGATCAGGGACTTTGGAGGTTTATCCTATTAGAAGGGTTTTGGCCATTGGAATGGGCACACACAATTCCCTTGGAGAGGGCAAGTACAGTCCTCAGGTTTGGCTCCAGGGGCCTGAGCCGGTAGGTTGTGTAGGCCAGGGCTGTTTGGACAGTTGTCTGAAAACACAAACTCGGCTTCTGTTTCGGGTCATAAGTATGGCAGTACTGAACTACAGACCATGAGGAGAACTCTTCGGGATTTGAAAGAAGGGCGAGTGTGAGGCTCCTGCTCAAGTTTTTGTCTCTGGATATCGTGTCACTCATGGTCGTGTAATTTCTGGGTGACTTCATGGGAAATGAACGAGTCTAACTCTCTGGTGTTTTGGCCCCGCCAAAAGAGTTTGGGGTCATTCTGTGGGCTGGAAGAAGTCCGTTTTTTTCTTGTTGTTCTTCTTTTCTTTTTTAACCTCAGGTGTCCCACCAAATGAGGGATTCCAGAGTAGAGCCCTGGGGAGGGGCGACTGGACAATCAGAAATCTGGTAAAAATTGGGGCCTAGGGACATGTCAAGCCCATTATGACATCTAATGGTCCAGCCACTGAGAGGACTTACTAGAGGACAGGACTCATGCTGAGGGTCACAATGCGTGTGTATGCCCTCGTCGCACTCAAGAATGGGCGGGTCCTCAGGGTGAATGCTGGATTCTCCTACACTGACCGTTGGACAACGTGCCAACCACAAGGGTTCTTGCCATGATTAAGGTGGAGTTCTGATTTCTGCATCACACTCACCCCTGGGCAGTGATTGGAGATAAGGTCTCGGTTCTGAAGCCTGAAAACTGAGGTAGCGAAGAGATGATGACCTAAGGCCATGGCGGGATTTATGTGCTAGGTGTGCGGTCAGCTTTCTTTGTGTTGGTCAGGAGGTCCGGGCTCAGGTTGTGTTCGACAATGCATTAGTGCCCAGGTAAGACTATATAATTTGGGTAAAGTGGAGTGCTGTGTAGGTTTATCCTCATTTAAGTTGCCTGAGCAGCTCATGAGGCAATAATTTTTTTTCTAGAGGGCAGGCAGAGTGCTGCATTGTCGGTCCTGAATTGCCAAACTTGAGGGCTTCGGGGCCAGGAGTGTGAGGACGGAAGTCTGAGAAGACAAGCTAGACTTGGGTTTCAGGGCGAGGGCACGGCAGGTACCCCCTGCAGATCTGAACCAATATCTCATGCATCTGATGTCAGGGTGAGGATCAGACGTTGGCTCAGGTTGGATTTTCTGTGCATGACGGCCGCTTCATGAAGGGAGCGGAATCTCGAGGCCATTGAGGTTTTCCCACGTTGGGAGTTGTGGGATGCCCCCTTCAAGGATTCCGTCTGCGGGACAATTGAGACATTTTGGACAGCTCCAGGTCATCCCATATGGAATGACTCCAGAGCACCGTTCGCGGATGGATGCCTGGGAAGCCCGCCTCGCATTCCAATTGTCTCCTAGCATCAAGACAGTTTAGATCTGATGGCTCTGCCAGAGCAACCGGGGTGGCTGAGTTGAAATCGACTTTCCTGAGGATGGGTCCTAATGTGTTTTTGTGTCCATGAGGGCCTTGGAATGGGGCGGTGGCACCGGGAACCTGAAGTACTCTCCTAAAGTTTGGACATGGATCCCATGGACAGGTTTCCTTGTGGAGATGAGACGAGTTCTGATGGGTGCCTCAGGAAGACCCCTATGCTCGTATTGGAATCAGGATTTTGAGTACACATGCCTGTAACCCAAAGCCATGGTTCCTATTATGGCCTAGGGTCCTGTCTGGTTCAATCTTCTTCTCTGGGGACATCCATCTATGGTATGAGTGGAGCTCGATTATCAGCTGGTGTCAGACAGCCCTTGTTTGTTCCGGGCGACCTACACTATTGGGATGGCCTCAGGGACTTTGGAGGTTTCTCCTAATATGTACGATTTTGGACCATGGAATGGGCAGAATTCCCATGGATTGGTAGGCACAGTCCTAATGTGTGGCTCCAGAAGCCCAGCATGGAGGGTGCGTGGCCCAAGACTTTGAGGACAGAAGTCTGAAAACACAAACTCAGCTTAGGTTTGGGGACGTAGGTATGGCAGGCCCGATCTACAAACCATGAGAAGAACTCTTTAGGATATGAAGAAAGTGCGAGTTTGAGGTCCTTGCTCAGACTTTTGTCTCTGGATTTTGTATCAGCGATGGCCGTGGAATGTCGGGGAGGCCTCATGGGCAATGGACGACTCCTCCTCTCTGAGGATTTGGCCCGATTCCAATTGCTTTTCGTCAATCTGTGGGATGGGAGGACTCATTTCAGTTTTGTTACCTCAGGTGTCCCACCAAAAGAGAAATTCCAAAGCATAGCCGTGGGGAAGACTGAAGGGACAACCCGAACTATGGTTAAAAATTGGGGCCTAGGGGCATGGCAAGCCCAATATGCTATCTCTTCATCCAGCCACTGAGTGGCCTTACTTGAGGACTGGGCTCAGACTGAGGGTCACAATGTGTGTTTGTGACCAATGTGGCCCGCGAGCATGGGCGGGGCCTCATGGGCCACACTGGTTTCAACTACTTTGAACGTTGGACAACATGCCAACCACAAGGTTTCTTGCCATGGGGAAGGAGTTCTGATTTCTGCATCACCTTCAACCCTGGGCAGTGATTGGAGATAAGGTCTAGGTTCTGAAACCTGAAAACCGAGGTTGGGAAGAGATGACGACCTAAGGCCACGGCAGCTCGATGTGCTCAGTGTGCGTGCAGCTGTCTGGGAGAAGCCAGGGGGTCCAGGCTCAGGCTGTGTCAGAAAGGACAATAGTGCCCTGGTCTGCCTTTGTATTTGGGGTACAGCCAAGGTCGGTGCAGGTTGATTCTCATTTGGGGTTACTGGGTAGCCCCAGAGGACAATGTTTTATCTTCTGGGGGGCAGGCAGAGTGCTGCATTGTAGTTCTGGATTGCCAAACTGGAGGGCTTGTGGGCCAGTAGTCTGACGACAAAATTCTGAGAACACAGGCTAGGCTTAGGTTTCTGGGTGAGGCCATGGCAGGCACAATCTACAGACCTGAATCGAGATCTCGTGCATCTGTAGTCAGGGCGAGGATCAGACGATCGCTCAGGTTGAGTTTCTGTCCCTCATGGCCCCTTCATGAATGGGGGGGCATCACGAGGCAATGGGGGTTTTCCCACGATGGGAGTTTTGAGAAGCTCCAAACTGCAGAGGGTCTTCTGCAGGACAATTGAGACCTGTTGTTTGGCTCCAGGCCAATGATTCTGAGCAGGCTTCTAAGGATGGATGGCTGGGTAGCCCACCTCGCATTCCAATTGTCTCCTAGCAACAAGACAGGTTAGATCTCCTGGATCTGTGGGGAGCAACCGAGGACGCTGAGTTGAAGTGGACACCCCTGGGGATGGGTCCTAATGTGCTTTTGTGTCTATGGAGACCTTGGAATGAAGCTGTGGCCCTGGGGCCCTAAAGGGTTCTCCTAAACAGAGGCTTTGACACAGCTCCAACGTGCAAGTTTCCCATGTGTAGATGAGATGTTTTCTGATAGGTGAGTCAAGAAACAGCTATATGCTGCTTTTGAAATCCAGGCCTCTGAGGAGAGATGCCTGGCAACCAAAGCAATGGATCTGATTAGTGCCTAGGGGCCTGTTCTTTCCTTTATACCTCAGGGGACATCTGTCTATGGGTCTGAGTGCAGGTAGGTGCTCAGTTGGGCTCAGATAGCCCCTGTTTTTCCTGGGAAGCCACCACTATTGAGATGGATCAGGGACTTTGGAGGTTTATCCTATTAGAAGGGTTTTGGCCATTGGAATGGGCACACACAATTCCCTTGGAGAGGGCAAGTACAGTCCTCAGGTTTGGCTCCAGGGGCCTGAGCCGGTAGGTTGTGTAGGCCAGGGCTGTTTGGACAGTTGTCTGAAAACACAAACTCGGCTTATGTTTCGGGTCATAAGTATGGCAGGACTGACCTACAGACCATGAGGAGAACTCTTCGGGATTTGAAAGAAGGGCGAGTGTGAGGCTCCTGCTCAAGTTTTTGTCTCTGGATATCGTGTCACTCATGGTCGTGTAATTTCTGGGTGACTTCATGGGAAATGAACGAGTCTAACTCTCTGGTGTTTTGGCCCCGTCCAAAGAGTTTGGGGTCATTCTGTGGGCTGGAAGAAGCCCGTATTTTTTTTTGTTGTTGTTGTTTTCTTTTTTAACCTCAGGTGTCCCACCAAATAAGGAACTCCAGAGTAAAGCCCTGGGGAGGGGCGACTGGACAATTAGAAATCTGGTTAAAAATTGGGGCCTAGGGACATGTCAAGCCCATTATGACATCTAATGGTCCAGCCACTGAGAGGACTTACTAGAGGACAGGACTCATGCTGAGGGTCACAATGCGTGTGTATGCCCTCGTCGCACTCAAGAATGGTCGGGGCCTCAGGGTGAATGCTGGTTTCTCCTACACTGAACGTTGGACAACATTCCAACCACAAGGGTTCTTGCCATGGGTAAGGAGGAGTTCTGATTTCTGCATCACACTCACCCCTGGGCAGTGATTGGAGATAAGGTCTCGGTTCTGAAACCTGAAAACTGAGGTAGCGAAGAGATGATGACCTAAGGCCATGGCGGGATTTATGTGCTCAGTGTGCGGTCAGCTTTCTTTGTGTTGGTCAGGAGGTCCGGGCTCAGGTTGTGTTGGACAGTGCATTATTGCCCAGGTTAGACTATATAATTTGGGTAAAGTCGAGTGCTGTGTAGGTTTATCCTCATTTAAGTTGCCTGGGCAGCTCATGAGGCAATAATTTTTTTTTCTAGAGGGCAGGCAGAGTGCTGCATTGTGGGTCCGGAATTGCCAAACTTGAGGGCTTCGGGGCCAGGAGTGTGAGGACGGAAGTCTGAGAAGACAAGCAAGACTTGGGTTTCAGGGCGAGGGCACGGCAAATACCCCCTGCAGATCTGAACCAATATCTCATGCATCTGATGTCAGGGCGAGGATCAGACGTTGGCTCAGGTTGGATTTTCTGTGCATGACGGCCGCTTCATGAAGGGAGCGGAATCTCGAGGCCATTGAGGTTTTCCCACGTTGGGAGTTGTGGGATGCCCCCTTCAAGGATTCCGTCTGCGGGACAATTGAGACCTGTTGGACAGCTCCAGGACATCCCATATGGAATGACTCCAGAGCACCATTCGCGGATGGATGCCTGGGAAGCTCGCCTCGCATTCCAATTTTCTCCTAGCATCAAGACAGTTTAGATCTGATGGCTCTGCCAGAGCAACCGGGGTGGCTGAGTTGAAATCGACTTTCCTGAGGATGGGTCCTAATGTGTTTTTGTGTCCATGAGGGCCTTGGAATGGGGCGGTGGCACCGGGAACCTGAAGTATTCTCCTCAGGTTTGGACATGGCTCCCATGCACAGGTTTCCTTGTGGAGACGAGATGAGTTCTGATGGGTGCCTCAGGAAGACCCCTATGCTCGTATTGGAATCAGGCTTTTGAGGACACATGCCTGTAACCCAAAGCAATGGATCCGATTATGGCCAAGGGTCCTGTCTGGTTCAATCTTCTTCTCTGGGGACATCCATCTATGGTATGAGTGGAGGTCGATTATCAGCTGGTGTCAGACAGCCCTTGTTTGTTCCGGGCGACCTACACTATTGGGATGGCCTCAGGGACGTTGGAAGTTTCTCCAAATTTGTGCGATTTTGGACCATGGAATGGGCAGAATTCCCATGGATTGGTAGGCACGGTCCTAATGTGTGGCTCCAGGGGCCCAGCCTGGAGTGTGTGTGGCCCAAAATTTGAGGACAGAAGTCTGAAAACACAAACTTAGCTTAGGTTTGGGGACGTAGGTATGGCAGGCCCGATCTACAAGCCATGAGAAGAACTCTTCAGGATATGAAGAAAGTGCGAGTCTGAAGCGCTTGCTCAGGGTTTTGTCTCTGGATTTTGTATCAGCGATTGCCGTGGAATGTCGGGGAGGCCTCATGGGCCATGGACGAATCTTCCTCTCTGAGGATTTGGCCCGATTCCCAATTGCTTTTCGTCAGTCTGTGGGATGGGAGGACTCATTTCAGTTTTGTTACCTCAGGTGTCTCACTAAAAGAGGAATTCCAAAGCCAAGCCGTGCGGAAGACTGAAGGGACAACTTGAACTATGGTTAAAAATTGGGGCCTAGGCGCATGGCAAGCCCAATATGCTATCTCTTCATCAAGCCACTGAGTGGCCTTACTTGAGGACTGGGCTCAGACTGAGGGTCACAATGTGTGTTTGTGACCAATGTGGCCCGATTGCATGGGCGGGGCTCATGGGCCACACTGTTTCAACTACACTGAACGTTGGAAAACATGCCAACCACAAGGTTTCTTGCCATGGGGAAGGAGTTCTGATTTCTGCATCACCTTCACCCTGGGCAGTGATTGGAGATAAGGTCTAGGTTCTGAAACCTGAAAACCGAGGTTGGGAAGAGATGACCACCTAAGGCCATGGCGGCTCTTTGTGCTCAGTGTGCGGCCAGCTGTCAGGGATGGGCCAGGAGATCCAGGCTCAGGCTTTGGCAGAAAGGGCATTAGTGCCCTGGTCAGCCTATGTATTTGGGGTACAGCCAAGGTCGGTGCAGTTTGATCCTCATTGGGGGTTACTGGGTAGCCCCAGAGGACAATGTTTTTCTTCTGGAGGGCGGGCAGGGTGCTGCATTATAATTCTGGATTGCCAAACTGGAGGGATTGTGGGCCAGTAGTCTGACGACAAAAGTCTGAGAACACAGGCTAGGCTTAGGTTTCTGGGTGAGGCCATGGCAGGCACAATCTACAGACCTGAATCGAGATCTCGTGCATCTGTAGTCAGGGCAAGGATCAGACGATCGCTCAGGTTGAGTTTCTGTCCCTGATGGCCCCTTCATGAATGGGGGGGGCATCACGAGGCAATGGGGGTTTTCCCACGATGGGAGATTTGAGAAGCTCCAAACTACAGAGGGTCTTCTGCAGGACAATTGAGACCTGTTGTTTGGCTCCAGGCAAATGATTCTGAGCAGGCTTCTAAGGATGGATGGCTGGGTAGCCCACCTCGCATTCCAATTGTCTCCTAGCAACAAGACAGGTTAGATCTCCTGGATCTGTGGGGAGCAACCGATGACGCTGAGTTGAAATGGACACCCCTCGGGATGTCTCCTAATGTGCTTTTGTGTCTATGGAGACCTTGGAATGAAGCTGTGGCCCTGGGGCCCTAAAGGGTTCTCCTAAACAGAGGCTTTGACACAGCTCCAACGTGCAAGTTTCCCATGTGTAGATGAGATGTTTTCTGATGGGTGAGTCAAGCAACAGCTATATGCTGCTTTTGAAATCCAGGCCTCTGAGGAGAGATGCCTGGAAACCAAAGCAATGGATCTGATTAGTGCCTAGGGGCCTGTTCTTTCCTTTATACCTCAGGGGACATCTGTCTATGGGTCTGAGTGCAGGTAGGTGCTCAGTTGGGCTCAGATAGCCCCTGTTTTTCCTGGGAAGCCACCACTATTGAGATGGATCAGGGACTTTGGAGGTTTATCCTATTAGATGGGTTTTGGCCATTGGAATGAGCACACACAATTCCCTTGGAGAGGGCAAGTACAGTCCTCAGGTTTGGCTCCAGGGGCCTGAGCCGGTAGGTTGTGTAGGCCAGGGCTGTTTGGACAGTTGTCTGAAAACACAAACTCGGCTTCTGTTTCGGGTCATAAGTATGGCAGGACTGAACTACAGACCATGAGGAGAACTCTTCGGGATTTGAAAGAAGGGCGAGTGTGAGGCTCCTGCTCAAGTTTTTGTCTCTGGATATCGTGTCACTCATGGTCGTGTAATTTCTGGGTGACTTCATGGGAAATGAACGAGTCTAACTCTCTGGTGTTTTGGCCCCGTCCAAAGAGTTTGGGGTCATTCTGTGGGCTGGAAGAAGCCCGTATTTTTTTTTTTGTTGTTGTTGTTTTCTTTTTTAACCTCAGGTGTCCCACCAAATGAGGAACTCCAGAGTAAAGCCCTGGGGAGGGGCGACTGGACAATCAGAAATCTGGTTAAAAATTGGGGCCTAGGGACATGTCAAGCCCATTATGACATCTAATGGTCCAGCCACTGAGAGGACTTACTAGAGGACAGGACTCATGCTGAGGGTCACAATGCGTGTGTATGCCCTCGTCGCACTCAAGAATGGTCGGGGCCTCAGGGTGAATGCTGGTTTCTCCTACACTGAACGTTGGACAACGTGCCAACCACAAGGGTTCTTGCCATGGGTAAGGAGGAGTTCTGATTTCTGCATCACACTCACCCCTGGGCAGTGATTGGAGATAAGGTCTCGGTTCTGAAACCTCAAAACTGAGGTAGCGAAGAGATGATGACCTAAGGCCATGGCGGGATTTATGTGCTCAGTGTGCGGTCAGCTTTCTTTGTGTTGGTCAGGAGGTCCGGGCTCAGGTTGTGTTGGACAGTGCATTATTGCCCAGGTTAGACTATATAATTTGGGTAAAGTCGAGTGCTGTGTAGGTTTATCCTCATTTAAGTTGCCTGGGCAGCTCATGAGGCAATAATTTTTTTTTCTAGAGGGCAGGCAGAGTGCTGCATTGTGGGTCCGGAATTGCCAAACTTGAGGGCTTCGGGGCCAGGAGTGTGAGGACGGAAGTCTGAGAAGACAAGCTAGACTTGGGTTTCAGGGCGAGGGCACGGCAGGTACCCCCTGCAGATCTGAACCAATATCTCATGCATCTGAAGTCAGGGCGTGGGTCAGACGTTGGCTCAGGTTGGATTTTCTGTGCATGACGGCCGCTTCATGAAGGGAGCGGAAACTCGACGCCATTGAGGTTTTCCCACTTTGGGAGTTGTTGGATGCCCCCTTTAAGGATTCCGTCTGCTGGACAATTGAGACCTGTTGGACAGCTCCTGGACATGCCATATAGAATGACTCCAGAGCACCGTTCGCGGATGGATGCCTGGGAAGCCCGCCTCGCATTCCAATTGTCTCCTAGCAACAAGAGAATTTAGATCTGATGGCTCTGCCGGAGCAACCGCGGTGGCTGAGTTGAAATCGACTTTCCTGAGGATGGGCCCTAGTGTGTTTTTGTGTCCATGAGGGCCTTGGAATGGGGCGGTGGCACCGGGACCCTGAAGTACTCTCCTAAGCTTTGGACATGGCTCCCATGCACAGGTTTCCTTGTGGAGACGAGATGAGTTCTGATGGGTGCCTCAGGAAGAACCCTATGCTCATATTGGAATCAGGCTTGTGAGGACACATGCCTGTAACCCAAAGCAATGGATCCTATTATGGCCTAGGGTCCTGTCTGGTTCAATCTTCTTCTCTGGGGACATCCATCTATGGAATGAGTGGAGGTCGATTATCAGCTGGTGTCAGACAGCCCTTGTTTGTTCCGGGCGACCTACACTATTGGGATGGCCTCAGGGACGTTGGAAGTTTCTCCAAATTTGTGCGATTTTGGACCATGGAATGGGCAGAATTCCCATGGATTGGTAGGCACGGTCCTAATGTGTGGCTCCAGGGGCCCAGCCTGGAGTGTGTGTGGCCCAAAACTTTGAGAACAGAAGTCTGAAAACACAAACTCAGCTTAGGTTTGGGGACGTAGGTATGGCAGGCCCGATCTACAAGCCATGAGAAGAACTCTTCAGGATATGAAGAAAGTGCGAGTCTGAGGCGCTTGCTCAGGCTTTTGTCTCTGGATTTTGTATCAGCGATGGCCGTGGAATGTCGGGGAGGCCTCATGGGCCATGGACGAATCTTCCTCTTTGAGGTTTTGGCCCGATTCCCAATTGCTCTTCGTCAGTCTGTGGGATGGGAGGACTCATTTCAGTTTTGTTACCTCAAGTGTCCCACCAAAAGAGGAATTCCAAAGCCAAGCCGTGGGGAAGACTGAAGGGAAAACTTGAACTATGGTTAAAAATTGGGGCCTAGGGACATGGCAAGCCCAATATGCTATGTCTTCATCCAGCCACTGAGTGGCCTAACTTGAGGACTGGGCTCAGCCTGAGGGTCACAATGTGTGTTTGTGACCAATGTGGCCCGCGAGCATGGGCGGGGGCTCATGGGCCACATTGTTTCAACTACACTGAAGGTTGGACAACATGCCAACCACAAGGTTTCTTGCCATGGGGAAGGAGTTCTGATTTCTGCATCACCTTCAACCCTGGGCAGTGATTGGAGATAAGGTCTAGGTTCTGAAACCTGAAAACCGAGGTTGGGAAGAGATGACGACCTAAGGCCATGGTGGCTCTTTGTGCTCAGTGTGCGGCCAGCTGTCAGGGATGGGCCAGGGGATCCAGGCTGAGGCTGTGTCAGAAAGCGCATTAGTGCCCTGGTCAGCCCATGTATTTAGGGTACAGCCAAGTTCGGTGGAGGTTGATCCAAATTTGGTGTTACTGGGTAGCCCCAGAGGACAATGTTTTTCTTCTAGAGGGCAGGCAGAGTGCTGCATTGTAGTTCTGGATTGCCAAACTGGAGGGCTTGTGGGCCAGTAGTCTGACGACAAACGTCTGAAAACACAGGCTAGGCTTAGGTTTCTGGGTGAGGCCATGGCAGGCACAATCTACAGACCTGAATCGAGATCTCGTGCATCTGTAGTCAGGGCGAGGATCAGACGATCGCTCAGGTTGAGTTTCTGTCCCTGATGGCCCCTTCATGAATGGGGGGGCATCACGAGGCCATGGGGGTTTTCCCACGATGGGAGTTGTGAGAAGCTCCAAACTGCAGAGGGTCTTCTGCAGGACAATTGAGACCTGTTGTTTGGCTCCAGGCCAATGATTCTAAGCAGGGTTTTAAGGATGGATGGCTGGGTAGCCCACCTCGCATTCCAATTGTCTCCTAGCAACAAGACAGGTTAGATCTCCTGGATCTGTGGGGAGCAACCGAGGACGCTGAGTTGAAGTGGACACCCTGGGGATGGGTCCTAATGTGCTTTTGTGTCTATGGAGACCTTGGAATGAAGCTGTGGCCCTGGGGCCCTAAAGGCTTCCCCTAAACAGAGGCTTTGACACAGCTCCAACGTGCAAGTTTCCCATGTGTAGATGAGATGTTTTCTGATGGGTGAGTCAAGAAACAGCTATATGCTGCTTTTGAAATCCAGGCCTCTGAGGAGAGATGCCTGGCAACCAAAGCAATGGATCTGATTAGTGCCTAGGGGCCTGTTCTTTCCTTTATACCTCAGGGGACATCTGTCTATGGGTCTGAGTGCAGGTAGGTGCTCAGTTGGGCTCAGATAGCCCCTGTTTTTCCTGGGAAGCCACCACTATTGAGATGGATCAGGGACTTTGGAGGTTTATCCTATTAGAAGGGTTTTGGCCATTGGAATGGGCACACACAATTCCCTTGGAGAGGGCAAGTACAGTCCTCAGGTTTGGCTCCAGGGGCCTGAGCCTGTAGGATGTGTAGGCCAGGGCTGTTTGGACAGTTGTCTGAAAACACAAACTCGGCTTATGTTTCGGGTCATAGGTATGGCAGGACTGACCTACAGACCATGAGGAGAACTCTTCGGGATTTGAAAGAAGGGCGAGTGTGAGGCTCCTGCTCAAGTTTTTGTCTCTGGATATCGTGTCACTCATGGTCGTGTAATTTCTGGGTGACTTCATGGGAAATGGACGAGTCTTACTCTCTGGTGGTTTGGCCCTGTCCAAAGAGTTTGGGGTCATTCTGTGGGCTGGAAGAAGTCCGTTTTTTTTTTTGTTGTTGTTGATGTTGTTTTCTTTATTAACCTCAGGTGTCCCACCAAATGAGGGATTCCAGAGTAGAGCCCTAGGAGAGGGGCGACTGGACAATCAGAAATCTGGGTAAAATTGGGGCTAGGGACATGTCAAGCCCATTATGACATCTAATGGTCCAGCCACTGAGAGGACTTACTAGAGGACAGGACTCATGTTGAGGGTCACAATGCGTGTATATGCCCTCGTCTCACTCAAGAATGGGCGGGTCCTCAGGGTGAATGCTGGTTTCGCTTACACTGAACGTTGGACTACGTGCCAACCACAAGGGTTCTTGCCATGGGTAAGGGGGAGTTCTGATTTCTGCATCACACTCACCCCTGGGCATTGATTGGAGATAAGGTCTCGGTTCTGAAGCCTGAAAACTGAGGTAGCGAAGAGAAGATGACCTAAGGCCATGGCGGGTTTTATGTGCTCAGTGTGCGGTCAGCTTTCTGAGTGTTGGTCAGGAGGTCCGGGCTCAGGTTTGTTCGACAGTGCATTAGTGCCCAGGTTAGACTATATAATTTGGGTAAAGTCGTGTGCTGTGTAGGTTTACCCTCATTTAAGTTGCCTGGGCAGCTCATGAGGCAATAATTTTTTTTCTAGAGGGCAGGCAGAGTGCTGCATTGTGGGTCCGGAATTGCCAAACTTGAGGGCTTCGGGGCCAGGAGTGTGAGGACGGAAGTCTGAGAAGACAAGCAAGACTTGGGTTTCAGGGCGAGGGCACGGCAGGTACCCCCTGCAGATCTGAACCAATATCTCATGCATCTGAAGTCAGGGCGAGGATCAGACGTTGGCTCAGGTTGGAGTTTCTGTGCATGATGGCCGCTTCATGAAGGGAGCGGAATCTCGTGGCCATTGAGGTTTTCCCACGTTGGGAGTTGTGGGATGCCCCCTTCAAGGATTCCTTCTGCGGGACAAATAAGACCTGTTGGACAGCTCCAGGACATCCCATATGGAATGCCTCCAGATCACCGTTCGTGGATGGATGCCTGGGAAGCCCGCCTCGCATTCCAATTGTCTCCTAGCAACAAGACAGTTTAGATCTGATGGCGCTGCCAGAGCAACCGGGGTGGCTGAGTTGAAATGGACTTTCCTTGAAAATGGGTCCTAATGTGTTTTTGGGTCCATGAGGGCCTTGGAATGGGGCGGTGGCACCGGGACCCTGAAGTACTCTCCTAACTTTGGACATGGCTCCCATGCACAGGTTTCTTTGTGGAGACGAGATGACTTCTGATGGGTGCCTCAGGAAAACCCCTATGCTCGTATTGGAATCAGGCTTTTGAGGACACATGCCTGTAACCCAAAGCAATGGATCCTATTATGGCCTAGGATCCTGTCTGGTTCAATCTTCTTCTCTGGGGACATCCATCTATGGTATGAGTGGAGGTCGATTATCAGCTGGTGTCAGACAGCCCTTGTTTGTTCCGGGCGACCTACACTATTGGGATGGCCTCAGGGACTTTGGAGTTTTCTCCTACTTTGTACGATTTTGGACCATGGAATGGGCAGAATTCCCATGGATTGGTAGGCACAGTCCTAATGTGTGGCTCCAGGAGCCCAGCCTGGAGGGTCGTGGCCCAAGACTTTGAGGAGAGAAGTCTGAAAACACAAACTCAGCTTAGGTTTGGGGACGTAGGTATCGCAGGCCCGATCTACAAGCCATGAGAAGAACTCTTCAGGATATGAAGAAAGTGCGATTCTGAGGCGCTTGCTCAGGCTTTTGTCTCTGGATTTTGTATCAGCGATGGCCGTGGAATGTCGGGGAGGCCTCATGGGCCATGGACGACTCCTCCTCTCTGAGGATTTGGCCTGATTCCAATTGCTTTTCGTCAATCTGTGGGATGGGAGGACTCATTTCAGTTTTGTTACCTCAGGTGTCTCACCAAAAGAGGAATTCCAAAGCAAAGCCGTGGGGAAGACTGAAGGGACAACCCGAACTATGGTTAAAAATTGGGGCCTAGGGGCATGGCAAGCCCAATATGCTATCTCTTCATCCAGCCACTGAGTGGCCTTACTTGAGGACTGGGCTCAGCCTGAGGGTCACAATGTGTGTTTGTGACCAATGCGGCCCGTGAGCATGGGCGGGGCCTCAAGGGCCACACTGGTTTCAACTACTTTGAACGTTGGACAACATGCCAACCACAAGGTTTTTTGCTTTGGGGAAGGAGTTCTGATTTCTGCATCACCTTCAACCCTGGGCAGTGATTGGAGATAAGGTCTAGGTTCTGAAACCTGAAACCGAGGTTGGGAAGAGATGACGACCTAAGGCCACGGCGGCTAGATGTGCTCAGTGTGCGTCCAGCTGTCTGGGAGAAGCCAGGGGGTCCAGGCTCAGGCTGTGTCAGAAAGGACATAAGTGCCCTGGTCTGCCTTTGTATTTGGGGTACAGCCAAGGTCGGTGCAGGTTGATCCTCATTTGGGTTTACTGGGTAGCCCCAGAGGACAATGTTTTTTCTTCTGGAGGGCAGGCAGAGTGCTGAATTGTAGTTCTGGATTGCCAAACTGGAGGGCTTGTGGGCCAGTAGTCTGACGACAAAAGTCTGAGAACACAAGCTAGGCTTAGGCCTCTGGGTGAGGCCATGGAAGGCACAATCTACAGACCTGAATCGAGATCTCGTGCTTCTGAAGTCAGGGCGAGGATCAGACGATCGCTCAGGTTGGAGTTTCTGTCCCTGATGGCCCCTTCATGAATGGGGGGGCATCACGAGGCCACGGGGTTTTTTCCACGATGGGAGTTGTGAGAAGCTCCAAAGTGCAGAGAGTCTTCTGCAGGACAATTGAGACCTGTTGTTTGGCTCCAGGCCAATGATTCTGAGCAGGGTTCTAAGGATGGATGGCTGGGTAGCCCACCTCGCATTCCAATTGTCTCCTAGCAACAAGACAGGTTAGATCTCCTGGATCTGTGGGGAGCAACCGAGGACGCTGAGTTGAAGTGGACACCCCTGGGGATGGGTCCTAATGTGCTTTTGTGTCTATGGAGACCTTGCAATGAAGCGGTGGCCCTGGGGCCCTAAAGGGTTCTCCTAAACAGAGGCTTTGACACAGCTCCAACGTGCAAGTTTCCCATGTGTAGATGAGATGTTTTCTGATGGGTGAGTCAAGAAACAGCTATATGCTGCTTTTGAAATCCAGGCCTCTGAGGAGAGATGCCTGGAAACCAAAGCAATGGATCTGATTAGTGCCTAGGGGCCTGTTCTTTCCTTTTTACCTCTGGGGACATCTGTCTATGGGTCTGAGTGCAGGTAGGTGCTCAGTTGGGCTCAGATTGCCCCTGTTTTTCCTGGGAAGCCACCACTAGTGAGATGGATCAGGGACTTTGGAAATTTATCCTATTAAAAGGGTTGTGGCCATTGGAATGGGCACACACAATTCCCTTGGAGAGGGCAAGTACAGTCCTCAGGTTTGACTCCAGGGGCCTGAGCCTGTAGTTTGTGTAGGCCAGGGCTGTTTGGACAGTTTTCTGAAAACACAAACTCGGCTTATGTTTCGGGTCATAGGTATGGCAGGACTGACCTACAGACCATGAGGAGAACTCTTCGGGATTTGAAAGAAGGGCGAGTGTGAGGCTCCTGCTCAAGTTTTTGTCTCTGGATATCGTATCACTCGTGGTCGTGGAATTTCTGGGTGACTTCATGGGAAATGGACGAGTCTTACTCTCTGGTGGTTTGGCCCCGCCCAAAGAGTTTGGGGTCATTCTGTGGGCTGGAAGAAGTCCGTTTTTTTCATGTTGTTCTTGTTTTCTTTTTTAACCTCAGGTGTCCCACCAAATGAGGGATTCCAGAGTAGAGCCCTCGGAGGGGCGACTGGACAATCAGAAATCTGGGTAAAATTGGGGCTAGGGACATGTCAAGCCCATTATGACATCTAATTGTCCAGCCACTGAGAGGACTTACTAGAGGACAGGACTCATGCTGAGGGTCACAATTCGTGTGTATGCCCTCGTCGCACTCAAGAATGGGCGGGTCCTCAGGGTGAATGCTGGATTCTCCTACACTGAACGTTGGACAACGTGCCAACCACAAGGGTTCTTGCCATGATTAAGGTGGAGTTCTGATTTATGCATCACACTCACCCCTGGGCAGTGATTGGAGATAAGATCTCGGTTCTGAAGCCTGAAAACTGAAGTAGCGAAGAGATGATGACCTAAGGCCATGGCGGGATTTATGTGCTCGGTGTGCGGTCAGCTTTCTTTGTGTTGGTCAGGAGGTCTGGGCTCAGGTTGTGTTCGACAGTGCATTAGTGCCCAGGTTAGACTATATAATTTGGGTAAAGTCGAGTGCTGTGTAGGTTTATCCTCATTTAAGTTGCCTGGGCAGCTCATGAGGCAATAATTTTTTTTCTAGAGGGCAGGCAGAGTGCTGCATTGTGGGTCCGGAATTGCCAAACTTGAGGGCTTCGGGGCCAGGAGTGTGAGGACGGAAGTCTGAGAAGACAAGCTAGACTTGGGTTTCAGGGCGAGGGCACGGCAGGTACCCCCTGCAGATCTGAACCAATATCTCATGCATCTGAAGTCAGGGTGAGGATCAGACGTTGGCTCAGGTTGGATTATCTGTGCATGACGGCCGCTTCATGAAGGGAGCAGAATCTCGAGGCCATTGAGGTTTTCCCACGTTGGGAGTTGTGGGATGCCCCCTTCAAGGATTCCGTCTGCGGGACAATTGAGACCTGTTGGACAGCTCCAGGTCATCCCATATGGAATGACTCCAGAGCACCGTTCGCGGATGGATGCCTGGGAAGCCCGCCTCGCATTCCAATTGTCTCCTAGCATCAAGACAGTTTAGATCTGATGGCTCTGCAAGAGTAACCGGGGTGGCTGAGTTGAAATCGACTTTCCTGAGGATGGGTCCTAATGTGTTTTTGTGTCCATGAGAGCCTTGGAAATGGGCGGTGGCACCGGGAACCTGAAGTACTCTCCTAAAGTTTGGACATGGCTCCCATGCACAGGTTTCCTTGTGGAGACGAGACGAGTTCTGATGGGTGCCTCAGGAAAACCCCTATGCTCGTATTGGAATCAGGCTTTTGAGAACACAGGCCTGTAACCCAAAGCCATGGTTCCTATTATGGCCTAGGGTCCTGTCTGTTTCAATCTTCTTCTCTGGGGACATCCATCTATGGTATGAGTGGAGCTCGATTATCAGCTGGTGTCAGACAGCCCTTGTTTGTTCCGGGCGACCTACACTATTGGGATGGCCTCAGGGACTTTGGAGTTTTCTCCTAATATGTACGATTTTGGACCATGGAATGGGCAGAATTCCCATGGATTGGTAGGCACAGTCCTAATGTGTGGCTCCAGAAGCCCAGCCTGGAGGGTGCGTGGCCCAAGACTTTGAGGACAGAAGTCTGAAAACACAAACTCAGCTTAGGTTTGGGGACGTAGGTATGGCAGGCCCGATCTACAAACCATGAGAAGAACTCTTCAGGATATGAAGATAGTGCGAGTTTGAGGTGCTTGCTCAGGCTTTTGTCTCTGGATTTTGTATCAGCGATGGCCGTGGAATGTCGGGGAGGCCTCATGGGCCATGGACGAATCCTCCTCTCTGAGGATTTGGCCCGATTCCAATTGCTTTTCGTCAATCTGTGGGATGGGAGGACTCATTTCAGTTTTGTTACCTCAGGTGTCCCACCAAAAGAGAAATTCCAAAGCATAGCCGTGGGGAAGACTGAAGGGACAAATCGAACTATGGTTAAAAATTGGGGCGTAGGGGCATGGCAAGCCCAATATGCTATCTCTTCATCCAGCCACTGAGTGGCCTTACTTGAAGACTGGGCTCAGCCTGAGGGTCACAATGTGTGTTTGTGACCAATGTGGCCCGCGAGCATGGGCGGGGCATCATGGGCCACACTGGTTTCAACTACTTTGAACGTTGGACAACATGCCAACCACAAGGTTTCTTGCCATGGGGAAGGAGTTCTGATTTCTGCATCACCTTCAACCCTGGGCAGTGATTGGAGATAAGGTCTAGGTTCTGAAACCTGAAAACCGAGGTTGAGAAGAGATGACGACCTAAGGCCATGGCGGCTCTTTGTGCTCAGTGTGCGGCCGCTGTCAGGGATGGGCCAGGAGATCCAGGCTCAGGCTGTGGCAGAAAGGGCATTAGTGCCCTGGTCAGCCTATGTATTTGGGGTACAGCCAAGGTCGGTGCAGGTTGATCCTCATTTGGGGTTACTGGGTAGCCCCAGAGGACAATGTTTTTCTTCAGGGGGGCCAGCAGAGTGCTGCATTGTAGTTCTGGATTGCCAAACTGGAGTGGTTGTGGGCCAGTAGTCTGACGACAAAAGTCTGAGAACACAGGCTAGGCTTAGGTTTCTGGGTGAGGCCATGGCAGGCACAATCTACAGACCTGAATCGACATCTCGTGCATCTGAAGTCAGGGCGAGGATCAGACGATCGCTCAGGTTGGAGTTTCTGTCCCTGATGGCCCCTTCATGAATGGGGGGGCATCACGAGGCCATGGGGGTTTTCCCACGATGGGAATTTTGAGAAGCTCCAAACTGCAGAGAGTCTTCTGCAGGACAATTGAGACCTGTTGTTTGGCTCCATGCCAATGATTCTTAGCAGGCTTCTAAGGATGGATGGCTGGGTAGCCCACTTCGCATTCCAATTGTCTCCTAGCAACAAGACAGGTTAGATTCCTGGATCTGTGGGGAGAAACCGGGGACGCTGAGTTGAAGTGGACACCCCTGTGGATGGGTCCTAATGTGCTTTTGTGTATATGGAGACCTTGGAATGAAGCTGTGGCCCTGGGGCCCTAAAGGGTTCTCCTAAACAGAGGATTCGACACAGCTCCAACGTGCAAGATTCACATGTGTAGATGAGATGTTTTCTGATGGGTGAGTCAAGAAACAGCTATATGCTGCTTTTGAAATCCAGGCCTCTGAGGAGAGATCCTGGAAACCAAAGCAATGTATCTGATTAGTGCCTAGGGGCCTGTTCTTTCCTTTATACCTAAGGGGACATCTGTCTATAGGTCTGAGTGCAGGTAGGTGCTCAGTTGGGCTCAGATAGCCCCTGTTTATCCTGGGAAGCCACCACTATTGAGATGGATCAGGGACTTTGGAGGTTTATCCTATTAGAAGGGTTTTGGCCATTGGAATGGGCACACACAATTCCCTAGGAGAGGGCAAGTACAGTCCTCTGTTTTGGCTCCAGGGGCCTGAGCCGGTAGGTTGTGTAGGCCAGGGCTGTTTGGACAGTTGTCTGAAAACACAAACTCGGCTTATGTTTCGGGTCATAAGTATGGCAGGACTGAACTACAGACCATGAGGAGAACTTTTCGGGATTTGAAAGAAGGGCGAGTGTGAGGCTCCTGCTCAAGTTTTTGTCTCTGGATATCGTGTCACTCATGGTCGTGTAATTTCTGGGTGACTTCATGGGAAATGAACGAGTCTAACTCTCTGGTGTTTGGCCCCGCCCAAAGAGATTGGGGTCATTCTGTGGGCTGGAAGAAGTCCGTTTTTTTCTTGTTGTTCTTGTTTTCTTTTTTAACCTCAGGTGTCCCACCAAATGAGGGATTCCAGAGTAGAGCCCTGGGGAGGGGCGACTGGACAATCAGAAATCTGGTAAAAATTGGGGCCTAGGGACATGTCAAGCCCATTATGACATCTAATGGTCCAGCCACTGAGAGGACTTACTAGAGGACAGGACTCATGCTGAGGGTCACAATGCGTGTGTATGCCCTCGTTGCACTCAAGAATGGGCGGGTCCTCAGGGTGAATGCTGGATTCTCCTACACTGAACGTTGGACAACGTGCCAACCACAAGGGTTCTTGCCATGATTAAGGTGGAGTTCTGATTTATGCATCACACTCACCCCTGGGCAGTGATTGGAGATAAGGTCTCGGTTCTGAAGCCTGAAAACTGAGGTAGCGAAGAGATGATGACCTAAGGCCATGGCGGGATTTATGTGCTAGGTGTGTGGTCAGCTTTCTTTGTGTTGGTCAGGAGGTCCGGGCTCAGGTTGTGTTCGACAGTGCATTAGTGCCCAGGTTAGACTATATAATTGGGTAAAGTCGAGTGCTGTGTAGGTTTATCCTCATTTAAGTTGCCTGAGCAGCTCATGAGACAATAATTTTTTTTCTAGAGGGCAGGCAGAGTGCTGCATTGTGGGTCCGGAATTGCCAAACTTGAGGGCTTCGGGGCCAGGAGTGTGAGGACGGAAGTCTGAGAAGACAAGCTAGACTTGGGTTTCAGGGCGAGGGCACGGCAGGTACCCCCTGCAGATCTGAACCAATATCTCATGCATCTGATGTCAGTGTGAGGATCAGACGTTGGCTCAGGTTGGATTTTCTGTGCATGACGGCCGCTTCATGAAGGGAGCAGAATCTCGAGGCCATTGAGGTTTTCCCACGTTGGGAGTTGTGGGATGCCCCCTTCAAGGATTCCATCTGCGGGACAATTGAGACCTTTTGGACAGCTCCAGGTCATCCCATATGGAATGACTCCAGAGCACCGTTCGCGGATGGATGCCTGGGAAGCCCGCCTCGCATTCCAATTGTCTCCTAGCATCAAGACAGTTTAGATCTGATGGCTCTGCCAGAGCAACCGGGGTGGCTGAGTAAAAATCGACTTTCCTGAGGATGGGTCCTAATGTGTTTTTGTGTCCATGAGGGCTTTGGAATGGGGCGGTGGCACCGGGAACCTGAAGTACTCTCCTAAAGTTTGGACATGGATCCCATGGACAGGTTTCCTTGTGGAGATGAGACGAGTTCTGATGGGTGCCTCAGGAAGACCCCTATGCTCGTATTGGAATCAGGCTTTTGAGAACACAGGCCTGTAACCCAAAGCCATGGTTCCTATTATGGCCTAGGGTCCTGTCTGGTTCAATCTTCTTCTCTGGGGACATCCATCTATGGTATGAGTGGAGGTCGATTATCAGCTGGTGTCAGACAGCCCTTGTTTGTTCCGGGCGTCCTACACTATTGGGATGGCCTCAGGGACTTTGGAGGTTTCTCCTACTTTGTACGATTTTGGACCATGGAATGGGCAGAATTCCCATGGATTGGTAGGCACAGTCCTAATGTGTGGCTCCAGGAGCCCAGCCTGGAGGGTGCGTGGCCCAAGACTTTGAGGACAGAAGTCTGAAAACACAAACTCAGCTTAGGTTTGGGGACGTAGGTATGGCAGGCCCGATCTACAAACCATGAGAAGAACTCTTCAGGATATGAAGAAAGTGCGAGTTTGAGGTGCTTGCTCAGACTTTTGTCTCTGGATTTTGTATCAGCGATGGCCGTGGAATGTCGGGGACGCCTCATGGGCCATGGACGACTCCTCCTCTCTGAGGATTTGGCCCGATTCCAATTGCTTTTCGTCAATCTGTGGGATGGGAGGACTCATTTCAGTTTTGTTACCTCAGGTGTCCCACCAAAAGAGAAATTCCAAAGCATAGCCCTGGGGAAGACTGAAGGGACAACCCGAACTATGATTAAAAATTGGGGCCTAGGGGCATGGCAAGCCCAATATGCTATCTCTTCATCCAGCGACTTAGTGGCCTTACTTGAGGACTGGGCTCAGCCTGAGGGTCACAATGTGTGTTTGTGACCAATGTGGCCCGCGAGCATGTGCGGGGCCTCATGGGCCACGCTGGTTTCAACTACTTTGAACGTTGGACAACATGCCAACCACAAGGTTTCTTGCCATGGGGAAGGAGTTCTGATTTCTGCATCACCTTCAACCCTGGGCAGTGATTGGAGATAAGGTCTAGGTTCTGAAACCTGAAACCGAGGTTGGGAAGAGATGACGACCTAAGGCCACGGCAGCTCGATGTGCTCAGTGTGCGTGCAGCTGTCTGGGAGAAGCCAGGGGGTCCAGGCTCAGGCTCTGTCAGAAAGGACATTAGTGCCCTGGTCTGCCTTTGTATTTGGGGTACAGCCAAGGACGGTGCAGGTTCATTCTCATTTGGGGTTACTGGGTAGCCCCAGAGGACAATGTTTTTTCTTCTGGGGGGCAGGCAGAGTGCTGCATTGTAGTTCTGGATTGCCAAACTGGAGGGCTTGTGGGCCAGTAGTCTGACGACAAAATTCTGAGAACACAGGCTAGGCTTAGGTTTCTGGGTGAGGCCATGGCAGGCACAATCTACAGACCTGAATCGAGATCTCGTGCATCTGTTGTCAGGGCGAGGATCAGACGATCGCTCAGGTTGAGTTTCTGTCCCTGATGGCCCCTTCATGAATGGGGGGGCATCACGAGGCAATGGGGGTTTTCCCAAGATGGGAGTTTTGAGAAGCTCCAAACTGCAGAGGGTCTTCTGCAGGACAATTGAGACCTGTTGTTTGGCTCCAGGCCAATGATTCTGAGCAAGCTTTTAAGGATGGATGGCTGGGTAGCCCACCTCGCATTCCAATTGTCTCCTAGCAACAAGACAGGTTAGATCTCCTGGATCTGTGGGGAGCAACCGAGGACGCTGAGTTGAAGTGGACACCCCTGGTCCTAATGTGCTTTTGTGTCTATGGAGACCTTGGAATGAAGCTGTGGCCCTGGGGCCCTAAAGGGTTCTCCTAAACAGAGGCTTTGACACAGCTCCAACGTGCAAGTTTCCCATGTGTAGATGAGATGTTTTCTGATGGGTGAGTCAAGAAACAGCTATATGCTGCTTTTGAAATCCAGGCCTCTGAGGAGAGATGCCTGGAAACCAAAGCAATGGATCTGATTAGTGCCTAGGGGCCTGTTCTTTCCTTTATACCTCAGGGGACATCTGTCTATGGGTCTGAGTGCAGGTAGGTGCTCAGTTGGGCTCAGATAGCCCCTGTTTATCCTGGGAAGCCACCACTATTGAGATGGATCAGGGACTTTGGAGGTTTATTCTATTAGAAGGGTTTTGGCCATTGGAATGGGCACACACAATTCCCTTGGAGAGGGCAAGTACAGTCCTCAGGTTTGGCTCCAGGGGCCTGAGCCGGTAGGTTGTGTAGGCCAGGGCTGTTTGGACAGTTGTCTGAAAACACAAACTCGGCTTCTGTTTCGGGTCATAAGTATGGCAGGACTGAACTACAGACCATGAGGAGAACTCTTCGGGATTTGAAAGAAGGGCGAGTGTGAGGCTCCTGCTCAAGTTTTTGTCTCTGGATATCGTGTCACTCATGGTCGTGTAATTTCTGGGTGACTTCATGGGAAATGAACGAGTCTAACTCTCTGGTGTTTTGGCCCCGTCCAAAGAGTTTGGGGTCATTCTGTGGGCTGGAAGAAGCCCGTATTTTTTTTTTTTGTTGTTGTTGTTTTCTTTTTTAACCTCAGGTGTCCCACCAAATGAGGAACTCCAGAGTAAAGCCCTGGGGAGGGGCGACTGGACAATCAGAAATCTGGTTAAAAATTGGGGCCTAGGGACATGTCAAGCCCATTATGACATCTAATGGTCCAGCCACTGAGAGGACTTACTAGAGGACAGGACTCATGCTGAGGGTCACAATGCGTGTGTATGCCCTCGTCGCACTCAAGAATGGTCGGGGCCTCAGGGTGAATGCTGGTTACTCCTACACTGAACGTTGGACAACGTTCCAACCACAAGGGTTCTTGCCATGGTTAAGGAGGAGTTCTGATTTCTGCATCACACTCACCCCTGGGCAGTGATTGGAGATAAGGTCTCGGTTCTGAAACCTGAAACCTGAGGTAGCGAAGAGATGATGACCTAAGGCCATGGCGGAATTTATGTGCTCAGTGTGCGGTCAGCTTTCTTGTGTTGGTCAGGAGGTCCGGGCTCAGGTTGTGTTGGCCAGTGCATTATTGCCCAGGTTAGACTATATAATTTGGGTAAAGTCGAGTGCTGTGTAGGTTTATCCTCATTTAAGTTGCCTGGGCAGCTCATGAGGCAATAATTTTTTTTCTAGAGGGCAGGCAGAGTGCTGCATTGTGGTTCCGGAATTGCCAAACTTGAGGGCTTCGTGGCCAGGAGTGTGAGGACGGAAGTCTGAGAAGACAAGCTAGACTTGGGTTTCAGGGCGAGGGCACGGCAGGTACCCCCTGCAGATCTGAACCAATATCTCATGCATCTGATGTCAGGGCGAGGATCAGACGTTGGCTCAGGTTGGATTTTCTGTGCATGACGGCCGCTTCATGAAGGGAGCGGAATCTCGAGGCCATTGAGGTTTTCCCACGTTGGGAGTTGTGGGATGCCCCCTTCAAGGATTCCGTCTGCGGGACAATTGAGACATTTTGGACAGCTCCAGGACATCCCATATGGAATGACTCCAGAGCACCACTTCGGATGGATGCCTGGGAAGCCCGCCTCGCATTCCAATTGTCTCCTAGCATCAAGACAGTTTAGATCTGATCGCTCTGCCAGAGCAACCGGGGTGGCTGAGTTGAAATCGACTTTCCTGAGGATGGGTCCTAATGTGTTTTTGTGTCCATGAGGGCCTTGGAATGGGGCGGTGGCACCGGGACCCTGAAGTACTCTCCTAAGGTTTGGACATGACTCCCATGCACAGGTTTCCTTGTGGAGACGAGATGAGTTCTGATGGGTGCCTCAGGAAGACCCCTATGCTCGTATTGGAATCAGGCTTTTGAGGATACATGCCTGTAACCCAAAGTAATGGATCCTATTATGGCCTAGGGTCCTGTCTGGTTCAATCTTCTTCTCTGGGGACATCCATCTATGTTATGAGTGGAGGTCGATTATCAGCTGGTGTCAGACAGCCCTTGTTTGTTCCGGGCGACCTACACTATTGGGATGGCCTCAGGGACGTTGGAAGTTTCTCCAAATTTGTGCGATTTTGGACCATGGAATGGGCAGAATTCCCATGGATTGGTAGGCACGGTCCTAATGTGTGGCTCCAGGGACCCAGCCTGGAGTGTGTGTGGCCCAAAATTTGAGGACAGAAGTCTGAAAACACAAACTTAGCTTAGGTTTGGGGACGTAGGTATGGCAGGCCCGATCTACAAGCCATGAGAAGAACTCTTCAGGATATGAAGAAAGTGCGAGTCTGAAGCGCTTGCTCAGGGTTTTGTCTCTGGATTTTGTATCCGCGATTGCCGTGGAATGTCGGGGAGGCCTCATGAGCCATGGACGAATCTTCCTCTCTGAGGATTTGGCCCGATTCCCAATTGCTTTTCGTCAGTCTGTGGGATGGTAGGACTCATTTCAGTTTTGTTACCTCAGGTGTCCCACCAAAAGAGGAATTCCAAAGCCAAGCCATGCGGAAGACTGAAGGGACAACTTGAACTATGGTTAAAAATTGGGGCCTAGGCGCATGGCAAGCCCAATATGCTATCTCTTCATCAAGCCACTGAGTGGCCTTACTTGAGGACTGGGCTCAGCCTGAGGGTCACAATGTGTGTTTGTGACCAATGTGGCCCGGTTGCATGGGCGGGGGCTCATGGGCCACACTGTTTCAACTACACTGAACGTTGGACAACATGCCAACCACAAGGTTTCTTGCCATGGGGAAGGAGTTCAGATTTCTGCATCACCTTCAACCCTGGGCAGTGATTGGAGATAAGGTCTAGGTTCTGAAACCTGAAAACCGAGGTTGGGAAGAGATGACGACCTAAGGCCATGGCGGCTCTTTGTGCTCAGTGTGTGGCCGCTGTCAGGGATGGGCCAGGAGATCCAGGCTCAGGCTTTGGCAGAAAGGGCATTAGTGCCCTGGTCAGGCTATGTATTTGGGGTACAGCCATGGTCGGTGCAGGTTGATCCTCATTTGGGGTTACTGGGTATCCCCAGAGGACAATGTTTTTCTTCAGGGGGGCCAGCAGAGTGCTGCATTGTAGTTCTGGATTGCCAAACTGGAGGGCTTTTGGGCCAGTAGTCTGACGACAAATGTCTGAGAACACAGGCTAGGCTTAGGTTTCTGGGTGAGGCCATGGCAGGCACAATCTACAGACCTGAATCGAGATCTCGTGCATCTGAAGTCAGGGCGAGGATCAGACGATCGCTCAGGTTGGAGTTTCTGTCCCTGATGGCCCCTTCATGAATGGGGGGGCATCACGAGGCCATGGGGGTTTTCCCACGATGGGAGTTTTGAGAAGCTCCAAACTGCAGAGGGTCTTCTGCAGGAAAATTCAGACCTTTGTTTGGCTCCAGGCCAATGATTCTTAGCAGGCTTCTAAGGATGGATGGCTGGGTAGCCCACTTCGCATTCCAATTGTCTCCTAGGAACAAGACAGGTTAGATCTCCTGGATCTGTGGGGAGCAACCGAGGACGCTGAGTTGAAGTGGACACCCCTGGGGATGGGACCTAATGTGCTTTTGTGTCTATGGAGACCTTGGAATGAAGCTGTGGCCCTGGGGCCCTAAAGGGTTCTCCTAAACAGAGGCTTTGACACAGCTCCAACGTGCAAGTTTCCCATGTGTAGATGAGATGTTTTCTGATGGGTGAGTCAAGAAACAGCTATATGCTGCTTTTGAAATCCAGGCCTCTGAGGAGAGATGCCTGGAAACCAAAGCAATGGATCTGATTAGTGCCTAGGGGCCTGTTCTTTCCTTTATACCTCAGGGGACATCTGTCTATGGGTCTGAGTGCAGGTAGGTGCTCAGTTGGGCTCAGATAGCCCCTGTTTATCCTGGGAAGCCACCACTATTGAGATGGATCAGGGACTTTGGAGGTTTATTCTATTAGAAGGGTTTTGGCCATTGGAATGGGCACACACAATTCCCTTGGAGAGGGCAAGTACAGTCCTCAGGTTTGGCTCCAGGGGCCTGAGCCGGTAGGTTGTGTAGGCCAGGGCTGTTTGGACAGTTGTCTGAAAACACAAACTCGGCTTCTGTTTCGGGTCATAAGTATGGCAGGACTGAACTACAGACCATGAGGAGAACTCTTCGGGATTTGAAAGAAGGGCGAGTGTGAGGCTCCTGCTCAAGTTTTTGTCTCTGGATATCGTGTCACTCATGGTCGTGTAATTTCTGGGTGACCTCATGGGAAATGAACGAGTCTAACTCTCTGGTGTTTTGGCCCCGCCAAAAGAGTTTGGGGTCATTCTGTGGGCTGGAAGAAGTCCGTTTTTTTCTTGTTGTTCTTGTTTTCTTTTTTAACCTCAGGTGTCCCACCAAATGAGGTATTCCAGAGTAGAGCCCTGGGGAGGGGCGACTGGACAATCAGAAATCTGGTAAAAATTGGGGCCTAGGGACATGTCAAGCCCATTATGACATCTAATGGTCCAGCCACTGAGAGGACTTACTAGAGTACAGGACTCATGCTGAGGGTCACAATGCGTGTGTATGCCCTCGTCGCACTCAAGAATGGGCGGGTCCTCAGGGTGAATGCTGGATTCTCCTACACTGAACATTGGACAACGTGCCAACCACAAGGGTTCTTGCCATGATTAAGGTGGAGTTCTGATTTATGCATCACACTCACCCCTGGGCAGTGATTGGAGATAAGGTCTCGGTTCTGAAGCCTAAAACTGAGGTAGCGAAGAGATGATGACCTAAGGCCATGGCGGGATTTATGTGCTAGTTGTGCGGTCAGCTTTCTTTGTGTAGGTCAGGAGGTCCGGTCTCAGGTTGTGTTCGACAGTGCATTATTGCCCAGGTTAGACTATATAATTTGGGTAAAGTCGAGTGCTGTGTAGGTTTATCCTCATTTAAGTTGCCTGAGCAGCTCATGAGGCAATAATTTTTTTTCTAGAGGGCAGGCAGAGTGCTGCATTGTGGGTCCGGAATTGCCAAACTTGAGGGCTTCGGGGCCAGGAGTGTGAGGACGGAAGTCTGAGAAGACAAGCTAGACTTGGGTTTCAGGGCGAGGGCACGGCAGGTACCCCCTGCAGATCTGAACATTATCTCATACATCTGATGTCAGGGCGAGGATCAGACGTTGGCTCAGGTTGGATTTTCTGTGCATGACGGCCGCTTCATGAAGGGAGCGGAATCTCGAGGCCATTGAGGTTTTCCCACGTTGGGAGTTGTGGGATGCCCCCTTCAAGGATTCCGTCTGCGGGACAATTGAGACCTGTTGGACAGCTCCAGGACATCCCATATGGAATGACTCCAGAGCACCATTCGCGGATGGATGCCTGGGAAGCCCGCCTCGCATTTCAATTGTCTCCTAGCATCAAGACAGTTTAGATCTGATCGCTCTGCCAGAGCAACCGGGGTGGCTGAGTTGAAATCGACTTTCCTGAGGATGGGTCCTAATGTGTTTTTGTGTCCATGAGGGCCTTGGAATGGGGCGGTGGCACCGGGACCCTGAAGTACTCTCCTAAGGTTTGGACATGGCTCCCATGCACAGGTTTCCTTGTGGAGACGAGATGAGTTCTGATGGGTGCCTCAGGAAGACCCCTATGCTCGTATTGGAATCAGGCTTTTGAGGACACATGCCTGTAACCCTAAGCAATGGATCCTATTATGGCCTAGGGTCCTGTCTGGTTCAATCTTCTTCTCTGGGGACATCCATCTATGGTATGAGTGGAGGTCGATTATCAGCTGGTGTCAGACAGCCCTTGTTTGTTCCGGGCGTCCTACACTATTGGGATGGCCTCAGGGACGTTGGAAGTTTCTCCAAATTTGTGCGATTTTGGACCATGGAATGGGGAGAATTCCCATGGATTAGTAGGCACGGTCCTAATGTGTGGCTCCAGGGGCCCAGCCTGGAGTGTGTGTGACCCAAAATTTGAGGACAGAAGTCTGAAAACACAAACTTAGCATAGGTTTGGGGACGTAGGTATGGCAGGCCCGATCTACAAGCCATGAGAAGAACTCTTCAGGATATGAAGAAAGTGCGAGTCTGAAGCGCTTGCTCAGGGTTTTGTCTCTGGATTTTGTATCAGCGATGGCCGTGGAATGTCGGGGAGGCCTCATGGGCCATGGACGAATCTTCCTCTCTGAGGATTTGGCCCGATTCCCAATTGCTTTTCGTCAGTCAGTGGGATGGTAGGACTCATTTCAGTTTTGTTACCTTAGGTGTCCCACCAAAAGAGGAATTCCAAAGCCAAGCCGTGGGGAAGACTGAAGGGAAAACTTGAACTATGGTTAAAAATTGGGGCCTAGGGGCATGGCAAGCCCAATATGCTATCTCTTCATCAAGCCACTGAGTGGCCTTACTTGAGGACTGGGCTCAGCCTGAGGGTCACAATGTGTGTTTGTGACCAATGTGGCCCGGTTGCATGGGCGGGGGCTCATGGGCAACACTGTTTCAACTACACTGAACGTTGGACAACATGCCAACCACAAGGTTTCTTGCCATGGGGAAGGAGTTCTTATCTGCATCACCTTCAACCCTGGGCAGTGATTGGAGATAAGGTCTAGGTTCTGAAACCTGAAAACCGAGGTTGGGAAGAGATGACGACCTAAGGCCATGGCTGCTCTTTGTGCTCAGTGTGCGGCCAGCTGTCAGGGATGGGCCAGGAGATCCAGACTCAGGCTGTGGCAGAAAGGGCATTAGTGCCCTGGTCAGCCTATGTATTTGGGGTACAGCCATGTCGGTGCAGGTTGATCCTCATTTGGGGTTACTGGGTAGCCCCAGAGGACAATGTTTTTCTTCTGGAAGGCAGGCAGAGTGCTGCATTGTACTTCTGGATTGCCAAACTGGAGGGCTTGTGGGCCAGTACTCTGACGACAAAAGACTGAGAACACAGGCTAGGATTAGGTTTCTGGGTGAGGCTATGGCAGGCACAATCTACAGACCTGAATCGAGATCTCGTGCATCTGAAGTCAGCGCGAGGATCAGACGATCGCTCAGGTTGGAGTTTCTGTCCCTGATGGCCCCTTCATGAATGGGGGGGCATCACGAGGCCAAGGGGGTTTTCCCACGATGGGAGTTTTGAGAAGCTCCAAACTGCAGAGGGTCTTCTGCAGGACAATTGAGACCTGTTGTTTGGCTCCAGGCCAATGATTCTGAGCAGGCTTCTAAGGATGGATGGCTGGGTAGCCCACTTCGCATTCCAATTGTCTCCTAGCAACAAGACAGGTTAGATCTCCTGGATCTGTGGGGAGCAACCGAGGACGCTGAGTTGCAGTGGAAACCCCTGGGGATGGGTCCTAATGTGCTTTTGTGTCTATGGAGACCTTGGAATGAAGCTGTGGCCCTGGGGCCCTAAAGGGTTCTCCTAAACAGAGGCTTTGACACAGCTCCAATGTGCAAGTTTCCCATGTGTAGATGAGATGTTTTCTGATGGGTGAGTCAAGAAACAGCTATATGCTGCTTTTGAAATCCAGGCCTCTGAGGAGAGATGCCTGGCAACCAAAGCAATGGATCTGATTAGTGCCTAGGGGCCTGTTCTTTCCTTTATACCTCAGGGGACATCTGTCTATGGGTCTGAGTGCAGGTAGGTGCTCAGTTGGGCTCAGATAGCCCCTGTTTTTCCTGGGAAGCCACCACTATTGAGATGGATCAGGGACTTTGGAGGTTTATCCTATTAGAAGGGTTTTGGCCATTGGAATGGGCACACACAATTCCCTTGGAGAGGGCAAGTACAGTCCTCAGGTTTGGCTCCAGGGGCCTGAGCCGGTAGGTTGTGTAGGCCAGGGCTGTTTGGACAGTTGTCTGAAAACACAAACTCGGCTTATGTTTCGGGTCATAGGTATGGCAGGACTGAACTACAGACCTTGAGGAGAACTCTTCGGGATTTGAAAGAAGGGCGAGTGTGAGGCTCCTGCTCAAGTTTTTGTCTCTGGATATCGTGTCACTCATGGTCGTGTAATTTCTGGGTGACTTCATGGGAAATGAACGAGTCTAACTCTCTGGTGTTTTGGCCCCGTCCAAAGAGTTTGGGGTCATTCTGTGGGCTGGAAGAAGCCCGTATTTTTTTTTGTTGTTGTTGTTTTCTTTTTTAACCTCAGGTGTCCCACCAAATGAGGAACTCCAGAGTAAAGCCCTGGGGAGGGGCGACTGGACAATCAGAAATCTGGTTAAAAATTGGGGCCTAGGGACATGTCAAGCCCATTATGACATCTAATGGTCCAGCCACTGAGAGGACTTACTAGAGCACAGGACTCATGCTGAGGGTCACAATGCGTGTGTATGCCCTCGTCGCACTCGAGAATGGGCGGGTCCTCAGGGTGAATGCTGGTTTCTCCTACACTGAACGTTGGACAACGTGCCAACCACAAGGTTTCTTGCCATGGGTAAGGATGAGTTCTGATTTCTGCATCACACTCACCCCTGGGCAGTGATTGGAGATAAGGTCTCGGTTCTGAAACCTGAAAACTGAGGTAGCGAAGAGATGATGACCTAAGGCCATGGCGGGATTTATGTGCTCAGTGTGCAGTCAGCTTTCTTTGTGTTGGTCAGGAGGTCCGGGCTCAGGTTGTGTTCGACAGTGCATTATTGCCCAGGTTAGACTATATAATTTGGGTAAAGTCGAGTGCTGTGTAGGTTTATCCTCATTTAAGTTGCCTGGGCAGCTCATGAGGCAATAATTTTTTTTCTAGAGGGCAGGCAGAGTGCTGCATTGTGGGTCCGGAATTGCCAAACTTGAGGGCTTCGGGGCCAGGAGTGTGAGGACGGAAGTCTGAGAAGACAAGCTAGACTTGGGTTTCAGGGCGAGGGCACGGCAGGTACCCCCTGCAGATCTGAACCAATATCTCATGCATCTGATGTCAGGGCGAGGATCAGACGTTGGCTCAGGTTGGATTTTCTGTGCATGACGGCCGCTTCATGAAGGGAGTGGAATCTCGAGGCCATTGAGGTTTTCCCACGTTGGGAGTTGTGGGATGCCCCCTTCAAGGATTCCGTCTGCGGGACAATTGAGACCTGTTGGACAGCTCCAGGACATCCCATATGGAATGACTCCAGAGCACCATTCGCGGATGGATGCCTGGGAAGCCCGCCTCGCATTTCAATTGTCTCCTAGCATCAAGACAGTTTAGATCTGATCGCTCTGCCAGAGCAACCGGGGTGGCTGAGTTGAAATCGACTTTCCTGAGGATGGGTCCTAATGTGTTTTTGTGTCCATGAGGGCCTTGGAATGGGGCGGTGGCACCGGGACCCTG
Organism: Mustela nivalis; assembly: GCF_964662115.1. Classification (NCBI taxonomy): domain Eukaryota; kingdom Metazoa; phylum Chordata; class Mammalia; order Carnivora; family Mustelidae; genus Mustela; species Mustela nivalis. The sequence continues at coordinate 708,607 of NW_028136494.1, read as the reverse complement.
AAGTACTCTCCTAAGGTTTGGACATGGCTCCCATGCACAGGTTTCCTTGTGGAGACGAGATGAGTTCTGATGGGTGCCTCAGGAAGACCCCTATGCTCGTATTGGAATCAGGCTTTTGAGGACACATGCCTGTAACCCTAAGCAATGGATCCTATTATGGCCTAGGGTCCTGTCTGGTTCAATCTTCTTCTCTGGGGACATCCATCTATGGTATGAGTGGAGGTCGATTATCAGCTGGTGTCAGACAGCCCTTGTTTGTTCCGGGCGTCCTACACTATTGGGATGGCCTCAGGGACGTTGGAAGTTTCTCCAAATTTGTGCGATTTTGGACCATGGAATGGGGAGAATTCCCATGGATTGGTAGGCACGGTCCTAATGTGTGGCTCCAGGGGCCCAGCCTGGAGTGTGTGTGACCCAAAATTTGAGGACAGAAGTCTGAAAACACAAACTTAGCATAGGTTTGGGGACGTAGGTATGGCAGGCCCGATCTACAAGCCATGAGAAGAACTCTTCAGGATATGAAGAAAGTGCGAGTCTGAAGCGCTTGCTCAGGGTTTTGTCTCTGGATTTTGTATCAGCGATGGCCGTGGAATGTCGGGGAGGCCTCATGGGCCATGGACGAATCTTCCTCTCTGAGGATTTGGCCCGATTCCCAATTGCTTTTCGTCAGTCTGTGGGATGGTAGGACTCATTTCAGTTTTGTTACCTCAGGTGTCCCACCAAAAGAGGAATTCCAAAGCCAAGCCGTGGGGAAGACTGAAGGGAAAACTTGAACTATGGTTAAAAATTGGGGCCTAGGGGCATGGCAAGCCCAATATGCTATCTCTTCATCAAGCCACTGAGTGGCCTTACTTGAGGACTGGGCTCAGCCTGAGGGTCACAATGTGTGTTTGTGACCAATGTGGCCCGGTTGCATGGGCGGGGGCTCATGGGCAACACTGTTTCAACTACACTGAACGTTGGACAACATGCCAACCACAAGGTTTCTTGCCATGGGGAAGGAGTTCTTATCTGCATCACCTTCAACCCTGGGCAGTGATTGGAGATAAGGTCTAGGTTCTGAAACCTGAAAACCGAGGTTGGGAAGAGATGACGACCTAAGGCCATGGCTGCTCTTTGTGCTCAGTGTGCGGCCAGCTGTCAGGGATGGGCCAGGAGATCCAGGCTCAGGCTGTGGCAGAAAGGGCATTAGTGCCCTGGTCAGCCTATGTATTTGGGGTACAGCCATGTCGGTGCAGGTTGATCCTCATTTGGGGTTACTGGGTAGCCCCAGAGGACAATGTTTTTCTTCTGGAAGGCAGGCAGAGTGCTGCATTGTACTTCTGGATTGCCAAACTGGAGGGCTTGTGGGCCAGTACTCTGACGACAAAAGACTGAGAACACAGGCTAGGCTTAGGTTTCTGGGTGAGGCTATGGCAGGCACAATCTACAGACCTGAATCGAGATCTCGTGCATCTGAAGTCAGCGCGAGGATCAGACGATCGCTCAGGTTGGAGTTTCTGTCCCTGATGGCCCCTTCATGAATGGGGGGGCATCACGAGGCCAAGGGGGTTTTCCCACGATGGGAGTTTTGAGAAGCTCCAAACTGCAGAGGGTCTTCTGCAGGACAATTGAGACCTGTTGTTTGGCTCCAGGCCAATGATTCTGAGCAGGCTTCTAAGGATGGATGGCTGGGTAGCCCACTTCGCATTCCAATTGTCTCCTAGCAACAAGACAGGTTAGATCTCCTGGATCTGTGGGGAGCAACCGAGGACGCTGAGTTGCAGTGGAAACCCCTGGGGATGGGTCCTAATGTGCTTTTGTGTCTATGGAGACCTTGGAATGAAGCTGTGGCCCTGGGGCCCTAAAGGGTTCTCCTAAACAGAGGCTTTGACACAGCTCCAATGTGCAAGTTTCCCATGTGTAGATGAGATGTTTTCTGATGGGTGAGTCAAGAAACAGCTATATGCTGCTTTTGAAATCCAGGCCTCTGAGGAGAGATGCCTGGCAACCAAAGCAATGGATCTGATTAGTGCCTAGGGGCCTGTTCTTTCCTTTATACCTCAGGGGACATCTGTCTATGGGTCTGAGTGCAGGTAGGTGCTCAGTTGGGCTCAGATAGCCCCTGTTTTTCCTGGGAAGCCACCACTATTGAGATGGATCAGGGACTTTGGAGGTTTATCCTATTAGAAGGGTTTTGGCCATTGGAATGGGCACACACAATTCCCTTGGAGAGGGCAAGTACAGTCCTCAGGTTTGGCTCCAGGGGCCTGAGCCGGTAGGTTGTGTAGGCCAGGGCTGTTTGGACAGTTGTCTGAAAACACAAACTCGGCTTATGTTTCGGGTCATAGGTATGGCAGGACTGAACTACAGACCTTGAGGAGAACTCTTCGGGATTTGAAAGAAGGGCGAGTGTGAGGCTCCTGCTCAAGTTTTTGTCTCTGGATATCGTGTCACTCATGGTCGTGTAATTTCTGGGTGACTTCATGGGAAATGAACGAGTCTAACTCTCTGGTGTTTTGGCCCCGTCCAAAGAGTTTGGGGTCATTCTGTGGGCTGGAAGAAGCCCGTATTTTTTTTTGTTGTTGTTGTTTTCTTTTTTAACCTCAGGTGTCCCACCAAATGAGGAACTCCAGAGTAAAGCCCTGGGGAGGGGCGACTGGACAATCAGAAATCTGGTTAAAAATTGGGGCCTAGGGACATGTCAAGCCCATTATGACATCTAATGGTCCAGCCACTGAGAGGACTTACTAGAGCACAGGACTCATGCTGAGGGTCACAATGCGTGTGTATGCCCTCGTCGCACTCGAGAATGGGCGGGGCCTCAGGGTGAATGCTGGTTTCTCCTACACTGAACGTTGGACAACGTGCCAACCACAAGGTTTCTTGCCATGGGTAAGGATGAGTTCTGATTTCTGCATCACACTCACCCCTGGGCAGTGATTGGAGATAAGGTCTCGGTTCTGAAACCTGAAAACTGAGGTAGCGAAGAGATGATGACCTAAGGCCATGGCGGGATTTATGTGCTCAGTGTGCGGTCAGCTTTCTTTGTGTTGGTCAGGAGGTCCGGGCTCAGGTTGTGTTCGACAGTGCATTATTGCCCAGGTTAGACTATATAATTTGGGTAAAGTCGAGTGCTGTGTAGGTTTATCCTCATTTAAGTTGCCTGAGCAGCTCATGAGGCAATAATTTTTTTTCTAGAGGGCAGGCAGAGTGCTGCATTGTGGGTCCGGAATTGCCAAACTTGAGGGCTTCGGGGCCAGGAGTGTGAGGACGGAAGTCTGAGAAGACAAGCTAGACTTGGGTTTCAGGGCGAGGGCACGGCAGGTACCCCCTGCAGATCTGAACCAATATCTCATGCATCTGATGTCAGGGCGAGGATCAGACGTTGGCTCAGGTTGGATTTTCTGTGCATGACGGCCGCTTCATGAAGGGAGCGGAATCTCGAGGCCATTGAGGTTTTCCCACGTTGGGAGTTGTGGGATGCCCCCTTCAAGGATTCCGTCTGCGGGACAATTGAGACCTGTTGGACAGCTCCAGGACATCCCATATGGAATGACTCCAGAGCACCATTCGCGGATGGATGCCTGGGAAGCCCGCCTCGCATTTCAATTGTCTCCTAGCATCAAGACAGTTTAGATCTGATCGCTCTGCCAGAGCAACCGGGGTGGCTGAGTTGAAATCGACTTTCCTGAGGATGGGTCCTAATGTGTTTTTGTGTCCATGAGGGCCTTGGAATGGGGCGGTGGCACCGGGACCCTGAAGTACTCTCCTAAGGTTTGGACATGGCTCCCATGCACAGGTTTCCTTGTGGAGACGAGATGAGTTCTGATGGGTGCCTCAGGAAGACCCCTATGCTCGTATTGGAATCAGGCTTTTGAGGACACATGCCTGTAACCCTAAGCAATGGATCCTATTATGGCCTAGGGTCCTGTCTGGTTCAATCTTCTTCTCTGGGGACATCCATCTATGGTATGAGTGGAGGTCGATTATCAGCTGGTGTCAGACAGCCCTTGTTTGTTCCGGGCGTCCTACACTATTGGGATGGCCTCAGGGACGTTGGAAGTTTCTCCAAATTTGTGCGATTTTGGACCATGGAATGGGGAGAATTCCCATGGATTGGTAGGCACGGTCCTAATGTGTGGCTCCAGGGGCCCAGCCTGGAGTGTGTGTGACCCAAAATTTGAGGACAGAAGTCTGAAAACACAAACTTAGCATAGGTTTGGGGACGTAGGTATGGCAGGCCCGATCTACAAGCCATGAGAAGAACTCTTCAGGATATGAAGAAAGTGCGAGTCTGAAGCGCTTGCTCAGGGTTTTGTCTCTGGATTTTGTATCAGCGATGGCCGTGGAATGTCGGGGAGGCCTCATGGGCCATGGACGAATCTTCCTCTCTGAGGATTTGGCCCGATTCCCAATTGCTTTTCGTCAGTCTGTGGGATGGTAGGACTCATTTCAGTTTTGTTACCTCAGGTGTCCCACCAAAAGAGGAATTCCAAAGCCAAGCCATGGGGAAGACTGAAGGGAAAACTTGAACTATGGTTAAAAATTGGGGCCTAGGGGCATGGCAAGCCCAATATGCTATCTCTTCATCAAGCCACTGAGTGGCCTTACTTGAGGACTGGGCTCAGCCTGAGGGTCACAATGTGTGTTTGTGACCAATGTGGCCCGGTTGCATGGGCGGGGGCTCATGGGCAACACTGTTTCAACTACACTGAACGTTGGACAACATGCCAACCACAAGGTTTCTTGCCATGGGGAAGGAGTTCTTATCTGCATCACCTTCAACCCTGGGCAGTGATTGGAGATAAGGTCTAGGTTCTGAAACCTGAAAACCGAGGTTGGGAAGAGATGACGACCTAAGGCCATGGCTGCTCTTTGTGCTCAGTGTGCGGCCAGCTGTCAGGGATGGGCCAGGAGATCCAGGCTCAGGCTGTGGCAGAAAGGGCATTAGTGCCCTGGTCAGCCTATGTATTTGGGGTACAGCCATGTCGGTGCAGGTTGATCCTCATTTGGGGTTACTGGGTAGCCCCAGAGGACAATGTTTTTCTTCTGGAAGGCAGGCAGAGTGCTGCATTGTACTTCTGGATTGCCAAACTGGAGGGCTTGTGGGCCAGTACTCTGACGACAAAAGTCTGAGAACACAAGCTAGGCTTAGGTTTCTGGGTGAGGCTATGGCAGGCACAATCTACAGACCTGAATCGAGATCTCGTGCATCTGAAGTCAGCGCGAGGATCAGACGATCGCTCAGGTTGGAGTTTCTGTCCCTGATGGCCCCTTCATGAATGGGGGGGCATCACGAGGCCAAGGGGGTTTTCCCACGATGGGAGTTTTGAGAAGCTCCAAACTGCAGAGGGTCTTCTGCAGGACAATTGAGACCTGTTGTTTGGGTGCAGGCCAATGATTCTGAGCAGGCTTCTAAGGATGGATGGCTGGGTAGCCCACTTCGCATTCCAATTGTCTCCTAGCAACAAGACAGGTTAGATCTCCTGGATCTGTGGGGAGCAACCGAGGACGCTGAGTTGCAGTGGAAACCCCTGGGGATGGGTCCTAATGTGCTTTTGTGTCTATGGAGACCTTGGAATGAAGCTGTGGCCCTGGGGCCCTAAAGGGTTCTCCTAAACAGAGGCTTTGACACAGCTCCAATGTGCAAGTTTCCCATGTGTAGATGAGATGTTTTCTGATGGGTGAGTCAAGAAACAGCTATATGCTGCTTTTGAAATCCAGGCCTCTGAGGAGAGATGCCTGGCAACCAAAGCAATGGATCTGATTAGTGCCTAGGGGCCTGTTCTTTCCTTTATACCTCAGGGGACATCTGTCTATGGGTCTGAGTGCAGGTAGGTGCTCAGTTGGGCTCAGATAGCCCCTGTTTTTCCTGGGAAGCCACCACTATTGAGATGGATCAGGGACTTTGGAGGTTTATCCTATTAGAAGGGTTTTGGCCATTGGAATGGGCACACACAATTCCCTTGGAGAGGGCAAGTACAGTCCTCAGATTTGGCTCCAGGGGCCTGAGCCGGTAGGTTGTGTAGGCCAGGGCTGTTTGGACAGTTGTCTGAAAACACAAACTCGGCTTATGTTTCGGGTCATAGGTATGGCAGGACTGAACTACAGACCTTGAGGAGAACTCTTCGGGATTTGAAAGAAGGGCGAGTGTGAGGCTCCTGCTCAAGTTTTTGTCTCTGGATATCGTGTCACTCATGGTCGTGTAATTTCTGGGTGACTTCATGGGAAATGAACGAGTCTAACTCTCTGGTGTTTTGGCCCCGTCCAAAGAGTTTGGGGTCATTCTGTGGGCTGGAAGAAGCCCGTATTTTTTTTTGTTGTTGTTGTTTTCTTTTTTAACCTCAGGTGTCCCACCAAATGAGGAACTCCAGAGTAAAGCCCTGGGGAGGGGCGACTGGACAATCAGAAATCTGGTTAAAAATTGGGGCCTAGGGACATGTCAAGCCCATTATGACATCTAATGGTCCAGCCACTGAGAGGACTTACTAGAGCACAGGACTCATGCTGAGGGTCACAATGCGTGTGTATGCCCTCGTCGCACTCGAGAATGGGCGGGGCCTCAGGGTGAATGCTGGTTTCTCCTACACTGAACGTTGGACAACGTGCCAACCACAAGGTTTCTTGCCATGGGTAAGGATGAGTTCTGATTTCTGCATCACACTCACCCCTGGGCAGTGATTGGAGATAAGGTCTCGGTTCTGAAACCTGAAAACTGAGGTAGCGAAGAGATGATGACCTAAGGCCATGGCGGGATTTATGTGCTCAGTGTGCGGTCAGCTTTCTTTGTGTTGGTCAGGAGGTCCGGGCTCAGGTTGTGTTCGACAGTGCATTATTGCCCAGGTTAGACTATATAATTTGGGTAAAGTCGAGTGCTGTGTAGGTTTATCCTCATTTAAGTTGCCTGAGCAGCTCATGAGGCAATAATTTTTTTTCTAGAGGGCAGGCAGAGTGCTGCATTGTGGGTCCGGAATTGCCAAACTTGAGGGCTTCGGGGCCAGGAGTGTGAGGACGGAAGTCTGAGAAGACAAGCTAGACTTGGGTTTCAGGGCGAGGGCACGGGAGGTACCCCCTGCAGATCTGAACCAATATCTCATGCATCTGATGTCAGGGCGAGGATCAGACGTTGGCTCAGGTTGGATTTTCTGTGCATGACGGCCGCTTCATGAAGGGAGCGGAATCTCGAGGCCATTGAGGTTTTCCCACGTTGGGAGTTGTGGGATGCCCCCTTCAAGGATTCCGTCTGCGGGACAATTGAGACCTGTTGGACAGCTCCAGGACATCCCATATGGAATGACTCCAGAGCACCATTCGCGGATGGATGCCTGGGAAGCCCGCCTCGCATTTCAATTGTCTCCTAGCATCAAGACAGTTTAGATCTGATCGCTCTGCCAGAGCAACCGGGGTGGCTGAGTTGAAATCGACTTTCCTGAGGATGGGTCCTAATGTGTTTTTGTGTCCATGAGGGCCTTGGAATGGGGCGGTGGCACCGGGACCCTGAAGTACTCTCCTAAGCTTTGGACATGGCTCCCATGCACAGGTTTCCTTGTGGAGACGAGATGAGTTCTGATGGGTGCCTCAGGAAGACCCCTATGCTCGTATTGGAATCAGGCTTTTGAGGACACATGCCTGTAACCCTAAGCAATGGATCCTATTATGGCCTAGGGTCCTGTCTGGTTCAATCTTCTTCTCTGGGGACATCCATCTATGGTATGAGTGGAGGTCGATTATCAGCTGGTGTCAGACAGCCCTTGTTTGTTCCGGGCGTCCTACACTATTGGGATGGCCTCAGGGACGTTGGAAGTTTCTCCAAATTTGTGCGATTTTGGACCATGGAATGGGGAGAATTCCCATGGATTGGTAGGCACGGTCCTAATGTGTGGCTCCAGGGGCCCAGCCTGGAGTGTGTGTGACCCAAAATTTGAGGACAGAAGTCTGAAAACACAAACTTAGCATAGGTTTGGGGACGTAGGTATGGCAGGCCCGATCTACAAGCCATGAGAAGAACTCTTCAGGATATGAAGAAAGTGCGAGTCTGAAGCTCTTGCTCAGGGTTTTGTCTCTGGATTTTGTATCAGCGATGGCCGTGGAATGTCGGGGAGGCCTCATGGGCCATGGACGAATCTTCCTCTCTGAGGATTTGGCCCGATTCCCAATTGCTTTTCGTCAGTCTGTGGGATGGTAGGACTCATTTCAGTTTTGTTACCTCAGGTGTCCCACCAAAAGAGGAATTCCAAAGCCAAGCCATGGGGAAGACTGAAGGGAAAACTTGAACTATGGTTAAAAATTGGGGCCTAGGGGCATGGCAAGCCCAATATGCTATCTCTTCATCAAGCCACTGAGTGGCCTTACTTGAGGACTGGGCTCAGCCTGAGGGTCACAATGTGTGTTTGTGACCAATGTGGCCCGGTTGCATGGGCGGGGGCTCATGGGCAACACTGTTTCAACTACACTGAACGTTGGACAACATGCCAACCACAAGGTTTCTTGCCATGGGGAAGGAGTTCTTATCTGCATCACCTTCAACCCTGGGCAGTGATTGGAGATAAGGTCTAGGTTCTGAAACCTGAAAACCGAGGTTGGGAAGAGATGACGACCTAAGGCCATGGCTGCTCTTTGTGCTCAGTGTGCGGCCAGCTGTCAGGGATGGGCCAGGAGATCCAGGCTCAGGCTGTGGCAGAAAGGGCATTAGTGCCCTGGTCAGCCTATGTATTTGGGGTACAGCCATGTCGGTGCAGGTTGATCCTCATTTGGGGTTACTGGGTAGCCCCAGAGGACAATGTTTTTCTTCTGGAAGGCAGGCAGAGTGCTGCATTGTACTTCTGGATTGCCAAACTGGAGGGCTTGTGGGCCAGTACTCTGACGACAAAAGTCTGAGAACACAAGCTAGGCTTAGGTTTCTGGGTGAGGCTATGGCAGGCACAATCTACAGACCTGAATCGAGATCTCGTGCATCTGAAGTCAGCGCGAGGATCAGACGATCGCTCAGGTTGGAGTTTCTGTCCCTGATGGCCCCTTCATGAATGGGGGGGCATCACGAGGCCAAGGGGGTTTTCCCACGATGGGAGTTTTGAGAAGCTCCAAACTGCAGAGGGTCTTCTGCAGGACAATTGAGACCTGTTGTTTGGGTGCAGGCCAATGATTCTGAGCAGGCTTCTAAGGATGGATGGCTGGGTAGCCCACTTCGCATTCCAATTGTCTCCTAGCAACAAGACAGGTTAGATCTCCTGGATCTGTGGGGAGCAACCGAGGACGCTGAGTTGCAGTGGAAACCCCTGGGGATGGGTCCTAATGTGCTTTTGTGTCTATGGAGACCTTGGAATGAAGCTGTGGCCCTGGGGCCCTAAAGGGTTCTCCTAAACAGAGGCTTTGACACAGCTCCAATGTGCAAGTTTCCCATGTGTAGATGAGATGTTTTCTGATGGGTGAGTCAAGAAACAGCTATATGCTGCTTTTGAAATCCAGGCCTCTGAGGAGAGATGCCTGGCAACCAAAGCAATGGATCTGATTAGTGCCTAGGGGCCTGTTCTTTCCTTTATACCTCAGGGGACATCTGTCTATGGGTCTGAGTGCAGGTAGGTGCTCAGTTGGGCTCAGATAGCCCCTGTTTTTCCTGGGAAGCCACCACTATTGAGATGGATCAGGGACTTTGGAGGTTTATCCTATTAGAAGGGTTTTGGCCATTGGAATGGGCACACACAATTCCCTTGGAGAGGGCAAGTACAGTCCTCAGGTTTGGCTCCAGGGGCCTGAGCCGGTAGGTTGTGTAGGCCAGGGCTGTTTGGACAGTTGTCTGAAAACACAAACTCGGCTTATGTTTCGGGTCATAGGTATGGCAGGACTGAACTACAGACCTTGAGGAGAACTCTTCGGGATTTGAAAGAAGGGCGAGTGTGAGGCTCCTGCTCAAGTTTTTGTCTCTGGATATCGTGTCACTCATGGTCGTGTAATTTCTGGGTGACTTCATGGGAAATGAACGAGTCTAACTCTCTGGTGTTTTGGCCCCGTCCAATGAGTTTGGGGTCATTCTGTGGGCTGGAAGAAGCCCGTATTTTTTTTTGTTGTTGTTGTTTTCTTTTTTAACCTCAGGTGTCCCACCAAATGAGGAACTCCAGAGTAAAGCCCTGGGGAGGGGCGACTGGACAATCAGAAATCTGGTTAAAAATTGGGGCCTAGGGACATGTCAAGCCCATTATGACATCTAATGGTCCAGCCACTGAGAGGACTTACTAGAGCACAGGACTCATGCTGAGGGTCACAATGCGTGTGTATGCCCTCGTCGCACTCGAGAATGGGCGGGGCCTCAGGGTGAATGCTGGTTTCTCCTACACTGAACGTTGGACAACGTGCCAACCACAAGGTTTCTTGCCATGGGTAAGGATGAGTTCTGATTTCTGCATCACACTCACCCCTGGGCAGTGATTGGAGATAAGGTCTCGGTTCTGAAACCTGAAAACTGAGGTAGCGAAGAGATGATGACCTAAGGCCATGGCGGGATTTATGTGCTCAGTGTGCGGTCAGCTTTCTTTGTGTTGGTCAGGAGGTCCGGGCTCAGGTTGTGTTCGACAGTGCATTATTGCCCAGGTTAGACTATATAATTTGGGTAAAGTCGAGTGCTGTGTAGGTTTATCCTCATTTAAGTTGCCTGAGCAGCTCATGAGGCAATAATTTTTTTTCTAGAGGGCAGGCAGAGTGCTGCATTGTGGGTCCGGAATTGCCAAACTTGAGGGCTTCGGGGCCAGGAGTGTGAGGACGGAAGTCTGAGAAGACAAGCTAGACTTGGGTTTCAGGGCGAGGGCACGGCAGGTACCCCCTGCAGATCTGAACCAATATCTCATGCATCTGATGTCAGGGCGAGGATCAGACGTTGGCTCAGGTTGGATTTTCTGTGCATGACGGCCGCTTCATGAAGGGAGCGGAATCTCGAGGCCATTGAGGTTTTCCCACGTTGGGAGTTGTGGGATGCCCCCTTCAAGGATTCCGTCTGCGGGACAATTGAGACCTGTTGGACAGCTCCAGGACATCCCATATGGAATGACTCCAGAGCACCATTCGCGGATGGATGCCTGGGAAGCCCGCCTCGCATTTCAATTGTCTCCTAGCATCAAGACAGTTTAGATCTGATCGCTCTGCCAGAGCAACCGGGGTGGCTGAGTTGAAATCGACTTTCCTGAGGATGGGTCCTAATGTGTTTTTGTGTCCATGAGGGCCTTGGAATGGGGCGGTGGCACCGGGACCCTGAAGTACTCTCCTAAGGTTTGGACATGGCTCCCATGCACAGGTTTCCTTGTGGAGACGAGATGAGTTCTGATGGGTGCCTCAGGAAGACCCCTATGCTCGTATTGGAATCAGGCTTTTGAGGACACATGCCTGTAACCCTAAGCAATGGATCCTATTATGGCCTAGGGTCCTGTCTGGTTCAATCTTCTTCTCTGGGGACATCCATCTATGGTATGAGTGGAGGTCGATTATCAGCTGGTGTCAGACAGCCCTTGTTTGTTCCGGGCGTCCTACACTATTGGGATGGCCTCAGGGACGTTGGAAGTTTCTCCAAATTTGTGCGATTTTGGACCATGGAATGGGGAGAATTCCCATGGATTGGTAGGCACGGTCCTAATGTGTGGCTCCAGGGGCCCAGCCTGGAGTGTGTGTGACCCAAAATTTGAGGACAGAAGTCTGAAAACACAAACTTAGCATAGGTTTGGGGACGTAGGTATGGCAGGCCCGATCTACAAGCCATGAGAAGAACTCTTCAGGATATGAAGAAAGTGCGAGTCTGAAGCGCTTGCTCAGGGTTTTGTCTCTGGATTTTGTATCAGCGATGGCCGTGGAATGTCGGGGAGGCCTCATGGGCCATGGACGAATCTTCCTCTCTGAGGATTTGGCCCGATTCCCAATTGCTTTTCGTCAGTCTGTGGGATGGTAGGACTCATTTCAGTTTTGTTACCTCAGGTGTCCCACCAAAAGAGGAATTCCAAAGCCAAGCCATGGGGAAGACTGAAGGGAAAACTTGAACTATGGTTAAAAATTGGGGCCTAGGGGCATGGCAAGCCCAATATGCTATCTCTTCATCAAGCCACTGAGTGGCCTTACTTGAGGACTGGGCTCAGCCTGAGGGTCACAATGTGTGTTTGTGACCAATGTGGCCCGGTTGCATGGGCGGGGGCTCATGGGCAACACTGTTTCAACTACACTGAACGTTGGACAACATGCCAACCACAAGGTTTCTTGCCATGGGGAAGGAGTTCTTATCTGCATCACCTTCAACCCTGGGCAGTGATTGGAGATAAGGTCTAGGTTCTGAAACCTGAAAACCGAGGTTGGGAAGAGATGACGACCTAAGGCCATGGCTGCTCTTTGTGCTCAGTGTGCGGCCAGCTGTCAGGGATGGGCCAGGAGATCCAGGCTCAGGCTGTGGCAGAAAGGGCATTAGTGCCCTGGTCAGCCTATGTATTTGGGGTACAGCCATGTCGGTGCAGGTTGATCCTCATTTGGGGTTACTGGGTAGCCCCAGAGGACAATGTTTTTCTTCTGGAAGGCAGGCAGAGTGCTGCATTGTACTTCTGGATTGCCAAACTGGAGGGCTTGTGGGCCAGTACTCTGACGACAAAAGTCTGAGAACACAAGCTAGGCTTAGGTTTCTGGGTGAGGCTATGGCAGGCACAATCTACAGACCTGAATCGAGATCTCGTGCATCTGAAGTCAGCGCGAGGATCAGACGATCGCTCAGGTTGGAGTTTCTGTCCCTGATGGCCCCTTCATGAATGGGGGGGCATCACGAGGCCAAGGGGGTTTTCCCACGATGGGAGTTTTGAGAAGCTCCAAACTGCAGAGGGTCTTCTGCAGGACAATTGAGACCTGTTGTTTGGGTGCAGGCCAATGATTCTGAGCAGGCTTCTAAGGATGGATGGCTGGGTAGCCCACTTCGCATTCCAATTGTCTCCTAGCAACAAGACAGGTTAGATCTCCTGGATCTGTGGGGAGCAACCGAGGACGCTGAGTTGCAGTGGAAACCCCTGGGGATGGGTCCTAATGTGCTTTTGTGTCTATGGAGACCTTGGAATGAAGCTGTGGCCCTGGGGCCCTAAAGGGTTCTCCTAAACAGAGGCTTTGACACAGCTCCAATGTGCAAGTTTCCCATGTGTAGATGAGATGTTTTCTGATGGGTGAGTCAAGAAACAGCTATATGCTGCTTTTGAAATCCAGGCCTCTGAGGAGAGATGCCTGGCAACCAAAGCAATGGATCTGATTAGTGCCTAGGGGCCTGTTCTTTCCTTTATACCTCAGGGGACATCTGTCTATGGGTCTGAGTGCAGGTAGGTGCTCAGTTGGGCTCAGATAGCCCCTGTTTTTCCTGGGAAGCCACCACTATTGAGATGGATCAGGGACTTTGGAGGTTTATCCTATTAGAAGGGTTTTGGCCATTGGAATGGGCACACACAATTCCCTTGGAGAGGGCAAGTACAGTCCTCAGATTTGGCTCCAGGGGCCTGAGCCTGTAGGTTGTGTAGGCCAGGGCTGTTTGGACAGTTGTCTGAAAACACAAACTCGGCTTATGTTTCGGGTCATAAGTATGGCAGGACTGAACTACAGACCATAAGGAGAACTCTTCGGGATTTGAAAGAAGGGCGAGTGTGAGGCTCCTGCTCAAGTTTTTGTCTCTGGATATCGTGTCACTCATGGTCGTGTAATTTCTGGGTGACTTCATGGGAAATGAACGAGTCTAACTCTCTGGTGTTTTGGCCCCGTCCAAAGAGTTTGGGGTCATTCTGTGGGCTGGAAGAAGCCCGTATTTTTTTTTGTTGTTGTTGTTTTCTTTTTTAACCTCAGGTGTCCCACCAAATGAGGAACTCCAGAGTAAAGCCCTGGGGAGGGGCGACTGGACAATCAGAAATCTGGTTAAAAATTGGGGCCTAGGGACATGTCAAGCCCATTATGACATCTAATGGTCCAGCCACTGAGAGGACTTACTAGAGCACAGGACTCATGCTGAGGATCACAATGCGTGTGTATGCCCTCGTCGTACTCGAGAATGGGCGGGGCCTCAGGGTGAATGCGGGTTTCTCCTACACTGAACGTTGGAAAACGTGCCAACCACAAGGTTTCTTGCCATGGGTAAGGAGGAGTTCTGATTTCTGCATCACACTCACCCCTGGGCAGTGATTGGAGATAAGGTCTCGGTTCTGAAACTTGAAAACTGAGGTAGCGAAGAGATGATGACCTAAGGCCATGGCGGGATTTATGTGCTCAGTGTGCGGTCAGCTTTCTTTGTGTTGGTCAGGAGGTCCGGGCTCAGGTTGTGTTGGACAGTGCATTATTGCCCAGGTTAGACTATATAATTTGGGTAAAGTCGAGTGCTGTATTGGTTTATCCTCATTTAAGTTGCCTGGGCAGCTCATGAGGCAATAATTTTTTTTCTAGAGGGCAGGCAGAGTGCTGCATTGTGGGTCCGGAATTGCCAAACTTGAGGGCTTCGGGGCCAGGAGTGTGAGGACGGAAGTCTGAGAAGACAAGCTAGACTTGGGTTTCAGGGCGAGGGCACGGAAGGTACCCCCTGCAGATCTGAACCAATATCTCATGCATCTGATGTCAGGGCGAGGATCAGACGTTGGCTCAGGTTGGATTTTCTGTGCATGACGGCCGCTTCATGAAGGGAGCGGAATCTCGAGGCCATTGAGGTTTTCCCACGTTGGGAGTTGTGGGTTGCCCCTTTCAAGGATTCCGTCTGCGGGACAATTGAGACCTGTTGGACAGCTCCAGGACATCCCATATGGAATGACTCCAGAGCACCATTCGCGGATGGATGCCTGGGAAGCCCGCCTCGCATTTCAATTGTCTCCTAGCATCAAGACAGTTTAGATCTGATGGCTCTGCCAGAGCAACCGGGGTGGCTGAGTTGAAATCGACTTTCCTGAGGATGGGTCCTAATGTGTTTTTGTGTCCATGAGGGCCTTGGAATGGGGCGGTGGCACCGGGACCCTGAAGTACTCTCCTAAGCTTTGGACATGGCTCCCATGCACAGGTTTCCTTGTGGAGACGAGATGAGTTCTGATGGGTGCCTCAGGAAGACCCCTATGCTCGTATTGGAATCAGGCTTTTGAGGACACATGCCTGTAACCCTAAGCAATGGATCCTATTATGGCCTAGGGTCCTGTCTGGTTCAACCTTCTTCTATGCGGACAGCCATCTATGGTATGAGTGGAGGTCGATTATCAGCTGGTGTCAGACAGCCCTTGTTTGTTCCGGGCGACCTACACTATTGGGATGGCCTCAGGGACTTTGGAGGTTTCTCCTAATTTGTACGATTTTGGTCCTTGGAATGGGCAGAATTCCCATGGTTTGGTAGGCACAGTCCTAATGTGTGGCTCCAGCGGCCCAGCCTGGAGGGTGTGTGGCCCAAGACTTTGAGGACAGAAGTCTGGAAACACAAACTCAGCTTAGGTTTGGGGACGTAGGTATTGCAGGCCCGATCTACAAACCATGAGAAAAACTCTTTAGGATATGAAGAAAGTGCGAGTCTGAGGCGCTAGCTTAGGCTTTTGTCTCTGGATTTTGTATCAGCGAGGGCCGTGGAATGTCGGGGAGGCCTCATGGGCCATGGACGAATCTTCCTCTCTGAGGATTTGGCCCGATTCCCAATTGCTTTTCGTCAATCTGTGGGATAGGAGGACTCATTTCAGATTTGTTACCTCAGGTGTCCCACCAAAAGAGGAATTCCATAGCAAAGCCGTGGGGAAGACTGAAGGGACAACCCGAACTATGGTTAAAAATTGGGGCCGAGGGTCATTGCAAGCCCAATATGCTATCTCTTCATCCAGGCACTGAGGGGCCTTACTTGAGGACTGGGCTCAGCCTGAGGGTCACAATGTGTGTTTGTGACCAATGTGGCCCGCGAGCATTGGCAGGGCCTCATGGGCCACACTGGTTTCAACTACACTGAAGGTTGGACAACATGCCAACCACAAGGTTTCTTGCCGTGGGGAAGGAGTTCTGATTTCTGCATCACCTTCAACCCTGGGCAGTGATTGGAGATAAGGTCTAGGTTCTGAAACCTGAAAACCGAGGTTGGGAAGAGATGACGACCTAAGGCCATGGCGGCTCGATGTGCTCAGTGTGCAGCCAGCTGTCTGGGAGGGGCCAGGGGGTCCAGGCTCAGCCTGTGTCAGAAAGGGTATTAGTGCCCTGGTAAGCTTATGTATTTGGGGTACAGCCAAGGTCGGTGGAGGTTGATCCTCATTTGGGGTTACTGGGTAGCCCCAGAGGACAATGTTTTTCTTCTGGGGGGCAGGCAGAGTGCTGCATTGTTGTTCTAGATTGCCAAACTGGAGGGCTTGTGGGCCAGTAGTCTGACGACAAAAGTCTGAGAACACAAGCTAGGCTTAGGTTTCTGGGTGAGGATATGGCAGGCACAATCTACAGACCTGAATCGAGATCCCGTGCATCTGAAGTCAGGGCGAGGATCAGACGATCGCTCAGGTTGGAGTTTTTGTCCCTGATGGCCCCTTTATGAATGGAAGGTTATAACGAGGCCATGGGGGTTTTCCCATGATGGGAGTTGTGAGACGCTCCAAACTGCAGAGAGTCTTGTGCAGGACAATTGAGACCTGTTGTTTGACTCCAAGCCAATGATTCTGAGCAGGGTTCTAAGGATGGATGGCTGGGTAGCCCACCTCGCATTCCAATTGTCTCCTAGCAACAAGACAGGATAGATCTCCTGGATCTGTGGGGAGCAACCGAGGACGCTGAGTTGAAATGGACACCCCTGGGGATGGGTCCTAATGTGCTTTTGTGCCTATGGAGACCTTGGAATGAAGCGGTGGCACTGGGGCCCTAAAGGGTTCTCCTAAACAGAGGCTTTGACACAGCTCCAACGTGCAAGTTTCCCATGTGTAGATGAGATGTTTTCTGATGGGTGAGTCAAGAAACAGCTATATGCTGCTTTTGAAATCCAGGCCTCTGAGGAGAGATGCCTGGAAACCAAAGCAATGGATCTGATAGTGCCTAGTGGCCTGTTCTTTCCTTTTTACCTCTGGGGACATCTGTCTATGGGTCTGAGTGCAGGTAGGTGCTCAGTTGGGCTCAGATTGCCCCTGTTTTTCCTGGGAAGCCACCACTATTGAGATGGATCAGGGATTTGGAGTTTTATCCTATTAGAAGGCTTGTGGCCATTGGAATGGACACACACAATTTCCTTGGAGAGGGCAAGTACAGTCCTCAGGTTTGGCTCCAAGGGCCTGAGCGTGTAGGTTGTGTAGGCCAGGGCTGTTTGGACAGTTGTCTGAAAACACAGACTCGGCTTATGTTTCGGGTCATAGGTATGGCAGGACTGATCTACAGACCACGAGGAGGTCTCTTCGGGATTTGAAAGAAGCGCGACTGTGAGGCTCCTGCTCAAGTTTTTGTCCCTGGATATCGTGTCACTCATGGTCGTGGAATTTCTGGGTGACTTCATGGGAAATGGACGAGTCTTACTCTCTGGTGGTTTGGCCCCGTCCAAAGAGTTTGGGGTCATTCTGTGGGCTGGAATAAGTCCGTTTTTTTTTTTTTTTTTTGCTGTTGTTGTTGTTGTTGTTTTCTTTTTTAACCTCAGGTGTCCCACCAAATGAGTGATTCCAGAGTAGAGCCCTGGGGAGGGGCGACTGGACAATCAGAAATCTGGTTAAAAATTGGGGCCTAGGGACATGTCAAGCCCATTATGACATCTAATGGTCCAGACACTGAGAGGATTTAATAGAGGACAGGACTCATGCTGAGGGTCACAATGCGTGTCTATGCCCTCGTCGCACTCAAGAATGGGCTGGGCCTCAGGGTGAATGCTGGTTTCTCCTACACTGAACGTTGGACAACGTGCCAACCACAAGGGTTCTTGCCATGGGTAAGGAGGAGTTCTGATTTCTGCATCACACTCACCCCTGGGCAGTGATTGGAGATTAGGTCTCGGTTCTGAAGCCAGAAAACTGAGGTAGGGAAGAGATGATGACCTAAGGCCATGGCGGGTTTTATGTGCTCAGTGTGTGGTCAGCTTTCCGGGTGTTGGTCAGGAGGTCCGGGCTCAGGTTGTGTTCGACAGTGCATTAGTGCCCAGGTTAGACTATATAATTTGGGTAAAGTCGAGTGCTGTGTAGGTTGATCCTCATTTAAGGTGCCTGGGCAGCTCATGAGGCAATAATTTTTTTTCTAGAGGGCAGGCAGAGTGCTGCATTGTGGGTCCGGAATTGCGAAACTTGAGGGCTTCGGGCCAGGAGTGTGAGGATGGAATTTTAGAAGACAAGATAGACTTGGGTTTCAGGGCGAGGGCACGGCAGGTACCCTCTGTAGATCTGAACCAATATCTCATGCATCTGAAGTCAGGGCGAGGATCAGACGTTGGCTCAGGTTGGAGTTTCTGTGCATGACGGCCGCTTCATGAAGGGAGCGGAATTTCGAGGCCATTGAGGTTTTCCCACTTTGGGAGCTGTGGGATGCCCCCTTCAAGGATTCCTTCTGCGGGACAATTGAAACCTGTTGGACATCTCCAGGAAATCCCATATGGAATGACTCCAGAGCACCGTTCGCGGATGGATGCCTGGGAAGCCCGCCTCGCATTCCAATTGTCTCCTAGCAACAAGACAGTTTAGATCTGATGGCTCTGCAGGAGCAACCGGGGTGGCTGAGTTGAAATGGACTTTTCTGAGGATGGGTCCTAATGTGTTTTTGTGTCCATGAGGGCCTTGGAATGGGTCGGTGGCACCGGACCCTGAAGTACTCTCCTAAGCTTTGGACATGGCTCCCATGCACAGGTTTCCTTGTGGAGACGAGTTGAGTTCGGATGGGTGCCTCAGGAAAACCCCTATGCTCGTATTGGAATCAGGCTTTTGAGGACACATGCCTGTAACCCAAAGAAATGGATCCTATTATGGCCTAGGGTCCTGTCTGGTTCAATGTTCTTCTCTGGGGACATCCATCTAAGGTATGAGTGGAGGTCGATTATCAGCTGGTGTCAGACAGCCCTTGTTTGTTCCTGGCGTCCTATACTATTGGGATGGACTCAGGGACTTTGGAGGTTTCTCCTAATTTGTACGAATTTGGACCATGGAATGGGGAGAATTCCCATGGATTGTTAGGCACAGTCCTAATGTGTGGCTCCAGCGGCCCAGCCTGGAGGGTGTGTGGCCCAAGACTTTGAGGACAGAAGTCTGGAAACACAAACTCAGCTTAGGTTTGGGGACGTAGGTATGGCAGGCCCAATCTACAAACCATTAGAAGAACTCTTTAGGATATGAAGAAAGTGCGAGTCTGAGGCGCTAGCTTAGGCTTTTGTCTCTGGATTTTGTATCAGCGAGGGCCGTGGAATGTCGGGGAGGCCTCATGGGCCATGGACGAATCTACCTCTCTGAGGATTTGGCCCGATTCCCAATTGCTTTTCGTCAATCTGTGAGATAGGAGGACTCATGTCAGTTTTGTTACCTCAGGTGTCCCACCAAAGAGGAATTCCAAAGCTAAGCCGTGGGGAAGACTGAAGGGACAACCCGAACTATGGTTAAAAATTGGGGCCTAGGGGCATTGCAAGACCAATATGCTATCTCTTCATCCAGCCACTAAGGGGCCTTACTTGAGGACTGGGCTCAGCCTGAGGGTCACAATGTGTGTTTGTGACTAATGTGGCCCGCGAGCATGGGCCGGGCCTCATGGGCCACACTGGTTTCAACTACACTGAAGGTTGGACAACATGCCAACCACAAGGTTTCTTGCCATGGGGAAGGAGTTCTGATTTCTGCATCACCTTCAACCCTGGGCAGTGATTGGAGATAAGGTCTAGGTTCTGAAACCTGAAAACCGAGGTTGGGAAGAGATGACGACCTAAGGCCATGGCGGCTCGATGTGCTCAGTGTGCGGCCAACTGCCTGGGTGGGGCCAGGAGTTCCAGGCTCAGGCTGTGTCAGAAAGGGCATTAGTGCCCTGGTCAGCCTATACATTTGGGGTACAGCCAAGGTAGGTGCAGGTTGATCCTCATTTGGGATTACTGTGTAGCCCCTGAGGGCAATGTTTTTCTTCTGGATGGCAGGAAGAGTGCTGCATTGTAGTTCTGGATTGCCAAACTGGAGGGCTTGTGGGCCAGTATTCTGAGGACAGAAGTCAGGGAACACAAGCTAGGCTTTGGTTTCTGGGTGAGGCCATGGCAGGCACAATCTACAGACCTGAATCGAGATCTCGTGCATCTGAAGTCAGGGCGAGGATCAGACGATCGCTCAGGTTGGAGTTTCTGAACCTGATGGCCCCTTCATGAAGGGGGGGCATCACGATTCCATGGGGGTTTTCCCACGATGGGAGTTTGAGAAGCTCCAAAGTGCAGAGAATTCTGCAGGACAATTGAGACCTGTTGTTTGGCTCCAGGCCAATGATTCTGAGCAGGGTTCTAAGGATGGATGGCTGGGTAGCCCACCTCGCATTCCAATTGTCTCCTAGCAACAAGACAGGTTATATCTGCTGGATCGGGAGAGACCGAGGATGCTGAGTTGAAATGGATCTCCGGGGATTGGTCCTAATGTCTTTTGTTTCTATGGAGACCTTGAAATGAAGTGGTAGCAATGGGGTCCTGAACGTTCTCCTAAACAGGGGCTTTGACACAGCTCCAGCGTGCAAGTTTCCCATGTGTAGATGAGATGTTTTCTGATGGGTGAGTCAAGAACAGCCATATGCTGGTTGTGAAATCCAGGCCTTGAGGAGAGATGTCTGGAAACCAAAGCAATGGTTCTGATAAGTGCCTAGGGGCCTGTTCTTTCCTTTTTTCCTCTGGGGACATCTGTCTATGGGTCTAAGTGCAGGTAGGTGCTCAGATGGGCTCAGATTGCCCCTGTGTTTCCTGGGAAGCCACCACTATTGGGATGGATCAGGGACTTTGGAGGTTTATCCTATTAGAAGGGATGTGGCCATTGGAATGGGCACACACAATATCCTTGGAGAGGGCAAGTACAGTCCTCAGGTTTGGCTCCAGGGGCCTGAGCCTGTAGGTTTTGTAGGCCAGGGCTGTTTGGACTGTTGTCTGAAAACACAACCTCGGCTTATGTTTCGGGTCATAGGTATGGCAGGACTGATCTACAGACCATGAGGAGAACACTTCGGTATTTGAAAAAAGGGCGAGTGTGAGGCTCTTGCTCATGTTTTGTCTCTGGACATCGTGTCACTCATGGTGCTGACATTTCTGGGTGACTTCATAGGAAATGGACGATCTTACTCTCTGGTGGTTTGGCCCCGTCCAAAGTGTTTGGGATCATTCTGTGTGATGGAAGAATTCCGTTTTTTTGTTGTTGTTGTTTTCTTTTTTAACCTCAGGTGACCCACCAAATGAGGGATTCCAGAGTAGAGCCCTGGGGAGGGGCAACCGGATAATCAGAAATCTGGTTAAAAATTGGGGCCTAGGGACATGTCAAGCCCATTATGACATCTTATGGTCCAGCCACTGAGAGGACTTACTAGAGGACAGTACTCATGCTGAGGGTCACAATGCGTGTCTATGCCCTCGTCGCACTCAAGAATGGGCGGGGTCTCACGGTGAATGCTGGTTTCTGCTACACTGAACGTTGGACAACGTGCCAACCACAAGGGTTCTTGCCATGGGTAAGGAGGAGTTCTGATTTCTGCATCACACTCACCCCTGGGCAGTGATTGGAGATAAGGTCTCGGTTCTGAAGCCTGAAAACTGAGGTAGGGAAGAGATGATGACCTAAGTCCATGGCGGGTCTTATGTGCTCAGTGTGCGGTCAGCTTTCTGGGGGTTGGTCAGGAGGTCCGGGCTCCGGTTGTGTCTGACAGTGCTTTAGTGCACAGGTTAGACTATATAACTTGGGTAAAGTCGAGTGCTGTGTAGGTTTAATCTCATTTAAGGTGCCTAGGAAGCTCATGAGGCAATAATTTTTTTCTAGAGGGCAGGCAGAGTGCTGCATTGTGTGTTCGGAATTGCCAAACTTGAGGGCTTCGGGGCCAGGCGTGTGAGGATGGAAGTCTGAGAAGGAAGCTAGACTGGTTTTCAGGGCGAGGACACGGCTGGAACCCCTTCAGCTCTGAACCAATATCTCATGCATCTGAAGTCAGGGCGAGGATCAGACGTTGGCTCAGGTTGTGGTTTCTGTGCATGACGGATGCTTCATGAAGGGAGCGGCATCTCAAGGCCATTGAGGTTTTCCCACGTTGGGAGTTGTGGGGTGCCCCTTTCAAGGATTCCTTCTGCGGGACAATTGAGATCTGTTGGACAGCTCCAGGACATCCCAGATGGAATGACTACAGAGCTCATGCGAGGATGGATGCCTGGGAAGCCCGCCTCGCATTCCAATTGTCTCCTAGCAAAAAGACAGTTTAGATCTGATGGCTCTGCGGGAGCAACCGGGGTGGCTGAGTTGAAATGGACTTTCCTGAGGTTGGGTCCTAATGGGTTTTTGTGTCCCTGAGGGCCTTGGATTGGGGTCGTGGCCTCGGGACCCTGAAGTACTCTCCTAAGCTTCTGACATAGCATCCATGCACAGGTTTCCTTGTGGAGACGAGATGAGTTCTGATGGGTGCCTCAGGAAAACCTCTATGCTCGTATTGGAATCAGGCTTTTGAGGAGACATGCCTGTAAACCAAAGCAATGGATCCTATTATGGCCTAGGGTCCCGTCTGGTTCAATCTTCTTCTCTGGGGACATCCATCTATGGTATGAGTGGAGGTAGATGCTCAGCTGTTGTCAGACCGCCCTTGTTTGTCCCGGGCGACCTACACTATTGGGATGGCCTCAGGGATTTGGCGGTTTCTCTTAATTTGTACAATTTTGGACAATGGAATGGGCAGAATTCCCATGGATTGGTAGGCACAGTCCTAATGTGTGGCTCCAGGGGCCCCAGCATTGAGGGTGTGTGGCCTAGGACTTGAGGACAGAAGTCTGAAAACACAAACTCAGCTTAGGTTTGGGGACGTAGGTATGGCAGGCCCACTCTACAGTCCATGAGAAAAAGTATTCAGGATATGAAGAAAGTGCGAATCTGAGGCGCTTGCTCAGTCTTTTGTCTCTGAATTTTGTATCAGCGGTGGGTGGAATTTCGGGGAGGCCTCATGGGCCATGGACGAATCTTCCTCTCTGAGAATTTGGTCCGATTCCCAATTGTTTTTCTTCAATCTGTGGGATGGGAGGACTCCTTTCAGTTTTGTTACCTCATGTGTCCCACAAAAAGAGGAATTCCAAAGCAAAGCCGTGGGGAAGACTGAAGGGACAACCCGAACTATGGTTAAAAATTGGGGCCTAGGGGCATGGCAAGCCCAATATGCTATCTCTTCATCCAGCCACTGAGAGGCCTTACTTGAGGACTGGGCTCAGGCTGAGAGTCACAATGAGTGTTTGGGACCCATATGGCCAGCGAGTATGGGCGGGGCCTCATGGGCCACTCTGGTTTCAACTACACTGAACGTTGGAAAACATGCCAACCACAATGTTTCTTGCCATGGGGAAGGAGTTCTGATTTCTGCATCACGTTCAACCCTGGGCAGTGATTGTAGATAAGGTCTAGGTTCTGAAGCCTGAAAACCGAGGTTGGGAACAGATGACGACCTAAGGCCATGGAGCCTTGATGTGCTCAGTCTGCGGCCACCTGTCTGGATGGGTCCAGGAGGTCCAGGCTCAGGCTGTGTCAGAAAAGGCATTAGTGCCCTGGTCAGCCTATGTATTTGGGGTACAGCCAAGGTAGGTACAGGTTGATCCTCATTAGGGGTTACTGGGTAGCCCCAGAGGGCAATGTTTTTCTTCTGGGGGGCAGGCAGAGTGCTGCATTGTAGTTCTGGATTGCCAAACTGGAGGGCTTGTGGGCCAGTAGTCTGAGGACAGAAGTCTGAAAACACAAGCTAGGCTTCGGTTTCTGGGTGGGGACATGGCGGCACAATCTACAGACCTGAATCGATATCTCGTGCATCTGAAGTCAGGGCGAGGATCAGACGATCGCTCAGGTTGGAGTTTCTGTCCCTGATGGCCGCTTCATGAGGGGGGGCATCACGAGCCATGGGGGTTTACCCACGATGGGAGTTGCGAGCAGCTACAAACTGCAAAGAGTTTTCTGCAGGACAATTGAGACCTGTTGTTTGGGGCCAGGCCATGATTCTGAGCAGAGTTCTAAGGATGGATAGCTGGGTAGCCCACCTCGCATTCCAATTGTCTCCAAGCAACCAGACATTTAGATCTGCTGGATCTCGGGGAGCAACTTAGGAGGCTGAGTTTAAATGGACTCTCCTGTGGATGGGTCCTAATGTGCTTTTGTGTCTATGGAGACCTTGGAATGAAGCGGTGGCACGTGGGCCCTGAAGGGTTTTCCTAAACAGAGGCTTTGACACAGCTCCAACGTGCAAGTTTCCCATGTGTAGATGAGATGTTTTCTGATGGGTGAGTCAAGAAACAGCCATATGCTGGTTTTGAAATCCAGGCCTCTGAGGAGAGATGCCTGGAACCAAAGAAATGGATCTGATTAGTGCCTAGGGGTCTGTTCTTTCCTTTTTACCTCTGGGGATATCTGTCTATGTGTCTGAGTGCAGGTAGGTGAACAGATGGGCTCAGATTGCTCCTGTTTTTCCTGGGAAGACAGCACTAGTGAGATGGATCGGGGACTTTGGAGGTTTATCCTATTAGAAGGGTTGTGGCCATTGGAATGGGCACACACAATTCCCTTGGAGAGGGCAAGTACAGTCCTCAGGTTTGGCTCCAGGGGCCTGAGCCTGTAGGTTGTGTAGGCCAGGGCTGTTTGGACAGTTTTCTGAAAACACAACCTCGGCTTATGTTTCGGGTCGTAGGTATGGCAGGACTGATCTACAGACCATGAGGAGATCACTTCGGGATTTGAAAAAGGGCGAGTGTGAGGCTCTTGCTCAAGTTTTTGTCTCTGGATATCGTGTCACTCATGGTGGTGAAATTTCTGGGTGCCTTCATGGGAAATGGACGAGTCTTATTCTCTGGTGGTTTGGCCCCGTCCAAAGGGTCATATGAAGAAAGAGCGTGTCTGAGGGCTTGCTCAGGCTTTTGTCTCTGGATTTTGTATCAACAATGGCCGTGGAATGTGGGGAGGCCTCATGAGCCTTTGACAAATCTTCCTCTCTGTGGATTTGGCCTGGTTCCAATTGTTTTTCGTCAATCTGTGGGATGGGAGGTCTCCTTTCAAGTTTATTCCCTCAGGTGTCCGAACAAAAGAGGAATTCCAAAGCAGAGCCCTGGGGAAGAGTGAAGGGACAACCCAATCGGTGGTTAAAAATTGGGGACTAGGCGCATGGCAGGCCCAATATGCTGTCTCTTCATCCAGCCACTGAGAGGCCTTACTTGAGCTTGGGCTCAGGCTGAGGGTCACAATGTGTGTTTGTGACCAATGTGGCCCGTGAACCTGGGCGGGGCCTCATGGCCCAACTGGTTTCAACTACACTGAACTTTGGACAATGTGCCAAACACAAGGTCTATTTCCATGGGGAAGATGTTCTGATTTCTGCACATTTACAACGCTGGGCAGAGGTTGGAGATAAGGTCTAGGTCCTGAAGCCTGAAAAACCGCAGTTGGGAAGAGATGACGACCTAAGGCCATGGCGGGTCTGATATGCTCAGTGTGGGGTCAGCTGCCTGGGTGTTGGTCAGGAGTTTCTGGCTCAGGTTGTGTCAGACAGTGCATTAGTGCATAGGTTAGACTATATAATTTGGGTACAGTCGAGTGCCGTGTAGGTTTATCCTCATTTGAGGACCTGGGCTGCTCATTGGGCAAGATATTTTTTCTAGAGGGCAGGCAGAGTACTGCATTGTGGGTCCCGAATTGCCAAACTTGAGGGCTTCTAGGCCACGAGTGTGAGGACAGAAGTCTGAGAACACAAGCTAGACTTGGGCTTCGGGCCGAGGGCACGGCAGGTACCCCCTGCAGATCGGAACCAATATCTCAAATATCTGAAGTCACGGCGAGGATCAGAGGTTGGCTCAGGTTGGAGTTTCTGTGTATGACTGACCCTTCATGAACGGAGCGGAATCTCAAGGCCATAGAGGTATTCCCACGTTGGGCGTTGTGGGATGCCCTCTTCAAGGATTCCTTCTGCGGGACATTTGTGACTTGTTGAGAAGATCCAGGACATCCCATATGGAATGACTCCAGAGCACCGTTCGAGGATGGATGCCAGGGAAGCCCGCCTCGCATTCCAATTGTCTCCTAGCAACAATACAGTGAGATCGGATGGCTCTGCAGGAGCAACCTGGGTGGCTGCTTTGAAATGGACTTTTCTGAGGATGGGGCCTAATGTGTTTTGTTTCCATGAGGGCCTTGGAAAGGGGCGGTGGTACCGGGACGCTGAAGTATTCTCCTAAGCTTTTGACATAGTTCCCATGCACAAGTTTCCCTGTGGAGACGAGATTTGTCTGACGGGTGTCTCAGTAAACCCCTTATGCTGGTATTGGAATCCAGGCTTTTGAGGAGACATGCCTGTAAACCTAAGCAATGGATCCGATTATGGCCTAGAGTCCTGTCTGGTTCAATCTTCTTATCTGGGGATATCCATCTATGGAATGAGTGGAGGTGGATGCTCACCTGGTGTCAGACCTCCCTTTTTTGTCCTTGGAGACCTACACTACTGGGATGGCCTCGGGGACTTTGAGATTTCTCATAATTTGTACGATTTTGGAAAATGAAATGGGCAGAATTCCCATGGATTGGGTAGGTCAGTCCTAATGAGTGGCTCCAGTGGCCCCAGCCTGGAGGGTGTGTGGCCCAGGACTTTTAGGACAGAAGTCTGAAAACACAAACTCAGCTTAGGTTTGGGGACGTAGGTATGGCAGGCCCAATTTACAAACCATGAGAAGAACTCTTCAGGATATGAAGAAAGAGCGAGTCTGAGGCACTTGCTCAGGCTTTGGTCTCTGGATTTTGTATCAACAATGGCTGTGGAATGTGGGGAGGCCTCCTGGGCCATGGACGAATCTTCCTCTCTGTGGATTTGGCCCGGTCCCAATTTCTTTCCGTCAATATGTGGGATGGGATGTCTCCTCTCAGGTTTGTTACCTCAGGTGTCCCAATCAAAGAGGAATTCGAAAGCAGAGCCCTGGGGAAGAGTGAAGGGACCACCCAAACTATGGTTAAAAATTGGGGCCTAGGGGAATGGCAGGCCCAATATGCTGTCTCTTCATCCAGCCACTGAGAGGCCTTACTTGAGGACTGGGCTCAGGCTGAGGGTCACAATGTGTGTTTGTGACCAATATGGCACACGAGCATGGACGGGGCATCATGGGCCACACTGGTTTCAACTACACTGGACTTTGGAATACATGCCAATCACAAGATCTCTTGCCATGGGGAAGTTGTTCTGATTTCTGCATCATTGTCAACCATGGGCAGTGGTTGGGGATAAGGTCTAGATTTTGAAGCCTGAAAAAACGCAGTTGGGAAGAGATGACGACCTAAGGCCATGGCGGGTCTGATATGCTCAGTGTGCGGTCAGCTGCCTGAAATTGGTCAGGAGGTTCTGGCTCACGTTGTGACAGACAGTGCATTAGTGCCCAGGTTAGACTATAAAAATTTGGGTACAGTCGAGTGCCGTGTAGGTTTATCCTCATTTGAGGTGCCTGGGCAGCTCATTAGGCAAGATATTTTTTCTAGAGGGCAGGCAGAGTGCTGCATTATGGGTCTGGAATTGCCAAAATTGAAAGCTTCTGGGACACGAGTGTGAGGACAGAAGTCTGAAAACACAAGCTAGACTTGGGCTTCAGGCCGAGGGCACGGCAGGTACCCACTGCAGATCTGAACCAATATCTCAAGCATCAGAAGTCACCGCGAGGATCAGACGTTGGCCCATATTGGAGTTTCGGTGCATGTTGACCCTTCATGAACGGAGCAGAATCTCAAGGCCATGGAGCTTTTCCCACGTGGGAGTTGTGGATGCCCCCTTCAAGGATTCCTTCTGCGGGACAAATGAGTTCTGTTGGGCAGCTCCAGGACATCCCATATGGAATGACTCCAGAGCACCGTTGGAGGAAACATGCCAGGGAAGCCCGCCTCGCATTCCAATTGTCTCCTAGCAACAATACATTTGTGATCGGATGGCTCTGCAGGAGCAACCGGGGTGGCTGAGTTGAAATGGACTTTCCTGAGGATGGGACCTAATGTGTGTTTGTGTCCATGAGGGCCTAGGAATGGGGCGGTGGTAACGGGACACTGAGTATTCTCCTAAGCTTTTGACATAGCTCCCATGCACAAGTTTCCTTGTGGAGACGAGATTTGTTCTGATGGGTGCCTCAGGAAACCCCTTATGCTGGTATTGGAATCCAGGCTTTTGAGGAGACATGCCTGTAAACCAAAGTAATGGAATCGATTATGGCCTAGAGTCCTGTCTGGTTCAATCGTCTTATCTGGGGATATCCATCTATGGAATGAGTGGAGGTAGATGCTCACCTGGTGTCATACTGCCCTTGTTTGTCCCCGGAGACCTACACTATTGGGATGGCCTCGGGGACTTTGTAGAGTTCTCCTAATTTGTACGATTTTGGATAATGGAATGGGCAGAATTCCCATGCATTGGGTAGGCACGGTGCTAATGTGTGGCTCCAGTGGCCCCACCTTGGAGGGTGTTTGGCCCAGGACTTTGAGGACAGAAGTCTGAAAACACAAACTCAGCGGAGGTTTGGGGACTTAAGTGTGGCAGGCCCAATCTACAAAACATGAGAAGAACTCTTCAGGATATGAAGAAAGAGCGAGTCTGAGGCATTTGCTCAGGCTTTTGTCTCTGGATTTTGTATCAACGATGGCCGCGGAATGTGGGGGGGCCTCCTGGGCCATGGATGAATTTTCCTCTCTGTGGATTTGAAATGGTCCCAATTGTTTTTCGTCAATCTGTGGGATGTGAGGTCTCCTTTCAGGTTTATTACCTCAGGTGTCTGAACAAAAGAGGAATTCCAAAGCAGAGCTCTGGTGAGGCATGAAGGAACAACTGAAACTTTTGTTAAAAATTGGGGTTAGGGGCATGGCAGGCCCAATATGCTGTCTCTTCATCCAGCCACTTAGAGGCCTTACTTGAGGACTGGGCTCAGGCTGAGGGTCACAATGTGTGTTTGTGACAAATGTGGCCCGCGAGCATGGGCGGGGCCTCATGGGCCACACTGGTTTTAACTGCACTGGACTTTGGACAACATACCAATCACAAGGTCTCTTGCCATGGGGAAGGCGTTCTGATTTCTGCATCATTTTCAACCCTGGGCAGTGGTTGGAGATAAGGTCTCGGTTCTGAAGCCTGAAAACCGCAGTTGGGAAGAGATGACGACCTAAGGCCATGGCGGGTCTGATATGCTCAGTGTGAGGTCAGTTGCATGTGTTTTGTTCCAGAGGTTCTGACTCAGGTTGTGTCAGGCAGTGCATTAGTGCCCAGGTTAGAGTATATAATTTGGGTATAGTCGAGTGCCGTGTAGGTTTATCCTCATTTGAGGTGCCTGGGCAGCTCATTAGGCAAGATATTTTTTCTAGAGGGCAGACAGAGTGCTGCATTGTGGGTCCGGAATTGCCAAACTTGAGGGATTCTGGGCCAGGAGTGTGAGGACAGAAGTCTGAGAACACAAGCTAGACCAGAGCTATT
The DNA here is from genome assembly GCF_964662115.1 of Mustela nivalis. Lineage (NCBI taxonomy): Eukaryota > Metazoa > Chordata > Mammalia > Carnivora > Mustelidae > Mustela > Mustela nivalis. The sequence goes on along the minus strand of NW_028136494.1, from coordinate 679,054 downwards.
CAGGCCGAGGGCACGGCAGGTACCCCCTGCAGATCTGAACCAATATCTCAAGCATCTGAAGTCATGGCGATATCAGACGTTGGCTCATATTGGAGTTTCGGTGCATGACTGCCCCTTCATGAACGGAGCGGAATCTCAAGGCCATGGAGGTTTTCCCACGTTGGGAGTTGTGGGATGCCCCCTTCAATGATTCCTTCTGCGGGACAATTGAGACCTGTTGGGCAGCTCCAGGACATCCCATATGGAATGACTCCAGAGCACCGTTGGAGGATGGAAGCCAGGGAAGCCCGCTTCGCATTCCATTGTCTCCTAGCCACAATTGAGTTGAGATCGAATGGCTCTGCGGGAGCAACCGGAGTGGCTGCGTTGAAATGGACTTTCCTGAGGATGGGGACTAATGTGTGTTTGTGTCCATGAGGGCCTTGGAATGGGTCGGTGGCACCGGGACCCTGAAGTATTCTCCTAAGCTTTTGACGTAGATCCCATTCACAAGTTTCCTTGTGGAGACAAAATTTGTTCTGATGGGTGCCTCAAGAAACCCGCTATGCTGGTATTGGAATCCAGGATTTTGAGGAGACATGCTTGTAAACCAAAGTAATGGATCCTATTATGGCCTAGGGTCCTGTCTGGTTCAATCTTCTTCTCTGGGGATATCCATCTATGGAATGTGTGGAGGTAGATGCTCACCTGGTGTCAGACCACCATTGTTTGACCCCGGAGACCTACACTATGGGGATGGCCTCGGGGACTTTTGAGAGTTCTCCTAATTTGTACGATTTGGGACAATCGATTGGGCAGAATTCCCATGGATTGGGTAGGCACAGTCCTAATGTGTGGCTCCAGGGGGCCCCGCCTGGAGGGTGTGTGGCCCAGGACTTTGAGGACAGAAGTCTGAAAACACAAACTCAGCTAAGGTTTGGGGACGTTGGTATGGCAGGGCCAAGCTACAAACCATGAGAAGAACTCTTCAGGATATGAAGAAAGAGCGAGTCTGAGGCACTTGCTCAGGCTTTTGTCACTGGATTTTGTATCAACGATGGCCGTGGAATATGGGGAGGCCTCATGGGTCATGGACGAATCTTCCTCTCTGTGGATTTGGACCGGTCCCAATTGTTTTTCGTCAATCTGTGGGATGTGAGGTCTTTCAGGTTTATTACTTCAGGTGTCTGAACAAAAGAGGAATTCCAAAGCAGAGCCCTGGGGAAGCATGAAGGAACAACCCAAACTATGGTTAAAAATTGGGGCCTAGGGGCATGGCAGGCCCAATATGCTGTCTCTTCATCCAGCCACTTAGAGGCCTTACTTGAGGACTGTGCTCAGGCTGAGGGTCACAATGTGTGTTTGTGACCAATGTGGCCCGAGAGCATGGGCGGGGCCTCATGGGCCACACTGGTTTCAACTACACTGGACTTTGGACAACATGTCAATCATACGGTCTCTTGCCATGGGGAAGGTGTTCTGATTTCTGCATCATTTTCAACCCTGGGCAGTGGTTGGAGATAAGGCCTAGGTTCTGAACCTGAAAAACCGCAGTTGGGAAGAGATGACGACCTAAGGCCATGGCGGGTCTGATATGCTCAGTGTGCTGTCAGCTGCCTGGGTTTGGTCAGGTGGTTCTGGCACAGGTTGTCAGAGAGTGCATTAGTGCCCAGGTTAGACTATATAATTTGGGTATAGTCGAGTGCCGTGTAGGTTTATCCTCATTTGAGGTGCCTGGGCTGCTCATTAGGCATGATATTTTTTCTAGAGGGCAGGCAGATTGCTGCATTGTGGGTCCGGAATTGCCAAACTTGAGGGCTTCTGGGCCCGGAGTGTGAGGACAGAAGTCTGAGAACACAAGCTAGACTTGGGCCTCAGGCCGAGGGAACGGAAGGTACCACCTGCAGATCTGAACCAATATCTCAAGCATCCGAAGTCATGGCGAGGATCAGACCCTGGCTCAGGTTGGAGTTTGTGTGCATGACTGCCCCTTCATAAACGGAGCGGAATCTCAAGGCCATGGAGGTTTTCCCACGTTGGGAGTTGTGGGATGCCCCCTTCAAAAATTCCTTCTGCGGGACAACTGAGACCTGTTGGGCAGCTCCAGGACATCCCATATGGAATGACTCCAGAGCACCGTTGGAGGAAACATGCCAGGGAAGCCCGCCTCGCATTACAATTGTCTCCTAGCAACAAGACAGTTGAGATCGGAAGGCTCTGCGGGAGCAACCGGGGTGGCTGAGTTGAAATTGACTTTCCTGACGGTGGGGTCTAATGTGTGTTTGTGTCCATGAGGGCCTTGGAATGGGGTGGTGGCACCGGGACCCTGAAGTATTCTCCTAAGCTTTTGACATAGCTCCCATGCACAAGTTTCCTTGTGGAGACGAAATTTGTTCTGATGGGTGCCTCAGTAAACCCTTTATGCTGGTATTGGAATCCAGGCTTTTGAGGAGACATGCCTGTAAACCAATGCAATGGATCCGATTATGTCCTAGAGTCCTGTCTGGTTCAATCTTCTTATCTGGGGATATCCATCTATGGAATGAGTGGAGGTAGATGCTCACCTGGTGTCAGATCGCCCTTGTTTGTCCCCGGAGACCTACACTATTGGGATAGCCTCGGGGACTTTGGAGAGCTTCTAATTTGTACGATTTTGGACAATGGCATGGGTGGAACTGCCATGGATTGGGTAGGCACAGTCCTAATGTGTGGCTCCATGGGCCCCAGCCTGGAGGGAGTGTGGCCCAGGACTTTGAGGACAGAAGTCTGAAAACACAAACTCAGCTTAGGTTTGGGGATGTATGTATGGCAGGCCCAGTCTAAAAACCATGAGAAGAACTCTTCAGGATATGAAGAACGAGCGAGTCTGAGGCACTTGCTCAGGCTTTTGATCTGGATTTTGTATCAACGATGGCCGTGGAATGTGGGGGCGCCTCATGGGTCATGGATGAATCTTCCTCTCTGTGGATTTGAACCGTTCCCAATTGTTTTTCGTCAATCTGTGGGATGTGAGGTCTCCTTTCAGGTTTATTACCTCAGGTGTCTGAACAAAAGAGGAATTCCAAAGCAGAGCCCTGGGGAAGCATGAAGGAACAACCCAAACTATGGTTAAAAATTGGGGCCTAGGGGCATGGCAGGCCCAATATGCTGTCTCTTCATCCAGCCACTTAGAGGCCTTACTTGAGGACTGTGCTCAGGCTGAGGGTCACAATGTGTGTTTGTGACCAATGTGGCCCGAGAGCATGGGCGGGGCCTCATGGGCCACACTGGTTTCAACTACACTGGACTTTGGACAACATGTCAATCATACGGTCTCTTGCCATGGGGAAGGTGTTCTGATTTCTGCATCATTTTCAACCCTGGGCAGTGGTTGGAGATAAGGCCTAGGTTCTGAACCTGAAAAACCGCAGTTGGGAAGAGATGACGACCTAAGGCCATGGCGGGTCTGATATGCTCAGTGTGCGGTCAGTTGCATGGGTTTTGTTCCAGAGGTTCTGACTCAGGTTGTGTCAGGCAGTGCATTATTGCCCAGGTTAGAGTATATAATTTGGGTATAGTCGAGTGCCGTGTAGGTTTATCCTCATTTGAGGTGCCTGGGCAGCTCATTAGGCAAGATATTTTTTCTAGAGGGCAGACAGAGTGCTGCATTGTGGGTCCGGAATTGCCAAACTTGAGGGATTCTGGGCCAGGAGTGTGAGGACAGAAGTCTGAGAACACAAGCTAGACCAGAGCTATTCAGGCCGAGGGCACGGCAGGTACCCCCTGCAGATCTGAACCAATATCTCAAGCATCTGAAGTCATGGCGATATCAGACGTTGGCTCATATTGGAGTTTCGGTGCATGACTGCCCCTTCATGAACGGAGCGGAATCTCAAGGCCATGGAGGTTTTCCCACGTTGGGAGTTGTGGGATGCCCCCTTCAATGATTCCTTCTGCGGGACAATTGAGACCTGTTGGGCAGCTCCAGGACATCCCATATGGAATGACTCCAGAGCACCGTTGGAGGATGGAAGCCAGGGAAGCCCGCCTCGCATTCCATTGTCTCCTAGCCACAATTGAGTTGAGATCGAATGGCTCTGCGGGAGCAACCGGAGTGGCTGCGTTGAAATGGACTTTCCTGAGGATGGGGACTAATGTGTGTTTGTGTCCATGAGGGCCTTGGATTGGGTCGGTGGCACCGGGACCCTGAAGTATTCTCCTAAGCTTTTGACGTAGATCCCATTCACAAGTTTCCTTGTGGAGACAAAATTTGTTCTGATGGGTGCCTCAAGAAACCCCCTATGCTGGTATTGGAATCCAGGCTTTTGAGGAGACATGCTTGTAAACCAAAGTAATGGATCCTATTATGGCCTAGGGTCCTGTCTGGTTCAATCTTCTTCTCTGGGGATATCCATCTATGGAATGTGTGGAGGTAGATGCTCACCTGGTGTCAGACCACCATTGTTTGACCCCGGAGACCTACACTATGGGGATGGCCTCGGGGACTTTTGAGAGTTCTCCTAATTTGTACGATTTGGGACAATCGATTGGGCAGAATTCCCATGGATTGGGTAGGCACAGTCCTAATGTGTGGCTCCAGGGGGCCCCGCCTGGAGGGTGTGTGGCCCAGGACTTTGAGGACAGAAGTCTGAAAACACAAACTCAGCTAAGGTTTGGGGACGTTGGTATGGCAGGGCCAAGCTACAAACCATGAGAAGAACTCTTCAGGATATGAAGAAAGAGCGAGTCTGAGACACTTGCTCAGGCTTTTGTCACTGGATTTTGTATCAACGATGGCCGTGGAATATGGGGAGGCCTCATGGGTCATGGACGAATCTTCCTCTCTGTGGATTTGGACCGGTCCCAATTGTTTTTCGTCAATCTGTGGGATGTGAGGTCTTTCAGGTTTATTACTTCAGGTGTCTGAACAAAAGAGGAATTCCAAAGCAGAGCCCTGGGGAAGCATGAAGGAACAACCCAAACTATGGTTAAAAATTGGGGCCTAGGGGCATGGCAGGCCCAATATGCTGTCTCTTCATCCAGCCACTTAGAGGCCTTACTTGAGGACTGTGCTCAGGCTGAGGGTCACAATGTGTGTTTGTGACCAATGTGGCCCGAGAGCATGGGCGGGGCCTCATGGGCCACACTGGTTTCAACTACACTGGACTTTGGACAACATGTCAATCATACGGTCTCTTGCCATGGGGAAGGTGTTCTGATTTCTGCATCATTTTCAACCCTGGGCAGTGGTTGGAGATAAGGCCTAGGTTCTGAACCTGAAAAACCGCAGTTGGGAAGAGATGACGACCTAAGGCCATGGCGGGTCTGATATGCTCAGTGTGCTGTCAGCTGCCTGGGTTTGGTCAGGTGGTTCTGGCACAGGTTGTCAGAGAGTGCATTAGTGCCCAGGTTAGACTATATAATTTGGGTATATTCGAGTGCCGTGTAGGTTTATCCTCATTTGAGGTGCCTGGGCTGCTCATTAGGCATGATATTTTTTCTAGAGGGCAGGCAGATTGCTGCATTGTGGGTCCGGAATTGCCAAACTTGAGGGCTTCTGGGCCCGGAGTGTGAGGACAGAAGTCTGAGAACACAAGCTAGACTTGGGCCTCAGGCTGAGGGAACGGAAGGTACCACCTGCAGATCTGAACCAATATCTCAAGCATCCGAAGTCATGGCGAGGATCAGACCCTGGCTCAGGTTGGAGTTTGTGTGCATGACTGCCCCTTCATAAACGGAGCGGAATCTCAAGGCCATGGAGGTTTTCCCACGTTGGGAGTTGTGGGATGCCCCCTTCAAAAATTCCTTCTGCGGGACAACTGAGACCTGTTGGGCAGCTCCAGGACATCCCATATGGAATGACTCCAGAGCACCGTTGGGGAAACATGCCAGGGAAGCCCGCCTCGCATTACAATTGTCTCCTAGCAACAAGACAGTTGAGATCGGAAGGCTCTGCGGGAGCAACCGGGGTGGCTGAGTTGAAATTGACTTTCCTGACGGTGGGGTCTAATGTGTGTTTGTGTCCATGAGGGCCTTGGAATGGGGTGGTGGCACCGGGACCCTGAAGTATTCTCCTAAGCTTTTGACATAGCTCCCATGCACAAGTTTCCTTGTGGAGACGAAATTTGTTCTGATGGGTGCCTCAGTAAACCCTTTATGCTGGTATTGGAATCCAGGCTTTTGAGGAGACATGCCTGTAAACCAATGCAATGGATCCGATTATGTCCTAGAGTCCTGTCTGGTTCAATCTTCTTATCTGGGGATATCCATCTATGGAATGAGTGGAGGTAGATGCTCACCTGGTGTCAGATCGCCCTTGTTTGTCCCCGGAGACCTACACTATTGGGATAGCCTCGGGGACTTTGGAGAGCTTCTAATTTGTACGATTTTGGACAATGGCATGGGTGGAACTGCCATGGATTGGGTAGGCACAGTCCTAATGTGTTGCTCCATGGGCCCCAGCCTGGAGGGAGTGTGGCCCAGGACTTTGAGGACAGAAGTCTGAAAACACAAACTCAGCTTAGGTTTGGGGATGTATGTATGGCAGGCCCAGTCTAAAAACCATGAGAAGAACTCTTCAGGATATGAAGAACGAGCGAGTCTGAGGCACTTGCTCAGGCTTTTGATCTGGATTTTGTATCAACGATGGCCGTGGAATGTGGGGGCGCTTCATGGGTCATGGATGAATCTTCCTCTCTGTGGATTTGAACCGTTCCCAATTGTTTTTCGTCAATCTGTGGGATGTGAGGTCTCCTTTCAGGTTTATTACCTCAGGTGTCTGAACAAAAGAGGAATTCCAAAGCAGAGCCATGGGGAAGCATGAAGGAACAACCCAAACTATGGTTAAAAATTGGGGCCTAGGGGCATGGCAGGCCCAATATGCTGTCTCTTCATCCAGCCACTTAGAGGCCTTACTTGAGGACTGTGCTCAGGCTGAGGGTCACAATGTGTGTTTGTGACCAATGTGGCCCGAGAGCATGGGCGGGGCTTCATGGGCCACACTGGTTTCAACTACACTGGACTTTGGACAACATGTCAATCATACGGTCTCTTGCCATGGGGAAGGTGTTCTGATTTCTGCATCATTTTCAACCCTGGGCAGTAGTTTAGATAAGGCCTAGGTTCTGAACCTGAAAAACCGCAGTTGGGAAGAGATGACGACCTAAGGCCATGGCGGGTCTGATATGCTCAGTGTGCGGTCAGTTGCATGTGTTTTGTTCCAGAGGTTCTGACTCAGGTTGTGTCAGGCAGTGCATTAGTGCCCAGGTTAGAGTATATAATTTGGGTATATTCGAGTGCCGTGTAGGTTTATCCTCATTTGAGGTGCCTGGGCAGCTCATTAGGCAAGATATTTTTTCTAGAGGGCAGACAGAGTGCTGCATTGTGGGTCCGGAATTGCCAAACTTGAGGGATTCTGGGCCAGGAGTGTGAGGACAGAAGTCTGAGAACACAAGCTAGACCAGAGCTATTCAGGCCGAGGGCACGGCAGGTACCCCCTGCAGATCTGAACCAATATCTCAAGCATCTGAAGTCATGGCGATATCAGACGTTGGCTCATATTGGAGTTTCGGTGCATGACTGCCCCTTCATGAACGGAGCGGAATCTCAAGGCCATGGAGGTTTTCCCACGTTGGGAGTTGTGGGATGCCCCCTTCAATGATTCCTTCTGCGGGACAATTGAGACCTGTTGGGCAGCTCCAGGACATCCCATATGGAATGACTCCAGAGCACCGTTGGAGGATGGAAGCCAGGGAAGCCCGCCTCGCATTCCATTGTCTCCTAGCCACAATTGAGTTGAGATCGAATGGCTCTGCGGGAGCAACCGGAGTGGCTGTGTTGAAATGGACTTTCCTGAGGATGGGGACTAATGTGTGTTTGTGTCCATGAGGGCCTTGGATTGGGTCGGTGGCACCGGGACCCTGAAGTATTCTCCTAAGCTTTTGACGTAGATCCCATTCACAAGTTTCCTTGTGGAGACAAAATTTGTTCTGATGGGTGCCTCAAGAAACCCCCTATGCTGGTATTGGAATCCAGGCTTTTGAGGAGACATGCTTGTAAACCAAAGTAATGGATCCTATTATGGCCTAGGGTCCTGTCTGGTTCAATCTTCTTCTCTGGGGATATCCATCTATGGAATGTGTGGAGGTAGATGCTCACCTGGTGTCAGACCACCATTGTTTGACCCCGGAGACCTACACTATGGGGATGGCCTCGGGGACTTTTGAGAGTTCTCCTAATTTGTACGATTTGGGACAATCGATTGGGCAGAATTCCCATGGATTGGGTAGGCACAGTCCTAATGTGTGGCTCCAGGGGGCCCCGCCTGGAGGGTGTGTGGCCCAGGACTTTGAGGACAGAAGTCTGAAAACACAAACTCAGCTAAGGTTTGGGGACGTTGGTATGGCAGGGCCAAGCTACAAACCATGAGAAGAACTCTTCAGGATATGAAGAAAGAGCGAGTCTGAGACACTTGCTCAGGCTTTTGTCACTGGATTTTGTATCAACGATGGCCGTGGAATATGGGGAGGCCTCATGGGTCATGGACGAATCTTCCTCTCTGTGGATTTGGACCGGTCCCAATTGTTTTTCGTCAATCTGTGGGATGTGAGGTCTTTCAGGTTTATTACTTCAGGTGTCTGAACAAAAGAGGAATTCCAAAGCAGAGCCCTGGGGAAGCATGAAGGAACAACCCAAACTATGGTTAAAAATTGGGGCCTAGGGGCATGGCAGGCCCAATATGCTGTCTCTTCATCCAGCCACTTAGAGGCCTTACTTGAGGACTGTGCTCAGGCTGAGGGTCACAATGTGTGTTTGTGACCAATGTGGCCCGAGAGCATGGGCGGGGCCTCATGGGCCACACTGGTTTCAACTACACTGGACTTTGGACAACATGTCAATCATACGGTCTCTTGCCATGGGGAAGGTGTTCTGATTTCTGCATCATTTTCAACCCTGGGCAGTGGTTGGAGATAAGGCCTAGGTTCTGAACCTGAAAAACCGCAGTTGGGAAGAGATGACGACCTAAGGCCATGGCGGGTCTGATATGCTCAGTGTGCTGTCAGCTGCCTGGGTTTGGTCAGGTGGTTCTGGCACAGGTTGTCAGAGAGTGCATTAGTGCCCAGGTTAGACTATATAATTTGGGTATATTCGAGTGCCGTGTAGGTTTATCCTCATTTGAGGTGCCTGGGCTGCTCATTAGGCATGATATTTTTTCTAGAGGGCAGGCAGATTGCTGCATTGTGGGTCCGGAATTGCCAAACTTGAGGGCTTCTGGGCCCGGAGTGTGAGGACAGAAGTCTGAGAACACAAGCTAGACTTGGGCCTCAGGCCGAGGGAACGGAAGGTACCACCTGCAGATCTGAACCAATATCTCAAGCATCCGAAGTCATGGCGAGGATCAGACCCTGGCTCAGGTTGGAGTTTGTGTGCATGACTGCCCCTTCATAAACGGAGCGGAATCTCAAGGCCATGGAGGTTTTCCCACGTTGGGAGTTGTGGGATGCCCCCTTCAAAAATTCCTTCTGCGGGACAACTGAGACCTGTTGGGCAGCTCCAGGACATCCCATATGGAATGACTCCAGAGCACCGTTGGGGAAACATGCCAGGGAAGCCCGCCTCGCATTACAATTGTCTCCTAGCAACAAGACAGTTGAGATCGGAAGGCTCTGCGGGAGCAACCGGGGTGGCTGAGTTGAAATTGACTTTCCTGACGGTGGGGTCTAATGTGTGTTTGTGTCCATGAGGGCCTTGGAATGGGGTGGTGGCACCGGGACCCTGAAGTATTCTCCTAAGCTTTTGACATAGCTCCCATGCACAAGTTTCCTTGTGGAGACGAAATTTGTTCTGATGGGTGCCTCAGTAAACCCTTTATGCTGGTATTGGAATCCAGGCTTTTGAGGAGACATGCCTGTAAACCAATGCAATGGATCCGATTATGTCCTAGAGTCCTGTCTGGTTCAATCTTCTTATCTGGGGATATCCATCTATGGAATGAGTGGAGGTAGATGCTCACCTGGTGTCAGATCGCCCTTGTTTGTCCCCGGAGACCTACACTATTGGGATAGCCTCGGGGACTTTGGAGAGCTTCTAATTTGTACGATTTTGGACAATGGCATGGGTGGAACTGCCATGGATTGGGTAGGCACAGTCCTAATGTGTTGCTCCATGGGCCCCAGCCTGGAGGGAGTGTGGCCCAGGACTTTGAGGACAGAAGTCTGAAAACACAAACTCAGCTTAGGTTTGGGGATGTATGTATGGCAGGCCCAGTCTAAAAACCATGAGAAGAACTCTTCAGGATATGAAGAACGAGCGAGTCTGAGGCACTTGCTCAGGCTTTTGATCTGGATTTTGTATCAACGATGGCCGTGGAATGTGGGGGCGCTTCATGGGTCATGGATGAATCTTCCTCTCTGTGGATTTGAACCGTTCCCAATTGTTTTTCGTCAATCTGTGGGATGTGAGGTCTCCTTTCAGGTTTATTACCTCAGGTGTCTGAACAAAAGAGGAATTCCAAAGCAGAGCCATGGGGAAGCATGAAGGAACAACCCAAACTATGGTTAAAAATTGGGGCCTAGGGGCATGGCAGGCCCAATATGCTGTCTCTTCATCCAGCCACTTAGAGGCCTTACTTGAGGACTGTGCTCAGGCTGAGGGTCACAATGTGTGTTTGTGACCAATGTGGCCCGAGAGCATGGGCGGGGCTTCATGGGCCACACTGGTTTCAACTACACTGGACTTTGGACAACATGTCAATCATACGGTCTCTTGCCATGGGGAAGGTGTTCTGATTTCTGCATCATTTTCAACCCTGGGCAGTAGTTTAGATAAGGCCTAGGTTCTGAACCTGAAAAACCGCAGTTGGGAAGAGATGACGACCTAAGGCCATGGCGGGTCTGATATGCTCAGTGTGCGGTCAGTTGCATGTGTTTTGTTCCAGAGGTTCTGACTCAGGTTGTGTCAGGCAGTGCATTAGTGCCCAGGTTAGAGTATATAATTTGGGTATAGTCGAGTGCCGTGTAGGTTTATCCTCATTTGAGGTGCCTGGGCAGCTCATTAGGCAAGATATTTTTTCTAGAGGGCAGACAGAGTGCTGCATTGTGGGTCCGGAATTGCCAAACTTGAGGGATTCTGGGCCAGGAGTGTGAGGACAGAAGTCTGAGAACACAAGCTAGACCAGAGCTATTCAGGCCGAGGGCACGGCAGGTACCCCCTGCAGATCTGAACCAATATCTCAAGCATCTGAAGTCATGGCGATATCAGACGTTGGCTCATATTGGAGTTTCGGTGCATGACTGCCCCTTCATGAACGGAGCGGAATCTCAAGGCCATGGAGGTTTTCCCACGTTGGGAGTTGTGGGATGCCCCCTTCAATGATTCCTTCTGCGGGACAATTGAGACCTGTTGGGCAGCTCCAGGACATCCCATATGGAATGACTCCAGAGCACCGTTGGAGGATGGAAGCCAGGGAAGCCCGCCTCGCATTCCATTGTCTCCTAGCCACAATTGAGTTGAGATCGAATGGCTCTGCGGGAGCAACTGGAGTGGCTGCGTTGAAATGGACTTTCCTGAGGATGGGGACTAATGTGTGTTTGTGTCCATGAGGGCCTTGGAATGGGTCGGTGGCACCGGGACCCTGAAGTATTCTCCTAAGCTTTTGACGTAGATCCCATTCACAAGTTTCCTTGTGGAGACAAAATTTGTTCTGATGGGTGCCTCAAGAAACCCCCTATGCTGGTATTGGAATCCAGGCTTTTGAGGAGACATGCTTGTAAACCAAAGTAATGGATCCTATTATGGCCTAGGGTCCTGTCTGGTTCAATCTTCTTCTCTGGGGATATCCATCTATGGAATGTGTGGAGGTAGATGCTCACCTGGTGTCAGACCACCATTGTTTGACCCCGGAGACCTACACTATGGGGATGGCCTCGGGGACTTTTGAGAGTTCTCCTAATTTGTACGATTTGGGACAATCGATTGGGCAGAATTCCCATGGATTGGGTAGGCACAGTCCTAATGTGTGGCTCCAGGGGGCCCCGCCTGGAGGGTGTGTGGCCCAGGACTTTGAGGACAGAAGTCTGAAAACACAAACTCAGCTTAGGTTTGGGGACGTTGGTATGGCAGGGCCAAGCTACAAACCATGAGAAGAACTCTTCAGGATATGAAGAAAGAGCGAGTCTGAGGCACTTGCTCAGGCTTTTGTCACTGGATTTTGTATCAACGATGGCCGTGGAATATGGGGAGGCCTCATGGGTCATGGACGAATCTTCCTCTCTGTGGATTTGGACCGGTCCCAATTGTTTTTCGTCAATCTGTGGGATGTGAGGTCTTTCAGGTTTATTACTTCAGGTGTCTGAACAAAAGAGGAATTCCAAAGCAGAGCCCTGGGGAAGCATGAAGGAACAACCCAAACTATGGTTAAAAATTGGGGCCTAGGGGCATGGCAGGCCCAATATGCTGTCTCTTCATCCAGCCACTTAGAGGCCTTACTTGAGGACTGTGCTCAGGCTGAGGGTCACAATGTGTGTTTGTGACCAATGTGGCCCGAGAGCATGGGCGGGGCCTCATGGGCCACACTGGTTTCAACTACACTGGACTTTGGACAACATGTCAATCATACGGTCTCTTGCCATGGGGAAGGTGTTCTGATTTCTGCATCATTTTCAACCCTGGGCAGTGGTTGGAGATAAGGCCTAGGTTCTGAACCTGAAAAACCGCAGTTGGGAAGAGATGACGACCTAAGGCCATGGCGGGTCTGATATGCTCAGTGTGCAGTCAGCTGCCTGGGTTTGGTCAGGTGGTTCTGGCACAGGTTGTCAGAGAGTGCATTAGTGCCCAGGTTAGACTATATAATTTGGGTATATTCGAGTGCCGTGTAGGTTTATCCTCATTTGAGGTGCCTGGGCTGCTCATTAGGCATGATATTTTTTCTAGAGGGCAGGCAGATTGCTGCATTGTGGGTCCGGAATTGCCAAACTTGAGGGCTTCTGGGCCCGGAGTGTGAGGACAGAAGTCTGAGAACACAAGCTAGACTTGGGCCTCAGGCCGAGGGAACGGAAGGTACCACCTGCAGATCTGAACCAATATCTCAAGCATCCGAAGTCATGGCGAGGATCAGACCCTGGCTCAGGTTGGAGTTTGTGTGCATGACTGCCCCTTCATAAACGGAGCGGAATCTCAAGGCCATGGAGGTTTTCCCACGTTGGGAGTTGTGGGATGCCCCCTTCAAAAATTCCTTCTGCGGGACAACTGAGACCTGTTGGGCAGCTCCAGGACATCCCATATGGAATGACTCCAGAGCACCGTTGGAGGAAACATGCCAGGGAAGCCCGCCTCGCATTACAATTGTCTCCTAGCAACAAGACAGTTGAGATCGGAAGGCTCTGCGGGAGCAACCGGGGTGGCTGAGTTGAAATTGACTTTCCTGACGGTGGGGTCTAATGTGTGTTTGTGTCCATGAGGGCCTTGGAATGGGGTGGTGGCACCGGGACCCTGAAGTATTCTCCTAAGCTTTTGACATAGCTCCCATGCACAAGTTTCCTTGTGGAGACGAAATTTGTTCTGATGGGTGCCTCAGTAAACCCTTTATGCTGGTATTGGAATCCAGGCTTTTGAGGAGACATGCCTGTAAACCAATGCAATGGATCCGATTATGTCCTAGAGTCCTGTCTGGTTCAATCTTCTTATCTGGGGATATCCATCTATGGAATGAGTGGAGGTAGATGCTCACCTGGTGTCAGATCGCCCTTGTTTGTCCCCGGAGACCTACACTATTGGGATAGCCTCGGGGACTTTGGAGAGCTTCTAATTTGTACGATTTTGGACAATGGCATGGGTGGAACTGCCATGGATTGGGTAGGCACAGTCCTAATGTGTTGCTCCATGGGCCCCAGCCTGGAGGGAGTGTGGCCCAGGACTTTGAGGACAGAAGTCTGAAAACACAAACTCAGCTTAGGTTTGGGGATGTATGTATGGCAGGCCCAGTCTAAAAACCATGAGAAGAACTCTTCAGGATATGAAGAACGAGCGAGTCTGAGGCACTTGCTCAGGCTTTTGATCTGGATTTTGTATCAACGATGGCCGTGGAATGTGGGGGCGCTTCATGGGTCATGGATGAATCTTCCTCTCTGTGGATTTGAACCGTTCCCAATTGTTTTTCGTCAATCTGTGGGATGTGAGGTCTCCTTTCAGGTTTATTACCTCAGGTGTCTGAACAAAAGAGGAATTCCAAAGCAGAGCCATGGGGAAGCATGAAGGAACAACCCAAACTATGGTTAAAAATTGGGGCCTAGGGGCATGGCAGGCCCAATATGCTGTCTCTTCATCCAGCCACTTAGAGGCCTTACTTGAGGACTGTGCTCAGGCTGAGGGTCACAATGTGTGTTTGTGACCAATGTGGCCCGAGAGCATGGGCGGGGCTTCATGGGCCACACTGGTTTCAACTACACTGGACTTTGGACAACATGTCAATCATACGGTCTCTTGCCATGGGGAAGGTGTTCTGATTTCTGCATCATTTTCAACCCTGGGCAGTAGTTTAGATAAGGCCTAGGTTCTGAACCTGAAAAACCGCAGTTGGGAAGAGATGACGACCTAAGGCCATGGCGGGTCTGATATGCTCAGTGTGCGGTCAGTTGCATGTGTTTTGTTCCAGAGGTTCTGACTCAGGTTGTGTCAGGCAGTGCATTAGTGCCCAGGTTAGAGTATATAATTTGGGTATAGTCGAGTGCCGTGTAGGTTTATCCTCATTTGAGGTGCCTGGGCAGCTCATTAGGCAAGATATTTTTTCTAGAGGGCAGACAGAGTGCTGCATTGTGGGTCCGGAATTGCCAAACTTGAGGGATTCTGGGCCAGGAGTGTGAGGACAGAAGTCTGAGAACACAAGCTAGACCAGAGCTATTCAGGCCGAGGGCACGGCAGGTACCCCCTGCAGATCTGAACCAATATCTCAAGCATCTGAAGTCATGGCGATATCAGACGTTGGCTCATATTGGAGTTTCGGTGCATGACTGCCCCTTCATGAACGGAGCGGAATCTCAAGGCCATGGAGGTTTTCCCACGTTGGGAGTTGTGGGATGCCCCCTTCAATGATTCCTTCTGCGGGACAATTGAGACCTGTTGGGCAGCTCCAGGACATCCCATATGGAATGACTCCAGAGCACCGTTGGAGGATGGAAGCCAGGGAAGCCTGCCTCGCATTCCATTGTCTCCTAGCCACAATTGAGTTGAGATCGAATGGCTCTGCGGGAGCAACCGGAGTGGCTGCGTTGAAATGGACTTTCCTGAGGATGGGGACTAATGTGTGTTTGTGTCCATGAGGGCCTTGGAATGGGTCGGTGGCACCGGGACCCTGAAGTATTCTCCTAAGCTTTTGACGTAGATCCCATTCACAAGTTTCCTTGTGGAGACAAAATTTGTTCTGATGGGTGCCTCAAGAAACCCCCTATGCTGGTATTGGAATCCAGGCTTTTGAGGAGACATGCTTGTAAACCAAAGTAATGGATCCTATTATGGCCTAGGGTCCTGTCTGGTTCAATCTTCTCCTCTGGGGATATCCATCTATGGAATGTGTGGAGGTAGATGCTCACCTGGTGTCAGACCACCATTGTTTGACCCCGGAGACCTACACTATGGGGATGGCCTCGGGGACTTTTGAGAGTTCTCCTAATTTGTACGATTTGGGACAATCGATTGGGCAGAATTCCCATGGATTGGGTAGGCACAGTCCTAATGTGTGGCTCCAGGGGGCCCCGCCTGGAGGGTGTGTGGCCCAGGACTTTGAGGACAGAAGTCTGAAAACACAAACTCAGCTTAGGTTTGGGGACGTTGGTATGGCAGGGCCAAGCTACAAACCATGAGAAGAACTCTTCAGGATATGAAGAAAGAGCGAGTCTGAGGCACTTGCTCAGGCTTTTGTCACTGGATTTTGTATCAACGATGGCTGTGGAATATGGGGAGGCCTCATGGGTCATGGACGAATCTTCCTCTCTGTGGATTTGGACCGGTCCCAATTGTTTTTCGTCAATCTGTGGGATGTGAGGTCTTTCAGGTTTATTACTTCAGGTGTCTGAACAAAAGAGGAATTCCAAAGCAGAGCCCTGGGGAAGCATGAAGGAACAACCCAAACTATGGTTAAAAATTGGGGCCTAGGGGCATGGCAGGCCCAATATGCTGTCTCTTCATCCAGCCACTTAGAGGCCTTACTTGAGGACTGTGCTCAGGCTGAGGGTCACAATGTGTGTTTGTGACCAATGTGGCCCGAGAGCATGGGCGGGGCCTCATGGGCCACACTGGTTTCAACTACACTGGACTTTGGACAACATGTCAATCATACGGTCTCTTGCCATGGGGAAGGTGTTCTGATTTCTGCATCATTTTCAACCCTGGGCAGTGGTTGGAGATAAGGCCTAGGTTCTGAACCTGAAAAACCGCAGTTGGGAAGAGATGACGACCTAAGGCCATGGCGGGTCTGATATGCTCAGTGTGCAGTCAGCTGCCTGGGTTTGGTCAGGTGGTTCTGGCACAGGTTGTCAGAGAGTGCATTAGTGCCCAGGTTAGAATATAATTTGGGTATAGTCGAGTGTCGTGTAGGTTTATCCTCATTTGAGGTGCCTGGGCTGCTCATTAGGCATGATATTTTTTCTAGAGGGCAGGCAGATTGCTGCATTGTGGGTCCGGAATTGCCAAACTTGAGGGCTTATGGGCCCGGAGTGTGAGGACAGAAGTCTGAGAACACAAGCTAGACTTGGGCCTCAGGCCGAAGGAACGGAAGGTACCACCTGCAGATCTGAACCAATATCTCAAGCATCCGAAGTCATGGCGAGGATCAGACCCTGGCTCAGGTTGGAGTTTGTGTGCATGACTGCCCCTTCATAAACGGAGCGGAATCTCAAGGCCATGGAGGTTTTCCCACGTTGGGAGTTGTGGGATGCCCCCTTCAAAAATTCCTTCTGCGGGACAACTGAGACCTGTTGGGCAGCTCCAGGACATCCCATATGGAATGACTCCAGAGCACCGTTGGAGGAAACATGCCAGGGAAGCCCGCCTCGCATTACAATTGTCTCCTAGCAACAAGACAGTTGAGATCGGAAGGCTCTGCGGGAGCAACCGGGGTGGCTGAGTTGAAATTGACTTTCCTGACGGTGGGGTCTAATGTGTGTTTGTGTCCATGAGGGCCTTGGAATGGGGTGGTGGCACCGGGACCCTGAAGTATTCTCCTAAGCTTTTGACATAGCTCCCATGCACAAGTTTCCTTGTGGAGACGAAATTTGTTCTGATGGGTGCCTCAGTAAACCCTTTATGCTGGTATTGGAATCCAGGCTTTTGAGGAGACATGCCTGTAAACCAATGCAATGGATCCGATTATGTCCTAGAGTCCTGTCTGGTTCAATCTTCTTATCTGGAGATATCCATCTATGGAATGAGTGGAGGTAGATGCTCACCTGGTGTCAGATCGCCCTTGTTTGTCCCCGGAGACCTACACTATTGGGATAGCCTCGGGGACTTTGGAGAGCTTCTAATTTGTACGATTTTGGACAATGGCATGGGTGGAACTGCCATGGATTGGGTAGGCACAGTCCTAATGTGTGGCTCCATGGGCTCCAGCCTGGAGGGAGTGTGGCCCAGGACTTTGAGGACAGAAGTCTGAAAACACAAACTCAGCTTAGGTTTGGGGATGTATGTATGGCAGGCCCAGTCTAAAAACCATGAGAAGAACTCTTCAGGATATGAAGAACGAGCGAGTCTGAGGCACTTGCTCAGGCTTTTGATCTGGATTTTGTATCAACGATGGCCGTGGAATGTGGGGGCGCTTCATGGGTCATGGATGAATCTCCCTCTCTGTGGATTTGAACCGTTCCCAATTGTTTTTCGTCAATCTGTGGGATGTGAGGTCTCCTTTCAGGTTTATTACCTCAGGTGTCTGAACAAAAGAGGAATTCCAAAGCAGAGCCCTGGGGAAGCATGAAGGAACAACCCAAACTATGGTTAAAAATTGGGGCCTAGGGGCATGGCAGGCCCAATATGCTGTCTCTTCATCCAGCCACTTAGAGGCCTTACTTGAGGACTGTGCTCAGGCTGAGGGTCACAATGTGTGTTTGTGACCAATGTGGCCCGAGAGCATGGGCGGGGCCTCATGGGCCACACTGGTTTCAACTACACTGGACTTTGGACAACATGTCAATCATACGGTCTCTTGCCATGGGGAAGGTGTTCTGATTTCTGCATCATTTTCAACCCTGGGCAGTAGTTTAGATAAGGCCTAGGTTCTGAACCTGAAAAACCGCAGTTGGGAAGAGATGACGACCTAAGGCCATGGCGGGTCTGATATGCTCAGTGTGCAGTCAGCTGCCTGGGTGTTGGTCAGGTGGTTCCAGCTCAGGTTGTCAGACAGTGCATTAGTGCCCAGGTTAGATTATATAATTTGGGTATAGTCGAGTGCCGTGTAGGTTTATCCTCATTTGAGGACCTGGGCTGCTCATTAGGCATGATATTTTTTTAGAGGGCAGGCAGATTGCTGCATTGTGGGTCCGGAATTGCCAAACTTGAGGGCTTCTGGGCCAGGAGTGTGAGGACCGAAGTTTGAGAAGACAAGCTAGACTTGGGCTTCAGGCCGAGGGCACGGCAGGTACCCTCTGCAGATCTGAACCAATATCTCAAGCATCCGAAGTCATGGCGAGGATCAGACCCTGGATCAGGTTGGAGTTTGTGTGCATGACTGCCCCTTCATAAACGGAGCGGAATCTCAAGGCCATGGAGGTTTTCCCACGTTGGGAGTTGTGGGATGCCCCCTTCAAAACTTCCTTCTGCGGGACAACTGAGACCTGTTGGGCAGCTCCAGGACATCCCATATGGAATGACTCCAGAGCACCGTTGGAGGATGTATGCCAGGGAAGCCCGCCTCGCCTTACAATTGTCTCCTAGCAACAAGACAGTTGAGATCGGATGGCTCTGCGAAAGCAACTGGGGTGTGGCTGAGTTGAAATTGACTTTCCTGACGGTGGGGTCTAATGTGTGTTTGTGTCCATGAGGGCCTTGGAATGGGGTGGTGGCACCGGGACCCTGAAGTATTCTCCTAAGCTTTTGACATAGCTCCCATGCACAAGTTTCCTTGTGGAGACGAAATTTGTTCTGATGGGTGCCTCAGTAAACCCCTTATGCTGGTATTGGAATCCAGGCTTTTGAGGAGACATGCCTGTAAACCATAGCAATGGATCCGATTATGGCCTAGGGTCCTGTTTGGTTCAATCTTCTTATCTGGGGATATCTATCAATGGAATGAGTGCAGGTAGATGCTCACCTGGTGTCAGACCGCCCTTGTTTGTCCCCGGAGACCTACACTATTGGGATGGCCTCGGGACTTTGGAGAGTTCTCCTAATTTGTACGATTTTGGACAATGGAATGCGTGGAATTGCCATGGATTGGGTCGGCACAGTCCTAATGTGTGGCTCCAGGGGCCCCAGCCTGGAGGGAGTGTGGCCCAGGACTTTGAGGACAGAAGTCTGAAAACACAAACTCAGATTAGGTTTGGGGACGTAGGTATGGCAGGTCCAATCTAAAAACCATAGAAGAACTCTTCAGGATATGAAGAACGAGCGAGTCTGAGGCACTTGCTCAGGCTTTTGATCTGGACGTTGTATCAACGATGGCCGTGGAATGTGGGGGGGCCTCATGGGCCATGAATGAATCTTCCTCTCTGTGGATTTGAACCGTTCCCAATTGTTTTTCGTCAAGCTGTTGGATGTGAGGTCTCCTTTCAGGTTTATTACCTCAGGTGTCTGAACAAAAGAGGAATTCCAAAGCAGAGCCCTGGGGAAGCATGAAGGAACAACCCAAACTATGGTTAAAAATTGGGGTCTAGGGGCATGGTAGGCCCAATATGCTGTCTCTTCATCCAGCCACTTAGAGGCCTTACTTGAGGACTGTGCTCAGGCTGAGGGTCACAATATGTGTTTGTGACCAATGTGGCCCGAGAGCATGGGCGGGGCCTCATGTGCCACACTGGTTTCAACTACACTGGACTTTGGAAAACATGCCAATCACAAGGTCTCATGACATGGGGAAGGTGTTCTGATTTCTGCATCATTTTCAACCCTGGGCAGTGGTTGGAGATAAGGCCTAGGTTCTGAACCTGAAAAACCACAGTTGGGAAGTGATGACGACCTAAGGCCATGGCGCGTCTGATATGCTCAGTGTACGGTCAGCTTCCTGGGTGTTATTCAGGAGTTTCTGGATCAGGTTGTGTCAGACAGTGCATTAGTGCCCAGGTTAGTCTATATAATTTGGGTAGAGTCGAGTGCTGTGAAGTTTATCCTTATTTGAGGTGCCTGGGCAGCTCATTAGGCAAGATATCCGATTATGGCCTAGGGTCCTGTCTGGTTCCATCTCCTTCTCTGGGGAAATCCATCTATGGTATGAGTGGAGGTAGATGCTCAGCTGGTGTCAGACCGCCCTTGTTTGTCCAGAGAGGCCTACATATTGGCCTAGGGGAATTTGGAGGGCTCTCCTAATTTGTACAATTTTGGACAATGGAATAGGCAGAATTCCCATGCATGGGGTAGGCACAGTCCTAATGTGTGGCTCTAGGGGCCCCAGCCTGGAGGGTGTGTGGCCCAGGACTTTGAGGACAGAAGTCTGAAAACACAAACTCAGCTTAGGTTTGGGGACGTAGGTATGGCAGGCCCAAGCTACAAACCATGAGAAGAACTCTTCAGGATATGAAGAAAGAGCGAGTCTCAGGCGCTTACTCAGGCTTTGGTCTCTGGATTTTTTGTCAACGATGGCCGTGGAATGTGGGTAGGCCTCATGGGCCATGGACGAATCTTCCTCTCTGTGGATTTCGCCCGGTCCCAATTGTTTTTCGTCAATCTGTGGGATGGGAGGTCTCCTTTCAGGTTTGTTAACTCAGGTGTCCCAACCAAAGAGGAATTCCAAAGCAGAGACCTGGGTGAGAGTGAAGGGACAACCCAAATTATGGTTAAAAATTGGGGCCAAGGGGCATGGCAGGCCCAATAGGCTGTCTCATCATCCAGCCACTGAGAGGCCTTACATGAGGACTGGGCTCAGGCTGAGGGTCACAATGTGTGTTTGTGACCAATGTGGCCCGCAAGCATGGGCGGGGCCCCATGGGCCACACTGGTTTCAACTACACTGAACTCTGGACAACATGCCAATCACAAGGTCTCTTGCCATGGCGAAGGAGTTCTGATTTCTGCATCATTTTCAACATTGGGTTGTGGTTGGAGATAAGGTCTAGGTTCTGAGTCCTGAAAACCGCTGTTGGGAAGAGATGAAGACCTAAGGCCATAGTGGGTCTGATGTGCTCAGTGTGTGGTCAGCTGCCTGGTTGTTGGTCAGGAGGTTCGGGCTCAGGTTGTGTCAGACAGTGCATTAGTGCCCAGGTTAGACTCTATAATTTGGGTACAGTTGAGTGCAGTGTAGGTTGATCCTCATTTGAGGTGCCTGGGCAGCTCATTAGGCAAGATATTTTTTCTCGATGGCAGGCAGAGTGCTGGATTGTGGGTCCGGAATTGCCAAACTTGAGGGCTTCTGGTTCAGTAGTGTGAGGACTGAAGTCTGAGAACACAATCTAGACTTGGGCTTCAGGCCAAGGGCAAGGCAGGTACCCACTGCACATCTGTACCAATATCTCATTCATCAGAAGTCACGGCGAGGATCAGACGTTGGCTCAGGTTGTAGTTTCTGTGCATGACTGCCCCTTCATGAACGGAGTGGAATCTCAAGGCCATGGAGGTTTTCCCACGTTGGGAGTTGTGGGTTGCCCCCTTCAAGAATTCCTTCTGCGGGACAATTGAGACCTGTTGGGCAGCTCCAAAACATCCCATATGGAATGACTCCAGAGCACCGTTTGAGGATGGATGCCTGGGAAGACCGCCTCGAATTCCAATTGTCTCCAGCAACAAGACAGTCGAGATCGGATGGCTCTGCGGGACAACTGGGTTGGCTGAGTTGAAATGGACTTTCCTGAGCATGGGGCCTAATGTGTGTTTGTGCCCATGAGGACCTTGGAATGGGGCGGTGGCACCGGGACTCTGAAGTATTCTCCTAATATTTTGACATAGGTCCCATGCACAAGTTTTCTCGTGGAGATGAGATTTTTTCTGATGGGTGTCTCAGGAAACCCCCTATGCTGGCATTGGGATCCAGGATTTTGAGGAGACATGCCTGTAAACCAAAGCAATGGATCCGATTATGGCCTACGGTCCTGTCTGGTGCCATCTCCTTCTCTGGGGACATCAATCTATGGTATGAGTGGAGGTAGATGCTCAGCTGGTGTCAGACCGCCCTTGTTTGTCCACAGAGGCCTACATATTGTGATGGCCTCGGGGAATTTGGAGGGCTCTCCTAATTTGTACAATTTTGGACAATGGAATGGGCAGAATTCCCATGCATGGGGTAGGCACAGTCCTAATGTGTCGCTCCAGTGGCCCAAGACTGGAGGGTGTGTGGTCCAGGACTTTGAGGACAGAAGTCTGATAACACAAACTCAGCTTAGGTTGGGGACGTAGGTTTGGCAGGCCCAATCTACAAACCATGAGAAGAACTCTTCAGGATATGAAGAAAGAGCGAGTCTGAGGGACTTGCTCAGGCTTTGGTCTCTGGATTTTGTGTCAACGATGGCCGTGGAATGTGGGGAGGCCTCATGGGCCATGGACGAATCTACCTCTCTGTGTATTTGGCCTGGTCCCAATTGTTTTTCGTCAATCTGTGGTTTGGGAGGTCTCCTTTCAGGTTTGTTAACTCAAGTGTCCCAACCAAAGAGGAATTCCAAAGCAGAGCCCTGGGGAAGAGTGAAGGGACAAACCAAACTATGGTTAAAATTTGGGTCCTATGGGCATGGCAGGCCTCATATGCTGTCTCTTCATCCAGCCACTGAGAGGACTTACTTGAGAACTGGGCTCAGGCTGAGGGTCACAATGTGTGTTTGTGAACAATGTGGCCCACGAGCATGGGCGGGGCCTCATGGGCCACACTGGTTTCAACTACACTGAACTTTGGACAATATGCCAATCACTAGGTCTCTTGCCATGGGGAAGGAGTTCTGATTACTGCATCATATTCAACCCTGGGCAGTGGTTGGAGATAAGGTCTAGGTTCGAAAGCCTGAAAACCGCAGTTGGGAAGAGATGATGACCTAAGGCCATGGTGGGTCTGATGTGCTCAGTGTGCGGTCAGCTGCCTGGTTGTTGGTCAGGAGGTTCGGGATCAGGTTGTGTCAGACAGTGCATTAGTGCCCAGGTTAGACTCTATAATTTGGGTACAGTCGAGTGCCTTGAAGGTTGATCCTCATTTGAGGTGCCTGGGCAGCTCATTAGGCAAGATATTTTTTCTAGAGGGCAGGAAGAGTGCTGCATTGTGGGTCCGGAATTGCCAAACGTGAGGGCTCAGGGCCACGAGTGTGAGGACAGAAGTCTGAGAAACAAGCTAGACTTGGGCTTCAGGCCGCGGGCAAGGCAGTTATCCCCTGCACATCTGAACCAATATCTCAAGCATCTGAAGTCACGAGGAGGAACATACGTTGGCTCAGGTTGAAGTTTCTGTGCATGACAGCCCCTTCATGAACAGAGAGGAATCTGAAGGCCATGGAGGATTTCCCACGTTGGGAGTTGTGTGATGCCCCCTACAAGGATTCCTTCTGCGGGACAATTGAGACCTGTTGGGCAGCTCCAAAACATCCCATATGGAATGACTCCAGAGCACCGTTGGAGGATGGATGCCAGGGAAGCCCGCCTCGCATTCCAATTGTCTCCTAGCATCAAGAGAGTTGAGATCGGATGGCTCTGCGAGAACAACCGGGGTGGCTGAGTGAAATGGAATTACCTAAGCATGGGGCCTAATGTGTGTTTGTGTCCATGAGGACCTTGGAGTGGAGAAGTTTTCTGATGGGTGCCTCAGGAAACCCCCTATGCTTGTATTGGAATCCAGGTTTTTTAGGAAACATGCCTGTAAACAAAGCAATGGATCCGATTATGGCCTAGGGTTCTGTCTGGTTCCATCTCATTCTCTTGGGACATCCATCTATGGTCTGAGTGGAGGTAGATGCTCAGCAGGTGTCAGACCGCCCTTGTTTGTCCACAGAGGCCTATATATTGGGATGGCCTCGGGGACTTTGGAGGGCTCTCCTAATTTGTACAATTTTCGACAATGGAATGGGCAGAATTCCCAATAATGGGGTAGGCACAGTCCTAATGTGTGGCTCCAGTGGCCCCAGCCTGGAGGGTGTGTGGTCCAGGACTTTGAGGACAGAAGTCTGAAAACACAAACTCAGATTAGGTTTGGGGACGTAGGTATGGCAGGCCAAATCTACAAACCATGAGAAGAACTCTTCAGGATACGAAGAAAGAGCAAGTCTGAGGCGCTTGCTCAGGCTTTGGTCTCTGGATTTTGTGTCAACGATGGTTGTGGAATGAGGGGACGCCTCATGGGCCATAGACGAATCTTCCTCTCTGTGGATTTGGACCGGTCCCAATTGTTTTTCGTCAATCTGTGGGATGGGAGGTCTCCTTTCAGGTTTGTTACCTCAGGTGTCCCAACCAAAGAGGAATTCCAAAGCAGAGCCCTGGGGAAGAGTGAAGGGACAACCCAAACTATGGATAAATTTTGGGGCCTAGGGGCATGGCATGCCCCATATGCTGTCTCTTCATCCAGCCACTGAGAGGCCTTACTTGAGGACTGGGCTCAGGCTGACGGTCACAATGTGTGTTTGTGACCAATGTGGCTCGCGAGCATGGGCGGGCCCTCATGGGCCACACTGGTTTTATCTACACTGAACTTTGGACAACATGCCAATCACAAGGTCTCTTGCCATGGTGAAGGAGTTCTGATTTCTGCATCATTTTCAAACCTGGGCAGTGGTTGGAGATAAGGTCTAGGTCGGAAGCCTGAAAACCGCTGTTGGGAAGAGATGATGGCCTAAGGCCATGGTGGGTCTGATGTGCTCAGTGTGCGGTCAGCTGCCTGGTTGTTAGTCAGAGGTTCGGGCTCAGGTTGTGTCAGACAGTGCATTTGTGCCCAGGTTAGACTATATAATTTGGGTACAGTCGAGGGCCGTGTAGGTTGATCCTTATTTGAGGTGCCCGGGCAGTTCATTAGGCAAGATATTTTTTCTAGAGGGCAGGCAGAGTGCTGCATTGTGGGTCCGGAATTGCCAAACGTGAGGGCTTCAGGGCCAGTAGTTTTAGGATAGAAGTCTGAGACCACAAGCTTGACTTGGGCTTCAGGTAGAGGGCAAGGCAGGTACCCCCTGCACATCTGAACCAATATCTCATGCATCTGAAGTCACGGCGAGGACTGAAGTTGGCGCAGGTTGTAGTTTCTTTGCATGACTGCCCCATCATGAACAGAGAGGAAAC
This sequence comes from Mustela nivalis, assembly GCF_964662115.1. NCBI lineage: Eukaryota > Metazoa > Chordata > Mammalia > Carnivora > Mustelidae > Mustela > Mustela nivalis. The sequence goes on along the minus strand of NW_028136494.1, from coordinate 653,728 downwards.
CCAAGGCCATGGAGGTTTACCCACGTTGGGAGTTGTGGGATGCCCCCTCAAGGATTCCTTCTGCGGGACAATTGAGACCTGTTGGGCAGCTCCAAAACATCCCATATGGAATGACTCCAGAGCACCGTTCGAGGATGGATGCCAGGGAAGCCCGCCTCGCATTCCAATTGTCTCCTAGCAACAAGACAGTTGAGATCGGATGGCTCTGCGGGAGCAACCGGGGTGGCTGAGTTGAAATGGACTTTCCTGAGCCTGGGGCCTAATGTGTGTTTGTGTCCATGAGGACCTTGGAATGGAGCGGTGGCACCGGGACTTTGAAGTATTCTCCTAAGATTTTGACATAGGTCCCATGCACAAGTTTCCTCGTGGAGACGAGATATTTTCTGATGGGTGCCTCAGGAAACCCCCTATGCTGGTATCGGAATCCAGGCTATGAGGAGACATGACTGTAAACCAAAGCAATGGATCCGATTATGGCCTAGGGTCCTGTCTGGTACCATATCCTTCTCTGGGGACATTCATCTATGGTATGAGTGGACCTAGATACTAAGCAAGTGTCAGACAACCCTGGTTTGTCCACAGAGACCTAGATATTGGGATGGCCTCGGGGACTTTGGAGGGTTCTCCTAATTTGTCCAATTTTGGACAATGGAATGGGCAGAAATTTCATGCATGGGGTAGGCACAGTCCTAATGTGTGGCTCCAGGGGCCCCAGCCTGGAGAGTGTGTGGCCCAGGACTTTGAGGACAGATGTCTGAAAACACAAACTCAGCTTAAGTTTGGAGACGTAGGTATGGCAGGCCCAATCTACAAACCATGAGAAGATCTCTTCAGGATATGAAGAAAGAGCGAGTCTGAGGCGCTTGCTCAGGCTTTGGTCTCTGGATTATGTGTCAACGATGGCCGTGGAATGTGGGGAGGCCTCATGGACCATGGACGAATCTTCCTCTCTGTGGATTGGATCGTCCCAACCAAAGAGGAATTCCAAAGCAGAGCCCTGGGGAAGAGTGAAGGGACAACCCAAACTATGGTTAAAATTTGGGGCCTAGGGGCATATGCATGTGCTCCGTGTGTGGTCAGCTGCCTGGATGTTGGTCAGCAGGTTCAGGCTCAGGTTGTGTCGGACAGTGGATTAGTGCCCAGGTTAGACTCTATAATTTGGGTACAGTCGAGTGCCGTTTAGGTTGATTTTCATTTGAGGTGCCTGGGCAGCTCATTAGGCAAGATATTTTTTCTAGAGGGCAGGCACAGTGCTGCATTGTGGGTCCGGAATTGCCAAACTAGAGGGCTTCTGGGCCAATAGTGTGATGACAGAAGTCTGAGAACACAAGCTAGACTTGGGCTTCAGGCCGAGGGCAAGGCAGGTACCCCCAGCACATCTGAACCAATATCTCATGCATCTGAAGTCACAGCGAGGATCAGACGTTGGCTCAGGTTGTAGTTTCTGTGCATGACTGCCCCTTCATGAACGGAGAGGAATCTCAAGGCCATGGAGGTTTTCCCACGTTGGGAGTTGTGGGATGCCCCCTTCAAGAATTCCTTCTGCGGGACAATTGAGACCTGTTGGCAGCTCCAACACATCCCATATGGAATGACGCCAGAGCACCGTTCGAGGATGGATGCCAGGGAAGCCCACCTCATTTCCAATTGTCTCCTAGCAACAAGACAGTTGAGATCGGATAGCTCTGCGGGAGCAACCGGGGTGGCTGAGTTGAAAAGGACTTTCCTGAATATGGGGCCTAATGTGTGTTTGTGTCCATGAGGACCTTGGAATGGGGCGGTGGCACTGGGACTCTGAAGTATTCTCCTAAGATTTTGACATAGGTCCCATGCACAAGTTTCCTCGTGGAAATAAGATTTTTTCTGATGGGTGCCTCAGGAAACCCCCTATGCTTGTATTGGAATCCAGGATTTTGAGGAGACATGCCTGTAAACCAAAGCAATGGATCCGATTATGGCCTAGGGTCCTGTCTGGTTCCTTCTCCTTCTCTGGGGACATCCATCTGTGGTCTGAGTGGAGGTAGATGCTCAGCTTGTGTCAGACCGCCCTTGTTTGTCCAAAGAGACCTACATATTGGGATGGCCTCGGTGACTTTGGAGTGTTCTCCTAATTTGTACAATTTTGGAAAATGGAATGGGCAGAATTCCCATGCATGGTGTAGTCACAGTCCTAATGTGTGGATCCAGGGGCCCCAGGCTGGAGGGTGTGTGGCCCAGGACTTTGAGGACAGAAGTCTGAAAACACAAACTCAGCTTAAGTTTGGGGACATAGGTATGGCAGGCCCAATCTACAAACCATGAGAAGAACTCTTCAGGATATGAAGAAAGAGCGAGTCTCAGGCGCTTGCTCAGGCTTTGGTCTCTGGATTTTGTGTCAACGATGGCCGTGGAATGTGGGGAGGCCTCATGGGCCATGGACGAATCTTACTCTCTGTGGATTTGGACCGGTCCCAATTGTTTTTCGTCAATCTGTGGGATGGGAGGTCTCCTTTCAGGTTTGTTACCTCAGGTGTCCCAACCAAAGAGGAATTCCAAAGCAGAGCCCTGGGGAAGAGTGAAGGGACAACCCAAACTATGGATAAATTTTGGGGCCTAGGGGCATGGCATGCCCCATATGCTGTCTCTTCATCCAGCCACTGAGAGGCCTTACTTGAGGACTGGGCTCAGGCTGACGGTCACAATGTGTGTTTGTGACCAATGTGGCTCGCGAGCATGGGCGGGCCCTCATGGGCCACACTGGTTTTATCTACACTGAACTTTGGACAACATGCCAATCACAAGGTCTCTTGCCATGGTGAAGGAGTTCTGATTTCTGCATCATTTTCAACCCTGGGCAGTGGTTGGAGATAAGGTCTAGGTCGGAAGCCTGAAAACCGCTGTTTGGAAGAGATGATGGCCTAAGGCCATGGTGGGTCTGATGTGCTCAGTGTGCGGTCAGCTGCCTGGTTGTTAGTCAGAGGTTCGGGCTCAGGTTGTGTCAGACAGTGCATTTGTGCCCAGGTTAGACTATATAATTTGGGTACAGTCGAGGGCCGTGTAGGTTGATCCTTATTTGAGGTGCCCGGGCAGTTCATTAGGCAAGATATTTTTTCTAGAGGGCAGGCAGAGTGCTGCATTGTGGGTCCGGAATTGCCAAACGTGAGGGCTTCAGGGCCAGTAGTTTTAGGATAGAAGTCTGAGACCACAAGCTTGACTTGGGCTTCAGGTAGAGGGCAAGGCAGGTACCCCCTGCACATCTGAACCAATATCTCATGTATCTGAAGTCACGGCGAGGACTGAAGTTGGCGCAGGTTGTAGTTTCTTTGCATGACTGCCCCATCATGAACAGAGAGGAAACCCAAGGCCATGGAGGTTTTCCCACGTTGGGAGTTGTGGGATGCCCCCTCAAGGATTCCTTCTGCGGGACAATTGAGACCTGTTGGGCAGCTCCAAAACATCCCATATGGAATGACTCCAGAGCACCGTTCGAGGATGGATGCCAGGGAAGCCCGCCTCGCATTCCAATTGTCTCCTAGCAACAAGACAGTTGAGATCGGATGGCTCTGCGGGAGCAACCGGGGTGGCTGAGTTGAAATGGACTTTCCTGAGCCTGGGGCCTAATGTGTGTTTGTGTCCATGAGGACCTTGGAATGGAGCGGTGGCACCGGGACTTTGAAGTATTCTCCTAAGATTTTGACATAGGTCCCATGCACAAGTTTCCTCGTGGAGACGAGATATTTTCTGATGGGTGCCTCAGGAAACCCCCTATGCTGGTATCGGAATCCAGGCTATGAGGAGACATGACTGTAAACCAAAGCAATGGATCCGATTATGGCCTAGGGTCCTGTCTGGTACCATATCCTTCTCTGGGGACATTCATCTATGGTATGAGTGGACCTAGATACTAAGCAAGTGTCAGACAACCCTGGTTTGTCCACAGAGACCTAGATATTGGGATGGCCTCGGGGACTTTGGAGGGTTCTCCTAATTTGTCCAATTTTGGACAATGGAATGGGCAGAAATTTCATGCATGGGGTAGGCACAGTCCTAATGTGTGGCTCCAGGGGCCCCAGCCTGGAGAGTGTGTGGCCCAGGACTTTGAGGACAGATGTCTGAAAACACAAACTCAGCTTAAGTTTGGAGACGTAGGTATGGCAGGCCCAATCTACAAACCATGAGAAGATCTCTTCAGGATATGAAGAAAGAGCGAGTCTGAGGCGCTTGCTCAGGCTTTGGTCTCTGGATTTTGTGTCAACGATGGCCGTGGAATGTGGGGAGGCCTCATGGACCATGGACGAATCTTCCTCTCTGTGGATTGGATCGTCCCAACCAAAGAGGAATTCCAAAGCAGAGCCCTGGGGAAGAGTGAAGGGACAACCCAAACTATGGTTAAAATTTGGGGCCTAGGGGCATATGCATGTGCTCCGTGTGTGGTCAGCTGCCTGGATGTTGGTCAGCAGGTTCAGGCTCAGGTTGTGTCGGACAGTGGATTAGTGCCCAGGTTAGACTCTATAATTTGGGTACAGTCGAGTGCCGTTTAGGTTGATTTTCATTTGAGGTGCCTGGGCAGCTCATTAGGCAAGATATTTTTTCTAGAGGGCAGGCACAGTGCTGCATTGTGGGTCCGGAATTGCCAAACTAGAGGGCTTCTGGGCCAATAGTGTGATGACAGAAGTCTGAGAACACAAGCTAGACTTGGGCTTCAGGCCGAGGGCAAGGCAGGTACCCCCAGCACATCTGAACCAATATCTCATGCATCTGAAGTCACAGCGAGGATCAGACGTTGGCTCAGGTTGTAGTTTCTGTGCATGACTGCCCCTTCATGAACGGAGAGGAATCTCAAGGCCATGGAGGTTTTCCCACGTTGGGAGTTGTGGGATGCCCCCTTCAAGAATTCCTTCTGCGGGACAATTGAGACCTGTTGGCAGCTCCAACACATCCCATATGGAATGACGCCAGAGCACCGTTCGAGGATGGATGCCAGGGAAGCCCACCTCATTTCCAATTGTCTCCTAGCAACAAGACAGTTGAGATCGGATAGCTCTGCGGGAGCAACCGGGGTGGCTGAGTTGAAAAGGACTTTCCTGAATATGGGGCCTAATGTGTGTTTGTGTCCATGAGGACCTTGGAATGGGGCGGTGGCACTGGGACTCTGAAGTATTCTCCTAAGATTTTGACATAGGTCCCATGCACAAGTTTCCTCGTGGAAATAAGATTTTTTCTGATGGGTGCCTCAGGAAACCCCCTATGCTTGTATTGGAATCCAGGATTTTGAGGAGACATGCCTGTAAACCAAAGCAATGGATCCGATTATGGCCTAGGGTCCTGTCTGGTTCCTTCTCCTTCTCTGGGGACATCCATCTGTGGTCTGAGTGGAGGTAGATGCTCAGCTGGTGTCAGACAGCCCTTGTTTGTCCAAAGAGACCTACATATTGGGATGGCCTCGGTGACTTTGGAGTGTTCTCCTAATTTGTACAATTTTGGAAAATGGAATGGGCAGAATTCCCATGCATGGTGTAGTCACAGTCCTAATGTGTGGATCCAGGGGCCCCAGGCTGGAGGGTGTGTGGCCCAGGACTTTGAGGACAGAAGTCTGAAAACACAAACTCAGCTTAAGTTTGGGGACATAGGTATGGCAGGCCCAATCTACAAACCATGAGAAGAACTCTTCAGGATATGAAGAAAGAGCGAGTCTCAGGCGCTTGCTCAGGCTTTGGTCTCTGGATTTTGTGTCAACGATGGCCGTGGAATGTGGGGAGGCCTCATGGGCCATGGACGAATCTTACTCTCTGTGGATTTGGACCGGTCCCAATTGTTTTTCGTCAATCTGTGGGATGGGAGGTCTCCTTTCAGGTTTGTTACCTCAGGTGTCCCAACCAAAGAGGAATTCCAAAGCAGAGCCCTGGGGAAGAGTGAAGGGACAACCCAAACTATGGATAAATTTTGGGGCCTAGGGGCATGGCAGGCCCCATATGCTGTCTCTTCATCCAGCCACTGAGAGGCCTTACTTGAGGACTGGGCTCAGGCTGACGGTCACAATGTGTGTTTGTGACCAATGTGGCTCGCGAGCATGGGCGGTTCCTCATGGGCCACACTGGTTTCATCTACACTGAACTTTGGACAACATGCCAATCACAAGGTCTCTTGCCATGGTGAAGGAGTTCTGATTTCTGCATCATTTTCAACCCTGGGCAGTGGTTGGAGATAAGGTCTAGGTCGGAAGCCTGAAAACCGCTGTTGGGAAGAGATGATGGCCTAAGGCCATGGTGGGTCTGATGTGCTCAGTGTGCGGTCAGCTGCCTGGTGGTTGGTATAAGAAGTTCGGGCTCAGGTTGTGTCAGACAGTGCATTAGTGCCCAGGTTAGACTCTATAATTTGTGTACAGTCGAGTGCCGTGTTGGTTGATCCTTATTTGAGGTGCCCGGGCAGTTCATTAGGCAAGATATTTTTTCTAGAGAGCAGGCAGAGTGCTGAATTGTGGGTCCGGAATTGCCAAACGTGAAGGCTTCTGGGCCAGGAGTGTGAGGATAGAAGTCTGAGACCGCAACTTGACTTGGGCTTCAGGTCGAGGGCTAGGCAGGTACCCCTTGCACATCTGAACCAATATCTCATGCATCTGAAGTCACAGCGAGGCCTGAAGTTGGCTCAGGTTGTAGTTTCTGTGCATGACTGCCCCTTCATGAACGGAGAGGAAACTCAAGGCCATGGAGGTTTTCCCACGTTGGGAGTTGTGGGATGCCCCCTCAAGGATTCCTTCTGCGGGACAATTGAGACCTGTTGGGCAGCTCCAAAACATCACATATGGAATGACTCCAGAGCACCATTCGAGGATGGATGCCAGGGAAGCCCGCCTCACATTCCAATTGTCTCCTAGCAACAAGACAGTTGATATCGGATGGCTCTGCGGGAGCAACCGGGGTGGCTGAGTTGAAATGGACTTTCCTGAGTCTGAGGCCTAATGTGTGTTTGTGTCCATGAGGACCTTGGAATGGAGCGGTGGCACCGGTACTTTGCAGTATTCTCCTAAGATTTTGACATAGGTCCCATGCACATGTTTCCTTGTGGAGACGAGATATTTTCTGATGGGTGCCTCAGGAAACCCCCTATGCTGGTTTCGGAATCCAGGCTATGAGGAGACATGACTGTAAACCAAAGCAATGGATCCGATTATGGCCTAGGGTCCTGTCTGGTACCCTATCCTTCTCTGGGGACATTCATCTATGGTATGAGTGGACGTAGATACTAAGCAAGTGTCAGACCGCCCTTCTTTGTCCACAGAGACCTAGATATTGGGATGGCCTCGGGGACTTTGGAGGGTTCTCCTAATATGTCCAGTTTTGGACAATGGAATGGGCAGAATTTCCATGCATGGGGTAGGCACAGTCCTAATGTGTGGCTCCAGGGGCCCCAGCCTGGAGGGTGTGTGGCCCAGGACTTTGAGGACAGAAGTCTGAAAACACAAACTCAGCTTAGGTTTGGGGACGTAGGTATGGCAGGCCCAATATACAAACCATGAGAAGAACTCTTCAGGATATGAAGAAAGAGCGAGTCTGAGGCACTTGCTCAGGCTTTGGTCTCTGGATTTTGTGTCAACGATGGCCGTGGAATGTGGGGAGGCCTCATGGGACATGGACGAATCTTCCTCTCTGTGGATTTGGACCGGTCCCAATTGTTTTTCGTCAATCTGTGAGATCGGAAGTCTCCTTTCAGGTTTGTTACCTCAGGTGTCCCAACCAAAGAGGAATTCCAAAGCAGAGCCCTGGGAAAGAGTGAAGGGACAACCCAAACTATGGATAAATTTTGTGACCTAGGGGCATGGCAGGCCCCATATGCTGTCTCTTCATCCAGCCACTGAGAGGCCTTACTTGAGGACTGGGCTCAGGCTGAGGGTCACAATGTGTTTTTTTGACCAATGTGGCTCGCGAGCAAGGGCGGGGTCTCATGGGCCACACTGGGTTCATCTACACTGAACTTTGGACAACATGCCAATCACAAGGTCTCTTGCTATGGTGAAGGAGTTCTGATTTCTGCAACATTTCAAACCTGGGCAGTGTTTGGAGATAAGGTCTAGGTTCGGAAGCCTGAAAACCGCTGTTGGGAAGAGATGATGACCTAAGGCCATGGTGGGTCTGATGTGCTCAGAGTGCGGTCAGCTGCCTGGTTGTTGGTCAGGAGGTTCGGGCTCAGGTTGTGTCAGACAGTGCATTAGTGCCTAGGTGAGACTCTATAATATGGGTACAGTCGAGTGCCGTGTAGGTTGATCCTCATTTGAGTTGCCTGGGCAGCTCATAGGCAAGATATTTTTTCTAGAGGGCAGGTAGAGTGTGCATTGTGGGTCCGGAATTGCCAAACTTGAGGGCTCTGGTCCTGTAGTGTGATGACAGAAGTCTGAGAACACAAGCTAGACTTGGGCTTCAGGCCGAGGGCAAGGCAGGTACCCCCTGCACATCTGAACCAATATCTCATGCATCTGAAGTCACGGCGAGGATCAGACGTTGGCTCAGTTTGTAGTTTCTGTGCATGACTCCCCCTTCATGAAAGGAGACGAATCTCAAGGCCATGGAGGTTTTCCCCCGTTGGGAGTTGTGGGATGCCCCCTTCAATAATTCCTTCTGCGGGACAATTGAGACCTGTTGGAAGCTCCAACACATCCCATATGGAATGACTCCAGAGCACCGTTCGAGGATGGATGCCAGGGAAGCCCGCCTCGCATTCCAATTGTCTCCTAGCAACAAGACAGTTGAGATCGGATGGCTCTGCGGGAGCAACTGGGGTGGCGGAGTTGAAAAGGACTTTCCTGTGCATGGGGCCTAATGTGTGTTTGTGTCCATGAGGACCTTGGAATGGGGCGGTGGCACTGGGACTCTGAAATATTCTCCTAAGATTTTGACATAGGCCCCATGCACAAGTTTCCACGTGGAGATAAGATTTTTTTTTGATGGGTGCCTTAGGAAACCCCCTATGCTTGTATTGGAATCCAGGATTTTGAGGAGACATGCCTGTAAACCAAAGCAATGGATCCGATTATGGCCTAGGGTCCTGTCTGGTTCCATCTCCTTCTCTGGGGACATCTATCTATGGTATGAGTGGAGGTGGATGCTAAGCTGGTGTCAGACCGCCCTTGTTTGTTTACAGAGACCTAGATATTGGGATGGCCTCAGGGACTTTGGAGGTTTCACCTAATTTGTCCAATTTTGGACAATCGAATGGGCTGAATTTCCATGCATGGGGTAGGCACAGTCCTAATGTGTGGCTCTAGGGGCCCCAGCCTGGAGGGTGTGTGGCCCAGGACTTTGAGGACAGAAGTCTGAAAACACAAACTCAGCTTAGGTTTGGGTACGTAGTTATGGCAGGCCCAATCTACAAACCATGAGAAGAACTCTTCAGGATATGAAGAAAGATCGAGTCTGAGGTGCTTGCTCAGGCTTTGGTCTCTGGATTTTGTGTCAACAATGGCCATGGAATGTGGTGAAGCTCAAGGGCCATGGAAGAAACTTCCTTTCTGTGGATTTGGCCCTGTCCCAATTGTTTTTCATCAATCAGTGGGATGGGAGGTCTCCTTTCAGGTTTGTTACCTCAGGTGTCCCAACCAAAGAGGAAATCCAAAGCAGAGCCCTGGGGAAGAGTGAAGGGACAACCCAAACTATGGTCAAAATTTGGGGCCTAGGGGCATCGCAGGCCCCATATGCTGTCTCTTCATTCAGCCACTGAGAGGACTTAATTGAGGACTGGGCTCAGGCCGAGGGTCACAATGTGTGTTTGTGACCAATGTGGCACACGAGGATGGGCGGGGCCTCATAGGCCACACTGGTTTCATCTACGCTGAACTTTGGACAACATGCCAATCACAAGGTCTCTTGCCATGGGGAAGGAGTTCTGATTTCTGCATCATTTTCAACCCTGGGCAGTGGTTGGAGATAAGGTCTAGGTTCAAAAGCCTGAAAACCGCAGTTTGGAAGAGATGATGACCTAAGGTCATGGTGGGTCTGATGTGCTCAGTGTGAGGTCAGCTGCCTGGTTGTTGGTCAGGAGTTTCGGGCTCAGGTTGTGTCAGACAGTGCATTAGTGCCCAGGTAGATTCTATAATTTGGGTACAGTCGAGTGCCGTGTAGGTTGATCCTCATTTGAGGTGCCTGGACATCTCATTAGGCAAGATATTTTTTCTAGAAGGCAGGCAGAGTGCTGCATTGTGGGTCCGGAATTGCCAAACTTGAGGGCTTCTGGGCCAGTAGTGTGAGGATAGAAGTCTGAGAACACAAGCTAGACTTGGGCTTCAGCCCGAGGGCAAGGCAGGTACCCCCTGCACATCTGAACCAATATCTCATGCATCTGAAGTCACGGCGAGGATCAGATGTTGGCTCAGGATATAGTTTCTGTGCATGACTGCCCCTTCATAAACGGAGAGGAAACTCAAGGCCATGGAGGTTTTCCGACGTTGGGAGTTGTGGGATGCCCCCTCAAGGATTCCTTCTGCGGGACAATTGAGACCTGTCGGGCAGCTCCAACACATCCCATATGGAATGACTCCAGAGCACCGTTCGAGGATGGATGCCAGGGAAGCCCGCCTCGCATTCCAATTGTCTCCTAGCAACAAGACAGTGGAGATCGGATGGCTCTGCGGGAGCAACCGGTGTGGCTGAGTTGAAATGGACGTTCCTGAGAATGGGGCCTAATATGTGTTTGTGTCCATGAGGACCTTGGAATGGGGCGGTGGCACCGGAACTCTGAAGTATTCTCCTAAGATTTTGATATAGGTCCCATGCACAAGTTTTCTCGTGTTGACGAGATTTTTTCTGATGGGTGCCTCAGGAAACCCCCTATGCCTGTATTGGAATCCAATATTTTGAGGAGACATGCCTGTAAACCAAAGCAATGGATCCGATTATGGCCTAGGGTCCTGTCTGGTACCTTCTCCTTCTCTGGGGACATCCATCTGTGGTCTGAGTGGAGGTAGATGCTCAGCTGGTGTCAAACCGACCTTGTTTGTCCACAGAGACCTAGTATTGGGATGGCCTCGGGGATTTTGGCGGGTTCTCCTAATTTGTACAATTTTGGACAATGGAATGGGCAGAATTACCATACATGGGGTAGGCACAGTCCTAATGTGTGGCTCCAGGGGCCCCAGCCTGGAGGGTGTGTCCCAGGACTTTGAGGACAGAAGTCTGAAAACACAAACTCAGCTTAGGTTTGGGGACGTAGGTATGGCAGGCCCAATCTACAAACCATGAGAAGAAGTCTTTAGGTTATGAAGAAAGAGCGAGTCTGAGGCGCTTGCTCAGGCTTTGGTCTCTGGATTTTTTGTCACCGATGGCCGTGGAATGAGGGGAGGCCTAATGGGCCATGGACGAATCTTCATCTCTTGGCATTTGGCCCGGTCCCAATTGTTTTTCGTCAATCTGTGGGATGGGAGGTCTCCATTCAGGTTTGTTACCTCAGGTGTCCCAACCAAAGAGGAATTCCAAAGCAGAGCCCTGGGGAAGAGTGAGGGGACAACCAAAACTATGGTTAAAATTTGGGGCCTAGGGGCAGGGCAGGCCCAATATGCTGTCTCTTCATCCAGCCACTGAGAGGCCTTACTTGAGGACTGGGCTCCGGCTGAGGGTCACAATGTGTTTGTGACCAATGTGGCCCGCGAGCATGGGCGGGGCCTCATGAGCCACACTGGTTTCAACTACACTGGTCTTTGGAAATCATGCCAATCACAAGGTCTCTTGCCATGGGGAAGGTGTTCTGATTTCTGCATCTTTTTCAACGCTGAGAAGTGTTTGGAGATAAGGCCTAGGTTCTGAACCTGAAAAACCGCAGTTGGGATGAGATGACGACCTAAGACCATGGCGGGTCTGATATGCTCAGTGTGCTGTCAGCTTCCTGGGTGTTATTCAGGAGTTTCTGGCTCAGGTTGTGTCAGACAGTGCTTTAGTGCCCAGGTTAGGCTATAAAATTTGGGTAGAGTCGAGTGCCGTGAAGTTTTATCCTCATTTGAGGTGCCTGGGCAGCTCATTAGTCAAGATATTATTTATAGAGGGCGTGCAGAGTGCTGCATTGTGGGTCCGGAATTGCCAAACTTGAGGGCTTCTGGGCCACAGATGTGAGGACAGAAGTCTGAGAACACAAGCTAGACCATGGCTACAGGCCGAGGGCACGGCAGGTACCCCCTGCAGATCTGAACCAATATCTCAAGCATCTGAAGTCACGGCGAGGATCAGACGTTGGCTCAGTTTGGAGTTTCTGTGCATGACTGCCCCTTCATGAACGGAGCAGAAACTCAAGGCCATGGAGGTTTTCCCACGTTGGGAGTTGTGGGATGCCCCCTTCAAGGATTCCTTCTGCGGGACAATTGAGATCTGTTGGGCAGCTCCAGGACATCCCATATGGAATGACTCCAGAGCATCGTTGGAGGATGGATGCCAGGGAAGCCCGCCTCGCATTCCAATTGTCTCCTAGCAACAGGACAGTTGAGATTGGATGGCTCTGCGGGAGCAACCGAGATGGCTGAGTTGAAATGGACTTTCCTGAGTATGGGGCTAATATGTGTTTGTGTCCATGAGGGCCTTGGAATGGGGCGGTGGCACCGGGACCCTGACGTATTCTCCTAAGCTTTTGACGTAGCTCCCATGCACAAGTTTCCTTGAGGAGACGAGATTTGTTCTGATGGGTGCCTCAGGAAACCCCTTATGCTGGTATTGGAATCCAGGCTTTTGACGAGACATGCCTGTAAACCAAAGCAATGGATCCGATTATGGCCTAGGGTCCTGTCTGGTTCAATCTTCTTCTCTGGGGATATCCATCTATGGAATGAGTGGAGGTAGATGCTCAACTGGTGTTAGACCGCCCTTGTTTGTCCCCGGAGACCTACACTATTGGGATGGCCTCGGGTACTTTGGAGAATTCTCCTAATTTGTACGATTTTGGACATCGGAATGGGCAGAATTCCCATGGATTGGGTAGGCACAGTCCTAATGTGTGGCTCCAGGGGCCCCAGCCTGGAGGGTGTGTGGCCCAGGACTTTGAGGACAGAAGTCTGAAAACACAAACTCAACTTAGGTTTGGGGACGTAGGTATGGCAAGCCCAATCTACAAACCATGAGAAGAACTCTTCAGGATATGAAGAAAGAGCGAGTCTGAGGCGCTTGCTCAGGCTTTTGTCTCTGGATTTTGTATCAACGATGGCCGTGGAATGTGGGGAGGCCTCATGGGTCATGGACGAATCTTCCTCTCTGTGGATTTGGACCGGCCCCATTGTTTTCGTCAATCTGTAGGATGGGAGGTCTCCTTTCAGGTTTATTACCTCAGGTGTCTGAAAAAGAGGAATTCCAAAGCAGAACCCTGGGAAAGAGTGAAGGGACAACCCAAATTATGGTTAAAAATTGGGGCCTAGGGGCATGACAGGCCTTATATGCTGTCTTTTCATCCAGCCACTGAGAGGACTTAATTGAGGACTGGGCTCAGGCTGAGGGTCACAATGTGTGTTTGTGACCAATGTGGCACGCGAGCATGGGCGGGGCCTCATGGACCACACTGGTTTCAACTACACTGAACTTTGGACAATATGCCAATCACAAGGTCTCTTGCCATGGGGAAGGTGTTCTGATTTTTGCATCATTATCAACCCTTGGCAGTGGTTGGAAATAAGGTCTTGGTTCTGAAGCCTGAAAAACCGCAGTTCTGAAGAGATGACGACCTAAGGCCATGGCGGGTCTGATATTCTCAGTGTACAGTCAGCTGCCTGGGTTTTGGTCAGGAGGTTCTGGCTCAGATTGTGTCAGACAGTGCATTAGTGCCCAGGTTATACTATATAATTTGGGTACAGTCGAATGCCGTGTAGGTTTATCCTCATTTGAGGTGCCTGGGCTGCTCATTAGGTAAGATATTTTTTCCAGAGTGCAGGCAGAGTGCTGCATTGTTGGTCCGGAATTGCTAAACTTGAGGGCTTCTGGACCACGAGTATGAGGACAGAAGTCTGAGAACACAAGCCTGATTTGGGCTTCAGGCTGAGGGCACGGCAGGTACCCCCTGCAGATCTGAACCAATATCTCAAGCATCTGAAGCCACGGCGAGGATCAGACGTTGGCTCAGTTTGGAGTTTCTGTGCATGACTGCCCCTTCATGAACGGAGCAGAATCTCAAGGCCATGGAGGTTTTCCCACGTTGGGAGTTGTGGGATGCCCCCTTCAAGGATTCCTTCTGCGGGACAACTGAGACCTGTTGGGCAGCTCCAGGACATCCCATATGGAATGACTCCAGAGCACCGTTCGAGGATGGATGCCAGGGAAGACCACCTCGAATTCCAATTGTCTCCTATCACCTAGACAGTTGAGATGGGTGGCTCTGCGGAGGCAACCGGGGTGGCTGAGTTGAAATGGACTTTCCTAGGATGGGGCCTAATGTGTGTTTGTGACCATGAGGGCCTTGGAATGGGGCGTTGTTACCGGGACCCTGAAGTATTCTCCTAAGCTTTTGACGTAGCTCCCATGCACATATTTCCTTGTGGAGACGAGATTTGTTCTGATGGGTGCCTCAGGAAACCCCTTATGCTGGTATTGGAATCCAGGCTTTTGACAAGACATGCCTGAAAACCAAAGCAATGGATCCGATTATGGCCTAGGGTCCTGTCTGGTTCAATCTTCTTCTCCGGGGATATCCATCTATGGAATGAGTGGAGGTAGATGCTCAACTGGTGTTAGACCGCCCTTGTTTGTCCCCGGAGACCTACACTATTGGGATGGCCTCGGGTACTTTGGAGAGTTCTCCTAATTTGTACGAGTTTGGACATCGGAATGGGCAGAATTCCCATGGATTGGGTAGGCACAGTCCTAATGTGTGGCTCCAGGGGCCCCAGCCTGGAGGGTGTGTGGCCCAGGACTTTGAGGACAGAAGTCTGAAAACACAAACTCAGCTTAGGTTTTGGCACGTAGGTATGGCAGGCCCAATCTACAAACCATGAGAAGAACTCTTCAGGATATGAAGAAAGAATTAATCTGAGGCGCTTGTCAGGCTTTTGTCTCTGGATTTTGTATCAACGATGGCCGTGGAATGTGGGGAGGCCTCATGGGTCATGGACGAATCTTCCTCTCTGTGGATTTGGCCCGGCCCCATTGTTTTCATCAATCTGTAGGATGGGAGGTCTCCTTTCAGGTTTATTACCTCAGGTGTCCGAAAAAGAGGAATTCCAAAGCAGAGTCCTGGGAGAGTGAAGGGACAACCCAAATTATGGTAAAAAATTCGGGCCTAGGGGCATGGCAGGCCCAATATGCTGTCTCTTCATCCAGCCACCGAGAGGCCTTACTTGAGAACTGGGCTCAGGCTGAGGGTCACAATGTGTGTTTGTGAACAATGTGGCCCACGAGCATGGGCGGGGCCTCATGGGCCACATTGGTTTCAACTACACTGGACTTTGGACAACATGCCAATCACAAGTTCTCTTGCCTAGGGGAAGGTGATCTGATTTCTGCATCATTTTCAACCCTGGGCAGTTTTTGGAGTTAAGGTCTAGTTTCTGAACCCTGAAAAACCGCATTTGGGAAGAGATGACAACCTAAGGCCATGGAGGGTCTGTTATGCTCAGTGTGCAGTCAGCTGCATGGGGTTTGATCAGGAGGTTCTGGCTCAGATTGTGTCAGACAGTGCATTAGTGCTCAGGTGAGACTCTATATTTTGGGTACAGTCGAATGCCGTGTAGGTTTATCCTCATTTGAGGTGTCTTGGCAGCTCATTAGGCAAGATATTTTTGCCGAGGGCATTCAGAGTGCTGCATTGTGGGTCCGGAATTGCCAAACATGACGGCTTCTGAGCCACGAGTGTGAGAACAGAAGTCTGAGAACACAAGCCTCATTTGGGCTTCAGGCCGAGGGCACGGCAGGTACCCCCTGCAGATCTGAACCAATATCTCAAGCATCTGAAGTCAAGGCGATGATCAGACGTTGGCTCTGGTTGGAGTCTGTGCATGACTGCCCCTGATGAACGGAGCGGAATCGCAAGGCCATGGAGGTATTCCCACTTTGGGAGTTGTGGGATGCCCCCTTCAAGGATTCCTTCTGCGGGACAATTGAGACCTGTTGGGCAGCTTCAGTACATCCCATATGGAATGACTCCAGAGTACCATTGGAGGATGGATGCCAGGGAAGCCCGCCTCGCATTCCAATTGTCTCCTAGCAACAAGACAGTTGAGATCGGATGGCTCTGCGGGAGCAACCGGGGTGGCTGAGTTGAAATGGACTTTCATGAGGATGGGGCCTAATGTGTGTTTGTTTCCATGAGGGCCTTGGAATGGGGCGGTGGCACCGGGACCCTGAAGTATTCTCCTAAGCTTTTGACGTAGCTCCTATGCACAAGTTTTCTTGTGGAGACGAGATTTGTTCTGATGGGTGCCTCAGGAAGCCCCCTATGCTGGTATTGGAATCCAGGCTTTTGAGGAGACATGCCTGTAAACCAAAGCAATGGATCCGATTATGGCGTAGGGTCCTGTCTGGTTCAATCTTCTTCTCTGGGGATATCCATCTATGGAATGAGTGGAGATAGATGCTCAGCTGGTGTCAGACCGCCCTTGTTTGTCCCCGAGACCTACACTATTGGGATGGCCATGGGGACTTTGGAGATTTCTCCTAATTTGCACGATTTTGGACAATGGAATGGGCAGAATTCCCATGGATTGTGTAGGCACTGTCCTAATGTGTGGATCCAGGGGCCCCAGCCTGGAGGGTGTGTTGCCCAGGACTTTGAGGACAGAAATCTGAAAACACAAACTCAGCTTAGGTTTGGGGACGTAGTATGGCAGGCTCAATCTATAAACCATGAGAAAAACTCTTCAGGATATGAAGAAAGAGCGAATCTGAGGCGCTTGCTCAGGATTTTGTCTCTGGATTTTGTATCAACGATGGCCGTGGAATGTGGGAAGGCCTCATGGGCCATGAAGGAAACTTCCTCTCTGTGGATTTGGCCCAGTCCAAATTGTTTTTCGTCAATCTGTGGGATGGGAGGTCTTCTTTCAGGTTTGTTATGTCAGGTGTCCCAACTAAGAGGAATTCCAAGGGAGAGCCCTGGGGAAGAGTGAAGAGACAACCCAAACTATGGTTAAAAATTGGGGCCTAGGTGCATGGCAGTCCCAATAGCTGTCTCTTTTCTAGCCACTGAGAGTCCTTACTTGAGGACTGGGCTCAGGCTGAGGGTTCCAATGTGTGTTTGTGACCAATGTGCCCCGCAAGCATGGGCCACACTGGTTTCAACTACACTGTAGTTTGGACAACATACTAATCATAAGGATTCTTGCCATGGGGAAGAAGTTGTGATTTCTGCATCCTTTTCAACCCTGGGCATTGGTTGGAGATAAGGTCTAGGTTCTGAAGTCTGAAAACTACCGTTGGGAAGAGATGACGACCTAAGTCCATGGCGGGTCTGATGTGCTCAGTGTGCGGTCAGCTGCCTGGTTGTTAGTCAGAGGTTCGGGCTCAGGTTGTGTCAGACAGTGCATTTGTGCCCAGGTTAGACTATATAATTTGGGTACAGTCGAGGGCCGTGTAGGTTGATCCTTATTTGAGGTGCCCGGGCAGTTCATTAGGCAAGATATTTTTTCTAGAGGGCAGGCAGAGTGCTGCATTGTGGGTCCGGAATTGCCAAACGTGAGGGCTTCAGGGCCAGTAGTTTTAGGATAGAAGTCTGAGACCACAAGCTTGACTTGGGCTTCAGGTAGAGGGCAAGGCAGGTACCCCCTGCACATCTGAACCAATATCTCATGCATCTGAAGTCACGGCGAGGTCTGAAGTTGGCGCAGGTTGTAGTTTCTTTGCATGACTGCCCCATCATGAACAGAGAGGAAACCCAAGGCCATGGAGGTTTTCCCACATTGGGAGTTGTGGGATGCCCCCTCAAGGATTCCTTCTGCGGGACAATTGAGACCTGTTGGGCAGCTCCAAAACATCCCATATGGAATGACTCCAGAGCACCGTTCGAGGATGGATGCCAGGGAAGCCCACCTCGCATTCCAATTGTCTCCTAGCAACAAGACAGTTGAGATCGGATGGCTCTGCGGGAGCAACCGGGGTGGCTGAGTTGAAATGGACTTTCCTGAGCCTGGGGCCTAATGTGTGTTTGTGTCCATGAGGACCTTGGAATGGAGCGGTGGCACCGGGACTTTGAAGTATTCTCCTAAGATTTTGACATAGGTCCCATGCACAAGTTTCCTCGTGGAGACGAGATATTTTCTGATGGGTGCCTCAGGAAACCCCCTATGCTTGTATCGGAATCCAGGCTATGAGGAGACATGACTGTAAACCAAAGCAATGGATCCGATTATGGCCTAGGGTCCTGTCTGGTACCATATCCTTCTCTGGGGACATTCATCTATGGTATGAGTGGACCTAGATACTAAGCAAGTGTCAGACAACCCTGGTTTGTCCACAGAGACCTAGATATTGGGATGGCCTCGGGGACTTTGGAGGGTTCTCCTAATTTGTCCAATTTTGGACAATGGAATGGGCAGAAATTTCATGCATGGGGTAGGCACAGTCCTAATGTGTGGCTCCAGGGGCCCCAGCCTGGAGAGTGTGTGGCCCAGGACTTTGAGGACAGAAGTCTGAAAACACAAACTCAGCTTAAGTTTGGAGACGTAGGTATGGCAGGCCCAATCTACAAACCATGAGAAGATCTCTTCAGGATATGAAGAAAGAGCGAGTCTGAGGCGCTTGCTCAGGCTTTGGTCTCTGGATTTTGTGTCAACGATGGCCGTGGAATGTGGGGAGGCCTCATGGACCATGGACGAATCTTCCTCTCTGTGGATTGGATCGTCCCAACCAAAGAGGAATTCCAAAGCAGAGCCCTGGGGAAGAGTGAAGGGACAACCCAAACTATGGTTAAAATTTGGGGCCTAGGGGCATATGCATGTGCTCCGTGTGTGGTCAGCTGCCTGGATGTTGGTCAGCAGGTTCAGGCTCAGGTTGTGTCGCACAGTGGATTAGTGCCCAGGTTAGACTCTATAATTTGGGTACAGTCGAGTGCCGTTTAGGTTGATTTTCATTTGAGGTGCCTGGGCAGCTCATTAGGCAAGATATTTTTTCTAGAGGGCAGGCACAGTGCTGCATTGTGGGTCCGGAATTGCCAAACCAGAGGGCTTCTGGGCCATTAGTGTGATGACAGAAGTCTGAGAGCACAAGCTAGACTTGGGCTTCAGGCCGAGGGCAAGGCAGGTACCCCCAGCACATCTGAACCAATATCTCATGCATCTGAAGTCACGGCGAGGATCAGACGTTGGCTCAGGTTGTAGTTTCTGTACATGACTGCCCCTTCATGAACGGAGAGGAATCTCAAGGCCATGGAGGTTTTCCCACGTTGGGAGTTGTGGGATGCCCCCTTCAAGAATTCCTTCTGCGGGACAATTGAGACCTGTTGGCAGCTCCAACACATCCCATATGGAATGACGCCAGAGCACCGTTCGAGGATGGATGCCAGGGAAGCCCACCTCATTTCCAATTGTCTCCTAGCAACAAGACAGTTGAGATCGGATAGCTCTGCGGGAGCAACCGGGGTGGCTGAGTTGAAAAGGACTTTCCTGAAAATGGGGCCTAATGTGTGTTTGTGTCCATGAGGACCTTGGAATGGGGCGGTGGCACTGGGACTCTGAAGTATTCTCCTAAGATTTTGACATAGGTCCCATGCACAAGTTTCCTCGTGGAAATAAGATTTTTTCTGATGGGTGCCTCAGGAAACCCCCTATGCTTGTATTGGAATCCAGGATTTTGAGGAGACATGCCTGTAAACCAAAGCAATGGATCCTATTATGGCCTAGGGTCCTGTCTGGTTCCTTCTCCTTCTCTGGGGACATCCATCTGTGGTCTGAGTGGAGGTAGATGCTCAGCTGGTGTCAGACCGCCCTTGTTTGTCCAAAGAGACCTACATATTGGGATGGCCTCGGTGACTTTGGAGTGTTCTCCTAATTTGTACAATTTTGGAAAATGGAATGGGCAGAATTCCCATGCATGGTGTAGTCACAGTCCTAATGTGTGGATCCAGGGGCCCCAGGCTGGAGGGTGTGTGGCCCAGGACTTTGAGGACAGAAGTCTGAAAACACAAACTCAGCTTAAGTTTGGGGACGTAGGTATGGCAGGCCCAATCTACAAACCATGAGAAGAACTCTTCAGGATATGAAGAAAGAGCGAGTCTCAGGCGCTTGCTCAGGCTTTGGTCTCTGGATTTTGTGTCAACGATGGCCGTGGAATGTGGGGAGGCCTCATGGGCCATGGACGAATCTTACTCTCTGTGGATTTGGACCGGTCCCAATTGTTTTTCGTCAATCTGTGGGATGGGAGGTCTCCTTTCAGGTTTGTTACCTCAGGTGTCCCAACCAAAGAGGAATTCCAAAGCAGAGCCCTGGGGAAGAGTGAAGGGACAACCCAAACTATGGATAAATTTTGGGGCCTAGGGGCATGGCATGCCCCATATGCTGTCTCTTCATCCGGCCACTGAGAGGCCTTACTTGAGGACTGGGCTCAGGCTGACGGTCACAATGTGTGTTTGTGACCAATGTGGCTCGCGAGCATGGGCGGTTCCTCATGGGCCACACTGGTTTCATCTACACTGAACTTTGGACAACATGCCAATCACAAGGTCTCTTGCTATGGTGAAGGAGTTCTGATTTCTTCAACATTTCAAACCTGGGCAGTGTTTGGAGATAAGGTCTAGGTTCGGAAGCCTGAAAACCGCTGTTGGGAAGAGATGATGACCTAAGGCCATGGTGGGTCTGATGTGCTCAGAGTGCGGTCAGCTGCCTGGTTGTTGGTCAGGAGGTTCGGGCTCAGGTTGTGTCAGACAGTGCATTAGTGCCTAGGTGAGACTCTATAATATGGGTACAGTCGAGTGCCGTGTAGGTTGATCTCATTTGAGTTGCCTGGGCAGCTCTTAGGCAAGATATTTTTTCTAGAGGGCAGGTAGAGTGTGCATTGTGGGTCCGGAATTGCCAAACTTGAGGGCTCTGGTCCTGTAGTGTGATGACAGAAGTCTGAGAACACAAGCCTGACTTGGGCTTCAGGCCGAGGGCAAGGCAGGTACCCCCTGCACATCTGAACCAATATCTCATGCATCTGAAGTCACGGCGAGGATCAGACGTTGGCTCAGTTTGTAGTTTCTGTGCATGACTCCCCCTTCATGAACGGAGACGAATCTCAAGGCCATGGAGGTTTTCCCCCGTTGGGAGTTGTGGGATGCCCCCTTCAAGAATTCCTTCTGCGGGACAATTGAGACCTGTTGGAAGCTCCAACACATCCCATATGGAATGACTCCAGAGCAACGTTCGAGGATGGATGCCAGGGAAGCCCGCCTCGCATTCCAATTGTCTCCTAGCAACAAGACAGTTGAGATCGGATGGCTCTGCGGGAGCAACTGGGGTGGCGGAGTTGAAAAGGACTTTCCTGTGCATGGGGCCTAATGTGTGTTTGTGTCCATGAGGACCTTGGAATGGGGCGGTGGCACTGGGACTCTGAAATATTCTCCTAAGATTTTGACATAGGCCCCATGCACAAGTTTCCACGTGGAGATAAGATTTTTTCTGATGGGTGCCTTAGGAAACCCCCTATGCTTGTATTGGAATCCAGGATTTTGAGGAGACATGCCTGTAAACCAAAGCAATGGATCCGATTATGGCCTAGGGTCCTGTCTGGTTCCATCTCCTTCTCTGGGGACATCCATCTATGGTATGAGTGGAGGTAGATGCTCAGCTGGTGTCAGACCGCCCTTGTTTGTTTACAGAGACCTAGATATTGGGATGGCCTCAGGGACTTTGGAGGTTTCACCTAATTTGTCCAATTTTGGACAATCGAATGGGCAGAATTTCCATGCATGGGGTAGGCACAGTCCTAATGTGTGGCTCTAGGGGCCCCAGCCTGGAGGGTGTGTGGCCCAGGACTTTGAGGACAGAAGTCTGAAAACACAAACTCAGCTTAGGTTTGGGTACGTAGTTATGGCAGGCCCAATCTACAAACCATGAGAAGAACTCTTCAGGATATGAAGAAAGATCGAGTCTGAGGTGCTTGCTCAGGTTTTGGTCTCTGGATTTTGTGTCAACAATGGCCATGGAATGTGGTGAAGCTCAAGGGCCATGGAAGAAACTTCCTTTCTGTGGATTTGGCCCTGTCCCAATTGTTTTTCATCAATCAGTGGGATGGGAGGTCTCCTTTCAGGTTTGTTACCTCAGGTGTCCCAACCAAAGAGGAAATCCAAAGCAGAGCCCTGGGGAAGAGTGAAGGGACAACCCAAACTATGGTTAAAATTTGGGGCCTAGGGGCATCGCAGGCCCCATATGCTGTCTCTTCATTCAGCCACTGAGAGGACTTAATTGAGGACTGGGCTCAGGCTGAGCGTCACAATGTGTGTTTGTGACCAATGTGGCACGCGAGCATGGGCGGGGCCTCATGGGCCACACTGGTTTCATCTACACTGAACTTTGGACAACATGCCAATCACAAGGTCTCTTGCCATGGGGAAGGAGTTCTGATTTCTGCATCATTTTCAACCCTGGGCAGTGGTTGGAGATAAGGTCTAGGTTCAAAAGCCTGAAAACCGCAGTTTGGAAGAGATGATGACCTAAGGTCATGGTGGGTCTGATGTGCTCAGTGTGAGGTCAGCTGCCTGGTTGTTGGTCAGGAGGTTCGGGCTCAGGTTGTGTCAGACAGTCCATTAGTGCCCAGGTAGACTCTATAATTTGGGTACAGTCGAGTGCCGTGTAGGTTGATCCTCATTTGAGGTGCCTGGGCAGCTCATTAGGCAAGATATTTTTTCTAGAGGGCAGGCAGAGTGCTGCATTGTGGGTCCGGAATTGCCAAACTTGAGGGCTTCTGGGCCAGTAGTGTGAGGACAGAAGTCTGAGACCACAAGCTTGACTTGGGCTTCAGGTAGAGGGCAAGGCAGGTACCCCCTGCACATCTGAACCAATATCTCATGCATCTGAAGTCACGGCGAGGATCAGATGTTGGCTCAGGATATAGTTTCTGTGCATGACTGCCCCTTCATAAACGGAGAGGAAACTCAAGGCCATGGAGGTTTTCCCACGTTGGGAGTTGTGGGATGCCCCCTCAAGGATTCCTTCTGCGGGACAATTGAGACCTGTCGGGCAGCTCCAACACATCCCATATGGAATGACTCCAGAGCACCGTTCGAGGATGGATGCCAGGGAAGCCCGCCTCGCATTCCAATTGTCTCCTAGCAACAAGACAGTGGAGATCGGATGGCTCTGCGGGAGCAACCGGTGTGGCTGAGTTGAAATGGACGTTCCTGAGAATGGGGCCTAATATGTGTTTGTGTCCATGAGGACCTTGGAATGGGGCGGTGGCACCGGAACTCTGAAGTATTCTCCTAAGATTTTGATATAGGTCCCATGCACAAGTTTTCTCGTGTTGACGAGATTTTTTCTGATGGGTGCCTCAGGAAACCCCCTATGCCTGTATTGGAATCCAATATTTTGAGGAGACATGCCTGTAAACCAAAGCAATGGATCCGATTATGGCCTAGGGTCCTGTCTGGTACCTTCTCCTTCTCTGGGGACATCCATCTGTGGTCTGAGTGGAGGTAGATGCTCAGCTGGTGTCAAACCGACCTTGTTTGTCCACAGAGACCTAGTATTGGGATGGCCTCGGGGATTTTGGCGGGTTCTCCTAATTTGTACAATTTTGGACAATGGAATGGGCAGAATTACCATACATGGGGTAGGCACAGTCCTAATGTGTGGCTCCAGGGGCCCCAGCCTGGAGGGTGTGTCCCAGGACTTTGAGGACAGAAGTCTGAAAACACAAACTCAGCTTAGGTTTGGGGACGTAGGTATGGCAGGCCCAATCTACAAACCATGAGAAGAAGTCTTTAGGTTATGAAGAAAGAGCGAGTCTGAGGCGCTTGCTCAGGCTTTGGTCTCTGGATTTTTTGTCACCGATGGCCGTGGAATGAGGGGAGGCCTAATGGGCCATGGACGAATCTTCATCTCTTGGCATTTGGCCCGGTCCCAATTGTTTTTCGTCAATCTGTGGGATGGGAGGTCTCCTTTCAGGTTTGTTACCTCAGGTGTCCCAACCAAAGAGGAATTCCAAAGCAGAGCCCTGGGGAAGAGTGAGGGGACAACCAAAACTATGGTTAAAATTTGGGGCCTAGGGGCAGGGCAGGCCCAATATGCTGTCTCTTCATCCAGCCACTGAGAGGCCTTACTTGAGGACTGGGCTCCGGCTGAGGGTCACAATGTGTTTGTGACCAATGTGGCCCGCGAGCATGGGCGGGGCCTCATGAGCCACACTGGTTTCAACTACACTGGTCTTTGGAAATCATGCCAATCACAAGGTCTCTTGCCATGGGGAAGGTGTTCTGATTTCTGCATCTTTTTCAACGCTGAGAAGTGGTTGGAGATAAGGCCTAGGTTCTGAACCTGAAAAACCGCAGTTGGGATGAGATGACGACCTAAGACCATGGCGGGTCTGATATGCTCAGTGTGCTGTCAGCTTCCTGGGTGTTATTCAGGAGTTTCTGGCTCAGGTTGTGTCAGACAGTGCTTTAGTGCCCAGGTTAGGCTATAAAATTTGGGTAGAGTCGAGTGCCGTGAAGTTTTATCCTCATTTGAGGTGCCTGGGCAGCTCATTAGTCAAGATATTATTTATAGAGGGCGTGCAGAGTGCTGCATTGTGGGTCCGGAATTGCCAAACCTGAGGGCTTCTGGGCCACAGATGTGAGGACAGAAGTCTGAGAACACAAGCTAGACCATGGCTACAGGCCGAGGGCACGGCAGGTACCCCCTGCAGATCTGAACCAATATCTCAAGCATCTGAAGTCACGGCGAGGATCAGACGTTGGCTCAGTTTGGAGTTTCTGTGCATGACTGCCCCTTCATGAACGGAGCAGAAACTCAAGGCCATGGAGGTTTTCCCACGTTGGGAGTTGTGGGATGCCCCCTTCAAGGATTCCTTCTGCGGGACAATTGAGATCTGTTGGGCAGCTCCAGGACATCCCATATGGAATGACTCCAGAGCATCGTTGGAGGATGGATGCCAGGGAAGCCCGCCTCGCATTCCAATTGTCTCCTAGCAACAGGACAGTTGAGATTGGATGGCTCTGCGGGAGCAACCGAGATGGCTGAGTTGAAATGGACTTTCCTGAGTATGGGGCTAATATGTGTTTGTGTCCATGAGGGCCTTGGAATGGGGCGGTGGCACCGGGACCCTGACGTATTCTCCTAAGCTTTTGACGTAGCTCCCATGCACAAGTTTCCTTGAGGAGACGAGATTTGTTCTGATGGGTGCCTCAGGAAACCCCTTATGCTGGTATTGGAATCCAGGCTTTTGACGAGACATGCCTGTAAACCAAAGCAATGGATCCGATTATGGCCTAGGGTCCTGTCTGGTTCAATCTTCTTCTCTGGGGATATCCATCTATGGAATGAGTGGAGGTAGATGCTCAACTGGTGTTAGACCGCCCTTGTTTGTCCCCGGAGACCTACACTATTGGGATGGCCTCGGGTACTTTGGAGAGTTCTCCTAATTTGTACGATTTTGGACATCGGAATGGGCAGAATTCCCATGGATTGGGTAGGCACAGTCCTAATGTGTGGCTCCAGGGGCCCCAGCCTGGAGGGTGTGTGGCCCAGGACTTTGAGGACAGAAGTCTGAAAACACAAACTCAACTTAGGTTTGGGGACGTAGGTATGGCAAGCCCAATCTACAAACCATGAGAAGAACTCTTCAGGATATGAAGAAAGAGCGAGTCTGAGGCGCCTGCTCAGGCTTTTGTCTCTGGATTTTGTATCAACGATGGCTGTGGAATGTGGGGAGGCCTCATGGGTCATGGAAGAATCTTCCTATCTGTGGATTTGGACCGGCCCCATTGTTTTCGTCAATCTGTAGGATGGGAGGTCTCCTTTCAGGTTTATTACCTCAGGTGTCTGAAAAAGAGGAATTCCAAAGCAGAACCCTGGGAAAGAGTGAAGGGACAACCCAAATTATGGTTAAAAATTGGGGCCTAGGGGCATGACAGGCCTTATATGCTGTCTCTTCATCCAGCCACTGAGAGGACTTAATTGAGGACTGGGCTCAGGCTGAGGGTCACAATGTGTGTTTGTGACCAATGTGGCACGCGAGCATGGGCGGGGCCTCATGGACCACACTGGTTTCAACTACACTGAACTTTGGACAATATGCCAATCACAAGGTCTCTTGCCATGGGGAAGGTGTTCTGATTTTTGCATCATTATCAACCCTTGGCAGTGGTTGGAAATAAGGTCTTGGTTCTGAAGCCTGAAAAACCGCAGTTCTGAAGAGATGACGACCTAAGGCCATGGCGGGTCTGATATTCTCAGTGTACAGTCAGCTGCCTGGGTTTTGGTCAGGAGGTTCTGGCTCAGATTGTGTCAGACAGTGCATTAGTGCCCAGGTTATACTATATAATTTGGGTACAGTCGAATGCCGTGTAGGTTTATCCTCATTTGAGGTGCCTGGGCTGCTCATTAGGTAAGATATTTTTTCCAGAGTGCAGGCAGAGTGCTGCATTGTTGGTCCGGAATTGCTAAACTTGAGGGCTTCTGGACCACGAGTATGAGGACAGAAGTCTGAGAACACAAGCCTGATTTGGGCTTCAGGCTGAGGGCACGGCAGGTACCCCCTGCAGATCTGAACCAATATCTCAAGCATCTGAAGCCACGGCGAGGATCAGACGTTGGCTCAGTTTGGAGTTTCTGTGCATGACTGCCCCTTCATGAACGGAGCAGAATCTCAAGGCCATGGAGGTTTTCCCAGGTTGGGAGTTGTGGGATGCCCCCTTCAAGGATTCCTTCTGCGGGACAAATGAGACCTGTTGGGCAGCTCCAGGACATCCCATATGGAATGACTCCAGAGCACCGTTCGAGGATGGATGCCAGGGAAGACCACCTCGAATTCCAATTGTCTCCTATCACCTAGACAGTTGAGATGGGTGGCTCTGCGGAGGCAACCGGGGTGGCTGAGTTGAAATGGACTTTCCTAGGATGGGGCCTAATGTGTGTTTGTGACCATGAGGGCCTTGGAATGGGGCGTTGTTACCGGGACCCTGAAGTATTCTCCTAAGCTTTTGACGTAGCTCCCATGCACAAATTTCCTTGTGGAGACGAGATTTGTTCTGATGGGTGCCTCAGGAAACCCCTTATGCTGGTATTGGAATCCAGGCTTTTGACAAGACATGCCTGAAAACCAAAGCAATGGATCCGATTATGGCCTAGGGTCCTGTCTGGTTCAATCTTCTTCTCCGGGGATATCCATCTATGGAATGAGTGGAGGTAGATGCTCAACTGGTGTTAGACCGCCCTTGTTTGTCCCCGGAGACCTACACTATTGGGATGGCCTCGGGTACTTTGGAGAGTTCTCCTAATTTGTACGAATTTGACATCGGAATGGGCAGAATTCCCATGGATTGGGTAGGCACAGTCCTAATGTGTGGCTCCAGGGGCCCCAGCCTGGAGGGTGTGTGGCCCAGGACTTTGAGGACAGAAGTCTGAAAACACAAACTCAGCTTAGGTTTTGGCACGTAGGTATGGCAGGCCCAATCTACAAACCATGAGAAGAACTCTTCAGGATATGAAGAAAGAATTAATCTGAGGCGCTTGTCAGGCTTTTGTCTCTGGATTTTGTATCAACGATGGCCGTGGAATGTGGGGAGGCCTCATGGGTCATGGACGAATCTTCCTCTCTGTGGATTTGGCCCGGCCCCATTGTTTTCATCAATCTGTAGGATGGGAGGTCTCCTTTCAGGTTTATTACCTCAGGTGTCCGAAAAAGAGGAATTCCAAAGCAGAGCCCTGGGAGAGTGAAGGGACAACCCAAATTATGGTAAAAAATTCGGGCCTAGGGGCATGGCAGGCCCAATATGCTGTCTCTTCATCCAGCCACCGAGAGGCCTTACTTGAGAACTGGGCTCAGGCTGAGGGTCACAATGTGTGTTTGTGAACAATGTGGCCCACGAGCATGGGCGGGGCCTCATGGGCCACATTGGTTTCAACTACACTGGACTTTGGACAACATGCCAATCACAAGTTCTCTTGCCTAGGGGAAGGTGATCTGATTTCTGCATCATTTTCAACCCTGGGCAGTTTTTGGAGTTAAGGTCTAGTTTCTGAACCCTGAAAAACCGCATTTGGGAAGAGATGACAACCTAAGGCCATGGAGGGTCTGTTATGCTCAGTGTGCAGTCAGCTGCATGGGGTTTGATCAGGAGGTTCTGGCTCAGATTGTGTCAGACAGTGCATTAGTGCTCAGGTGAGACTCTATATTTTGGGTACAGTCGAATGCCGTGTAGGTTTATCCTCATTTGAGGTGTCTTGGCAGCTCATTAGGCAAGATATTTTTGCCGAGGGCATTCAGAGTGCTGCATTGTGGGTCCGGAATTGCCAAACATGACGGCTTCTGAGTCACGAGTGTGAGAACAGAAGTCTGAGAACACAAGCCTCATTTGGGCTTCAGGCCGAGGGCACGGCAGGTACCCCCTGCAGATCTGAACCAATATCTCAAGCATCTGAAGTCAAGGCGATGATCAGACGTTGGCTCTGGTTGGAGTTTCTGTGCATGACTGCCCCTGATGAACGGAGCGGAATCGCAAGGCCATGGAGGTATTCCCACTTTGGGAGTTGTGGGATGCCCCCTTCAAGGATTCCTTCTGCGGGACAATTGAGACCTGTTGGGCAGCTTCAGTACATCCCATATGGAATGACTCCAGAGTACCATTGGAGGATGGATGCCAGGGAAGCCCGCCTCGCATTCCAATTGTCTCCTAGCAACAAGACAGTTGAGATCGGATGGCTCTGCGGGAGCAACCGGGGTGGCTGAGTTGAAATGGACTTTCATGAGGATGGGGCCTAATGTGTGTTTGTTTCCATGAGGGCCTTGGAATGGGGCGGTGGCACCGGGACCCTGAAGTATTCTCCTAAGCTTTTGACGTAGCTCCTATGCACAAGTTTTCTTGTGGAGACGAGATTTGTTCTGATGGGTGCCTCAGGAAGCCCCCTATGCTGGTATTGGAATCCAGGCTTTTGAGGAGACATGCCTGTAAACCAAAGCAATGGATCCGATTATGGCGTAGGGTCCTGTCTGGTTCAATCTTCTTCTCTGGGGATATCCATCTATGGAATGAGTGGAGATAGATGCTCAGCTGGTGTCAGACCGCCCTTGTTTGTCCCCGAGACCTACACTATTGGGATGGCCATGGGGACTTTGGAGATTTCTCCTAATTTGCACGATTTTGGACAATGGAATGGGCAGAATTCCCATGGATTGGGTAGGCACTGTCCTAATGTGTGGATCCAGGGGCCCCAGCCTGGAGGGTGTGTTGCCCAGGACTTTGAGGACAGAAGTCTGAAAACACAAACTCAGCTTAGGTTTGGGGACGTAGTATGGCAGGCTCAATCTATAAACCATGAGAAAAACTCTTCAGGATATGAAGAAAGAGCGAATCTGAGGCGCTTGCTCAGGATTTTGTCTCTGGATTTTGTATCAACGATGGCCGTGGAATGTGGGAAGGCCTCATGGGCCATGAAGGAAACTTCCTCTCTGTGGATTTGGCCCAGTCCAAATTGTTTTTCGTCAATCTGTGGGATGGGAGGTCTTCTTTCAGGTTTGTTATGTCAGGTGTCCCAACTAAGAGGAATTCCAAGGGAGAGCCCTGGGGAAGAGTGAAGAGACAACCCAAACTATGGTTAAAAATTGGGGCCTAGGTGCATGGCAGTCCCAATAGCTGTCTCTTTTCTAGCCACTGAGAGTCCTTACTTGAGGACTGGGCTCAGGCTGAGGGTTCCAATGTGTGTTTGTGACCAATGTGCCCCGCAAGCATGGGCCACACTGGTTTCAACTACACTGTAGTTTGGACAACATACTAATCATAAGGATTCTTGCCATGGGGAAGAAGTTGTGATTTCTGCATCCTTTTCAACCCTGGGCATTGGTTGGAGATAAGGTCTAGGTTCTGAAGTCTGAAAACTACCGTTGGGAAGAGATGACGACCTAAGTCCATGGCGGGTCTGATGTGCTCAGCGTGCGGTCAGCTGCCTGAGTGTTGGTCAGAAAGTTCGGGCTCAGGTTGTGTCAGACAGTGCATTAGTGCGCAGGTTAGACTCTATAATATGGGTACAGTCGAGTGCCGTGTAGGTTGTTCCGCATTTGAGGTGCCTAGGCTGCAAATTAGGCAAGATATTATTTCTAGAGGGCAGGCACAGTGCTGCATTGTAGGTCCAGAATTGCCAAACGTGAGGGCTTCTGGGCCAGGCGTGTGAGGACAGAAGTCTGAAAACATAAGCTAGACTTGGGCTTCAGGCCGAGGGCACGGCAGGTACCACCTGCAGATCTGAACCGATATCTCATGCATCAGATGTCACAGCGAGGTTCAGACTTGGCTCAGGTGGAGTTTCTGTGCATGACTGCCCCTTCATGAACGGAGCGGAATCTCAAGGCCATGGAGGTTTTCCCACGTTGGGTGGTGGGATGCCCCCTTCAAGGATTCCTTCTGCGGCACAATTGAGACCTGTTGGGCAGCTGCAAAACATCCCATATGGAATGACTCCAGAGCACCGTTCGAGGATGGATGCCAGGGAAGCCCGCCTCGCATTCCAATTGTCTTCTAGCAACAAGACAGTTGAGATAGGATGGCTCTGCGGGATCAATCGGGGTGGCTGAGTTGAAATGGACTTTCCTGAGGATGGGGCCTAATGTGTGTTTTTGTGCATGAGGGCCTTGGAATGGGGCGGTGGCACCGGGACCCTGAAGTATTCTCCTAAACATTTGACATAGCTCCCATGCACAGTTTCCTTGTGGAGACGAGATTTGTCTGATGGGTGCCTCAGGAAACCCCCTATGCTTGTCTTGGAATCCAGGCATTTGAAGAGACATGCCTGTAAACCAAAGCAATGGATCCGATTTTGGCCTAGGGTCCTGTCTGTTTCCATCTCCTTCTCTGGGGACATCCATCTATGGTATGAGTGGAGGTAGATGCTCACCTGGTGTCAAACCACCCTTGTTTGTTCCGGGAGACCTACACTATTGGGATGGCCTCGGGGAATTTGGGGGGTTCTCCTAATTTGTACGATTTGGACAATGGAATGGGCAGAATTCCTATTCATTGGGTAGGCACAATCCTAATGGGTGGCTTCAGGGGCCCCAGCCTGGATGGTGTATGGCACAGGATGTTGAGGACAGAAGTCTGAAAACAAAAACTCAGCTTAGGTTTTGGGGACGTAGTTATGGCAGGCACAATCTACAAACCATGAGAAGAACTCTTCAGGATATGAAGAAAGAGGGAGTCTGAGGCCCTTCTCAGGTTTTGGTCTCTGGATTTTGTGTCAACGATGGCCGTGGAATGTGGGGAGGCCTCATGGGCCATGGACGAATCTTCCTCTCTGTGGATTTGGCCCAGTCCCAATTGTTTTTCGTCAATCTGTGGGATGGGAGGTCTCCTTTCAGGTTTGTTACCTCAGGTGTCCCAACCAAAGAGGAATTCCAAAGCAGAGCCCTGAGGAAGAGTGAAGTGACAACCCAAACTATGATTAAAAATTGGGGCCTAGGGGCATGGCAGGCCCCATATGCTGTCTCTTCATCCAGCCACTGAGAGGACTTAATTGAGGACTGGGCTCAGGCTGAGGGTCACAATGTGTGTTTGTGACCAATGTGGCACGCGAGCATGGGCGGGGCCTCATGGACCACACTGGTTTCAACTACACTGAACTTTGGACAACATGCCAATCACAAGGTCTCTTGCCATGGGGAAGGAGTTCTGATTTCTGCATCATTTTCAACCCTGGGCAGTGGTTGGAGATAAGGTCTATGTTCTGAAGCCTGAGAAATTGGGAAGAGATGACGACCTAAGGCCATGGCAGGTTGTTGTGCTCAGTGTGCGGTCTGCTGCCTGGGTGTTGGTCAGGAAGTTCGGGCTCATGTTGTGTCAGAAAGTGCATTAGTGCCCAGTTTAGACTGTATAATTTGGGTACAGTCGAGTGCCTGTATATAGTTCCGCATTTGAGGAGCCTGGGCAGCTCATTAGGCAAGATATTTTTCTAGAGGGCAGGTAGAGTGCTGCATTGTGGCTCCGGAATTGCCAAACGTGAGGGCTTCTGGGCCAGGAGTGTGAGGACAGATGTCTGAGAACTCAAGCTAGACTTGGGCTTCAGGCCGAGGGCACGGCAGGTACGCGCTGCAATCTGAAACGATATCTCATGCATCAGAAGTAACGGCGAGGATTAGACATTGGCTCTGGTTGGAGTTTCTGTGCATGTCTGCCCCTTCATGAACGGAGCGGAATCTCAAGGCCATGGAGATTTTCCCACGTTGGGAGTTGTGGGATGCCCCCTTCAAGCATTCCTTCTGCGGGACAATTGAGACCTGTTGGGCAGCTCCAGCACATCCCATATGGAATGACTCCAGAGCACCGTTCGAGGATGAATGCCAGGGAAGCCCGCCTCGCATTCCACTTTTCTCCTAGCAACAAGACAGTTGAGATCGAATGGATCTGCGGGAGCAACCGGGGTGGCTATTAAAATGGACTTTCCTGAGGATGGGGCCTAATGTGTGTTTTTGTCCATGAGGGCCTTGGAATGGGGCGGTGGCACCGGGACCCTGAAGTATTCTCCTAAACATTTGACATAGCTCCCATGCACAGTTTCCTTGTGGAGATGAGATTTGTTCTGATGGGTGCCTCAGGAAACCCATTATGCTGTTCTTGGAATCCAGGTATTTGAGGAGACATGCCTGTAAACCAAAGCAATGGATCCAATTTTGGCCTAGGGCCCTGTCTGTTTCCATCTCCTTCTCTTGGGATATCCATCAATGGTATGAGTGGAGGTAGATGCTCAGCTGGTGTCAGACCGCCCTTGTTTGTCTTGGGAGACCTACAATATTGAGATGGCCTCGGAGACTTTGGAGGGTTCTCCTACTTTGTACGATTTTGGACAATGGAATGGGCAGAATTCCTATTCATTGGGTAGGCACAGTCCTAATGGGTGGCTTCAGGGGCCCCAGCCTGGATGGTGTAAGGCCCAGGACTTTGAGGACAGAAGTCTGAAAACACAAACTCAGCTTAGGGTTTGGGGACGTAGGTATGGCAGGCCCAATCTACAAACCATGAGAAGAACTCTTCAGGATATGAATTAAGAGCGAGTCTGAGGCGCTTGCTCAGGCTTTTGTGTCTGAATTTTTATCAACGATGGCCGTGGAATGTGTGGAGGCCTCATGGGCCATGGACGAATCTTCCTCTCTGTGGATTTGGCCCAGTCCCAATTGATTTACGTCCAAATGTGGGATGGGAGGTATCCTTTCAGGTTTGTTTGTGGCTTACAGGCATGGGCGGGGCCTCATGGGTCACACTGGTTTCAACTACACTGAAGTTTGGACAATATGCCAATCACAAGGTCTCTTGCCATGGGGAAAGAGTTCTGATTTCTGCATCATTTTCAACCCTGGGCAGTGGTTGGAGATAAGGTCTAGGTTCGGAAGCCTGAAAACCGCAGTTGGGAAGAGATGATGACCTAAGGCCATGGTGAGACTGATGTGCTCAGTGTGCGGTCAGCTGCCTGGTTGTTGGTCAGGAGGTTCAAGCTCAGGGTGTGTAAGACAGTGCATTTGTGCCCAGGTTAGACTCTATAATTTGGGTATAGTCGAGTGCCGTGTAGGTTGATCCTCATTTAAGGTGCCTGGGCAGCTCATTAGGCAAGATATTTTTTCTAGACGGCAGGCAGAGTGCTGCATTGTGGGTCCGGAATTGCCAAACGTGAGGGCTTCTGGGCCAGTAGTATGAGGACAGAAGTCTGAGAACACAAGCTAGACTTGGGCTTCAGGCCGAGGGCAAGGCAGGTACCCCCTGCACATCTGAACCAATATCTCATGCATCTGAAGTCTCGGCGAGGATCAGACGTTGGCTCAGGTTGTACTTTCTGTGCATGACTGCCCCTTCATGAACGGAGAGGAAACTCAAGGACATGAAGGTTTTCCCACGTTGGGAGTTGTGGGATGCCCCCTTCAAGGATTCCTTCTGCGGGACAATTGAGACCTGTTGGAGAGCTCCAAAACATCCCATATGGAATGACTCCAGAGCACCGTTCGAGGATGGATGCCAGGGAAGCCCGCCTCGCATTCCAATTGTCTTCTAGCAACAAGACAGTTGAGATCAGATGGCTCTGCGGGAGCAACCGGGGTGGCTGATTTGAAATGGACATTCCTGAGCATGGGGCCTAATGTGTGTTTGTGTCCATGAGGAACTTGGAATGGAGCGGTGGCACCGGGACTCTGAAGTATTCTCCTAAGATTTTGACATAGGTCCCATGCACAAGTTTCCTCCTGGAGACGAGATTTTTCCTGATGGGTGCCTCAGGAAACAACCTATGCTGGTATTGGAATCCAGGATTTTGAGGAGACATGCCTGTAAACCAAAGCAATGGATCCTATTATGGCCTAGGGACCTGTCTGGTATCATATCCTTCTCTGGGGACATCAATCTATGGTTTGAGTGGACGTAGATACTCAGCTGGTGTCAGACCGCCCTTGTTTGTCCCCGGAGACCTATACTATTGGGATGGCCTCGGGGACTTTGGAGGGTTCTACTAATTTGTACAATTTTGGACAATTGAATGGGCAGAATTCCCATGCATGGGGTAGGCACAGTCCTAATGTGTGGCTCCAGGGGCCCCAGCCTGGAAGGTGTGTGGCCCAGGACTTTGAGGACAGAAGTCTGAAAACACAAACTCAGCTTAAGTTTGGGGACGTAGGTATGGCAGGCCCAATCTACAAACCATGAGAAGAACTCTTCAGGATATGAAGAAAGAGGGAGTCTGAGGCCCTTCTCAGGTTTTGGTCTCTGGATTTTGTGTCAACGATGGCCGTGGAATGTGGGGAGGCCTATGGGCCATGGACAAATCTTCCTTTCTGTGGATTTGGCCCAGTCCCAATTGTTTTTCGTCAATCTGTGGGATGGGAGGTCTCCTTTCAGGTTTGTTACCTCGGGTGTCCCAACCAAAGAGGAATTCCAAAGCAGAGCCCTGGGGAAGAGTGAAGGGACAACCCAAACTATGGTTAAAATTTGGGGCCTAGGGGCATGGCAGGCCCCATATGCTGTCTCTTCATCCAGCCACTGAGAGGCCTTACTTGAGGACTGGGCTCAGGCTGAGGGTCACAATGTGTGTTTGTGACCAATGTGGCTTGCGAGCATGGGCGGGGCCTCAAGGGCCACACTGGTTTCAACTACACTTAACTTTGGACAACATGCCAATCACAAGGTCTCTTGCCATGGGGAAGGAGTTCTTATTTCTGCATCATTTTCAACCCTGGGCAGTGGTTGGAGATAAGGTCTTGGTTTGGAAGCCTTAAAACCGCAGTTGGGAGAGGTGATGACATAAGGCCATGGTGGGTCTGATATGCTCAGTGTGCGGTCAGCTGCCTGGTTGTTGGTCAGGAGGTTCTGGCTCAGGTTGTGTCAGACAGTGCATTTGTGCCCAGGTTAAACTCTATAAATTGGGTACAGTCGAGTGCCGTGTAGGTTGAT
The DNA here is from genome assembly GCF_964662115.1 of Mustela nivalis. NCBI lineage: Eukaryota > Metazoa > Chordata > Mammalia > Carnivora > Mustelidae > Mustela > Mustela nivalis. The sequence continues at coordinate 618,259 of NW_028136494.1, read as the reverse complement.
CCTCATTTGAGGTGCCTGTGCAGCTCATTAGGCAAGATATTTTTTCTCGAAGGCAGGCAGAGTGCTGCATTGTGGGCCCGGAATTGGAAAACTTGAGGGCTTCTGGGCCAGTAGTGTGAGGACAGATTCTGAGAACACAAGCTAGACCATGGCTACAGGCCGAGGGCAAGGCAGGTACCCCCTGCACAACTGAACCAATATGATCATGCATCTGAAGTCACGGCGAGGATCAGACGTTGGCTCAGGTTGTAGTTTCTGTGCATGACTGCCCCTTCATGAACGGAGAGGAATCTCAAGGCCATGGAGGTTTTCCCACGTTGGGAGTTCTTGGATGCCCCCTTAAAGGATTCCTTCTGCGGGACAATTGAGACCTGTTTGGCAGCTCCAAAATATCCCATAAGGAATGACTCCAGAGCACCGTTCAAGGATGGATGCCAGGGAAGCCCGCCTCGCATTCCAATTGTCTCCTAGCAACAAGACAGTTGAGATCGGATGGCTCTGCAGGAGCAAACGGGGTGGCTGAGTTGATATGGACTTTCCTGAGCATGGGGCCTAATGTGTGTTTGTGTCCATTAGGACCTTGGAATGGGGCGGTGACACCGGGACTCTGAATTATTTTTCTAAGATTTTGACATAGTTCCCATGCACAAGTTTCCTCGTGGAGACGAGACTTTTTCTGATGGGTGCCTCAGGAAACCCCCTATGCTGGTATTGGAATCCAGGATTTTGAGGAGACATGCCTGTAAACCAAAGCAATGGATCCGATTATGGCCTCGGGTCCTGTCTGGTTCCATCTCATTCTCTGGGGACATCCATCTATGGTATGAGTGGAGGTAGATGCTCAGCTGGTGTCAGACCGCCCTTGTTTGTCCACAGAGACCTACATATTGCGATGGCCTCGGGGAATTTGGAGGGTTATCCTAATTTGTACAATTTTGGACAATGTAATGGGCAGAATTCCCATGTATGGGGTAGGCATAGTCCTAATGTGTGGCTCCAGGGGCCACAGACTGGAGGGTGTGTCCCAGGACTTTGAGGACAGAAGTCTGAAAACACAAACTCAGCTTAGGTTTGGGGACGTAGATATGGCAGGCCCAATCTACAAACCATGAGAAGAAGTCTTCGGGATATGAAGAAAGAGCGAGTCTGAGGCGCTTGCTCAGGCTTTGGTCTCTGGATTTTTTGTCAACAATGGCCGTGGAATGAGGGGAGGACTAATGGGACATGGACGAATCTTCATCTCTTGGCATTTGGCCAGGTCCCAAATTGTTTTTCGTCAATCTGTGGGATTGGAGGTCTCCTTTCAGGTTTGTTACCTCAGGTGTCCCAACCAAAGAGGAATTCCAAAGCAGAGCCCTGGGGAAAAGTGAGGGGACAATCAAAACTATGGTTAAAATTTGGGGCCTAGGGGCATGGCAGGCCCCATATGCTGTCTCTTCATCCAGCCCCTGAGAGGTCTTACTTGAGGACAGGGCTCAGGCTGAGGGTCACAATGTGTGTTTGTGACCAATGTGGCCCCCGAGCATGGGCAGGGCCTCATGGGCCACACTGGTTTAAACTACACTAAACTTAGGACAACATGCCAATCACAAGGTCTCTTTCCATGGGGAAGGAGTTCTGATTTCTGCATCATTTTCAACCCTGGGCAGGGGTTGGAGATAAGGTTTAGGTTCGGAAACCTGAAAGCCTCGGTTGGGAAGAGATGATGACCTAAGGCCATGGTGGGTCTGATGTGCTCAGTGTGCAGTCAGCTGCCTGGTTGTTGGTCAGGAGGTTCGGGCTCAGGTTGTGTCAGACAGTGCATTAGTGCCCAGGTTAGACTATGTAATTTGGGTACAGTCGAGTGCCGTGTATTTTGATCCTCATTTGAGGTGCCTGGGCAGCTCATTAGGCAAGATATTTTTTCTCGAGGGCAGGCAGAGTGCTGCATTGTGGGTCCGGAATTGCCAAACTTGAGGGCTTCTGGGCCAGTAGTGTGAGGACAGAAGTCTGAGACCACAAGCTAGACTTGGGCTTCAGGCCGAGGGCAAGGCAGGTACCCCCTGCACATCTGACCAATATCTCATGCATCTGAAGTCACGGCGAGGATCAGGCGTTGGCTCAGGTTGTAGTTTCTGTGCATGACTGCCCCTTCATGAAGGGAGAGGAATCTCAAGGCCATGGAGGTTTTCCCACGTTGGGAGTTGTGGGATGCCCCCTTCAAGGATTCCTTCTGCGGGACAATTGAGACCTGTTGGGCAGCTCCAACACATCCCATATGGAATGACTCCAGAGCAACGTTCGAGGATGTATGCCAGGGAATCCCGCCTCGCATTCCAAATGTCTCCTAGCAAAAAGACAGTTGAGATCGGATGGCTCTGCGGGAGCAACCGGGATGGCTGAGTTGAAATGGACTTTCCTGAGCATGGGGCCTAATGTATGTTTGTGTCCATGAGGACCTTGGTATGGAGCGGTGGCACCGGGACTCTGAATTATTCTCCTAAGATTTTGACATAGGTCCCAAGCACAAGTTTCCTCGTGGAGACGAGATGTTTTCTGATGGGTGCCTCAGGAAACCCCCTCTGCTGGTAGAGGAATCCATGCTTTTGAGGAGACATGCCTGTAAACCAAAGCCATGGATCCGATTATGGACTAGGTTCCTGTCTGGTACCATCTCCTTCTCTGGGAACATCCATGTATGTTATGAGTGGAGGTAGATGCTCAGCTGGTGTCAGACCGCCCTTGTTTGTCCACAGAGACCTAGTATTGGGATGGCCTCGGGGACTTTGGAGGGTTCTCCTAATTTGTACAATTTAGGACAATGGAATGGGCAGAATTACCATGCATGGTGTAGGAACAGTCCTAATGTGTGGCTCCAGGGGCCCCAGCCTGGAGGGTGTGTGGCCCAGGACTTTGAGGACAGAAGTCTGAAAACACAAACTCAGCTGAGGTTTGGGGACGTAGGTGTGGCAGTCCCAATCTACAAACCATGAGAAGAACTCTTCAGGATATGAAGAAAGAGCGAGTCTGAGGCGCTTGCTCAGGCTTTGGTCTCTGGATTTTGTGTCAACGATGGCCGTGGAATGTGGGGAGGCCTCATGGGCCATAGACGAATCTTCCTCTTTGTGGATTTGGCCCGGTCCCAATTGTTTTTCGTCAATCTGTTTGATGGGAGGTCTTCTTTCAGTTTTGTTTCCTCAGGTGTCCCAACCAAAGAGGAATTCCAAAGCAGAGCCCTGGGGAAGAGTGAAGGGACAACCCAAACTATGGTTAAAATTTGGGGCCTAGGGGCATGGCAGGCCCCATATGCTGTCTCTTCATCCAGCCACTGAGAGGCCTTACTTGAGGACTGGGCTCAGGCTGAGGGTCACAATGTGTGTTTGTGACCAATGTGGCCCGTGAGCATGTGTGGGGCCTCATGGGCCACACTGGTTTCATCTACACAGAACTTTGGACAACATGCCAATCACAAGGTCTCTTGCCATGGGGAAGGAGTTCTGATTTCTGCATCATTTTCAACCCTGGGCTGTGGTTGGATATAAGGTCTAGGTTCTGAAACCTGAAAACCACAGTTGGGAAGAGATGATGACCTAAGGCCATGGTGGTTCTGATGTGCTTAGTGTGCAGTAAGCTTCCTGGTTGTTGGTCTGGAGGTTCGGGCTCAGGTTGTGTCAGACAGTGCATTTGTGCCCAGGTTAGACTCTATAATTTGGGTACAGTCGAGTGCCGTGTAGGTTGATCCTCATTTAAGGTGACTGGGCAGCTCATTGGGCAAGATATTTTTTCTAGAGGGCAGGCACAGTGCTGCATTGTGTGTCCAGAATTGCCAAACTTGAGGGCTTCTGGGCCAGTAGTGTGAGGACAGAAGTCTGAGAACACAAGCTAGACTTGGGCTTCAGGCCGAGGGCAAGGCAGGTACCCCCTGCACATCTGACCAATATCTCATGCATCTGAAGTCACGACGAGGATCAGACGTTGGCTCAGGTTGTAGTTTCTGTGCAGGACTACCCCTTCATGAACGGAGAGGAATCTCAAGGCCATGGAGGTTTTCCAACGTTGGGAGTTGTGGGATGCCCCCTTCAAAAATTTCTTCTACGGGACAATTGAGACCTGTTGGGCAGCTACAAAACATCCCATATGGAATGACTCCAGAGCACCGTTCGAGGATGGATGCCAGGAAAGACCTCCTCGCATTCCAATAGTCTCCTAGCTACAAGACAGTTGAGATCGGATGGCTCTGCGGGAGCAACCGGGGTGGCTGAGTTGAAATGGACTTTCCTCAGTATGGGATCTAATATGTGCGTGTCCATGAGGACCTTGAAATGGGGCGGTGGCACTGGGACTCTGAAGTATTCTCATAATATTTTGACATATTTCCCATGCATAAGTTTCCTAGTGGAGACGAGATTTTTTCTGATGGGTGCCTCAGGAAACCCCCTATGCTGGTATTGGAATCCATGATTTTGAGGAGACATGCCTGTAAACCAAAGCAATGGATCCGATTATGGCCTCGGGTCCTGTCTGGTTCCATCTCATTCTCTGGGGACATCCATCTATGGTATGAGTGGAGGTAGATGCTCAGCTGGTGTCAGACCGCCCTTGTTTGTCCACTGAGAACTACATATTGGACGGCCTCGGGGACTTTGGAGGGTTCTCCTAAATTGTCCAATTTTGGACAATGGAATGGGCAGAATTTCCATGCATGGGGTAGGCACAGTCCTAATGTGTGGCTCCAAGGGCCCCAGCCTGGAGGGTGTGTGGCCCAGGACTTTGAGGACAGAAGTCTGAAAACACAAACTCAGCTTAGGTTTGGGGACGCAGATATGGCAGGCCCAATCTACAAACCATGAGAAAAACTCTTCAGGACATGAAGAAAGAGCGAGTCTGAGGCGCTTGCTCAGGCTTTGGTCTCTGGATTTTGTGTCAACGATAGCCGTGGAATGTTTGGAGGCCTCATGGGCCATGGACGAATCTTCCTCTCTGTGGATTTGGCCCGGTCCCCATTGTTTTTCGTCAATCTGTGGGATGGGAGGTCTCCTTTCAGGTTTGTTAACTCAAGTGTCCCAACCAAAGAGGAATTCCAAAGCAGAGCCTTGGGGAATAGTGAAGTGACAACCCAAACTATGGTTAAAATTTGGGGCCTAGGGGCATGGCAGGCCCCATATGCTGTCTCTTCATCCAACCACTGAGAGGCCTTACTTAAGGACTGGGTTAGGCTGAGTGTCACAATGTGTTTTTGTGACCAATGTGGCTCGCGAGCATGGGCGGGGCATCATGGGCCACATTGGTTTCAACTACACTGAACTTTGGACAACATGCCAACCACAAGGTCTCTTGCCATGGGGAAGGAGTTCTTATTTCTGCATCATTTTCAACCCTGGGCAGTGGTTGGAGATAAGGTCTAGGTTCGGAAGCCTGAAAACCGCAGTTTGGAAGAGATGATGACCTAAGGCCATGGTGGGTCTGATGTGCTCAGTGTGCGATCAGCTGCATGGTTGTTGGTCGGGAGGTTCGGGCTCAGGTTTTGTTAGACAGTGCTAGTGCCCAGGTTAGACTCTATATTTGGGTACAGTCGAGTGCCGTGTATTTTGATCCTCATTTGAGGTGCCTGGGCAGCTCATTAGGCATGATATTTTTTCTCGAGGGCAGGCAGAGTGCTGCATTGTGGGTCCGGAATTGCCAAACTTGAGGGCTTCTGGCCAGTAGTGTGAGGACAGAAGTCTGAGACCACAAGCTAGACTTGGGCCTCAGGCCGAGGGCAAGGCAGGTACCCCCTGCACATCTGACCAATATCTCATGCATCTGAAGTCACGGCGAGGATCAGACGTTGGCTCAGGTTGTCGTTTCTGTGCATGACTGCCCCTCATGAACGGAGAGGAATCTCAAGGCCATGGAGGTTTTTCCACGTTGGGAGTTGTGGGATGCCCCCTTCAAGGATACCTTCTGCGGGACAATTGAGACCTGTTGGGCAGCTCCAACTCATCCCATATGGAATGACTCCAGAGCAACGTTCGAGGATGGATGCCAGGGAAGCCCGCCTCGCATTCCAAATCTCCTAGAAACAAGACAGTTGAGATCGGATGGCTCTGCGGGAGCAACCGGGGTGGCTGAGTTGAAATGGACTTTCCTGAGTATGGGGCCTAATATGTGTGTGTCCATGAGGACCTTGAAATGGGGCGGTGGCACCGGGACTCTGAAGTATTCTCATAATATTTTGACATAGTTCCCATGCATAAGTTTCCTAGTGGAGACGAGACTTTTTCTGATGGGTGCCTCAGGAAACCCCCTATGCTGGTATTGGAATCCAGGATTTTGAGGAGACATGCCTGTAAACCAAAGAAATGGATCCGATTACGGCCTAGGGTCCTGTCTGGTTCCATCTCCTTCTCTGAGGACATCCATCTATGGTATGAGTGGAGGTAGATGCTCAGCTGGTGTCAGACCGCCCTTGTTTGTCCACTGAGAACTACATATTGGGATGGCCTCGGGGACTTTGGAGGTTTCACCTAATTTGTACAATTTTGGACAATGGAATGGGCAGAATTCCCATGCATTGGGGAGGCATTGTCCTAATGTGTGGCTCCAGGGACCCCAGCCTAGAGGGTGTGTGGCCCAGGACTTTGAGGACAGAAGTCTGAAAACACAAACTCAGCTTAGGTTTGGGGACGCAGGTATGGCAGGCACAATCTACAAACCATGAGAAGAACTCTTCAGGACATGAAGAAAGAGCGAGTCTGAGGCACTTGCTCAGACTTTGGTCTCTGGATTTTGTGTCAACGATGGTCGTGGAATGTGGGGAGGCCTCATGGGCCATGGACGAATCTTCCTCTCTGTGGATTTGGCTTGGTCCCCATTGTTTTTCGTCAATCTGTGGGATGGGAGGTCTCCTTTCAGGTTTGTTACCTCAGGTGTCCCAACCAAAGAGGAATTCCAAAGCAGAGCCTTGGGGAATAGTGAAGTGACAACCCAAACTATGGTTAAAATTGGGGCCTAGGGGCATGGCAGGCCCCATATGCTGTCTCTTCATCCAACCACTGAGAGGCCTTACTTGAGGACTGGGCTCAGGCTGAGTGTCACAATGTGTGTTTGTGACCAATGTGGCTCGCGAGCATGGGCGGGGCCTCATGGGCCTCATTGGTTTCAACTACACTGAACTTTGGACAACATGCCAACCACAAGGTTTCTTGCCATGGGGAAGGAGTTCTGATTTCTGCATCACCTTCAACCCTGGGCAGTGGTAGGAGATCAGGTCTAGGTTCGGAAGCCTGAAAACCGCAGTTTGGAAGAGATGATGACCTAAGCCATGGTGGGTCTGATGTGCTCAGTGTGCGGTCAGCTGCCTGGTTGTTGGTCGGGAGGTTCGTGCTCAGGTTTTGTTAGACAGTGCTAGTGCCCAAGTTAGACTCTATAATTTGGGTACAGTCGAGTGCCGTGTAGGTTGATCCTCATTTGAGGTGCCTGCGCTGCTCATTAGGCATGATATTTTTTCTAGAGGGCAGGCACAGTGCTGCATTGTGGGTCCGGTATTGCCAAACTTGAGGGCTTCTGGGCCAGTAGTGTGAGGACAGAAGTCTGAGAACACAAGCTAGACTTGGGCTTCAGGCCGAGGGCAAGGCAGGTACCCCCTGCACATCTGAACCAATATCTCATGCATCTGAAGTAACGGCGAGGATCAGGCGTTGGCTCAGGTTGTAGTTTCTGTGCATGACTGCCCCTTCATGAACGGAGAGGTATCTCAAGGCCATGGAGGTTTTCCCACGTTGGGAGTTGTGGGATGCCCCCTTCAAGGATACCTTCTGCGGGACAATTGAGACCTGTTGGGCAGCTCCAACACATCCCATATGGAATTACTCCAGAGCACCGATCGAGGATGGATGCCAAGGAAGCCCGCCTCGCATGCCAATTGTCTCCTATCAACAAGACAGTTGAGATCGGATGGCTATTGGGAGCAACCGGGGTGGCTGAGTTGAAATGGACTTTTATGAGCATGGGGCCTAATGTGTGTTTGTGTCCATGAGGACCTTGGAATGGGGCGGTGACACCGGGACTCTGAATTATTTTTCTAAGATTTTGACATAGGTCCCATGCACAAGTTTCCTCGTGGAGACGAGACTTTTTCTGATGGGTGCCTCAGGAAACCCCCTATGCTGGTATTGGAATCCAGGATTTTGAGGAGACATGCCTGTAAACCAAAGCAATGGATCCGATTATGGCCTCGGGTCCTGTCTGGTTCCATCTCATTCTCTGGGGACATCCATCTATGGTATGAGTGGAGGTAGATGCTCAGCTGGTGTCAGACCGCCTTTGTTTGTCCACAGAGACCTACATATTGTGATGGCCTCGGGGAATTTGGAGGGTTATCCTAATTTGTACAATTTTGGACAATGTAATGGGCAGAATTCCCATGTATGGGTTAGGCATAGTCCTAATGTGTGGCTCCAGGGGCCCCAGCCTGGAGGGTGTGTCCCAGGACATTGAGGACAGAAGTCTGAAAACACAAACTCAGCTTAGGTTTGGGGACGTAGGTATGGCAGGCCCAATCTACAAACCATGAGAAGAAGTCTTCGGGATATGAAGAAAGAGCGAGTCTGAGGCGCTTGCTCAGGCTTTGGTCTCTGGATCTTTTGTCAACAATGGCTGTGGAATGAGGGGAGGACTAATGGGACATGGACGAATCTTCATCTCTTGGCATTTGGCCCGGTCCCAATTGTTTTTCGTCAATCTGTGGGATTGGAGGTCTCCTTTCAGGTTTGTTAACTCAGGTGTCCAAACCAAAGAGGAATTCCAAAGCAGAGCCCTGGGGAAGAGTGAGGGGACAACCAAAACTATGGTTAAAATTTGGGGCCTAGGGGCATGGCATGTCCCATATGCTGTCTCTTCATCCAGCCCCTGAGAGGCCTTACTTGAGGACAGGGCTCAGGCTGAGGGTCACAATGTGTGTTTGTGACCAATGTGGCCGCGAGCATGGGCGGGGCCTCATGGGCCACACTGGTATAAACTACACTGAACTTAGGACAACATGCCAATCACAAGGTCTCTTGCCATGGGGAAGGAGTTCTGATTTCTGCATCATTTTCAACCCTGGGCAGGGGTTGGAGATAAGGTTTAGGTTCGGAAGCCTGAAAGCCGCAGTTGGGAAGAGATGATGACCTAAGGCCATGGTGGGTCTGATGTGCTCATTGTGCGGTCAGCTGCCTGGTTGTTGGTCAGGAGGTTCGGGCTCAGGTTGTGTCAGACAGTGCATTAGTGCCCAGGTTAGACTATGTAATTTGGGTACGGTCGAGTGCCGTTTAGGTTGATCCTCATTTGAGGTTCCTGGGCAGGTCGTTAGGCAAGATATTTTTTCTCGAGGGCAGGCAGAGTGCTGCTTGTGGGTCCGGAATTGCCAAACTTGAGGGATTCTAGGCCAGTAGTGTGAGGACAGAAGTCTGAGACCACAAGCTAGACTTGGGTTTCAGGCCGAGGGCAAGGCAGGTACCCCCTGCACATCTGACCAATATCTCATGCATCTGAAGTCACGGCGAGGATCAGACGTTGGCTCAGGTTGTAGTTTTTGTGCATGACTGCCCCTTCATGAACGGAGAGGAATCTCAAGTTCATGGAGGTTTTCCGACGTTGGGAGTTCTGGGATGCCCCCTTCAAGGATTTCTTCTGCGGGACAATTGAGACCTGTTGGGCAGCTCCAACACATCCCATATGGAATGACTCCAGAGCAACGTTCGAGGATGTATGCCAGGGAAGCCCGCCTCGCATTCCCAATGTCTCCTAGCAACAAGACAGTTGAGATCGGATGGCTCTGCGGGAGCAACCGGGATGGCTGAGTTGGAATGGACTTTCCTGAGCATGGGGCCTAATGTGTGTTTGTGTCCATGAGGACCTTGGTATGGAGCGGTGGCACCGGGACTCTGAATTATTCTCCTAAGATTTTGACATAGGTCCCATGCACAAGTTTCCTCGTGGAGACGAGATGTTGTCTGATGGGTGCCTCAGGAAACCCCCTCTGCTGGTATTGGAAACCATGCTTTTGAGGGACATGCCTGTAAACCAAAGCCATGGATCCGATTATGGCCTAGGTTCCTGTCTGGTACCATCTCCTTCTCTGGGGCATCCATGTATGGTATGAGTGGAGGTAGATGCTCAGCTGGTGTCAGACCGCCCTTTTTTGTCCACAGAGACCTACATATTGGGATGGCCTCGGGGTCTTTGGAGGGTTCTCCTAATTTGTACAATTTTGGACAATGGAATGGGCAGAATTCCCATGCATGGGGTAGGCACAGTCCTAATGTGTGGATCCAAGGGTGCCAGCCTGGAGTGTGTGTTGCCCAGGAATTTGAGGACAGAAGTCTGAAAACACAAACTCAGCTCAGGTTTGGGGACGTAGGTATGGAAGGCCCAATCTACAAACCATGAGAAGAACTCTTCAGGATATTTAGAAAGAGCGAGTCTGAGGCTCTTGCTCAGGCTTTGGTCTCTGGATTTTGTGTCAACGATGGTCATGGAATGTGGGGAGGCCTCATGGGCCATGGACGAATCTTCCTCTCTGTGGATTTTGCCCGGTCCACATTGTTTTTCGTCAATCTGTGGGATGGGAGGTCTCCTTTCAGGTTTGTTACCTCAGGTGTCCCAACCAAAGAGGAATTCCAAAGCAGAGCCTTGGGGAATAGTGAAGTGACAACCCAAACTATGGTTAAAATTTGTGGCCTAGGGGCATGGCAGGCCCCATATGCTGTCTCTTCATCCAACCACTGAGAGGCCTTACTTGAGAACTGGGCTCAGGCTGAGTGTCACAATGTGTGTTTGTGACCAATGTGGCTCGCGAGCATGGCGGGGCCTCATGGGCCACATTGGTTTCAACTACACTGAACTTTGGACAACATGCCAATCACAAGGTCTCTTGCCATGGGGAAGGAGTTCTGATTTCTGCATCATTTTCAACCCTGGGCAGTGGTTGGAGATAAGGTCTAGGTTCGGAAGCCTGAAAACCGCAGTTTGGAAGAGATGATGACCTAAGGCCATGGTGGGTCTGATGTGCTCAGTGTGCGGTCAGCTGCCTGGTTGTTGGTCAGGAGGTTCGGGCTCAGGTTTTGTTAGACAGTGCTAGTGCCCAGGTTAGACTCTATAATTTGGGTACAGTCGAGTACCGTGTAGGTTGATCCTCATTTGAGGTGCCTGCGCAGCTCATTAGGCAAGATATTTTTTCTAGAGGGCAGGCACAGTGCTGCATTGTGGGTCCGAAATTGCCAAACTTGAGGGCTTCTGGGCCAGTAGTGTGAGGACAGAAGTCTGAGAACACAAGCTAGACTTGGGCTTCAGGCCGAGGGCAAGGCAGGTACCCCCTGCACATCTGAACCAATATCTCATGCATCTGAAGTCACGGCGAGGATCAGTCGTTGGCTCAGGTTGTAGTTTCTGTGCATGACTGCCCCTTCATGAACGGAGAGGTATCGCAAGGCCATGGAGGTTTTCCCACGTTGGGAGTTGTGGGATGCCCCCTTCAAGGATACCTTCTGCGGGACAATTGAGACCTGTTGGGCAGCTCCAACACATCCCATATGGAATTACTCCAGAGCACCGATCGGGATGGATGCCAAGGAAGCCCGCCTCGCATTCCAATTGTCTCCTATCAACAAGACAGTTGAGATCGGATGGCTATTGGGAGCAACCGGGGTGGCTGAGTTGAAATGGACTTTTATGAGCATGGGGCCTAATGTGTGTTTGTGTCCATGAGGACCTTGGAATGGGGCGGTGACACCGGGACTCTGAATTATTTTTCTAAGATTTTGACATAGGTCCCATGCACAAGTTTCCTCGTGGAGACGAGACTTTTTCTGATGGGTGCCTCAGGAAACCCCCTATGCTGGTATTGGAATCCAGGATTTTGAGGAGACATGCCTGTAAACCAAAGCAATGGATCCGATTATGGCCTCGGGTCCTGTCTGGTTCCATCTCATTCTCTGGGGACATCCATCTATGGTATGAGTGGAGGTAGATGCTCAGCTGGTGTCAGACCGCCCTTGTTTGTCCACAGAGACCTACATATTGCGATGGCCTCGGGGAATTTGGAGGGTTATCCTAATTTGTACAATTTTGGACAATGGAATGGGCAGAATTCCCATGTATGGGGTAGGCATAGTCCTAATGTGTGGCTCCAGGGGCCCCAGCCTGGAGGGTGTGTCCCAGGACTTTGAGGACAGAAGTCTGAAAACACAAACTCAGCTTAGGTTTGGGGACGTAGGTATGGCAGGCCCAATCTACAAACCATGAGAAGAAGTCTTCGGGATATGAAGAAAGAGCGAGTCTGAGGCGCTTGCTCAGGCTTTGGTCTCTGGATCTTTTGTCAACAATGGCCGTGGAATGAGGGGAGGACTAATGGGACATGGACGAATCTTCATCTCTTGGCATTTGGCCCGGTCCCAATTGTTTTTCGTCAATCTGTGGGATTGGAGGTCTCCTTTCAGGTTTGTTACCTCAGGTGTCCCAACCAAAGAGGAATTCCAAAGCAGAGCCCTTGGGAAGAGTGAGGGGACAACCAAAACTATGGTTAAAATTTGGGGCCTAGGGGCATGGCAGGCCCCATATGCTGTCTCTTCATCCAGCCACTGAGAGGCCTTACTTGAAGACTGGGCTCAGGCTGAGGTTCACAATGTGTGTTTGTGACCAATGTGGCTGGCGGGCATGGGCGGGGACTCATGGGCCACACTGGTTTCAACTAAACTGAACTTTGGAGAAGATGCCAATCACAAGGTCTCTTTCCATGGTGAAGGAGTTCTGATTTCTGCATCATTTTCAACCCTGGGCAGGGGTTGGAGATAAGGTCTAGGTTCGGAAGCCTGAAAGCCACAGTGGGGAAGAGATGATGACCTAAGGCCATGGTGGGTCTGATGTGCTCATTGTGCGGTCAGCTGCCTGGTTGTTGGTCAGGAAGTTCGGGCTCAGGTTGTGTCAAACAGTGCATTGGTGCCCAGGTTAGACTCTATAATTTGGGTACAGTCGAGTGCCGTGTATTTTGATCCTCATTTGAGGTGCCTGGGCAGCTCAATAGGCAAGATATTTTTTCTAGAGGGCAGGCACAGTGCTGCATTGTGGGTCTGGGATTGCCAAACTTGAGGGCTTCTGGGCCAGTAGTGTGAGGACAGAAGTCTGAGAACACAAGCTAGACTTGGGCTTCAGGCCGAGGGCAAGGCAGGTACCCCTGCACATCTGAACCAATATCTCATGCATCTGAAGTCACGGCGAGGATCAGACGTTGGCTCAGGTTGTAGTTTCTGTGCATGACTGCCCCTTCATGAACGGAGAGGAATCTCAAGGCCATGGAGGTTTTCCCACGTTGGGAGTTGTGGGATGCCCCCTTCAAGGATTCCTTCTGCGGGACAATTGAGACCTGTTGGGCAGCTCCAAAACATCCCATATGGAATGACTCCAGAGCACCGTTCGAGGATGGATGCCAGGAAAGATCGCCTCGCATTCCTATAGTCTCCTAGCTACAAGACAGTTGAGATTGGATGGCTCTGCGGGAGCACCCGGGGTGGCTGAGTTGAAATGGACTTTCCTGAGTATGGGGCCTAATATGTGTGTGTCCATGAGGACCTTGAAATGGGGCGGTGGCACCGGGACTCTCAAGTATTCTCATAATATTTTGACATAGTTCCCATGCATAAGTTTCCTAGTGGAGACGAGATTTTTTCTGATGGGTGCCTCAGGAAACCCCCTATGCTGGTATTGGAATTCAGGATTTTGAGGAGACATGCCTGTAAACCAAAGCAATGGATCCGATTACGGCCTAGGGTCCTGTCTGCTTCCATCTCCTTCTCTGAGGACATCCATCTATGGTATGAGTGGAGGTAGATGCTCAGCTGGTGTCAGACCGCCCTTGTTTGTCCACTGAGAACTACATATTGGACGGCCTCGGGGACTTTGGACAATGGAATGGGCAGAATTCCCATGCATTGGGGAGGCATTGTCCTAATGTGTGGCTCCAGGGACCCCAGCTAGAGGGTGTGTGGCCCAGGACTTTGAGGATAGAAGTCTGAAAACACAAACTCAGCTTAGGTTTGGGGACGCAGGTATGGCAGGCCCAATCTACAAACCATGAGAAGAACTCTTCAAGACATGAAGAAAGAGCGAGTCTGAGGCGCTTGCTCAGGCTTTGGTCTCTTTATTTTGTGTCAACGATGGCCGGGGAATGTGGGGAGGCCTCATGGGCCATGGACGAATCTTCCTCTCTGTGGATTTTGCCCGGTCCCCATTGTTTTTCGTCAATCTGTGGGATGGGAGGTCTCCTTTCAGGAATGTTACCTCAGGTGTCCCAACCAAAGAGGAATTCCAAAGCAGAGCCTTGGGGAATAGTGAAGTGACAACCCAAACTATGGTTAAAATTTGGGGCCTAGGGGCATGGCAGGCCCCATATGTTGTCTTTTCATCCAACCACTGAGAGGCCTTACTTAAGGACTGGGTTAGGCTGAGTGTCACAATGTGTTTTTGTGACCAATGTGGCTCGCGAGCATGGGCGGGGCCTCATGGGCCACATTGGTTTCAACTACACTGAACTCTGGACAACATGCCAACCACAAGGTTTCTTGCCATGGGGAAGGAGTTCTGATTTCTGCATCACCTTCAACCCTGGGCAGTGGTAGGAGATAAGGTCTAGGTTCGGAAGCCTGAAAACCGCAGTTTGGAAGAGATGATGACCTAAGGCCATGGTGGGTCTGATGTGCTCAGTGTGCGGTCAGCTGCCTGGTTGTTGGTGGGGAGGTTCGGGCTCAGGTTTTGTTAGACAGTGCTAGTGCCCAGGTTAGACTCTATAATTTGGGTACAGTCGAGTGCCGTGTAGGTTGATCCTCATTTGAGGTGCCTGCGCAGCTCATTAGGCATGATATTTTTTCTAGAGGGCAGGCACAGTGCTGCATTGTGGGTCCGGAATTGCCAAACTTGAGGGCTTCTGGGCCAGTAGTGTGAGGACAGAAGTCTGAGAACACAAGCTAGACTTGGGCTTCAGGCCGAGGGCAAGGCAGGTCCCCCCTGCACATCTGAACCAATATCTCATGCATCTGAAATCACGGCGAGGATCAGACGTTGGCTCAGGTTGTAGTTTCTGTGCATGACTGCCCCTTCATGAACGGAGAGGAATCTCAAGGCCATGGAGGTTTTCCCACGTTGGGAGTTGTGGATGCCCCCTTCAAGGATACCTTCTGCGGGAGAATTGAGACCTGTTGGGCAGCTCCAACACATCCCATATGGAATGACTCCAGAGCACCAATCGAGGATGGTTGCCAGGGAAGCCCGCCTCGCATTCCAATTGTCTCCTAGCAACAAGGCAGTTGAGATCGGATGGCTATTGGGAGCAACCAGGGTGGCTGAGTTGAAATGGACTTTCCTGAGCATGGGGCCTAATGTGTGTTTGTGTCCATGAGGACCTTGGAATGGGGCGGTGGCAACGGGACTCTGAAGTATTCTCCTAAGATTTTGACATAGGTCCCATGCACAAGTTTTTCGTGGAGACGAGATTTTTTCTGATGGATGCCTCAGGAAACCTGCTATGCTGGTATTGGAATCCAGGATTTTGAGGAGACATGCCTGTAAAGCAAAGCAATGGGTCCGATTATGGCCGAGGGTCCGGTCTGGTTCCATCTCCTTCTCTTGGTACATCCATCTATGGTATGAGTGGAGGTAGATGCTCAGCTGGTGTCAGTCCGCCTTTGTTTGTCCACAGAGACCTACATATTGGGATGGCCTCGGGGACTTTGGAGGGTTCTCCTAATTTGTACAATTTTGGACAATGGAATGGGCAGAATTCCCATGCATGGGGTAGGCACAGTCCTAATGTGTAGCTCCAGGGGCCCCAGCATGGAGGGTGTGTGGCCCAGGACTTTGAGGACAGAAGTCTGAAAACACAAACTCAGCTTAGGTTTGGGGACGTAGGTATGGCAGGCCCAATCTCTAAACCATTAGCAGAACTCTTCAGGATATGAAGAAAGAGCGAGTCTGAGGCGCTTGCTCAGGCTTTGGACTCTGGATTTTTTGTCAACGATGGCCGTGGAATGTGGGGAGGCCTCATGGGCCATAGACGAATCTTCCTCTTTGTGGATTTGGCCCGGTCCCAATTGTTTTTCGTCAATCTGTTTGATGGGAGGTCTTCTTTCAGTTTTGTTTCCTCAGGTGTCCCAACCAAAGAGGAATTCCAAAGCAGAGCCCTGGGGAAGAGTGAAGGGACAACCCAAACTATGGTTAAAATTTGGGGCCTAGGGGCATGGCAGGCCCCATATGCTGTCTCTTCATCCAGCCACTGAGAGGCCTTACTTGAAGACTGGGCTCAGGCTGAGGGTCACAATGTGTGTTTGTGACCAATGTCCCTCCCGAGCATGGGCAGGGCCTCATGGGCCACACTGTTTTCAACTAAACTGAACTTTGGAGAAGATGCCAATCACAAGGTCTCTTTCCATGGTGAAGGAGTTCTGATTTCTGCATCATTTTCAACCCTGGGCAGTGGTTGGAGATAAGGTCTAGGTTCGGAAGCCTGAAAACTGCAGGTGGGAAGAGATGATGACCTAAGGCCATGGTGGGTCTGATGTGCTCAGTGTGTGGTCAGCTGCCTGGTTGTTGGTCAGGAGGTTCGGGCTCAGGTTGTGTCAGACAGTGCATTAGTGCCCAGGTTAGACTATGTAATTTGGGTACAGTCGAGTGCCATGTATGTTGATCCTTATTTGAGGTGCATGGGCAGCTCATAGGCAAGATATTTTTACTCGAGGGCAGGCAGAGCGCTGCATTGTGGGTTGGGAATTGCCAAACTTGAGGGCTTCTGGGCCAATAGTGTGAGGACAGAAGTCTGAGACCACAAGCTAGACTTGGGCTTCAGGCCGAGGGCAAGGCAGGTACCCCCTGCACATCTGAACCAATATCTCATGCATCTGAAGTCACGGCGAGTATCAGGCGTTGGCTCAGGTTGTCGTTTCGGTGCATGACTGCCCCTTCATGAACGGAGAGGAATTTCAAGGCCATGGAGGTTTTCCCACGTTGGGAGTTGTGGGATGCCCCCTTCAAGGATTCCTTCTGCGGGAGAATTGAGACCTGTTGGGCAGCTCCAACACATCCCATATGGAATGACTACAGAGCACCAAACGAGGATGGATGCCACGGTAGCCCGCCTCTCATTCCAATTGTCTCCTAGCAACAAGACAGTTGAGATAGGAGGGCTCTACAGGAGCAACCGGGTTGGCTGAGTTGAAATGGGTTTTCCTGAGCATGGGGTCTAATGTGTGTTTGTGTCCATGAGGACCTTGTAATGGGGCGGTGGCACCGGGACTCTGAAGTATGCTCCTAAGATTTTGACATGGGTTCCATGCACAAGTTTCCTCGTGGAGACGAGATTTTTTTTGATGGGTGCCTCAGGAAAGCCCCTATGCTGGTATTGGAATCCAGGATTTTGAGGAGACATGCCTGTAAACCAAAGCAATGGATCCGATTATGGCCTAGGGTCCTGTCTGTTACCATATCCTTCACTGGGGACATCCATGTATGGTATGAGTGGACGTAGATGCTCAGCTGGTGTCAGACCGCCCTTGTTGTCCACAGAGACCTAGATATTGGGATGGCCACAGGGACTTTGGAGGGTTCTCCTAATTTGTACAATTTTGGACAATGGAATGGGCAGAATTCCCATGCATGGAATAGGCACAGTCCTAATGTGTGGCTCCAGGGGTGCCAGCCTGGAGTGTGTGTTGCCCAGGACTTTGAGGACAGAAGTCTGAAAACACAAACTCAGCTTAGGTTTGGGGACGTAGGTATGGCAGGCCCAATCTACAAACCATGAGAAGAACTCTTCAGGATATTTAGAAAGAGCGAATCTGAGGCTCTTGCTCAGGCTTTGGTCTCTGGATTTTGTGTCAACGATGGTCGTGGAATGTGGGAAGGCCTCATGTGCCAGGGACGAATCTTCCTCTCTGTGGATTTGGCCCGGTCCCAATTGTTTTTCGTCAATCTGTGGGATGGGAGGTCTCCTTTCAGGTTTGTTACCTTAGGTGTCCCAACCAAAGAGGAATTCCAAAGTAGAGCCCTGGGGAAGAGTGAAGGGACAACCCAAACTATGGTTAAAATTTGGGGCCTAGGGGCATGGCAGGCCCCATATGCTGTCTCTTCATCCAGCCACTGAGAGGCATTCCTTGAGGACTGGGCTCAGGCTGAGGGTCACAATGTGTTTTTGTGACCAATGTGGCTCGGGAGCATGGGCGGGGCCTCATGGGCCACACTGGTTTCAACTTCACTGAACTTTGGACAACATGCCAATCACAAGGTCTCTTTCCATGGGGAAGGAGTTCTGATTTCTGCATCATTTTCAACCCTGGGCAGTGGTTGGAGATAAGGTCTAGGTTCGGAAGCCTGAAAACCGCAGTTGGGAAGAGATGATGACCTAAGGCCATGGTGGGTCTGATGTGCTCAGTGTGCGGTCAGCTGCCTGGTTTTTGGTCGGGAGGTTCGGACTCAGGTTGTGTCAGACAGTGCATTAGTGCCCAGGTTAGACTATGTAATTTGGGTACAGTCGAGTGCCGTGTAGGTTGATCGTCATTTGAGGTGCCTGGGCAGCTCATAGGCAAGATATTTTTTCTCGAGGGCAGGCAGAGTGCTGCATTGTGGGTCCGGAATTGCCAAACTTGAGGGCTTCTGGGCCAGTAGTATGAGGACGGAAGTCTGAGACCACAAGCTAGACTTGGGCTTCAGGCCGAGGGCAAGGCAGGTACCCCCTGCACATCTGAACCAATATCTCATGCATCTGAAGTCACGGCGAGGATCAGACGTTGGCTCAGGTTGTAGTTTCTGTGCATGACTGCCCTTCATGAACGGAGTGGAATCTCAAGGCCATGGAGGTTTTCCCACTTTGGGAGTTGTGGGATAACCCCTTCTAGGATTCCTTCTGCGGGACAATTGAGACCTGTTGGGCAGCTCCAACACATCCCATATGGAATGACTCCAGAGCACCATTCGAGGATGGATGCCAGGGTATCCCGCCTCGCATTCCAATTGTCTCCTAGCAACAAGACAGTTGAGATCGGAGGGCTCTGCAGGAGCAACCGGGTTGGCTGAGTTGAAATGGACTTTCCTGAGCATGGGACCTAATGTGTGTTTGTGTCCATGAGTACCTTGGAATGGGGCGGTGGCACCGGGACTCTGAAGTATGCTCCTAAGATTTTGACATAGGTTCCATGCACAAGTTTTCTCGTGGAGACGAGATTTTTTCTGATGAGTGCCTCAGGAAAGCCCCTATGCTGGTATTGGAATCCAGGATTTTGAGGAGACAAGACTGTAAACCAAAGCAATGGATCCGATTATGGCCTAGGGTCCTGTCTGGTACTATATCCTTCACTGGGGACATCCATCTATGGTATGAGTGGACGTAGATGCTCAGCTGGTGTCAGACTGCCCTTGTTGTCCACTGAGACCTAGATATTGGGATGGCCTCGGGGACTTTGGAGGGTTCTCCTAATTTGTAAAATTTTGGACAATGGAATGGGCAGAATTCCCATGCATGGGGTAGGCACAGTCCTAATGTGTGGCTCCAAGGGCGCAAGCCTGGAGTGTGTGTTGCCCAGGAATTTGAGGACATAAGTCTGAAAACACAAACTCAGCTTAAGTTTGGGGACGTAGGTATGGCAGGCCCAATCTACAAACCATGAGAAGAAATCTTCAGGATATTTAGAAAGAGCGAGTCTGAGGCTAATGCTCAGGCTTTGGTCTCTGGATTTTGTGTCAAGGATGGTCGTGGAATGTGGGGAGCCCTCATGGGCCATGGACGAATCTTCCTCTCTGTGGATTTGGCCCGGTCCCAATTGTTTTTCGTCAATCTGTGGGATGGGAGGTCTCCTTTCAGTTTTGTTACCTCAGGTGTCCCAACCAAAGAGGAATTCCAAAGTAGAGCCCTGGGGAAGAGTGAAGGGACAACCCAAACTATGGTTAAAATTTGGGGCCTAGGGGCATGGCAGGCCCCATATGCTGTCTTTTAATCCAGCCACTGAGAGGCATTCCTTGAGGACTGGGCAAAGGCTGAGGGTCACAATGTGTGTTTGTGAGCAATGTGGCTCGGGAGCATGGGCGGGGCCTCATGGGCCACACTGGTTTCAACTTCACTGAACTTTGGACAACATGCCAATCACAAGGTCTCTTGCCATGGGGAAGGAGTTCTGATTTCTGCATCATTTTCAACCCTGGGCAGTGGTTGGAGATAAGGTCTAGGTTCGGAAGCCTGAAAATCGCAGTTTGGAAGAGATGATGTCCTAAGGCCATGGTGGGTCTGAAGTGCTCAGTGTGCGGTCAGCTGCCTGATTGTAGGTCAGGAGGTTCGTGCTCATTTGTGTCAGACAGTGCATTAATGCCCAGATTAGACTATGTAATTTGGGTACAGTCGAGTGCCGTGTAGGTTGATCCTCATTTGAGGTGCCTGGGCAGTTCATTAGGCAAGATATTTTTTCTCGAGGGCAGGCAGAGTGCTGCATTGTGGGTCCGGATTTGCCAAACTTGAGGGCTTCTGGGCCAGTAGTGTGAGGACAGATGTCTGAGACCACAAGCTAGACTTGGGCTTCAGGCCGAGGGCAAGGCAGGTACCCCTTGCACATCTGAACCAATATCTCATGCATCTGAAGTCACGGCGAGGATCAGACGTTGGCTCAGGTTGTAGTTTCTGTGCATGACTGAAGGTTGAGACGGACAGGCCCTTAGGCCCTAATCTCAACTCTTGCTTTGTTTTCCTGGTGTCACTCCTCAGAAGCTTTGGTTCGAAGAACAGGATATGGGGCTTTCCTGAGGCACTGAACAGAACTTCTCTCATCTCCACATGGGATGCTTCCTTGTTGGAGCCGTGTCAAACACCTCAGGTTGGAGAATCCTGCAGAGTCCCTGAGCCACCTCCACATTCCAAGGTCTCCCAGGCCACCAAGCCACAGTAGGACTCATCTTCAGGAGAGTCCATTTCAACTCTCCCCTCTGGGTAGCTCACCCAGGAGCCCGCAGATTGAGCCTGCCTTGTCCTGACTAAAGAGTGGGAATATGAGGTGGCGTTCCCAGGCATCCATGCTTAGACACCTGCTCTCGAGTCTTTCCGTATGGGGCCTCCAGGAACCATCCAATAGCACTTGACTGTCGTGTAGAAGGAAACCTTGAGGTTTGGAGTAGTTCACAAATCCCATCGTAGGCAAACATCCCTGGACTCATGAAGCCCCCACACCCTTCAGGAAGAGG
Source organism: Mustela nivalis (assembly GCF_964662115.1). Classification (NCBI taxonomy): domain Eukaryota; kingdom Metazoa; phylum Chordata; class Mammalia; order Carnivora; family Mustelidae; genus Mustela; species Mustela nivalis. Next base: position 597,058 of record NW_028136494.1, on the reverse strand, counting down.
CCATGCTGGACAAAAACTCTAGCCTGAGGAACGTCTCATAGTTGACATGACCTCAGTGCAGGAGATCTCGATTCAGCCTCTCAGAGTGGGCCTGCCGTGCCATCGGTCCCAAACCTCACGCTAGCTTGTGTTTTCAGACTTCCTTCCTCACACTCCTGGCAAACAAACCCTCCGGACTAGGAACTCCAGAACCACAACCCAGCCCAGGGTCTGCCCAATGGAAGAAAAACGTGGGGCTCTCTCCAGAAAACCCAGATGAGGATCAACCTGCTCGGGCCTCGACGGTACCCGAACTGGATAGGCTGCTCTGGGCACTCATGCTCTGTCTGACACAGCCTGAAGCCAGACGTCCAGACAGACAAGGAGACAGCTGGCCGCACACCCAGCACTTCGGACACGCCATGGTCTTATGCCGTCACCTTTTCCTAACCTTGGTTTTCAGATATCTGAACTTAGACATTATATCAATTCTCCACACAGCAGGGTATTGCAAGCACAACACAGAACTCCTCCTTCCCCGAGGCTGTAAAGCTGCTCTTGGCATAGAGTCACACCTTCAGGGTTGGAGAAACCTTCCTGGTCCCTGATGCCACGCCCAAACTTGAGTGCTGCTTGGGCACAAATTCACACTCTGACCCTCAGAATGAGCCCCATGTCAAAGAAAGGTCTGTCAGGGCCTGGGCCAAGAGCCCGCATATGGGGCTTGCCAAGCCCCTATGCACCCAATCCTCACCAGTGTTTGAGTTTTCCAGTCGCCCCGCCCGTACCTGGGGCTCTGCTCTGGAATCCCTTTCTTGGAAAGACACATGAGCCAGACAACACTTTTCCACCCTTCCCACAAAATGACCCCAAACTCTTGGGAGCTGGGACATATCCCCAGACAGGGATACTCGTCCACAGTCCCTGAGGCCACCCCTCCAATCCACGGCTATCCCGGACACAACATCCTGAGACAAAAGCCTGAAGGAACGCCTCCCACTCGCCCTTGTTTCAGAGGCCCAGGAGCTCCCTCTCGGGCTGTACATCCGGCCTGCCATACCCTAGGCGCCACTCATAAGCTGAGTTTGTGTTTTCAGACTTCTGTGCCCACAGCCTGGACCCACACAACCGCCAGGCTAGGGCCTCTGGAGCCACAGCGAAAGATTGTGCCTTCCCTCTCCAAGGAAATTGTGCCCAATCCATTGACCACAACCCTACAGGTTAGGGAAAAGCTCCAAGGCCCCTGAGGCCATCAATAGTGTAGGCCACCCTGGACTAAGAGGGGCTCTCTGACACCAGCGGAGCAACTTTCTCCACTTAGACTCTCAGTGTCCCCAGAGACAGAAGGTTGAAATGGACAGGCCCCCAGGCCCTAATCTGAACCTTAGCTTTGGTTTCCATGTGTCCGTCCTCAGAGGTCTGTTTTCGTAGACCAGGACACGGGGATTTTCTGAGGCACCAAACCAAACCTCTCTCGTCTCCACATGGGGCGTTTACTTACTGGGGATGTATCAAACCCTTCAGGTAGGAGAGTTCCGCAGGGCCACTGAACAACCAGCACATTCCAAGGTTTCCATGGACCCAAACGCACATTATGACGCATCCTCAGGAGAGGCCATTTCAACTCAGCCCCCTGGTTAGCGTGCCCCAAAGGCAGCAGATCAAACATATCTTGTGGCTAATGGCCAATGGGAATGCGAGGCATGCTGTACAGGGATCCATCCTTCGAACCGTGCTCTCCAGTCCTTCCGTATGGTATGTCCTGGAGCCATGCAACAGGACTCGAATGTCCCACAGAAGGAAACCTGGTGGTTTGGGGCAACCTCCAAACTCAGCGTGGGAAAACTTCCTTGGCCTCATGAGGCCCCAGCTTCATGAAGGTGCCATCATGGACACATACTCCAGCCTCAGCCAACGTCTGATCCTCAGCTTGACTTCAGATGCAGGAGATTTTGATTCAGCCTCTGCCTAGTGGGCCTGCTCTGCCCTTGGCTCCAATCCTCACTTTAGCTTGTGTTCCTAGACTTCCGTCCTCACACTCCTGGCCCACAAACCCTCCCTACTGGGAATTCTGGGGCCACAATGAAGCACTCCGCCTGCCTCCCAGGAGAAAAACTTTGTCTATGTTGCTGCCCAGAAACCCCAAAGGATCAAACTGCTTGGCCCTCGGCAACACCCCAATTGCATAGGCTACCTTAAACACTGATGCTCTGTCGCAAATAGCCTGAGCCCAGACCTTCCAACAGACACCGACACAGCTGGCTGCACACCCAGCACATAGGACCCGCCACAGCCTTAGGCCAACATCCATTCCCAACCTGGGTTTTCAGTCATCAGAACCTAGACCTTATCTCCAATCCCTGCACAGGGGGGAACCTGATGCACAAGTCAGAACCCCTCCTTCCCCATGGCAAGAAACCTTGCTGCTGGCAGTGAGTCAAACCTTCAGTGTAGGAGCAAACGGCATGGCCCATGAGGCCACGCCCATGTGTGAGGGCCGCCTTGGGCACAAACACACATTGTGACCCTCAGCGTGAGTACCTTATTCAAGTAACGCCTCTCAGTGATTGGACCAAGAGCCCGCATATGTGGCTTGCCATGCCCATAGGCACGCAGGACTAACTAGATGGTGTGTATTCCAGTTGAGGGAACCCACTGCTGTGCTCTAGAGTCCCTCTCATGGGGGGTCCCCTGTGGCAGAAAACAGTACTCTTCCCTTCCCACAGAATGAACCCAAACACTTGGGAGCTTGGACAATCCCCCGAGAGGAAGGCTCTTCCTCGGCCCCTGAAGCAACCCCTACCCTGAACGGCCACTGTGAACGCAACACCCAGAGACAAAAGCCTGAGCGACTGCCTCCCACTTGCCCTCCTTTGATATCCAGAGGATCTCCCCTCTCGGACTGGAGATCAGGCCTGCCATTACCTTGGCCCCTACCTGAGCCAAGTTTGCTTTTTCAGACATCTGTCCCCACAGCCCTGGCAGACACAGCCTCTAGGCTGGGTCCTCTGGAGCCATACCACAGGACCATGCCTGCTCTCTCCTGGGAAACTCTGTCCATTCCTTTGGCCACACACCTCCAGAATATGAGAAACCTCAAGGCCCCCGAGGACATACCATTACCGGGAGCCTCCCTGCACACACAGGGGCCTTCGGACACAAGCGGAGCTGCTACCTCCATGAAGGCATGCACACAGATGTCAACAGAGATAGAAGGTTGAGCCGGACAGGCCCTTAGGCCCTAATCTCAACTCTTGCTTTGTTTTCCAGGTGTCACTCCTCAGAGGCTTTGGTTCGAAGAACAGGACATGGGGCTTTCCTGAGGCACTGAACAGAACTTCTCTCGTCTCCACATGGGATGCTTCCTTGTTGGAGCCGTGTCAAACACCTCAGGTTGGAGAATCCTGCAGAGTCCCTGAGCCACCTCCACATTCCAAGGTCTCCCAGGCCACCAAGCCACAGTAGGACTCATCTTCAGGAGAGTCCATTTCAACTCTCCCCTCTGGGTAGCTCACCCAGGAGCCCGCAGATTGAGCCTGCCTTGTCCTGACTAAAGAGTGGGAATATGAGGTGGCGTTCCCAGGCATCCATGCTTAGACACCTGCTCTCGAGTCTTTCCGTATGGGGCCTCCTGGAACCATCCAATAGCACTCGACTGTCGTGCAGAAGGAAACCTTGAGGTTTGGAGTAGTGCACATATCCCATCGTAGGCAAACCTTCCTGGCCTCATGAGGCCCCCACACCATTCAGGAAGAGGCCATGCTGGACAAAAACTCTAGCCTGAGGCACGTCTCATAGTTGAAATGACCTCAGTGCAGGAGATCTCGATTCAGCCTCTCAGAGTGGGCCTGCCGTGCCATCGGTCCCAAACCTCACGCTAGCTTGTGTTTTCAGACTTCCTTCCTCACACTCCTGGCAAACAAGCCCTCCGGACTAGGAACTCCAGAACCACAACCCAGCCCAGGGTCTGCCCGAGGGAAGAAAAACGTTTCCCTGTGGGGCTCTCTCCAGAAAACCCAGATGAGGATCAACCTGCTCGGGCCTCGAAGGTACCCGAACTGGATAGGCTGCTCTGGGCACTCATGCTCTGTCTGACACAGCCTGAAGCCAGACGTCCAGACAGACAAGGAGACAGCTGGCCGCACACCCAGCACTTCGGACACGCCATGGTCTTATGCCGTCACCTCTTCCTAACCTTGGTTTTCAGATATCTGAACCTAGACATTATATCAATTCTCCACACAGCTGGGTATCGCAAGCACAACACAGAACTCCTCCTTCCCCGTGGCTGTAAAGCTTGCTCTTGGCATGGAGTCACACCTTCAGGGTGGGAGAAACCTTCCTGGTCCCTGATGGCACGCCCAAACTTGAGGGCTGCTTGGGCACAAATTCACACTCTGACCCTCAGCATGAGCCCCATGTCAAAGAAAGGCCTGTCAGGGCCTGGGCCAAGAGCCCGCATATGGGGCTTGCCAAGCCCCTATGCACCCAATCCTCACCAGTGTTTGAGTTGTCCAGTCGCCCCACCCGTACCTGGGGCTCTGCTCTGGAATCCCTTTCTTGGAGAGACACATGAGCCAGACAACACTTTTCCACCCGTCCCACAAAATGACCCCAAACTCTTGGGAGCTGGGACAAATCCCCAGAGAGGAATACTCGTCCACAGTCCCTGAGGCCACCCCTCCAATCCACGGCTATCTCGGACACAACATCCAGAGACAAAAGCCTGAAGGAACGCCTCCCACTCGCCCTTGTTTCAGAGGCCCAGGAGCTCCCTCTCGGGCTGTACATCCGGCCTGCCATACCCTAAGCGCCACTCATAAGCTGAGTTTGTGTTTTCAGACTTCTGTGCCCTCAGCCTGGACCCACACAACCGCCAGGCTAGGGCCTCTGGAGCCACAGCGAAAGATTGTGCGTGCCCTCTCCAAGGAAATTGTGCCCAATCCATTGACCACAACCCTACAGGTTAGGGAAAAGCTCCAAAGCCCCTGAGGCCATCAATAGTGTAGGCCACCCTGGACTAAGAGGGGCTCTCTGACACCAGCGGAGCAACTATCTCCACTTAGACTCTCAGACAGTGTCCCCAGAGACAGAAGGTTGAAATGGACAGGCCCCCAGGCCCTAATCTGAACCTTAGCTCTGGTTTCCATGTGTCCGTCCTCAGAGGTCTGTTTTCGTAGACCAGCACACGGGGCTTTTCTGAGGCACCAAACCAAACCTCTCTCGCCTCCACATGGGGAGCTTACTTACTGGGGATGTATCAAACCCTTCAGGTAGGAGAGTTCCGCAGGGCCACTGAACAACCAGCACATTCCAAGGTTTCCATGGACCCAAACGCACATTATGACGCATCCTCAGAAGAGGCCATTTCAACTCAGCCCCCTGGTTATCGTGCCCCAGAGGCAGCAGATCAAACATATCTTGTGGCTAATGGCCAATGGGAATGCGAGGCATGCTGTACAGGGATCCATCCTTCAAACCGTGCTCTCCAGTCCTTCCGTATGGTATGTCCTGGAGCCATGCAACAGGACTCGAATGTCCCACAGAAGGAAACCTGGTGGTTTGGGGCAACCTCCAAACTCAGCGTGGGAAAACTTCCTTGGCCTCATGAGGCCCCCGCTTCATGAAGGTGCCATCATGGACACATACTCCAGCCTCAACCAACGTCTGATCCTCAGCCTGACTTCAGATGCAGGAGATTTTGATTCAGCCTCTGCCTAGTGGGCCTGCTCTGCCCTTGGCTCAAATCCTCACTTAAGCCTGTGTTCCTAAACTTCCGTCCTCACACTCCTGGCCCACAAACCCTCCCTTCTGGGAATTTGGGGCCATAATGAAGCACTCCGCCTGCCTCCCAGGAGAAAAACTTTGTCTATGGTGCTGCCCAGAAACCCCAAATGAGGATCAAACTGCTTGGCCCTCGGCAACACCCCAATTGCATAGGCTACCTTAAACACTGATGCTCTGTCGCAAATAGCCTGAGCCCAGACCTTCCAACAGACACCGACACAGCTGGCTGCACACCCAGCACATTGGACCCGCCACTGCCTTGGCCACCATCCATTCCCAACCTGGGTTTTCAGTCATCAGAACCTAGACCTTATCTCCAATCCCTGCACAGGGGGGAACCTGATGCACAAGTCAGAACCCCTCCTTCCCCATGGCAAGAAACCTTGCTGCTGGCAGTGAGTCAAACCTTCAGTGTAGGAGAAAACGGCATGGCCCATGAGGCCACGCCCATGTGTGAGGGCCGCCTTGGGCACAAACACACATTGTGACCCTCAGCGTGAGTACCTTATTCAAGTAACGCCTCTCAGTGATTGGACCAAGAGCCCGCATATGTGGCTTGCCATGCCCATAGGCACGCAGGACTAACTAGATGGTGTGTATTCCAGTTGAGGGAACCCACTGCTGTGCTCTAGAGTCCCTCTCCTGGGGGGTCCCCTGTGGCAGAAAACAGTACTCTTCCCTTCCCACAGAATGAACCCAAACACTTGGGAGCTTGGACAATCCCCCGAGAGGAAGGCTCTTCCTCGGCCCCTGAAGCAACCCCTACCCTGAACGGCCACTGTGAACGCAACACCCAGAGACAAAAGCCTGAGCGACTGCCTCCCACTTGCCCTCCTTTGATATCCAGAGGATCTCCCCTCTCGGACTGGAGATCAGGCCTGCCATTACCTTGGCCCCTACCTGAGCCAAGTTTGCTTTTTCAGACATCTGTCCCCACAGCCCTGGCAAACACAGCCTCTAGGCTGGGTCCTCTGGAGCCATACCACAGGACCATGCCTGCTCTCTCCTGGGAAACTCTGTCCATTCCTTTGGCCACACACCTCCAGAATATGAGAAACCTCAAGGCCCCCGAGGACATACCATTACCGGGAGCCTCCCTGCACACACAGGGGCCTTCGGACACAAGCGGAGCTGCTACCTCCATGAAGGCATGCACACAGATGTCAACAGAGATAGAAGGTTGAGACGGACAGGCCCTTAGGCCCTAATCTCAACTCTTGCTTTGTTTTCCAGGTGTCACTCCTCAGAGGCTTTGGTTCGAAGAACAGGATATGGGGCTTTCCTGAGGCACTGAACAGAACTTCTCTCGTCTCCACATGGGAAGCTTCCTTGTTGGAGCCGTGTCAAACACCTCAGGTTGGAGAATCCTGCAGAGTCCCTGAGCCACCTCCACATTCCAAGGTCTCCCAGGCCACCAAGCCACAGTAGGACTCATCTTCAGGAGAGTCCATTTCAACTCTCCCCTCTGGGTAGCTCACCCAGGAGCCCGCAGATTGAGCCTGCCTTGTCCTGACTAAAGAGTGGGAATATGAGGTGGCGTTCCCAGGCATCCATGCTTAGACACCTGCTCTCGAGTCTTTCCGTATGGGGCCTCCTGGAACCATCCAATAGCACTCGACTTTCGTGCAGAAGGGAACCTTGAGGTTTGGAGTAGTTCACAAATCCCATCGTAGGCAAACCTTCCTGGCCTCATGAGGCCCCCACACCATTCAGGAAGAGGCCATGCTGGACAAAAATTCTACCCTGAGGCACGTCTCAGAGTTGAAATGACCTCAGTGCAGGAGATCTCGATTCAGCCTCTCAGAGTGGGCCTGCCGTGCCATCGGTCCCAAACCTCACGCTAGCTTGTGTTTTCAGACTTCCTTCCTCACACTCCTGGCAAACAAGCCCTCCGGACTAGGAACTCCAGAACCACAACCCAGCCCAGGGTCTGCCCAAGGGAAGAAAAACGTTTCCCTGTGGGGCTCTCTCCAGAAAACCCAGATGAGGATCAACCTGCTCGGGCCTCGACGGTAGCCGAACTGGATAGGCTTCTCTGGGCACTCATGCTCTGTCTGACACAGCCTGAAGCCAGACGTCCAGACAGACAAGGAGACAGCTGGCCGCACATCCAGCACTTCGGACACGCCATGGTCTTATGCCGTCACCTCTTCCTAACCTTGGTTTTCAGATATCTGAACCTAGACATTATATCAATTCTCCACACAGCTGGGTATCGCAAGCACAACACAGAACTCCTCCTTCCCCGTGGCTGTAAAGCTTGCTCTTGGCATGGAGTCACACCTTCAGGGTGGGAGAAACCTTCCTGGTCCCTGATGCCACGCCCAAACTTGAGTGCTGCTTGGGCACAAATTCACACTCTGACCCTCAGCATGAGCCCCATGTCAAAGAAAGGCCTGTCAGGGCCTGGGCCAAGAGCCCGCATATGGGGCTTGCCAAGCCCCTATGCACCCAATCCTCACCAGTGTTTGAGTTTTCCAGTCGCCCCGCCCGGACCTGGGGCTCTGCTCTGGAATCCCTTTCTTGGAGAGACACGTGAGCCAGACAACACTTTTCCACCCGTCCCACAAAATGACCCCAAACTCTTGGGAGCTGGGACAAATCCCCAGAGAGGGATACTCGTCCACAGTCCCTGAGGCCACCCCTCCAATCCACGGCTATCTCGGACACAACATCCAGAGACAAAAGCCTGAAGGAACGCCTCCCACTCGCCCTTGTTTCAGAGGCCCAGGAGCTCCCTCTCGGGCTGTACATCCGGCCTGCCATACCCTAGGCGCCACTCATAAGCTGAGTTTGTGTTTTCAGACTTCTGTGCCCTCAGCCTGGACCACACAACCGCCAGGCTAGGGCCTCTGGAGCCACAGCGAAAGATTGTGCCTGCCCTCTCCAAGGAAATTGTGCCCAATCCATTGACCACAACCCTACAGGTTAGGGAAAAGCTCCAAGGCCCCTCAGGCCATCAATAGTGTAGGCCACCCTGGACTAAGAGGGGCTCTCTGACACCAGCGGAGCAACTATCTCCACTTAGACTCTCAGACAGTGTCCCCAGAGACAGAAGGTTGAAATGGACAGGCCCCCAGGCCCTAATCTGAACCTTAGCTTTGGTTTCCATGTGTCCGTCCTCAGAGGTCTGTTTTCGTAGACCAGCACACGGGGCTTTTCTGAGGCTCCAAACCAAACCTCTCTCGTCTCCACATGGGGAGCTTACTTACTGGGGATGTATCAAACCCTTCAGGTAGGAGAGTTCCGCAGGGCCTCTGAACAACCAGCACTTTCCAAGGTTTCCATGGACCCAAACGCACATTATGACGCATCCTCAGGAGAGGCCATTTCAACTCAGCCCCCTGGTTAGCGTGCCCCAGAGGCAGCAGATCAAACATATCTTGTGGCTAATGGCCAATGGGAATGCGAGGCATGCTGTACAGGGATCCATCCTTCGAACCGTGCTCTCCAGTCCTTCCGTATGGTATGTCCTGGAGCCATGCAACAGGACTCGAATGTCCCACAGAAGGAAACCTGGTGGTTTGGGGCAACCTCCAAACTCAGCGTGGGAAAACTTCCTTGGCCTCATGAGGCCCCCGCTTCATGAAGGTGCCATCATGGACACATACTCCAGCCTCAGCCAACGTCTGATCCTCAGCCTGACTTCAGATGCAGGAGATTTTGATTCAGCCTCTGCCTAGTGGGCCTGCTCTGCCCTTGGCTCGAATCCTCACTTTAGCTTGTGTTCCTAGACTTCCGTCCTCACACTCCTGGCCCGCAAACCCTCCCTACTGGGAATTCTGGGGCCACATTGAAGCACTCCGCCTGCCTCCCAGGAGAAAAACTTTGTCTTTGGTGCTGCCCAGAAACCCCAAATGAGAATCAAACTGCTTGGCACTCGGCAACACCCCAATTGCATAGGCTACCTTAAACACTGATGCTCTCTCGCAAATAGCCTGAGCCCAGACCTTCCAACAGACACCGACACAGCTGGCTGCACACCCAGCACATTGGATCCGCCACTGCCTTAGGCCACCATCCATTCCCAACCTGGGTTTTCAGTCATCAGAACCTAGAACTTATCTCCAATCCCTGCACAGGGGGGAACCTGATGCACAAGTCAGAACCCCTCCTTCCCCATGGCAAGAAACCTTGCTGCTGGCAGTGAGTCAAACCTTCAGTGTAGGAGAAAACGGCATGGCCCATGAGGCCACGCCCATGTGTGAGGGCCGCCTTGGGCACAAACACACATTGTGACCCTCAGCTTGAGTACCTTATTCAAGTAACGCCTCTCAGTGATTGGACCAAGAGCCCGCATATGTGGCTTGCCATGCCCATAGGCACGCAGGACTAACTAGATGGTGTGTATTCCAGTTGAGGGAACCCACTGCTGTGCTCTAGAGTCCCTCTCCTGGGGGGTCCCCTGTGGCAGAAAACAGTACTCTTCCCTTCCCACAGAATGAACCCAAACACTTGGGAGCTTGGACAATCCCCCGAGAGGAAGGCTCTTCCTCGGCCCCTGAAGCAACCCCTACCCTGAACGGCCACTGTGAACGCAACACCCAGAGACAAAAGCCTGAGCGACTGCCTCCCACTTGCCCTCCTTTGATATCCAGAGGATCTCCCCTCTCGGACTGGAGATCAGGCCTGCCATTACCTTGGCCCCTACCTGAGCCAAGTTTGCTTTTTCAGACATCTGTCCCCACAGCCCTGGCAAACACAGCCTCTAGGCTGGGTCCTCTGGAGCCATACCACAGGACCATGCCTGCTCTCTCCTGGGAAACTCTGTCCATTCCTTTGGCCACACACCTCCAGAATATGAGAAACCTCAAGGCCCCCGAGGACATACCATTACCGGGAGCCTCCCTGCACACACAGGGGCCTTCGGACACAAGCGGAGCTGCTACCTCCATGAAGGCATGCACACAGATGTCAACAGAGATAGAAGGTTGAGACGGACAGGCCCTTAGGCCCTAATCTCAACTCTTGCTTTGTTTTCCAGGTGTCACTCCTCAGAGGCTTTGGTTCGAAGAACAGGATATGGGGCTTTCCTGAGGCACTGAACAGAACTTCTCTCGTCTCCACATGGGAAGCTTCCTTGTTGGAGCCGTGACAAACACCTCAGGTTGGAGAATCCTGCAGAGTCCCTGAGCCACCTCCACATTCCAAGGTCTCCCAGGCCACCAAGCCACAGTAGGACTCATCTTCAGGAGAGTCCATTTCAACTCTCCCCTCTGGGTAGCTCACCCAGGAGCCCGCAGATTGAGCCTGCCTTGTCCTGACTAAAGAGTGGGAATATGAGGTGGCGTTGCCAGGCATCCATGCTTAGACACCTGCTCTCGAGTCTTTCCGTATGGGGCCTCCTGGAACCATCCAATAGCACTCGACTTTCGTGCAGAAGGAAACCTTGAGGTTTGGAGTAGTTCACAAATCCCATCGTAGGCAAACCTTCCTGGCCTCATGAGGCCCCCACACCATTCAGGAAGAGGCCATGCTGGACAAAAATTCTACCCTGAGGCACGTCTCAGAGTTGAAATGTCCTCAGTGCAGGAGATCTCGATTCAGCCTCTCAGAGTGGGCCTGCCGTGCCATCGGTCCCAAACCTCACGCTAGCTTGTGTTTTCAGACTTCCTTCCTCACACTCCTGGCAAACAAGCCCTCCGGACTAGGAACTCCAGAACCACAACCCAGCCCAGGGTCTGCCCGAGGGAAGAAAAACGTTTCCCTGTGGGGCTCTCTCCAGAAAACCCAGATGAGGATCAACCTGCTCGGGCCTCGAAGGTACCCGAACTGGATAGGCTGCTCTGGGCACTCATGCTCTGTCTGACACAGCCTGAAGCCAGACGTCCAGACAGACAAGGAGACAGCTGGCCGCACACCCAGCACTTCGGACACGCCATGGTCTTATGCCGTCACCTCTTCCTAACCTTGGTTTTCAGATATCTGAACCTAGACATTATATCAATTCTCCACACAGCTGGGTATCGCAAGCACAACACAGAACTCCTCCTTCCCCGTGGCTGTAAAGCTTGCTCTTGGCATGGAGTCACACCTTCAGGGTGGGAGAAACCTTCCTGGTCCCTGATGGCACGCCCAAACTTGAGGGCTGCTTGGGCACAAATTCACACTCTGACCCTCAGCATGAGCCCCATGTCAAAGAAAGGCCTGTCAGGGCCTGGGCCAAGAGCCCGCATATGGGGCTTGCCAAGCCCCTATGCACCCAATCCTCACCAGTGTTTGAGTTGTCCAGTCGCCCCACCCGTACCTGGGGCTCTGCTCTGGAATCCCTTTCTTGGAGAGACACATGAGCCAGACAACACTTTTCCACCCGTCCCACAAAATGACCCCAAACTCTTGGGAGCTGGGACAAATCCCCAGAGAGGAATACTCGTCCACAGTCCCTGAGGCCACCCCTCCAATCCACGGCTATCTCGGACACAACATCCAGAGACAAAAGCCTGAAGGAACGCCTCCCACTCGCCCTTGTTTCAGAGGCCCAGGAGCTCCCTCTCGGGCTGTACATCCGGCCAGCCATACCCTAAGCGCCACTCATAAGCTGAGTTTGTGTTTTCAGACTTCTGTGCCCTCAGCCTGGACCCACACAACCGCCAGGCTAGGGCCTCTGGAGCCACAGCGAAAGATTGTGCGTGCCCTCTCCAAGGAAATTGTGCCCAATCCATTGACCACAACCCTACAGGTTAGGGAAAAGCTCCAAAGCCCCTGAGGCCATCAATAGTGTAGGCCACCCTGGACTAAGAGGGGCTCTCTGACACCAGCGGAGCAACTATCTCCACTTAGACTCTCAGACAGTGTCCCCAGAGACAGAAGGTTGAAATGGACAGGCCCCCAGGCCCTAATCTGAACCTTAGCTCTGGTTTCCATGTGTCCGTCCTCAGAGGTCTGTTTTCGTAGACCAGCACACGGGGCTTTTCTGAGGCACCAAACCAAACCTCTCTCGCCTCCACATGGGGAGCTTACTTACTGGGGATGTATCAAACCCTTCAGGTAGGAGAGTTCCGCAGGGCCACTGAACAACCAGCACATTCCAAGGTTTCCATGGACCCAAACGCACATTATGACGCATCCTCAGAAGAGGCCATTTCAACTCAGCCCCCTGGTTATCGTGCCCCAGAGGCAGCAGATCAAACATATCTTGTGGCTAATGGCCAATGGGAATGCGAGGCATGCTGTACAGGGATCCATCCTTCGAACCGTGCTCTCCAGTCCTTCCGTATGGTATGTCCTGGAGCCATGCAACAGGACTCGAATGTCCCACAGAAGGAAACCTGGTGGTTTGGGTCAACCTCCAAACTCAGCGTGGGAAAACTTCCTTGGCCTCATGAGGCCCCCGCTTCATGAAGGTGCCATCATGGACACATACTCCAGCCTCAACCAACGTCTGATCCTCAGCCTGACTTCAGATGCAGGAGATTTTGATTCAGCCTCTGCCTAGTGGGCCTGCTCTGCCCTTGGCTCAAATCCTCACTTAAGCCTGTGTTCCTAAACTTCCGTCCTCACACTCCTGGCCCACAAACCCTCCCTTCTGGGAATTTGGGGCCATAATGAAGCACTCCGCCTGCCTCCCAGGAGAAAAACTTTGTCTATGGTGCTGCCCAGAAACCCCAAATGAGGATCAAACTGCTTGGCCCTCGGCAACACCCCAATTGCATAGGCTACCTTAAACACTGATGCTCTGTCGCAAATAGCCTGAGCCCAGACCTTCCAACAGACACCGACACAGCTGGCTGCACACCCAGCACATTGGACCCGCCACTGCCTTGGCCACCATCCATTCCCAACCTGGGTTTTCAGTCATCAGAACCTAGACCTTATCTCCAATCCCTGCACAGGGGGGAACCTGATGCACAAGTCAGAACCCCTCCTTCCCCATGGCAAGAAACCTTGCTGCTGGCAGTGAGTCAAACCTTCAGTGTAGGAGAAAACGGCATGGCCCATGAGGCCACGCCCATGTGTGAGGGCCGCCTTGGGCACAAACACACATTGTGACCCTCAGCGTGAGTACCTTATTCAAGTAACGCCTCTCAGTGATTGGACCAAGAGCCCGCATATGTGGCTTGCCATGCCCATAGGCACGCAGGACTAACTAGATGGTGTGTATTCCAGTTGAGGGAACCCACTGCTGTGCTCTAGAGTCCCTCTCCTGGGGGGTCCCCTGTGGCAGAAAACAGTACTCTTCCCTTCCCACAGAATGAACCCAAACACTTGGGAGCTTGGACAATCCCCCGAGAGGAAGGCTCTTCCTCGGCCCCTGAAGCAACCCCTACCCTGAACGGCCACTGTGAACGCAACACCCAGAGACAAAAGCCTGAGCGACTGCCTCCCACTTGCCCTCCTTTGATATCCAGAGGATCTCCCCTCTCGGACTGGAGATCAGGCCTGCCATTACCTTGGCCCCTACCTGAGCCAAGTTTGCTTTTTCAGACATCTGTCCCCACAGCCCTGGCAAACACAGCCTCTAGGCTGGGTCCTCTGGAGCCATACCACAGGACCATGCCTGCTCTCTCCTGGGAAACTCTGTCCATTCCTTTGGCCACACACCTCCAGAATATGAGAAACCTCAAGGCCCCCGAGGACATACCATTACCGGGAGCCTCCCTGCACACACAGGGGCCTTCGGACACAAGCGGAGCTGCTACCTCCATGAAGGCATGCACACAGATGTCAACAGAGATAGAAGGTTGAGACGGACAGGCCCTTAGGCCCTAATCTCAACTCTTGCTTTGTTTTCCAGGTGTCACTCCTCAGAGGCTTTGGTTCGAAGAACAGGATATGGGGCTTTCCTGAGGCACTGAACAGAACTTCTCTCGTCTCCACATGGGAAGCTTCCTTGTTGGAGCCGTGTCAAACACCTCAGGTTGGAGAATCCTGCAGAGTCCCTGAGCCACCTCCACATTCCAAGGTCTCCCAGGCCACCAAGCCACAGTAGGACTCATCTTCAGGAGAGTCCATTTCAACTCTCCCCTCTGGGTAGCTCACCCAGGAGCCCGCAGATTGAGCCTGCCTTGTCCTGACTAAAGAGTGGGAATATGAGGTGGCGTTCCCAGGCATCCATGCTTAGACACCTGCTCTCGAGTCTTTCCGTATGGGGCCTCCTGGAACCATCCAATAGCACTCGACTTTCGTGCAGAAGGAAACCTTGAGGTTTGGAGTAGTTCACAAATCCCATCGTAGGCAAACCTTCCTGGCCTCATGAGGCCCCCACACCATTCAGGAAGAGGCCATGCTGGACAAAAATTCTACCCTGAGGCACGTCTCAGAGTTGAAATGACCTCAGTGCAGGAGATCTCGATTCAGCCTCTCAGAGTGGGCCTGCCGTGCCATCGGTCCCAAACCTCACGCTAGCTTGTGTTTTCAGACTTCCTTCCTCACACTCCTGGCAAACAAGCCCTCCGGACTAGGAACTCCAGAACCACAACCCAGCCCAGGGTCTGCCCAAGGGAAGAAAAACGTTTCCCTGTGGGGCTCTCTCCAGAAAACCCAGATGAGGATCAACCTGCTCGGGCCTCGACGGTAGCCGAACTGGATAGGCTTCTCTGGGCACTCATGCTCTGTCTGACACAGCCTGAAGCCAGACGTCCAGACAGACAAGGAGACAGCTGGCCGCACATCCAGCACTTCGGACACGCCATGGTCTTATGCCGTCACCTCTTCCTAACCTTGGTTTTCAGATATCTGAACCTAGACATTATATCAATTCTCCACACAGCTGGGTATCGCAAGCACAACACAGAACTCCTCCTTCCCCGTGGCTGTAAAGCTTGCTCTTGGCATGGAGTCACACCTTCAGGGTGGGAGAAACCTTCCTGGTCCCTGATGCCACGCCCAAACTTGAGTGCTGCTTGGGCACAAATTCACACTCTGACCCTCAGCATGAGCCCCATGTCAAAGAAAGGCCTGTCAGGGCCTGGGCCAAGAGCCCGCATATGGGGCTTGCCAAGCCCCTATGCACCCAATCCTCACCAGTGTTTGAGTTTTCCAGTCGCCCCGCCCGTACCTGGGGCTCTGCTCTGGAATCCCTTTCTTGGAGAGACACGTGAGCCAGACAACACGACTCCACCCTTCCCACAAAATGACCCCAAACTCTTGGGAGCTGGGACAAATCCCCAGAGAGGGATACTCGTCCACAGTCCCTGAGGCCACCCCTCCAATCCACGGCTATCTCGGACACAACATCCAGAGACAAAAGCCTGAAGGAACGCCTCCCACTCGCCCTTGTTTCAGAGGCCCAGGAGCTCCCTCTCGGGCTGTACATCCGGCCTGCCATACCCTAGGCGCCACTCATAAGCTGAGTTTGTGTTTTCAGACTTCTGTGCCCTCAGCCTGGACCACACAACCGCCAGGCTAGGGCCTCTGGAGCCACAGCGAAAGATTGTGCCTGCCCTCTCCAAGGAAATTGTGCCCAATCCATTGACCACAACCCTACAGGTTAGGGAAAAGCTCCAAGGCCCCTCAGGCCATCAATAGTGTAGGCCACCCTAGACTAAGAGGGGCTCTCTGACAACAGCGGAGCAACTATCTCCACTTAGACTCTCAGACAGTGTCCCCAGAGACAGAAGGTTGAAATGGACAGGCCCCCAGGCCCTAATCTGAACCTTAGCTTTGGTTTCCATGTGTCCGTCCTCAGAGGTCTGTTTTCGTAGACCAGCACACGGGACTTTTCTGAGGCTCCAAACCAAACCTCTCTCGTCTCCACATGGGGAGCTTACTTACTGGGGATGTATCAAACCCTTCAGGTAGGAGAGTTCCGCAGGGCCTCTGAACAACCAGCACTTTCCAAGGTTTCCATGGACCCAAATGCACATTATGACGCATCCTCAGGAGAGGCCATTTCAACTCAGCCCCCTGGTTAGCGTGCCCCAGAGGCAGCAGATCAAACATATCTTGTGGCTAATGGCCAATGGGAATGCGAGGCATGCTGTACAGGGATCCATCCTTCGAACCGTGCTCTCCAGTCCTTCCGTATGGTATGTCCTGGAGCCATGCAACAGGACTCGAATGTCCCACAGAAGGAAACCTGGTGGTTTGGGGCAACCTCCAAACTCAGCGTGGGAAAACTTCCTTGGCCTCATGAGGCCCCCGCTTCATGAAGGTGCCATCATGGACACATACTCCAGCCTCAGCCAACGTCTGATCCTCAGCCTGACTTCAGATGCAGGAGATTTTGATTCAGCCTCTGCCTAGTGGGCCTGCTCTGCCCTTGGCTCGAATCCTCACTTTAGCTTGTGTTCCTAGACTTCCGTCCTCACACTCCTGGCCCGCAAACCCTCCCTACTGGGAATTCTGGGGCCACATTGAAGCACTCCGCCTGCCTCCCAGGAGAAAAACTTTGTCTTTGGTGCTGCCCAGAAACCCCAAATGAGAATCAAACTGCTTGGCACTCGGCAACACCCCAATTGCATAGGCTACCTTAAACACTGATGCTCTCTCGCAAATAGCCTGAGCCCAGACCTTCCAACAGACACCGACACAGCTGGCTGCACACCCAGCACATTGGATCCGCCACTGCCTTAGGCCACCATCCATTCCCAACCTGGGTTTTCAGTCATCAGAACCTAGAACTTATCTCCAATCCCTGCACAGGGGGGAACCTGATGCACAAGTCAGAACCCCTCCTTCCCCATGGCAAGAAACCTTGCTGCTGGCAGTGAGTCAAACCTTCAGTGTAGGAGAAAACGGCATGGCCCATGAGGCCACGCCCATGTGTGAGGGCCGCCTTGGGCACAAACACACATTGTGACCCTCAGCGTGAGTACCTTATTCAAGTAACGCCTCTCAGTGATTGGACCAAGAGCCCGCATATGTGGCTTGCCATGCCCATAGGCACGCAGGACTAACTAGATGGTGTGTATTCCAGTTGAGGGAACCCACTGCTGTGCTCTAGAGTCCCTCTCCTGGGGGGTCCCCTGTGGCAGAAAACAGTACTCTTCCCTTCCCACAGAATGAACCCAAACACTTGGGAGCTTGGACAATCCCCCGAGAGGAAGGCTCTTCCTCGGCCCCTGAAGCAACCCCTACCCTGAACGGCCACTGTGAACGCAACACCCAGAGACAAAAGCCTGAGCGACTGCCTCCCACTTGCCCTCCTTTGATATCCAGAGGATCTCCCCTCTCGGACTGGAGATCAGGCCTGCCATTACCTTGGCCCCTACCTGAGCCAAGTTTGCTTTTTCAGACATCTGTCCCCACAGCCCTGGCAAACACAGCCTCTAGGCTGGGTCCTCTGGAGCCATACCACAGGACCATGCCTGCTCTCTCCTGGGAAACTCTGTCCATTCCTTTGGCCACACACCTCCAGAATATGAGAAACCTCAAGGCCCCCGAGGACATACCATTACCGGGAGCCTCCCTGCACACACAGGGGCCTTCGGACACAAGCGGAGCTGCTACCTCCATGAAGGCATGCACACAGATGTCAACAGAGATAGAAGGTTGAGACGGACAGGCCCTTAGGCCCTAATCTCAACTCTTGCTTTGTTTTCCAGGTGTCACTCCTCAGAGGCTTTGGTTCGAAGAACAGGATATGGGGCTTTCCTGAGGCACTGAACAGAACTTCTCTCGTCTCCACATGGGAAGCTTCCTTGTTGGAGCCGTGTCAAACACCTCAGGTTGGAGAATCCTGCAGAGTCCCTGAGCCACCTCCACATTCCAAGATCTCCCAGGCCACCAAGCCACAGTAGGACTCATCTTCAGGAGAGTCCATTTCAACTCTCCCCTCTGGGTAGCTCACCCAGGAGCCCGCAGATTGAGCCTGCCTTGTCCTGACTAAAGAGTGGGAATATGAGGTGGCGTTCCCAGGCATCCATGCTTAGACACCTGCTCTCGAGTCTTTCCGTATGGGGCCTCCTGGAACCATCCAATAGCACTCGACTTTCGTGCAGAAGGAAACCTTGAGGTTTGGAGTAGTTCACAAATCCCATCGTAGGCAAACCTTCCTGGCCTCATGAGGTCCCCACACCATTCAGGAAGAGGCCATGCTGGACAAAAATTCTAGCCTGAGGCACGTCTCAGAGTTGAAATGACCTCAGTGCAGGAGATCTCGATTCAGCCTCTCAGAGTGGGCCTGCCGTGCCATCGGTCCCAAACCTCACGCTAGCTTGTGTTTTCAGACTTCCTTCCTCACACTCCTGGCAAACAAGCCCTCCGGACTAGGAACTCCAGAACCACAACCCAGCCCAGGGTCAGCCCAAGGGAAGAAAAACGTTTCCCTGTGGGGCTCTCTCCAGAAAACCCAGATGAGGATCAACCTGCTCGGGCCCCGAACTGGATAGGCTGCTCTGGGCACTCATGCTCTGTCTGACACAGCCTGAAGCCAGACGTCCAGACAGAAAAGGAGACAGCTGGCCGCACATCCAGCACTTCGGACACGCCATGGTCTTATGCCGTCACCTCTTCCTAACCTTGGTTTTCAGATATCTGAACCTAGACATTATATCAATTCTCCACACAGCTGGGTATCGCAAGCACAACACAGAACTCCTCCTTCCCCGTGGCTGTAAAGCTTGCTCTTGGCATGGAGTCACACCTTCAGGGTGGGAGAAACCTTCCTGGTCCCTGATGCCACGCCCAAACTTGAGTGCTGCTTGGGCACAAATTCACACTCTGACCCTCAGCATGAGCCCCATGTCAAAGAAAGGACCGTCAGGGCCTGGGCCAAGAGCCCGCATATGGGGCTTGCCAAGCCCCTATGCACCCAATCCTCACCAGTGTTTGAGTTTTCCAGTCGCCCCGCCCGTACCTGGGGCTCTGCTCTGGAATCCCTTTCTTGGAGAGACACGTGAGCCAGACTACACGACTCCACCCTTCCCACAAAATGACCCCAAACTCTTGGGAGCTGGGACAAATCCCCAGAGAGGGATACTCGTCCACAGTCCCTGAGGCCAACCCTCCAATCCACGGCTATCTCGGACACAACATCCAGAGACAAAAGCCTGAAGGAACGCCTCCCACTCGCCCTTGTTTCAGAGGCCCAGGAGCTCCCTCTCGGGCTGTACATCCGGCCTGCCATACCCTAGGCGCCACTCATAAGCTGAGTTTGTGTTTTCAGACTTCTGTGCCCTCAGCCTGGACCACACAACCGCCAGGCTAGGGCCTCTGGAGCCACAGCGAAAGATTGTGCCTGCCCTCTCCAAGGAAATTGTGCCCAATCCATTGACCACAACCCTACAGGTTAGGGAAAAGCTCCAAGGCCCCTCAGGCCATCAATAGTGTAGGCCACCCTAGACTAAGAGGGGCTCTCTGACAACAGCGGAGCAACTATCTCCACTTAGACTCTCAGACAGTGTCCCCAGAGACAGAAGGTTGAAATGGACAGGCCCCCAGGCCCTAATCTGAACCTTAGCTTTGGTTTCCATGTGTCCGTCCTCAGAGGTCTGTTTTCGTAGACCAGCACACGGGGCTTTTCTGAGGCTCCAAACCAAACCTCTCTCGTCTCCACATGGGGAGCTTACTTACTGGGGATGTATCAAACCCTTCAGGTAGGAGAGTTCCGCAGGGCCTCTGAACAACCAGCACTTTCCAAGGTTTCCATGGACCCAAACGCACATTATGACGCATCCTCAGGAGAGGCCATTTCAACTCAGCCCCCTGGTTAGCGTGCCCCAGAGGCAGCAGATCAAACATATCTTGTGGCTAATGGCCAATGGGAATGCGAGGCATGCTGTACAGGGAGGGATCCATCCTTCGAACCGTGCTCTCCAGTCCTTCCGTATGGTATGTCCTGGAGCCATGCAACAGGACTCGAATGTCCCACAGAAGGAAACCTGGTGGTTTGGGGCAACCTCCAAACTCAGCGTGGGAAAACTTCCTTGGCCTCATGAGGCCCCCGCTTCATGAAGGTGCCATCATGGACACATACTCCAGCCTCAGCCAACGTCTGATCCTCAGCCTGACTTCAGATGCAGGAGATTTTGATTCAGCCTCTGCCTAGTGGGCCTGCTCTGCCCTTGGCTCGAATCCTCACTTTAGCTTGTGTTCCTAGACTTCCGTCCTCACACTCCTGGCCCGCAAACCCTCCCTACTGGGAATTCTGGGGCCACATTGAAGCACTCCGCCTGCCTCCCAGGAGAAAAACTTTGTCTTTGGTGCTGCCCAGAAACCCCAAATGAGAATCAAACTGCTTGGCACTCGGCAACACCCCAATTGCATAGGCTACCTTAAACACTGATGCTCTCTCGCAAATAGCCTGAGCCCAGACCTTCCAACAGACACCGACACAGCTGGCTGCACACCCAGCACATTGGATCCGCCACTGCCTTAGGCCACCATCCATTCCCAACCTGGGTTTTCAGTCATCAGAACCTAGAACTTATCTCCAATCCCTGCACAGGGGGGAACCTGATGCACAAGTCAGAACCCCTCCTTCCCCATGGCAAGAAACCTTGCTGCTGGCAGTGAGTCAAACCTTCAGTGTAGGAGAAAACGGCATGGCCCATGAGGCCACGCCCATGTGTGAGGGCCGCCTTGGGCACAAACACACATTGTGACCCTCAGCGTGAGTACCTTATTCAAGTAACGCCTCTCAGTGATTGGACCAAGAGCCCGCATATGTGGCTTGCCATGCCCATAGGCACGCAGGACTAACTAGATGGTGTGTATTCCAGTTGAGGGAACCCACTGCTGTGCTCTAGAGTCCCTCTCCTGGGGGGTCCCCTGTGGCAGAAAACAGTACTCTTCCCTTCCCACAGAATGAACCCAAACACTTGGGAGCTTGGACAATCCCCCGAGAGGAAGGCTCTTCCTCGGCCCCTGAAGCAACCCCTACCCTGAACGGCCACTGTGAACGCAACACCCAGAGACAAAAGCCTGAGCGACTGCCTCCCACTTGCCCTCCTTGGATATCCAGAGGATCTCCCCTCTCGGACTGGAGATCAGGCCTGCCATTACCTTGGCCCCTACCTGAGCCAAGTTTGCTTTTTCAGACATCTGTCCCCACAGCCCTGGCAAACACAGCCTCTAGGCTGGGTCCTCTGGAGCCATACCACAGGACCATGCCTGCTCTCTCCTGGGAAACTCTGTCCATTCCTTTGGCCACACACCTCCAGAATATGAGAAACCTCAAGGCCCCCGAGGACATACCATTACCGGGAGCCTCCCTGCACACACAGGGGCCTTCGGACACAAGCTGAGCTGCTACCTCCATGAAGGCATGCACACAGATGTCAACAGAGATAGAAGGTTGAGCCGGACAGGCCCTTAGGCCCTAATCTCAACTCTTGCTTTGTTTTCCAGGTGTCACTCCTCAGAGGCTTTGGTTCGAAGAACAGGATATGGGGCTTTCCTGAGGCACTGAACAGAACTTCTCTCGTCTCCACATGGGAAGCTTCCTTGTTGGAGCCGTGTCAAACACCTCAGGTTGGAGAATCCTGCAGAGTCCCTGAGCCACCTCCACATTCCAAGGTCTCCCAGGCCACCAAGCCACAGTAGGACTCATCTTCAGGAGAGTCCATTTCAACTCTCCCCTCTGGGTAGCTCACCCAGGAGCCCGCAGATTGAGCCTGCCTTGTCCTGACTAAAGAGTGGGAATATGAGGTGGCGTTCCCAGGCATCCATGCTTAGACACCTGCTCTCGAGTCTTTCCGTATGGGGCCTCCTGGAACCATCCAATAGCACTCGACTTTCGTGCAGAAGGAAACCTTGAGGTTTGGAGTAGTTCACAAATCCCATCGTAGGCAAACCTTCCTGGCCTCATGAGGTCCCCACACCATTCAGGAAGAGGCCATGCTGAACAAAAATTCTAGCCTGAGGCACGTCTCAGAGTTGAAATGACCTCAGTGCAGGAGATCTCGATTCAGCCTCTCAGAGTGGGCCTGCCGTGCCATCGGTCCCAAACCTCACGCTAGCTTGTGTTTTCAGACTTCCTTCCTCACACTCCTGGCAAACAAGCCCTCCGGACTAGGAACTCCAGAACCACAACCCAGCCCAGGGTCAGCCCAAGGGAAGAAAAACGTTTCCCTGTGGGGCTCTCTCCAGAAAACCCAGATGAGGATCAACCTGCTCGGGCCCCGAACTGGATAGGCTGCTCTGGGCACTCATGCTCTGTCTGACACAGCCTGAAGCCAGACGTCCAGACAGAAAAGGAGACAGCTGGCCGCACATCCAGCACTTCGGACACGCCATGGTCTTATGCCGTCACCTCTTCCTAACCTTGGTTTTCAGATATCTGAACCTAGACATTATATCAATTCTCCACACAGCTGGGTATCGCAAGCACAACACAGAACTCCTCCTTCCCCGTGGCTGTAAAGCTTGCTCTTGGCATGGAGTCACACCTTCAGGGTGGGAGAAACCTTCCTGGTCCCTGATGCCACGCCCAAACTTGAGTGCTGCTTGGGCACAAATTCACACTCTGACCCTCAGCATGAGCCCCATGTCAAAGAAAGGCCTGTCAGGGCCTGGGCCAAGAGCCCGCATATGGGGCTTGCCAAGCCCCTATGCACCCAATCCTCACCAGTGTTTGAGTTTTCCAGTCGCCCCGCCCGTACCTGGGGCTCTGCTCTGGAATCCCTTTCTTGGAGAGACACGTGAGGCAGACAACACTTTTCCACCCTTCCCACAAAATGACCCCAAACTCTTGGGAGCTGGGACAAATCCCCAGAGAGGGATACTCGTCCACAGTCCCTGAGGCCACCCCTCCAATCCACGGCTATCTCGGACACAACATCCAGAGACAAAAGCCTGAAGGAACGCCTCCCACTCGCCCTTGTTTCAGAGGCCCAGGAGCTCCCTCTCGGGCTGTACATCCGGCCTGCCATACCCTAGGCGCCACTCATAAGCTGAGTTTGTGTTTTCAGACTTCTGTGCCCTCAGCCTGGACCACACAACCGCCAGGCTTGGGCCTCTGGAGCCACAGCGAAAGATTGTGCCTGCCCTCTCCAAGGAAATTGTGCCCAATCCATTGACCACAACCCTACAGGTTAGGGAAAAGCTCCAAGGCCCCTCAGGCCATCAATAGTGTAGGCCACCCTGGACTAAGAGGGGCTCTCTGACACCAGCGGAGCAACTATCTCCACTTAGACTCTCAGACAGTGTCCCCAGAGACAGAAGGTTGAAATGGACAGGCCCCCAGGCCCTAATCTGAACCTTAGCTTTGGTTTCCATGTGTCCGTCCTCAGAGGTCTGTTTTCGTAGACCAGCACACGGGGCTTTTCTGAGGCTCCAAACCAAACCTCTCTCGCCTCCACATGGGGAGCTTACTTACTGGGGATGTATCAAACCCTTCAGGTAGGAGAGTTCCGCAGGGCCACTGAACAACCAGCACATTCCAAGGTTTCCATGGACCCAAACGCACATTATGACGCATCCTCAGGAGAGGCCATTTCAACTCAGCCCCCTGGTTAGCGTGCTCCAGAGGCAGCAGATCAAACATATCTTGTGGCTAATGGCCAATGGGAATGCGAGGCATGCTGTACAGGGATCCATCCTTCGAACCGTGCTCTCCAGTCCTTCCGTATGGTATGTCCTGGAGCCATGCAACAGGACTCGAATGTCCCACAGAAGGAAACCTGGTGGTTTGGGTCAACCTCCAAACTCAGCGTGGGAAAACTTCCTTGGCCTCATGAGGCCCCCGCTTCATGAAGGTGCCAACATGGACACATACGCCAGCCTCAGCCAACGTCTGATCCTCAGCCTGACTTCAGATGCAGGAGATTTTGATTCAGCCTCTGCCTAGTGGGCCTGCTCTGCCCTTGGCTCCAATCCTCACTTTCGCTTGTGTTCCTAGACTTCCGTCCTCACACTCCTGGCCCGCAAACCCTCCCTACTGGGAATTCTGGGGCCACAATGAAGCACTCCGCCTGCCTCCCAGGAGAAAAACTTTGTCTATGGTGCTGCCCAGAAACCCCAAATCAGGATCAAACTGCTTGGCCCTCGGCAACACCCCAATTGCATAGGCTACCTTAAACACTGATGCTCTGTTGCAAATAGCCTGAGCCCAGACCTTCCAACAGACACCGACACAGCTGGCTGCACACCCAGCACATTGGATCCGCCACTGCCTTAGGCCACCATCCATTCCCAACCTGGGTTTTCAGTCATCAGAACCTAGACCTTATCTCCAATCCCTGCACAGGGGGGAACCTGATGCACAAGTCAGAACCCCTCCTTCCCCATGGCAAGAAACCTTGCTGCTGGCAGTGAGTCAAACCTTCAGTGTAGGAGAAAACGGCATGGCCCATGAGGCCACGCCCATGTGTGAGGGCCGCCTTGGGCACAAACACACATTGTGACCCTCAGCGTGAGTACCTTATTCAAGTAACGCCTCTCAGTGATTGGACCAAGAGCCCGCATATGTGGCTTGCCATGCCCATAGGCACGCAGGACTAACTAGATGGTGTGTATTCCAGTTGAGGGAACCCACTGCTGTGCTCTAGAGTCCCTCTCCTGGGGGGTCCCCTGTGGCAGAAAACAGTACTCTTCCCTTCCCACAGAATGAACCCAAACACTTGGGAGCTTGGACAATCCCCCGAGAGGAAGGCTCTTCCTCGGCCCCTGAAGCAACCCCTACCCTGAACGGCCACTGTGAACGCAACACCCAGAGACAAAAGCCTGAGCGACTGCCTCCCACTTGCCCTCCTTTGATATCCAGAGGATCTCCCCTCTCGGACTGGAGATCAGGCCTGCCATTACCTTGGCCCCTACCTGAGCCAAGTTTGCTTTTTCAGACATCTGTCCCCACAGCCCTGGCAAACACAGCCTCTAGGCTGGGTCCTCTGGAGCCATACCACAGGACCATGCCTGCTCTCTCCTGGGAAACTCTGTCCATTCCTTTGGCCACACACCTCCAGAATATGAGAAACCTCAAGGCCCCCGAGGACATACCATTACCGGGAGCCTCCCTGCACACACAGGGGCCTTCGGACACAAGCGGAGCTGCTACCTCCATGAAGGCATGCACACAGATGTCAACAGAGATAGAAGGTTGAGCCGGACAGGCCCTTAGGCCCTAATCTCAACTCTTGCTTTGTTTTCCAGGTGTCACTCCTCAGAGGCTTTGGTTCGAAGAACAGGATATGGGGCTTTCCTGAGGCACTGAACAGAACTTCTCTCGTCTCCACATGGGAAGCTTCCTTGTTGGAGCCGTGTCAAACACCTCAGGTTGGAGAATCCTGCAGAGTCCCTGAGACACCTCCACATTCCAAGGTCTCCCAGGCCACCAAGCCACAGTAGGACTCATCTTCAGGAGAGTCCATTTCAACTCTCCCCTCTGGGTAGCTCACCCAGGAGCCCGCAGATTGAGCCTGCCTTGTCCTGACTAAAGAGTGGGAATATGAGGTGGCGTTCCCAGGCATCCATGCTTAGACACCTGCTCTCGAGTCTTTCCGTATGGGGCCTCCTGGAACCATCCAATAGCACTCGACTTTCGTGCAGAAGGAAACCTTGAGGTTTGGAGTAGTTCACAAATCCCATCGTAGGCAAACCTTCCTGGCCTCATGAGGTCCCCACACCATTCAGGAAGAGGCCATGCTGGACAAAAATTCTAGCCTGAGGCACGTCTCAGAGTTGAAATGACCTCAGTGCAGGAGATCT
This sequence comes from Mustela nivalis, assembly GCF_964662115.1. Taxonomy (NCBI): domain Eukaryota; kingdom Metazoa; phylum Chordata; class Mammalia; order Carnivora; family Mustelidae; genus Mustela; species Mustela nivalis. The sequence continues at coordinate 570,766 of NW_028136494.1, read as the reverse complement.
CGATTCAGCCTCTCAGAGTGGGCCTGCCGTGCCATCGGTCCCAAACCTCACGCTAGCTTGTGTTTTCAGACTTCCTTCCTCACACTCCTGGCAAACAAGCCCTCCGGACTAGGAACTCCAGAACCACAACCCAGCCCAGGGTCAGCCCAAGGGAAGAAAAACGTTTCCCTGTGGGGCTCTCTCCAGAAAACCCAGATGAGGATCAACCTGCTCGGGCCCCGAACTGGATAGGCTGCTCTGGGCACTCATGCTCTGTCTGACACAGCCTGAAGCCAGACGTCCAGACAGAAAAGGAGACAGCTGGCCGCACATCCAGCACTTCGGACACGCCATGGTCTTATGCCGTCACCTCTTCCTAACCTTGGTTTTCAGATATCTGAACCTAGACATTATATCAATTCTCCACACAGCTGGGTATCGCAAGCACAACACAGAACTCCTCCTTCCCCGTGGCTGTAAAGCTTGCTCTTGGCATGGAGTCACACCTTCAGGGTGGGAGAAACCTTCCTGGTCCCTGATGCCACGCCCAAACTTGAGTGCTGCTTGGGCACAAATTCACACTCTGACCCTCAGCATGAGCCCCATGTCAAAGAAAGGCCTGTCAGGGCCTGGGCCAAGAGCCCGCATATGGGGCTTGCCAAGCCCCTATGCACCCAATCCTCACCAGTGTTTGAGTTTTCCAGTCGCCCCGCCCGTACCTGGGGCTCTGCTCTGGAATCCCTTTCTTGGAGAGACACGTGAGCCAGACAACACTTTTCCACCCTTCCCACAAAATGACCCCAAACTCTTGGGAGCTGGGACAAATCCCCAGAGAGGGATACTCGTCCACAGTCCCTGAGGCCACCCCTCCAATCCACGGCTATCTCGGACACAACATCCAGAGACAAAAGCCTGAAGGAACGCCTCCCACTCGCCCTTGTTTCAGAGGCCCAGGAGCTCCCTCTCGGGCTGTACATCCGGCCTGCCATACCCTAGGCGCCACTCATAAGCTGAGTTTGTGTTTTCAGACTTCTGTGCCCTCAGCCTGGACCACACAACCGCCAGGCTAGGGCCTCTGGAGCCACAGCGAAAGATTGTGCCTGCCCTCTCCAAGGAAATTGTGCCCAATCCATTGACCACAACCCTACAGGTTAGGGAAAAGCTCCAAGGCCCCTCAGGCCATCAATAGTGTAGGCCACCCTAGACTAAGAGGGGCTCTCTGACACCAGCGGAGCAACTATCTCCACTTAGACTCTCAGACAGTGTCCCCAGAGACAGAAGGTTGAAATGGACAGGCCCCCAGGCCCTAATCTGAACCTTAGCTTTGGTTTCCATGTGTCCGTCCTCAGAGGTCTGTTTTCGTAGACCAGCACACGGGGCTTTTCTGAGGCTCCAAACCAAACCTCTCTCGCCTCCACATGGGGAGCTTACTTACTGGGGATGTATCAAACCCTTCAGGTAGGAGAGTTCCGCAGGGCCACTGAACAACCAGCACATTCCAAGGTTTCCATGGACCCAAACGCACATTATGACGCATCCTCAGGAGAGGCCATTTCAACTCAGCCCCCTGGTTAGCGTGCTCCAGAGGCAGCAGATCAAACATATCTTGTGGCTAATGGCCAATGGGAATGCGAGGCATGCTGTACAGGGATCCATCCTTCGAACCGTGCTCTCCAGTCCTTCCGTATGGTATGTCCTGGAGCCATGCAACAGGACTCGAATGTCCCACAGAAGGAAACCTGGTGGTTTGGGTCAACCTCCAAACTCAGCGTGGGAAAACTTCCTTGGCCTCATGAGGCCCCCGCTTCATGAAGGTGCCAACATGGACACATACGCCAGCCTCAGCCAACGTCTGATCCTCAGCCTGACTTCAGATGCAGGAGATTTTGATTCAGCCTCTGCCTAGTGGGCCTGCTCTGCCCTTGGCTCCAATCCTCACTTTCGCTTGTGTTCCTAGACTTCCGTCCTCACAATCCTGGCCCGCAAACCCTCCCTACTGGGAATTCTGGGGCCACAATGAAGCACTCCGCCTGCCTCCCAGGAGAAAAACTTTGTCTATGGTGCTGCCCAGAAACCCCAAATGAGGATCAAACTGCTTGGCCCTCGGCAACACCCCAATTGCATAGGCTACCTTAAACACTGATGCTCTGTCGCAAATAGCCTGAGCCCAGACCTTCCAACAGACACCGACACAGCTGGCTGCACACCCAGCACATTGGACCCGCCACTGCCTTGGCCACCATCCATTCCCAACCTGGGTTTTCAGTCATCAGAACCTAGACCTTATCTCCAATCCCTGCACAGGGGGGAACCTGATGCACAAGTCAGAACCCCTCCTTCCCCATGGCAAGAAACCTTGCTGCTGGCAGTGAGTCAAACCTTCAGTGTAGGAGAAAACGGCATGGCCCATGAGGCCACGCCCATGTGTGAGGGCCGCCTTGGGCACAAACACACATTGTGACCCTCAGCGTGAGTACCTTATTCAAGTAACGCCTCTCAGTGATTGGACCAAGAGCCCGCATATGTGGCTTGCCATGCCCATAGGCACGCAGGACTAACTAGATGGTGTGTATTCCAGTTGAGGGAACCCACTGCTGTGCTCTAGAGTCCCTCTCCTGGGGGGTCCCCTGTGGCAGAAAACAGTACTCTTCCCTTCCCACAGAATGAACCCAAACACTTGGGAGCTTGGACAATCCCCCGAGAGGAAGGCTCTTCCTCGGCCCCTGAAGCAACCCCTACCCTGAACGGCCACTGTGAACGCAACACCCAGAGACAAAAGCCTGAGCGACTGCCTCCCACTTGCCCTCCTTTGATATCCAGAGGATCTCCCCTCTCGGACTGGAGATCAGGCCTGCCATTACCTTGGCCCCTACCTGAGCCAAGTTTGCTTTTTCAGACATCTGTCCCCACAGCCCTGGCAAACACAGCCTCTAGGCTGGGTCCTCTGGAGCCATACCACAGGACCATGCCTGCTCTCTCCTGGGAAACTCTGTCCATTCCTTTGGCCACACACCTCCAGAATATGAGAAACCTCAAGGCCCCCGAGGACATACCATTACCGGGAGCCTCCCTGCACACACAGGGGCCTTCGGACACAAGCGGAGCTGCTACCTCCATGAAGGCATGCACACAGATGTCAACAGAGATAGAAGGTTGAGCCGGACAGGCCCTTAGGCCCTAATCTCAACTCTTGCTTTGTTTTCCAGGTGTCACTCCTCAGAGGCTTTGGTTCGAAGAACAGGATATGGGGCTTTCCTGAGGCACTGAACAGAACTTCTCTCGTCTCCACATGGGAAGCTTCCTTGTTGGAGCCGTGTCAAACACCTCAGGTTGGAGAATCCTGCAGAGTCCCTGAGACACCTCCACATTCCAAGGTCTCCCAGGCCACCAAGCCACAGTAGGACTCATCTTCAGGAGAGTCCATTTCAACTCTCCCCTCTGGGTAGCTCACCCAGGAGCCCGCAGATTGAGCCTGCCTTGTCCTGACTAAAGAGTGGGAATATGAGGTGGCGTTCCCAGGCATCCATGCTTAGACACCTGCTCTCGAGTCTTTCCGTATGGGGCCTCCTGGAACCATCCAATAGCACTCGACTTTCGTGCAGAAGGAAACCTTGAGGTTTGGAGTAGTTCACAAATCCCATCGTAGGCAAACCTTCCTGGCCTCATGAGGCCCCCACACCATTCAGGAAGAGGCCATGCTGGACAAAAACTCTAGCCTGAGGCACGTCTCATAGTTGAAATGACCTCAGTGCAGGAGATCTCGATTCAGCCTCTCAGAGTGGGCCTGCCGTGCCATCGGTCCCAAACCTCACGCTAGCTTGTGTTTCCAGACTTCCTTCCTCACACTCCTGGCAAACAAGCCCTCCGGACTAGGAACTCCAGAACCACAACCCAGCCCAGGGTCGCCCAAGGGAAGAAATACGTTTCCCTGTGGGGCTCTCTCCAGAAAACCCAGATGAGGATCAACCTGCTCGGGCCTCGACGGTACCCGAACTGGATAGGCTGCTCTGGGCACTCATGCTCTGTCTGACACAGCCTGAAGCCAGACGTCCAGACAGACAAGGAGACAGCTGGCCGCACACCCAGCACTTCGGACACGCCATGGTCTTATGCCGTCACCTCTTCCTAACCTTGGTTTTCAGATATCTGAACCTAGACATTATATCAATTCTCCACACAGCTGGGTATCGCAAGCACAACACAGAACTCCTCCTTCCCCGTGGCTGTAAAGCTTGCTCTTGGCATGGAGTCACACCTTCAGGGTGGGAGAAACCTTCCTGGTCCCTGATGCCACGCCCAAACTTGAGTGCTGCTTGGGCACAAATTCACACTCTGACCCTCAGCATGAGCCCCATGTCAAAGAAAGGCCTGTCAGGGCCTGGGCCAAGAGCCCGCATATGGGGCTTGCCAAGCCCCTATGCACCCAATCCTCACCAGTGTTTGAGTTTTCCAGTCGCCCCGCCCGTACCTGGGGCTCTGCTCTGGAATCCCTTTCTTGGAGAGACACGTGAGCCAGACAACACTTTTCCACCCTTCCCACAAAATGACCCCAAACTCTTGGGAGCTGGGACAAATCCCCAGAGAGGGATACTCGTCCACAGTCCCTGAGGCCACCCCTCCAATCCACGGCTATCTCGGACACAACATCCAGAGACAAAAGCCTGAAGGAACGCCTCCCACTCGCCCTTGTTTCAGAGGCCCAGGAGCTCCCTCTCGGGCTGTACATCCGGCCTGCCATACCCTAGGCGCCACTCATAAGCTGAGTTTGTGTTTTCAGACTTCTGTGCCCTCAGCCTGGACCCACACAACCGCCAGGCTAGGGCCTCTGGAGCCACAGCGAAAGATTGTGCCTGCCCTCTCCAAGGAAATTGTGCCCAATCCATTGACCACAACCCTACAGGTTAGGGAAAAGCTCCAAGGCCCCTGAGGCCATCAATAGTGTAGGCCACCCTGGACTAAGAGGGGCTCTCTGACACCAGCGGAGCAACTATCTCCACTTAGACTCTCAGACAGTGTCCCCAGAGACAGAAGGTTGAAATGGACAGGCCCCCAGGCCCTAATCTGAACCTTAGCTTTGGTTTCCATGTGTCCGTCCTCAGAGGTCTGTTTTCGTAGACCAGCACACGGGGCTTTTCTGAGGCTCCAAACCAAACCTCTCTCGTCTCCACATGGGGAGCTTACTTACTGGGGATGTATCAAACCCTTCAGGTAGGAGAGTTCCGCAGGGCCACTGAACAACCAGCACATTCCAAGGTTTCCATGGACCCAAACGCACATTATGACGCATCCTCAGGAGAGGCCATTTCAACTCAGCCCCCTGGTTAGCGTGCCCCAGAGGCAGCAGATCAAACATATCTTGTGGCTAATGGCCAATGGGAATGCGAGGCATGCTGTACAGGGATCCATCCTTCGAACCGTGCTCTCCAGTCCTTCCGTATGGTATGTCCTGGAGCCATGCAACAGGACTCGAATGTCCCACAGAAGGAAACCTGGTGGTTTGGGGCAACCTCCAAACTCAGCGTGGGAAAACTTCCTTGGCCTCATGAGGCCCCCGCTTCATGAAGGTGCCAACATGGACACATACGCCAGCCTCAGCCAACGTCTGATCCTCAGCCTGACTTCAGATGCAGGAGATTTTGATTCAGCCTCTGCCTAGTGGGCCTGCTCTGCCCTTGGCTCCAATCCTCACTTTAGCTTGTGTTCCTAGACTTCCGTCCTCACACTCCTGGCCCACAAACCCTCCCTACTGGGAATTCTGGGGCCACAATGAAGCACTCCGCCTGCCTCCCAGGAGAAAAACTTTGTCTATGGTGCTGCCCAGAAACCCCAAATGAGGATCAAACTGCTTGGCCCTCGGCAACACCCCAATTGCATAGGCTACCTTAAACACTGATGCTCTGTCGCAAATAGCCTGAGCCCAGACCTTCCAACAGACACCGACACAGCTGGCTGCACACCCAGCACATTGGACCCGCCACTGCCTTAGGCCACCATCCATTCCCAACCTGGGTTTTCAGTCATCAGAACCTAGACCTTATCTCCAATCCCTGCACAGGGGGGAACCTGATGCACAAGTCAGAACCCCTCCTTCCCCATGGCAAGAAACCTTGCTGCTGGCAGTGAGTCAAACCTTCAGTGTAGGAGAAAACGGCATGGCCCATGAGGCCACGCCCATGTGTGAGGGCCGCCTTGGGCACAAACACACATTGTGACCCTCAGCGTGAGTACCTTATTCAAGTAACGCCTCTCAGTGATTGGACCAAGAGCCCGCATATGTGGCTTGCCATGCCCATAGGCACGCAGGACTAACTAGATGGTGTGTATTCCAGTTGAGGGAACCCACTGCTGTGCTCTAGAGTCCCTCTCCTGGGGGGTCCCCTGTGGCAGAAAACAGTACTCTTCCCTTCCCACAGAATGAACCCAAACACTTGGGAGCTTGGACAATCCCCCGAGAGGAAGGCTCTTCCTCGGCCCCTGAAGCAACCCCTACCCTGAACGGCCACTGTGAACGCAACACCCAGAGACAAAAGCCTGAGCGACTGCCTCCCACTTGCCCTCCTTGGATATCCAGAGGATCTCCCCTCTCGGACTGGAGATCAGGCCTGCCATTACCTTGGCCCCTACCTGAGCCAAGTTTGCTTTTTCAGACATCTGTCCCCACAGCCCTGGCAAACACAGCCTCTAGGCTGGGTCCTCTGGAGCCATACCACAGGACCATGCCTGCTCTCTCCTGGGAAACTCTGTCCATTCCTTTGGCCACACACCTCCAGAATATGAGAAACCTCAAGGCCCCCGAGGACATACCATTACCGGGAGCCTCCCTGCACACACAGGGGCCTTCGGACACAAGCGGAGCTGCTACCTCCATGAAGGCATGCACACAGATGTCAACAGAGATAGAAGGTTGAGCCGGACAGGCCCTTAGGCCCTAATCTCAACTCTTGCTTTGTTTTCCAGGTGTCACTCCTCAGAGGCTTTGGTTCGAAGAACAGGATATGGGGCTTTCCTGAGGCACTGAACAGAACTTCTCTCGTCTCCACATGGGAAGCTTCCTTGTTGGAGCCGTGTCAAACACCTCAGGTTGGAGAATCCTGCAGAGTCCCTGAGACACCTCCACATTCCAAGGTCTCCCAGGCCACCAAGCCACAGTAGGACTCATCTTCAGGAGAGTCCATTTCAACTCTCCCCTCTGGGTAGCTCACCCAGGAGCCCGCAGATTGAGCCTGCCTTGTCCTGACTAAAGAGTGGGAATATGAGGTGGCGTTCCCAGGCATCCATGCTTAGACACCTGCTCTCGAGTCTTTCCGTATGGGGCCTCCTGGAACCATCCAATAGCACTCGACTTTCGTGCGGAAGGAAACCTTGAGGTTTGGAGTAGTTCACAAATCCCATCGTAGGCAAACATTCCTGGCCTCATGAGGCCCCCACACCATTCAGGAAGAGGCCATGCTGGACAAAAACTCTAGCCTGAGGCACGTCTCAGAGTTGAAATGACCTCAGTGCAGGAGATCTCGATTCAGCCTCTCAGAGTGGGCCTGCCGTGCCATCGGTCCCAAACCTCACGCTAGCTTGTGTTTTCAGACTTCCTTCCTCACACTCCTGGCAAACAAGCCCTCCGGACTAGGAACTCCAGAACCACAACCCAGCCCAGGGTCTGCCCAAGGGAAGAAAAACGTTTCCCTGTGGGGCTCTCTCCAGAGAACCCAGATGAGGATCAACCTGCTCGGGCCTCGACGGTACCCGAACTGGATAGGCTGCTCTGGGCACTCATGCTCTGTCTGACACAGCCTGAAGCCAGACGTCCAGACAGACAAGGAGACAGCTGGCCGCACACCCAGCACTTCGGACACGCCATGGTCTTATGCCGTCACCTCTTCCTAACCTTGGTTTTCAGATATCTGAACCTAGACATTATATCAATTCTCCACACAGCTGGGTATCGCAAGCACAACACAGAACTCCTCCTTCCCCGTGGCTGTAAAGCTGGCTCTTGGCATGGAGTCACACCTTCAGGGTGGGAGAAACCTTCCTGGTCCCTGATGCCACGCCCAAACTTGAGTGCTGCTTGGGCACAAATTCACACTCTGACCCTCAGCATGAGCCCCATGTCAAAGAAAGGCCTGTCAGGGCCTGGGCCAAGAGCCCGCATATGGGGCTTGCCAAGCCCCTATGCACCCAATCCTCACCAGTGTTTGAGTTTTCCAGTCGCCCCGCCCGTACCTGGGGCTCTGCTCTGGAATCCCTTTCTTGGAGAGACACGTGAGCCAGACAACACTTTTCCACCCTTCCCACAAAATGACCCCAAACTCTTGGGAGCTGGGACAAATCCCCAGAGAGGGATACTCGTCCACAGTCCCTGAGGCCACCCCTCCAATCCACGGCTATCTCGGACACAACATCCAGAGACAAAAGCCTGAAGGAACGCCTCCCACTCGCCCTTGTTTCAGAGGCCCAGGAGCTCCCTCTCGGGCTGTACATCCGGCCTGCCATACCCTAGGCGCCACTCATAAGCTGAGTTTGTGTTTTCAGACTTCTGTGCCCTCAGCCTGGACCCACACAACCGCCAGGCTAGGGCCTCTGGAGCCACAGCGAAAGATTGTGCCTGCCCTCTCCAAGGAAATTGTGCCCAATCCATTGACCACAACCCTACAGGTTAGGGAAAAGCTCCAAGGCCCCTGAGGCCATCAATAGTGTAGGCCACCCTGGACTAAGAGGGGCTCTCTGACACCAGCGGAGCAACTATCTCCACTTAGACTCTCAGACAGTGTCCCCAGAGACAGAAGGTTGAAATGGACAGGCCCCCAGGCCCTAATCTGAACCTTAGCTTTGGTTTCCATGTGTCCGTCCTCAGAGGTCTGTTTTCGTAGACCAGCACACGGGGCTTTTCTGAGGCTCCAAACCAAACCTCTCTCGTCTCCACATGGGGAGCTTACTTACTGGGGATGTATCAAACCCTTCAGGTAGGAGAGTTCCGCAGGGCCACTGAACAACCAGCACATTCCAAGGTTTCCATGGACCCAAACGCACATTATGACGCATCCTCAGGAGAGGCCATTTCAACTCAGCCCCCTGGTTAGCGTGCCCCAGAGGCAGCAGATCAAACATATCTTGTGGCTAATGGCCAATGGGAATGCGAGGCATGCTGTACAGGGATCCATCCTTCGAACCGTGCTCTCCAGTCCTTCCGTATGGTATGTCCTGGAGCCATGCAACAGGACTCGAATGTCCCACAGAAGGAAACCTGGTGGTTTGGGGCAACCTCCAAACTCAGCGTGGGAAAACTTCCTTGGCCTCATGAGGCCCCCGCTTCATGAAGGTGCCAACATGGACACATACGCCAGCCTCAGCCAACGTCTGATCCTCAGCCTGACTTCAGATGCAGGAGATTTTGATTCAGCCTCTGCCTAGTGGGCCTGCTCTGCCCTTGGCTCCAATCCTCACTTTAGCTTGTGTTCCTAGACTTCCGTCCTCACACTCCTGGCCCGCAAACCCTCCCTACTGGGAATTCTGGGGCCACAATGAAGCACTCCGCCTGCCTCCCAGGAGAAAAACTTTGTCTATGGTGCTGCCCAGAAACCCCAAATGAGGATCAAACTGCTTGGCCCTCGGCAACACCCCAATTGCATAGGCTACCTTAAACACTGATGCTCTGTCGCAAATAGCCTGAGCCCAGACCTTCCAACAGACACCGACACAGCTGGCTGCACACCCAGCACATTGGACCCGCCACTGCCTTAGGCCACCATCCATTCCCAACCTGGGTTTTCAGTCATCAGAACCTAGACCTTATCTCCAATCCCTGCACAGGGGGGAACCTGATGCACAAGTCAGAACCCCTCCTTCCCCATGGCAAGAAACCTTGCTGCTGGCAGTGAGTCAAACCTTCAGTGTAGGAGAAAACGGCATGGCCCATGAGGCCACGCCCATGTGTGAGGGCCGCCTTGGGCACAAACACACATTGTGACCCTCAGCGTGAGTACCTTATTCAAGTAACGCCTCTCAGTGATTGGACCAAGAGCCCGCATATGTGGCTTGCCATGCCCATAGGCACGCAGGACTAACTAGATGGTGTGTATTCCAGTTGAGGGAACCCACTGCTGTGCTCTAGAGTCCCTCTCCTGGGGGGTCCCCTGTGGCAGAAAACAGTACTCTTCCCTTCCCACAGAATGAACCCAAACACTTGGGAGCTTGGACAATCCCCCGAGAGGAAGGCTCTTCCTCGGCCCCTGAAGCAACCCCTACCCTGAACGGCCACTGTGAACGCAACACCCAGAGACAAAAGCCTGAGCGACTGCCTCCCACTTGCCCTCCTTGGATATCCAGAGGATCTCCCCTCTCGGACTGGAGATCAGGCCTGCCATTACCTTGGCCCCTACCTGAGCCAAGTTTGCTTTTTCAGACATCTGTCCCCACAGCCCTGGCAAACACAGCCTCTAGGCTGGGTCCTCTGGAGCCATACCACAGGACCGTGCCTGCTCTCTCCTGGGAAACTCTGTCCATTCCTTTGGCCACACACCTCCAGAATATGAGAAACCTCAAGGCCCCCGAGGACACACCATTACCGGGAGCCTCCCTGCACACACAGGGGCCTTCGGACACAAGCGGAGCTGCTACCTCCATGAAGGCATGCACACAGATGTCAACAGAGATAGAAGGTTGAGCCGGACAGGCCCTTAGGCCCTAATCTCAACTCTTGCTTTGTTTTCCAGGTGTCACTCCTCAGAGGCTTTGGTTCGAAGAACAGGATATGGGGCTTTCCTGAGGCACTGAACAGAACTTCTCTCGTCTCCACATGGGAAGCTTCCTTGTTGGAGCCGTGTCAAACACCTCAGGTTGGAGAATCCTGCAGAGTCCCTGAGACACCTCCACATTCCAAGGTCTCCCAGGCCACCAAGCCACAGTAGGACTCATCTTCAGGAGAGTCCATTTCAACTCTCCCCTCTGGGTAGCTCACCCAGGAGCCCGCAGATTGAGCCTGCCTTGTCCTGACTAAAGAGTGGGAATATGAGGTGGCGTTCCCAGGCATCCATGCTTAGACACCTGCTCTCGAGTCTTTCCGTATGGGGCCTCCTGGAACCATCCAATAGCACTCGACTTTCGTGCGGAAGGAAACCTTGAGGTTTGGAGTAGTTCACAAATCCCATCGTAGGCAAACATTCCTGGCCTCATGAGGCCCCCACACCATTCAGGAAGAGGCCATGCTGGACAAAAACTCTAGCCTGAGGCACGTCTCAGAGTTGAAATGACCTCAGTGCAGGAGATCTCGATTCAGCCTCTCAGAGTGGGCCTGCCGTGCCATCGGTCCCAAACCTCACGCTAGCTTGTGTTTTCAGACTTCCTTCCTCACACTCCTGGCAAACAAGCCCTCCGGACTAGGAACTCCAGAACCACAACCCAGCCCAGGGTCTGCCCAAGGGAAGAAAAACGTTTCCCTGTGGGGCTCTCTCCAGAGAACCCAGATGAGGATCAACCTGCTCGGGCCTCGACGGTACCCGAACTGGATAGGCTGCTCTGGGCACTCATGCTCTGTCTGACACAGCCTGAAGCCAGACGTCCAGACAGACAAGGAGACAGCTGGCCGCACACCCAGCACTTCGGACACGCCATGGTCTTATGCCGTCACCTCTTCCTAACCTTGGTTTTCAGATATCTGAACCTAGACATTATATCAATTCTCCACACAGCTGGGTATCGCAAGCACAACACAGAACTCCTCCTTCCCCGTGGCTGTAAAGCTGGCTCTTGGCATGGAGTCACACCTTCAGGGTGGGAGAAACCTTCCTGGTCCCTGATGCCACGCCCAAACTTGAGTGCTGCTTGGGCACAAATTCACACTCTGACCCTCAGCATGAGCCCCATGTCAAAGAAAGGCCTGTCAGGGCCTGGGCCAAGAGCCCGCATATGGGGCTTGCCAAGCCCCTATGCACCCAATCCTCACCAGTGTTTGAGTTTTCCAGTCGCCCCGCCCGTACCTGGGGCTCTGCTCTGGAATCCCTTTCTTGGAGAGACACGTGAGCCAGACAACACTTTTCCACCCTTCCCACAAAATGACCCCAAACTCTTGGGAGCTGGGACAAATCCCCAGAGAGGGATACTCGTCCACAGTCCCTGAGGCCACCCCTCCAATCCACGGCTATCTCGGACACAACATCCAGAGACAAAAGCCTGAAGGAACGCCTCCCACTCGCCCTTGTTTCAGAGGCCCAGGAGCTCCCTCTCGGGCTGTACATCCGGCCTGCCATACCCTAGGCGCCACTCATAAGCTGAGTTTGTGTTTTCAGACTTCTGTGCCCTCAGCCTGGACCCACACAACCGCCAGGCTAGGGCCTCTGGAGCCACAGCGAAAGATTGTGCCTGCCCTCTCCAAGGAAATTGTGCCCAATCCATTGACCACAACCCTACAGGTTAGGGAAAAGCTCCAAGGCCCCTGAGGCCATCAATAGTGTAGGCCACCCTGGACTAAGAGGGGCTCTCTGACACCAGCGGAGCAACTATCTCCACTTAGACTCCCAGACAGTGTCCCCAGAGACAGAAGGTTGAAATGGACAGGCCCCCAGGCCCTAATCTGAACCTTAGCTTTGGTTTCCATGTGTCCGTCCTCAGAGGTCTGTTTTCGTAGACCAGCACACGGGGCTTTTCTGAGGCTCCAAACCAAACCTCTCTCGTCTCCACATGGGGAGCTTACTTACTGGGGATGTATCAAACCCTTCAGGTAGGAGAGTTCCGCAGGGCCACTGAACAACCAGCACATTCCAAGGTTTCCATGGACCCAAACGCACATTATGACGCATCCTCAGGAGAGGCCATTTCAACTCAGCCCCCTGGTTAGCGTGCCCCAGAGGCAGCAGATCAAACATATCTTGTGGCTAATGGCCAATGGGAATGCGAGGCATGCTGTACAGGGATCCATCCTTCGAACCGTGCTCTCCAGTCCTTCCGTATGGTATGTCCTGGAGCCATGCAACAGGACTCGAATGTCCCACAGAAGGAAACCTGGTGGTTTGGGGCAACCTCCAAACTCAGCGTGGGAAAACTTCCTTGGCCTCATGAGGCCCCCGCTTCATGAAGGTGCCAACATGGACACATACGCCAGCCTCAGCCAACGTCTGATCCTCAGCCTGACTTCAGATGCAGGAGATTTTGATTCAGCCTCTGCCTAGTGGGCCTGCTCTGCCCTTGGCTCCAATCCTCACTTTAGCTTGTGTTCCTAGACTTCCGTCCTCACACTCCTGGCCCGCAAACCCTCCCTACTGGGAATTCTGGGGCCACAATGAAGCACTCCGCCTGCCTCCCAGGAGAAAAACTTTGTCTATGGTGCTGCCCAGAAACCCCAAATGAGGATCAAACTGCTTGGCCCTCGGCAACACCCCAATTGCATAGGCTACCTTAAACACTGATGCTCTGTCGCAAATAGCCTGAGCCCAGACCTTCCAACAGACACCGACACAGCTGGCTGCACACCCAGCACATTGGACCCGCCACTGCCTTAGGCCACCATCCATTCCCAACCTGGGTTTTCAGTCATCAGAACCTAGACCTTATCTCCAATCCCTGCACAGGGGGGAACCTGATGCACAAGTCAGAACCCCTCCTTCCCCATGGCAAGAAACCTTGCTGCTGGCAGTGAGTCAAACCTTCAGTGTAGGAGAAAACGGCATGGCCCATGAGGCCACGCCCATGTGTGAGGGCCGCCTTGGGCACAAACACACATTGTGACCCTCAGCGTGAGTACCTTATTCAAGTAACGCCTCTCAGTGATTGGACCAAGAGCCCGCATATGTGGCTTGCCATGCCCATAGGCACGCAGGACTAACTAGATGGTGTGTATTCCAGTTGAGGGAACCCACTGCTGTGCTCTAGAGTCCCTCTCCTGGGGGGTCCCCTGTGGCAGAAAACAGTACTCTTCCCTTCCCACAGAATGAACCCAAACACTTGGGAGCTTGGACAATCCCCCGAGAGGAAGGCTCTTCCTCGGCCCCTGAAGCAACCCCTACCCTGAACGGCCACTGTGAACGCAACACCCAGAGACAAAAGCCTGAGCGACTGCCTCCCACTTGCCCTCCTTGGATATCCAGAGGATCTCCCCTCTCGGACTGGAGATCAGGCCTGCCATTACCTTGGCCCCTACCTGAGCCAAGTTTGCTTTTTCAGACATCTGTCCCCACAGCCCTGGCAAACACAGCCTCTAGGCTGGGTCCTCTGGAGCCATACCACAGGACCATGCCTGCTCTCTCCTGGGAAACTCTGTCCATTCCTTTGGCCACACACCTCCAGAATATGAGAAACCTCAAGGCCCCCGAGGACATACCATTACCGGGAGCCTCCCTGCACACACAGGGGCCTTCGGACACAAGCGGAGCTGCTACCTCCATGAAGGCATGCACACAGATGTCAACAGAGATAGAAGGTTGAGCCGGACAGGCCCTTAGGCCCTAATCTCAACTCTTGCTTTGTTTTCCAGGTGTCACTCCTCAGAGGCTTTGGTTCGAAGAACAGGATATGGGGCTTTCCTGAGGCACTGAACAGAACTTCTCTCGTCTCCACATGGGAAGCTTCCTTGTGGGAGCCGTGTCAAACACCTCAGGTTGGAGAATCCTGCAGAGTCCCTGAGACACCTCCACATTCCAAGGTCTCCCAGGCCACCAAGCCACAGTAGGACTCATCTTCAGGAGAGTCCATTTCAACTCTCCCCTCTGGGTAGCTCACCCAGGAGCCCGCAGATTGAGCCTGCCTTGTCCTGACTAAAGAGTGGGAATATGAGGTGGCGTTCCCAGGCATCCATGCTTAGACACCTGCTCTCGAGTCTTTCCGTATGGGGCCTCCTGGAACCATCCAATAGCACTCGACTTTCGTGCGGAAGGAAACCTTGAGGTTTGGAGTAGTTCACAAATCCCATCGTAGGCAAACATTCCTGGCCTCATGAGGCCCCCACACCATTCAGGAAGAGGCCATGCTGGACAAAAACTCTAGCCTGAGGCACGTCTCAGAGTTGAAATGACCTCAGTGCAGGAGATCTCGATTCAGCCTCTCAGAGTGGGCCTGCCGTGCCATCGGTCCCAAACCTCACGCTAGCTTGTGTTTTCAGACTTCCTTCCTCACACTCCTGGCAAACAAGCCCTCCGGACTAGGAACTCCAGAACCACAACCCAGCCCAGGGTCTGCCCAAGGGAAGAAAAACGTTTCCCTGTGGGGCTCTCTCCAGAGAACCCAGATGAGGATCAACCTGCTCGGGCCTCGACGGTACCCGAACTGGATAGGCTGCTCTGGGCACTCATGCTCTGTCTGACACAGCCTGAAGCCAGACGTCCAGACAGACAAGGAGACAGCTGGCCGCACACCCAGCACTTCGGACACGCCATGGTCTTATGCCGTCACCTCTTCCTAACCTTGGTTTTCAGATATCTGAACCTAGACATTATATCAATTCTCCACACAGCTGGGTATCGCAAGCACAACACAGAACTCCTCCTTCCCCGTGGCTGTAAAGCTGGCTCTTGGCATGGAGTCACACCTTCAGGGTGGGAGAAACCTTCCTGGTCCCTGATGCCACGCCCAAACTTGAGTGCTGCTTGGGCACAAATTCACACTCTGACCCTCAGCATGAGCCCCATGTCAAAGAAAGGCCTGTCAGGGCCTGGGCCAAGAGCCCGCATATGGGGCTTGCCAAGCCCCTATGCACCCAATCCTCACCAGTGTTTGAGTTTTCCAGTCGCCCCGCCCGTACCTGGGGCTCTGCTCTGGAATCCCTTTCTTGGAGAGACACGTGAGCCAGACAACACTTTTCCACCCTTCCCACAAAATGACCCCAAACTCTTGGGAGCTGGGACAAATCCCCAGAGAGGGATACTCGTCCACAGTCCCTGAGGCCACCCCTCCAATCCACGGCTATCTCGGACACAACATCCAGAGACAAAAGCCTGAAGGAACGCCTCCCACTCGCCCTTGTTTCAGAGGCCCAGGAGCTCCCTCTCGGGCTGTACATCCGGCCTGCCATACCCTAGGCGCCACTCATAAGCTGAGTTTGTGTTTTCAGACTTCTGTGCCCTCAGCCTGGACCCACACAACCGCCAGGCTAGGGCCTCTGGAGCCACAGCGAAAGATTGTGCCTGCCCTCTCCAAGGAAATTGTGCCCAATCCATTGACCACAACCCTACAGGTTAGGGAAAAGCTCCAAGGCCCCTGAGGCCATCAATAGTGTAGGCCACCCTGGACTAAGAGGGGCTCTCTGACACCAGCGGAGCAACTATCTCCACTTAGACTCCCAGACAGTGTCCCCAGAGACAGAAGGTTGAAATGGACAGGCCCCCAGGCCCTAATCTGAACCTTAGCTTTGGTTTCCATGTGTCCGTCCTCAGAGGTCTGTTTTCGTAGACCAGCACACGGGGCTTTTCTGAGGCTCCAAACCAAACCTCTCTCGTCTCCACATGGGGAGCTTACTTACTGGGGATGTATCAAACCCTTCAGGTAGGAGAGTTCCGCAGGGCCACTGAACAACCAGCACATTCCAAGGTTTCCATGGACCCAAACGCACATTATGACGCATCCTCAGGAGAGGCCATTTCAACTCAGCCCCCTGGTTAGCGTGCCCCAGAGGCAGCAGATCAAACATATCTTGTGGCTAATGGCCAATGGGAATGCGAGGCATGCTGTACAGGGATCCATCCTTCGAACCGTGCTCTCCAGTCCTTCCGTATGGTATGTCCTGGAGCCATGCAACAGGACTCGAATGTCCCACAGAAGGAAACCTGGTGGTTTGGGGCAACCTCCAAACTCAGCGTGGGAAAACTTCCTTGGCCTCATGAGGCCCCCGCTTCATGAAGGTGCCAACATGGACACATACGCCAGCCTCAGCCAACGTCTGATCCTCAGCCTGACTTCAGATGCAGGAGATTTTGATTCAGCCTCTGCCTAGTGGGCCTGCTCTGCCCTTGGCTCCAATCCTCACTTTAGCTTGTGTTCCTAGACTTCCGTCCTCACACTCCTGGCCCGCAAACCCTCCCTACTGGGAATTCTGGGGCCACAATGAAGCACTCCGCCTGCCTCCCAGGAGAAAAACTTTGTCTATGGTGCTGCCCAGAAACCCCAAATGAGGATCAAACTGCTTGGCCCTCGGCAACACCCCAATTGCATAGGCTACCTTAAACACTGATGCTCTGTCGCAAATAGCCTGAGCCCAGACCTTCCAACAGACACCGACACAGCTGGCTGCACACCCAGCACATTGGACCCGCCACTGCCTTAGGCCACCATCCATTCCCAACCTGGGTTTTCAGTCATCAGAACCTAGACCTTATCTCCAATCCCTGCACAGGGGGGAACCTGATGCACAAGTCAGAACCCCTCCTTCCCCATGGCAAGAAACCTTGCTGCTGGCAGTGAGTCAAACCTTCAGTGTAGGAGAAAACGGCATGGCCCATGAGGCCACGCCCATGTGTGAGGGCCGCCTTGGGCACAAACACACATTGTGACCCTCAGCGTGAGTACCTTATTCAAGTAACGCCTCTCAGTGATTGGACCAAGAGCCCGCATATGTGGCTTGCCATGCCCATAGGCACGCAGGACTAACTAGATGGTGTGTATTCCAGTTGAGGGAACCCACTGCTGTGCTCTAGAGTCCCTCTCCTGGGGGGTCCCCTGTGGCAGAAAACAGTACTCTTCCCTTCCCACAGAATGAACCCAAACACTTGGGAGCTTGGACAATCCCCCGAGAGGAAGGCTCTTCCTCGGCCCCTGAAGCAACCCCTACCCTGAACGGCCACTGTGAACGCAACACCCAGAGACAAAAGCCTGAGCGACTGCCTCCCACTTGCCCTCCTTTGATATCCAGAGGATCTCCCCTCTCGGACTGGAGATCAGGCCTGCCATTACCTTGGCCCCTACCTGAGCCAAGTTTGCTTTTTCAGACATCTGTCCCCACAGCCCTGGCAAACACAGCCTCTAGGCTGGGTCCTCTGGAGCCATACCACAGGACCATGCCTGCTCTCTCCTGGGAAACTCTGTCCATTCCTTTGGCCACACACCTCCAGAATATGAGAAACCTCAAGGCCCCCGAGGACATACCATTACCGGGAGCCTCCCTGCACACACAGGGGCCTTCGGACACAAGCGGAGCTGCTACCTCCATGAAGGCATGCACACAGATGTCAACAGAGATAGAAGGTTGAGCCGGACAGGCCCTTAGGCCCTAATCTCAACTCTTGCTTTGTTTTCCAGGTGTCACTCCTCAGAGGCTTTGGTTCGAAGAACAGGATATGGGGCTTTCCTGAGGCACTGAACAGAACTTCTCTCGTCTCCACATGGGAAGCTTCCTTGTTGGAGCCGTGTCAAACACCTCAGGTTGGAGAATCCTGCAGAGTCCCTGAGACACCTCCACATTCCAAGGTCTCCCAGGCCACCAAGCCACAGTAGGACTCATCTTCAGGAGAGTCCATTTCAACTCTCCCCTCTGGGTAGCTCACCCAGGAGCCCGCAGATTGAGCCTGCCTTGTCCTGACTAAAGAGTGGGAATATGAGGTGGCGTTCCCAGGCATCCATGCTTAGACACCTGCTCTCGAGTCTTTCCGTATGGGGCCTCCTGGAACCATCCAATAGCACTCGACTTTCGTGCGGAAGGAAACCTTGAGGTTTGGAGTAGTTCACAAATCCCATCGTAGGCAAACATTCCTGGCCTCATGAGGCCCCCACACCATTCAGGAAGAGGCCATGCTGGACAAAAACTCTAGCCTGAGGCACGTCTCAGAGTTGAAATGACCTCAGTGCAGGAGATCTCGATTCAGCCTCTCAGAGTGGGCCTGCCGTGCCATCGGTCCCAAACCTCACGCTAGCTTGTGTTTTCAGACTTCCTTCCTCACACTCCTGGCAAACAAGCCCTCCGGACTAGGAACTCCAGAACCACAACCCAGCCCAGGGTCTGCCCAAGGGAAGAAAAACGTTTCCCTGTGGGGCTCTCTCCAGAGAACCCAGATGAGGATCAACCTGCTCGGGCCTCGACGGTACCCGAACTGGATAGGCTGCTCTGGGCACTCATGCTCTGTCTGACACAGCCTGAAGCCAGACGTCCAGACAGACAAGGAGACAGCTGGCCGCACACCCAGCACTTCGGACACGCCATGGTCTTATGCCGTCACCTCTTCCTAACCTTGGTTTTCAGATATCTGAACCTAGACATTATATCAATTCTCCACACAGCTGGGTATCGCAAGCACAACACAGAACTCCTCCTTCCCCGTGGCTGTAAAGCTGGCTCTTGGCATGGAGTCACACCTTCAGGGTGGGAGAAACCTTCCTGGTCCCTGATGCCACGCCCAAACTTGAGTGCTGCTTGGGCACAAATTCACACTCTGACCCTCAGCATGAGCCCCATGTCAAAGAAAGGCCTGTCAGGGCCTGGGCCAAGAGCCCGCATATGGGGCTTGCCAAGCCCCTATGCACCCAATCCTCACCAGTGTTTGAGTTTTCCAGTCGCCCCGCCCGTACCTGGGGCTCTGCTCTGGAATCCCTTTCTTGGAGAGACACGTGAGCCAGACAACACTTTTCCACCCTTCCCACAAAATGACCCCAAACTCTTGGGAGCTGGGACAAATCCCCAGAGAGGGATACTCGTCCACAGTCCCTGAGGCCACCCCTCCAATCCACGGCTATCTCGGACACAACATCCAGAGACAAAAGCCTGAAGGAACGCCTCCCACTCGCCCTTGTTTCAGAGGCCCAGGAGCTCCCTCTCGGGCTGTACATCCGGCCTGCCATACCCTAGGCGCCACTCATAAGCTGAGTTTGTGTTTTCAGACTTCTGTGCCCTCAGCCTGGACCCACACAACCGCCAGGCTAGGGCCTCTGGAGCCACAGCGAAAGATTGTGCCTGCCCTCTCCAAGGAAATTGTGCCCAATCCATTGACCACAACCCTACAGGTTAGGGAAAAGCTCCAAGGCCCCTGAGGCCATCAATAGTGTAGGCCACCCTGGACTAAGAGGGGCTCTCTGACACCAGCGGAGCAACTATCTCCACTTAGACTCCCAGACAGTGTCCCCAGAGACAGAAGGTTGAAATGGACAGGCCCCCAGGCCCTAATCTGAACCTTAGCTTTGGTTTCCATGTGTCCGTCCTCAGAGGTCTGTTTTCGTAGACCAGCACACGGGGCTTTTCTGAGGCTCCAAACCAAACCTCTCTCGTCTCCACATGGGGAGCTTACTTACTGGGGATGTATCAAACCCTTCAGGTAGGAGAGTTCCGCAGGGCCACTGAACAACCAGCACATTCCAAGGTTTCCATGGACCCAAACGCACATTATGACGCATCCTCAGGAGAGGCCATTTCAACTCAGCCCCCTGGTTAGCGTGCCCCAGAGGCAGCAGATCAAACATATCTTGTGGCTAATGGCCAATGGGAATGCGAGGCATGCTGTACAGGGATCCATCCTTCGAACCGTGCTCTCCAGTCCTTCCGTATGGTATGTCCTGGAGCCATGCAACAGGACTCGAATGTCCCACAGAAGGAAACCTGGTGGTTTGGGGCAACCTCCAAACTCAGCGTGGGAAAACTTCCTTGGCCTCATGAGGCCCCCGCTTCATGAAGGTGCCAACATGGACACATACGCCAGCCTCAGCCAACGTCTGATCCTCAGCCTGACTTCAGATGCAGGAGATTTTGATTCAGCCTCTGCCTAGTGGGCCTGCTCTGCCCTTGGCTCGAATCCTCACTTTAGCTTGTGTTCCTAGACTTCCGTCCTCACACTCCTGGCCCGCAAACCCTCCCTACTGGGAATTCTGGGGCCACAATGAAGCACTCCGCCTGCCTCCCAGGAGAAAAACTTTGTCTATGGTGCTGCCCAGAAACCCCAAATGAGGATCAAACTGCTTGGCCCTCGGCAACACCCCAATTGCATAGGCTACCTTAAACACTGATGCTCTGTCGCAAATAGCCTGAGCCCAGACCTTCCAACAGACACCGACACAGCTGGCTGCACACCCAGCACATTGGACCCGCCACTGCCTTAGGCCACCATCCATTCCCAACCTGGGTTTTCAGTCATCAGAACCTAGACCTTATCTCCAATCCCTGCACAGGGGGGAACCTGATGCACAAGTCAGAACCCCTCCTTCCCCATGGCAAGAAACCTTGCTGCTGGCAGTGAGTCAAACCTTCAGTGTAGGAGAAAACGGCATGGCCCATGAGGCCACGCCCATGTGTGAGGGCCGCCTTGGGCACAAACACACATTGTGACCCTCAGCGTGAGTACCTTATTCAAGTAACGCCTCTCAGTGATTGGACCAAGAGCCCGCATATGTGGCTTGCCATGCCCATAGGCACGCAGGACTAACTAGATGGTGTGTATTCCAGTTGAGGGAACCCACTGCTGTGCTCTAGAGTCCCTCTCCTGGGGGGTCCCCTGTGGCAGAAAACAGTACTCTTCCCTTCCCACAGAATGAACCCAAACACTTGGGAGCTTGGACAATCCCCCGAGAGGAAGGCTCTTCCTCGGCCCCTGAAGCAACCCCTACCCTGAACGGCCACTGTGAACGCAACACCCAGAGACAAAAGCCTGAGCGACTGCCTCCCACTTGCCCTCCTTGGATATCCAGAGGATCTCCCCTCTCGGACTGGAGATCAGGCCTGCCATTACCTTGGCCCCTACCTGAGCCAAGTTTGCTTTTTCAGACATCTGTCCCCACAGCCCTGGCAAACACAGCCTCTAGGCTGGGTCCTCTGGAGCCATACCACAGGACCATGCCTGCTCTCTCCTGGGAAACTCTGTCCATTCCTTTGGCCACACACCTCCAGAATATGAGAAACCTCAAGGCCCCCGAGGACATACCATTACCGGGAGCCTCCCTGCACACACAGGGGCCTTCGGACACAAGCTGAGCTGCTACCTCCATGAAGGCATGCACACAGATGTCAACAGAGATAGAAGTTTGAGCCGGACAGGCCCTTAGGCCCTAATCTCAACTCTTGCTTTGTTTTCCAGGTGTCACTCCTCAGAGGCTTTGGTTCGAAGAACAGGATATGGGGCTTTCCTGAGGCACTGAACAGAACTTCTCTCGTCTCCACATGGGAAGCTTCCTTGTTGGAGCCGTGTCAAACACCTCAGGTTGGAGAATCCTGCAGAGTCCCTGAGACACCTCCACATTCCAAGGTCTCCCAGGCCACCAAGCCACAGTAGGACTCATCTTCAGGAGAGTCCATTTCAACTCTCCCCTCTGGGTAGCTCACCCAGGAGCCCGCAGATTGAGCCTGCCTTGTCCTGACTAAAGAGTGGGAATATGAGGTGGCGTTCCCAGGCATCCATGCTTAGACACCTGCTCTCGAGTCTTTCCGTATGGGGCCTCCTGGAACCATCCAATAGCACTCGACTTTCGTGCAGAAGGAAACCTTGAGGTTTGGAGTAGTTCACAAATCCCATCGTAGGCAAACCTTCCTGGCCTCATGAGGCCCCCACACCATTCAGGAAGAGGCCATGCTGGACAAAAACTCTAGCCTGAGGCACGTCTCAGAGTTGAAATGACCTCAGTGCAGGAGATCTCGATTCAGCCTCTCAGAGTAGGCCTGCCATGCCATCGGTCCCAAACGTCACGCTAGCTTGTGTTTTCAGACTTCCTTCCTCACACTCCTGGCAAACAAGCCCTCCGGACTAGGAACTCCAGAACCACAACCCAGCCCAGGGTCTGCCCAAGGGAAGAAAAACGTTTCCCTGTGGGGCTCTCTCCAGAAAACCCAGATGAGGATCAACCTGCTCGGGCCTCGACGGTACCCGAACTGGACAGGCTGCTCTGGGCACTCATGCTCTGTCTGACACAGCCTGAAGCCAGACGTCCAGACAGACAAGGAGACAGCTGGCCGCACACCCAGCACGTCGGACACGCCATGGTCTTATGCCGTCACCTCTTCCTAACCTTGGTTTTCAGATATCGGAACCTAGACATTATATCAATTCTCCACACAGCTGGGTATCGCAAGCACAACACAGAACTCCTCCTTCCCCGTGGCTGTAAAGCTTGCTCTTGGCATGGAGTCACACCTTCAGGGTGGGAGATACCTTCCTGGTCCCTGATGCCACGCCCAAACTTGAGTGCTGCTTGGGCACAAATTCACACTCTGACCCTCAGCATGAGCCCCATGTCAAAGAAAGGCCTCTCAGGGCCTGGGCCAAGAGCCCGCATATGGGGCTTGCCAAGCCCCTATGCACCCAATCCTCACCAGTGTTTGAGTTTTCCAGTCGCCCCGCCCGGACCTGGGGCTCTGCTCTGGAATCCCTTTCTTGGAGAGACACGTGAGCCAGACAACACTTTTCCACCCTGTTCACAAAATGACCCCAAACTCTTGGGAGCTGGGACAAATCCCCAGAGAGGGAATCTCGTCCACAGTCCCTGAGGCCTCCCCTCCAATCCACGGCTATCTCGGACACAACATCCAGAGACAAAAGCCTGAAGGAACGCCTCCCACTCGCCCTTGTTTCAGAGGCCCAGGAGCTCCCTCTCGGGCTGTACATCCGGCCTGCCATACCCTAGGCGCCACTCATAAGCTGAGTTTGTGTTTTCAGACTTCTGTGCCCTCAGCCTGGACCCACACAACCGCCAGGCTAGGGCCTCTGGAGCCACAGCGAAAGATTGTGCCTGCCCTCTCCAAGGAAATTGTGCCCAATCCATTGACCACAACCCTACAGGTTAGGGAAAAGCTCCAAGGCCACTGAGGCCATCAATAGTGTAGGCCACCCTGGACTAAGAGGGGCTCTCTGACACCAGCGGAGCAACTATCTCCACTTAGACTCTCAGACAGTGTCCCCAGAGACAGAAGGTTGAAATGGACAGGCCCCCAGGCCCTAATCTGAACCTTAGCTTTGGTTTCCATGTGTCCGTCCTCAGAGGTCTGTTTTCGTAGACCAGCACACGGGGCTTTTCTGAGGCTCCAAACCAAACCTCTCTCGTCTCCACATGGGGAGCTTACTTACTGGGGATGTATCAAACACTTCAAGTAGGAGAGTTCCGCAGGGCCACTGAACAACCAGCACATTCCAAGGTTTCCATGGATCCAAACGCACATTATGACGCATCCTCAGGAGAGGCCATTTCAACTCAGCCCCCTGGTTAGCGTGCCCCAGAGGCAGCAGATCAAACATATCTTGTGGCTAATGGCCAATGGGAATGCGAGGCATGCTGTACAGAGATCCATCCTTCGAACCGTGCTCTCCAGTCCTTCCGTATGGTATGTCCTGGAGCCATGCAACAGGACTCGAATGTCCCACAGAAGGAAACCTGGTGGTTTGGGGCAACCTCCAAACTCAGCGTGGGAAAACTTCCTTGGCCTCATGAGGCCCCCGCTTCATGAAGGTGCCAACATGGACACATACGCCAGCCTCAGCCAACGTCTGATCCTCAGCCTGACTTCAGATGCAGGAGATTTTGATTCAGCATCTGCCTAGTGGGCCTGCTCTGCCCTTGGCTCCAATCCTCACTTTAGCTTGTGTTCCTAGACTTCCGTCCTCACACTCCTGGCCCGCAAACCCTCCCTACTGGGAATTCTGGGGCCACAATGAAGCACTCCGCCTGCCTCCCAGGAGAAAAACTTTGTCTATGGTGCTGCCCAGAAACCCCAAATGAGGATCAAACTGCTTGGCCCTCGGCAACACCCCAATTGCATAGGCTACCTTAAACACTGATGCTCTGTCGCAAATAGCCTGAGCCCAGACCTTCCAACAGACACCGACACAGCTGGCTGCACACCCAGCACATTGGACCCGCCACTGCCTTAGGCCACCATCCATTCCCAACCTGGGTTTTCAGTCATCAGAACCTAGACCTTATCTCCAATCCCTGCACAGGGGGGAACCTGATGCACAAGTCAGAACCCCTCCTTCCCCATGGCAAGAAACCTTGCTGCTGGCAGTGAGTCAAACCTTCAGTGTAGGAGAAAACGGCATGGCCCATGAGGCCACGCCCATGTGTGAGGGCCGCCTTGGGCACAAACACACATTGTGACCCTCAGCGTGAGTACCTTATTCAAGTAACGCCTCTCAGTGATTGGACCAAGAGCCCGCATATGTGGCTTGCCATGCCCATAGGCACGCAGGACTAACTAGATGGTGTGTATTCCAGTTGAGGGAACCCACTGCTGTGCTCTAGAGTCCCTCTCCTGGGGGGTCCCCTGTGGCAGAAAACAGTACTCTTCCCTTCCCACAGAATGAACCCAAACACTTGGGAGCTTGGACAATCCCCCGAGAGGAAGGCTCTTCCTCGGCCCCTGAAGCAACCCCTACCCTGAACGGCCACTGTGAACGCAACACCCAGAGACAAAAGCCTGAGCGACTGCCTCCCACTTGCCCTCCTTGGATATCCAGAGGATCTCCCCTCTCGGACTGGAGATCAGGCCTGCCATTACCTTGGCCCCTACCTGAGCCAAGTTTGCTTTTTCAGACATCTGTCCCCACAGCCCTGGCAAACACAGCCTCTAGGCTGGGTCCTCTGGAGCCATACCACAGGACCATGCCTGCTCTCTCCTGGGAAACTCTGTCCATTCCTTTGGCCACACACCTCCAGAATATGAGAAACCTCAAGGCCCCCGAGGACATATCATTACCGGGAGCCTCCCTGCACACACAGGGGCCTTCGGACACAAGCTGAGCTGCTACCTCCATGAAGGCATGCACACAGATGTCAACAGAGATAGAAGGTTGAGCCGGACAGGCCCTTAGGCCCTAATCTCAACTCTTGCTTTGTTTTCCAGGTGTCACTCCTCAGAGGCTTTGGTTCGAAGAACAGGGTATGGGGCTTTCCTGAGGCACTGAACAGAACTTCTCTCGTCTCCACATGGGAAGCTTCCTTGTTGGAGCCGTGTCAAACACCTCAGGTTGGAGAATCCTGCAGAGTCCCTGAGCCACCTCCACATTCCAAGGTCTCCCAGGCCACCAAGCCACAGTAGGACTCATCTTCAGAAGAGTCCATTTCAACTCTCCCCTCTGGGTAGCTCACCCAGGAGCCCGCAGATTGAGCCTGCCTTGTCCTGACTAAAGAGTGGGAATATGAGGTGGTGTTCCCAGGCAACCATGCTTAGACACCTGCTCTCGAGTCTTTCCGTATGGGGCCTCCTGGAACCATCCAATAGCACTCGACTTTCGTGCAGAAGGAAACCTTGAGGTTTGGAGTAGTTCACAAATCCCATCGTAGGCAAACCTTCCTGGCCTCATGAGGCCCCCACACCATTCAGGAAGAGGCCATGCTGGACAAAAACTCTAGCCTGAGGCACGTCTCATAGTTGAAATGACCTCAGTGCAGGAGATCTCGATTCAGCCTCTCAGAGTGGGCCTGCCGTGCCATCGGTCCCAAACCTCACGCTAGCTTGTGTTTTCAGACTTCCTTCCTCACACTCCTGGCAAACAAGCCCTCCGGAATAGGAACTCCAGAACCACAACCCAGCCCAGGGTCTGCCCAAGGGAAGAAAGACGTTTCCCTGTGGGGCTCTCTCCAGAAAACCCAGATGAGGATCAACCTGCTCGGGCCTCGACCGGTACCCGAACTGGATAGGCTGCTCTGGGCACTCATGCTCTGTCTGACACAGCCTGAAGCCAGACGTCCAGACAGACAAGGAGACAGCTGGCCGCACACCCAGCACTTCGGACACGCCATGGTCTTATGCTGTCACCTCTTCCTAACCTTGGTTTTCAGATATCTGAACCTAGACATTATATCAATTCTCCACACAGCTGGGTATCGCAAGCACAACACAGAACTCCTCCTTCCCCGTGGCTGTAAAGCTTGCTCTTGGCATGGAGTCACACCTTCTGGGTGGGAGAAACCTTCCTGGTCCCTGATGCCACGCCCAAACTTGAGTACTGCTTGGGCACAAATTCACACTCTGACCCTCAGCATGAGCCCCATGTCAAAGAAAGGCCTGTCAGGGCCTGGGCCAAGAGCCCGCATATGGGGCTTGCCAAGCCCCTATGCACCCAATCCTCACCAGTGTTTGAGTTTTCCAGTCGCCCCGCCCGGACCTGGGGCTCTGCTCTGGAATCCCTTTCTTGGAGAGACACGTGAGCCAGACAACACTTTTCCACCCTTTTCACAAAATGACCCCAAACTCTTGGGAGCTGGGACAAATCCCCAGAGAGGGAATCTCGTCCACAGTCCCTGAGGCCTCCCCTCCAATCCACGGCTATCTCGGACACAACATCCAGAGACAAAAGCCTGAAGGAACGCCTCCCACTCGCCCTTGTTTCAGAGGCCCAGGAGCTCCCTCTCGGGCTGTACATCCGGCCTGCCATACCCTAGGCGCCACTCATAAGCTGAGTTTGTGTTTTCAGACTTCTGTGCCCTCAGCCTGGACCCACACAACCGCCAGGCTAGGGCCTCTGGAGCCACAGCGAAAGATTGTGCCTGCCCTCTCCAAGGAAATTGTGCCCAATCCATTGACCACAACCCTACAGGTTAGGGAAAAGCTCCAAGGCCACTGAGGCCATCAATAGTGTAGGCCACCCTGGACTAAGAGGGGCTCTCTGACACCAGCGGAGCAACTATCTCCACTTAGACTCTCAGACAGTGTCCCCAGAGACAGAAGGTTGAAATGGACAGGCCCCCAGGCCCTAATCTGAACCTTAGCTTTGGTTTCCATGTGTCCGTCCTCAGAGGTCTGTTTTCGTAGACCAGCACACGGGGCTTTTCTGAGGCTCCAAACCAAACCTCTCTCGTCTCCACATGGGGAGCTTACTTACTGGGGATGTATCAAACACTTCAAGTAGGAGAGTTCCGCAGGGCCACTGTACAACCAGCACATTCCAAGGTTTCCATGGATCCAAACGCACATTATGACGCATCCTCAGGAGAGGCCATTTCAACTCAGCCCCCTGGTTAGCGTGCCCCAGAGGCAGCAGATCAAACATATCTTGTGGCTAATGGCCAATGGGAATGCGAGGCATGCTGTACAGAGATCCATCCTTCGAACCGTGCTCTCCAGTCCTTCCGTATGGTATGTCCTGGAGCCATGCAACAGGACTCGAATGTCCCACAGAAGGAAACCTGGTGGTTTGGGGCAACCTCCAAACTCAGCGTGGGAAAACTTCCTTGGCCTCATGAGGCCCCAGCTTCATGAAGGTGCCAACATGGACACATACGCCAGCCTCAGCCAACGTCTGATCCTCAGCCTGACTTCAGATGCAGGAGATTTTGATTCAGCATCTGCCTAGTGGGCCTGCTCTGCCCTTGGCTCCAATCCTCACTTTAGCTTGTGTTCCTAGACTTCCGTCCTCACACTCCTGGCCCGCAAACCCTCCCTACTGGGAATTCTGGGGCCACAATGAAGCACTCCGCCTGCCTCCCAGGAGAAAAACTTTGTCTATGGTGCTGCCCAGAAACCCCAAATGAGGATCAAACTGCTTGGCCCTCGGCAACACCCCAATTGCATAGGCTACCTTAAACACTGATGCTCTGTCGCAAATAGCCTGAGCCCAGACCTTCCAACAGACACCGACACAGCTGGCTGCAGACCCAGCACATTGGACCCGCCACTGCCTTAGGCCACCATCCATTCCCAACCTGGGTTTTCAGTCATCAGAACCTAGACCTTATCTCCAATCCCTGCACAGGGGGGAACCTGATGCACAAGTCAGAACCCCTCCTTCCCCATGGCAAGAAACCTTGCTGCTGGCAGTGAGTCAAACCTTCAGTGTAGGAGAAAACGGCATGGCCCATGAGGCCACGCCCATGTGTGAGGGCCGCCTTGGGCACAAACACACATTGTGACCCTCAGCGTGAGTACCTTATTCAAGTAACGCCTCTCAGTGATTGGACCAAGAGCCCGCATATGTGGCTTGCCATGCCCATAGGCACGCAGGACTAACTAGATGGTGTGTATTCCAGTTGAGGGAACCCACTGCTGTGCTCTAGAGTCCCTCTCCTGGGGGGTCCCCTGTGGCAGAAAACAGTACTCTTCCCTTCCCACAGAATGAACCCAAACACTTGGGAGCTTGGACAATCCCCCGAGAGGAAGGCTCTTCCTCGGCCCCTGAAGCAACCCCTACCCTGAACGTCCACTGTGAACGCAACACCCAGAGACAAAAGCCTGAGCGACTGCCTCCCACTTGCCCTCCTTGGATATCCAGAGGATCTCCCCTCTCGGACTGGAGATCAGGCCTGCCATTACCTTGGCCCCTACCTGAGCCAAGTTTGCTTTTTCAGACATCTGTCCCCACAGCCCTGGCAAACACAGCCTCTAGGCTGGGTCCTCTGGAGCCATACCACAGGACCATGCCTGCTCTCTCCTGGGAAACTCTGTCCATTCCTTTGGCCACACACCTCCAGAATATGAGAAACCTCAAGGCCCCTGAGGACATATCATTACCGGGAGCCTCCCTGCACACACAGGGGCCTTCGGACACAAGCTGAGCTGCTACCTCCATGAAGGCATGCACACAGATGTCAACAGAGATAGAAGGTTGAGCCGGACAGGCCCTTAGGCCCTAATCTCAACTCTTGCTTTGTTTTCCAGGTGTCACTCCTCAGAGGCTTTGGTTCGAAGAACAGGGTATGGGGCTTTCCTGAGGCACTGAACAGAACTTCTCTCGTCTCCACATGGGAAGCTTCCTTGTTGGAGCCGTGTCAAACACCTCAGGTTGGAGAATCCTGCAGAGTCCCTGAGCCACCTCCACATTCCAAGGTCTCCCAGGCCACCAAGCCACAGTAGGACTCATCTTCAGGAGAGTCCATTTCAACTCTCCCCTCTGGGTAGCTCACCCAGGAGCCCGCAGATTGAGCCTGCCTTGTCCTGACTAAAGAGTGGGAATATGAGGTGGCGTTCCCAGGCAACCATGCTTAGACACCTGCTCTCGAGTCTTTCCGTATGGGGCCTCCTGGAACCATCCAATAGCACTCGACTTTCGTGCAGAAGGAAACCTTGAGGTTTGGAGTAGTTCACAAATCCCATCGTAGGCAAACCTTCCTGGCCTCATGAGGCCCCCACACCATTCAGGAAGAGGCCATGCTGGACAAAAACTCTAGCCTGAGGCACGTCTCAGAGTTGAAATGACCTCAGTGCAGGAGATCTCGATTCAGCCTCTCAGAGTGGGCCTGCCGTGCCATCGGTCCCAAACCTCACGCTAGCTTGTGTTTTCAGACTTCCTTCCTCACACTCCTGGCAAACAAGCCCTCCGGACTAGGAACTCCAGAACCACAACCCAGCCCAGGGTCTGCCCAAGGGAAGAAAGACGTTTCCCTGTGGGGCTCTCTCCAGAAAACCCAGATGAGGATCAACCTGCTCGGGCCTCGACCGGTACCCGAACTGGATAGGCTGCTCTGGGCACTCATGCTCTGTCTGACACAGCCTGAAGCCAGACGTCCAGACAGACAAGGAGACAGCTGGCCGCACACCCAGCACTTCGGAAACGCCATGGTCTTATGCTGTCACCTCTTCCTAACCTTGGTTTTCAGATATCTGAACCTAGACATTATATCAATTCTCCACACAGCTGGGTATCGCAAGCACAACACAGAACTCCTCCTTCCCCGTGGCTGTAAAGCTTGCTCTTGGCATGGAGTCACACCTTCTGGGTGGGAGAAACCTTCCTGGTCCCTGATGCCACGCCCAAACTTGAGTACTGCTTGGGCACAAATTCACACTCTGACCCTCAGCATGAGCCCCATGTCAAAGAAAGGCCTGTCAGGGCCTGGGCCAAGAGCCCGCATATGGGGCTTGCCAAGCCCCTATGCACCCAATCCTCACCAATGTTTCTGTTTTCCAGTCGCCCCGCCCGTACCTGGGGCTCTGCTCTGGAATCCCTTTCTTGGAGAGACACGTGAGCCAGACAACACTTTTCCACCCTTCCCACAAAATGACCCCAAACTCTTGGGAGCTGGGACAAATCCCCAGAGAGGGATACTCGTCCACAGTTCCTGAGGCCACCCCTCCAATCCACGGCTATCTCGGACACAACATCCAGAGACAAAAGCCTGAAGGAACGCCTCCCACTCGCCCTTGTTTCAGAGGCCCAGGAGCTCCCTCTCGGGCTGTACATCCGGCCTGCCATACCCTAGGCGCCACTCATAAGCTGAGTTTGTGTTTTCAGACTTCTGTGCCCTCAGCCTGGACCCACACAACCGCCAGGCTAGGGCCTCTGGAGCCACAGCGAAAGATTGTGCCTGCCCTCTCCAAGGAAATTGTGCCCAATCCATTGACCACAACCCTACAGGTTAGGGAAAAGCTCCAAGGCCCCTGAGGCCATCAATAGTGTAGGCCACCCTGGACTAAGAGGGGCTCTCTGACACCAGCGGAGCAACTATCTCCACTTAGACTCTCAGACAGTGTCCCCAGAGACAGAAGGTTGAAATGGACAGGCCCCCAGGCCCTAATCTGAACCTTAGCTTTGGTTTCCATGTGTCCGTCCTCAGAGGTCTGTTTTCGTAGACCAGCACACGGGGCTTTTCTGAGGCTCCAAACCAAACTTCTCTCGTCTCCACATGGGGAGCTTACTTACTGGGGATGTATCAAACCCTTCAGGTAGGAGAGTTCCGCAGGGCCACTGAACAACCAGCACATTCCAAGGTTTCCATGGACCCAAACGCACATTATGACGCATCCTCAGGAGAGGCCATTTCTACTCAGCCCCCTGGTTAGCGTGCCCCAGAGGCAGCAGATCAAACATATCTTGTGGCTAATGGCCAATGGGAATGCGAGGCATGCTGTACAGGGATCCATCCTTCGAACCGTGCTCTCCAGTCCTTCCGTATGGTATGTCCTGGAGCCATGCAACAGGACTCGAATGTCCCACAGAAGGAAACCTGGTGGTTTGGGGCAACCTCCAAACTCAGCGTGGGAAAACTTCCTTGGCCTCATGAGGCCCCCGCTTCATGAAGGTGCCATCA
The DNA here is from genome assembly GCF_964662115.1 of Mustela nivalis. Taxonomy (NCBI): domain Eukaryota; kingdom Metazoa; phylum Chordata; class Mammalia; order Carnivora; family Mustelidae; genus Mustela; species Mustela nivalis. The sequence goes on along the minus strand of NW_028136494.1, from coordinate 538,948 downwards.
TGGACACATACGCCAGCCTCAGCCAACGTCTGATCCTCAGCCTGACTTCAGATGCAGGAGATTTTGATTCAGCCTCTGCCTAGTGGGCCTGCTCTGCCCTTGGCTCCAATCCTCACTTTAGCTTGTGTTCCTAGACTTCCGTCCTCACACTCCTGGCCCGCAAACCCTCCCTACTGGGAATTCTGGGGCCACAATGAAGCACTCCGCCTGCCTCCCAGGAGAAAAACTTTGTCTATGGTGCTGCCCAGAAACCCCAAATGAGGATCAAACTGCTTGGCCCTCGGCAACACCCCAATTGCATAGGCTACCTTAAACACTGATGCTCTGTCGCAAATAGCCTGAGCCCAGACCTTCCAACAGACACCGACACAGCTGGCTGCACACCCAGCACATTGGATCCGCCACTGCCTTAGGCCACCATCCATTCCCAACCTGGGTTTTCAGTCATCAGAACCTAGACCTTATCTCCAATCCCTGCACAGGGCGGAACCTGATGCACAAGTCAGAACCCCTCCTTCCCCATGGCAAGAAACCTTGCTGCTGGCAGTGAGTCAAACCTTCAGTGTAGGAGAAAACGGCATGGCCCATGAGGCCACGCCCATGTGTGAGGGCCGCCTTGGGCACAAACACACATTGTGACCCTCAGCGTGAGTACCTTATTCAAGTTACGCCTCTCAGTGATTGGACCAAGAGCCCGCATATGTGGCTTGCCATGCCCATAGGCACGCAGGACTAACTAGATGGTGTGTATTCCAGTTGAGGGAACCCACTTCTGTGCTCTAGAGTCCCTCTCCTGGGGGGTCCCCTGTGGCAGAAAACAGTACTCTTCCCTTCCCACAGAATGAACCCAAACACTTGGGAGCTTGGACAATCCCCCGAGAGGAAGGCTCTTCCTCGGCCCCTGAAGCAACCCCTACCCTGAATGGCCACTGTGAACGCAACACCCAGAGACAAAAGCCTGAGCGACTGCCTCCCACTTGCCCTCCTTGGATATCCAGAGGATCTCCCCTCTCGGACTGGAGATCAGGCCTGCCATTACCTTGGCCCCTACCTGAGCCAAGTTTGCTTTTTCGGACATCTGTCCCCACTGCCCTGGCAAACACAGCCTCTAGGCTGGGTCCTCTGGAGCCATACCACAGGACCATGCCTGCTCTCTCCTGGGAAACTCTGTCCATTCCTTTGGCCACACACCTCCAAAATATGAGAAACCTCAAGGCCCCCGAGGACATACCATTACCGGGAGCCTCCCTGCACACACAGGGGCCTTCGGACACAAGCTGAGCTGCTACCTCCATGAAGGCATGCACACAGATGTCAACAGAGATAGAAGGTTGAGCCGGACAGGCCCTTAGGCCCTAATCTCAACTCTTGCTTTGTTTTCCTGGTGTCACTCCTCAGAGGCTTTGGTTCGAAGAACAGGATATGGGGCTTTCCTGAGGCACTGAACAGAACTTCTCTCGTCTCCACATGGGAAGCTTCCTTGTTGGAGCCGTGTCAAACACCTCCGGTTGGAGAATCCTGCAGAGTCCCTGAGCCACCTCCACATTCCAAGGTCTCCCAGGCCACCAAGCCACAGTAGGACTCATCTTCAGGAGAGTCCATTTCAACTCTCCCCTCTGGGTAGCTCACCCAGGAGCCCGCAGATTGAGCCTGCCTTGTCCTGACTAAAGAGTGGGAATATGAGGTGGCGTTCCCAGGCAACCATGCTTAGACACCTGCTCTCGAGTCTTTCTGTATGGGGCCTCCTGGAACCATCCAATAGCACTCGACTTTCGTGCAGAAGGAAACCTTGAGCTTTGGAGTAGTTCACAAATCCCATCGTAGGCAAACCTTCCTGGCCTCATGAGGCCCCCACACCATTCAGGAAGAGGCCATGCTGGACAAAAACTCTAGCCTGAGGCACGTCTCAGAGTTGAAATGACCTCAGTGCAGGAGATCTCGATTCAGCCTCTCAGAGTGGGCCTGCCGTGCCATCGGTCCCAAACCTCACGCTAGCTTGTGTTTTCAGACTTCCTTCCTCACACTCCTGGCAAACAAGCCCTCCGGACTAGGAACTCCAGAACCACAACCCAGCCCAGGGTCTGCCCAAGGGAAGAAAAACGTTTCCCTGTGGGGCTCTCTCCAGAGAACCCAGATGAGGATCAACCTGCTCGAGCCTCGAAGGTACCCGAACTGGATAGGCTGCTCTGGGCACTCATGCTCTGTCTGACACAGCCTGAAGCCAGACTTCCAGACAGACAAGGAGACAGCTGGCCGCACACCCAGCACTTCGGACACGCCATGGTCTTATGCCGTCACCTCTTCCTAACCTTGGTTTTCAGATATCTGAACCTAGACATTATATCAATTCTCCACACAGCTGGGTATCGCAAGCACAACACAGAACTCCTCCTTCCCCGTAGCTGTAAAGCTGGCTCTTGGCATGGAGTCACACCTTCAGGGTGGGAGAAACCTTCCTGGTCCCTGATGGCACGCCCAAACTTGAGGGCTGCTTGGGCACAAATTCACACTCTGACCCTCAGCATGAGCCCCATGTCAAAGAAAGGCCTGTCAGGGCCTGGGCCAAGAGCCCGCATATGGGGCTTGCCAAGCCCCTATGCACCCAATCCTCACCAGTGTTTGAGTTTTCCAGTCGCCCCGCCCGTACCTGGGGCTCTGCTCTGGAATCCCTTTCTTGGAGAGACACGTGAGCCAGACAACACTTTTCCACCCTTCCCACAAAATGACCCCAAACTCTTGGGAGCTGGGACAAATCCCCAGAGAGGGATACTCGTCCACAGTCCCTGAGGCCACCCCTCCAATCCACGGCTATCTCGGACACAACATCCAGAGACAAAAGCCTGAAGGAACGCCTCCCACTCGCCCTTGTTTCAGAGGCCCAGGAGCTCCCTCTCGGGCTGTACATCCGGCCTGCCATACCCTAGGCGCCACTCATAAGCTGAGTTTGTGTTTTCAGACTTCTGTGCCCTCAGCCTGGACCCACACAACCGCCAGGCTAGGGCCTCTGGAGCCACAGCGAAAGATTGTGCCTGCCCTCTCCAAGGAAATTGTGCCCAATCCATTGACCACAACCCTACAGGTTAGGGAAAAGCTCCAAGGCCCCTGAGGCCATCAATAGTGTAGGCCACCCTGGACTAAGAGGGGCTCTCTGACACCAGCGGAGCAACTATCTCCACTTAGACTCCCAGACAGTGTCCCCAGAGACAGAAGGTTGAAATGGACAGGCCCCCAGGCCCTAATCTGAACCTTAGCTTTGGTTTCCATGTGTCCGTCCTCAGAGGTCTGTTTTCGTAGACCAGCACACGGGGCTTTTCTGAGGCTCCAAACCAAACCTCTCTCGTCTCCACATGGGGAGCTTACTTACTGGGGATGTATCAAACCCTTCAGGTAGGAGAGTTCCGCAGGGCCACTGAACAACCAGCACATTCCAAGGTTTCCATGGACCCAAACGCACATTATGACGCATCCTCAGGAGAGGCCATTTCAACTCAGCCCCCTGGTTAGCGTGCCCCAGAGGCAGCAGATCAAACATATCTTGTGGCTAATGGCCAATGGGAGTGCGAGGCATGCTGTACAGGGATCCATCCTTCGAACCGTGCTCTCCAGTCCTTCCGTATGGTATGTCCTGGAGCCATGCAACAGGACTCGAATGTCCCACAGAAGGAAACCTGGTGGTTTGGGGCAACCTCCAAACTCAGCGTGGGAAAACTTCCTTGGCCTCATGAGGCCCCCGCTTCATGAAGGTGCCAACATGGACACATACGCCAGCCGCAGCCAACGTCTGATCCTCAGCCTGACTTCAGATGCAGGAGATTTTGATTCAGCCTCTGCCTAGTGGGCCTGCTCTGCCCTTGGCTCCAATCCTCACTTTAGCTTGTGTTCCTAGACTTCCGTCCTCACACTCCTGGCCCGCAAACCCTCCCTACTGGGAATTCTGGGGCCACAATGAAGCACTCCGCCTGCCTCCCAGGAGAAAAACTTTGTCTATGGTGCTGCCCAGAAACCCCAAATGAGGATCAAACTGCTTGGCCCTCGGCAACACCCCAATTGCATAGGCTACCTTAAACACTGATGCTCTGTCGCAAATAGCCTGAGCCCAGACCTTCCAACAGACACCGACACAGCTGGCTGCACACCCAGCACATTGGACCCGCCACTGCCTTAGGCCACCATCCATTCCCAACCTGGGTTTTCAGTCATCAGAACCTAGACCTTATCTCCAATCCCTGCACAGGGGGGAACCTGATGCACAAGTCAGAACCCCTCCTTCCCCATGGCAAGAAACCTTGCTGCTGGCAGTGAGTCAAACCTTCAGTGTAGGAGAAAACGGCATGGCCCATGAGGCCACGCCCATGTGTGAGGGCCGCCTTGGGCACAAACACACATTGTGACCCTCAGCGTGAGTACCTTATTCAAGTAACGCCTCTCAGTGATTGGACCAAGAGCCCGCATATGTGGCTTGCCATGCCCATAGGCACGCAGGACTAACTAGATGGTGTGTATTCCAGTTGAGGGAACCCACTGCTGTGCTCTAGAGTCCCTCTCCTGGGGGGTCCCCTGTGGCAGAAAACAGTACTCTTCCCTTCCCACAGAATGAACCCAAACACTTGGGAGCTTGGACAATCCCCCGAGAGGAAGGCTCTTCCTCGGCCCCTGAAGCAACCCCTACCCTGAACGGCCACTGTGAACGCAACACCCAGAGACAAAAGCCTGAGCGACTGCCTCCCACTTGCCCTCCTTTGATATCCAGAGGATCTCCCCTCTCGGACTGGAGATCAGGCCTGCCATTACCTTGGCCCCTACCTGAGCCAAGTTTGCTTTTTCAGTCATCTGTCCCCACAGCCCTGGCAAACACAGCCTCTAGGCTGGGTCCTCTGGAGCCATACCACAGGACCATGCCTGCTCTCTCCTGGGAAACTCTGTCCATTCCTTTGGCCACACACCTCCAGAATATGAGAAACCTCAAGGCCCCCGAGGACATACCATTACCGGGAGCCTCCCTGCACACACAGGGGCCTTCGGACACAAGCTGAGCTGCTACCTCCATGAAGGCATGCACACAGATGTCAACAGAGATAGAAGGTTGAGCCTGACAGGCCCTTAGGCCCTAATCTCAACTCTTGCTTTGTTTTCCTGGTGTCACTCCTCAGAGGCTTTGGTTCGAAGAACAGGATATGGGGCTTTCCTGAGGCACTGAACAGAACTTCTCTCGTCTCCACATGGGAAGCTTCCTTGTTGGAGCCGTGTCAAACACCTCCGGTTGGAGAATCCTGCAGAGTCCCTGAGCCACCTCCACATTCCAAGGTCTCCCAGGCCACCAAGCCACAGTAGGACTCATCTTCAGGAGAGTCCATTTCAACTCTCCCCTCTGGGTAGCTCACCCAGGAGCCCGCAGATTGAGCCTGCCTTGTCCTGACTAAAGAGTGGGAATATGAGGTGGCGTTCCCAGGCAACCATGCTTAGACACCTGCTCTCGAGTCTTTCCGTATGGGGCCTCCTGGAACCATCCAATAGCACTCGACTTTCGTGCAGAAGGAAACCTTGAGCTTTGGAGTAGTTCACAAATCCCATCGTAGGCAAACCTTCCTGGCCTCATGAGGCCCCCACACCATTCAGGAAGAGGCCATGCTGGACAAAAACTCTAGCCTGAGGCACGTCTCAGAGTTGAAATGACCTCAGTGCAGGAGATCTCGATTCAGCCTCTCAGAGTGGGCCTGCCGTGCCATCGGTCGCAAACCTCACGCTAGCTTGTGTTTTCAGACTTCCTTCCTCACACTCCTGGCAAACAAGCCCTCCGGACTAGGAACTCCAGAACCACAACCCAGCCCAGGGTCTGCCCAAGGGAAGAAAAACGTTTCCCTGTGGGGCTCTCTCCAGAGAACCCAGATGAGGATCAACCTGCTCGAGCCTCGAAGGTACCCGAACTGGATAGGCTGCTCTGGGCACTCATGCTCTGTCTGACACAGCCTGAAGCCAGACGTCCAGACAGACAAGGAGACAGCTGGCCGCACACCCAGCACTTCGGACACGCCATGGTCTTATGCCGTCACCTCTTCCTAACCTTGGTTTTCAGATATCTGAACCTAGACATTATATCAATTCTCCACACAGCTGGGTATCGCAAGCACAACACAGAACTCCTCCTTCCCCGTAGCTGTAAAGCTGGCTCTTGGCATGGAGTCACACCTTCAGGGTGGGAGAAACCTTCCTGGTCCCTGATGGCACGCCCAAACTTGAGGGCTGCTTGGGCACAAATTCACACTCTGACCCTCAGCATGAGCCCCATGTCAAAGAAAGGCCTGTCAGGGCCTGGGCCAAGAGCCCGCATATGGGGCTTGCCAAGCCCCTATGCACCCAATCCTCACCAGTGTTTGAGTTTTCCAGTCGCCCCGCCCGTACCTGGGGCTCTGCTCTGGAATCCCTTTCTTGGAGAGACACGTGAGCCAGACAACACTTTTCCACCCTTCCCACAAAATGACCCCAAACTCTTGGGAGCTGGGACAAATCCCCAGAGAGGGATACTCGTCCACAGTCCCTGAGGCCACCCCTCCAATCCACGGCTATCTCGGACACAACATCCAGAGACAAAAGCCTGAAGGAACGCCTCCCACTCGCCCTTGTTTCAGAGGCCCAGGAGCTCCCTCTCGGGCTGTACATCCGGCCTGCCATACCCTAGGCGCCACTCATAAGCTGAGTTTGTGTTTTCAGACTTCTGTGCCCTCAGCCTGGACCCACACAACCGCCAGGCTAGGGCCTCTGGAGCCACAGCGAAAGATTGTGCCTGCCCTCTCCAAGGAAATTGTGCCCAATCCATTGACCACAACCCTACAGGTTAGGGAAAAGCTCCAAGGCCCCTGAGGCCATCAATAGTGTAGGCCACCCTGGACTAAGAGGGGCTCTCTGACACCAGCGGAGCAACTATCTCCACTTAGACTCCCAGACAGTGTCCCCAGAGACAGAAGGTTGAAATGGACAGGCCCCCAGGCCCTAATCTGAACCTTAGCTTTGGTTTCCATGTGTCCGTCCTCAGAGGTCTGTTTTCGTAGACCAGCACACGGGGCTTTTCTGAGGCTCCAAACCAAACCTCTCTCGTCTCCACATGGGGAGCTTACTTACTGGGGATGTATCAAACCCTTCAGGTAGGAGAGTTCCGCAGGGCCACTGAACAACCAGCACATTCCAAGGTTTCCATGGACCCAAACGCACATTATGACGCATCCTCAGGAGAGGCCATTTCAACTCAGCCCCCTGGTTAGCGTGCCCCAGAGGCAGCAGATCAAACATATCTTGTGGCTAATGGCCAATGGGAGTGCGAGGCATGCTGTACAGGGATCCATCCTTCGAACCGTGCTCTCCAGTCCTTCCGTATGGTATGTCCTGGAGCCATGCAACAGGACTCGAATGTCCCACAGAAGGAAACCTGGTGGTTTGGGGCAACCTCCAAACTCAGCGTGGGAAAACTTCCTTGGCCTCATGAGGCCCCCGCTTCATGAAGGTGCCAACATGGACACATACGCCAGCCGCAGCCAACGTCTGATCCTCAGCCTGACTTCAGATGCAGGAGATTTTGATTCAGCCTCTGCCTAGTGGGCCTGCTCTGCCCTTGGCTCCAATCCTCACTTTAGCTTGTGTTCCTAGACTTCCGTCCTCACACTCCTGGCCCGCAAACCCTCCCTACTGGGAATTCTGGGGCCACAATGAAGCACTCCGCCTGCCTCCCAGGAGAAAAACTTTGTCTATGGTGCTGCCCAGAAACCCCAAATGAGGATCAAACTGCTTGGCCCTCGGCAACACCCCAATTGCATAGGCTACCTTAAACACTGATGCTCTGTCGCAAATAGCCTGAGCCCAGACCTTCCAACAGACACCGACACAGCTGGCTGCACACCCAGCACATTGGACCCGCCACTGCCTTAGGCCACCATCCATTCCCAACCTGGGTTTTCAGTCATCAGAACCTAGACCTTATCTCCAATCCCTGCACAGGGGGGAACCTGATGCACAAGTCAGAACCCCTCCTTCCCCATGGCAAGAAACCTTGCTGCTGGCAGTGAGTCAAACCTTCAGTGTAGGAGAAAACGGCATGGCCCATGAGGCCACGCCCATGTGTGAGGGCCGCCTTGGGCACAAACACACATTGTGACCCTCAGCGTGAGTACCTTATTCAAGTAACGCCTCTCAGTGATTGGACCAAGAGCCCGCATATGTGGCTTGCCATGCCCATAGGCACGCAGGACTAACTAGATGGTGTGTATTCGAGTTGAGGGAACCCACTGCTGTGCTCTAGAGTCCCTCTCCTGGGGGGTCCCCTGTGGCAGAAAACAGTACTCTTCCCTTCCCACAGAATGAACCCAAACACTTGGGAGCTTGGACAATCCCCCGAGAGGAAGGCTCTTCCTCGGCCCCTGAAGCAACCCCTACCCTGAACGGCCACTGTGAACGCAACACCCAGAGACAAAAGCCTGAGCGACTGCCTCCCACTTGCCCTCCTTTGATATCCAGAGGATCTCCCCTCTCGGACTGGAGATCAGGCCTGCCATTACCTTGGCCCCTACCTGAGCCAAGTTTGCTTTTTCAGTCATCTGTCCCCACAGCCCTGGCAAACACAGCCTCTAGGCTGGGTCCTCTGGAGCCATACCACAGGACCATGCCTGCTCTCTCCTGGGAAACTCTGTCCATTCCTTTGGCCACACACCTCCAGAATATGAGAAACCTCAAGGCCCCCGAGGACATACCATTACCGGGAGCCTCCCTGCACACACAGGGGCCTTCGGACACAAGCTGAGCTGCTACCTCCATGAAGGCATGCACACAGATGTCAACAGAGATAGAAAGTTGAGCCTGACAGGCCCTTAGGCCCTAATATCAACTCTTGCTTTGTTTTCCTGGTGTCACTCCTCAGAGGCTTTGGTTCGAAGAACAGGATATGGGGCTTTCCTGAGGCACTGAACAGAACTTCTCTCGTCTCCACATGGGAAGCTTCCTTGTTGGAGCCGTGTCAAACACCTCCGGTTGGAGAATCCTGCAGAGTCCCTGAGCCACCTCCACATTCCAAGGTCTCCCAGGCCACCAAGCCACAGTAGGACTCATCTTCAGGAGAGTCCATTTCAACTCTCCCCTCTGGGTAGCTCACCCAGGAGCCCGCAGATTGAGCCTGCCTTGTCCTGACTAAAGAGTGGGAATATGAGGTGGCGTTCCCAGGCAACCATGCTTAGACACCTGCTCTCGAGTCTTTCCGTATGGGGCCTCCTGGAACCATCCAATAGCACTCGACTTTCGTGCAGAAGGAAACCTTGAGCTTTGGAGTAGTTCACAAATCCCATCGTAGGCAAACCTTCCTGGCCTCATGAGGCCCCCACACCATTCAGGAAGAGGCCATGCTGGACAAAAACTCTAGCCTGAGGCACGTCTCAGAGTTGAAATGACCTCAGTGCAGGAGATCTCGATTCAGCCTCTCAGAGTGGGCCTGCCGTGCCATCGGTCCCAAACCTCACGCTAGCTTGTGTTTTCAGACTTCCTTCCTCACACTCCTGGCAAACAAGCCCTCCGGACTAGGAACTCCAGAACCACAACCCAGCCCAGGGTCTGCCCAAGGGAAGAAAAACGTTTCCCTGTGGGGCTCTCTCCAGAGAACCCAGATGAGGATCAACCTGCTCGAGCCTCGAAGGTACCCGAACTGGATAGGCTGCTCTGGGCACTCATGCTCTGTCTGACACAGCCTGAAGCCAGACGTCCAGACAGACAAGGAGACAGCTGGCCGCACACCCAGCACTTCGGACACGCCATGGTCTTATGCCGTCACCTCTTCCTAACCTTGGTTTTCAGATATCTGAACCTAGACATTATATCAATTCTCCACACAGCTGGGTATCGCAAGCACAACACAGAACTCCTCCTTCCCCGTAGCTGTAAAGCTGGCTCTTGGCATGGAGTCACACCTTCAGGGTGGGAGAAACCTTCCTGGTCCCTGATGGCACGCCCAAACTTGAGGGCTGCTTGGGCACAAATTCACACTCTGACCCTCAGCATGAGCCCCATGTCAAAGAAAGGCCTGTCAGGGCCTGGGCCAAGAGCCCGCATATGGGGCTTGCCAAGCCCCTATGCACCCAATCCTCACCAGTGTTTGAGTTTTCCAGTCGCCCCGCCCGTACCTGGGGCTCTGCTCTGGAATCCCTTTCTTGGAGAGACACGTGAGCCAGACAACACTTTTCCACCCTTCCCACAAAATGACCCCAAACTCTTGGGAGCTGGGACAAATCCCCAGAGAGGGATACTCGTCCACAGTCCCTGAGGCCACCCCTCCAATCCACGGCTATCTCGGACACAACATCCAGAGACAAAAGCCTGAAGGAACGCCTCCCACTCGCCCTTGTTTCAGAGGCCCAGGAGCTCCCTCTCGGGCTGTACATCCGGCCTGCCATACCCTAGGCGCCACTCATAAGCTGAGTTTGTGTTTTCAGACTTCTGTGCCCTCAGCCTGGACCCACACAACCGCCAGGCTAGGGCCTCTGGAGCCACAGCGAAAGATTGTGCCTGCCCTCTCCAAGGAAATTGTGCCCAATCCATTGACCACAACCCTACAGGTTAGGGAAAAGCTCCAAGGCCCCTGAGGCCATCAATAGTGTAGGCCACCCTGGACTAAGAGGGGCTCTCTGACACCAGCGGAGCAACTATCTCCACTTAGACTCCCAGACAGTGTCCCCAGAGACAGAAGGTTGAAATGGACAGGCCCCCAGGCCCTAATCTGAACCTTAGCTTTGGTTTCCATGTGTCCGTCCTCAGAGGTCTGTTTTCGTAGACCAGCACACGGGGCTTTTCTGAGGCTCCAAACCAAACCTCTCTCGTCTCCACATGGGGAGCTTACTTACTGGGGATGTATCAAACCCTTCAGGTAGGAGAGTTCCGCAGGGCCACTGAACAACCAGCACATTCCAAGGTTTCCATGGACCCAAACGCACATTATGACGCATCCTCAGGAGAGGCCATTTCAACTCAGCCCCCTGGTTAGCGTGCCCCAGAGGCAGCAGATCAAACATATCTTGTGGCTAATGGCCAATGGGAGTGCGAGGCATGCTGTACAGGGATCCATCCTTCGAACCGTGCTCTCCAGTCCTTCCGTATGGTATGTCCTGGAGCCATGCAACAGGACTCGAATGTCCCACAGAAGGAAACCTGGTGGTTTGGGGCAACCTCCAAACTCAGCGTGGGAAAACTTCCTTGGCCTCATGAGGCCCCCGCTTCATGAAGGTGCCAACATGGACACATACGCCAGCCGCAGCCAACGTCTGATCCTCAGCCTGACTTCAGATGCAGGAGATTTTGATTCAGCCTCTGCCTAGTGGGCCTGCTCTGCCCTTGGCTCCAATCCTCACTTTAGCTTGTGTTCCTAGACTTCCGTCCTCACACTCCTGGCCCGCAAACCCTCCCTACTGGGAATTCTGGGGCCACAATGAAGCACTCCGCCTGCCTCCCAGGAGAAAAACTTTGTCTATGGTGCTGCCCAGAAACCCCAAATGAGGATCAAACTGCTTGGCCCTCGGCAACACCCCAATTGCATAGGCTACCTTAAACACTGATGCTCTGTCGCAAATAGCCTGAGCCCAGACCTTCCAACAGACACGGACACAGCTGGCTGCACACCCAGCACATTGGACCCGCCACTGCCTTAGGCCACCATCCATTCCCAACCTGGGTTTTCAGTCATCAGAACCTAGACCTTATCTCCAATCCCTGCACAGGGGGGAACCTGATGCACAAGTCAGAACCCCTCCTTCCCCATGGCAAGAAACCTTGCTGCTGGCAGTGAGTCAAACCTTCAGTGTAGGAGAAAACGGCATGGCCCATGAGGCCACGCCCATGTGTGAGGGCCGCCTTGGGCACAAACACACATTGTGACCCTCAGCGTGAGTACCTTATTCAAGTAACGCCTCTCAGTGATTGGACCAAGAGCCCGCATATGTGGCTTGCCATGCCCATAGGCACGCAGGACTAACTAGATGGTGTGTATTCCAGTTGAGGGAACCCACTGCTGTGCTCTAGAGTCCCTCTCCTGGGGGGTCCCCTGTGTCAGAAAACAGTACTCTTCCCTTCCCACAGAATGAACCCAAACACTTGGGAGCTTGGACAATCCCTAGAGAGGAAGGCTCTTCCTCGGCCCCTGAAGCAACCCCTACCCTGAACGGCCACTGTGAACGCAACACCCAGAGACAAAAGCCTGAGCGACTGCCTCCCACTTGCCCTCCTTTGATATCCAGAGGATCTCCCCTCTCGGACTGGAGATCAGGCCTGCCATTACCTTGGCCCCTACCTGAGCCAAGTTTGCTTTTTCAGTCATCTGTCCCCACAGCCCTGGCAAACACAGCCTCTAGGCTGGGTCCTCTGGAGCCATACCACAGGACCATGCCTGCTCTCTCCTGGGAAACTCTGTCCATTCCTTTGGCCACACACCTCCAGAATATGAGAAACCTCAAGGCCCCCGAGGACATACCATTACCGGGAGCCTCCCTGCACACACAGGGGCCTTCGGACACAAGCTGAGCTGCTACCTCCATGAAGGCATGCACACAGATGTCAACAGAGATAGAAGGTTGAGCCTGACAGGCCCTTAGGCCCTAATCTCAACTCTTGCTTTGTTTTCCTGGTGTCACTCCTCAGAGGCTTTGGTTCGAAGAACAGGATATGGGGCTTTCCTGAGGCACTGAACAGAACTTCTCTCGTCTCCACATGGGAAGCTTCCTTGTTGGAGCCGTGTCAAACACCTCAGGTTGGAGAATCCTGCAGAGTCCCTGAGCCACCTCCACATTCCAAGGTCTCCCAGGCCACCAAGCCACAGTAGGACTCATCTTCAGGAGAGTCCATTTCAACTCTCCCCTCTGGGTAGCTCACCCAGGAGCCCGCAGATTGAGCCTGCCTTGTCCTGACTAAAGAGTGGGAATATGAGGTGGCGTTCCCAGGCAACCATGCTTAGACACCTGCTCTCGAGTCTTTCCGTATGGGGCCTCCTGGAACCATCCAATAGCACTCGACTTTCGTGCAGAAGGAAACCTTGAGCTTTGGAGTAGTTCACAAATCCCATCGTAGGCAAACCTTCCTGGCCTCATGAGGCCCCCACACCATTCAGGAAGAGGCCATGCTGGACAAAAACTCTAGCCTGAGGCACGTCTCAGAGTTGAAATGACCTCAGTGCAGGAGATCTCGATTCAGCCTCTCAGAGTGGGCCTGCCGTGCCATCGGTCCCAAACCTCACGCTAGCTTGTGTTTTCAGACTTCCTTCCTCACACTCCTGGCAAACAAGCCCTCCGGACTAGGAACTCCAGAACCACAACCCAGCCCAGGGTCTGCCCAAGGGAAGAAAAACGTTTCCCTGTGGGGCTCTCTCCAGAGAACCCAGATGAGGATCAACCTGCTCGAGCCTCGAAGGTACCCGAACTGGATAGGCTGCTCTGGGCACTCATGCTCTGTCTGACACAGCCTGAAGCCAGACGTCCAGACAGACAAGGAGACAGCTGGCCGCACACCCAGCACTTCGGACACGCCATGGTCTTATGCCGTCACCTCTTCCTAACCTTGGTTTTCAGATATCTGAACCTAGACATTATATCAATTCTCCACACAGCTGGGTATCGCAAGCACAACACAGAACTCCTCCTTCCCCGTGGCTGTAAAGCTTGCTCTTGGCATGGAGTCACACCTTCAGGGTGGGAGAAACCTTCCTGGTCCCTGATGGCACGCCCAAACTTGAGGGCTGCTTGGGCACAAATTCACACTCTGACCCTCAGCATGAGCCCCATGTCAAAGAAAGGCCTGTCAGGGCCTGGGCCAAGAGCCCGCATATGGGGCTTGCCAAGCCCCTATGCACCCAATCCTCACCAGTGTTTGAGTTTTCCAGTCGCCCCGCCCGTACCTGGGGCTCTGCTCTGGAATCCCTTTCTTGGAGAGACACGTGAGCCAGACAACACTTTTCCACCCTTCCCACAAAATGACCCCAAACTCTTGGGAGCTGGGACAAATCCCCAGAGAGGGATACTCGTCCACAGTCCCTGAGGCCACCCCTCCAATCCACGGCTATCTCGGACACAACATCCAGAGACAAAAGCCTGAAGGAACGCCTCCCACTCGCCCTTGTTTCAGAGGCCCAGGAGCTCCCTCTCGGGCTGTACATCCGGCCTGCCATACCCTAGGCGCCACTCATAAGCTGAGTTTGTGTTTTCAGACTTCTGTGCCCTCAGCCTGGACCCACACAACCGCCAGGCTAGGGCCTCTGGAGCCACAGCGAAAGATTGTGCCTGCCCTCTCCAAGGAAATTGTGCCCAATCCATTGACCACAACCCTACAGGTTAGGGAAAAGCTCCAAGGCCCCTGAGGCCATCAATAGTGTAGGCCACCCTGGACTAAGAGGGGCTCTCTGACACCAGCGGAGCAACTATCTCCACTTAGACTCCCAGACAGTGTCCCCAGAGACAGAAGGTTGAAATGGACAGGCCCCCAGGCCCTAATCTGAACCTTAGCTTTGGTTTCCATGTGTCCGTCCTCAGAGGTCTGTTTTCGTAGACCAGCACACGGGGCTTTTCTGAGGCTCCAAACCAAACCTCTCTCGTCTCCACATGGGGAGCTTACTTACTGGGGATGTATCAAACCCTTCAGGTAGGAGAGTTCCGCAGGGCCACTGAACAACCAGCACATTCCAAGGTTTCCATGGACCCAAACGCACATTATGACGCATCCTCAGGAGAGGCCATTTCAACTCAGCCCCCTGGTTAGCGTGCCCCAGAGGCAGCAGATCAAACATATCTTGTGGCTAATGGCCAATGGGAGTGCGAGGCATGCTGTACAGGGATCCATCCTTCGAACCGTGCTCTCCAGTCCTTCCGTATGGTATGTCCTGGAGCCATGCAACAGGACTCGAATGTCCCACAGAAGGAAACCTGGTGGTTTGGGGCAACCTCCAAACTCAGCGTGGGAAAACTTCCTTGGCCTCATGAGGCCCCCGCTTCATGAAGGTGCCAACATGGACACATACGCCAGCCGCAGCCAACGTCTGATCCTCAGCCTGACTTCAGATGCAGGAGATTTTGATTCAGCCTCTGCCTAGTGGGCCTGCTCTGCCCTTGGCTCCAATCCTCACTTTAGCTTGTGTTCCTAGACTTCCGTCCTCACACTCCTGGCCCGCAAACCCTCCCTACTGGGAATTCTGGGGCCACAATGAAGCACTCCGCCTGCCTCCCAGGAGAAAAACTTTGTCTATGGTGCTGCCCAGAAACCCCAAATGAGGATCAAACTGCTTGGCCCTCGGCAACACCCCAATTGCATAGGCTACCTTAAACACTGATGCTCTGTCGCAAATAGCCTGAGCCCAGACCTTCCAACAGACACCGACACAGCTGGCTGCACACCCAGCACATTGGACCCGCCACTGCCTTAGGCCACCATCCATTCCCAACCTGGGTTTTCAGTCATCAGAACCTAGACCTTATCTCCAATCCCTGCACAGGGGGGAACCTGATGCACAAGTCAGAACCCCTCCTTCCCCATGGCAAGAAACCTTGCTGCTGGCAGTGAGTCAAACCTTCAGTGTAGGAGAAAACGGCATGGCCCATGAGGCCACGCCCATGTGTGAGGGCCGCCTTGGGCACAAACACACATTGTGACCCTCAGCGTGAGTACCTTATTCAAGTAACGCCTCTCAGTGATTGGACCAAGAGCCCGCATATGTGGCTTGCCATGCCCATAGGCACGCAGGACTAACTAGATGGTGTGTATTCCAGTTGAGGGAACCCACTGCTGTGCTCTAGAGTCCCTCTCCTGGGGGGTCCCCTGTGGCAGAAAACAGTACTCTTCCCTTCCCACAGAATGAACCCAAACACTTGGGAGCTTGGACAATCCCCCGAGAGGAAGGCTCTTCCTCGGCCCCTGAAGCAACCCCTACCCTGAACGGCCACTGTGAACGCAACACCCAGAGACAAAAGCCTGAGCGACTGCCTCCCACTTGCCCTCCTTGGATATCCAGAGGATCTCCCCTCTCGGACTGGAGATCAGGCCTGCCATTACCTTGGCCCCTACCTGAGCCAAGTTTGCTTTTTCAGTCATCTGTCCCCACAGCCCTGGCAAACACAGCCTCTAGGCTGGGTCCTCTGGAGCCATACCACAGGACCATGCCTGCTCTCTCCTGGGAAACTCTGTCCATTCCTTTGGCCACACACCTCCAGAATATGAGAAACCTCAAGGCCCCCGAGGACATACCATTACCGGGAGCCTCCCTGCACACACAGGGGCCTTCGGACACAAGCGGAGCTGCTACCTCCATGAAGGCATGCACACAGATGTCAACAGAGATAGAAGGTTGAGCCTGACAGGCCCTTAGGCCCTAATCTCAACTCTTGCTTTGTTTTCCTGGTGTCACTCCTCAGAGGCTTTGGTTCGAAGAACAGGATATGGGGCTTTCCTGAGGCACTGAACAGAACTTCTCTCGTCTCCACATGGGAAGCTTCCTTGTTGGAGCCGTGTCAAACACCTCAGGTTGGAGAATCCTGCAGAGTCCCTGAGCCACCTCCACATTCCAAGGTCTCCCAGGCCACAAAGCCACAGTAGGACTCATCTTCAGGGGAGTCCATTTCAACTCTCCCCTCTGGGTAGCTCACCCAGGAGCCCGCAGATTGAGCCTGCCTTGTCCTGACTAAAGAGTGGGAATATGAGGTGGCGTTCCCAGGCAACCATGCTTAGACACCTGCTCTCGAGTCTTTCCGTATGGGGCCTCCTGGAACCATCCAATAGCACTCGACTTTCGTGCAGAAGGAAACCTTGAGGTTTGGAGAAGTTCAAAAATCCCATCGTAGGCAAACCTTCCTGGCCTCATGAGGCCCCCACACCGTTCAGGAAGAGGCCATGCTGGACAAAAACTCTAGCCTGAGGTACGTCTCATAGTTGAAATGACCTCAGTGCAGGAGATCTCGATACAGCCTCTCAGAGTGGGCCTGCCGTGCCATCGGTCCCAAACCTCACGCTAGCTTGTGTTTTCAGACTTCCTTCCTCACACTCCTGGCAAACAAGCCCTCCGGACTAGGAACTCCAGAACCACAACCCAGCCCAGGGTCTGCCCAAGGGAAGAAAGACGTTTCCCTGTGGGGCTCTCTCCAGAAAACCCAGATGAGGATCAACCTGCTCGGGCCTCGACCGGTACCCGAACTGGATAGGCTGCTCTGGGCACTCATGCTCTGTCTGACACAGCCTGAAGCCAGACGTCCAGACAGACAAGGAGACAGCTGGCCGCACACCCAGCACTTCGGACACGCCATGGTCTTATGCCGTCACCTCTTCCTAACCTTGGTTTTCAGATATCTGAACCTAGACATTATATCAATTCTCCACACAGCTGGGTATCGCAAGCACAACACAGAACTCCTCCTTCCCCGTGGCTGTAAAGCTTGCTCTTGGCATGGAGTCACACCTTCAGGGTGGGAGAAACCTTCCTGGTCCCTGATGGCACGCCCAAACTTGAGGGCTGCTTGGGCACAAATTCACACTCTGACCCTCAGCATGAGCCCCATGTCAAAGAAAGGCCTGTCAGGGCCTGGGCCAAGAGCCCGCATATGGGGCTTGCCAAGCCCCTATGCACCCAATCCTCACCAGTGTTTGAGTTTTCCAGTCGCCCCGCCCGTACCTGGGGCTCTGCTCTGGAATCCCTTTCTTGGAGAGACACGTGAGCCAGACAACACTTTTCCACCCTTCCCACAAAATGACCCCAAACTCTTGGGAGCTGGGACAAATCCCCAGAGAGGGATACTCGTCCACAGTCCCTGAGGCCACCCCTCCAATCCACGGCTATCTCGGACACAACATCCAGAGACAAAAGCCTGAAGGAACGCCTCCCACTCGCCCTTGTTTCAGAGGCCCAGGAGCTCCCTCTCGGGCTGTACATCCGGCCTGCCATACCCTAGGCGCCACTCATAAGCTGAGTTTGTGTTTTCAGACTTCTGTGCCCTCAGCCTGGACCCACACAACCGCCAGGCTAGGGCCTCTGGAGCCACAGCGAAAGATTGTGCCTGCCCTCTCCAAGGACAGTGTGCCCAATCCATTGACCACAACCCTACAGGTTAGGGAAAAGCTCCAAGGCCCCTGAGGCCATCAATAGTGTAGGCCACCATGGACTAAGAGGGGCTCTCTGACACCAGCGGAGCAACTATCTCCACTTAGACTCTCAGACAGTGTCCCCAGAGACAGAAGGTTGAAATGGACAGGCCCCCAGGCCCTAATCTGAACCTTAGCTTTGGTTTCCATGTGTCCGTCCTCAGAGGTCTGTTTTCGTAGACCAGCACACGCGGCTTTTCTGAGGCTCCAAACCAAACTTCTCTCGTCTCCACATGGGGAGCTTACTTACTGGGGATGTATCAAACCCTTCAGGTAGGAGAGTTCCGCAGGGCCACTGAACAACCAGCACATTCCAAGGTTTCCATGGACCCAAACGCACATTATGACGCATCCTCAGGAGAGGCCATTTCAACTCAGCCCCCTGGTTAGCGTGCCCCAGAGGCAGCAGATCAAACATATCTTGTGGCTAATGGCCAATGGGAATGCGAGGCATGCTGTACAGGGATCCATCCTTCGAACCGTGCTCTCCAGTCCTTCCGTATGGTATGTCCTGGAGCCATGCAACAGGACTCGAATGTCCCACAGAAGGAAACCTGGTGGTTTGGGGCAACCTCCAAACTCAGCGTGGGAAAACTTCCTTGGCCTCATGAGGCCCCCGCTTCATGAAGGTGCCATCATGGACACATACGCCAGCCTCAGCCAACGTCTGATCCTCAGCCTGACTTCAGATGCAGGAGATTTTGATTCAGCCACTGCCTAGTGGGCCTGCTCTGCCCTTGGCTCCAATCCTCACTTTAGCTTGTGTTCCTAGACTTCCGTCCTCACACTCCTGGCCCACAAACCCTCCCTACTGGGAATTCTGGGGCCACAATGAAGCACTCCGCCTGCCTCCCAGGAGCAAAACTTTGTCTATGGTGCTGCCCAGAAACCCCAAATGAGGATCAAACTGCTTGGCCCTCGGCAACACCCCAATTGCATAGGCTACCTTAAACACTGATGTTCTGTCGCAAATAGCCTGAGCCCAGACCTTCCAACAGACACCGACACAGCTGGCTGCACACCCAGCACATTGGACCCGCCACTGCCTTAGGCCACCATCCATTCCCAACCTGGGTTTTCAGTCATCAGAACCTAGACCTTATCTCCAATCCCTGCACAGGGGGGAACCTGATGCACAAGTCAGAACCCCTCCTTCCCCATGGCAAGAAACCTTGCTGCTGGCAGTGAGTCAAACCTTCAGTGTAGGAGAAAACGGCATGGCCCATGAGGCCACGCCCATGTGTGAGGGCCGCCTTGGGCACAAACACACATTGTGACCCTCAGCGTGAGTACCTTATTCAAGTAACGCCTCTCAGTGATTGGACCAAGAGCCCGCATATGTGGCTTGCCATGCCCATAGGCACGCAGGACTAACTAGATGGTGTGTATTCCAGTTGAGGGAACCCACTGCTGTGCTCTAGAGTCCCTCTCCTGGGGGGTCCCCTGTGGCAGAAAACAGTACTCTTCCCTTCCCACAGAATGAACCCAAACACTTGGGAGCTTGGACAATCCCCTGAGAGGAAGGCTCTTCCACGGCCCCTGAAGCAACCCCTACCCTGAACGGCCACTGTGAACGCAACACCCAGAGACAAAAGCCTGAGCGACTGCCTCCCACTTGCCCTCCTTGGATATCCAGAGGATCTCCCCTCTCGGACTGGAGATCAGGCCTGCCATTACCTTGGCCCCTACCTGAGCCAAGTTTGCTTTTTCAGTCATCTGTCCCCACAGCCCTGGCAAACACAGCCTCTAGGCTGGGTCCTCTGGAGCCATACCACAGGACCATGCCTGCTCTCTCCTGGGAAACTCTGTCCATTCCTTTGGCCACACACCTCCAGAATATGAGAAACCTCAAGGCCCCCGAGGACATACCATTACCGGGAGCCTCCCTGCACACACAGGGGCCTTCGGACACAAGCTGAGCTGCTACCTCCATGAAGGCATGCACACAGATGTCAACAGAGATAGAAGGTTGAGCCTGACAGGCCCTTAGGCCCTAATCTCAACTCTTGCTTTGTTTTCCTGGTGTCACTCCTCAGAGGCTTTGGTTCGAAGAACAGGATATGGGGCTTTCCTGAGGCACTGAACAGAACTTCTCTCGTCTCCACATGGGAAGCTTCCTTGTTGGAGCCGTGTCAAACACCTCAGGTTGGAGAATCCTGCAGAGTCCCTGAGCCACCTCCACATTCCAAGGTCTCCCAGGCCACCAAGCCACAGTAGGACTCATCTTCAGGAGAGTCCATTTCAACTCTCCCCTCTGGGTAGCTCACCCAGGAGCCCGCAGATTGAGCCTGCCTTGTCCTGACTAAAGAGTGGGAATATGAGGTGGCGTTCCCAGGCAACCATGCTTAGACACCTGCTCTCGAGTCTTTCCGTATGGGGCCTCCTGGAACCATCCAATAGCACTCGACTTTCGTGCAGAAGGAAACCTTGAGCTTTGGAGTAGTTCACAAATCCCATCGTAGGCAAACCTTCCTGGCCTCATGAGGCCCCCACACCATTCAGGAAGAGGCCATGCTGGACAAAAACTCTAGCCTGAGGCACGTCTCAGAGTTGAAATGACCTCAGTGCAGGAGATCTCGATTCAGCCTCTCAGAGTGGGCCTGCCGTGCCATCGGTCCCAAACCTCACGCTAGCTTGTGTTTTCAGACTTCCTTCCTCACACTCCTGGCAAACAAGCCCTCCGGACTAGGAACTCCAGAACCACAACCCAGCCCAGGGTCTGCCCAAGGGAAGAAAAACGTTTCCCTGTGGGGCTCTCTCCAGAGAACCCAGATGAGGATCAACCTGCTCGAGCCTCGAAGGTACCCGAACTGGATAGGCTGCTCTGGGCACTCATGCTCTGTCTGACACAGCCTGAAGCCAGACGTCCAGACAGACAAGGAGACAGCTGGCCGCACACCCAGCACTTCGGACACGCCATGGTCTTATGCCGTCACCTCTTCCTAACCTTGGTTTTCAGATATCTGAACCTAGACATTATATCAATTCTCCACACAGCTGGGTATCGCAAGCACAACACAGAACTCCTCCTTCCCCGTGGCTGTAAAGCTTGCTCTTGGCATGGAGTCACACCTTCAGGGTGGGAGAAACCTTCCTGGTCCCTGATGGCACGCCCAAACTTGAGGGCTGCTTGGGCACAAATTCACACTCTGACCCTCAGCATGAGCCCCATGTCAAAGAAAGGCCTGTCAGGGCCTGGGCCAAGAGCCCGCATATGGGGCTTGCCAAGCCCCTATGCACCCAATCCTCACCAGTGTTTGAGTTTTCCAGTCGCCCCGCCCGTACCTGGGGCTCTGCTCTGGAATCCCTTTCTTGGAGAGACACGTGAGCCAGACAACACTTTTCCACCCTTCCCACAAAATGACCCCAAACTCTTGGGAGCTGGGACAAATCCCCAGAGAGGGATACTCGTCCACAGTCCCTGAGGCCACCCCTCCAATCCACGGCTATCTCGGACACAACATCCAGAGACAAAAGCCTGAAGGAACGCCTCCCACTCGCCCTTGTTTCAGAGGCCCAGGAGCTCCCTCTCGGGCTGTACATCCGGCCTGCCATACCCTAGGCGCCACTCATAAGCTGAGTTTGTGTTTTCAGACTTCTGTGCCCTCAGCCTGGACCCACACAACCGCCAGGCTAGGGCCTCTGGAGCCACAGCGAAAGATTGTGCCTGCCCTCTCCAAGGAAATTGTGCCCAATCCATTGACCACAACCCTACAGGTTAGGGAAAAGCTCCAAGGCCCCTGAGGCCATCAATAGTGTAGGCCACCCTGGACTAAGAGGGGCTCTCTGACACCAGCGGAGCAACTATCTCCACTTAGACTCCCAGACAGTGTCCCCAGAGACAGAAGGTTGAAATGGACAGGCCCCCAGGCCCTAATCTGAACCTTAGCTTTGGTTTCCATGTGTCCGTCCTCAGAGGTCTGTTTTCGTAGACCAGCACACGGGGCTTTTCTGAGGCTCCAAACCAAACCTCTCTCGTCTCCACATGGGGAGCTTACTTACTGGGGATGTATCAAACCCTTCAGGTAGGAGAGTTCCGCAGGGCCACTGAACAACCAGCACATTCCAAGGTTTCCATGGACCCAAACGCACATTATGACGCATCCTCAGGAGAGGCCATTTCAACTCAGCCCCCTGGTTAGCGTGCCCCAGAGGCAGCAGATCAAACATATCTTGTGGCTAATGGCCAATGGGAGTGCGAGGCATGCTGTACAGGGATCCATCCTTCGAACCGTGCTCTCCAGTCCTTCCGTATGGTATGTCCTGGAGCCATGCAACAGGACTCGAATGTCCCACAGAAGGAAACCTGGTGGTTTGGGGCAACCTCCAAACTCAGCGTGGGAAAACTTCCTTGGCCTCATGAGGCCCCCGCTTCATGAAGGTGCCAACATGGACACATACGCCAGCCGCAGCCAACGTCTGATCCTCAGCCTGACTTCAGATGCAGGAGATTTTGATTCAGCCTCTGCCTAGTGGGCCTGCTCTGCCCTTGGCTCCAATCCTCACTTTAGCTTGTGTTCCTAGACTTCCGTCCTCACACTCCTGGCCCGCAAACCCTCCCTACTGGGAATTCTGGGGCCACAATGAAGCACTCCGCCTGCCTCCCAGGAGAAAAACTTTGTCTATGGTGCTGCCCAGAAACCCCAAATGAGGATCAAACTGCTTGGCCCTCGGCAACACCCCAATTGCATAGGCTACCTTAAACACTGATGCTCTGTCGCAAATAGCCTGAGCCCAGACCTTCCAACAGACACGGACACAGCTGGCTGCACACCCAGCACATTGGACCCGCCACTGCCTTAGGCCACCATCCATTCCCAACCTGGGTTTTCAGTCATCAGAACCTAGACCTTATCTCCAATCCCTGCACAGGGGGGAACCTGATGCACAAGTCAGAACCCCTCCTTCCCCATGGCAAGAAACCTTGCTGCTGGCAGTGAGTCAAACCTTCAGTGTAGGAGAAAACGGCATGGCCCATGAGGCCACGCCCATGTGTGAGGGCCGCCTTGGGCACAAACACACATTGTGACCCTCAGCGTGAGTACCTTATTCAAGTAACGCCTCTCAGTGATTGGACCAAGAGCCCGCATATGTGGCTTGCCATGCCCATAGGCACGCAGGACTAACTAGATGGTGTGTATTCCAGTTGAGGGAACCCACTGCTGTGCTCTAGAGTCCCTCTCCTGGGGGGTCCCCTGTGTCAGAAAACAGTACTCTTCCCTTCCCACAGAATGAACCCAAACACTTGGGAGCTTGGACAATCCCTAGAGAGGAAGGCTCTTCCTCGGCCCCTGAAGCAACCCCTACCCTGAACGGCCACTGTGAACGCAACACCCAGAGACAAAAGCCTGAGCGACTGCCTCCCACTTGCCCTCCTTTGATATCCAGAGGATCTCCCCTCTCGGACTGGAGATCAGGCCTGCCATTACCTTGGCCCCTACCTGAGCCAAGTTTGCTTTTTCAGTCATCTGTCCCCACAGCCCTGGCAAACACAGCCTCTAGGCTGGGTCCTCTGGAGCCATACCACAGGACCATGCCTGCTCTCTCCTGGGAAACTCTGTCCATTCCTTTGGCCACACACCTCCAGAATATGAGAAACCTCAAGGCCCCCGAGGACATACCATTACCGGGAGCCTCCCTGCACACACAGGGGCCTTCGGACACAAGCTGAGCTGCTACCTCCATGAAGGCATGCACACAGATGTCAACAGAGATAGAAGGTTGAGCCTGACAGGCCCTTAGGCCCTAATCTCAACTCTTGCTTTGTTTTCCTGGTGTCACTCCTCAGAGGCTTTGGTTCGAAGAACAGGATATGGGGCTTTCCTGAGGCACTGAACAGAACTTCTCTCGTCTCCACATGGGAAGCTTCCTTGTTGGAGCCGTGTCAAACACCTCAGGTTGGAGAATCCTGCAGAGTCCCTGAGCCACCTCCACATTCCAAGGTCTCCCAGGCCACCAAGCCACAGTAGGACTCATCTTCAGGAGAGTCCATTTCAACTCTCCCCTCTGGGTAGCTCACCCAGGAGCCCGCAGATTGAGCCTGCCTTGTCCTGACTAAAGAGTGGGAATATGAGGTGGCGTTCCCAGGCAACCATGCTTAGACACCTGCTCTCGAGTCTTTCCGTATGGGGCCTCCTGGAACCATCCAATAGCACTCGACTTTCGTGCAGAAGGAAACCTTGAGCTTTGGAGTAGTTCACAAATCCCATCGTAGGCAAACCTTCCTGGCCTCATGAGGCCCCCACACCATTCAGGAAGAGGCCATGCTGGACAAAAACTCTAGCCTGAGGCACGTCTCAGAGTTGAAATGACCTCAGTGCAGGAGATCTCGATTCAGCCTCTCAGAGTGGGCCTGCCGTGCCATCGGTCCCAAACCTCACGCTAGCTTGTGTTTTCAGACTTCCTTCCTCACACTCCTGGCAAACAAGCCCTCCGGACTAGGAACTCCAGAACCACAACCCAGCCCAGGGTCTGCCCAAGGGAAGAAAAACGTTTCCCTGTGGGGCTCTCTCCAGAGAACCCAGATGAGGATCAACCTGCTCGAGCCTCGAAGGTACCCGAACTGGATAGGCTGCTCTGGGCACTCATGCTCTGTCTGACACAGCCTGAAGCCAGACGTCCAGACAGACAAGGAGACAGCTGGCCGCACACCCAGCACTTCGGACACGCCATGGTCTTATGCCGTCACCTCTTCCTAACCTTGGTTTTCAGATATCTGAACCTAGACATTATATCAATTCTCCACACAGCTGGGTATCGCAAGCACAACACAGAACTCCTCCTTCCCCGTGGCTGTAAAGCTTGCTCTTGGCATGGAGTCACACCTTCAGGGTGGGAGAAACCTTCCTGGTCCCTGAAGGCACGCCCAAACTTGAGGGCTGCTTGGGCACAAATTCACACTCTGACCCTCAGCATGAGCCCCATGTCAAAGAAAGGCCTGTCAGGGCCTGGGCCAAGAGCCCGCATATGGGGCTTGCCAAGCCCCTATGCACCCAATCCTCACCAGTGTTTGAGTTTTCCAGTCGCCCCGCCCGTACCTGGGGCTCTGCTCTGGAATCCCTTTCTTGGAGAGACACGTGAGCCAGACAACACTTTTCCACCCTTCCCACAAAATGACCCCAAACTCTTGGGAGCTGGGACAAATCCCCAGAGAGGGATACTCGTCCACAGTCCCTGAGGCCACCCCTCCAATCCACGGCTATCTCGGACACAACATCCAGAGACAAAAGCCTGAAGGAACGCCTCCCACTCGCCCTTGTTTCAGAGGCCCAGGAGCTCCCTCTCGGGCTGTACATCCGGCCTGCCATACCCTAGGCGCCACTCATAAGCTGAGTTTGTGTTTTCAGACTTCTGTGCCCTCAGCCTGGACCCACACAACCGCCAGGCTAGGGCCTCTGGAGCCACAGCGAAAGATTGTGCCTGCCCTCTCCAAGGAAATTGTGCCCAATCCATTGACCACAACCCTACAGGTTAGGGAAAAGCTCCAAGGCCCCTGAGGCCATCAATAGTGTAGGCCACCCTGGACTAAGAGGGGCTCTCTGACACCAGCGGAGCAACTATCTCCACTTAGACTCCCAGACAGTGTCCCCAGAGACAGAAGGTTGAAATGGACAGGCCCCCAGGCCCTAATCTGAACCTTAGCTTTGGTTTCCATGTGTCCGTCCTCAGAGGTCTGTTTTCGTAGACCAGCACACGGGGCTTTTCTGAGGCTCCAAACCAAACCTCTCTCGTCTCCACATGGGGAGCTTACTTACTGGGGATGTATCAAACCCTTCAGGTAGGAGAGTTCCGCAGGGCCACTGAACAACCAGCACATTCCAAGGTTTCCATGGACCCAAACGCACATTATGACGCATCCTCAGGAGAGGCCATTTCAACTCAGCCCCCTGGTTAGCGTGCCCCAGAGGCAGCAGATCAAACATATCTTGTGGCTAATGGCCAATGGGAGTGCGAGGCATGCTGTACAGGGATCCATCCTTCGAACCGTGCTCTCCAGTCCTTCCGTATGGTATGTCCTGGAGCCATGCAACAGGACTCGAATGTCCCACAGAAGGAAACCTGGTGGTTTGGGGCAACCTCCAAACTCAGCGTGGGAAAACTTCCTTGGCCTCATGAGGCCCCCGCTTCATGAAGGTGCCAACATGGACACATACGCCAGCCGCAGCCAACGTCTGATCCTCAGCCTGACTTCAGATGCAGGAGATTTTGATTCAGCCTCTGCCTAGTGGGCCTGCTCTGCCCTTGGCTCCAATCCTCACTTTAGCTTGTGTTCCTAGACTTCCGTCCTCACACTCCTGGCCCGCAAACCCTCCCTACTGGGAATTCTGGGGCCACAATGAAGCACTCCGCCTGCCTCCCAGGAGAAAAACTTTGTCTATGGTGCTGCCCAGAAACCCCAAATGAGGATCAAACTGCTTGGCCCTCGGCAACACCCCAATTGCATAGGCTACCTTAAACACTGATGCTCTGTCGCAAATAGCCTGAGCCCAGACCTTCCAACAGACACCGACACAGCTGGCTGCACACCCAGCACATTGGACCCGCCACTGCCTTAGGCCACCATCCATTCCCAACCTGGGTTTTCAGTCATCAGAACCTAGACCTTATCTCCAATCCCTGCACAGGGGGGAACCTGATGCACAAGTCAGAACCCCTCCTTCCCCATGGCAAGAAACCTTGCTGCTGGCAGTGAGTCAAACCTTCAGTGTAGGAGAAAACGGCATGGCCCATGAGGCCACGCCCATGTGTGAGGGCCGCCTTGGGCACAAACACACATTGTGACCCTCAGCGTGAGTACCTTATTCAAGTAACGCCTCTCAGTGATTGGACCAAGAGCCCGCATATGTGGCTTGCCATGCCCATAGGCACGCAGGACTAACTAGATGGTGTGTATTCCAGTTGAGGGAACCCACTGCTGTGCTCTAGAGTCCCTCTCCTGGGGGGTCCCCTGTGGCAGAAAACAGTACTCTTCCCTTCCCACAGAATGAACCCAAACACTTGGGAGCTTGGACAATCCCCCGAGAGGAAGGCTCTTCCTCGGCCCCTGAAGCAACCCCTACCCTGAACGGCCACTGTGAACGCAACACCCAGAGACAAAAGCCTGAGCGACTGCCTCCCACTTGCCCTCCTTGGATATCCAGAGGATCTCCCCTCTCGGACTGGAGATCAGGCCTGCCATTACCTTGGCCCCTACCTGAGCCAAGTTTGCTTTTTCAGTCATCTGTCCCCACAGCCCTGGCAAACACAGCCTCTAGGCTGGGTCCTCTGGAGCCATACCACAGGACCATGCCTGCTCTCTCCTGGGAAACTCTGTCCATTCCTTTGGCCACACACCTCCAGAATATGAGAAACCTCAAGGCCCCCGAGGACATACCATTACCGGGAGCCTCCCTGCACACACAGGGGCCTTCGGACACAAGCGGAGCTGCTACCTCCATGAAGGCATGCACACAGATGTCAACAGAGATAGAAGGTTGAGCCTGACAGGCCCTTAGGCCCTAATCTCAACTCTTGCTTTGTTTTCCTGGTGTCACTCCTCAGAGGCTTTGGTTCGAAGAACAGGATATGGGGCTTTCCTGAGGCACTGAACAGAACTTCTCTCGTCTCCACATGGGAAGCTTCCTTGTTGGAGCCGTGTCAAACACCTCAGGTTGGAGAATCCTGCAGAGTCCCTGAGCCACCTCCACATTCCAAGGTCTCCCAGGCCACAAAGCCACAGTAGGACTCATCTTCAGGGGAGTCCATTTCAACTCTCCCCTCTGGGTAGCTCACCCAGGAGCCCGCAGATTGAGCCTGCCTTGTCCTGACTAAAGAGTGGGAATATGAGGTGGCGTTCCCAGGCAACCATGCTTAGACACCTGCTCTCGAGTCTTTCCGTATGGGGCCTCCTGGAACCATCCAATAGCACTCGACTTTCGTGCAGAAGGAAACCTTGAGGTTTGGAGAAGTTCAAAAATCCCATCGTAGGCAAACCTTCCTGGCCTCATGAGGCCCCCACACCGTTCAGGAAGAGGCCATGCTGGACAAAAACTCTAGCCTGAGGTACGTCTCATAGTTGAAATGACCTCAGTGCAGGAGATCTCGATACAGCCTCTCAGAGTGGGCCTGCCGTGCCATCGGTCCCAAACCTCACGCTAGCTTGTGTTTTCAGACTTCCTTCCTCACACTCCTGGCAAACAAGCCCTCCGGACTAGGAACTCCAGAACCACAACCCAGCCCAGGGTCTGCCCAAGGGAAGAAAGACGTTTCCCTGTGGGGCTCTCTCCAGAAAACCCAGATGAGGATCAACCTGCTCGGGCCTCGACCGGTACCCGAACTGGATAGGCTGCTCTGGGCACTCATGCTCTGTCTGACACAGCCTGAAGCCAGACGTCCAGACAGACAAGGAGACAGCTGGCCGCACACCCAGCACTTCGGACACGCCATGGTCTTATGCCGTCACCTCTTCCTAACCTTGGTTTTCAGATATCTGAACCTAGACATTATATCAATTCTCCACACAGCTGGGTATCGCAAGCACAACACAGAACTCCTCCTTCCCCGTGGCTGTAAAGCTTGCTCTTGGCATGGAGTCACACCTTCAGGGTGGGAGAAACCTTCCTGGTCCCTGATGGCACGCCCAAACTTGAGGGCTGCTTGGGCACAAATTCACACTCTGACCCTCAGCATGAGCCCCATGTCAAAGAAAGGCCTGTCAGGGCCTGGGCCAAGAGCCCGCATATGGGGCTTGCCAAGCCCCTATGCACCCAATCCTCACCAGTGTTTGAGTTTTCCAGTCGCCCCGCCCGTACCTGGGGCTCTGCTCTGGAATCCCTTTCTTGGAGAGACACGTGAGCCAGACAACACTTTTCCACCCTTCCCACAAAATGACCCCAAACTCTTGGGAGCTGGGACAAATCCCCAGAGAGGGATACTCGTCCACAGTCCCTGAGGCCACCCCTCCAATCCACGGCTATCTCGGACACAACATCCAGAGACAAAAGCCTGAAGGAACGCCTCCCACTCGCCCTTGTTTCAGAGGCCCAGGAGCTCCCTCTCGGGCTGTACATCCGGCCTGCCATACCCTAGGCGCCACTCATAAGCTGAGTTTGTGTTTTCAGACTTCTGTGCCCTCAGCCTGGACCCACACAACCGCCAGGCTAGGGCCTCTGGAGCCACAGCGAAAGATTGTGCCTGCCCTCTCCAAGGACAGTGTGCCCAATCCATTGACCACAACCCTACAGGTTAGGGAAAAGCTCCAAGGCCCCTGAGGCCATCAATAGTGTAGGCCACCATGGACTAAGAGGGGCTCTCTGACACCAGCGGAGCAACTATCTCCACTTAGACTCTCAGACAGTGTCCCCAGAGACAGAAGGTTGAAATGGACAGGCCCCCAGGCCCTAATCTGAACCTTAGCTTTGGTTTCCATGTGTCCGTCCTCAGAGGTCTGTTTTCGTAGACCAGCACACGCGGCTTTTCTGAGGCTCCAAACCAAACTTCTCTCGTCTCCACATGGGGAGCTTACTTACTGGGGATGTATCAAACCCTTCAGGTAGGAGAGTTCCGCAGGGCCACTGAACAACCAGCACATTCCAAGGTTTCCATGGACCCAAACGCACATTATGACGCATCCTCAGGAGAGGCCATTTCAACTCAGCCCCCTGGTTAGCGTGCCCCAGAGGCAGCAGATCAAACATATCTTGTGGCTAATGGCCAATGGGAATGCGAGGCATGCTGTACAGGGATCCATCCTTCGAACCGTGCTCTCCAGTCCTTCCGTATGGTATGTCCTGGAGCCATGCAACAGGACTCGAATGTCCCACAGAAGGAAACCTGGTGGTTTGGGGCAACCTCCAAACTCAGCGTGGGAAAACTTCCTTGGCCTCATGAGGCCCCCGCTTCATGAAGGTGCCATCATGGACACATACGCCAGCCTCAGCCAACGTCTGATCCTCAGCCTGACTTCAGATGCAGGAGATTTTGATTCAGCCACTGCCTAGTGGGCCTGCTCTGCCCTTGGCTCCAATCCTCACTTTAGCTTGTGTTCCTAGACTTCCGTCCTCACACTCCTGGCCCACAAACCCTCCCTACTGGGAATTCTGGGGCCACAATGAAGCACTCCGCCTGCCTCCCAGGAGCAAAACTTTGTCTATGGTGCTGCCCAGAAACCCCAAATGAGGATCAAACTGCTTGGCCCTCGGCAACACCCCAATTGCATAGGCTACCTTAAACACTGATGTTCTGTCGCAAATAGCCTGAGCCCAGACCTTCCAACAGACACCGACACAGCTGGCTGCACACCCAGCACATTGGACCCGCCACTGCCTTAGGCCACCATCCATTCCCAACCTGGGTTTTCAGTCATCAGAACCTAGACCTTATCTCCAATCCCTGCACAGGGGGGAACCTGATGCACAAGTCAGAACCCCTCCTTCCCCATGGCAAGAAACCTTGCTGCTGGCAGTGAGTCAAACCTTCAGTGTAGGAGAAAACGGCATGGCCCATGAGGCCACGCCCATGTGTGAGGGCCGCCTTGGGCACAAACACACATTGTGACCCTCAGCGTGAGTACCTTATTCAAGTAACGCCTCTCAGTGATTGGACCAAGAGCCCGCATATGTGGCTTGCCATGCCCATAGGCACGCAGGACTAACTAGATGGTGTGTATTCCAGTTGAGGGAACCCACTGCTGTGCTCTAGAGTCCCTCTCCTGGGGGGTCCCCTGTGGCAGAAAACAGTACTCTTCCCTTCCCACAGAATGAACCCAAACACTTGGGAGCTTGGACAATCCCCTGAGAGGAAGGCTCTTCCACGGCCCCTGAAGCAACCCCTACCCTGAACGGCCACTGTGAACGCAACACCCAGAGACAAAAGCCTGAGCGACTGCCTCCCACTTGCCCTCCTTGGATATCCAGAGGATCTCCCCTCTCGGACTGGAGATCAGGCCTGCCATTACCTTGGCCCCTACCTGAGCCAAGTTTGCTTTTTCAGTCATCTGTCCCCACAGCCCTGGCAAACACAGCCTCTAGGCTGGGTCCTCTGGAGCCATACCACAGGACCATGCCTGCTCTCTCCTGGGAAACTCTGTCCATTCCTTTGGCCACACACCTCCAGAATATGAGAAACCTCAAGGCCCCCGAGGACATACCATTACCGGGAGCCTCCCTGCACACACAGGGGCCTTCGGACACAAGCTGAGCTGCTACCTCCATGAAGGCATGCACACAGATGTCAACAGAGATAGAAGGTTGAGCCCGACAGGCCTTTAGGCCCTAATCTCAACTCTTGCTTTGTTTTCCATGTGTCACTCCTCAGAGGCTTTGGTTCGAAGAACAGGATATGGGGCTTTCCTGAGGCACTGAACAGAACTTCTCTCGTCTCCACATGGGAAGCTTCCTTGTTAGAGCCGTGTCAAACACCTCAGGTTGGAGAATCCTGCAGAGTCCCTGAGCCACCTCCACATTCCAAGGTCTCCCAGGCCACCAAGCCACAGTAGGACTCATCTTCAGGAGAGTCCATTTCAACTCCCCCCTCTGGGTAGCTCACCCAGGAGCCCGCAGATTGAGCCTGCCTTGTCCTGACTAAAGAGTGGGAATATGAGGTGGCGTTCCCAGGCATCCAAGCTTAGACACCTGCTCTCGAGTCTTTCCGTATGGGGCCTCCTGGAACCATCCAATAGCACTCGACTTTCGTGCAGAAGGAAACCTTGAGGTTTGGAGTAGTTCACAAATCCCATCGTAGGCAAACCTTCCTGGCCTCATGAGGCCCCCACACCATTCAGGAAGAGGCCATGCTGGACAAAAACTCTAGCCTGAGGCACGTCTCAGAGTTGAAATGACCTCAGTGCA
Source organism: Mustela nivalis (assembly GCF_964662115.1). NCBI lineage: Eukaryota > Metazoa > Chordata > Mammalia > Carnivora > Mustelidae > Mustela > Mustela nivalis. Next base: position 506,999 of record NW_028136494.1, on the reverse strand, counting down.
GGAGATCTCGATTCAGCCTCTCAGAGTGGGCCTGCCGTGCCATCGGTCCCAAACCCACGCTAGCTTGTGTTTTCAGACTTCCTTCCTCACACTCCTGGCAAACAAGCCCTCCGGACTAGGAACTCCAGAACCACAACCCAGCCCAGGGTCTGCCCAAGGGAAGAAAAACGTTTCCCTGTGGGGCTCTCTCCAGAAAACCCAGATGAGGATCAACCTGCTCGGGCCTCGACCGGTACCCGAACTGGATAGGCTGCTCTGGGCACTCATGCTCTGTCTGACACAGCCTGAAGTCAGACGTCCAGACAGACAAGGAGACAGCTGGCCGCACACCCAGCACTTCGGACACGCCATGGTCTTATGCCGTCACCTCTTCCTAACCTTGGTTTTCAGATATCTGAACCTAGACATTATATCAATTCTCCACACAGCTGGGTATCGCAAGCACAACACAGAACTCCTCCTTCCCCGTGGCTGTAAAGCTTGCTCTTGGCATGGAGTCACACCTTCAGGGTGGGAGAAACCTTCCTGGTCCCTGATGCCACGCCCAAACTTGAGTGCTGCTTGGGCACAAATTCACACTCTGACCCTCAGCATGAGCCCCATGTCAAAGAAAGGCCTGTCAGGGCCTGGGCCAAGAGCCCGCATATGGGGCTTGCCAAGCCCCTATGCACCCAATCCTCACCAGTGTTTGAGTTTTCCAGTCGCCCCGCCCGTACCTGGGGCTCTGCTCTGGAATCCCTTTCTTGGAGAGACACGTGAGCCAGACAACACTTTTCCACCCTTCCCACAAAATGACCCCAAACTCTTGGGAGCTGGGACAAATCCCCAGAGAGGGATACTCGTCCACAGTCCCTGAGGCCACCCCTCCAATCCACGGCTATCTCGGACACAACATCCAGAGACAAAAGCCTGAAGGAACGCCTCCCACTCGCCCTTGTTTCAGAGGCCCAGGAGCTCCCTCTCGGGCTGTACATCCGGCCTGCCATACCCTAGGCGCCACTCATAAGCTGAGTTTGTGTTTTCAGACTTCTGTGCCCTCAGCCTGGACCCACACAACCGCCAGGCTAGGGCCTCTGGAGCCACAGCGAAAGATTGTGCCTGCCCTCTCCAAGGAAATTGTGCCCAATCCATTGACCACAACCCTACAGGTTAGGGAAAAGCTCCAAGGCCCCTGAGGCCATCAATAGTGTAGGCCACCCTGGACTAAGAGGGGCTCTCTGACACCAGCGGAGCAACTATCTCCACTTAGACTCTCAGACAGTGTCCCCAGAGACAGAAGGTTGAAATGGACAGGCCCCCAGGCCCTAATCTGAACCTTAGCTTTGGTTTCCATGTGTCCGTCCTCAGAGGTCTGTTTTCGTAGACCAGCACACGCGGCTTTTCTGAGGCTCCAAACCAAACTTCTCTCGTCTCCACATGGGGAGCTTACTTACTGGGGATGTATCAAACCCTTCAGGTAGGAGAGTTCCGCAGGGCCACTGAACAACCAGCACATTCCAAGGTTTCCATGGACCCAAACGCACATTATGACGCATCCTCAGGAGAGGCCATTTCAACTCAGCCCCCTGGTTAGCGTGCCCCAGAGGCAGCAGATCAAACATATCTTGTGGCTAATGGCCAATGGGAATGCGAGGCATGCTGTACAGGGATCCATCCTTCGAACCGTGCTCTCCAGTCCTTCCGTATGGTATGTCCTGGAGCCATGCAACAGGACTCGAATGTCCCACAGAAGGAAACCTGGTGGTTTGGGGCAACCTCCAAACTCAGCGTGGGAAAACTTCCTTGGCCTCATGAGGCCCCCGCTTCATGAAGGTGCCATCATGGACACATACGCCAGCCTCAGCCAACGTCTGATCCTCAGCCTGACTTCAGATGCAGGAGATTTTGATTCAGCCACTGCCTAGTGGGCCTGCTCTGCCCTTGGCTCCAATCCTCACTTTAGCTTGTGTTCCTAGACTTCCGTCCTCACACTCCTGGCCCACAAACCCTCCCTACTGGGAATTCTGGGGCCACAATGAAGCACTCCGCCTGCCTCCCAGGAGCAAAACTTTGTCTATGGTGCTGCCCAGAAACCCCAAATGAGGATCAAACTGCTTGGCCCTCGGCAACACCCCAATTGCATAGGCTACCTTAAACACTGATGTTCTGTCGCAAATAGCCTGAGCCCAGACCTTCCAACAGACACCGACACAGCTGGCTGCACACCCAGCACATTGGACCCGCCACTGCCTTAGGCCACCATCCATTCCCAACCTGGGTTTTCAGTCATCAGAACCTAGACCTTATCTCCAATCCCTGCACAGGGGGGAACCTGATGCACAAGTCAGAACCCCTCCTTCCCCATGGCAAGAAACCTTGCTGCTGGCAGTGAGTCAAACCTTCAGTGTAGGAGAAAACGGCATGGCCCATGAGGCCACGCCCATGTGTGAGGGCCGCCTTGGGCACAAACACACATTGTGACCCTCAGCGTGAGTACCTTATTCAAGTAACGCCTCTCAGTGATTGGACCAAGAGCCCGCATATGTGGCTTGCCATGCCCATAGGCACGCAGGACTAACTAGATGGTGTGTATTCCAGTTGAGGGAACCCACTGCTGTGCTCTAGAGTCCCTCTCCTGGGGGGTCCCCTGTGGCAGAAAACAGTACTCTTCCCTTCCCACAGAATGAACCCAAACACTTGGGAGCTTGGACAATCCCCCGAGAGGAAGGCTCTTCCTCGGCCCCTGAAGCAACCCCTACCCTGAACGGCCACTGTGAACGCAACACCCAGAGACAAAAGCCTGAGCGACTGCCTCCCACTTGCCCTCCTTTGATATCCAGAGGATCTCCCCTCTCGGACTGGAGATCAGGCCTGCCATTACCTTGGCCCCTACCTGAGCCAAGTTTGCTTTTTCAGACATCTGTCCCCACAGCCCTGGCAAACACAGCCTCTAGGCTGGGTCCTCTGGAGCCATACCACAGGACCATGCCTGCTCTCTCCTGGGAAACTCTGTCCATTCCTTTGGCCACACACCTCCAGAATATGAGAAACCTCAAGGCCCCCGAGGACATACCATTACCGGGAGCATCCCTGCACACACAGGGGCCTTCGGGCACAAGCTGAGCTGCTACCTCCATGAAGGCATGCACACAGATGTCAACAGAGATAGAAGGTTGAGCCCGACAGGCCCTTAGGCCCTAATCTCAACTCTTGCTTTGTTTTCCAGGTGTCACTCCTCAGAGGCTTTGGTTCGAAGAACAGGATATGGGGCTTTCCTGAGGCACTGAACAGAACTTCTCTCGTCTCCACATGGGAAGCTTCCTTGTTGGAGCCGTGTCAAACACCTCAGGTTGGAGAATCCTGCAGAGTCCCTGAGCCACCTCCACATTCCAAGGTCTCCCAGTCCACCAAGCCACAGTAGGACTCATCTTCAGGAGAGTCCATTTCAACTCTCCCCTCTGGGTAGCTCACCCAGGAGCCCGCAGATTGAGCCTGCCTTGTCCTGACTAAAGAGTGGGAATATGAGGTGGCGTTCCCAGGCATCCATACTTAGACACCTGCTCTCGAGTCTTTCCGTATGGGGCCTCCTGGAACCATCCAATAGCACTCGACTTTCGTGCAGAAGGAAACCTTGAGGTTTGGAGTAGTTCACAAATCCCATCGTAGGCAAACCTTCCTGGCCTCATGAGGCCCCCACACCATTCAGAAAGAGGCCATGCTGGACAAAAACTCTAGCCTGAGACACGTCTCATAGTTGAAATGACCTCAGTGCAGGAGATCTCGATTCAGCCTCTCAGAGTGGGCCTGCCGTGCCATCGGTCCCAAACCTCACGCTAGCTTGTGTTTTCAGACTTCCTTCCTCACACTCCTGGCAAACAAGCCCTCCGGACTAGGAACTCCAGAACCACAACCCAGCCCAGGGTCTGCCCAAGGGAAGAAAAACGTTTCCCTGTGGGGCTCTCTCCAGAAAACCCAGATGAGGATCAACCTGCTCGGGCCTCTAGGGTACCCAAACTGGATAGGCTGCTCTGGGCACTCATGCTCTGTCTGACACAGCCTGAAGCCAGACGTCCAGACAGACAAGGAGACAGCTGGCCGCACACCCAGCACTTCGGACACGCCATGGTCTTATGCCGTCACCTCTTCCTAACCTTGGTTTTCAGATATCTGAACCTAGACATTATATCAATTCTCCACACAGCTGGGTATCGCAAGCACAACACAGAACTCCTCCTTCCCCGTGGCTGTAAAGCTTGCTCTTGGCATGGAGTCACACCTTCAGGGTGGGAGAAACCTTCCTGGTCCCTGATGCCACGCCCAAACTTGAGTGCTGCTTGGGCACAAATTCACACTCTGACCCTCAGCATGAGCCCCATGTCAAAGAAAGGCCTGTCAGGGCCTGGGCCAAGAGCCCGCATATGGGGCTTGCCAAGCCCCTATGCACCCAATCCTCACCAGTGTTTGAGTTTTCCAGTCGCCCCGCCCGTACCTGGGGCTCTGCTCTGGAATCCCTTTCTTGGAGAGACACGTGAGCCAGACAACACTTTTCCACCCTTCCCACAAAATGACCCCAAACTCTTGGGAGCTGGGACAAATCCCCAGAGAGGGATACTCGTCCACAGTCCCTGAGGCCACCCCTCCAATCCACGGCTATCTCGGACACAACATCCAGAGACAAAAGCCTGAAGGAACGCCTCCCACTCGCCCTTGTTTCAGAGGCCCAGGAGCTCCCTCTCGGGCTGTACATCCGGCCTGCCATACCCTAGGCGCCACTCATAAGCTGAGTTTGTGTTTTCAGACTTCTGTGCCCTCAGCCTGGACCCACACAACCGCCAGGCTAGGGCCTCTGGAGCCACAGCGAAAGATTGTGCCTGCCCTCTCCAAGGAAATTGTGCCCAATCCATTGACCACAACCCTACAGGTTAGGGAAAAGCTCCAAGGCCCCTGAGGCCATCAATAGTGTAGGCCACCCTGGACTAAGAGGGGCTCTCTGACACCAGCGGAGCAACTATCTCCACTTAGACTCTCAGACAGTGTCCCCAGAGACAGAAGGTTGAAATGGACAGGCCCCCAGGCCCTAATCTGAACCTTAGCTTTGGTTTCCATGTGTCCGTCCTCAGAGGTCTGTTTTCGTAGACCAGCACACGGGGCTTTTCTGAGGCTCCAAACCAAACCTCTCTCGTCTCCACATGGGGAGCTTACTTACTGGGGATGTATCAAACCCTTCAGGTAGGAGAGTTCCGCAGGGCCACTGAACAACCAGCACATTCCAAGGTTTCCATGGACCCAAACGCACATTATGACGCATCCTCAGGAGAGGCCATTTCAACTCAGCCCCCTGGTTAGCGTGCCCCAGAGGCAGCAGATCAAACATATCTTGTGGCTAATGGCCAATGGGAATGCGAGGCATGCTGTACAGGGATCCATCCTTCGAACCGTGCTCTCCAGTCCTTCCGTATGGTATGTCCTGGAGCCATGCAACAGGACTCGAATGTCCCACAGAAGGAAACCTGGTGGTTTGGGGCAATCTCCAAACTCAGCGTGGGAAAACTTCCTTGGCCTCATGAGGCCCCCGCTTCATGAAGGTGCCATCATGGACACATACGCCAGCCTCAGCCAACGTCTGATCCTCAGCCTGACTTCAGATGCAGGAGATTTTGATTCAGCCTCTGCCTAGTGGGCCTGCTCTGCCCTTGGCTCCAATCCTCACTTTAGCTTGTGTTCCTAGACTTCCGTCCTCACACACCTGGCCCACAAACCCTCCCTACTGGGAATTCTGGGGCCACAATGAAGCACTCCGCCTGCCTCCCAGGAGAAAAACTTTGTCTATGGTGCTGCCCAGAAACCCCAAATGAGGATCAAACTGCTTGGCCCTCGGCAGCACCCCAATTGCATAGGCTACCTTAAACACTGATGCTCTGTCGCAAATAGCCTGAGCCCAGACCTTCCAACAGACACCGACACAGCTGGCTGCAGACCCAGCACATTGGACCCGCCACTGCCTTAGGCCACCATCCATTCCCAACCTGGGTTTTCAGTCATCAGAACCTAGACCTTATCTCCAATCCCTGCACAGGGGGGAACCTGATGCACAAGTCAGAACCCCTCCTTCCCCATGGCAAGAAACCTTGCTGCTGGCAGTGTGTCAAACCTTCAGTGTAGGAGAAAACGGCATGGCCCATGAGGCCACGCCCATGTGTGAGGGCCGCTTTGGGCACAAACACACATTGTGACCCTCAGCGTGAGTACCTTATTCAAGTAACGCCTCTCAGTGATTGGACCAAGAGCCCGCATATGTGGCTTGCCATGCCCATAGGCACGCAGGACTAACTAGATGGTGTGTATTCCAGTTGAGGGAACCCACTGCTGTGCTCTAGAGTCCCTCTCCTGGGGGGTCCCCTGTGGCAGAATACAGTACTCTTCCCTTCCCACAGAATGAACCCAAACACTTGGGAGCTTGGACAATCCCCCGAGAGGAAGGCTCTTCCTCGGCCCCTGAAGCAACCCCTACCCTGAACGGCCACTGTGAACGCAACACCCAGAGACAAAAGCCTGAGCGACTGCCTCCCACTTGCCCTCCTTTGATATCCAGAGGATCTCCCCTCTCGGACTGGAGATCAGGCCTGCCATTACCTTGGCCCCTACCTGAGCCAAGTTTGCTTTTTCAGACATCTGTCCCCACAGCCCTGGCAAACACAGCCTCTAGGCTGGGTCCTCTGGAGCCATACCACAGGACCATGCCTGCTCTCTCCTGGGAAACTCTGTCCATTCCTTTGGCCACACACCTCCAGAATATGAGAAACCTCAAGGCCCCCGAGGACATACCATTACCGGGAGCCTCCCTGCACACACAGGGGCCTTCGGACACAAGCTGAGCTGCTACCTCCATGAAGGCATGCACACAGATGTCAACAGAGATAGAAGGTGAGCCGGACAGGCCCTTAGGCCCTAATCTCAACTCTTGCTTTGTTTTCCATGTGTCACTCCTCAGAGGCTTTGGTTCGAAGAACAGGATATGGGGCTTTCCTGAGGCACTGAACAGAACTTCTCTCGTCTCCACATGGGAAGCTTCCTTGTTGGAGCCGTGTCAAACACCTCAGGTTGGAGAATCCTGCAGAGTCCCTGAGCCACCTCCACATTCCAAGGTCTCCCAGGCCACCAAGCCACAGTAGGACTCATCTTCAGGAGAGTCCATTTCAACTCTCCCCTCTGGGTAGCTCACCCAGGAGCCCGCAGATTGAGCCTGCCTTGTCCTGACTAAAGAGTGGGAATATGAGGTGGCGTTCCCAGGCATCCATGCTTAGACACCTGCTCTCGAGTCTTTCCGTATGGGGCCTCCTGGAACCATCCAATAGCACTCGACTTTCGTGCAGAAGGAAACCTTGAGGTTTGGAGTAGTTCACAAATCCCATCGTAGGCAAACCTTCCTGGCCTCATGAGGCCCCCACACCATTCAGGAAGAGGCCATGCTGGACTAAAACTCTAGCCTGAGGCACGTCTCATAGTTGAAATGACCTCAGTGCAGGAGATCTCGATTCAGCCTCTCAGAGTGGGCCTGCCGTGCCATCGGTCCCAAACCTCACGCTAGCTTGTGTTTTGAGACTTCCTTCCTCACACTCCTGGCAAACAAGCCCTCCGGACTAGGAACTCCAGAACCACAACCCAGCCCAGGGTCTGCCCAAGGGAAGAAAAACGTTTCCCTGTGGGGCTCTCTCCAGAAAACCCAGATGAGGATCAACCTGCTCGGGCCTCGACCGGTACCCGAACTGGATAGGCTGCTCTGGGCACTCATGCTCTGTCTGACACAGCCTGAAGCCAGACGTCCAGACAGACAAGGAGACAGCTGGCCGCACACCCAGCACTTCGGACACGCCATGGTCTTATGCCGTCACCTCTTCCTAACCTTGGTTTTCAGATATCTGAACCTAGACATTATATCAATTCTCCACACAGCTGGGTATCGCAAGCACAACACAGAACTCCTCCTTCCCCGTGGCTGTAAAGCTTGCTCTTGGCATGGAGTCACACCTTCAGAATGGGAGAAACCTTCCTGGTCCCTGATGCCACGCCCAAACTTGAGTGCTGCTTGGGCACAAATTCACACTCTGACCCTCAGCATGAGCCCCATGTCAAAGAAAGGCCTGTCAGGGCCTGGGCCAAGAGCCAGCATATGGGGCTTGCCAAGCCCCTATGCACCCAATCCTCACCAGTGTTTGAGTTTTCCAGTCGCCCCGCCCGTACCTGGGGCTCTGCTCTGGAATCCCTTTCTTGGAGAGACACGTGAGCCAGACAACACTTTTCCACCCTTCCCACAAAATGACCCCAAACTCTTGGGAGCTGGGACAAATCCCCAGAGAGGGATACTCGTCCACAGTCCCTGAGGCCACCCCTCCAATCCACGGCTATCTCGGACACAACATCCTGAGACAAAAGCCTGAAGGAACGCCTCCCACTCGCCCTTGTTTCAGAGGCCCAGGAGCTCCCTCTCGGGCTGTACATCCGGCCTGCCATACCCTAGGCGCCACTCATAAGCTGAGTTTGTGTTTTCAGACTTCTGTGCCCTCAGCCTGGACCCACACAACCGCCAGGCTGGAGCCTCAGCGAAAGATTGTGCCTGCCCTCTCCAAGGAAATTGTGCCCAATCCATTGACCACAACCCTACAGGTTAGGGAAAAGCTCCAAGGCCCCTGAGGCCATCAATAGTGTAGGCCACCCTGGACTAAGAGGGGCTCTCTGACACCAGCGGAGCAACTATCTCCACTTAGACTCTCAGACAGTGTCCCCAGAGACAGAAGGTTGAAATGGACAGGCCCCCAGGCCCTAATCTGAACCTTAGCTTTGGTTTCCATGTGTCCGTCCTCAGAGGTCTGTTTTCGTAGACCAGTACACGGGGCTTTTCTGAGGCTCCAAACCAAACCTCTCTCGCCTCCACATGGGGAGCTTACTTACTGGGGATGTATCAAACCCTTCAGGTAGGAGAGTTCCGCAGGGCCACTGAACAACCAGCACATTCCAAGGTTTCCATGGACCCAAACGCACATTATGACGCATCCTCAGGAGAGGCCATTTCAACTCAGCCCCCTGGTTAGCGTGCCCCAGAGGCAGCAGATCAAACATATCTTGTGGCTAATGGCCAATGGGAATGCGAGGCATGCTGTACAGGGATCCATCCTTCGAACCGTGCTCTCCAGTCCTTCCGTATGGTATGTCCTGGAGCCATGCAACAGGACTCGAATGTCCCACAGAAGGAAACCTGGTGGTTTGGGGCAACCTCCAAACTCAGCGTGGGAAAACTTCCTTGGCATCATGAGGCCCCCACTTCATGAAGGTGCCATCATGGACACATACGCCAGCCTCAGCCAACGTCTGATCCTCAGCCTGACTTCAGATGCAGGAGATTTTGATTCAGCCTCTGCCTAGTGGGCCTGCTCTGCCCTTGGCTCCAATCCTCACTTTAGCTTGTGTTCCTAGACTTCCGTCCTCACACTCCTGGCCCACAAACCCTCCCTACTGGGAATTCTGGGGCCACAATGAAGCACTCCGCCTGCCTCCCAGGAGAAAAACTTTGTCTATGGTGCTGCCCAGAAACCCCAAATGAGGATCAAACTGCTTGGCCCTCGGCAACACCCCAATTGCATAGGCTACCTTAAACACTGATGCTCTGTCGCAAATAGCCTGAGCCCAGACCTTCCAACAGACACCGACACAGCTGGCTGCAGACCCAGCACATTGGACCCGCCACTGCCTTAGGCCACCATCCATTCCCAACCTGGGTTTTCAGTCATCAGAACCTAGACCTTATCTCCAATCCCTGCACAGGGGGGAACCTGATGCACAAGTCAGAACCCCTCCTTCCCCATGGCAAGAAACCTTGCTGCTGGCAGTGAGTCAAACCTTCAGTGTAGGAGAAAACGGCATGGCCCATGAGGCCACGCCCATGTGTGAGGGCCGCCTTGGGCACAAACACACATTGTGACCCTCAGCGTGAGTACCTTATTCAAGTAACGCCTCTCAGTGATTGGACCAAGAGCCCGCATATGTGGCTTGCCATGCCCATAGGCACGCAGGACTAACTAGATGGTGTGTATTCCAGTTGAGGGAACCCACTGCTGTGCTCTAGAGTCCCTCTCCTGGGGGGTCCCCTGTGGCAGAAAACAGTACTCTTCCCTTCCCACAGAATGAACCCAAACACTTGGGAGCTTGGACAATCCCCCGAGAGGAAGGCTCTTCCTCGGCCCCTGAAGCAACCCCTACCCTGAACGGCCACTGTGAACGCAACACCCAGAGACAAAAGCCTGAGCGACTGCCTCCCACTTGCCCTCCTTTGATATCCAGAGGATCTCCCCTCTCGGACTGGAGATCAGGCCTGCCATTACCTTGGCCCCTACCTGAGCCAAGTTTGCTTTTTCAGACATCTGTCCCCACAGCCCTGGCAAACACAGCCTCTAGGCTGGGTCCTCTGGAGCCATACCACAGGACCATGCCTGCTCTCTCCTGGGAAACTCTGTCCATTCCTTTGGCCACACACCTCCAGAATATGAGAAACCTCAAGGCCCCCGAGGACATACCATTACCGGGAGCATCCCTGCACACACAGGGGCCTTCGGGCACAAGCTGAGCTGCTACCTCCATGAAGGCATGCACACAGATGTCAACAGAGATAGAAGGTTGAGCCCGACAGGCCCTTAGGCCCTAATCTCAACTCTTGCTTTGTTTTCCAGGTGTCACTCCTCAGAGGCTTTGGTTCGAAGAACAGGATATGGGGCTTTCCTGAGGCACTGAACAGAACTTCTCTCGTCTCCACATGGGAAGCTTCCTTGTTGGAGCCGTGTCAAACACCTCAGGTTGGAGAATCCTGCAGAGTCCCTGAGCCACCTCCACATTCCAAGGTCTCCCAGTCCACCAAGCCACAGTAGGACTCATCTTCAGGAGAGTCCATTTCAACTCTCCCCTCTGGGTAGCTCACCCAGGAGCCCGCAGATTGAGCCTGCCTTGTCCTGACTAAAGAGTGGGAATATGAGGTGGCGTTCCCAGGCATCCATACTTAGACACCTGCTCTCGAGTTTTTCCGTATGGGGCCTCCTGGAACCATCCAATAGCACTCGACTTTCGTGCAGAAGGAAACCTTGAGGTTTGGAGTAGTTCACAAATCCCATCGTAGGCAAACCTTCCTGGCCTCATGAGGCCCCCACACCATTCAGAAAGAGGCCATGCTGGACAAAAACTCTAGCCTGAGACACGTCTCATAGTTGAAATGACCTCAGTGCAGGAGATCTCGATTCAGCCTCTCAGAGTGGGCCTGCCGTGCCATCGGTCCCAAACCTCACGCTAGCTTGTGTTTTCAGACTTCCTTCCTCACACTCCTGGCAAACAAGCCCTCCGGACTAGGAACTCCAGAACCACAACCCAGCCCAGGGTCTGCCCAAGGGAAGAAAAACGTTTCCCTGTGGGGCTCTCTCCAGAAAACCCAGATGAGGATCAACCTGCTCGGGCCTCTAGGGTACCCAAACTGGATAGGCTGCTCTGGGCACTCATGCTCTGTCTGACACAGCCTGAAGCCAGACGTCCAGACAGACAAGGAGACAGCTGGCCGCACACCCAGCACTTCGGACACGCCATGGTCTTATGCCGTCACCTCTTCCTAACCTTGGTTTTCAGATATCTGAACCTAGACATTATATCAATTCTCCACACAGCTGGGTATCGCAAGCACAACACAAAACTCCTCCTTCCCCGTGGCTGTAAAGCTTGCTCTTGGCATGGAGTCACACCTTCAGGGTGGGAGAAACCTTCCTGGTCCCTGATGCCACGCCCAAACTTGAGTGCTGCTTGGGCACAAATTCACACTCTGACCCTCAGCATGAGCCCCATGTCAAAGAAAGGCCTGTCAGGGCCTGGGCCAAGAGCCCGCATATGGGGCTTGCCAAGCCCCTATGCACCCAATCCTCACCAGTGTTTGAGTTTTCCAGTCGCCCCGCCCGTACCTGGGGCTCTGCTCTGGAATCCCTTTCTTGGAGAGACACGTGAGCCAGACAACACTTTTCCACCCTTCCCACAAAATGACCCCAAACTCTTGGGAGCTGGGACAAATCCCCAGAGAGGGATACTCGTCCACAGTCCCTGAGGCCACCCCTCCAATCCACGGCTATCTCGGACACAACATCCAGAGACAAAAGCCTGAAGGAACGCCTCCCACTCGCCCTTGTTTCAGAGGCCCAGGAGCTCCCTCTCGGGCTGTACATCCGGCCTGCCATACCCTAGGCGCCACTCATAAGCTGAGTTTGTGTTTTCAGACTTCTGTGCCCTCAGCCTGGACCCACACAACCGCCAGGCTAGGGCCTCTGGAGCCACAGCGAAAGATTGTGCCTGCCCTCTCCAAGGAAATTGTGCCCAATCCATTGACCACAACCCTACAGGTTAGGGAAAAGCTCCAAGGCCCCTGAGGCCATCAATAGTGTAGGCCACCCTGGACTAAGAGGGGCTCTCTGACACCAGCGGAGCAACTATCTCCACTTAGACTCTCAGACAGTGTCCCCAGAGACAGAAGGTTGAAATGGACAGGCCCCCAGGCCCTAATCTGAACCTTAGCTTTGGTTTCCATGTGTCCGTCCTCAGAGGTCTGTTTTCGTAGACCAGCACACGGGGCTTTTCTGAGGCTCCAAACCAAACCTCTCTCGTCTCCACATGGGGAGCTTACTTACTGGGGATGTATCAAACCCTTCAGGTAGGAGAGTTCCGCAGGGCCACTGAACAACCAGCACATTCCAAGGTTTCCATGGACCCAAACGCACATTATGACGCATCCTCAGGAGAGGCCATTTCAACTCAGCCCCCTGGTTAGCGTGCCCCAGAGGCAGCAGATCAAACATATCTTGTGGCTAATGGCCAATGGGAATGCGAGGCATGCTGTACAGGGATCCATCCTTCGAACCGTGCTCTCCAGTCCTTCCGTATGGTATGTCCTGGAGCCATGCAACAGGACTCGAATGTCCCACAGAAGGAAACCGGGTGGTTTGGAGCAACCTCCAAACTCAGCGTGGGAAAACTTCCTTGGCCTCATGAGGCCCCCGCTTCATGAAGGTGCCATCATGGACACATACGCCAGCCTCAGCCAACGTCTGATCCTCAGCCTGACTTCAGATGCAGGAGATTTTGATTCAGCCTCTGCCTAGTGGGCCTGCTCTGCCCTTGGCTCCAATCCTCACTTTAGCTTGTGTTCCTAGACTTCCGTCCTCACACTCCTGGCCCACAAACCCTCCCTACTGGGAATTCTGGGGCCACAATGAAGCACTCCGCCTGCCTCCCAGGAGAAAAACTTTGTCTATGGTGCTGCCCAGAAACCCCAAATGAGGATCAAACTGCTTGGCCCTCGGCAACACCCCAATTGCATAGGCTACCTTAAACACTGATGCTCTGTCGCAAATAGCCTGAGCCCAGACCTTCCAACAGACACCGACACAGCTGGCTGCACACCCAGCACATTGGACCCGCCACTGCCTTAGGCCACCATCCATTCCCAACCTGGGTTTTCAGTCATCAGAACCTAGACCTTATCTCCAATCCCTGCACAGGGGGGAACCTGATGCACAAGTCAGAACCCCTCCTTCCCCATGGCAAGAAACCTTGCTGCTGGCAGTGAGTCAAACCTTCAGTGTAGGAGAAAACGGCATGGCCCATGAGGCCACGCCCATGTGTGAGGGCCGCCTTGGGCACAAACACACATTGTGACCCTCAGCGTGAGTACCTTATTCAAGTAACGCCTCTCAGTGATTGGACCAAGAGCCCGCATATGTGGCTTGCCATGCCCATAGGCACGCAGGACTAACTAGATGGTGTGTATTCCAGTTGAGGGAACCCACTGCTGTGCTCTAGAGTCCCTCTCCTGGGGGGTCCCCTGTGGCAGAAAACAGTACTCTTCCCTTCCCACAGAATGAACCCAAACACTTGGGAGCTTGGACAATCCCCCGAGAGGAAGGCTCTTCCTCGGCCCCTGAAGCAACCCCTACCCTGAACGGCCACTGTGAACGCAACACCCAGAGACAAAAGCCTGAGCGACGGCCTCCCACTTGCCCTCCTTTGATATCCAGAGGATCTCCCCTCTCGGACTGGAGATCAGGCCTGCCATTACCTTAGCCCCTACCTGAGCCAAGTTTGCTTTTTCAGACATCTGTCCCCACAGCCCTGGCAAACACAGCCTCTAGGCTGGGTCCTCTGGAGCCATACCACAGGACCATGCCTGCTCTCTCCTGGGAAACTCTGTCCATTCCTTTGGCCACACACCTCCAGAATATGAGAAACCTCAAGGCCCCCGAGGACATACCATTACCGGGAGCCTCCCTGCACACACAGGGGCCTTCGGACACAAGCTGAGCTGCTACCTCCATGAAGGCATGCACACAGATGTCAACAGAGATAGAAGGTTGAGCCGGACAGGCCCTTAGGCCCTAATCTCAACTCTTGCTTTGTTTTCCAGGTGTCACTCCTCAGAGGCTTTGGTTCGAAGAACAGGATATGGGGCTTTCCTGAGGCACTGAACAGAACTTCTCTCGTGTCCACATGGGAAGCTTCCTTGTTGGAGCCGTGTCAAACACCTCAGGTTGGAGAATCCTGCAGAGTCCCTGAGCCACCTCCACATTCCAAGGTCTCCCAGGCCACCAAGCCACAGTAGGACTCATCTTCAGGAGAGTCCATTTCAACTCTCCCCTCTGGGTAGCTCACCCAGGAGCCCGCAGATTGAGCCTGCCTTGTCCTGACTAAAGAGTGGGAATATGAGGTGGCGTTCCCAGGCATCCATGCTTAGACACCTGCTCTCGAGTCTTTCCGTATGGGGCCTCCTGGAACCATCCAATAGCACTCGACTTTCGTGCAGAAGGAAACCTTGAGGTTTGGAGTAGTTCACAAATCCCATCGTAGGCAAACCTTCCTGGCCTCATGAGGCCCCCACACCATTCAGGAAGAGGCCATGTTGGACAAAAACTCTAGCCTGAGGCACGTCTCATAGTTGAAATGACCTCAGTGCAGGAGATCTCGATTCAGCCTCTCAGAGTGGACCTGCCGTGCCATCGGTCCCAAACCTCACGCTAGCTTGTGTTTTCAGACTTCCTTCCTCACACTCCTGGCAAACAAGCCCTCCGGACTAGGAACTCCAGAACCACAACCCAGCCCAGGGTCTGCCCAAGGGAAGAAAAACGTTTCCCTGTGGGACTCTCTCCAGAAAACCCAGATGAGGATCAACCTGCTCGGTCCTCGACCGGTACCCGAACTGGATAGGCTGCTCTGGGCACTCATGCTCTGTCTGACACAGCCTGAAGCCAGACGTCCAGACAGACAAGGAGACAGCTGGCCGCACACCCAGCACTTCGGACACGCCATGGTCTTATGCCGTCACCACTTCCTAACCTTGGTTTTCAGATATCTGAACCTAGACATTATATCAATTCTCCACACAGCTGGGTATCGCAAGCACAACACAAAACTCCTCCTTCCCCGTGGCTGTAAAGCTTGCTCTTGGCATGGAGTCACACCTTCAGGGTGGGAGAAACCTTCCTGGTCCCTGATGCCACGCCCAAACTTGAGTGCTGCTTGGGCACAAATTCACACTCTGACCCTCAGCATGAGCCCCATGTCAAAGAAAGGCCTGTCAGGGCCTGGGCCAAGAGCCCGCATATGGGGCTTGCCAAGCCCCTATGCACCCAATCCTCACCAGTGTTTGAGTTTTCCAGTGGCCCCGCCCATACCTGGGGCTGGGCTCTGGAATCCCTTTCTTGGAGAGACACGTGAGCCAGACAACACTTTTCCACCCTTCCCACAAAATGACCCCAAACTCTTGGGAGCTGGGACAAATCCCCAGAGAGGGATACTCGTCCACAGTCCCTGAGGCCACCCCTCCAATCCACGGCTATCTCGGACACAACATCCAGAGACAAAAGCCTGAAGGAACGCCTCCCACTCGCCCTTGTTTCAGAGGCCCAGGAGCTCCCTCTCGGGCTGTACATCCGGCCTGCCATACCCTAGGCGCCACTCATAAGCTGAGTTTGTGTTTTCAGACTTCTGTGCCCTCAGCCTGGACCCACACAAGCGCCAGGCTAGGGCCTCTGGAGCCACAGCGAAAGATTGTGCCTGCCCTCTCCAAGGAAATTGTGCCCAATCCATTGACCACAACCCTACAGGTTAGGGAAAAGCTCCAAGGCCCCTGAGGCCATCAATAGTGTAGGCCACCCTGGACTAAGAGGGGCTCTCTGACACCAGCGGAGCAACTATCTCCACTTAGACTCTCAGACAGTGTCCCCAGAGACAGAAGGTTGAAATGGACAGGCCCCCAGGCCCTAATCTGAACCTTAGCTTTGGTTTCCATGTGTCCGTCCTCAGAGGTCTGTTTTCGTAGACCAGCACACGGGGCTTTTCTGAGGCTCCAAACCAAACCTCTCTCGTCTCCACATGGGGAGCTTACTTACTGGGGATGTATCAATCCCTTCAGGTAGGAGAGTTCCGCAGGGCCACTGAACAACCAGCACATTCCAAGGTTTCCATGGACCCAAACGCACATTATGACGCATCCTCAGGAGAGGCCATTTCAACTCAGCCCCCTGGTTAGCGTGCCCCAGAGGCAGCAGATCAAACATATCTTGTGGCTAATGGCCAATGGGAATGCGAGGCATGCTGTACAGGGATCCATCCTTCGAACCGTGCTCTCCAGTCCTTCCGTATGGTGTGTCCTGGAGCCATGCAACAGGACTCGAATGTCCCACAGATGGAAACCTGGTGGTTTGGGGCAACCTCCAAAATCAGCGTGGGAAAACTTCCTTGGCCTCATGAGGCCCCCGCTTCATGAAGGTGCCATCATGGACACATACGCCAGCCTCAGCCAAAGTCTGATCCTCAGCCTGACTTCAGATGCAGGAGATTTTGATTCAGCCTCTGCCTAGTGGGCCTGCTCTGCCCTTGGCTCCAATCCTCACTTTAGCTTGTGTTCCTAGACTTCCGTCCTCACACTCCTGGCCCGCAAACCCTCCCTACTGGGAATTCTGGGGCCACAATGAAGCACTCCGCCTGCCTCCCAGGAGAAAAACTTTGTCTATGGTGCTGCCCAGAAACCCCAAATGAGGATCAAACTGCTTGGCCCTCGGCAACACCCCAATTGCATAGGCTACCTTAAACACTGATGCTCTGTCGCAAATAGCCTGAGCCCAGACCTTCCAACAGACACCGACACAGCTGGCTGCACACCCAGCACATTGGACCCGCCACTGCCTTAGGCCACCATCCATTCCCAACCTGGGTTTTCAGTCATCAGAACCTAGACCTTATCTCCAATCCCTGCACAGGGGGGAACCTGATGCACAAGTCAGAACCCCTCCTTCCCCATGGCAAGAAACCTTGCTGCTGGCAGTGAGTCAAACCTTCAGTGTAGGAGAAAACGGCATGGCCCATGAGGCCACGCCCATGTGTGAGGGCCGCCTTGGGCACAAACACACATTGTGACCCTCAGCGTGAGTACCTTATTCAAGTAACGCCTCTCAGTGATTGGACCAAGAGCCCGCATATGTGGCTTGCCATGCCCATAGGCACGCAGGACTAACTAGATGGTGTGTATTCCAGTTGAGGGAACCCACTGCTGTGCTCTAGAGTCCCTCTCCTGGGGGGTCCCCTGTGGCAGAAAACAGTACTCTTCCCTTCCCACAGAATGAACCCAAACACTTGGGAGCTTGGACAATCCCCCGAGAGGAAGGCTCTTCCTCGGCCCCTGAAGCAACCCCTACCCTGAACGGCCACTGTGAACGCAACACCCAGAGACAAAAGCCTGAGCGACTGCCTCCCACTTGCCCTCCTTTGATATCCAGAGGATCTCCCCTCTCGGACTGGAGATCAGGCCTGCCATTACCTTGGCCCCTACCTGAGCCAAGTTTGCTTTTTCAGACATCTGTCCCCACAGCCCTGGCAAACACAGCCTCTAGGCTGGGTCCTCTGGAGCCATACCACAGGACCATGCCTGCTCTCTCCTGGGAAACTCTGTCCATTCCTTTGGCCACACACCTCCAGAATATGAGAAACCTCAAGGCCCCCGAGGACATACCATTACCAGGAGCCTCCCTGCACACACAGGGGCCTTCGGACACAAGCTGAGCTGCTACCTCCATGAAGGCATGCACACAGATGTCAACAGAGATAGAAGGTTGAGCCCGACAGGCCCTTAGGCCCTAATCTCAACTCTTGCTTTGTTTTCCAGGTGTCACTCCTCAGAGGCTTTGGTTCGAAGAACAGGATATGGGGCTTTCCTGAGGCACTGAACAGAACTTCTCTCGTCTCCACATGGGAAGCTTCCTTGTTGGAGCCGTGTCAAACACCTCAGGTTGGAGAATCCTGCAGAGTCCCTGAGCCACCTCCACATTCCAAGGTCTCCCAGGCCACCAAGCCACAGTAGGACTCATCTTCAGGAGAGGCCATTTCAACTCTCCCCTCTGGGTAGCTCACCCAGGAGCCCGCAGATTGAGCCTGCCTTGTCCTGACTAAAGAGTGGGAATATGAGGTGGCGTTCCCAGGCATCCATGCTTAGACACCTGCTCTCGAGTCTTTCCGTATGGGGCCTCCTGGAACCATCCAATAGCACTCGACTTTCGTGCAGAAGGAAACCTTGAGGTTTGGAGTAGTTCACAAATCCCATCGTAGGCAAACCTTCCTGGCCTCATGAGGCCCCCACACCGTTCAGGAAGAGGCCATGCTGGACAAAAACTCTAGCCTGAGGCACGTCTCATAGTTGAAATGACCTCAGTGCAGGAGATCTCGATTCAGCCTCTCAGAGTGGGCCTGCCGTGCCATCGGTCCCAAACCTCACGCTAGCTTGTGTTTTCAGACTTCCTTCCTCACACTCCTGGCAAACAAGCCCTCCGGACTAGGAACTCCAGAACCACAACCCAGCCCAGGGTCTGCCCAAGGGAAGAAAAACGTTTCCCTGTGGGGCTCTCTCCAGAAAACCCAGATGAGGATCAACCTGCTCGGGCCTCGACCGGTACCCGAACTGGATAGGCTGCTCTGGGCACTCATGCTCTGTCTGACACAGCCTGAAGCCAGACGTCCAGACAGACAAGGAGACAGCTGGCCGCACACCCAGCACTTCGGACACGCCATGGTCTTATGCCGTCACCTCTTCCTAACCTTGGTTTTCAGATATCTGAACCTAGACATTATATCAATTCTCCACACAGCTGGGTATCGCAAGCACAACACAGAACTCCTCCTTCCCCGTGGCTGTAAAGCTTGCTCTTGGCATGGAGTCACACCTTCAGGGTGGGAGAAACCTTCCTGGTCCCTGATGCCACGCCCAAACTTGAGTGCTGCTTGGGCACAAATTCACACTCTGACCCTCAGCATGAGCCCCATGTCAAAGAAAGGCCTGTCAGGGCCTGGGCCAAGAGCCCGCATATGGGGCTTGCCAAGCCCCTATGCACCCAATCCTCACCAGTGTTTGAGTTTTCCAGTCGCCCCGCCCGTACCTGGGGCTCTGCTCTGGAATCCCTTTCTTGGAGAGACACGTGAGCCAGACAACACTTTTCCACCCTTCCCACAAAATGACCCCAAACTCTTGGGAGCTGGGACAAATCCCCAGAGAGGGATACTCGTCCACAGTCCCTGAGGCCACCCCTCCAATCCACGGCTATCTCGGACACAACATCCAGAGACAAAAGCCTGAAGGAACGCCTCCCACTCGCCCTTGTTTCAGAGGCCCAGGAGCTCCCTCTCGGGCTGTACATCCGGCCTGCCATACCCTAGGCGCCACTCATAAGCTGAGTTTGTGTTTTCAGACTTCTGTGCCCTCAGCCTGGACCCACACAACCGCCAGGCTAGGGCCTCTGGAGCCACAGCGAAAGATTGTGCCTGCCCTCTCCAAGGACAGTGTGCCCAATCCATTGACCACAACCCTACAGGTTAGGGAAAAGCTCCAAGGCCCCTGAGGCCATCAATAGTGTAGGCCACCCTGGACTAAGAGGGGCTCTCTGACACCAGCGGAGCAACTATCTCCACTTAGACTCTCAGACAGTGTCCCCAGAGACAGAAGGTTGAAATGGACAGGCCCCCAGGCCCTAATCTGAACCTTAGCTTTGGTTTCCATGTGTCCGTCCTCAGAGGTCTGTTTTCGTAGACCAGCACACGGGGCTTTTCTGAGGCTCCAAACCAAACCTCTCTCGTCTCCACATGGGGAGCTTACTTACTGGGGATGTATCAATCCCTTCAGGTAGGAGAGTTCCGCAGGGCCACTGAACAACCAGCACATTCCAAGGTTTCCATGGACCCAAACGCACATTATGACGCATCCTCAGGAGAGGCCATTTCAACTCAGCCCCCTGGTTAGCGTGCCCCAGAGGCAGCAGATCAAACATATCTTGTGGCTAATGGCCAATGGGAATGCGAGGCATGCTGTACAGGGATCCATCCTTCGAACCGTGCTCTCCAGTCCTTCCGTATGGTGTGTCCTGGAGCCATGCAACAGGACTCGAATGTCCCACAGATGGAAACCTGGTGGTTTGGGGCAACCTCCAAAATCAGCGTGGGAAAACTTCCTTGGCCTCATGAGGCCCCCGCTTCATGAAGGTGCCATCATGGACACATACGCCAGCCTCAGCCAAAGTCTGATCCTCAGCCTGACTTCAGATGCAGGAGATTTTGATTCAGCCTCTGCCTAGTGGGCCTGCTCTGCCCTTGGCTCCAATCCTCACTTTAGCTTGTGTTCCTAGACTTCCGTCCTCACACTCCTGGCCCGCAAACCCTCCCTACTGGGAATTCTGGGGCCACAATGAAGCACTCCGCCTGCCTCCCAGGAGAAAAACTTTGTCTATGGTGCTGCCCAGAAACCCCAAATGAGGATCAAACTGCTTGGCCCTCGGCAACACCCCAATTGCATAGGCTACCTTAAACACTGATGCTCTGTCGCAAATAGCCTGAGCCCAGACCTTCCAACAGACACCGACACAGCTGGCTGCACACCCAGCACATTGGACCCGCCACTGCCTTAGGCCACCATCCATTCCCAACCTGGGTTTTCAGTCATCAGAACCTAGACCTTATCTCCAATCCCTGCACAGGGGGGAACCTGATGCACAAGTCAGAACCCCTCCTTCCCCATGGCAAGAAACCTTGCTGCTGGCAGTGAGTCAAACCTTCAGTGTAGGAGAAAACGGCATGGCCCATGAGGCCACGCCCATGTGTGAGGGCCGCCTTGGGCACAAACACACATTGTGACCCTCAGCGTGAGTACCTTATTCAAGTAACGCCTCTCAGTGATTGGACCAAGAGCCCGCATATGTGGCTTGCCATGCCCATAGGCACGCAGGACTAACTAGATGGTGTGTATTCCAGTTGAGGGAACCCACTGCTGTGCTCTAGAGTCCCTCTCCTGGGGGGTCCCCTGTGGCAGAAAACAGTACTCTTCCCTTCCCAGAGAATGAACCCAAACACTTGGGAGCTTGGACAATCCCCCGAGAGGAAGGCTCTTCCTCGGCCCCTGAAGCAACCCCTACCCTGAACGGCCACTGTGAACGCAACACCCAGAGACAAAAGCCTGAGCGACTGCCTCCCACTTGCCCTCCTTTGATATCCAGAGGATCTCCCCTCTCGGACTGGAGATCAGGCCTGCCATTACCTTGGCCCCTACCTGAGCCAAGTTTGCTTTTTCAGACATCTGTCCCCACAGCCCTGGCAAACACAGCCTCTAGGCTGGGTCCTCTGGAGCCATACCACAGGACCATGCCTGCTCTCTCCTGGGAAACTCTGTCCATTCCTTTGGCCACACACCTCCAGAATATGAGAAACCTCAAGGCCCCCGAGGACATACCATTACCGGGAGCATCCCTGCACACACAGGGGCCTTCGGGCACAAGCTGAGCTGCTACCTCCATGAAGGCATGCACACAGATGTCAACAGAGATAGAAGGTTGAGCCCGACAGGCCCTTAGGCCCTAATCTCAACTCTTGCTTTGTTTTCCAGGTGTCACTCCTCAGAGGCTTTGGTTCGAAGAACAGGATATGGGGCTTTCCTGAGGCACTGAACAGAACTTCTCTCGTCTCCACATGGGAAGCTTCCTTGTTGGAGCCGTGTCAAACACCTCAGGTTGGAGAATCCTGCAGAGTCCCTGAGCCACCTCCACATTCCAAGGTCTCCCAGTCCACCAAGCCACAGTAGGACTCATCTTCAGGAGAGTCCATTTCAACTCTCCCCTCTGGGTAGCTCACCCAGGAGCCCGCAGATTGAGCCTGCCTTGTCCTGACTAAAGAGTGGGAATATGAGGTGGCGTTCCCAGGCATCCATACTTAGACACCTGCTCTCGAGTTTTTCCGTATGGGGCCTCCTGGAACCATCCAATAGCACTCGACTTTCGTGCAGAAGGAAACCTTGAGGTTTGGAGTAGTTCACAAATCCCATCGTAGGCAAACCTTCCTGGCCTCATGAGGCCCCCACACCATTCAGAAAGAGGCCATGCTGGACAAAAACTCTAGCCTGAGACACGTCTCATAGTTGAAATGACCTCAGTGCAGGAGATCTCGATTCAGCCTCTCAGAGTGGGCCTGCCGTGCCATCGGTCCCAAACCTCACGCTAGCTTGTGTTTTCAGACTTCCTTCCTCACACTCCTGGCAAACAAGCCCTCCGGACTAGGAACTCCAGAACCACAACCCAGCCCAGGGTCTGCCCAAGGGAAGAAAAACGTTTCCCTGTGGGGCTCTCTCCAGAAAACCCAGATGAGGATCAACCTGCTCGGGCCTCGACCGGTACCCGAACTGGATAGGCTGCTCTGGGCACTCATGCTCTGTCTGACACAGCCTGAAGCCAGACGTCCAGACAGACAAGGAGACAGCTGGCCGCACACCCAGCACTTCGGACACGCCATGGTCTTATGCCGTCACCTCTTCCTAACCTTGGTTTTCAGATATCTGAACCTAGACATTATATCAATTCTCCACACAGCTGGGTATCGCAAGCACAACACAAAACTCCTCCTTCCCCGTGGCTGTAAAGCTTGCTCTTGGCATGGAGTCACACCTTCAGGGTGGGAGAAACCTTCCTGGTCCCTGATGCCACGCCCAAACTTGAGTGCTGCTTGGGCACAAATTCACACTCTGACCCTCAGCATGAGCCCCATGTCAAAGAAAGGCCTGTCAGGGCCTGGGCCAAGAGCCCGCATATGGGGCTTGCCAAGCCCCTATGCACCCAATCCTCACCAGTGTTTGAGTTTTCCAGTCGCCCCGCCCGTACCTGGGGCTCTGCTCTGGAATCCCTTTCTTGGAGAGACACGTGAGCCAGACAACACTTTTCCACCCTTCCCACAAAATGACCCCAAACTCTTGGGAGCTGGGACAAATCCCCAGAGAGGGATACTCGTCCACAGTCCCTGAGGCCACCCCTCCAATCCACGGCTATCTCGGACACAACATCCAGAGACAAAAGCCTGAAGGAACGCCTCCCACTCGCCCTTGTTTCAGAGGCCCAGGAGCTCCCTCTCGGGCTGTACATCCGGCCTGCCATACCCTAGGCGCCACTCATAAGCTGAGTTTGTGTTTTCAGACTTCTGTGCCCTCAGCCTGGACCCACACAACCGCCAGGCTAGGGCCTCTGGAGCCACAGCGAAAGATTGTGCCTGCCCTCTCCAAGGAAATTGTGCCCAATCCATTGACCACAACCCTACAGGTTAGGGAAAAGCTCCAAGGCCCCTGAGGCCATCAATAGTGTAGGCCACCCTGGACTAAGAGGGGCTCTCTGACACCAGCGGAGCAACTATCTCCACTTAGACTCTCAGACAGTGTCCCCAGAGACAGAAGGTTGAAATGGACAGGCCCCCAGGCCCTAATCTGAACCTTAGCTTTGGTTTCCATGTGTCCGTCCTCAGAGGTCTGTTTTCGTAGACCAGCACACGGGGCTTTTCTGAGGCTCCAAACCAAACCTCTCTCGTCTCCACATGGGGAGCTTACTTACTGGGGATGTATCAAACCCTTCAGGTAGGAGAGTTCCGCAGGGCCACTGAACAACCAGCACATTCCAAGGTTTCCATGGACCCAAACGCACATTATGACGCATCCTCAGGAGAGGCCATTTCAACTCAGCCCCCTGTTTAGCGTGCCACAGAGGCAGCAGATCAAACATATCTTGTGGCTAATGGCCAATGGGAATGCGAGGCATGCTGTACAGGGATCCATCCTTCGAACCGTGCTCTCCAGTCCTTCCGTATGGTATGTCCTGGAGCCATGCAACAGGACTCGAATGTCCCACAGAAGGAAACCGGGTGGTTTGGAGCAACCTCCAAACTCAGCGTGGGAAAACTTCCTTGGCCTCATGAGGCCCCCGCTTCATGAAGGTGCCATCATGGACACATACGCCAGCCTCAGCCAACGTCTGATCCTCAGCCTGACTTCAGATGCAGGAGATTTTGATTCAGCCTCTGCCTAGTGGGCCTGCTCTGCCCTTGGCTCCAATCCTCACTTTAGCTTGTGTTCCTAGACTTCCGTCCTCACACTCCTGGCCCACAAACCCTCCCTACTGGGAATTCTGGGGCCACAATGAAGCACTCCGCCTGCCTCCCAGGAGAAAAACTTTGTCTATGGTGCTGCCCAGAAACCCCAAATGAGGATCAAACTGCTTGGCCCTCGGCAACACCCCAATTGCATAGGCTACCTTAAACACTGATGCTCTGTCGCAAATAGCCTGAGCCCAGACCTTCCAACAGACACCGACACAGCTGGCTGCACACCCAGCACATTGGACCCGCCACTGCCTTAGGCCACCATCCATTCCCAACCTGGGTTTTCAGTCATCAGAACCTAGACCTTATCTCCAATCCCTGCACAGGGGGGAACCTGATGCACAAGTCAGAACCCCTCCTTCCCCATGGCAAGAAACCTTGCTGCTGGCAGTGAGTCAAACCTTCAGTGTAGGAGAAAACGGCATGGCCCATGAGGCCACGCCCATGTGTGAGGGCCGCCTTGGGCACAAACACACATTGTGACCCTCAGCGTGAGTACCTTATTCAAGTAACGCCTCTCAGTGATTGGACCAAGAGCCCGCATATGTGGCTTGCCATGCCCATAGGCACGCAGGACTAACTACATGGTGTGTATTCCAGTTGAGGGAACCCACTGCTGTGCTCTAGAGTCCCTCTCTTGGGGGGTCCCCTGTGGCAGAAAACAGTACTCTTCCCTTCCCACAGAATGAACCCAAACACTTGGGAGCTTGGACAATCCCCCGAGAGGAAGGCTCTTCCTCGGCCCCTGAAGCAACCCCTACCCTGAACGGCCACTGTGAACGCAACACCCAGAGACAAAAGCCTGAGCGACGGCCTCCCACTTGCCCTCCTTTGATATCCAGAGGATCTCCCTTCTCGGACTGGAGATCAGGCCTGCCATTACCTTAGCCCCTACCTGAGCCAAGTTTGCTTTTTCAGACATCTGTCCCCACAGCCCTGGCAAACACAGCCTCTAGGCTGGGTCCTCTGGAGCCATACCACAGGACCATGCCTGCTCTCTCCTGGGAAACTCTGTCCATTCCTTTGGCCACACACCTCCAGAATATGAGAAACCTCAAGGCCCCCGAGGACATACCATTACCGGGAGCATCCCTGCACACACAGGGGCCTTCGGACACAAGCTGAGCTGCTACCTCCATGAAGGCATGCACACAGATGTCAACAGAGATAGAAGGTTGAGCCGGACAGGCCCTTAGGCCCTAATCTCAACTCTTGCTTTGTTTTCCAGGTGTCACTCCTCAGAGGCTTTGGTTCGAAGAACAGGATATGGGGCTTTCCTGAGGCACTGAACAGAACTTCTCTCGTGTCCACATGGGAAGCTTCCTTGTTGGAGCCGTGTCAAACACCTCAGGTTGGAGAATCCTGCAGAGTCCCTGAGCCACCTCCACATTCCAAGGTCTCCCAGGCCACCAAGCCACAGTAGGACTCATCTTCAGGAGAGTCCATTTCAACTCTCCCCTCTGGGTAGCTCACCCAGGAGCCCGCAGATTGAGCCTGCCTTGTCCTGACTAAAGAGTGGGAATATGAGGTGGCGTTCCCAGGCATCCATGCTTAGACACCTGCTCTCGAGTCTTTCCGTATGGGGCCTCCTGGAACCATCCAATAGCACTCGACTTTCGTGCAGAAGGAAACCTTGAGGTTTGGAGTAGTTCACAAATCCCATCGTAGGCAAACCTTCCTGGCCTCATGAGGCCCCCACACCATTCAGGAAGAGGCCATGCTGGACAAAAACTCTAGCCTGAGGCACGTCTCATAGTTGAAATGACCTCAGTGCAGGAGATCTCGATTCAGCCTCTCAGAGTGGACCTGCCGTGCCATCGGTCCCAAACCTCACGCTAGCTTGTGTTTTCAGACTTCCTTCCTCACACTCCTGGCAAACAAGCCCTCCGGACTAGGAACTCCAGAACCACAACCCAGCCCAGGGTCTGCCCAAGGGAAGAAAAACGTTTCCCTGTGGGACTCTCTCCAGAAAACCCAGATGAGGATCAACCTGCTCGGGCCTCGACCGGTACCCGAACTGGATAGGCTGCTCTGGGCACTCATGCTCTGTCTGACACAGCCTGAAGCCAGACGTCCAGACAGACAAGGAGACAGCTGGCCGCACACCCAGCACTTCGGACACGCCATGGTCTTATGCCGTCACCTCTTCCTAACCTTGGTTTTCAGATATCTGAACCTAGACATTATATCAATTCTCCACACAGCTGGGTATCGCAAGCACAACACAAAACTCCTCCTTCCCCGTGGCTGTAAAGCTTGCTCTTGGCATGGAGTCACACCTTCAGGGTGGGAGAAACCTTCCTGGTCCCTGATGCCACGCCCAAACTTGAGTGCTGCTTGGGCACAAATTCACACTCTGACCCTCAGCATGAGCCCCATGTCAAAGAAAGGCCTGTCAGGGCCTGGGCCAAGAGCCCGCATATGGGGCTTGCCAAGCCCCTATGCACCCAATCCTCACCAGTGTTTGAGTTTTCCAGTGGCCCCGCCCATACCTGGGGCTCGGCTCTGGAATCCCTTTCTTGGAGAGACACGTGAGCCAGACAACACTTTTCCACCCTTCCCACAAAATGACCCCAAACTCTTGGGAGCTGGGACAAATCCCCAGAGAGGGATACTCGTCCACAGTCCCTGAGGCCACCCCTCCAATCCACGGCTATCTCGGACACAACATCCAGAGACAAAAGCCTGAAGGAACGCCTCCCACTCGCCCTTGTTTCAGAGGCCCAGGAGCTCCCTCTCGGGCTGTACATCCGGCCTGCCATACCCTAGGCGCCACTCATAAGCTGAGTTTGTGTTTTCAGTCTTCTGTGCCCTCAGCCTGGACCCACACAACCGCCAGGCTAGGGCCTCTGGAGCCACAGCGAAAGATTGTGCCTGCCCTCTCCAAGGAAATTGTGCCCAATCCATTGACCACAACCCTACAGGTTAGGGAAAAGCTCCAAGGCCCCTGAGGCCATCAATAGTGTAGGCCACCCTGGACTAAGAGGGGCTCTCTGACACCAGCGGAGCAACTATCTCCACTTAGACTCTCAGACAGTGTCCCCAGAGACAGAAGGTTGAAATGGACAGGCCCCCAGGCCCTAATCTGAACCTTAGCTTTGGTTTCCATGTGTCCGTCCTCAGAGGTCTGTTTTCGTAGACCAGCACACGGGGCTTTTCTGAGGCTCCAAACCAAACCTCTCTCGTCTCCACATGGGGAGCTTACTTACTGGGGATGTATCAATCCCTTCAGGTAGGAGAGTTCCGCAGGGCCACTGAACAACCAGCACATTCCAAGGTTTCCATGGACCCAAACGCACATTATGACGCATCCTCAGGAGAGGCCATTTCAACTCAGCCCCCTGGTTAGCGTGCCCCAGAGGCAGCAGATCAAACATATCTTGTGGCTAATGGCCAATGGGAATGCGAGGCATGCTGTACAGGGATCCATCCTTCGAACCGTGCTCTCCAGTCCTTCCGTATGGTGTGTCCTGGAGCCATGCAACAGGACTCGAATGTCCCACAGATGGAAACCTGGTGGTTTGGGGCAACCTCCAAACTCAGCGTGGGAAAACTTCCTTGGCCTCATGAGGCCCCCGCTTCATGAAGGTGCCATCATGGACACATACGCCAGCCTCAGCCAAAGTCTGATCCTCAGCCTGACTTCAGATGCAGGAGATTTTGATTCAGCCTCTGCCTAGTGGGCCTGCTCTGCCCTTGGCTCCAATCCTCACTTTAGCTTGTGTTCCTAGACTTCCGTCCTCACACTCCTGGCCCGCAAACCCTCCCTACTGGGAATTCTGGGGCCACAATGAAGCACTCCGCCTGCCTCCCAGGAGAAAAACTTTGTCTATGGTGCTGCCCAGAAACCCCAAATGAGGATCAAACTGCTTGGCCCTCGGCAACACCCCAATTGCATAGGCTACCTTAAACACTGATGCTCTGTCGCAAATAGCCTGAGCCCAGACCTTCCAACAGACACCGACACAGCTGGCTGCACACCCAGCACATTGGACCCGCCACTGCCTTAGGCCACCATCCATTCCCAACCTGGGTTTTCAGTCATCAGAACCTAGACCTTATCTCCAATCCCTGCACAGGGGGGAACCTGATGCACAAGTCAGAACCCCTCCTTCCCCATGGCAAGAAACCTTGCTGCTGGCAGTGAGTCAAACCTTCAGTGTAGGAGAAAACGGCATGGCCCATGAGGCCACGCCCATGTGTGAGGGCCGCCTTGGGCACAAACACACATTGTGACCCTCTGCGTGATTACCTTATTCAAGTAACGCCTCTCAGTGATTGGACCAAGAGCCCGCATATGTGGCTTGCCATGCCCATAGGCACGCAGGACTAACTAGATGGTGTGTATTCCAGTTGAGGGAACCCACTGCTGTGCTCTAGAGTCCCTCTCCTGGGGGGTCCCCTGTGGCAGAAAACAGTACTCTTCCCTTCCCACAGAATGAACCCAAACACTTGGGAGCTTGGACAATCCCCCGAGAGGAAGGCTCTTCCTCGGCCCCTGAAGCAACCCCTACCCTGAACGGCCACTGTGAACGCAACACCCAGAGACAAAAGCCTGAGCGACTGCCTCCCACTTGCCCTCCTTTGATATCCAGAGGATCTCCCCTCTCGGACTGGAGATCAGGCCTGCCATTACCTTGGCCCCTACCTGAGCCAAGTTTGCTTTTTCAGACATCTGTCCCCACAGCCCTGGCAAACACAGCCTCTAGGCTGGGTCCTCTGGAGCCATACCACAGGACCATGCCTGCTCTCTCCTGGGAAACTCTGTCCATTCCTTTGGCCACACACCTCCAGAATATGAGAAACCTCAAGGCCCCCGAGGACATACCATTACCAGGAGCCTCCCTGCACACACAGGGGCCTTTGGACACAAGCTGAGCTGCTACCTCCATGAAGGCATGCACACAGATGTCAACAGAGATAGAAGGTTGAGCCCGACAGGCCCTTAGGCCCTAATCTCAACTCATTCTTTGTTTTCCAGGTGTCACTCCTCAGAGGCTTTGGTTCGAAGAACAGGATATGGGGCTTTCCTGAGGCACTGAACAGAACTTCTCTCGTCTCCACATGGGAAGCTTCCTTGTTGGAGCCGTGTCAAACACCTCAGGTTGGAGAATCCTGCAGAGTCCCTGAGCCACCTCCACATTCCAAGGTCTCCCAGGCCACCAAGCCACAGTAGGACTCATCTTCAGGAGAGTCCATTTCAACTCTCCCCTCTGGGTAGCTCACCCAGGAGCCCGCAGATTGAGCCTGCCTTGTCCTGACTAAAGAGTGGGAATATGAGGTGGCGTTCCCAGGCATCCATGCTTAGACACCTGCTCTCGAGTCTTTCCGTATGGGGCCTCCTGGAACCATCCAATAGCACTCGACTTTCGTGCAGAAGGAAACCTTGAGGTTTGGAGTAGTTCACAAATCCCATCGTAGGCAAACCTTCCTGGCCTCATGAGGCCCCCACACCGTTCAGGAAGAGGCCATGCTGGACAAAAACTCTAGCCTGAGGCACGTCTCATAGTTGAAATGACCTCAGTGCAGGAGATCTCGATTCAGCCTCTCAGAGTGGGCCTGCCGTGCCATCGGTCCCAAACCTCACGCTAGCTTGTGTTTTCAGACTTCCTTCCTCACACTCCTGGCAAACAAGCCCTCCGGACTAGGAACTCCAGAACCACAACCCAGCCCAGGGTCTGCCCAAGGGAAGAAAAACGTTTCCCTGTGGGGCTCTCTCCAGAAAACCCAGATGAGGATCAACCTGCTCGGGCCTCGACCGGTACCCGAACTGGATAGGCTGCTCTGGGCACTCATGCTCTGTCTGACACAGCCTGAAGCCAGACGTCCAGACAGACAAGGAGACAGCTGGCCGCACACCCAGCACTTCGGACACGCCATGGTCTTATGCCGTCACCTCTTCCTAACCTTGGTTTTCAGATATCTGAACCTAGACATTATATCAATTCTCCACACAGCTGGGTATCGCAAGCACAACACAGAACTCCTCCTTCCCCGTGGCTGTAAAGCTTGCTCTTGGCATGGAGTCACAACTTCAGGGTGGGAGAAACCTTCCTGGTCCCTGATGCCACGCCCAAACTTGAGTGCTGCTTGGGCACAAATTCACACTCTGACCCTCAGCATGAGCCCCATGTCAAAGAAAGGCCTGTCAGGGCCTGGGCCAAGAGCCCGCATATGGGGCTTGCCAAGCCCCTATGCACCCAATCCTCACCAGTGTTTGAGTTTTCCAGTCGCCCCGCCCGTACCTGGGGCTCTGCTCTGGAATCCCTTTCTTGGAGAGACACGTGAGCCAGACAACACTTTTCCACCCTTCCCACAAAATGACCCCAAACTCTTGGGAGCTGGGACAAATCCCCAGAGAGGGATACTCGTCCACAGTCCCTGAGGCCACCCCTCCAATCCACGGCTATCTCGGACACAACATCCAGAGACAAAAGCCTGAAGGAACGCCTCCCACTCGCCCTTGTTTCAGAGGCCCAGGAGCTCCCTCTCGGGCTGTACATCCGGCCTGCCATACCCTAGGCGCCACTCATAAGCTGAGTTTGTGTTTTCAGACTTCTGTGCCCTCAGCCTGGACCCACACAACCGCCAGGCTAGGGCCTCTGGAGCCACAGCGAAAGATTGTGCCTGCCCTCTCCAAGGAAATTGTGCCCAATCCATTGACCACAACCCTACAGGTTAGGGAAAAGCTCCAAGGCCCCTGAGGCCATCAATAGTGTAGGCCACCCTGGACTAAGAGGGGCTCTCTGACACCAGCGGAGCAACTATCTCCACTTAGACTCTCAGACAGTGTCCCCAGAGACAGAAGGTTGAAATGGACAGGCCCCCAGGCCCTAATCTGAACCTTAGCTTTGGTTTCCATGTGTCCGTCCTCAGAGGTCTGTTTTCGTAGACCAGCACACGGGGCTTTTCTGAGGCTCCAAACCAAACCTCTCTCGTCTCCACATGGGGAGCTTACTTACTGGGGATGTATCAAACCCTTCAGGTAGGAGAGTTCCGCAGGGCCACTGAACAACCAGCACATTCCAAGGTTTCCATGGACCCAAACGCACATTATGACGCATCCTCAGGAGAGGCCATTTCAACTCAGCCCCCTGGTTAGCGTGCCCCAGAGGCAGCAGATCAAACATATCTTGTGGCTAATGGCCAATGGGAATGCGAGGCATGCTGTACAGGGATCCATCCTTCGAACCGTGCTCTCCAGTCCTTCCGTATGGTATGTCCTGGAGCCATGCAACAGGACTCGAATGTCCCACAGAAGGAAACCTGGTGGTTTGGGGCAACCTCCAAACTCAGCGTGGGAAAACTTCCTTGGCCTCATGAGGCCCCCGCTTCATGAAGGTGCCATCATGGACACATACTCCAGCCTCAGCCAACGTCTGATCCTCAGCCTGACTTCAGATGCAGGAGATTTTGATTCAGCCTCTGCCTAGTGGGCCTGCTCTGCCCTTGGCTCCAATCCTCACTTTAGCTTGTGTTCCTAGACTTCCGTCCTCACACTCCTGGCCCGCAAACCCTCCCTACTGGGAATTCTGGGGCCACAATGAAGCACTCCGCCTGCCTCCCAGGAGAAAAACTTTGTCTATGGTGCTGCCCAGAAACCCCAAATGAGGATCAAACTGCTTGGCCCTCGGCAACACCCCAATTGCATAGGCTACCTTAAACACTGATGCTCTGTCGCAAATAGCCTGAGCCCAGACCTTCCAACAGACACCGACACAGCTGGCTGCACACCCAGCACATTGGACCCGCCACTGCCTTAGGCCACCATCCATTCCCAACCTGGGTTTTCAGTCATCAGAACCTAGACCTTATCTCCAATCCCTGCACAGGGGGGAACCTGATGCACAAGTCAGAACCCCTCCTTCCCCATGGCAAGAAACCTTGCTGCTGGCAGTGAGTCAAACCTTCAGTGTAGGAGAAAACGGCATGGCCCATGAGGCCACGCCCATGTGTGAGGGCCGCCTTGGGCACAAACACACATTGTGACCCTCAGCGTGAGTACCTTATTCAAGTAACGCCTCTCAGTGATTGGACCAAGAGCCCGCATATGTGGCTTGCCATGCCCATAGGCACGCAGGACTAACTAGATGGTGTGTATTCCAGTTGAGGGAACCCACTGCTGTGCTCTAGAGTCCCTCTCCTGGGGGGTCCCCTGTGGCAGAAAACAGTACTCTTCCCTTCCCACAGAATGAACCCAAACACTTGGGAGCTTGGACAATCCCCCGAGAGGAAGGCTCTTCCTCGGCCCCTGAAGCAACCCCTACCCTGAACGGCCACTGTGAACGCAACACCCAGAGACAAAAGCCTGAGCGACTGCCTCCCACTTGCCCTCCTTTGATATCCAGAGGATCTCCCCTCTCGGACTGGAGATCAGGCCTGCCATTACCTTGGCCCCTACCTGAGCCAAGTTTGCTTTTTCAGACATCTGTCCCCACAGCCCTGGCAAACACAGCCTCTAGGCTGGGTCCTCTGGAGCCATACCACAGGACCATGCCTGCTCTCTCCTGGGAAACTCTGTCCATTCCTTTGGCCACACACCTCCAGAATATGAGAAACCTCAAGGCCCCCGAGGACATACCATTACCGGGAGCCTCCCTGCACACACAGGGGCCTTCGGACACAAGCTGAGCTGCTACCTCCATGAAGGCATGCACACAGATGTCAACAGAGATAGAAGTTTGAGCCGGACAGGCCCGTAGGCCCTAATCTCAACTCTTGCTTTGTTTTCCAGGTGTCACTCCTCAGAGGCTTTGGTTCGAAGAACAGGATATGGGGCTTTCCTGAGGCACTGAACAGAACTTCTCTCGTCTCCACATGGGAAGCTTCCTTGTTGGAGCCGTGTCAAACACCTCAGGTTGGAGAATCCTGCAGAGTCCCTGAGCCACCTCCACATTCCAAGGTCTCCCAGGCCACCAAGCCACAGTAGGACTCATCTTCAGGAGAGTCCATTTCAACTCTCCCCTCTGGGTAGCTCACCCAGGAGCCCGCAGATTGAGCCTGCCTTGTCCTGACTAAAGAGTGGGAATATGAGGTGGCGTTCCCAGGCATCCATGCTTAGACACCTGCTCTCGAGTCTTTCCGTATGGGGCCTCCTGGAACCTTCCAATAGCACTCGACTTTCGTGCAGAAGGAAACCTTGAGGTTTGGAGTAGTTCACAAATCCCATCGTAGGCAAACCTTCCTGGCCTCATGAGGCCCCCACACCATTCAGGAAGAGGCCATGCTGGACAAAAACTCTAGCCTGAGGCACGTCTCATAGTTGAAATGACCTCAGTGCAGGAGATCTCGATTCAGCCTCTCAGAGTGGGCCTGCCGTGCCATCGGTCCCAAACCTCACGCTAGCTTGTGTTTTCAGACTTCCTTCCTCACACTCCTGGCAAACAAGCCCTCCGGACTAGGAACTCCAGAACCACAACCCAGCCCAGGGTCTGCCCAAGGGAAGAAAAACGTTTCCCTGTGGGACTCTCTCCAGAAAACCCAGATGAGGATCAACCTGCTCGGGCCTCGACCGGTACCCGAACTGGATAGGCTGCTCTGGGCACTCATGCTCTGTCTGACACAGCCTGAAGCCAGACGTCCAGACAGACAAGGAGACAGCTGGCCGCACACCCAGCACTTCGGACACGCCATGGTCTTATGCCGTCACCTCTTCCTAACCTTGGTTTTCAGATATCTGAACCTAGACATTATATCAATTCTCCACACAGCTGGGTATCGCAAGCACAACACAGAACTCCTCCTTCCCCGTGTCTGTAAAGCTTGCTCTTGGCATGGAGTCACACCTTCAGGGTGGGAGAAACCTTCCTGGTCCCTGATGCCACGCCCAAACTTGAGTGCTGCTTGGGCACAAATTCACACTCTGACCCTCAGCATGAGCCCCATGTCAAAGAAAGGCCTGTCAGGGCCTGGGCCAAGAGCCCGCATATGGGGCTTGCCAAGCCCCTATGCACCCAATCCTCACCAGTGTTTGAGTTTTCCAGTCGCCCCGCCCGTACCTGGGGCTCTGCTCTGGAATCCCTTTCTTGGAGAGACACGTGAGCCAGACAACACATTTCCACCCTTCCCACAAAATGACCCCAAACTCTTGGGAGCTGGGAAAAATCCCCAGAGAGGGATACTCGTCCACAGTCCCTGAGGCCACCCCTCCAATCCACGGCTATCTCGGACACAACATCCAGAGACAAAAGCCTGAAGGAACGCCTCCCACTCGCCCTTGTTTCAGAGGCCCAGGAGCTCCCTCTCGGGCTGTACATCCGGCCTGCCATACCCTAGGCGCCACTCATAAGCTGAGTTTGTGTTTTCAGACTTCTGTGCCCTTAGCCTGGACCCACACAACCGCCAGGCTAGGGCCTCTGGAGCCACAGCGAAAGATTGTGCCTGCCCTCTCCAAGGAAATTGTGCCCAATCCATTGACCACAACCCTACAGGTTAGGGAAAAGCTCCAAGGCCCCTGAGGCCATCAATAGTGTAGGCCACCCTGGACTAAGAGGGGCTCTCTGACACCAGCGGAGCAACTATCTCCACTTAGACTCTCAGACAGTGTCCCCAGAGACAGAAGGTTGAAATGGACAGGCCCCCAGGCCCTAATCTGAACCTTAGCTTTGGTTTCCATGTGTCCGTCCTCAGAGGTCTGTTTTCGTAGACCAGCACATGGGGCTTTTCTGAGGCACCAAACCAAACCTCTCTCGTCTCCACATGGTGAGCTTACTTACTGGGGATGTATCAATCCCTTCAGGTAGGAGAGTTCCGCAGGGCCACTGAACAACCAGCACATTCCAAGGTTTCCATGGACCCAAACGCACATTATGACGCATCCTCAGGAGAGGCCATTTCAACTCAGCCCCCTGGTTAGCGTGCCCCAGAGGCAGCAGATCAAACATATCTTGTGGCTAATGGCCAATGGGAATGCGAGGCATGCTGTACAGGGATCCATCCTTCGAACCGTGCTCTCCAGTCCTTCCGTATGGTGTGTCCTGGAGCCATGCAACAGGACTCGAATGTCCCACAGAAGGAAACCTGGTGGTTTGGGGCAACCTCCAAACTCAGCGTGGGAAAACTTCCTTGGCCTCATGAGGCCCCCGCTTCATGAAGGTGCCATCATGGACACATACGCCAGCCTCAGCCAAAGTCTGATCCTCAGCCTGACTTCAGATGCAGGAGATTTTGATTCAGCCTCTGCCTAGTGGGCCTGCTCTGCCCTTGGCTCCAATCCTCACTTTAGCTTGTGTTCCTAGACTTCCGTCCTCACACTCCTGGCCCGCAAACCCTCCCTACTGGGAATTCTGGGGCCACAATGAAGCACTCCGCCTGCCTCCCAGGAGAAAAACTTTGTCTATGGTGCTGCCCAGAAACCCCAAATGAGGATCAAACTGCTTGGCCCTCGGCAACACCCCAATTGCATAGGCTACCTTAAACACTGATGCTCTGTCGCAAATAGCCTGAGCCCAGACCTTCCAACAGACACCGACACAGCTGGCTGCACACCCAGCACATTGGACCCGCCACTGCCTTAGGCCACCATCCATTCCCAACCTGGGTTTTCAGTCATCAGAACCTAGACCTTATATCCAAACCCTGCACAGGGGGGAACCTGATGCACAAGTCAGAACCCCTCCTTGCCCATGGCAAGAAACCTTGCTGCTGGCAGTGAGTCAAACCTTCAGTGTAGGAGAAAACGGCATGGCCCATGAGGCCACGCCCATGTGTGAGGGCCGCCTTGGGCACAAACACACATTGTGACCCTCAGCGTGAGTACCTTATTCAAGTAACGCCTCTCAGTGATTGGACCAAGAGCCCGCATATGTGGCTTGCCATGCCCATAGGCACGCAGGACTAACTAGATGGTGTGTATTCCAGTTGAGGGAACCCACTGCTGTGCTCTAGAGTCCCTCTCCTGGGGGGTCCCCTGTGGCAGAAAACAGTACTCTTCCCTTCCCACAGAATGAACCCAAACACTTGGGAGCTTGGACAATCCCCCGAGAGGAAGGCTCTTCCTCGGCCCCTGAAGCAACCCCTACCCTGAACGGCCACTGTGAACGCAACACCCAGAGACAAAAGCCTGAGCGACTGCCTCCCACTTGCCCTCCTTTGATATCCAGAGGATCTCCCCTCTCGGACTGGAGATCAGGCCTGCCATTACCTTGGCCCCTACCTGAGCCAAGTTTGCTTTTTCAGACATCTGTCCCCACAGCCCTGGCAAACACAGCCTCTAGGCTGGGTCCTCTGGAGCCATACCACAGGACCATGCCTGCTCTCTCCTGGGAAACTCTGTCCATTCCTTTGGCCACACACCTCCAGAATATGAGAAACCTCAAGGCCCCCGAGGACATACCATTACCGGGAGCCTCCCTGCACACACAGGGGCCTTCGGACACAAGCTGAGCTGCTACCTCCATGAAGGCATGCACACAGATGTCAACAGAGATAGAAGGTTGAGCCGGACAGGCCCTTAGGCCCTAATCTCAACTCTTGCTTTGTTTTCCAGGTGTCACTCCTCAGAGGCTTTGGTTCGAAGAACAGGATATGGGGCTTTCCTGAGGCACTGAACAGAACTTCTCTCGTCTCCACATGGGAAGCTTCCTTGTTGGAGCCGTGTCAAACACCTCAGGTTGGAGAATCCTGCAGAGTCCCTGAGCCACCTCCACATTCCAAGGTCTCCCAGGCCACCAAGCCACAGTAGGACTCATCTTCAGGAGAGTCCATTTCAACTCTCCCCTCTGGGTAGCTCACCCAGGAGCCCGCAGATTGAGCCTGCCTTGTCCTGACTAAAGAGTGGGAATATGAGGTGGCGTTCCCAGGCATCCATGCTTAGACACCTGCTCTCGAGTCTTTCCGTATGGGGCCTCCTGGAACCATCCAATAGCACTCGACTTTCGTGCAGAAGGAAACCTTGAGGTTTGGAGTAGTTCACAAATCCCATCGTAGGCAAACCTTCCTGGCCTCATGAGGCCCCCACACCGTTCAGGAAGAGGCCATGCTGGACAAAAACTCTAGCCTGAGGCACGTCTCATAGTTGAAATGACCTCAGTGCAGGAGATCTCGATTCAGCCTCTCAGAGTGGGCCTGCCGTGCCATCGGTCCCAAACCTCACGCTAGCTTGTGTTTTCAGACTTCCTTCCTCACACACCTGGCAAACAAGCCCTCCGGACTAGGAACTCCAGAACCACAACCCAGCCCAGGGTCTGCCCAAGGGAAGAAAAACGTTTCCCTGTGGGGCTCTCTCCAGAAAACCCAGATGAGGATCAACCTGCTCGGGCCTCGACCGGTACCCGAACTGGATAGGCTGCTCTGGGCACTCATGCTCTGTCTGACACAGCCTGAAGCCAGACGTCCAGACAGACAAGGAGACAGCTGGCCGCACACCCAGCACTTCGGACACGCCATGGTCTTATGCCGTCACCTCTTCCTAACCTTGGTTTTCAGATATCTGAACCTAGACATTATATCAATTCTCCACACAGCTGGGTATCGCAAGCACAACACAGAACTCCTCCTTCCCCGTGGCTGTAAAGCTTGCTCTTGGCATGGAGTCACACCTTCAGGGTGGGAGAAACCTTCCTGGTCCCTGATGCCACGCCCAAACTTGAGTGCTGCTTGGGCACAAATTCACACTCTGACCCTCAGCATGAGCCCCATGTCAAAGAAAGGCCTGTCAGGGCCTGGGCCAAGAGCCCGCATATGGGGCTTGCCAAGCCCCTATGCACCCAATCCTCACCAGTGTTTGAGTTTTCCAGTCGCCCCGCCCGTACCTGGGGCTCTGCTCTGGAATCCCTTTCTTGGAGAGACACGTGAGCCAGACAACACTTTTCCACCCTTCCCACAAAATGACCCCAAACTCTTGGGAGCTGGGACAAATCCCCAGAGAGGGATACTCGTCCACAGTCCCTGAGGCCACCCCTCCAATCCACGGCTATCTCGGACACAACATCCAGAGACAAAAGCCTGAAGGAACGCCTCCCACTCGCCCTTGTTTCAGAGGCCCAGGAGCTCCCTCTCGGGCTGTACATCCGGCCTGCCATACCCTAGGCGCCACTCATAAGCTGAGTTTGTGTTTTCAGACTTCTGTGCCCTCAGCCTGGACCCACACAACCGCCAGGCTAGGGCCTCTGGAGCCACAGCGAAAGATTGTGCCTGCCCTCTCCAAGGAAATTGTGCCCAATCCATTGACCACAACCCTACAGGTTAGGGAAAAGCTCCAAGGCCCCTGAGGCCATCAATAGTGTAGGCCACCCTGG
Organism: Mustela nivalis; assembly: GCF_964662115.1. Classification (NCBI taxonomy): domain Eukaryota; kingdom Metazoa; phylum Chordata; class Mammalia; order Carnivora; family Mustelidae; genus Mustela; species Mustela nivalis. The sequence continues at coordinate 468,279 of NW_028136494.1, read as the reverse complement.
ACTAAGAGGGGCTCTCTGACACCAGCGGAGCAACTATCTCCACTTAGACTCTCAGACAGTGTCCCCAGAGACAGAAGGTTGAAATGGACAGGCCCCCAGGCCCTAATCTGAACCTTAGCTTTGGTTTCCATGTGTCCGTCCTCAGAGGTCTGTTTTCGTAGACCAGCACACGGGGCTTTTCTGAGGCTCCAAACCAAACCTCTCTCGTCTCCACATGGGGAGCTTACTTACTGGGGATGTATCAAACCCTTCAGGTAGGAGAGTTCCGCAGGGCCACTGAACAACCAGCACATTCCAAGGTTTCCATGGACCCAAACGCACATTATGACGCATCCTCAGGAGAGGCCATTTCAACTCAGCCCCCTGGTTAGCGTGCCCCAGAGGCAGCAGATCAAACATATCTTGTGGCTAATGGCCAATGGGAATGCGAGGCATGCTGTACAGGGATCCATCCTTCGAACCGTGCTCTCCAGTCCTTCCGTATGGTATGTCCTGGAGCCATGCAACAGGACTCGAATGTCCCACAGAAGGAAACCTGGTGGTTTGGGGCAACCTCCAAACTCAGCGTGGGAAAACTTCCTTGGCCTCATGAGGCCCCCGCTTCATGAAGGTGCCATCATGGACACATACTCCAGCCTCAGCCAACGTCTGATCCTCAGCCTGACTTCAGATGCAGGAGATTTTGATTCAGCCTCTGCCTAGTGGGCCTGCTCTGCCCTTGGCTCCAATCCTCACTTTAGCTTGTGTTCCTAGACTTCCGTCCTCACACTCCTGGCCCACAAACCCTCCCTACTGGGAATTCTGGGGCCACAATGAAGCACTCCGCCTGCCTCCCAGGAGAAAAACTTTGTCTATGGTGCTGCCCAGAAACCCCAAATGAGGATCAAACTGCTTGGCCCTCGGCAACACCCCAATTGCATAGGCTACCTTAAACACTGATGCTCTGTCGCAAATAGCCTGAGCCCAGAGCTTCCAACAGACACCGACACAGCTGGCTGCACACCCAGCACATTGGACCCGCCACTGCCTTGGCCACCATCCATTCCCAACCTGGGTTTTCAGTCATCAGAACCTAGACCTTATCTCCAATCCCTGCACAGGGGGGAACCTGATGCACAAGTCAGAACCCCTCCTTCCCCATGGCAAGAAACCTTGCTGCTGGCAGTGAGTCAAACCTTCAGTGTAGGAGAAAACGGCATGGTCCATGAAGCCACGCCCATGTGTGAGGGCCGCCTTGGGCACAAACACACATTGTGACCCTCAGCGTGAGTACCTTATTCAAGTAACGCCTCTCAGTGATTGGACCAAGAGCCCGCATATGTGGCTTGCCATGCCCATAGGCACGCAGGACTAACTAGATGGTGTGTATTCCAGTTGAGGGAACCCACTGCTGTGCTCTAGAGTCCCTTCCTGGGGGGTCCCCTGTGGCAGAAAACAGTACTCTTCCCTTCCCACAGAATGAACCCAAACACTTGGGAGCTTGGACAATCCCCCGAGAGGAAGGCTCTTCCTCGGCCCCTGAAGCAACCCCTACCCTGAACGGCCACTGTGAACGCAACACCCAGAGACAAAAGCCTGAGCGACTGCCTCCCACTTGCCCTCCTTTGATATCCAGAGGATCTCCCCTCTCGGACTGGAGATCAGGCCTGCCATTACCTTGGCCCCTACCTGAGCCAAGTTTGCTTTTTCAGACATCTGTCCCCACAGCCCTGGCAAACACAGCCTCTAGGCTGGGTCCTCTGGAGCCATACCACAGGACCATGCCTGCTCTCTCCTGGGAAACTCTGTCCATTCCTTTGGCCACACACCTCCAGAATATGAGAAACCTCAAGGCCCCCGAGGACATACCATTACCGGGAGCCTCCCTGCACACACAGGGGCCTTCGGACACAAGCGGAGCTGCTACCTCCATGAAGGCATGCACACCGATGTCAACAGAGATAGAAGGTTGAGCCGGACAGGCCCTTAGGCCCTAATCTCAACTCTTGCTTTGTTTTCCAGGTGTCACTCCTCAGAGGCTTTGGTTCGAAGAACAGGATATGGGGCTTTCCTGAGGCACTGAACAGAACTTCTCTCGTCTCCACATGGGAAGCTTCCTTGTTGGAGCCGTGTCAAACACCTCAGGTTGGAGAATCCTGCAGAGTCCCTGAGCCACCTCCACATTCCAAGGTCTCCCAGGCCACCAAGCCACAGTAGGACTCATCTTCAGGAGAGTCCATTTTAACTGTCCCCTCTGGGTAGCTCACCCAGGAGCCCGCAGATTGAGCCTGCCTTGTCCTGACTAAAGAGTGGGAATATGAGGTGGCGTTCCCAGGCATCCATGCTTAGACACCTGCTCTCGAGTCTTTCCGTATGGGGCCTCCTGGAACCATCCAATAGCACTCGACTTTCGTGCAGAAGGAAACCTTGAGGTTTGGAGTAGTTCACAAATCCCATCGTAGGCAAACCTTCCTGGCCTCATGAGGCCCCCACACCATTCAGGACGAGGCCATGCTGGACAAAAACTCTAGCCTGAGGCACGTCTCATAGTTGAAATGACCTCAGTGCAGGAGATCTCGATTCAGCCTCTCAGAGTGGGCCTGCCGTTCCATCGGTCCCAAACCTCACGCTAGCTTGTGTTTTCAGACTTCCTTCCTCACACTCCTGGCAAACAAGCCCTCCGGACTAGGAACTCCAGAACCACAACCCAGCCCAGGGTCTGCCCAAGGGAAGAAAAACGTTTCCCTGTGGGGCTCTCTCCAGAAAACGCAGATGAGGATCAACCTGCTCGGGCCTCGACCGGTACCCGAACTGGATAGGCTGCTCTGGGCACTCATGCTCTGTCTGACACAGCCTGAAGCCAGACGTCCAGACAGACAAGGAGACAGCTGGCCGCACACCCAGCACTTCGGACACGCCATGGTCTTATGCCGTCACCTCTTCCTAACCTTGGTTTTCAGATATCTGAACCTAGACATTATATCAATTCTCCACACAGCTGGGTATCGCAAGCACAACACAGAACTCCTCCTTCCCCGTGGCTGTAAAGCTTGCTCTTGGCATGGAGTCACACCTTCAGGGTGGGAGAAACCTTCCTGGTCCCTGATGGCACACCCAAACTTGAGTGCTGCTTGGGCACAAATTCACACTCTGACCCTCAGCATGAGCCCCATGTCAAAGAAAGGCCTGTCAGGGCCTGGGCCAAGAGCCCGCATATGGGGCTTGCCAAGCCCCTATGCACCCAATCCTCACCAGTGTTTGAGTTTTCCAGTCGCCCCGCCCGTACCTGGGGCTCTGCTCTGGAATCCCTTTCTTGGAGAGACACGTGAGCCAGACAACACTTTTCCACCCTTCCCACAAAATGACCCCAAACTCTTGGGAGCTGGGACAAATCCCCAGAGAGGGATACTCGTCCACAGTCCCTGAGGCCACCCCTCCAATCCACGGCTATCTCGGACACAACATCCAGAGACAAAAGCCTGAAGGAACGCCTCCCACTCGCCCTTGTTTCAGAGGCCCAGGAGCTCCCTCTCGGGCTGTACATCCGGCCTGCCATACCCTAGGCGCCACTCATAAGCTGAGTTTGTGTTTTCAGACTTCTGTGCCCTCAGCCTGGACCCACACAACCGCCAGGCTAGGGCCTCTGGAGCCACAGCGAAAGATTGTGCCTGCCCTCTCCAAGGAAATTGTGCCCAATCCATTGACCACAACCCTACAGGTTAGGGAAAAGCTCCAAGGCCCCTGAGGCCATCAATAGTGTAGGCCACCCTGGACTAAGAGGGGCTCTCTGACACCAGCGGAGCAACTATCTCCACTTAGACTCTCAGACAGTGTCCCCAGAGACAGAAGGTTGAAATGGACAGGCCCCCAGGCCCTAATCTGAACCTCAGCTTTGGTTTCCATGTGTCCGTCCTCAGAGGTCTGTTTTCGTAGACCAGCACACGGGGCTTTTCTGAGGCTCCAAACCAAACCTCTCTCGTCTCCACATGGGGAGTTTACTTACTGGGGATGTATCAAACCCTTCAGGTAGGAGAGTTCCGCAGGGCCACTGAACAACCAGCACATTCCAAGGTTTCCATGGACCCAAACGCACATTATGACGCATCCTCAGGAGAGGCCATTTCAACTCAGCCCCCTGGTTAGCGTGCCCCAGAGGCAGCAGATCAAACATATCTTGTGGCTAATGGCCAATGGGAATGCGAGGCATGCTGTACAGGGATCCATCCTTCGAACCGTGCTCTCCAGTCCTTCCGTATGGTATGTCCTGGAGCCATGCAACAGGACTCGAATGTCCCACAGAAGGAAACCTGGTGGTTTGGGGCAACCTCCAAACTCAGCGTGGGAAAACTTCCTTGGCCTCATGAGGCCCCCGCTTCATGAAGGTGCCATCATGGACACATACTCCAGCCTCAGCCAACGTCTGATCCTCAGCCTGACTTCAGATGCAGGAGATTTTGATTGAGCCTCTGCCTAGTGGGCCTGCTCTGCCCTTGGCTCCAATCCTCACTTTAGCTTGTGTTCCTAGACTTCCGTCCTCACACTCCTGGCCCACAAACCCTCCCTACTGGGAATTCTGGGGCCACAATGAAGCACTCCGCCTGCCTCCCAGGAGAAAAACTTTGTCTATGGTACTGCCCAGAAACCCCAAATGAGGATCAAACTGCTTGGCCCTCGGCAACACCCCAATTGCATAGGCTACCTTAAACACTGATGCTCTGTCGCAAATAGCCTGAGCCCAGACCTTCCAACAGACACCGACACAGCTGGCTGCACACCCAGCACATTGGACCCGCCACTGCCTTAGGCCACCATCCATTCCCAACCTGGGTTTTCAGTCATCAGAACCTAGACCTTATCTCCAATCCCTGCACAGGGGGGAACCTGATGCACAAGTCAGAACCCCTCCTTCCCCATGGCAAGAAACCTTGCTGCTGGCAGTGAGTCAAACCTTCAGTGTAGGAGAAAACGGCATGGCCCATGAGGCCACGCCCATGTGTGAGGGCCGCCTTGGGCACAAACACACATTGTGACCCTCAGCGTGAGTACCTTATTCAAGTAACGCCTCTCAGTGATTGGACCAAGAGCCCGCATATGTGGCTTGCCATGCCCATAGGCACGCAGGACTAACTAGATGGTGTGTATTCCAGTTGAGGGAACCCACTGCTGTGCTCTAGAGTCCCTCTCCTGGGGGGTCCCCTGTGGCAGAAAACAGTACTCTTCCCTTCCCACAGAATGAACCCAAACACTTGGGAGCTTGGACAATCCCCCGAGAGGAAGGCTCTTCCTCGGCCCCTGAAGCAACCCCTACCCTGAACGGCCACTGTGAACGCAACACCCAGAGACAAAAGCCTGATCGACTGCCTCCCACTTGCCCTCCTTTGATATCCAGAGGATCTCCCCTCTCGGACTGGAGATCAGGCCTGCCATTACCTTGGCCCCTACCTGAGCCAAGTTTGCTTTTTCAGACATCTGTCCCCACAGCCCTGGCAAACACAGCCTCTAGGCTGGGTCCTCTGGAGCCATACCACAGGACCATGCCTGCTCTCTCCTGGGAAACTCTGTCCATTCCTTTGGCCACACACCTCCAGAATATGAGAAACCTCAAGGCCCCCGAGGACATACCATTACCGGGAGCCTCCCTGCACACACAGGGGCCTTCGGACACAAGCTGAGCTGCTACCTCCATGAAGGCATGCACACAGATGTCAACAGAGATAGAAGGTTGAGCCGGACAGGCCCTTAGGCCCTAATCTCAACTCTTGCTTTGTTTTCCAGGTGTCACTCCTCAGAGGCTTTGGTTCGAAGAACAGGATATGGGGCTTTCCTGAGGCACTGAACAGAACTTCTCTCGTCTCCACATGGGAAGCTTCCTTGTTGGAGCCGTGTCAAACACCTCAGGTTGGAGAATCCTGCAGAGTCCCTGAGACACCTCCACATTCCAAGGTCTCCCAGGCCACCAAGCCACAGTAGGACTCATCATCAGGAGAGTCCATTTCAACTCTCCCCTCTGGGTAGCTCACCCAGGAGCCCGCAGATTGAGCCTGCCTTGTCCTGACTAAAGAGTGGGAATATGAGGTGGCGTTCCAGGCATCCATGCTTAGACACCTGCTCTCGAGTCTTTCCGTATGGGGCCTCCTGGAACCATCCAATAGCACTCGACTTTCGTGCAGAAGGAAACCTTGAGGTTTGGAGTAGTTCACAAATCCCATCGTAGGCAAACCTTCCTGGCCTCATGAGGCCCCCACACCATTCAGGAAGAGGCCATGCTGGACAAAAACTCTAGCCTGAGGCACGTCTCATAGTTGAAATGACCTCAGTGCAGGAGATCTCGATTCAGCCTCTCAGAGTGGGCCTGCCGTTCCATCGGTCCCAAACCTCACGCTAGCTTGTGTTTTCAGACTTCCTTCCTCACACTCCTGGCAAACAAGCCCTCCGGACTAGGAACTCCAGAACCACAACCCAGCCCAGGGTTTGCCCAAGGGAAGAAAAACGTTTCCCTGTGGGGCTCTCTCCAGAAAACCCAGATGAGGATCAACCTGCTCGGGCCTCGACCGGTACCCGAACTGGATAGGCTGCTCTGGGCACTCATGCTCTGTCTGACACAGCCTGAAGCCAGACGTCCAGACAGACAAGGAGACAGCTGGCCGCACACCCAGCACTTCGGACACGCCATGGTCTTATGCCGTCACCACTTCCTAACCTTGGTTTTCAGATATCTGAACCTAGACATTATATCAATTCTCCACACAGCTGGGTATCACAAGCACAACACAGAACTCCTCCTTCCCCGTGGCTGTAAAGCTTGCTCTTGGAATGGAGTCACACCTTCAGGGTGGGAGAAACCTTCCTGGTCCCTGATGCCACGCCCAAACTTGAGTGCTGCTTGGGCACAAATTCACACTCTGACCCTCAGCATGAGCCCCATGTCAAAGAAAGGCCTGTCAGGGCCTGGGCCAAGAGCCCGCATATGGGGCTTGCCAAGCCCCTATGCACCCAATCCTCACCAGTGTTTGAGTTTTCCAGTCGCCCCGCCCGTACCTGGGGCTCTGCTCTGGAATCCCTTTCTTGGAGAGACACGTGAGCCAGACAACACTTTTCCACCCTTCCCACAAAATGACCCCAAACTCTTGGGAGCTGGGACAAATCCCCAGAGAGGGATACTCGTCCACAGTCCCTGAGGCCACCCCTCCAATCCACGGCTATCTCGGACACAACATCCAGAGACAAAAGCCTGAAGGAACGCCTCCCACTCGCCCTTGTTTCAGAGGCCCAGGAGCTCCCTCTCGGGCTGTACATCCGGCCTGCCATACCCTAGGCGCCACTCATAAGCTGAGTTTGTGTTTTCAGACTTCTGTGCCCTCAGCCTGGACCCACACAACCGCCAGGCTAGGGCCTCTGGAGCCACAGCGAAAGATTGTGCCTGCCCTCTCCAAGGAAATTGTGCCCAATCCATTGACCACAACCCTACAGGTTAGGGAAAAGCTCCAAGGCCCCTGAGGCCATCAATAGTGTAGGCCACCCTGGACTAAGAGGGGCTCTCTGACACCAGCGGAGCAACTATCTCCACTTAGACTCTCAGACAGTGTCCCCAGAGACAGAAGGTTGAAATGGACAGGCCCCCAGGCCCTAATCTGAACCTCAGCTTTGGTTTCCATGTGTCCGTCCTCAGAGGTCTGTTTTCGTAGACCAGCACACGGGGCTTTTCTGAGGCTCCAAACCAAACCTCTCTCGTCTCCACATGGGGAGCTTACTTACTGGGGATGTATCAAACCCTTCAGGTACGAGAGTTCCGCAGGGCCACTGAACAACCAGCACATTCCAAGGTTTCCATGGACCCAAACGCACATTATGACGCATCCTCAGGAGAGGCCATTTCAACTCAGCCCCCTGGTTAGTGTGCCCCAGAGGCAGCAGATCAAACATATCTTGTGGCTAATGGCCAATGGGAGTGCGAGGCATGCTGTACAGGGATCCATCCTTCGAACCGTGCTCTCCAGTCCTTCCGTATGGTATGTCCTGGAGCCATGCAACAGGACTCGAATGTCCCACAGAAGGAAACCTGGTGGTTTGGGGCAACCTCCAAACTCAGCGTGGGAAAACTTCCTTGGCCTCATGAGGCCCCCGCTTCATGAAGGTGCCATCATGGACACATACTCCAGCCTCAGCCAACGTCTGATCCTCAGCCTGACTTCAGATGCAGGAGATTTTGATTCAGCCTCTGCCTAGTGGGCCTGCTCTGCCCTTGGCTCCAATCCTCACTTTAGCTTGTGTTCCTAGACTTCCGTCCTCACACTCCTGGCCCACAAACCCTCCCTACTGGGAATTCTGGGTCCACAATGAAGCACTCCGCCTGCCTCCCAGGAGAAAAACTTTGTCTATGGTACTGCCCAGAAACCCCAAATGAGGATCAAACTGCTTGGCCCTCGGCAACACCCCAATTGCATAGGCTACCTTAAACACTGATGCTCTGTCGCAAATAGCCTGAGCCCAGACCTTCCAACAGACACCGACACAGCTGGCTGCACACCCAGCACATTGGACCCGCCACTGCCTTAGGCCACCATCCATTCCCAACCTGGGTTTTCAGTCATCAGAACCTAGACCTTATCTCCAATCCCTGCACAGGGGGGAACCTGATGCACAAGTCAGAACCCCTCCTTCCCCATGGCAAGAAACCTTGCTGCTGGCAGTGAGTCAAACCTTCAGTGTAGGAGAAAACGGCATGGCCCATGAGGCCACGCCCATGTGTGAGGGCCGCCTTGGGCACAAACACACATTGTGACCCTCAGCGTGAGTACCTTATTCAAGTAACGCCTCTCAGTGATTGGACCAAGAGCCCGCATATGTGGCTTGCCATGCCCATAGGCACGCAGGACTAACTAGATGGTGTGTATTCCAGTTGAGGGAACCCACTGCTGTGCTCTAGAGTCCCTCTCCTGGGGGGTCCCCTGTGGCAGAAAACAGTACTCTTCCCTTCCCACAGAATGAACCCAAACACTTGGGAGCTTGGACAATCCCCCGAGAGGAAGGCTCTTCCTCGGCCCCTGAAGCAACCCCTACCCTGAACGGCCACTGTGAACGCAACACCCAGAGACAAAAGCCTGAGCGACTGCCTCCAACTTGCCCTCCTTTGATATCCAGAGGATCTCCCCTCTCGGACTGGAGATCAGGCCTACCATTACCTTGGCCCCTACCTGAGCCAAGTTTGCTTTTTCAGACATCTGTCCCCACAGCCCTGGCAAACACAGCCTCTAGGCTGGGTCCTCTGGAGCCATACCACAGGACCATGCCTGCTCTCTCCTGGGAAGCTCTGTCCATTCCTTTGGCCACACACCTCCAGAATATGAGAAACCTCAAGGCCCCCGAGGACATACCATTACCGGGAGCCTCCCTGCACACACAGGAACCTTTGGACACAAGCTGAGCTGCTACTTCCATGAAGGCATGCACTAAGATTTCAACAGAGATAGAAGGTTGAGCCGGACAGGCACTTAGGCCCTAATCTCAACTCTTGCTTTTTTTTCCAGGTGTCACTCCTCAGAGGCTTTGGTTCGAAGAACAGGATATGGGGCTTTCCTGAGGCACTGAACAGAACTTCTCTCGTCTCCACATGGGAAGCTTCCTTGTTGGAGCCGTGTCAAACACCTCAGGTTGGAGAATCCTGCAGAGTCCCTGAGCCACCTCCACATTCCAAGGTCTCCCAGGCCACCAAGCCACAGTAGGACTCATCATCAGGAGAGTCCATTTCAACTCTCCCCTCTGGGTAGCTCACCCAGGAGCCCGCAGATTGAGCCTGCCTTGTCCTGACTAAAGAGTGGGAATATGAGGTGGCGTTCCCAGGCATCCATGCTTAGACACCTGCTCTCGAGTCTTTCCGTATGGGGCCTCCTGGAACCATCCAATAGCACTCGACTTTCGTGCAGAAGGAAACCTTGAGGTTTGGAGTAGTTCACAAATCCCATCGTAGGCAAACCTTCCTGGCCTCATGAGGCCCCCACACCATTCAGGAAGAGGCCATGCTGGACAAAAATTCTAGCCTGAGGCACGTCTCAGAGTTGAAATGACCTCAGTGCAGGAGATCTCGATTCAGCCTCTCAGAGTGGGCCTGCCGTGCCATCGGTCCCAAACCTCAGGCTAGCTTGTGTTTTCAGACTTCCTTCCTCACACTCCTGGCAAACAAGCCCTCCGGACTAGGAACTCCAGAACCACAACCCAGCCCAGGGTCTGCCCAAGGGAAGAAAAACGTTTCCCTGTGGGGCTGTCTCCAGAAAACCCAGATGAGGATCAACCTGCTCGGGCCTCGACCGGTACCCGAACTGGATAGGCTGCTCTGGGCACTCATGCTCTGTCTGACACAGCCTGAAGCCAGACGTCCAGACAGACAAGGAGACAGCTGGCCGCACACCCAGCACTTCGGACACGCCATGGTCTTATGCCGTCACCTCTTCCTAACCTTGGTTTTCAGATATCTGAACCTAGACATTATATCAATTCTCCACACAGCTGGGTATCGCAAGCACAACACAGAACTCCTCCTTCCCCGTGGCTGTAAAGCTTGCTCTTGGCATGGAGTCACACCTTCAGGGTGGGAGAAACCTTCCTGGTCCCTGATGGCACGCCCAAACTTGAGTGCTGCTTGGGCACAAATTCACACTCTGACCCTCAGCATGAGCCCCATGTCAAAGAAAGGCCTGTCAGGGCCTGGGCCAAGAGCCCGCATATGGGGCTTGCCAAGCCCCTATGCACCCAATCCTCACCAGTGTTTGAGTTTTCCAGTCGCCCCGCCCGTACTTGGGGCTCTGCTCTGGAATCCCTTTCTTGGAGAGACACGTGAGCCAGACAACACTTTTCCACCCTTCCCACAAAATGACCCCAAACTCTTGGGAGCTGGGACAAATCCCCAGAGAGCGAATCTCGTCCACAGTCCCTGAGGCCACCCCTCCAATCCACGGCTATCTCGGACACAACATCCAGAGACAAAAGCCTGAAGGAACGCCTCCCACTCGCCCTTGTTTCAGAGGCCCAGGAGCTCCCTCTCGGGCTGTACATCCGGCCTGCCATACCCTAGGCGCCACTCATAAGCTGAGTTTGTGTTTTCAGACTTCTGTGCCCTCAGCCTGGACCCACACAACCGCCAGGCTAGGGCCTCTGGAGCCACAGCGAAAGATTGTGCCTGCCCTCTCCAAGGAAATTGTGCCCAATCCATTGACCACAACCCTACAGGTTAGGGAAAAGCTCCAAGGCCCCTGAGGCCATCAATAGTGTAGGCCACCCTGGACTAAGAGGGGCTCTCTGACACCAGCGGAGCAACTATCTCCACTTAGACTCTCAGACAGTGTCCCCAGAGACAGAAGGTTGAAATGGACAGGCCCCCAGGCCCTAATCTGAACCTTAGCTTTGGTTTCCATGTGTCCGTCCTCAGAGGTCTGTTTTCGTAGACCAGCACACGGGGCTTTTCTGAGGCTCCAACCAAACCTCTCTCGTCTCCACATGGGGAGTTTACTTACTGGGGATGTATCAAACCCTTCAGGTAGGAGAGTTCCGCAGGGCCACTGAACATCCAGCACATTCCAAGGTTTCCATGGACCCAAACGCACATTATGACGCATCCTCAGGAGAGGCCATTTCAACTCAGCCCCCTGGTTAGCGTGCCCCAGAGGCAGCAGATCAAACATATCTTGTGGCTAATGGCCAATGGGAATGCGAGGCATGCTGTACAGGGATCCATCCTTCGAACCGTGCTCTCCAGTCCTTCCGTATGGTATGTCCTGGAGCCATGCAACAGGACTCGAATATCCCACAGAAGGAAACCTGGTGGTTTGGGGCAACCTCCAAACTCAGCGTGGGAAAACTTCCTTGGCCTCATGAGGCCCCCGCTTCATGAAGGTGCCATCATGGACACATACTCCAGCCTCAGCCAACGTCTGATCCTCAGCCTGACTTCAGATGCAGGAGATTTTGATTCAGCCTCTGCCTAGTGGGCCTGCTCTGCCCTTGGCTCCAATCCTCACTTTAGCTTGTGTTCCTAGACTTCCGTCCTCACACTCCTGGCCCACAAACCCTCGCTACTGGGAATTCTGGGGCCACAATGAAGCACTCCGCCTGCCTCCCAGGATAAAAACTTTGTCTATGGTGCTGCCCAGAAACCCCAAATGAGGATCAAACTGCTTGGCCCTCCGCAACACCACAATTGCATAGGCTACCTTAAACACTGATGCTCTGTCGCAAATAGCCTGAGCCCAGACCTTCCAACAGACACCGACACAGCTGGCTGCACACCCAGCACATTGGACCCGCCACTGCCTTAGGCCACCATCCATTCCCAACCTGGGTTTTCAGTCATCAGAACCTAGACCTTATCTCCAATCCCTGCACAGGGGGGAACCTGATGCACAAGTCAGAACCCCTCCTTCCCCATGGCAAGAAACCTTGCTGCTGGCAGTGATTCAAACCTTCAGTGTAGGAGAAAACGGCATGGCTCATGAGGCCACGCCCATGTGTGAGGGCCACCTTGGGCACAAACACACATTGTGACCCTCAGCGTGAGTACCTTATTCAAGTAACGCCTCTCAGTGATTGGACCAAGAGCCCGCATATGTGGCTTGCCATGCCCATAGGCACGCAGGACTAACTAGATGGTGTGTATTCCAGTTGAGGGAACCCACTGCTGTGCTCTAGAGTCCCTCTCCTGGGGGGTCCCCTGTGGCAGAAAACAGTACTCTTCCCTTCCCACAGAATGAACCCAAACACTTGGGAGCTTGGACAATCCCCCGAGAGAAAGGCTCTTCCTCGGCCCCTGAAGCAACCCCTACCCTGAACGGCCACTGTGAACGCAACACCCAGAGACAAAAGCCTGAGCGACTGCCTCCAACTTGCCCTCCTTTGATATCCAGAGGATCTCCCCTCTCGGACTGGAGATCAGGCCTACCATTACCTTGGCCCCTACCTGAGCCAAGTTTGCTTTTTCAGACATCTGTCCCCACAGCCCTGGCAAACACAGCCTCTAGGCTGGGTCCTCTGGAGCCATACCACAGGACCATGCCTGCTCTCTCCTGGGAAACTCTGTCCATTCCTTTGGCCACACACCTCCAGAATATGAGAAACCTCAAGGCCCCCGAGGACATACCATTACCGGGAGCCTCCCTGCACACACAGGAACCTTTGGACACAAGCTGAGCTGCTACTTCTATGAAGGCATGCACTAAGATTTCAACAGAGATAGAAGGTTGAGCCGGACAGGCACTTAGGCCCTAATCTCAACTCTTGCTTTTTTTTCCAGGTGTCACTCCTCAGAGGCTTTGGTTCGAAGAACAGGATATGGGGCTTTCCTGAGGCACTGAACAGAACTTCTCTCGTCTCCACATGGGAAGCTTCCTTGTTGGAGCCGTGTCAAACACCTCAGGTTGGAGAATCCTGCAGAGTCCCTGAGCCACCTCCACATTCCAAGGTCTCCCAGGCCACCAAGCCACAGTAGGACTCATCTTCAGGAGAGTCCATTTCAACTCTCCCCTCTGGGTAGCTCACCCAGGAGCCCGCAGATTGAGCCTGCCTTGTCCTGACTAAAGAGTGGGAATATGAGGTGGCGTTCCCAGGCATCCATGCTTAGACACCTGCTCTCGAGTCTTTCCGTATGGGGCCTCCTGGAACCATCCAATAGCACTCGACTTTCGTGCAGAAGGAAACCTTGAGGTTTGGAGTAGTTCACAAATCCCATCGTAGGCAAACCTTCCTGGCCTCATGAGGCCCCCACACCATTCAGGAAGAGGCCATGCTGGACAAAAATTCTAGCCTGAGGCACGTCTCAGAGTTGAAATGACCTCAGTGCAGGAGATCTCGATTCAGCCTCGCAGAGTGGGCCTGCCGTGCCATCGGTCCCAAACCTCAGGCTAGCTTGTGTTTTCAGACTTCCTTCCTCACACTCCTGGCAAACAAGCCCTCCGGACTAGGAACTCCAGAACCACAACCCAGCCCAGGGTCTGCCCAAGGGAAGAAAAACGTTTCCCTGTGGGGCTGTCTCCAGAAAACCCAGATGAGGATCAACCTGCTCGGGCCTCGACCGGTACCCGAACTGGATAGGCTGCTCTGGGCACTCATGCTCTGTCTGACACAGCCTGAAGCCAGACGTCCAGACAGACAAGGAGACAGCTGGCCGCACACCCAGCACTTCGGACACGCCATGGTCTTATGCCGTCACCTCTTCCTAACCTTGGTTTTCAGATATCTGAACCTAGACATTATATCAATTCTCCACACAGCTGGGTATCGCAAGCACAACACAGAACTCCTCCTTCCCCGTGGCTGTAAAGCTTGCTCTTGGCATGGAGTCACACCTTCAGGGTGGGAGAAACCTTCCTGGTCCCTGATGCCACGCCCAAACTTGAGTGCTGCTTGGGCACAAATTCACACTCTGACCCTCAGCATGAGCCCCATGTCAAAGAAAGGCCTGTCAGGGCCTGGGCCAAGAGCCCGCATATGGGGCTTGCCAAGCCCCTATGCACCCAATCCTCACCAGTGTTTGAGTTTTCCAGTCGCCCCGCCCGTACTTGGGGCTCTGCTCTGGAATCCCTTTCTTGGAGAGACACGTGAGCCAGACAACACTTTTCCACCCTTCCCACAAAATGACCCCAAACTCTTGGGAGCTGGGACAAATCCCCAGAGAGGGAATCTCGTCCACAGTCCCTGAGGCCACCCCTCCAATCCACGGCTATCTCGGACACAACATCCAGAGACAAAAGCCTGAAGGAACGCCTCCCACTCGCCCTTGTTTCAGAGGCCCAGGAGCTCCCTCTCGGGCTGTACATCCGGCCTGCCATACCCTAGGCGCCACTCATAAGCTGAGTTTGTGTTTTCAGACTTCTGTGCCCTCAGCCTGGACCCACACAACCGCCAGGCTAGGGCCTCTGGAGCCACAGCGAAAGATTGTGCCTGCCCTCTCCAAGGAAATTGTGCCCAATCCATTGACCACAACCCTACAGGTTAGGGAAAAGCTCCAAGGCCCCTGAGGCCATCAATAGTGTAGGCCACCCTGGACTAAGAGGGGCTCTCTGACACCAGCGGAGCAACTATCTCCACTTAGACTCTCAGACAGTGTCCCCAGAGACAGAAGGTTGAAATGGACAGGCCCCCAGGCCCTAATCTGAACCTTAGCTTTGGTTTCCATGTGTCCGTCCTCAGAGGTCTGTTTTCGTAGACCAGCACACGGGGCTTTTCTGAGGCACCAAACCAAACCTCTCTCATCTCCACATGGGGAGCTTACTTACTGGGGATGTATCAAACCCTTCAGGTAGGAGAGTTCCGCAGGGCCACTGAACAACCAGCACATTCCAAGGTTTCCATGGACCCAAACGCACATTATGACGCATCCTCAGGAGAGGCCATTTCTACTCAGCCCCCTGGTTAGCGTGCCCCAGAGGCAGCAGATCAAACATATCTTGTGGCTAATGGCCAATGGGAATGCGAGGCATGCTGTACAGGGATCCATCCTTCGAACCGTGCTCTCCAGTCCTTCCGTATGGTATGTCCTGGAGCCATGCAACAGGACTCGAATGTCCCACAGAAGGAAACCTGGTGGTTTGGGGCAACCTCCAAACTCAGCGTGGGAAAACTTCCTTGGCCTCATGAGGCCCCTGCTTCATGAAGGTGCCATCATGGACACATACTCCAGCCTCAGCCAACGTCTGATCCTCAGCCTGACTTCAGATGCAGGAGATTTTGATTCAGCCTCTGCCTAGTGGGCCTGCTCTGCCCTTGGCTCCAATCCTCACTTTAGCTTGTGTTCCTAGACTTCCGTCCTCACACTCCTGGCCCACAAACCCTCCCTTCTGGGAATTCTGGGGCCACAATGAAGCACTCCGCCTGCCTCCCAGGAGAAAAACTTTGTCTATGGTGCTGCCCAGAAACCCCAAATGAGGATCAAACTGCTTGGCCCTCGGCAACACCCCAATTGCATAGGCTACCTTAAACACTGATGCTCTGTCGCAAATAGCCTGAGCCCAGACCTTCCAACAGACACCGACACAGCTGGCTGCACACCCAGCACATTGGACCCGCCACTGCCTTAGGCCACCATCCATTCCCAACCTGGGTTTTCAGTCATCAGAACCTAGACCTTATCTCCAATCCCTGCACAGGGGGGAACCTGATGCACAAGTCAGAACCCCTCCTTCCTCATGGCAAGAAACCTTGCTGCTGGCAGTGAGTCAAACCTTCAGTGTAGGAGAAAACGGCATGGCCCATGAGGCCACGCCCATGTGTGAGGGCCGCCTTGGGCACAAACACACATTGTGACCCTCAGCGTGAGTACCTTATTCAAGTAACGCCTCTCAGTGATTGGACCAAGAGCCCGCATATGTGGCTTGCCATGCCCATAGGCACGCAGGACTAACTAGATGGTGTGTATTCCAGTTGAGCGAACCCACTGCTGTGCTCTAGAGTCCCTCTCCTGGCGGGTCCCCTGTGGCAGAAAACAGTACTCTTCCCTTCCCCCAGAATGAACCCAAACACTTGGGAGCTTGGACAATCCCCCGAGAGGAAGGCTCTTCTTCGGCCCCTGAAGCAACCCCTACCCTGAACGGCCACTGTGAACACAACACCCAGAGACAAAAGCCTGAGCGACTGCCTCCCACTTGCCCTCCTTTGATATCCAGAGGATCTCCCCTCTCGGACTGGAGATCAGGCCTGCCATTACCTTGGCCCCTACCTGAGCCAAGTTTGCTTTTTCAGACATCTGTCCCCACAGCCCTGGCAAACACAGCCTCTAGGCTGGGTCCTCTGGAGCCATACCACAGGACCATGCCTGCTCTCTCCTGGGAAACTCTGTCCATTCCTTTGGCCACACACCTCCAGAATATGAGAAACCTCAAGGCCCCCGAGGACATACCATTACCGGGAGCCTCCCTGCACACACAGGGGCCTTCGGACACAAGCTGAGCAGCTACCTCAATGAAGGCTTGCACACAGATGTCAACAGAGATAGAAGGTTGAGCCGTACAGGCCCTTAGGCTCTAATCTCAACTCTTGCTTTGTTTTCCAGGTGTCACTCCTCAGAGGCTTTGGTTCGAAGAACAGGATATGGGGCTTTCCTGAGGCACTGAACAGAACTCCTCTCGTCTCCACATGGGAAGCTTCCTTGTTGGAGCCGTGTCAAACACCTCAGGTTGGAGAATCCTGCAGAGTCCCTGAGCCACCTCCACATTCCAAGGTCTCCCAGGCCACCAAGCCACAGTAGGACTCATCTTCAGGAGAGTCCATTTCAACTCTCCCCTCTGGGTAGCTCACCCAGGAGCCCGCAGATTGAGCCTGCCTTGTCCTGACTAAAGAGTGGGAATATGAGGTGGCGTTCCCAGGCATCCATGCTTAGACACCTGCTCTCGAGGCTTTCCGTATGGGGCCTCCTGGACCATCTAATAGCGCTCGACTGTCGTACAGAAGGAAACCTTGAGGTTTGGAGTAGTTCACAAATCCCATCGTAGGCAAACCTTCCTGGCCTCATGAGGCCCCCACACCATTCAGGAAGAGGCCATGCTGGACAAAAACTCTAGCCTGAGGCACGTCTCATAGTTGAAATGACCTCAGTGCAGGAGATCTCGATTCAGCCTCTCAGAGTGAGCCTGCCGTGCCATCGGTCCCAAACCTCACGCTAGCTTGTGTTTTCAGACTTCCTTCCTCACACTCCTGGCAAACAAGCCCTCCGGACTAGGAACTCCAGAACCACAACCCAGACCAGGGTCTGCCCAAGGGAAGAAAAACGTTTCCCTGTGGGGCTTTCTTCAGAAAACCCAGATGAGGGTCAACCTGCTCGGGCCTCGACGGTAGCCGAACTGGATAGGCTGCTCTGGGCACTCATGCTCTGTCTGACACGGCCTGAAGTCAGACGTCCAGACAGACATGGCGACAGCTGGCCGCACACCCAGCACTTCGGACACGCCATGGTCTTATGCCGTCACATCTTCCTAACCTTGGTTTTCAGTTATCTGATCCTAGACATTATATCAATTCTCCACACAGCTGGGTATCGCAAGCACAACACAGAACTCCTCCCTCTCCGTGGCTGTAAAGCTTGCTCTTGGCATGGAGTCACACCTTCAGGGTGGGAGAAACCTTCATGGTCCCTGATGCCTCGCCCAAACTTGAGTGCTGCTTGGGCACAAATTCACACTCTGACTTTCAGCATGAGCCTCATGTCAAAGAAAGGCCTGTCAGGGCCTGGGCCAAGAGACCGCATATGGGGCTTTCCAAGCCACTCTGCACCCAATCCTCAAGAGTGTTTGAGTTTTCCAGTCGCCCCGCCCGTACCTGGGGCTCTGCTCTGGAATCCCTTTCTTGGAGAGACAAATGAGCCAGACAACACGACTCCACCCTTCCCACAAAATGACCCCAAACTCTTGGGAGCTGGGACAAATCCCCAGAGAGGGATACTCGTTCACAGTCCCTGAGGCCACCCCTCCAATCCACGGCTATCTCGGACACAACATCCAGAGACAAAAGCCTGAAGGAACGCCTCCCACTCGCCCTTGTTTCAGAGGCCCAGGAGCTCCCTCTCGGGCTGTACATCCGGCCTGCCATACCCTAGGCGCCATTCATAAGCTGAGTTTTTGTTTTCAGACTTCTGTGCCCTCAGCCTGGACCCACACAACCGCCAGGCTTGGGCCTCTGTAGCCACAGCGAAAGATTGTGCCTGCCCTCTCCAAGGAAATTGTGCCAATCCATTGACCACAACCCTACAGGTTAGGGAAAAGCTCCAAGGCCCTTGAGGCCATCAATAGTGTAGGCCACCCTTGGACTAAGAGGGGCTCTCTGACACCAGCGGAGCAACTATCTCCACTTAGACTCTCAGACAGTGTCCCCAGAGACAGAAGGTTGAAATGGACAGGCCCCCAGGCCCTAATCTGAACCTTAGCTTTGGTTTCCATGTGTCCGTCCTCAGAGGTCTGTTTTCGTAGACCAGCACACGGGGCTTTTCTGAGGCACCAAACCAAACCTCTCTCGTCTCCACATGGGGAGCTTACTGACTGGGGATGTATCAAACCCTTCAGGTAGGAGAGTTCCGCAGGGCCACTGAACAACCAGCACATTCCAAGGTTTCCATGGACCCAAACGCACATTATGACGCATCCTCAGGAGAGGCCATTTCAACTCAGCCCCCTGGTTAGCGTGCCCCAGAGGCAACAGATCAAACATATATTGTGGCTAATGGCCAATGGGAATGCGAGGCATGCTGTACAGGGATCCATCCTCGAACCGTGCTCTCCAGTCCTTCCGTATGGTATGTCCTGGAGCCATGCAACAGGACACGAATGTCTAACAGAAAGAAAACCTGGTGGTTTGGGGCAACCTCCAAACTCAGCGTGGGAAAACTTCCTTGGCCTCATGAGGCCCCCGCTTCATGAAGGTGCCATCATGGACACATACTCCAGCCTCAGCCAACGTCTGATCCTCAGCCTGACTTCAGATGCAGGAGATTTTGATTCAGCCTCTGCCTAGTGGGCCTGCTCTGCCCTTGGCTCCAATCCTCACTTTAGCTTGTGTTCCTAGTCTTCCGTCCTCACACTCCTGGCCCACAAACCCTCCCTACTGGGAATTCTGGGGCCACAATGAAGCACTCCGCCTGCCTCCCAGGAGAAAAACTTTGTCTATGGTGCTGCCCAGAAACCCCAAATGAGGATCAAACTGCTTGGCCCTCGGCAACACCCCAATTGCATAGGCTACCTTAAACACTGATGCTCTGTCGCAAATAGCCTGAGCCCAGAGCTTCCAACAGACACCGACACAGCTGGCTGCACACCCAGCACATTGGACCCGCCACTGCCTTGGCCACCATCCATTCCCAACCTGGGTTTTCAGTCATCAGAACCTAGACCTTATCTCCAATCCCTGCACAGGGGGGAACCTGATGCACAAGTCAGAACCCCTCCTTCCCCATGGCAAGAATCCTTGCTGATGGCAGTGAGTCAAACCTTCAGTGTAAGAGAAAACAGCATGGCCCATGAGGCCACGCCCATGTTTGAGGGCCGCCTTGGCCACAAACACACATTGTGACCCTCAGCGTGAGTACCTTATTCAAGTAACGCCTCTCAGTGATTGGACCAAGAGCCCGCATATGTGGCTTGCTATGCCCATAGGCACGCAGGACTGCTAGATGGTGTGTATTCCAGTTGAGGAAACCCACTGCTGTGCTCTAGAGTCCCTCTCCTGGCGGGTCCCCTGTGGCAGAAAACAGTACTCTTCCCTTCCCACAGAATGAACCCAAACACTTGGGAGCTTGGACAATCCCCCGAGAGGAAGGCTCTTCCTTGGCCCCTGAAGCAACCCCTACACTGAACGGCCACTGTGAACGCAACACCCAGAGACAAAAGCCTGAGCGACTGCCTCCCACTTGCCCTCCTTTGATATCCAGAGGATCTCCCCTCTCGGACTGGAGATCAGGCCTGCCATTACCTTGGCCCCTACCTGAGCCAAGTTTGCTTTTTCAGACATCTGTCCCACAGCCCTGGCAAACACAGCCTCTAGGCTGGGTCCTCTGGAGCCATACCACAGGACCATGCCTGCTCTCTCCTGGGAAACTCTGTCCATTCCTTTGGCCACACACCTCCAGAATATGAGAAACCTCAAGGCCCCCGAGGACATACCATTACCGGGAGCCTCCCTGCACACACAGGGGCCTTCGGACACAAGCTGAGCTGCTACCTCAATGAAGGCTTGCACACAGATGTCAACAGAGATAGAAGGTTGAGCCGTACAGGCCCTTAGGTTCTAATCTCAACTCTTGCTTTGTTTTCCAGGTGTCACTCCTCAGAGGCTTTGGTTCGAAGAACAGGATATGGGGCTTTCCTGAGGCACTGAACAGAACTTCTCTCGTCTCCACATGGGAAGCTTCCTTGTTGGAGCCGTGTCAAACACCTCAGGTTGGAGAATCCTGCAGAGTCCCTGAGCCACCTCCACATTCCAAGGTCTCCCAGGCCACCAAGCCACAGTAGGACTCATCTTCAGGAGAGTCCATTTCAACTCTCCCCTCTGGGTAGCTCACCCAGGAGCCCGCAGATTGAGCATGCCTTTTCCTGACTAAAGAGTGGGAATATGAGGTGGCGTTCCCAGGCATCCATGCTTAGACACCTGCTCTCAAGGCTTTCCGTAGGGGCCTCCTGGAACCATCCAATAGCACTCGACTTTCGTGCAGAAGGAAACCTTGAGGTTTGGAGTAGTTCACAAATCCCATCGTAGGCAAACCTTCCTGGCCTCATGAGGCCCCCACACCATTCAGGAAGAGGCCATGCTGGACAAAAACTCTAGCCTGAGGCACGTCTCATAGTTGAAATGACCTCAGTGCAGGAGATCTCGATTCAGCCTCTGAGAGTGGGCCTGCCGTGCCATCGGTCCCAAACCTCACGCTAGCTTGTGTTTTCAGACTTCCATCCTCAAACTCCTGGCAAACAAGCCCTCCGGACTAGGAACTCCAGAACCACAACCCAGCCCAGGGTCTGCCCAAGGGAAGAAAAACGTTTCCCTGTGGGGCTCTCTCCAGAAAACCCAGATGAGGATCAACCTGCTCGGGCCTCGACGGTACCCGAACTGGATAGGCTGCTCTGGGCACTCATGCTCTGTCTGACACAGCCTGAAGCCAGACGTCCAGACAGACAAGGAGACAGCTGGCCGCACACTCAGCACTTCGGACACGCCATGGTCTTATGCCGTCACCTCTTCCTAACCTTGGTTTTCAGATATCTGAACCTAGACATTATATCAATTCTCCACACAGCTGGGTGTCGCAAGCAGAACACAGAACTCCTCCTTCCCCGTGGCTGTAAAGCTTGCTCTTGGCATGGAGTCATACCTTCAGGGTGGGAGAAACCTTCCTGGTCCCTGATGCCACGCCCAAACTTGAGTGCTGCTTGGGCACAAATTCACACTCTGACCCTCAGCATGAGCCCCATGTCAAAGGAAGGCCTGTCAGGGCCTGGGCCAAGAGCCCGCATATGGGGCTTGCCAAGCCCCTATGCACCCAATCCTCACCAGTGTTTGAGTTTTCCAGTCGCCCCGCCCGTACCTGGGGCTCTGCTCTGGAATCCCTTTCTTGGAGAGACAAATGAGCCAGACAACACGACTCCACCCTTCCCACAAAATGACCCCAAACTCTTGGGAGCTGGGACATATCCCCAGAGAGGGATACTCGTCCACAGTCCCTGAGGCCACCCCTCCAATCCACGGCTATCTCGGACACAACATCCAGAGACAAAAGCCTGAAGGAACGCCTCCCACTCGCCCTTGTTTCAGAGGCCCAGGAGCTCCCTCTCGGGCTGTACATCCGGCCTGCCATACCCTAGGCGCCACTCATAAGCTGAGTTTGTGTTTTCAGACCTCTGTGCCCTCAGCCTGGACCCACACAACCGCCAGGCTAGGGCCTCTGGAGCCACAGCGAAAGATTGTGCCTGCCCTCTCCAAGGAAATTGTGCCCAATCCATTGACCACAACCCTACAGGTTAGGGAAAAGCTCCAAGGCCCCTGAGGCCATCAATAGTGTAGGCCACCCTGGACTAAGAGGGGCTCTCTGACACCAGCGGAGCAACTATCTCCACTTAGACTCTCAGACAGTGTCCCCAGAGACAGAAGGTTGAAATGGACAGGCCCCCAGGCCCTAATCTGAACCTTAGCTTTGGTTTCCATGTGTCCGTCCTCAGAGGTCTGTTTTCGTAGACCAGCACACGGGGCTTTTCTGAGGCACCAAACCAAACCTCTCTCATCTCCACATGGGGAGCTTACTTACTGGGGATGTATCAAACCCTTCAGGTAGGAGAGTTCCGCAGGGCCACTGAACAACCAGCACATTCCAAGGTTTCCATGGACCCAAACGCACATTATGATGCATCCTCAGGAGAGGCCATTTCTACTCAGCCCCCTGGTTAGCGTGCCCCAGAGGCAGCAGATCAAACATATCTTGTGGCTAATGGCCAATGGGAATGCGAGGCATGCTGTACAGGGATCCATCCTTCGAACCGTGCTCTCCAGTCCTTCCGTATGGTATGTCCTGGAGCCATGCAACAGGACTCGAATGTCCCACAGAAGGAAACCTGGTGGTTTGGGGCAACCTCCAAACTCAGCGTGGGAAAACTTCCTTGGCCTCATGAGGCCCCCGCTTCATGAAGGTGCCATCATGGACACATACTCCAGCCTCAGCCAACGTCTGATCCTCAGCCTGACTTCAGATGCAGGAGATTTTGATTCAGCCTCTGCCTAGTGGGCCTGCTCTGCCCTTGGCTCCAATCCTCACTTTAGCTTGTGTTCCTAGACTTCCGTCCTCACACTCCTGGCCCACAAACCCTCCCTTCTGGGAATTTGGGGCCATAATGAAGCACTCCGCCTGCCTCCCAGGAGAAAAACTTTGTCTATGGTGCTGCCCAGAAACCCCAAATGAGGATCAAACTGCTTGGCCCTCGGCAACACCCCAATTGCATAGGCTACCTTAAACACTGATGCTCTGTCGCAAATAGCCTGAGCCCAGACCTTCCAACAGACACCGACACAGCTGGCTGCACACCCAGCACATTGGACCCGCCACTGCCTTAGGCCACCATCCATTCCCAACCTGGGTTTTCAGTCATCAGAACCTAGACCTTATCTCCAATCCCTGCACAGGGGGGAACCTGATGCACAAGTCAGAACCCCTCCTTCCCCATGGCAAGAAACCTTGCTGCTGGCAGTGAGTCAAACCTTCAGTGTAGGAGAAAACGGCATGGCCCATGAGGCCACGCCCATGTGTGAGTGCCGCCTTGGGCACAAACACACATTGTGACCCTCAGCGTGAGTACCTTATTCAAGTAACGCCTCTCAGTGATTGGACCAAGAGCCCGCATATGTGGCTTGCCATGCCCATAGGCACGCAGGACTAACTAGATGGTGTGTATTCCAGTTGAGGGAACCCACTGCTGTGCTCTAGAGTCCCTCTCCTGGGGGGTCCCCTGTGGCAGAAAACAGTACTCTTCCCTTCCCACAGAATGAACCCAAACACTTGGGAGCTTGGACAATCCCCCGAGAGGAAGGCTCTTCCTCGGCCCCTGAAGCAACCCCTACCCTGAACGGCCACTGTGAACGCAACACCCAGAGACAAAAGCCTGAGCGACTGCCTCCCACTTGCCCTCCTTTGATATCCAGAGGATCTCCCCTCTCGGACTGGAGATCAGGCCTACCATTACCTTGGCCCCTACCTGAGCCAAGTTTGCTTTTTCAGACATCTGTCCCCACAGCCCTGGCAAACACAACCTCTAGGCTGGGTCCTCTGGAGCCATACCACAGGACCATGCCTGCTCTCTCCTGGGAAACTCTGTCCATTCCTTTGGCCACACACCTCCAGAATATGAGAAACCTCAAGGCCCCCAAGGACATACCATTACCGGGAGCCTCCCTGCACACACAGGAACCTTCAGACACAAGCTGAGATGCTACTTCCATGAAGGCATGCACTAAGATTTCAACAGAGATAGAAGGTTGAGCCGGACAGGCACTTAGGCCCTAATCTCAACTCTTGCTTTTTTTTCCAGGTGTCACTCCTCAGAGGCTTTGGTTCGAAGAACAGGATATGGGGCTTTCCTGAGGCACTGAACAGAACTTCTCTCGTCTCCACATGGGAAGTTCCTTGTTGGAGCCGTGTCAAACACCGCAGGTTGGAGTATCCTGCAGAGTCCCTGAGCCACCTCCACATTCCAAGGTCTCCCAGGCCACCAAGCCACAGTAGGACTCATCTTCAGGAGAGTCCATTTCAACTCTCCCCTCTGGGTAGCTCACCCAGGAGCCCGCAGATTGAGCCTGCCTTGTCCTGACTAAAGAGTGGGAATATGAGGTGGCGTTCCCAGGCATCCATGCTTAGACACCTGCTCTCGAGTCTTTCCGTATGGGGCCTCCTGGAACCATCCAATAGCACTCGACTTTCGTGCAGAAGAAAACCTTGAGGTTTGGAGTAATTCACAAATCCCATCGTAGGCAAACCTTCCTGGCCTCATGAGGCCCCCACACCATTCAGGAAGAGGCCATGCTGGACAAAAACTCTAGCCTGAGGCACGTCTCATAGTTGAAATGACCTCAGTGCAGGAGATCTCGATTCAGCCTCTCAGAGTGGGCCTGCCGTGCCATCGGTCCCAAACCTCACGCTAGCTTGTGTTTTCAGACTTCCTTCCTCACACTCCTGGCAAACAAGCCCTCCGGACTAGGAACTCCAGAACCACAACCCAGCCCAGGGTCTGCCCAAGGGAAGAAAAACGTTTCCCTGTGGGGCTGTCTCCAGAAAACCCAGATGAGGATCAACCTGCTCTGGCCTCGACGGTACCCGAACTGGATAGGCTGCTCTGGGCTCTCATGCTCTGTCTGACACAGCCTGAAGCCAGACGTCCAGACAGACAAGGAGACAGCTGGCCGCAGACCCAGCCCTTCGGACTCGCCATGGTCTTATGCCGTCACCTCTTCCTAACCTTGGTTTTCAGATATCTGAACCTAGACATTATATCAATTCTCCACACAGCTGGGTATCGCAAGCACAACACAGAACTCCTCCTTCCCCGTGGCTGTAAAGCTTGCTCTTGGCATGGAGTCACACCTTCAGGGTGGGAGAAACCTTCCTGGTCCCTGATGCCACGCCCAAACTTGAGTGCTGCTTGGGCACAAATTCACACTCTGACCCTCAGCATGAGCCCCATGTCAAAGAAAGGCCTGTCAGGGCCTGGACCAAGAGCCCGCATATGGGGCTTGCCAAGCCCCTATGCACCCAATCCTCACCAGTGTTTGAGTTTTCAGGTCGCCCCGCCCATACCTGGGGCTCTGCTCTGGAATCCCTTTCTTGGAGAGACAAATGAGCCAGACAACACGACTCCACCCTTCCCACAAAATGACCCCAAACTCTTGGGAGCTGGGACATATCCCCAGAGAGGGATACTCGTCCACAGTCCCTGAGGCCACCCCTCCAATCCACGGCTATCTCGGACACAACATCCAGAGACAAAAGCCTGAAGGAACGCCTCCCACTCGCCCTTGTTTCAGAGGCCCAGGAGCTCCCTCTCGGGCTGTACATCCGGCCTGCAATACCCTAGGCGCCACTCATAAGCTGAGTTTGTGTTTTCAGACTTCTATGCCCTCAGCCTGGACCCACACAACCGCCAGGCTAGGGCCTCTGGAGCCACAGCGAAAGATTGTGCCTGCCCTCTCCAAGGAAATTGTGCCCAATCCATTGACCACAACCCTACAGGTTAGGGAAAAGCTCCAAGGCCCCTGAGGCCATCAATAGTGTAGGCCACCCTGGACTAAGAGGGGCTCTCTGACACCAGCGGAGCAACTATCTCCACTTAGACTCTCAGACAGTGTCCCCAGAGACAGAAGGTTGAAATGGACAGGCCCCCAGGCCCTAATCTGAACCTTAGCTTTGGTTTCCATGTGTCCGTCCTCAGAGGTCTGTTTTCGTAGACCAGCACACGGGGCTTTTCTGAGGCACCAAACCAAACCTCTCTCATCTCCACATGGGGAGCTTACTTACTGGGGATGTATCAAACCCTTCAGGTAGGAGAGTTCCGCAGGGCCACTGAACAACCAGCACATTCCAAGGTTTCCATGGACCCAAACGCACATTATGACGCATCCTCAGGAGAGGCCATTTCTACTCAGCCCCCTGGTTAGCGTGCCCCAGAGGCAGCAGATCAAACATATCTTGTGGCTAATGGCCAATGGGAATGCGAGGCATGCTGTACAGGGATCCATCCTTCGAACCGTGCTCTCCAGTCCTTCCGTATGGTATGTCCTGGAGCCATGCAACAGGACTCGAATGTCCCACAGAAGGAAACCTGGTGGTTTGGGGCAACCTCCAAACTCAGCGTGGGAAAACTTCCTTGGCCTCATGAGGCCCCCGCTTCATGAAGGTGCCATCATGGACACATACTCCAGCCTCAGCCAACGTCTGATCCTCAGCCTGACTTCAGATGCAGGAGATTTTGATTCAGCCTCTGCCTAGTGGGCCTGCTCTGCCCTTGGCTCCAATCCTCACTTTAGCTTGTGTTCCTAGACTTCCGTCCTCACACTCCTGGCCCAAAAACCCTCCCTTCTGGGAATTTGGGGCCATAATGAAGCACTCCGCCTGCCTCCCAGGAGAAAAACTTTGTCTATGGTGCTGCCCAGAAACCCCAAATGAGGATCAAACTGCTTGGCCCTCGGCAACACCCCAATTGCATAGGCTACCTTAAACACTGATGCTCTGTCGCAAATAGCCTGAGCCCAGACCTTCCAACAGACACCGACACAGCTGGCTGCACACCCAGCACATTGGACCCGCCACTGCCTTAGGCCACCATCCATTCCCAACCTGGGTTTTCAGTCATCAGAACCTAGACCTTATCTCCAATCCCTGCACAGGGGGGAACCTGATGCACAAGTCAGAACCCCTCCTTCCCCATGGCAAGAAACCTTGCTGCTGGCAGTGAGTCAAACCTTCAGTGTAGGAGAAAACGGCATGGCCCATGAGGCCACGCCCATGTGTGAGTGCCGCCTTGGGCACAAACACACATTGTGACCCTCAGCGTGAGTACCTTATTCAAGTAACGCCTCTCAGTGATTGGACCAAGAGCCCGCATATGTGGCTTGCCATGCCCATAGGCACGCAGGACTAACTAGATGGTGTGTATTCCAGTTGAGGGAACCCACTGCTGTGCTCTAGAGTCCCTCTCCTGGGGGGTCCCCTGTGGCAGAAAACAGTACTCTTCCCTTCCCACAGAATGAACCCAAACACTTGGGAGCTTGGACAATCCCCCGAGAGGAAGGCTCTTCCTCGGCCCCTGAAGCAACCCCTACCCTGAACGGCCACTGTGAACGCAACACCCAGAGACAAAAGCCTGAGCGACTGCCTCCCACTTGCCCTCCTTTGATATCCAGAGGATCTCCCCTCTCGGACTGGAGATCAGGCCTACCATTACCTTGGCCCCTACCTGAGCCAAGTTTGCTTTTTCAGACATCTGTCCCCACAGCCCTGGCAAACACAACCTCTAGGCTGGGTCCTCTGGAGCCATACCACAGGACCATGCCTGCTCTCTCCTGGGAAACTCTGTCCATTCCTTTGGCCACACACCTCCAGAATATGAGAAACCTCAAGGCCCCCGAGGACATACCATTACCGGGAGCCTCCCTGCACACACAGGAACCTTCAGACACAAGCTGAGATGCTACTTCCATGAAGGCATGCACTAAGATTTCAACAGAGATAGAAGGTTGAGCCGGACAGGCACTTAGGCCCTAATCTCAACTCTTGCTTTTTTTTCCAGGTGTCACTCCTCAGAGGCTTTGGTTCGAAGAACAGGATATGGGGCTTTCCTGAGGCACTGAACAGAACTTCTCTCGTCTCCACATGGGAAGTTCCTTGTTGGAGCCGTGTCAAACACCGCAGGTTGGAGTATCCTGCAGAGTCCCTGAGCCACCTCCACATTCCAAGGTCTCCCAGGCCACCAAGCCACAGTAGGACTCATCTTCAGGAGAGTCCATTTCAACTCTCCCCTCTGGGTAGCTCACCCAGGAGCCCGCAGATTGAGCCTGCCTTGTCCTGACTAAAGAGTGGGAATATGAGGTGGCGTTCCCAGGCATCCATGCTTAGACACCTGCTCTCGAGTCTTTCCGTATGGGGCCTCCTGGAACCATCCAATAGCACTCGACTTTCGTGCAGAAGAAAACCTTGAGGTTTGGAGTAATTCACAAATCCCATCGTAGGCAAACCTTCCTGGCCTCATGAGGCCCCCACACCATTCAGGAAGAGGCCATGCTGGACAAAATCTCTAGCCTGAGGCACGTCTCATAGTTGAAATGACCTCAGTGCAGGAGATCTCGATTCAGCCTCTCAGAGTGGGCCTGCCGTGCCATCGGTCCCAAACCTCACGCTAGCTTGTGTTTTCAGACTTCCTTCCTCACACTCCTGGCAAACAAGCCCTCCGGACTAGGAACTCCAGAACCACAACCCAGCCCAGGGTCTGCCCAAGGGAAGAAAAACGTTTCCCTGTGGGGCTGTCTCCAGAAAACCCAGATGAGGATCAACCTGCTCTGGCTTCGACGGTACCCGAACTGGATAGGCTGCTCTGGGCTCTCATGCTCTGTCTGACACAGCCTGAAGCCAGACGTCCAGACAGACAAGGAGACAGCTGGCCGCACACCCAGCCCTTCGGACACGCCATGGTCTTATGCCGTCACCTCTTCCTAACCTTGGTTTTCAGATATCTGAACCTAGACATTATATCAATTCTCCACACAGCTGGGTATCGCAAGCACAACACAGAACTCCTCCTTCCCCGTGGCTGTAAAGCTTGCTCTTGGCATGGAGTCACACCTTCAGGGTGGGAGAAACCTTCCTGGTCCCTGATGCCACGCCCAAACTTGAGTGCTGCTTGGGCACAAATTCACACTCTGACCCTCAGCATGAGCCCCATGTCAAAGAAAGGCCTGTCAGGGCCTGGACCAAGAGCCCGCATATGGGGCTTGCCAAGCCCCTATGCACCCAATCCTCACCAGTGTTTGAGTTTTCAGGTCGCCCCGCCCATACCTGGGGCTCTGCTCTGGAATCCCTTTCTTGGAGAGACAAATGAGCCAGACAACACGACTCCACCCTTCCCACAAAATGACCCCAAACTCTTGGGAGCTGGGACATATCCCCAGAGAGGGATACTCGTCCACAGTCCCTGAGGCCACCCCTCCAATCCACGGCTATCTCGGACACAACATCCAGAGACAAAAGCCTGAAGGAACGCCTCCCACTCGCCCTTGTTTCAGAGGCCCAGGAGCTCCCTCTCGGGCTGTACATCCGGCCTGCAATACCCTAGGCGCCACTCATAAGCTGAGTTTGTGTTTTCAGACTTCTGTGCCCTCAGCCTGGACCCACACAACCGCCAGGCTAGGGCCTCTGGAGCCACAGCGAAAGATTGTGCCTGCCCTCTCCAAGGAAATTGTGCCCAATCCATTGACCACAACCCTACAGGTTAGGGAAAAGCTCCAAGGCCCCTGAGGCCATCAATAGTGTAGGCCACCCTGGACTAAGAGGGGCTCTCTGACACCAGCGGAGCAACTATCTCCACTTAGACTCTCAGACAGTGTCCCCAGAGACAGAAGGTTGAAATGGACAGGCCCCCAGGCCCTAATCTGAACCTTAGCTTTGGTTTCCATGTGTCCGTCCTCAGAGGTCTGTTTTCGTAGACCAGCACACGGGGCTTTTCTGAGGCACCAAACCAAACCTCTCTCATCTCCACATGGGGAGCTTACTTACTGGGGATGTATCAAACCCTTCAGGTAGGAGAGTTCCGCAGGGCCACTGAACAACCAGCACATTCCAAGGTTTCCATGGACCCAAACGCACATTATGACGCATCCTCAGGAGAGGCCATTTCTACTCAGCCCCCTGGTTAGCGTGCCCCAGAGGCAGCAGATCAAACATATCTTGTGGCTAATGGCCAATGGGAATGCGAGGCATGCTGTACAGGGATCCATCCTTCGAACCGTGCTCTCCAGTCCTTCCGTATGGTATGTCCTGGAGCCATGCAACAGGACTCGAATGTCCCACAGAAGGAAACCTGGTGGTTTGGGGCAACCTCCAAACTCAGCGTGGGAAAACTTCCTTGGCCTCATGAGGCCCCCGCTTCATGAAGGTGCCATCATGGACACATACTCCAGCCTCAGCCAACGTCTGATCCTCAGCCTGACTTCAGATGCAGGAGATTTTGATTCAGCCTCTGCCTAGTGGGCCTGCTCTGCCCTTGGCTCCAATCCTCACTTTAGCTTGTGTTCCTAGACTTCCGTCCTCACACTCCTGGCCCACAAACCCTCCCTTCTGGGAATTTGGGGCCATAATGAAGCACTCCGCCTGCCTCCCAGGAGAAAAACTTTGTCTATGGTGCTGCCCAGAAACCCCAAATGAGGATCAAACTGCTTGGCCCTCGGCAACACCCCAATTGCATAGGCTACCTTAAACACTGATGCTCTGTCGCAAATAGCCTGAGCCCAGACCTTCCAACAGACACCGACACAGCTGGCTGCACACCCAGCACATTGGACCCGCCACTGCCTTAGGCCACCATCCATTCCCAACCTGGGTTTTCAGTCATCAGAACCTAGACCTTATCTCCAATCCCTGCACAGGGGGGAACCTGATGCACAAGTCAGAACCCCTCCTTCCCCATGGCAAGAAACCTTGCTGCTGGCAGTGAGTCAAACCTTCAGTGTAGGAGAAAACGGCATGGCCCATGAGGCCACGCCCATGTGTGAGTGCCGCCTTGGGCACAAACACACATTGTGACCCTCAGCGTGAGTACCTTATTCAAGTAACGCCTCTCAGTGATTGGACCAAGAGCCCGCATATGTGGCTTGCCATGCCCATAGGCACGCAGGACTAACTAGATGGTGTGTATTCCAGTTGAGGGAACCCACTGCTGTGCTCTAGAGTCCCTCTCCTGGGGGGTCCCCTGTGGCAGAAAACAGTACTCTTCCCTTCCCACAGAATGAACCCAAACACTTGGGAGCTTGGACAATCCCCCGAGAGGAAGGCTCTTCCTCGGCCCCTGAAGCAACCCCTACCCTGAACGGCCACTGTGAACGCAACACCCAGAGACAAAAGCCTGAGCGACTGCCTCCCACTTGCCCTCCTTTGATATCCAGAGGATCTCCCCTCTCGGACTGGAGATCAGGCCTACCATTACCTTGGCCCCTACCTGAGCCAAGTTTGCTTTTTCAGACATCTGTCCCCACAGCCCTGGCAAACACAACCTCTAGGCTGGGTCCTCTGGAGCCATACCACAGGACCATGCCTGCTCTCTCCTGGGAAACTCTGTCCATTCCTTTGGCCACACACCTCCAGAATATGAGAAACCTCAAGGCCCCCAAGGACATACCATTACCGGGAGCCTCCCTGCACACACAGGAACCTTCAGACACAAGCTGAGATGCTACTTCCATGAAGGCATGCACTAAGATTTCAACAGAGATAGAAGGTTGAGCCGGACAGGCACTTAGGCCCTAATCTCAACTCTTGCTTTGTTTTCCAGGTGTCACTCCTCAGAGGCTTTGGTTCGAAGAACAGGATATGGGGCTTTCCTGAGGCACTGAACAGAACTTCTCTCGTCTCCACATGGGAAGTTCCTTGTTGGAGCCGTGTCAAACACCGCAGGTTGGAGTATCCTGCAGAGTCCCTGAGCCACCTCCACATTCCAAGGTCTCCCAGGCCACCAAGCCACAGTAGGACTCATCTTCAGGAGAGTCCATTTCAACTCTCCCCTCTGGGTAGCTCACCCAGGAGCCCGCAGATTGAGCCTGCCTTGTCCTGACTAAAGAGTGGGAATATGAGGTGGCGTTCCCAGGCATCCATGCTTAGACACCTGCTCTCGAGTCTTTCCGTATGGGGCCTCCTGGAACCTTCCAATAGCACTCGACTTTCGTGCAGAAGAAAACCTTGAGGTTTGGAGTAATTCACAAATCCCATCGTAGGCAAACCTTCCTGGCCTCATGAGGCCCCCACACCATTCAGGAAGAGGCCATGCTGGACAAAAACTCTAGCCTGAGGCACGTCTCATAGTTGAAATGACCTCAGTGCAGGAGATCTCGATTCAGCCTCTCAGAGTGGGCCTGCCGTGCCATCGGTCCCAAACCTCACGCTAGCTTGTGTTTTCAGACTTCCTTCCTCACACTCCTGGCAAACAAGCCCTCCGGACTAGGAACTCCAGAACCACAACCCAGCCCAGGGTCTGCCCAAGGGAAGAAAAACGTTTCCCTGTGGGGCTGTCTCCAGAAAACCCAGATGAGGATCAACCTGCTCTGGCTTCGACGGTACCCGAACTGGATAGGCTGCTCTGGGCTCTCATGCTCTGTCTGACACAGCCTGAAGCCAGACGTCCAGACAGACAAGGAGACAGCTGGCCGCACACCCAGCCCTTCGGACACGCCATGGTCTTATGCCGTCACCTCTTCCTAACCTTGGTTTTCAGATATCTGAACCTAGACATTATATCAATTCTCCACACAGCTGGGTATCGCAAGCACAACACAGAACTCCTCCTTCCCCGTGGCTGTAAAGCTTGCTCTTGGCATGGAGTCACACCTTCAGGGTGGGAGAAACCTTCCTGGTCCCTGATGCCACGCCCAAACTTGAGTGCTGCTTGGGCACAAATTCACACTCTGACCCTCAGCATGAGCCCCATGTCAAAGAAAGGCCTGTCAGGGCCTGGACCAAGAGCCCGCATATGGGGCTTGCCAAGCCCCTATGCACCCAATCCTCACCAGTGTTTGAGTTTTCAGGTCGCCCCGCCCATACCTGGGGCTCTGCTCTGGAATCCCTTTCTTGGAGAGACAAATGAGCCAGACAACACGACTCCACCCTTCCCACAAAATGACCCCAAACTCTTGGGAGCTGGGACATATCCCCAGAGAGGGATACTCGTCCACAGTCCCTGAGGCCACCCCTCCAATCCACGGCTATCTCGGACACAACATCCAGAGACAAAAGCCTGAAGGAACGCCTCCCACTCGCCCTTGTTTCAGAGGCCCAGGAGCTCCCTCTCGGGCTGTACATCCGGCCTGCAATACCCTAGGCGCCACTCATAAGCTGAGTTTGTGTTTTCAGACTTCTGTGCCCTCAGCCTGGACCCACACAACCGCCAGGCTAGGGCCTCTGGAGCCACAGCGAAAGATTGTGCCTGCCCTCTCCAAGGAAATTGTGCCCAATCCATTGACCACAACCCTACAGGTTAGGGAAAAGCTCCAAGGCCCCTGAGGCCATCAATAGTGTAGGCCACCCTGGACTAAGAGGGGCTCTCTGACACCAGCGGAGCAACTATCTCCACTTAGACTCTCAGACAGTGTCCCCAGAGACAGAAGGTTGAAATGGACAGGCCCCCAGGCCCTAATCTGAACCTTAGCTTTGGTTTCCATGTGTCCGTCCTCAGAGGTCTGTTTTCGTAGACCAGCACACGGGGCTTTTCTGAGGCACCAAACCAAACCTCTCTCATCTCCACATGGGGAGCTTACTTACTGGGGATGTATCAAACCCTTCAGGTAGGAGAGTTCCGCAGGGCCACTGAACAACCAGCACATTCCAAGGTTTCCATGGACCCAAACGCACATTATGACGCATCCTCAGGAGAGGCCATTTCTACTCAGCCCCCTGGTTAGCGTGCCCCAGAGGCAGCAGATCAAACATATCTTGTGGCTAATGGCCAATGGGAATGCGAGGCATGCTGTACAGGGATCCATCCTTCGAACCGTGCTCTCCAGTCCTTCCGTATGGTATGTCCTGGAGCCATGCAACAGGACTCGAATGTCCCACAGAAGGAAA
The DNA here is from genome assembly GCF_964662115.1 of Mustela nivalis. Lineage (NCBI taxonomy): Eukaryota > Metazoa > Chordata > Mammalia > Carnivora > Mustelidae > Mustela > Mustela nivalis. Next base: position 433,988 of record NW_028136494.1, on the reverse strand, counting down.
CCTGGTGGTTTGGGGCAACCTCCAAACTCAGCGTGGGAAAACTTCCTTGGCCTCATGAGGCCCCCGCTTCATGAAGGTGCCATCATGGACACATACTCCAGCCTCAGCCAACGTCTGATCCTCAGCCTGACTTCAGATGCAGGAGATTTTGATTCAGCCTCTGCCTAGTGGGCCTGCTCTGCCCTTGGCTCCAATCCTCACTTTAGCTTGTGTTCCTAGACTTCCGTCCTCACACTCCTGGCCCACAAACCCTCCCTTCTGGGAATTTGGGGCCATAATGAAGCACTCCGCCTGCCTCCCAGGAGAAAAACTTTGTCTATGGTGCTGCCCAGAAACCCCAAATGAGGATCAAACTGCTTGGCCCTCGGCAACACCCCAATTGCATAGGCTACCTTAAACACTGATGCTCTGTCGCAAATAGCCTGAGCCCAGACCTTCCAACAGACACCGACACAGCTGGCTGCACACCCAGCACATTGGACCCGCCACTGCCTTAGGCCACCATCCATTCCCAACCTGGGTTTTCAGTCATCAGAACCTAGACCTTATCTCCAATCCCTGCACAGGGGGGAACCTGATGCACAAGTCAGAACCCCTCCTTCCCCATGGCAAGAAACCTTGCTGCTGGCAGTGAGTCAAACCTTCAGTGTAGGAGAAAACGGCATGGCCCATGAGGCCACGCCCATGTGTGAGGGCCGCCTTGGGCACAAACACACATTGTGACCCTCAGCGTGAGTACCTTATTCAAGTAACGCATCTCAGTGATTGGACCAAGAGCCCGCATATGTGGCTTGCCATGCCCATAGGCACGCAGGACTAACTAGATGGTGTGTATTCCAGTTGAGGGAACCCACTGCTGTGCTCTAGAGTCCCTCTCCTGGGGGGTCCCCTGTGGCAGAAAACAGTACTCTTCCCTTCCCACAGAATGAACCCAAACACTTGGGAGCTTGGACAATCCCCCGAGAGGAAGGCTCTTCCTCGGCCCCTGAAGCAACCCCTACCCTGAACGGCCACTGTGAACGCAACACCCAGAGACAAAAGCCTGAGCGACTGCCTCCCACTTGCCCTCCTTTGATATCCAGAGGATCTCCCCTCTCGGACTGGAGATCAGGCCTACCATTACCTTGGCCCCTACCTGAGCCAAGTTTGCTTTTTCAGACATCTGTCCCCACAGCCCTGGCAAACACAACCTCTAGGCTGGGTCCTCTGGAGCCATACCATAGGACCATGCCTGCTCTCTCCTGGGAAACTCTGTCCATTCCTTTGGCCACACACCTCCAGAATATGAGAAACCTCAAGGCCCCCGAGGACATACCATTACCGGGAGCCTCCCTGCACACACAGGAACCTTCGGACACAAGCTGAGCTGCTACCTCCATGAAGGCATGCACTAAGATTTCAACAGAGATAGAAGATTGAGCCGGACAGGCACTTAGGCCCTAATCTCAACTCTTGCTTTTTTTTCCAGGTGTCACTCCTCAGAGGCTTTGGTTCGAAGAACAGGATATGGGGCTTTCCTGAGGCACTGAACAGAACTTCTCTCGTCTCCACATGGGAAGTTCCTTGTTGGAGCCGTGTCAAACACCGCAGGTTGGAGTATCCTGCAGAGTCCCTGAGCCACCTCCACATTCCAAGGTCTCCCAGGCCACCAAGCCACAGTAGGACTCATCTTCAGGAGAGTCCATTTCAACTCTCCCCTCTGGGTAGCTCACCCAGGAGCCCGCAGATTGAGCCTGCCTTGTCCTGACTAAAGAGTGGGAATATGAGTTGGCGTTCCCAGGCATCCATGCTTAGACACCTGCTCTCGAGTCTTTCCGTATGGGGCCTCCTGGAACCATCCAATAGCACTCGACTTTCGTGCAGAAGAAAACCTTGAGGTTTGGAGTAATTCACAAATCCCATCGTAGGCAAACCTTCCTGGCCTCATGAGGCCCCCACACCATTCAGGAAGAGGCCATGCTGGACAAAAACTCTAGCCTGAGGCATGTCTCATAGTTGAAATGACCTCAGTGCAGGAGATCTCGATTCAGCCTCTCAGAGTGGGCCTGCCGTGCCATCGGTCCCAAACCTCACGCTAGCTTGTGTTTTTAGACTTCCTTCCTCACACTCCTGGCAAACAAGCCCTCCGGACTAGGAACTCCAGAACCACAACCCAGCCCAGGGTCTGCCCAAGGGAAGAAAAACGTTTCCATGTGGGGCTGTCTCCAGAAAACCCAGATGAGGATCAACCTGCTCGGGCCTCGACGGTACCCGAACTGGATAGGCTGCTCTGGGATCTCATGCTCTGTCTGACACAGCCTGAAGCCAGACGTCCAGACAGACAAGGAGACAGCTGGCCGCACACCCAGCACTTCGGACACGCCATGGTCTTATGCCGTCACCTCTTCCTAACCTTGGTTTTCAGATATCTGAACCTAGACATTATATCAATTCTCCACACAGCTGGGTATCGCAAGCACAACACAGAACTCCTCCTTCCCCGTGGCTGTAAAGCTTGCTCTTGGCATGGAGTCACACCTTCAGGGTGGGAGAAACCTTCCTGGTCCCTGATGCCACGCCCAAACTTGAGTGCTGCTTGGGCACAAATTCACACTCTGACCCTCAGCATGAGCCCCATGTCAAAGAAAGGCCTGTCAGGGCCTGGGCCAAGAGCCCGCATATGGGGCTTGCCAAGCCCCTATGCACCCAATCCTCACCAGTGTTTGAGTTTTCCAGTCGCCCCGCCCGTACCTGGGGCTCTGCTCTGGAATCCCTTTCTTGGAGAGACACGTGAGCCAGACAACACGACTCCACCCTTCCCACAAAATGACCCCAAACTCTTGGGAGCTGGGACAAATCCCCAGAGAGGGATACTCTTCCACAGTCCCTGATGCCACCCCTCCAATCCACGGCTATCTCGGACACAACATCCAGAGACAAAAGCCTGAAGGAACGCCTCCCACTCGCCCTTGTTTCAGAGGCCCAGGAGCTCCCTCTCGGGCTGTACATCCGGCCTGCAATACCCTAGGCGCCACTCATAAGCTGAGTTTGTGTTTTCAGACTTCTGTGCCCTCAGCCTGGACCCACACAACCGCCAGGCTAGGGCCTCTGGAGCCACAGCGAAAGATTGTGCCTGCCCTCTCCAAGGAAATTGTGCCCAATCCATTGACCACAACCCTACAGGTTAGGGAAAAGCTCCAAGGCCCCTGAGGCCATCAATAGTGTAGGCCACCCTGGACTAAGAGGGGCTCTCTGACACCAGCGGAGCAACTATCTCCACTTAGACTCTCAGACAGAGTCCCCAGAGACAGAAGGTTGAAAAGGACAGGCCCCCAGGCCCTAATCTGAACCTTAGCTTTGGTTTCCATGTGTCCGTCCTCAGGGGTCTGTTTTCGTAGACCAGCACACGGGGCTTTTCTGAGGCACCAAACCAAACCTCTCCCATCTCCACATGGGGAGCTTACTTACTGGGGATGTATCAAACCCTTCAGGTAGGAGAGTTCCGCAGGGCCACTGAACAACCAGCACATTCCAAGATTTCCATGGACCCAAACGCACATTATGACGCATCCTCAGGAGAGGCCATTTCAACTCAGCCCCCTGGTTAGCGTGCCCCAGAGGCAGCAGATCAAACATATCTTGTGGCTAATGGCCAATGGGAATGCGAGGCATGCTGTACAGGGATCCATCCTTCGAACCGTGCTCTCCAGTCCTTCCGTATGGTATGTCCTGGAGCCGTGCAACAGGACTCGAATGTCCCACAGAAGGAAACCTGGTGGTTTGGGGCAACCTCCAAACTCAGCGTGGGAAAACTTCCTTGGCCTCATGAGGCCCCTGCTTCATGAAGGTGCCATCATGGACACATACTCCAGCCTCAGCCAACGTCTGATCCTCAGCCTGACTTCAGATGCAGGAGATTTTGATTCAGCCTCTGCCTAGTGGGCCTGCTCTGCCCTTGGCTCCAATCCTCACTTTAGCTTGTGTTCCTAGACTTCCGTCCTCACACTCCTGGCCCACAAACCCTCCCTTCTGGGAATTCTGGGGCCACAATGAAGCACTCCGCCTGCCTCCCAGGAGAAAAACTTTGTCTATGGTGCTGCCCAGAAACCCCAAATGAGGATCAAACTGCTTGGCCCTCGGCAACACCCCAATTGCATAGGCTACCTTAAACACTGATGCTCTGTCGCAAATAGCCTGAGCCCAGACCTTCCAACAGACACCGACACAGCTGGCTGCACACCCAGCACATTGGACCCGCCACTGCCTTAGGCCACCATCCATTCCCAACCTGGGTTTTCAGTCATCAGAACCTAGACCTTATCTCCAATCCCTGCACAGGGGGGAACCTGATGCACAAGTCAGAACCCCTCCTTCCCCATGGCAAGAAACCTTGCTGCTGGCAGTGAGTCAAACCTTCAGTGTAGGAGAAAACGGCATGGCCCATGAGGCCACGCCCATGTGTGAGGGCCGCCTTGGGCACAAACACACATTGTGACCCTCAGCGTGAGTACCTTATTCAAGTAACGCCTCTCAGTGATTGGACCAAGAGCCCGCATATGTGGCTTGCCATGCCCATAGGCACGCAGGACTAACTAGATGGTGTGTATTCCAGTTGAGGGAACCCACTGCTGTGCTCTAGAGTCCCTCTCCTGGCGGGTCCCCTGTGGCAGAAAACAGTACTCTTCCCTTCCCACAGAATGAACCCAAACACTTGGGAGCTTGGACAATCCCCCGAGAGAAAGGCTCTTCTTCGGCCCCTGAAGCAACCCCTACCCTGAACGGCCACTGTGAACGCAACACCCAGAGACAAAAGCCTGAGCGACTGCCTCCCACTTGCCCTCCTTTGATATCCAGAGGATCTCCCCTCTCGGACTGGAGATCAGGCCTGCCATTACCTTGGCCCCTACCTGAGCCAAGTTTGCTTTTTCAGACATCTGTCCCCACAGCCCTGGCAAACACAGCCTCTAGGCTGGGTCCTCTGGAGCCATACCACAGGACCATGCCTGCTCTCTCCTGGGAAACTCTGTCCATTCCTTTGGCCACACACCTCCAGAATATGAGAAACCTCAAGGCCCCCGAGGACATACCATTACCGGGAGCCTCCCTGCACACACAGGGGCCTTCGGACACAAGCTGAGCAGCTACCTCAATGAAGGCTTGCACACAGATGTCAACAGAGATAGAAGGTTGAGCCGTACAGGCCCTTAGGCTCTAATCTCAACTCTTGCTTTGTTTTCCAGGTGTCACTCCTCAGAGGCTTTGGTTCGAAGAACAGGATATGGGGCTTTCCTGAGGCACTGAACAGAACTTCTCTCGTCTCCACATGGGAAGCTTCCTTGTTGGAGCCGTGTCAAACACCTCAGGTTGGAGAATCCTGCAGAGTCCCTGAGCCACCTCCACATTCCAAGGTCTCCCAGGCCACCAAGCCACAGTAGGACTCATCTTCAGGAGAGTCCATTTCAACTCTCCCCTCTGGGTAGCTCACCCAGGAGCCCGCAGATTGAGCCTGCCTTGTCCTGACTAAAGAGTGGGAATATGAGGTGGCGTTCCCAGGCATCCATGCTTAGACACCTGCTCTCGAGGCTTTCCGTATGGGGCCTCCTGGACCATCCAATAGCGCTCGACTGTCGTACAGAAGGAAACCTTGAGGTTTGGAGTAGTTCACAAATCCCATCGTAGGCAAACCTTCCTGGCCTCATGAGGCCCCCACACCATTCAGGAAGAGGCCGTGCTGGACAAAAACTCTAGCCTGAGGCACGTCTCATAGTTGAAATGACCTCAGTGCAGGAGATCTCGATTCAGCCTCTCAGAGTGAGCCTGCCGTGCCATCGGTCCCAAACCTCACGCTAGCTTGTGTTTTCAGACTTCCTTCCTCACACTCCTGGCAAACAAGCCCTCCGGACTAGGAACTCCAGAACCACAACCCAGCCCAGGGTCTGCCCAAGGGAAGAAAAACGTTTCCCTGTGGGGCTTTCTTCAGAAAACCCAGATGAGGGTCAACCTGCTCGGGCCTCGACGGTAGCCAAACTGGATAGGCTGCTCTGGGCACTCATGCTCTGTCTGACACGGCCTGAAGTCAGACGTCCAGACAGACATGGAGACAGCTGGCCGCACACCCAGCACTTCGGACACGCCATGGTCTTATGCCGTCACATCTTCCTAACCTTGGTTTTCAGTTATCTGATCCTAGACATTATATCAATTCTCCACACAGCTGGGTATCGCAAGCACAACACAGAACTCCTCCCTCTCCGTGGCTGTAAAGCTTGCTCTTGGCATGGAGTCACACCTTCATGGTGGGAGAAACCTTCATGGTCCCTGATGCCTCGCCCAAACTTGAGTGCTGCTTGGGCACAAATTCACACTTGACCCTCACATGAGCCTCATGTCAAAGAAAGGCCTGTCAGGGCCTGGACCAAGAGCCCGCATATGGGGCTTTCCAAGCCACTCTGCACCCAATCCTCAAGAGTGTTTGAGTTTTCCAGTCGCCCCGCCCGTACCTGGGGCTCTGCTCTGGAATCCCTTTCTTGGAGAGACAAATGAGCCAGACAACACGACTCCACCCTTCCCACAAAATGACCCCAAACTCTTGGGAGCTGGGACAAATCCCCAGAGAGGGATACTCGTTCACAGTCCCTGAGGCCACCCCTCCAATCCACGGCTATCTCGGACACAACATCCAGAGACAAAAGCCTGAAGGAACGCCTCCCACTCGCCCTTGTTTCAGAGGCCCAGGAGCTCCCTCTCGGGCTGTACATCCGGCCTGCCATACCCTAGGCGCCATTCATAAGCTGAATTTGTGTTTTCAGACTTCTGTGCCCTCAGCCTGGACCCACACAACCGCCAGGCTTGGGCCTCTGTAGCCACAGCGAAAGATTGTGCCTGCCCTCTCCAAGAAAATTGTGCCAATCCATTGACCACAACCCTACAGGTTAGGGAAAAGCTCCAAGGCCCTTGAGGCCATCAATAGTGTAGGCCACCCTTGGACTAAGAGGGGCTCTCTGACACCAGCGGAGCAACTATCTCCACTTAGACTCTCAGACAGTGTCCCCAGAGACAGAAGGTTGAAATGGACAGGCCCCCAGGCCCTAATCTGAACCTTAGCTTTGGTTTCCATGTGTCCGTCCTCAGAGGTCTGTTTTCGTAGACCAGCACACGGGGCTTTTCTGAGGCACCAAACCAAACCTCTCTCGTCTCCACATGGGGAGCTTACTGACTGGGGATGTATCAAACCCTTCAGGTAGGAGAGTTCCGCAGGGCCACTGAACAACCAGCACATTCCAAGGTTTCCATGGACCCAAACGCACATTATGACGCATCCTCAGGAGAGGCCATTTCAACTCAACCCCCTGGTTAGGGTGCCCCAGAGGCAACAGATCAAACATATATTGTGGCTAATGGCCAATGGGAATGCGAGGCATGCTGTACAGGGATCCATCCTCGAACCGTGCTCTCCAGTCCTTCCGTATGGTATGTCCTGGAGCCATGCAACAGGACACGAATGTCTAACAGAAAGAAAGCCTGGTGGTTTGGGGCAACCTCCAAACTCAGCGTGGGAAAACTTCCTTGGCCTCATGAGACCCCCGCTTCATGAAGGTGCCATCATGGACACATACTCCAGCCTCAGCCAACGTCTGATCCTCAGCCTGACTTCAGATGCAGGAGATTTTGATTCAGCCTCTGCCTAGTGGGCCTGCTCTGCCCTTGGCTCCAATCCTCACTTTAGCTTGTGTTCCTAGACTTCCGTCATCACACACTTGGCCCACAAACCCTCCCTACTGGGAATTCTGGGGCCACAATGAAGCACTCCGCCTGCCTCCCAGGAGAAAAACTTTGTCTATGGTGCTGCCCAGAAACCCCAAATGAGGATCAAACTGCTTGGCCCTCGGCAACACCCCAATTGCATAGGCTACCTTAAACACTGATGCTCTGTCGCAAATAGCCTGAGCCCAGAGCTTCCAACAGACACCGACACAGCTGGCTGCACACCCAGCACATTGGACCCGCCACTGCCTTGGCCACCATCCATTCCCAACCTGGGTTTTCAGTCATCAGAACCTAGACCTTATCTCCAATCCCTGCACAGGGGGGAACCTGATGCACAAGTCAGAACCCCTCCTTCCCCATGGCAAGAATCCTTGCTGATGGCAGTGAGTCAAACCTTCAGTGTAAGAGAAAACAGCATGGCCCATGAGGCCACGCCCATGTTTGAGGGCCGCCTTGGCCACAAACACACATTGTGACCCTCAGCGTGAGTACCTTATTCAAGTAACGCCTCTCAGTGATTGGACCAAGAGCCCGCATATGTGGCTTGCTATGCCCATAGGCACGCAGGACTGCTAGATGGTGTGTATTCCAGTTGAGGAAACCCACTGCTGTGCTCTAGAGTCCCTCTCCTGGCGGGTCCCCTGTGGCAGAAAACAGTACTCTTCCCTTCCCACAGAATGAACCCAAACACTTGGGAGCTTGGACAATCCCCCGAGAGGAAGGCTCTTCCTCGGCCCCTGAAGCAACCCCTACCCTGAACGGCCACTGTGAACGCAACACCCAGAGACAAAAGCCTGAGCGACTGCCTCCCACTTGCCCTTTTTGATATCCAGAGGATCTCCCCTCTCGGACTGGAGATCAGGCCTGCCATTACCTTGGCCCCTACCTGAGCCAAGTTTGCTTTTTCAGACATCTGTCCCCACAGCCCTGGCAAACACAGCCTCTAGGCTGGGTCCTCTGGAGCCATACCACAGGACCATGCCTGCTCTCTCCTGGGAAACTCTGTCCATTCCTTTGGCCACACACCTCCAGAATATGAGAAACCTCAAGGCCCCCTAGGACATACCATTACCGGGAGCCTCCCTGCACACACAGGGGCCTTCGGACACAAGCTGAGCTGCTACCTCAATGAAGGCTTGCACACAGATGTCAACAGAGATAGAAGGTTGAGCCGTACAGGCCCTTAGGTTCTAATCTCAACTCTTGCTTTGTTTTCCAGGTGTCACTCCTCAGAGGCTTTGGTTCGAAGAACAGGATATGGGGCTTTCCTGAGGCACTGAACAGAACTTCTCTCGTCTCCACATGGGAAGCTTCCTTGTTGGAGCCGTGTCAAACACCTCAGGTTGGAGAATCCTGCAGAGTCCCTGAGCCACCTCCACATTCCAAGGTCTCCCAGGCCACCAAGCCACAGTAGGACTCATCTTCAGGAGAGTCCATTTCAACTCTCCCCTCTGGGTAGCTCACCCAGGAGCCCGCAGATTGAGCCTGCCTTGTCCTGACTAAAGAGTGGGAATATGAGGTGGCGTTCCCAGGCATCCATGCTTAGACACCTGCTCTCAAGGCTTTCCGTATGGGGCCTCCTGGAACCATCCAATAGCGTTCGACTGTCGTACAGAAGGAAACCTTGAGGTTTGGAGTAGTTCACAAATCCCATCGTAGGCAAACCTTCCTGGCCTCATGAGGCCCCCACACCATTCAGGAAGAGGCCGTGCTGGACAAAAACTCTAGCCTGAGGCACGTCTCATAGTTGAAATGACCTCAGTGCAGGAGATCTCGATTCAGCCTCTCAGAGTGAGCCTGCCGTGCCATCGTTCCCAAACCTCACGCTAGCTTGTTTTCAGACTTCCTTCCTCACACTCCTGTCAAACAAGCCCTCCGGACTAGGAACTCCAGAACCACAACCCAGCCCAGGGTCTGCCCAAGGGAAGAAAAACGTTTCCCTGTGGGGCTTTCTTCAGAAAGCCCAGATGAGGGTCAACCTGTTCGGGCCTCGACGGTAGCCGAACTGGATAGGCTGCTCTGGGCACTCATGCTCTGTCTGACACGGCCTGAAGTCAGACGTCCAGACAGACATGGAGACAGCTGGCCGCACACCCAGCACTTCGGACACGCCATGTTCTTATGCCGTCACATCTTCCTAACTTTGGTTTTCAGTTATCTGATCCTAGACATTATATCAATTCTCCACACAGCTGGGTATCGCAAGCACAACACAGAACTCCTCCCTCTCCGTGGCTGTAAAGCTTGCTCTTGGCATGGAGTCACACCTTCAGGGTGGGAGAAAACTTCATGGTCCCTGATGCCTCGCCCAAACTTGAGTGCTGCTTGGGCACAAATTCACACTCTGACCCTCAGCATGAGCCTCATGTCAAAGAAAGGCCTGTCAGGGCCTGGGCCAAGAGCCCGCATATGGGGCTTTCCAAGCAACTCTGCACCCAATCCTCAAGAGTGTTTGAGTTTTCCAGTCGCCCCGCCCGTACCTGGGGCTCTGCTCTGGAATCCCTTTCTTGGAGAGACACATGAGCCAGACAACACGACTCCACCCTTCCCACAAAATGACCCCAAACTCTTGGGAGCTGGGACAAATCCCCAGAGAGGGATACTCGTTCACAGTCCCTGAGGCCACCCCTCCAATCCACGGCTATCTCGGACACAACATCCAGAGACAAAAGCCTGAAGGAACGCCTCCCACTCGCCCTTGTTTCAGAGGCCCAGGAGCTCCCTCTCGGGTTGTACATCCGGCCTGCCATACCCTAGGCGCCATTCATAAGCTGAATTTGTGTTTTCAGACTTCTGTGCCATCAGCCTGGACCCACACAACCGCCAGGCTTGGGCCTCTGGAGCCACAGCGAAAGATTGTGCCTGCCCTCTCCAAGGAAATTGTGCCCAATCTATTGACCACAACCCTACAGGTTAGGGAAAAGCTCCAAGGCCCTTGAGGCCATCAATAGTGTAGGCCACCCTTGGACTAAGAGGGGCTCTCTGACACCAGCGGAGCAACTATCTCCACTTAGACTCCAAGACAGTGTCCCCAGAGACAGAAGGTTGAAATGGACAGGCCCCCAGGCCCTAATCTGAACCTTAGCTTTGGTTTCCATGTGTCCGTCCTCAGAGGTCTGTTTTCGTAGACCAGCACACGGGGCTTTTCTGAGACACCAAACCAAACCTCTCTCGTCTCCACATGGGGAGCTTACTGACTGGGGATGTATCAAACCCTTCAGGTAGGAGAGTTCCGCAGGGCCACTGAACAACCAGCACATTCCAAGGTTTCCATGGACCCAAACGCACATTATGACGCATCCTCAGGAGAGGCCATTTCAACTCAGCCCCCTGGTTAGCGTGCCCCAGAGGCAACAGATCAAACATATATTGTGGCTAATGGCCAATGGGAATGCGAGGCATGCTGTACAGGGATCCATCCTCGAACCGTGCTCTCCAGTCCTTCCGTATGGTATGTCCTGGAGCCATGCAACAGGACACGAATGTCTAACAGAAAGAAAACCTGGTGGTTTGGGGCAACCTCCAAACTCAGCGTGGGAAAACTTCCTTGGCCTCATGAGGCCCCCGCTTCATGAAGGTGCCATCATGGACACATACTCCAGCCTCAGCCAACGTCTGATCCTCAGCCTGACTTCAGATGCAGGAGATTTTGATTCAGCCTCTGCCTAGTGGGCCTGCTCTGCCCTTGGCTCCAATCCTCATTTTAGCTTGTGTTCCTAGACTTCCGTCCTCACACTCCTGGCCCACAAACCCTCCCTACTGGGAATTCTGGGGCCACAATGAAGCACTCCGCCTGCCTCCCAGGAGAAAAACTTTGTCTATGGTGCTGCCCAGAAACCCCAAATGAGGATCAAACTGCTTGGCCCTCGGCAACACCCCAATTGCATAGGCTACCTTAAACACTGATGCTCTGTCGCAAATAGCCTGAGCCCAGAGCTTCCAACAGACACCGACACAGCTGGCTGCACACCCAGCACAATGGACCCGCCACTGCCTTGGCCACCATCCATTCCCAACATGGGTTTTCAGTCATCCAAACCTAGACCTTATCTCCAATCCCTGCACATGGGGGGAACCTGATGCACAAGTCAGAACCCCTCCTTCCCCATGGCAATAATCCTTGCTGATGGCAGTGAGTCAAACCTTCAGTGTAAGAGAAAACAGCATGGCCCATGAGGCCACGCCCATGTGTGAGGGCCGCCTTGGGCACAAACACACATTGTGACCCTCAGCGTGAGTACCTTATTCAAGTAACGCCTCTCAGTGATTGGACCAAGAGCCCGCATATGGGCTTGCTATGCCCATAGGCACGCAGGAGTGCTAGATGGTGTGTATTCCAGTTGAGGAAACCCACTGCTGTGCTCTAGAGTCCCTCTCCTGGGGGGTCCCCTGTGGCAGAAAACAGTACTCTTCCCTTCCCACAGAATGAACCCAAACACTTGGGAGCTTGGACAATCCCCCGAGAGGAAGGCTCTTCCTCGGCCCCTGAAGCAACCCCTACCCTGAACGGCCACTGTGAACGCAACACCCAGATACAAAAGCCTGAGCGACTGCCTCCCACTTGCCTCCTTTGATATCCAGAGGATCTCCCCTCTCGGACTGGAGATCAGGCCTGCCATTACCTTGGCCCATACCTGAGCCAAGTTTGCTTTTTCAGACATCTGTCCCCACAGCCCTGGCAAACACAGCCTCTAGGCTGGGTCCTCTGGAGCCATACCACAGGACCATGCCTGCTCTCTCCTGGGAATCTCTGTCCATTCCTTTGGCCACACACCTCCAGAATATGAGAAACCTCAAGGCCCCCGAGGACATACCATTACCGGGAGCCTCCCTGCACACACAGGGGCCTTCGGACACGAGCTGAGCTGCTACCTCAATGAAGGCTTGCACACAGATGTCAACAGAGATAGAAGGTTGAGCCGGACAGGCCCTTAGGCTCTAATCTCAACTCTTGCTTTGTTTTCCAGGTGTCACTCCTCAGTGGCTTTGGTTCGAAGAACAGGATATGGGGCTTTCCTGAGGCACTGAACAGAACTTCTCTCGTCTCCACATGGGAAGCTTCCTTGTTGGAGCCGTGTCAAACACCTCAGGTTGGAGAATCCTGCAGAGTCCTTGAGCCACCTCCACATTCCAAGGTCTCCCAGGCCACCAAGCCACAGTAGGACTCATCTTCAGGAGAGTCCATTTCAACTCTCCCCTCTGGGTAGCTCACCCAGGAGCCCGCAGATTGAGCCTGCCTTGTCCTGACTAAAGAGTGGGAATATGAGGTGGCGTTCCCAGGCATCCATGCTTAGACACCTGCTCTCGAGGCTTTCCGTATGGGGCCTCCTGGAACCATCCAATAGCACTCGACTTTCGTGCAGAAGGAAACCTTGAGGTTTGGAGTAGTTCACAAATCCCATCGTAGGCAAACCTTCCTGGCCTCATGAGGCCCCCACACCATTCAGGAAGAGGCCATGCTGGACAAAACTCTAGCTTGAGTCACGTCTCATAGTTGAAATGACCTCAGTGCAGGAGATCTCGATTCAGCCTCTCAGAGTGGGCCTGCCGTGCCAGCGGTCCCTAACCTCACGCTAGCTTGTGTTTCCAGACTTCCTTCCTCACACTCCTGGTAAACAAGCCCTCCGGACTAGGAACTCCAGAACCACAACCCAGCCCAGGGTCTGCCCAAGGGAAGAAAAACGTTTCCCTGTGGGGCTCTCTCCAGAAAACCCAGATGAGGATCAACCTGCTCGGGCCTCGACGGTACCCGAACTGGATAGGCTGCTCTGGGCACTCATGCTCTGTCTGACACAGCCTGAAGCCAGACGTCCAGACAGACAAGGAGACAGCTGGCCGCACACCCAGCACTTCGGACACGCCATGGTCTTATGCCGTCACCTCTTCTTAACCTTGGTTTTCAGATATCTGAACCTAGACATTCTATCAATTCTCCACACAGCTGGGTATCGCAAGCACAACACAGAACTCCTCCTTCCCCGTGGCTGTAAAGCTTGCTCTTGGCATGGAGTCACAACTTCAGGGTGGGAGAAACCTTCCTGGTTCCTGATGCCACGCCCAAACTTGAGTGCTGCTTGGGCACAAATTCACACTCTGACCCTCAGCATGAGCCCCATGTCAAAGAAAGGCCTGTCAGGGCCTGGGCCAAGAGCCCGCATATGGGGCTTGCCAAGCCCCTATGCACCCAATCCTCACCAGTGTTTGAGTTTTCCAGTCGCCCCGCCCGTACCTGGGGCTCTGCTCTGGAATCCCTTTCTTGGAGAGACACATGAGCCAGACAACACTTTTCCACCCTTCCCACAAAATGACCCCAAACTCTTGGGAGCTGGGACAAATCCCCAGAGAGGGATACTCGTCCACAGTCCCTGAGGCCACCCCTCCAATCCACGGCTATCTCGGACACAACATCCAGAGACAAAAGCCTGAAGGAACGCCTCCCACTCGCCCTTGTTTCAGAGGCCCAGGAGCTCCCTCTCGGGCTGTACATCCGGCCTGCCATACCCTAGGCGCCACTCATAAGCTGAGTTTGTGTTTTCAGACTTCTGTGCCCTCAGCCTGGACCCACACAACCGCCAGGCTAGGGCCTCTGGAGCCACAGCGAAAGATTGTGCCTGTCCTCTCCAAGGAAATTGTGCCCAATCCATTGACCACAACCCTACAGGTTAGGGAAAAGCTCCAAGGCCCCTGAAGCATCAATAGTGTAGGCCACCCTGGACTAAGAGGGGCTCTCTGACACCAGCGGAGCAACTATCTCCACTTAGACTCTCAGACAGTGTCCCCAGAGACAGAAGGTTGAAATGGACAGGCCCCCAGGCCCTAATCTGAACCTTAGCTTTGGTTACCATGTGTCCGTCCTCAGGGGTCTGTTTTCGTAGACCAGCACACGGGGCTTTTCTGAGGCTCCAAACCAAACCTCTCTCGCTTCCACATGGGGAGCCTACTTACTGGGGATGTATCAAACCCTTCAGGTAGGAGAGTTCCGCAGGGCCACTGAACAACCAGCACATTCCAAGGTTTCCATGGACCCAAACGCACATTATGACGCATCCTCAGGAGAGGCCATTTCAACTCAGCCCCCTGGTTAGCGTGCCCCAGAGGCAGTAGATCAAACATATCTTGTGGCTAATGGCCAATGGGAATGCGAGGCATGCTGTACAGGGATCCATCCTTCGAACTGTGCTCTCCAGTCCTTCTGTATGGTATGTCCTGGAGCCATGCAACAGGACTCGAATGTCCCACAGAAGGAAACCTGGTGGTTTGGGGCAACCTCCAAACTCAGCGTGGGAAAACTTCCTTGGCCTCATGAGGCCCCCGCTTCATGAAGGTGCCATCATGGACACATACTCCAGCCTCAGCCAACGTCTGATCCTCAGCCTGACTTCAGATGCAGGAGATTTTGATTCAGCCTCTGCCTAGTGGGCCTGCTCTGCCCTTTGCTCCAATCCTCACTTTAGCTTGTGTTCCTAGACTTCCGTCCTCACACTCCTGGCCCACAAACCCTCCCTACTGGGAATTCTGGGGCCACAATGAAGCACTCCGCCTGCCTCCCAGGAGAAAAACTTTGTCTATGGTGCTGCCCAGAAACCCCAAATGAGGATCAAACTGCTTGGCCCTCGGCAACACCCCAATTGCATAGGCTCCCTTAAACACTGAGTCTCTGTTGCAAATAGCCTGAGCCCAGACCTTCCAACAGACACCGACACAGCTGGCTGCACACCCAGCACATTGGACCCGCCACTGCCTTAGGCCACCATCCCTTCCCAACCTGGGTTTTCAGTCATCAGAACCTAGACCTTATCTCCAATCCCTGCACAGGGGGGAACCTGATGCACAAGTCAGAACCCCTCCTTCCCCATGGCAAGAAACCTTGCTGCTGGCAGTGAGTCAAAACTTCAGTGTAGGAGAAAACGGCATGGCCCATGAGGCCACGCACATGTGTGAGGGCCGCCTTGGGCACAAACACACATTGTGACCCTCAGCGTGAGTACCTTATTCAAGTAACGCCTCTCAGTGATTGGACCAAGAGCCCGCATATGTGGCTTGCTATGCCCATAGGCACGCAGGACTAACTAGATGGTGTGTATTCCAGTTGAGGGAACCCACTGCTGTGCTCTAGAGTCCCTCTCCTGGGGGGTCCCCTGTGGCAGAAAACAGTACTCTTTTCTTCCCACAGAATGAACCCAAACACTTGGGAGCTTGGACAATCCCCCGAGAGGAAGGCTCTTCCTCAGCCCCTGAAGCAACCCCTACCCTGAACGGCCACTGTGAACGCAACACCCAGAGACAAAAGCCTGAGCGACTGCCTCCCACTTGCCCTCCTTTGATATCCAGAGGATCTCCCCTCTCGGACTGGAGATCAGGCCTGCCATTACCTTGGCCCCTACCTGAGCCAAGTTTGCTTTTTCAGACATCTGTCCCCACAGCCCTGGCAAACACAGCCTCTAGGCTGGGTCCTCTGGAGCCATACCACAGGACCATGCCTGCTCTCTCCTGGGAAACTCTGTCCATTCCTTTGGACACACACCTCCAGAATATAAGAAACCTCAAGGCCCCCGAGGACATACCATTACCGGGAGCCTCCCTGAACACACACGGTCTTCGGACACAAGCTTAGCTGCTACCTCCATGAAGCCATGCACACAGATGTCAACAAAGATAAAAGGTTGAGCCGGACAGGGCATTAGGCTCTAATCTCAACTCTTGCTTTGTTTTCCAGGTGTCACTCCTCAGAGGCTTAGGTTCGAAGAACAGGATATGGGGCTTTCCTGAGGCACTGAACAGAACTTCTCTCGTCTCCACATGGAAAGCTTCCTTGTTGGAGCCCTGTCAAACACCTCAGGTTGGAGAATCCTGCAGAGTCCCTGAGGCACCTCCACATTCCAAGGTCTCCCAGGCCACTAAGCCACAGTAGGACTCATCTTCAGGAGAGTCCATTTCAACTCTCCCTCTGGGTAGCTCACCCAGGAGCCCGCAGATTGAGCCTGCCTTGTCCTTGACTAAAGAGTGGGAATATGAGGTGGCGTTCCCAGGCATCCATGCATAGACACCTGCTCTTGAGGCTTTCCGTATAGGGCCTCCTGGAACCATCCAATAGCGCTCGACTTTCGTGCAGAAGGAAACCTTGAGGTTTGGAGTAGTTCACAAATCCCATCGTAGGCAAACCTTCCTGGCCTCATGAGGCCCCCACACCATTCAGGAAGAGGCCATGCTGGACAAAAACTCTAGCCTGAGGCACGTCTCAGAGTTGAAATGACCTCAGTGCAGGAGATCTCGATTCAGCCTCTCAGAGTGGGCCTGCCGTGCCATCGGTCCCAAACCTCACGCTAGCTTGTGTTTCCAGACTTCCTTCCTCACACTCCTGGCAAACAAGCCCTCCGGACGAGGAACTCCAGAACCACAACCCAGCCCAGGGTCTGCCCAAGGGAAGAAAAACGTTTCCCTGTGGGGCTCTCTCCAGAAAACCCAGATGAGGATCAACCTGCTCGGGCCTCGACCGGTACCCGAACTGGATAGGCTGCTCTGGGCACTCATGCTCTGTCTGACACAGCCTGAAGCCAGACGTCCAGACAGACAAGGAGACAGCTGGCCGCACACCCAGCACTTCGGACACGCCGTGGTCTTATGCCGTCACCTCTTCCTAACCTTGGTTTTCAGATATCTGAACCTAGACATTCTATCAATTCTCCACACAGCTGGGTATCGCAAACACAACACAGAACTCCTCCCTCCCCGAGGCTGTAAAGCTTGCTCTTGGCATGGAGTCACACCTTCAGGGTGGGAGAAACATTCCTGGTCCCTGATGCCACGCCCAAACTTGAGTGCTGCTTGGGCACAAATTCACACTCTGACCCTCAGCATGAGCCCCATGTCAAAGAAAGTCCTGTCAGGGCCTGGGCCAAGAGCCCGCATATGGGGCTTGCCAAGCCCCTATGCACCCAATCCTCACCAGTGTTTGAGTTTTCCAGTCGCCCCGCCCGTACCTGGGGCTCTGCTGGAATCCCTTTCTTGGAGAGACACATGAGCCAGACAACACTTTTCCACCCTTCCCACAAAATGACCCCAAACTCTTGGGAGCTGGGACAAATCCCCAGAGAGGGATACTCGTCCACAGTCCCTGAGGCCACCCCTCCAATCCACGGCTATCTCGGACACAACATCCAGAGACAAAAGCCTGAAGGAACGCCTCCCACTCGCCCTTGTTTCAGAGGCCCAGGAGCTCCCTCTCGGGCTGTACATCCGGCCTGCCATACCCTAGGCGCCACTCATAAGCTGAGTTTGTGTTTTCAGACTTCTGTGCCCTCAGCCTGGACCCACACAACCGCCAGGCTATGCCTCTACAGCGAAAGATTGTGCCTGCCCTCTCCAAGGACAGTGTGCCCAATCCATTGACCACAACCCTACAGGTTAGGGAAAAGCTCCAAGGCCCCTGAGGCCATCAATAGTGTAGGCCACCCTGGACTAAGAGGGGCTCTCTGACACCAGCGGAGCAACTATCTCCACTTAGACTCTCAGACAGAATCCCCAGAGACAGAAGGTTGAAATGGACAGGCCCCCAGGCCCTAATCTGAACCTTAGCTTTGGTTTCCATGTGTCCTCCTCAGGGGTCTCTTTTCGTAGACCAGCACACGGGGCTTTTCTGAGGCACCAAACCAAACCTCTCCGTCTCCACATGGGGAGCTTACTTACTGGGGATGTATCAAACCCTTCAGGTAGGAGAGTTCCGCAGGGCCACTGAACAACCAGCACATTCCAAGGTTTCCATGGACCCAAACGCACATTATGACGCATCCTCAGGAGAGGCCATTTCAACTCAGCCCCCTGGTTAGCGTGCCCCAGAGGCAGCAGATCAATCATATCTTGTGGCTAATGGCCAATGGGAATGCGAGGCATGCTGTACAGGGATCCATCCTTTGAACCGTGCTCTCCAGTCCTTCCGTATGGTATGTCCTGGAGCCATGCAACAGGACTCGAATGTCCCACAGAAGGAAACCTGGTGGTTTGGGGCAACCTCCAAACTCAGCGTGGGAAAACTTCCTTGGCCTCATGAGGCCCCCGCTTCATGAAGGTGCCATCATGGACACATACTCCAGCCTCAGCCAACGTCTGATCCTCAGCCTGACTTCAGATGCAGGAGATTTTGATTCAGCCTCTGCCTAGTGGGCCTGCTCTGCCCTTGGCTCCAATCCTCACTTTAGCTTGTGTTCCTAGACTTCCGTCCTCACACTCCTGGCCCACAAACCCTCCCTACTGGGAATTCTGGGGCCACAATGAAGCACTCCGCCTGCCTCCCAGGAGAAAAACTTTGTCTATGGTGCTGCCCAGAAACCCCAAATGAGGATCAAACTGCTTGGCCCTCGGCAACACCCCAATTGCATAGGCTCCCTTAAACACTGAGTCTCTGTTGCAAATAGCCTGAGCCCAGACCTTCCAACAGACACCGACACAGCTGGCTGCACACCCAGCACATTGGACCCGCCACTGCCTTAGGCCACCATCCATTCCCAACCTGGGTTTTCAGTCATCAGAACCTAGACCTTATCTCCAATCCCTGCACAGGGGGGAACCTGATGCACAAGTCAGAACCCCTTCTTCCCCATGGCAAGAAACCTTGCTGCTGGCAGTGAGTCAAACCTTCAGTGTAGGAGAAAACGGCATGGCCCATGAGGCCACGCCCATGTGTGAGGGCCGCCTTGGGCACAAACACAGATTGTGACCCTCAGCGTGAGTACCTTATTCAGGTAACGCCTCTCAGTGATTGGACCAAGAGCCCGCATATGTGGCTTGCCATGCCCATAGGCACCCAGGACTAACTAGATGGTGTGTATTCCAGTTGAGGAAATCCACTGCTGTGCTCTAGAGTCCCTCTCCTGGGGGGTCCCCTGTGGCAGAAAACAGTACTCTTCCCTTCCCACAGAATGAACCCAAACACTTGGGAGCTTGGACAATCCCCCGAGAGGAAGGCTCTTCCTCGGCCCCTGAAGCAACCCCTACCCTGAACGGCCACTGTGAACGCAACACCCAGAGACAAAAGCCTGAGCGACTGCCTCCCACTTGCCCTCCTTTGATATCCAGAGGATCTCCCCTCTCGGACTGGAGATCAGGCCTGCCATTACCTTGGCCCCTACCTGAGCCAAGTTTGCTTTTTCAGACATCTGTCCCCACAGCCCTGGCAAACACAGCCTCTAGGCTGGGTCCTCTGGAGCCATACCACAGGACCATGCCTGCTCTCTCCTGGGAAACTCTGTCCATTCCTTTGGACACACACCTCCAGAATATAAGAAACCTCAAGGCCCCCGAGGACATACCATTACCGGGAGCCTCCCTGAACACACACGGTCTTCGGACACAAGCTTAGCTGCTACCTCCATGAAGCCATGCACACAGATGTCAACAAAGATAAAAGGTTGAGCCGGACAGGGCATTAGGCTCTAATCTCAACTCTTGCTTTGTTTTCCAGGTGTCACTCCTCAGAGGCTTAGGTTCGAAGAACAGGATATGGGGCTTTCCTGAGGCACTGAACAGAACTTCTCTCGTCTCCACATGGAAAGCTTCCTTGTTGGAGCCCTGTCAAACACCTCAGGTTGGAGAATCCTGCAGAGTCCCTGAGGCACCTCCACATTCCAAGGTCTCCCAGGCCACTAAGCCACAGTAGGACTCATCTTCAGGAGAGTCCATTTCAACTCTCCCTCTGGGTAGCTCACCCAGGAGCCCGCAGATTGAGCCTGCCTTGTCCTTGACTAAAGAGTGGGAATATGAGGTGGCGTTCCCAGGCATCCATGCATAGACACCTGCTCTTGAGGCTTTCCGTATAGGGCCTCCTGGAACCATCCAATAGCGCTCGACTTTCGTGCAGAAGGAAACCTTGAGGTTTGGAGTAGTTCACAAATCCCATCGTAGGCAAACCTTCCTGGCCTCATGAGGCCCCCACACCATTCAGGAAGAGGCCATGCTGGACAAAAACTCTAGCCTGAGGCACGTCTCAGAGTTGAAATGACCTCAGTGCAGGAGATCTCGATTCAGCCTCTCAGAGTGGGCCTGCCGTGCCATCGGTCCCAAACCTCACGCTAGCTTGTGTTTCCAGACTTCCTTCCTCACACTCCTGGCAAACAAGCCCTCCGGACGAGGAACTCCAGAACCACAACCCAGCCCAGGGTCTGCCCAAGGGAAGAAAAACGTTTCCCTGTGGGGCTCTCTCCAGAAAACCCAGATGAGGATCAACCTGCTCGGGCCTCGACCGGTACCCGAACTGGATAGGCTGCTCTGGGCACTCATGCTCTGTCTGACACAGCCTGAAGCCAGACGTCCAGACAGACAAGGAGACAGCTGGCCGCACACCCAGCACTTCGGACACGCCGTGGTCTTATGCCGTCACCTCTTCCTAACCTTGGTTTTCAGATATCTGAACCTAGACATTCTATCAATTCTCCACACAGCTGGGTATCGCAAACACAACACAGAACTCCTCCCTCCCCGAGGCTGTAAAGCTTGCTCTTGGCATGGAGTCACACCTTCAGGGTGGGAGAAACATTCCTGGTCCCTGATGCCACGCCCAAACTTGAGTGCTGCTTGGGCACAAATTCACACTCTGACCCTCAGCATGAGCCCCATGTCAAAGAAAGTCCTGTCAGGGCCTGGGCCAAGAGCCCGCATATGGGGCTTGCCAAGCCCCTATGCACCCAATCCTCACCAGTGTTTGAGTTTTCCAGTCGCCCCGCCCGTACCTGGGGCTCTGCTGGAATCCCTTTCTTGGAGAGACACATGAGCCAGACAACACTTTTCCACCCTTCCCACAAAATGACCCCAAACTCTTGGGAGCTGGGACAAATCCCCAGAGAGGGATACTCGTCCACAGTCCCTGAGGCCACCCCTCCAATCCACGGCTATCTCGGACACAACATCCAGAGACAAAAGCCTGAAGGAACGCCTCCCACTCGCCCTTGTTTCAGAGGCCCAGGAGCTCCCTCTCGGGCTGTACATCCGGCCTGCCATACCCTAGGCGCCACTCATAAGCTGAGTTTGTGTTTTCAGACTTCTGTGCCCTCAGCCTGGACCCACACAACCGCCAGGCTATGCCTCTACAGCGAAAGATTGTGCCTGCCCTCTCCAAGGACAGTGTGCCCAATCCATTGACCACAACCCTACAGGTTAGGGAAAAGCTCCAAGGCCCCTGAGGCCATCAATAGTGTAGGCCACCCTGGACTAAGAGGGGCTCTCTGACACCAGCGGAGCAACTATCTCCACTTAGACTCTCAGACAGAATCCCCAGAGACAGAAGGTTGAAATGGACAGGCCCCCAGGCCCTAATCTGAACCTTAGCTTTGGTTTCCATGTGTCCTCCTCAGGGGTCTCTTTTCGTAGACCAGCACACGGGGCTTTTCTGAGGCACCAAACCAAACCTCTCCGTCTCCACATGGGGAGCTTACTTACTGGGGATGTATCAAACCCTTCAGGTAGGAGAGTTCCGCAGGGCCACTGAACAACCAGCACATTCCAAGGTTTCCATGGACCCAAACGCACATTATGACGCATCCTCAGGAGAGGCCATTTCAACTCAGCCCCCTGGTTAGCGTGCCCCAGAGGCAGCAGATCAAACATATCTTGTGGCTAATGGCCAATGGGAATGCGAGGCATGCTGTACAGGGATCCATCCTTTGAACCGTGCTCTCCAGTCCTTCCGTATGGTATGTCCTGGAGCCATGCAACAGGACTCGAATGTCCCACAGAAGGAAACCTGGTGGTTTGGGGCAACCTCCAAACTCAGCGTGGGAAAACTTCCTTGGCCTCATGAGGCCCCCGCTTCATGAAGGTGCCATCATGGACACATACTCCAGCCTCAGCCAACGTCTGATCCTCAGCCTGACTTCAGATGCAGGAGATTTTGATTCAGCCTCTGCCTAGTGGGCCTGCTCTGCCCTTGGCTCCAATCCTCACTTTAGCTTGTGTTCCTAGACTTCCGTCCTCACACTCCTGGCCCACAAACCCTCCCTACTGGGAATTCTGGGGCCACAATGAAGCACTCCGCCTGCCTCCCAGGAGAAAAACTTTGTCTATGGTGCTGCCCAGAAACCCCAAATGAGGATCAAACTGCTTGGCCCTCGGCAACACCCCAATTGCATAGGCTCCCTTAAACACTGAGTCTCTGTCGCAAATAGCCTGAGCCCAGACCTTCCAACAGACACCGACACAGCTGGCTGCACACCCAGCACATTGGACCCGCCACTGCCTTAGGCCACCATCCATTCCCAACCTGGGTTTTCAGTCATCAGAACCTAGACCTTATCTCCAATCCCTGCACAGGGGGGAACCTGATGCACAAGTCAGAACCCCTTCTTCCCCATGGCAAGAAACCTTGCTGCTGGCAGTGAGTCAAACCTTCAGTGTAGGAGAAAACGGCATGGCCCATGAGGCCACGCCCATGTGTGAGGGCCGCCTTGGGCACAAACACACATTGTGACCCTCAGCGTGAGTACCTTATTCAGGTAACGCCTCTCAGTGATTGGACCAAGAGCCCGCATATGTGGCTTGCCATGCCCATAGGCACCCAGGACTAACTAGATGGTGTGTATTCCAGTTGAGGAAATCCACTGCTGTGCTCTAGAGTCCCTCTCCTGGGGGGTCCCCTGTGGCAGAAAACAGTACTCTTCCCTTCCCACAGAATGAACCCAAACACTTGGGAGCTTGGACAATCCCCCGAGAGGAAGGCTCTTCCTCGGCCCCTGAAGCAACCCCTACCCTGAACGGCCACTGTGAACGCAACACCCAGAGACAAAAGCCTGAGCGACTGCCTCCCACTTGCCCTCCTTTGATATCCAGAGGATCTCCCCTCTCGGACTGGAGATCAGGCCTGCCATTACCTTGGCCCCTACCTGAGCCAAGTTTGCTTTTTCAGACATCTGTCCCCACAGCCCTGGCAAACACAGCCTCTAGGCTGGGTCCTCTGGAGCCATACCACAGGACCGTGCCTGCTCTCTCCTGGGAAACTGTGTCCATTCCTTTGGCTAAACACCTCCAGAATATGAGAAACCTCAAGTCCCCCGAGGACATCCCACTACTGGGAGGCTCCCTGGACACACAGGGGCATTTGGACACAAGCTGAGCAGCTACCTCCACGAAGGCATGCACACAGATGTCAACAGAGATAGAAGGTTGAGGCGGACAGGCACTTAGACCCTAATCTCAACTCTTGCTTTGGTTTCCAGGTGTCACTCCTCAGAGGCTTGGTTCGAAGAACATGATATGGGGCTTTCCTGAGGCACTGAACACAACTTCTCTCGTCTCCACATGGGAAGCTTCCTTGTTGGGGCCGTGTCAAACACCTCAGGTTGGAGAATCCTGCAGAGTCCCTGAGCCACCTCCACATTCCAAGGTCTCCCAGTAAACCAACCCACAGTAGGACTCATCTTCAGGAGAGTCTATTTCAACACTCCCCTCTAGGTAGCTCACCCTGGAGCCTGCAGATTGAGCCTGCCTTTTCCTGACTAAAGAGTGGGAATATGAGGTGGCATTCCCAGGCATCCATGCTTAGACACCTGTTCTCGAGTCTTTCCGTATGGGGCCTCAGGAACCATCCAATAGGACTCGACTGTCGTGCAAAAGGAAAACTTGAGGTTTGGAGTAGTTCACAAATCCCATCGTAGGCAAACCTTCCTGGCCTTATGAAGTAGCCACACCCTTCAGGAAGAGGCCATGCTGGACAAAAACTCTAGCCTGAGGCACGTCTCATAGTTGACATGACCTCAGTGCAGTAGATCTCAATTCAGCCTCTGCAGAGTGGGACTGCCGTGCCATCGGTCCCAAACATCACGCTAGCTTTTCTTTTCAGACTTCCTTCCTCACACTCCTGGCAAACAAGCCCTCCGGACTAGGATCTCCAGAACCACAACACAGCCCAGGGTCTGCCCAACGGAAGAAAATCGTTTCCCTGTGGGGCTCTCCAGAAAACCCAGATGAGGATCAACCTGTTCCGGCCTCGACGGTACCCGAAATGGATAGGCTGCTCTGGGCACTCATGTTCTGTCTGACACAGCCTGAAGCCAGACGTCCAGACAGACAAGGAGAAAGCTGGCCGCACACCCAGCACTTCGGACACGCCATGGTCTTATGCCGTCACCTCTTCCTAATCTTGGTTTTCAGATATCTGAACCTAGATATTATATCAATTCTCCACACAGCTGGGTATCACAAGCATAAAACAGAACTCCTCCTTTCCAATGGCTGTAAAGCTTGCTCTTGGCATGGAGTCACACCTTCAGGGTGGAAGAAACCTTCATGCCCCTGATGTCTCGCCCAAACTTGAGTGCTGCTTGGGCACAAATTCACACTGTGACCCTCAGCATGAGCCCCATGTCAAAGAAAGGCCTGTCAGGGCCAGGGCCAAGAGCCCGCATATGGGGCTTGCCAAGCCCCTATGCACCCAATCCTCAACAGTGTTTGAGTTTTCCAGTCGCCCCGCCCGTACCTGGGGCTCTGCTGGAATCCCTTTCTTGGAGAGACACATGAGCCAGACAACACTTTTCCACCCTTCCCACAAAATGACCCCAAACTCTTGGGAGCTGGGACAAATCCCCAGAGAGGGATACTCGTCCACAGTCCCTGAGGCCACCCCTCCAATCCATGGCTATCTCGGACACAACATCCAGAGACAAAAGCCTGAAGGAACGCCTCCCACTCGCCCTTGTTTCAGAGGCCCAGGAGCTCCCTCTCGGGCTGTACATCCGGCCTGCCATACCCTAGGCGCCACTCTTAAGCTGAGTTTGTGTTTTCAGACTTCTGTGCCCTCAGCCTGGACCCACACAACCGACAGGCTACGCCTCTACAGCGAAAGATTGTGCCTGCCCTCTCCAAGGACAGTGTGCCCAATCCATTGACCACAACCCTACAGGTTAGGGAAAAGCTCCAAGGCCCCTGAGGCCATCAATAGTGTAGGCCACCCTGGACTAAGAGGGGCTCTCTGACACCAGCGGAGCAACTATCTCCACTTAGACTCTCAGACAGAATCCCCAGAGACAGAAGGTTGAAATGGACAGGCCCCCAGGCCCTAATCTGAACCTTAGCTTTGGTTTCCATGTGTCCTCCTCAGGGGTCTCTTTTCGTAGACCAGCACACGGGGCTTCTCTGAGGCACCAAACCAAACCTCTCCGTCTCCACATGGGGAGCTTACTTACTGGGGATGTATCAAACCCTTCAGGTAGGAGAGTTCCGCAGGGCCACTGAACAACCAGCACATTCCAAGGTTTCCATGGACCCAAACGCACATTATGACGCATCCTCAGGAGAGGCCATTTCAACTCAGCCCCCTGGTTAGCGTGCCCCAGAGGCAGCAGATCAAACATATCTTGTGGCTAATGGCCAATGGGAATGCGAGGCATGCTGTACAGGGATCCATCCTTCGAACCGTGCTCTCCAGTCCTTCCGTATGGTATGTCCTGGAGCCATGCAACAGGACTCGAATGTCCCACAGAAGGAAACCTGGTGGTTTGGGGCAACCTCCAAACTCAGCGTGGGAAAACTTCCTTGGCCTCATGAGGCCCCCGCTTCATGAAGGTGCCATCATGGACACATACTCCAGCCTCAGCCAACGTCTGATCCTCAGCCTGACTTCAGATGCAGGAGATTTTGATTCAGCCTCTGCCTAGTGGGCCTGCTCTGCCCTTGGCTCCAATCCTCACTTTAGCTTGTGTTCCTAGACTTCCGTCCTCACACTCCTGGCCCACAAACCCTCCCTACTGGGAATTCTGGGGCCACAATGAAGCACTCCGCCTGCCTCCCAGGAGAAAAACTTTGTCTATGGTGCTGCCCAGAAACCCCAAATGAGGATCAAACTGCTTGGCCCTCGGCAACACCCCAATTGCATAGGCTCCCTTAAACACTGAGTCTCTGTCGCAAATAGCCTGAGCCCAGACCTTCCAACAGACACCGACACAGCTGGCTGCACACCCAGCACATTGGACCCGCCACTGCCTTAGGCCACCATCCATTCCCAACCTGGGTTTTCAGTCATCAGAACCTAGACCTTATCTCCAATCCCTGCACAGGGGGGAACCTGATGCACAAGTCAGAACCCCTTCTTCCCCATGGCAAGAAACCTTGCTGCTGGCAGTGAGTCAAACCTTCAGTGTAGGAGAAAACGGCATGGCCCATGAGGCCACGCCCATGTGTGAGGGCCGCCTTGGGCACAAACACAGATTGTGACCCTCAGCGTGAGTACCTTATTCAGGTAACGCCTCTCAGTGATTGGACCAAGAGCCCGCATATGTGGCTTGCCATGCCCATAGGCACGCAGGACTAACTAGATGGTGTGTATTCCAGTTGAGGGAACCCACTGCTGTGCTCTAGAGTCCCTCTCCTGGGGGGTCCCCTGTGGCAGAAAACAGTACTCTTCCCTTCCCACAGAATGAACCCAAACACTTGGGAGCTTGGACAATCCCCCGAGAGGAAGGCTCTTCCTCGGCCCCTGAAGCAACCCCTACCCTGAACGGCCACTGTGAACGCAACACCCAGAGACAAAAGCCTGAGCGACTGCCTCCCACTTGCCCTCCTTTGATATCCAGAGGATCTCCCCTCTCGGACTGGAGATCAGGCCTGCCATTACCTTGGCCCCTACCTGAGCCAAGTTTGCTTTTTCAGACATCTGTCCCCACAGCCCTGGCAAACACAGCCTCTAGGCTGGGTCCTCTGGAGCCATACCACAGGACCGTGCCTGCTCTCTCCTGGGAAACTGTGTCCATTCCTTTGGCTAAACACCTCCAGAATATGAGAAACCTCAAGTCCCCCGAGGACATCCCACTACTGGGAGGCTCCCTGGACACACAGGGGCATTTGGACACAAGCTGAGCAGCTACCTCCACGAAGGCATGCACACAGATGTCAACAGAGATAGAAGGTTGAGGCGGACAGGCACTTAGACCCTAATCTCAACTCTTGCTTTGGTTTCCAGGTGTCACTCCTCAGAGGCTTGGTTCGAAGAACATGATATGGGGCTTTCCTGAGGCACTGAACACAACTTCTCTCGTCTCCACATGGGAAGCTTCCTTGTTGGGGCCGTGTCAAACACCTCAGGTTGGAGAATCCTGCAGAGTCCCTGAGCCACCTCCACATTCCAAGGTCTCCCAGTAAACCAACCCACAGTAGGACTCATCTTCAGGAGAGTCTATTTCAACACTCCCCTCTAGGTAGCTCACCCTGGAGCCTGCAGATTGAGCCTGCCTTTTCCTGACTAAAGAGTGGGAATATGAGGTGGCATTCCCAGGCATCCATGCTTAGACACCTGTTCTCGAGTCTTTCCGTATGGGGCCTCAGGAACCATCCAATAGGACTCGACTGTCGTGCAAAAGGAAAACTTGAGGTTTGGAGTAGTTCACAAATCCCATCGTAGGCAAACCTTCCTGGCCTTATGAAGTAGCCACACCCTTCAGGAAGAGGCCATGCTGGACAAAAACTCTAGCCTGAGGCACGTCTCATAGTTGACATGACCTCAGTGCAGTAGATCTCAATTCAGCCTCTGCAGAGTGGGACTGCCGTGCCATCGGTCCCAAACATCACGCTAGCTTTTCTTTTCAGACTTCCTTCCTCACACTCCTGGCAAACAAGCCCTCCGGACTAGGATCTCCAGAACCACAACACAGCCCAGGGTCTGCCCAACGGAAGAAAATCGTTTCCCTGTGGGGCTCTCCAGAAAACCCAGATGAGGATCAACCTGTTCCGGCCTCGACGGTACCCGAAATGGATAGGCTGCTCTGGGCACTCATGTTCTGTCTGACACAGCCTGAAGCCAGACGTCCAGACAGACAAGGAGAAAGCTGGCCGCACACCCAGCACTTCGGACACGCCATGGTCTTATGCCGTCACCTCTTCCTAATCTTGGTTTTCAGATATCTGAACCTAGATATTATATCAATTCTCCACACAGCTGGGTATCACAAGCATAAAACAGAACTCCTCCTTTCCCATGGCTGTAAAGCTTGCTCTTGGCATGGAGTCACACCTTCAGGGTGGAAGAAACCTTCATGCCCCTGATGCCTCGCCCAAACTTGAGTGCTGCTTGGGCACAAATTCACACTGTGACCCTCAGCATGAGCCCCATGTCAAAGAAAGGCCTGTCAGGGCCAGGGCCAAGAGCCCGCATATGGGGCTTGCCAAGCCCCTATGCACCCAATCCTCACCAGTGTTTGAGTTTTCCAGTCGCCCCACCCGTACCTGGGGCTCTGCTCTGGAATCCCTTTCTTGGAGAGACACATGAGCCAAACAACAGGACTCAACCCTTCCCACAAAATGACCCCAAACTCTTGGGAGCTGGGACAAATCCCCAGAGAGGGATACTCGTCCACAGTCCCTGAGGCCACCCCTCCAATCCACGGCTATCCCGGACACAACATCCAGAGACAAAAGCCTGAGGGAACGCCTCCCACTCGCCCTGTTTCAGAGGACGAGCAGCTCCCTCTCGGGCTGTACATCCGGCCTGCCATACCCTAGGCACCACTCATAAGCTGAGTTTGTGTTTTCAGACTTCTGTGCCCACAGCCTGGACCCACACAACCTCGAGGCTAGGGCCTCTAGCCACAGCGATAGATTGTGCCTGCCTCTCCTAGGAAAGTGTGCCCAATCCTGTCACCACAACCCTACACCTTAGGGAAAAGCTCCAAGGCCCCTGAGGCCACCCAAATTATATAGTCTAACCTGGGCACTAATGCACTGTCTGACACAACCTGAGCCAGAACCTCCTGACCAACACCCAGGCAGCTGACCGCACACTGAGCATATCAGACCTTCCATGGCCTTAGGTCGTCATCTCTTCCCAACTTCGTTTTTTCAGGCTTCAGACCAGGACCTTATCTTCAACCACTGCCCAGGGTTGAAAATGATGCAGACATCAGAACACCTTCCCCATGGCAAGAGACCTTGTGATTGGCATGTTGTACAAAGTCAGTGTAGTTGAAACCAGTGTGGCCCATGTGGCCCCGCTCTTGCTCACAGGCCACATTGGTCACTAACACACATTGTGACCCTCAGCCTGAGCCCAGTCCTCAAGTATGGCCTCTCAGTGGCTGGATGAAGAGACAGCATATTGGGCCTGCCATGCCCCTAGGCCCCAATTTTTAAACATAGTTTGGGTTGTCCCTTCACTCTTCCCCAGGGCTGTGCTTTGTAATTACTCTTTGGTTGGTTCACCTGATGTAACAAATGTGAAAGGCGACCTCCCATTCCACAGATTGACGAAAAAGAATTGGGACTGGGACAAATCCACAGAGAGGAAGATTCGTCCATGGCCCATGAGGCCTCCCCACATCCATGGCCATCGTTGATTCACAATCCAGAGACAAAAGCCTGAGCAAGTGCCTCAGACTCGCTCTTTCTTCATATCCTGAAGAGTTCTCCTCATGGTCTGTAGATTGGGCCTGCCATACCTACGTCCCAAAACCTGAGCTGAGTTTGTATTTTCAGACTTCTGTCCTCAAAGTCCTGGGCAACACACCCTCCTGGCTGGGGCCCCTGGAGCCACACATTAGGACTGTGCCTACCCAATCCATGAGAATTCTGCCCATTCCATTGTCCAAAATCGTACAAATTAGGAGAACCCTCCAAAGTCCCCGAGGCCATCCCAATAGTGTAGATCTCCGGGGACAAACAAGAGCGGTCTAACACCACGTGAGCATCTACCCCCACTCATTCCATAGATGGATATCTCCAGAGAAGAAGATGGAACCAGACAGGGCCCTAGGCCATAATCGGATCCATTGCATTGGTACAGGCGTGTCTCCTCAAAAGCCTGGATTCCAATACCAGCATAAGTGATTTCCTGAGGCACCCATCAGAACAAATCTCGTCTCCACAGGGAAACTTGTGCATGGGAGCTATATCAAAAGCTTAGGAGAAACTTCAGGGTCCCGGTGCCACCCCCCATTTTAAGGCCCTCATGGACACAAACACATATTAGGCCCCATCCTCGGGAAAGTCCATTTCAACTCAGCCACCCGGTTGTTCTCCCAGAGCCAACCGGCCTCAACTGTCTTGTTGCTAGGAGACAATTGGAATGCGAGGCGGGCTTCCCTGGCATTCATCTTTCAACGGTGCTCTGGAGTCATTCCATATGGGATTTCCTGGAGCTGCCCAACAGGTCTCAATTGTCCTGCAGAAGGAATCCTTGAAGGGGGCATCCCACAACTCCCAACGTGGGAAAACCTCCATAGCCTTGAGATTCCGCTCCGTTCATGAAGGGGCAGTCATGCACAGAAACTCCAACCTGAGCCAACGTCTGATCCTCACCGTGACTTCAGATGCTTGAGATATTGGTTCACTCTGCAGGGGGTACATGCTGTGCCCTCTGCCTGAAGCCCAAGTTTAGCTTGTGTTCTCAGACTTCTGTACTCACACTCCTGGCCCAGAAGCCCTCAAGTTTTGCAATTCCGGACTCACAATGCAGCACTCTGCCTGCCATCTATAAAAAATATCTTGCCTAAGAGCAGCCCAGGCACATCAAATGAGGATAAACCTACACGGCACTCGACTGTACCCAAATCATATAGTCAAACCTGGGCACTAATGCACTGTCTGACACAACCTGAGCCAGAACCTCCTGACCAACACCCAGGCAGCTGACCGCCCACTGATCATATCAGACACGCCATGGCCTTATGTCGTCATCTCTTACCAACTTCGGTTTTTCAGGCTTCAAAACCTAGACCTTATCTCCAACAACTGCCCAGGGTTGAAAATGATGCAGACATCAGAACACCTTCCTCATGGCAAGAGACCTTGTGATTGGCATGTTGTCCAAAGTCCAGTGTAGTTGAAACCAGTGTGGCCCATGAGGCCCCGCTCATGCTCGCGGGCCACATTGGTCACAAACACACATTGTGACCCTCAGCCTGTGCCCAGTCCTCAAGTAAGGCCTCTCAGTGGTTGGATGAAGAGACAGCATATTGGGCCTGCCATGCCCCTAGGTCCCAATTTTTAAACATAGTTTGGGTTGTCCCTTCACTCTTCCCCAGGGCTGTGCTTTGTAATTACTCTTTGTTTGGGTCACCTGAGGTAACAAATGTGAAAGGCGACCTCCCATTCCACAGATTGACGAAAAAGAATTGGGACTGGGACAAATCCACAGAGAGGAAGATTGGTCCATGGCCCATGAGGCCTCCCCACATCCATGGCCATCGTTGATTCACAATCCAGAGACAAAAGCCTGAGCAAGTGCCTCAGACTCGCTCTTTCTTCATATCCTGAAGAGTTCTCCTCATGGTCTGTAGATTGGGCCTGCCATACCTACGTCCCAAAACCTGAGCTGAGTTTGTATTTTTAGATCTGTCCTCAAAGTCCTGGGCAACACACCCTCCTGGCTGGGACCCTGGAGCCACACATTAGGACTGTGCCTACCCAATCCATGGGAATTCTGCCCATTCCATTGTCCAAAATCGTACAAATTAGGAGAAACCTCCAAAGTCCCCGAGGCCATCCCAATAGTGTAGATCTCCGGGGACAAACAAGGGCGGTCTAACACACGTGAGCATCTACCCCCACTCATTACATAGATGGATATCTCCAGAGAAGAAGATGGAACCAGACAGGACCCTAGGCCATAATCAGATCCATTGCTTTGGTTTACAGTCATGTCTCCTCAAAAGCCTGGATTCCAATACCAGCATAAGTGATTTCCTGAGGCACCCATCAGAACAAATCTTGTCTCCACAGGGAAACTTGTGCATGGGAGCTATGTCAAAAGCTTAGGAGAAACTTCAGTGTCTCGGTGCCACCGTCCCATTACATGGCCCTCATGGACACAAACACACATTAGGCCCCAACCTCGGGAAAGTCCATTTCAACACAGCCGCCCCGATTGCTCCCGCAGAGCCATCAAAACTCAACTGTCTTGTTGCTAGGAGAAAATTGGAATGCGAGGCGGGATTCCCTGGCATCGATCCTCGAACGGTGCTCTGGAGTCATTCCATATGGGATGTCCTGGAGCTGACCAACAGGTCTCAATTGTCCCGCAGAAGGAATCCTTGAAGGGGGCATCCCACAACTCCCAACGTGGGAAAACCTCCATGGCCTTGAGATTCCGCTCTGTTCATGAAGGGGCAGTCATGCACAGAAACTCCAACCCGAGCCAACGTCTGATCCTCGCCGTGACTTCAGATGCATGAAATATTGGTTCAGATCTGCAGGAGGTACCTGCCGTGCCCTCGGCCTGAAGCCAAGTCTAGCTTGTGTTCTCAGACTTCTGTCCTCACACTCCTGGCCCAGAAGCCCTCAAGTTTGGCAATTCTGGAACCAAAGTGCAGCACTCTGCCTGCACTCTAGAAAAAATATCTTGCCTATTGAGCTCCCCAGGCACCTCAAATGAGGATAAACCTATACGGCACTCGACTGTACCCAAATCATATAGTCTAACCTGGGACTAATGCACTGACTGACACAACCTGAGCCCGAACCTCCTGACCAACACCCAGGCAGCTGACCGCACACTGAGCATATCAGACCCGCCATGGCCTTAGGTCGTCATCTCTTCACAACTTCGGTTTTTCAGGCTTCAGAACCTAGACCTTATCTCCAACCACTGCCCAGGGTTGAAAATGATGCAGATATCAGAACACATTCCCCATGGCCAGAGACCTTGTGTTTGGCAGGTTGTCCAAAGTCCAGTGTAGTTGAAACCAGTGTGGCCCATGAGGCCCCGCCCATGCTCGCGGGCCACATTGGTCACAAACACACATTGTGACCCTCAGCATGAGCCCAGTCCTCAAGTAAGGCCTCTCAGTGGCTGGATGAAGAGACAGCATATTGGGCCTGCCATGCACCTAGGCCCCAATTTTTAACCATAGTTTGGGTTGTCCCTTCACTCTTCCCCAGGGCTCTGCTTTGGAATTCCTATTTTGTTCGGACACCTGAGGTAATAAACCTGAAAGGAGACCTCCCATCCGACAATTGAAGAAAAACTATTGGGACCGGGCCAAATCCACAGAGAGGAAGATTCGTCCATATCCCATGAGGCCTCCCCACATTCTACAGCCATTGTTGATACAAAATCCAGAGACAAAAGCCTGAGCAAGTGCCTCAGACTCGCTCTTTCTTCATATCCTGAGGGGTACTTCTCATGGTTTGTAGATTGGGCCTCCCATACCTACGTCCCAAAACCTTAGCTGAGTTTGTGTTTTCAGACTTCTGTCCTCAAAGTCCTGGGCCGCACACCCTCCAGGCTGGGGCCCCTGGAGCCACACATTAGGACTGTGCCTACCCAATCCATGGGAATTCTGCCCATTCCATTGTCCAAAATCTCACCAATTAAGAAAACTCTCCAAAGTCCCCGAGGCCATCCCAATAGTGTAGGTCTCCAGGGATAAACAAGGGCGGTGTGACACCAGGTGAGCATCTCCCTCCACTCATTCCATAGATGGATATCACCAGAGAAGAAGATTGAACCAGACAGGACCCTAGGCCATAATTGGATCCATTGTTTTGGTTTACAGGCATGTCTCCTCAAAAGCCTGGATTCCAATACCAGCATAGGGGGTTTCCTGAGGCACCCCTCAGAACAAATCTCATCTCCACAAGGAAACTTGTGCATGGGAGGTATGTCAAAAGCTTAGGAGAATACTTCAGGGTCCCGGTGCCAACGCCCCATTCCAAGGCCCTCATGGACACAAACACACAATGGGCCCGATCCTAAAAGTCCATTTCAACTCAGCCACGCCGGTTGCTCCCGCAGAGCTATCCGATCTCAACTGTCTTGTTGCTAGGAGACATTTGGAATGCGAGGCCCGCTTCCCAGGCATCCACCCCGAACGGTGCTCTGGAGTCCTTCCATATGGGATATCCTGGAGCTGCCCAACAGGTCTCAATTGTCCCGCAGAAGGAATCCTTGAAGGGGGCATCCCACAACTCCCAACGTGGGAAAACCTCCATGGCCTTGAGATTCCGCTCCGTTCATGAAGGGGCAGTCATGCACAGAAACTCCAACCCGAGCCAACGTCTGATCCTCGCCGTGACTTCAGAAGCATGAGATATTCGTTCAGATCTGCAGGGGGTACCAGCCGTGCCCTCGGCCTGAAGCCCAAGTCTAGCTTCTGTTCTCAGACTTGTCCTCACACTCCTGGTCCAGAATCCCTCATGTTTGGCAATACCGGACCCACAATGCAGCACTCTGCCTGCCTCTAGAAAAAATATATTGCCTAATGAGTAGCCCAGGCACCTCAAATGAGGATAAACCTACACGGCTCTCGACTGTACCTGAATTATATAGTCTAACCTGGGTACTAATTCACTGTCTGACACAACCTGAACCCGAACCTCCGGACCAACACCAAGGCAGCTGACCGCACACTGAGCACATCAGACCCGCCATGGCTTAGGTCGTCATCTCTTCCCAACTGCGGTTTTCAGGCTTCAGAACGTAGACCTTATCTCCAAACACTGCCCAGGGTTGAAAATGATGCAGAAATCAGAGCTCCTTCCCCATGGCAAGAGACCTTGTGATTGGCATGTTATCCAGAGTTCAGTGTAGTTGAAACCAGTGTGGCCCATGAGGCCCCGCCCATGCTCGCGGGCCACATTGGTCACAAACACACATGCTGACCCTCAGCCTGTGCCCAGTCTTTAAGTAAGGCCACTCAGTGGCTGGAAGAAGAGACAGCATATTGGGTCTGCCATGCCCCTAGGCCCCAATTTATAACCATCGTTTGGGTTGTCCCTTCACTCTTCCCCAGGGCTCTGCTTTGGAATTCCTCTTTGGTTGGGACACCTGAGGTAACAAACCTGAGAGGAGACCTCCCATCCCACAGATTGACGGAAAGAAATTGGGACCGGGCCAAATCCACAGAGAGGAAGATTCGTCCATGGCCCATGAGGCCTCCCCACGTTCCACGCCCATCTTTGATACAAAATCCAGAGACAAAAGCCTGAGCAAGCGCCTCAGACTCGCTATTTCTTCATATCCTGAAGAGTCCTTCTCATGGTTTGTAGATTGGCCCTGCCATACCTCCGTTCCCAACCTAAGCTGAGTTTGTGTTTTCAGAGTTCTGTCCTCAGATTCCTGGGCCACACACCCTCCAGGCTGGGGCCCCTGGAGCCACACATTAGGACTGTGCCTACCCAATCCATGGGCATTCTGCCCATTCCATTATCCAAAATCGTACAAATTAGGAGAACTCTCCAATGTCCCCGAGGCCATTCCAATAGTGTAGGTCTCCGGGTACAAACAAGGGCGGTCTGACACCAGCTGAGCATCTACCTCCACTCATATCATAAATGGATGTCCCCAGAGAAGAAGATGGAACCAGACAGGACCCTAGGCCATATTCGGATCCATTGCTTTGGTTTACAGACA
Source organism: Mustela nivalis (assembly GCF_964662115.1). Classification (NCBI taxonomy): domain Eukaryota; kingdom Metazoa; phylum Chordata; class Mammalia; order Carnivora; family Mustelidae; genus Mustela; species Mustela nivalis. Next base: position 397,927 of record NW_028136494.1, on the reverse strand, counting down.
TGTCTCCTCAAAAGCCTGGATTCCAAGACCAGCATAGGGGGTTTTTTGAGGCACCCATCAGAACAAATCTTGTTTCCACAAGGAAACTTGTGCATGGGACCTATGTCAAAAGCTTAGGAGAATACTTGAGGGTCCCGGGGTCACCGCCCCATTCCAAGGCCCTCATGGACACAAACACATATTAGGCCCAACCTCGGGAAAGTCCATTTCAACACAGCCGCCCCGATTGCTCCCGCAGAGCCATCAAAACTCAACTGTATTGTTGCTGGGAGAAAATTGGAATGCGAGGCGGGATTCCCTGGCATCGATCCTCGAACGGTGCTCTGGAGTCATTCCATATGGGATGTCCTGGAGCTGACCAACAGGTCTCAATTGTCCCACAGAAGATATCCTTGAAGGGGGCATCCCACAACTCCCAACGTGGGAAAACCTCCATGGCCTTGAGATTCCGCTCTGTTCATGAAGGGGCAGTCATGCACTGAAACTCCAACCTGAGCCAACATCTGATCCTCACCGTGACTTCAGATGCTTGAGATATTTGTTCACTCTGCAGGGGGTACATGCTGTGCCCTCTGCCTGAAGCCCAAGTTTAGCTTGTGTTCTCAGACTTCTGTACTCACACTCCTGGCCCAGAAGCCCTCAAGTTTGGCAATTCTGGACTCACAATGCAGCACTCTGCCTGCCATCTATAAAAAATATCTTGCCTAAGAGCAGCCCAGGCACATCAAATGAGGATAAACCTACACGGCACTCGACTGTACCCAAATCATATAGTCAAACCTGGGCACTAATGCACTGTCTGACACAACCTGAGCCAGAACCTCCTGACCAACACCCAGGCAGCTGACCGCACACTGAGCATATCAGACCCGCCATGGCCTTAGGTCGTCATCTCTTCCCAACTTCGGTTTTGCAGGCTTCAAAACCTAGACCTTATCTCCAACCACTGCCCAGGGTTGAAAATGATGCAGACATCAGAACACCTTCCTCATGGCAAGAGACCTTGTGATTGGCATGTTGTCCAAAGTCCAGTGTAGTTGAAACCAGTGTGGGCCATGAGCGAGCATGGGCGGGGCCACATTGGTCACAAACACACATTGTGACCCTCAGCATGAGCCAAGTCCTCAAGTAAGGCCTCTCAGTGGTTGGATGAAGAGACAGCATATTGGGCCTGCCATGCCCCTAGGTCCCAATTTTTAAACATAGTTTGGGTTGTCCCTTCACTCTTCCCCAGGGCTCTGCTTTGGAATTCCTCTTTGGTTGGGACACCTGAGGTAACAAACCTGAGAGGAGAACTCCCATCCCACAGATTGACGGAAAGAAATTGGGACTGGGACAAATCCACAGAGAGGAAGATTCGTCCATGGCCCATGAGGCCTCCCCACGTTCCACGCCCATATTTGATACAAAATCCAGAGACAAAAGCCTGAGCAAGTGCCTCAGACTCGATCTTTCTTCATATCCTGAAGAGTTCTTCTCATGGTTTGTAGATTGGACCTGCCATACGTACTTCCCCAAATGTAAGCTGAGTTTGTGTTTTCAGACTTCTGTCCTCAAATTCCTGGGCCACACTCCCTCCGGGCTGGGGCCCCTGGAGCCACACATTAGGACTGTGCCTACCCAATCCATGGGAACACTGCCCATTCCATTGTCCAAAATCGTACAAATTAGGAGAACCCTCCAAATTTCCCGAGGCCATCACAATAGTGTAGGTTTCCCGGTATAAACAAGGGCGGTCTGACACCAGCTGAGCATCAACCTCCACTCATACCATAGATGGATGTCCCCAGAGAAGAAGATGGAACCAGACAGGACCCTAGGCCATATTCGGATCCATTGCTTTGGTTTACAGGCATGTCTCCTCAAAAGCCTGGATTCCAGACCAGCATAGGGGATTTCCTGAGGCACCCATCAGAACAAATCTCGTCTCGACAAGGAAACTTGTGCATGGGACCTATGTCAAAAGCTTAGGAGAATACTTCAGGGTCCCGGTGCCACCGCCCCATTCCAATGCCCTCATGGAAACAAACACATATCAGGCCCCATTCTCGGGAAAGTCCATTTCAACTAGCCAACCCGGTTGCTACCGCAGAGTCTTCAGATCTCAACTGTCTTGTTGCTAGGAGACAATTGGAATGCGAGGCCCACTTCCCTGGCATCCATCCCCGAACGGTGCTCTGGAGTACTTCCATATGGGATATCCTGGAGCTGCCCAACAGGTCTCAATTGTCCCGCAGAAGGAATCCTTGAAGGGGGCATCCCACAACTCCCAACGTGGGAAAACCTCCATGGCCTTGAAATTCCGCTCCGTTCATGAAGGGGCAGTCATGCACAGAAACTCCAACCCGAGGCAAAGTCTGATCCTCGCCGTGACTTCAGATGCAAGAGATATTGTTTCAGATCTGCAGGCGGTACCTGCCGTGCCCTCGGCCTGAAGCCCAAGTCTAGCTTGTGTTCTCAGACTTCTGTCCTCATACTCCTGGCCCAGAAGCCCTCAAGTTTGGCAATTCCGGACCCACAATGCAGCACCCTGCCTCCCCTCTAGAAAAAATATCTTGCCTAATGATTTGCCCAGGCACTTCAAATGAGGATAAACTTAAACGGCACTCGACGGTACCTAAATTATATAGTCTAACCTGGGCACTAATGCACTGTCTGACACAACCTGAACCCGAACCTCCGGACCAACACCCAGGCAGCTGACCGCACACTGAGCACATCAGACCCGCCATGGCTTTAGGTCGTCATCTCTTCCCAACTGCGGTTTTCAGACTTCAGATCCTAGACCTTATATCCAACCACTGCCCAGGGTTGAAAATGATGCAGAAATCAGAGCTCCTTCCCCATGGCAAGAGACCTTGTGATTGGCATATTGTCCTAAGTTCAGTGTAGTTGAAACCAGTATGGCCCATGAGGCCCCGCCCATGCTCGCGGCCACATTGGTCATAAACACACATTGTGACTCTCAGGCTGTGCCCAGTCCTTAAGTAAGGCCACTCAGTGGCTGGATGAAGAGACAGCATATTGGGCCTGCCATGCCCCTAGGCCCCAATTTTTAACCATCGTTTGGGTTGTCCCTTCACTCCTCCCCAGGGCTCTGCTTTGGAATTCCTCTTTGGTTGGGACACCTGAATTAACAAACCTGAGAGGATACCTCCCATTCCACAGATTGATGGAAAGAAATTGGGACCGGGACAAATCAACAGAGAGGAAGATTCATCCATGGCCCATGAGGCCTCCCCACATTCCACGCCCATCTTTGATACAAAATCCAGAGACAAAAGCCTGAGCAAGCGCCTCAGACTCGCTCTTTCTTCATATCCTGAAGAGTTCTTCTCATGGTTTGTAGATTGGACCTGCCATACCTACGTCCCCAACCTAAGCTGAGTTTGTGTTTTCAGACTTCTGTCCTCAAATTTCTGGGCCACACACCCTCCAGGCTGGGGCCCCTGGAGCCACACATTAGGACTGTGCCTACCCAATCCATGGGAATTCTGCCCATTCCATTGTCCAAAATCGTACAAATTAGAAGAACCCTCCAAAGTCCCCAAGGCCATCCCAATAGTGTAGGTCTCCCGGGACAAACAAGGGCGGTCTGACACCAGCTGAGCATCTACGTCCACTCATACCATAAATGGATGTCCCCAGAGAAGAAGATGGAACCAGACAGGACATTAGGCCATAATCGGATCCATTGCTTTGGTTTACAGGCATATCTCCTCAAGAGCCTGGATTCCAAGACCAGCATAGGGGGTTTCCTGAGGCACCCATCAGAACAAAACTCGTCTCCACGAGGAAACTTGTGCATGGGACCTATGTCAAAAGCTTAGGAGAATACTTCAGGGTCCCAGTGCCACCGCTCCATTCCAAGGTCCTCATGGACACAAACACACATTAGGCCCCAACCTCGGGAAAGTCCATTTCAACACAGCCGCCCCGATTGCTCAGTCAGAGACATAGAACTCAACTGTCTTGTTGCTAGGAGACAATTGGAATGCGAGGCTGGCTTCCCTGGCATCAGTCCTCGAACGGTGCACTGCAGTCATTCCATATGGATTGTCCTGGAGCTGACCAACAGTGCTCAATTGTCCCGCAGAAGGAATCCTTGAAGGGGGATCCCACACTCCCAACGTTGGAAAACCTCCATGGCCTTGAGATTCCGCTCCGTTCATGGAGGGGCAGACATGCACAGAAACTCCAACCCGAGCCAACTTCTGATCCTCGCCGTGACTTCAGATACATGAGATATTGGTTCAGATCTGCAGGGGGTATTTGCCATATCCATTGCCCTACCCAAGGCCTGAAGCCCAAGTCTAGCTTGTGTTCTGAAACTTCTGTCCTCACACTCTTGGCCCAGAAGCCCTCAAGTTTGGCAATTCCAGACCCTCAATGCAGCAATATGCCTGCCCTCTGGGAAAAATATATTGCCTAATGATTTTCCCAGGCACCTCAAATGAGGATAAACTTACACGGCACTCGACTGTACCTAAATTATATAGTCTAACCTGGGCAATAATGCACTGTCTGACACAACCTGAACCCGAAACTCTGGACCAACACCCAGGCAGCTGACCGCACACTGAGCACATGAGCCCCGACATGGCCTTAGATCGTCATCACTTCCCAACTGTGGTTTTCAGGCTTCAGAACCTAGACCTTATCTCCAACCACGGCCCAGGGTTGAAAATGATGCAGAAATCAGATCTCCTTCCCCATGGCAAGAGACCTTGTGATTGGCATGTTATCCAAAGTTCAGTGTAGTTGAAACCAGTGTGGCCCATGAGGCCCCGCCCATGCTCACGGGCCACATTGGTCACAAACACACATGCTGACCCTCAGCCTGTGCCCAGTCTTTAAGTAAGGCCACTCAGTGGCTGGATGAAGAGACAGCATATTGGGTCTGCCATGCCCCTAGGCCCCAATTTATAACCATCGTTTGGGTTGTCCCTTCACTCTTCCCCAGGGCTCTGCTTTGGAATTCCTCTTTGGTTGGGACACCTGAGGTAACAAACCTGAGAGGAGACCTCCCATCCCACAGATTGACGGAACGAAATTGGGACCGGGTCAAATCCACAGAGAGGAAGATTCGTCCATGGCCCATGAGGCCTCCCCACGTTCCACGCCCATATTTGATACAAAATCCAGAGACAAAAGCCTGAGCAAGTGCCTCAGACTCGCTCTTTCTTCATATCCTGAGGGGTACTTCTCATGGTTTGTAGATTGGGCCTCCCATACCTACGTCCCAAAACCTTAGCTGAGTTTGTGTTTTCAGACTTCTGTCCTCAAAGTCCTGGGCCGCACACCCTCCAGGCTGGGGCCCCTGGAGCCACACATTAGGACTGTGCCTACCCAATCCATGGGAATTCTGCCCATTCCATTGTCCAAAATCTCACCAATTAAGAAAACTCTCCAAAGTCCCCGAGGCCATCCCAATAGTGTAGGTCTCCAGGGACAAACAAGGGCGGTGTGTCACCAGGTGAGCATCTCCCTCCACTCATTCCATAGATGGATATCACCAGAGAAGAAGATTGAACCAGACAGGACCCTAGGCCATAATCGGATCCATTGTTTTGGTTTACAGGCATGTCTCCTCAAAAGCCTGGATTCCAATACCAGCATGGGGGGTTTCCTGAGGCACCCCTCAGAACAAATCTCATCTCCACAAGGAAACTTGTGCATGGGAGGTATGTCAAAAGCTTAGGAGAATACTTCAGGGTCCCGGTGCCAACGCCCCATTCCAAGGCCCTCATGGACACAAACACACAATGGGCCCGATCCTAAAAGTCCATTTCAACTCAGCCACGCCGGTTGCTCCCGCAGAGCTATCCGATCTCAACTGTCTTGTTGCTAGGAGACATTTGGAATGCGAGGCCCGCTTCCCAGGCATCCACCCCGAACGGTGCTCTGGAGTCCTTCCATATGGGATATCCTGGAGCTGCCCAACAGGTCTCAATTGTCCCGCAGAAGGAATCCTTGAAGGGGGCATCCCACAACTCCCAACGTGGGAAAACCTCCATGGCCTTGAGATTCCGCTCCGTTCATGAAGGGGCAGTCATGCACAGAAACTCCAACCCGAGCCAACGTCTGATCCTCGCCGTGACTTCAGAAGCATGAGATATTCGTTCAGATCTGCAGGGGGTACCAGCCGTGCCCTCGGCCTGAAGCCCAAGTCTAGCTTCTGTTCTCAGACTTGTCCTCACACTCCTGGTCCAGAATCCCTCATGTTTGGCAATACCGGACCCACAATGCAGCACTCTGCCTGCCTCTAGAAAAAATATATTGCCTAATGAGTAGCCCAGGCACCTCAAATGAGGATAAACCTACACGGCTCTCGACTGTACCTGAATTATATAGTCTAACCTGGGTACTAATTCACTGTCTGACACAACCTGAACCCGAACGTCCGGACCAACACCCAGGCAGCTGACCGCACACTGAGCACATCAGACCCGCCATGGCCTTAGGTCGTCATCTCTTCCCAACTGCGGTTTTCAGGCTTCAGAACGTAGACCTTATCTCCAAACACTGCCCAGGGTTGAAAATGATGCAGAAATCAGAGCTCCTTCCCCATGGCAAGAGACCTTGTGATTGGCATGTTATCCAAAGTTCAGTGTAGTTGAAACCAGTGTGGCCCATGAGGCCCCGCCCATGCTCGCGGGCCACATTGGTCACAAACACACATGCTGACCCTCAGCCTGTGCCCAGTCTTTAAGTAAGGCCACTCAGTGGCTGGATGAAGAGACAGCATATTGGGTCTGCCATGCCCCTAGGCCCCAATTTATAACCATCGTTTGGGTTGTCCCTTCACTCTTCCCCAGGGCTCTGCTTTGGAATTCCTCTTTGGTTGGGACACCTGAGGTAACAAACCTGAGAGGAGACCTCCCATCCCACAGATTGACGGAAAGAAATTGGGACCGGGCCAAATCCACAGAGAGGAAGATTCGTCCATGGCCCATGAGGTTTCCCCACGTTCCACGCCCATCTTTGATACAAAATCCAGAGACAAAAGCCTGAGCAAGCGCCTCAGACTCGCTCTTTCTTCATATCCTGAAGAGTCCTTCTCATGGTTTGTAGATTGGCCCTGCCATACCTCCGTTCCCAACCTAAGCTGAGTTTGTGTTTTCAGACTTCTGTCCTCAGATTCCTGGGCCACACACCCTCCAGGCTGGGGCCCCTGGAGCCACACATTAGGACTGTGCCTATCCAATCCATGGGCATTCTGCCCATTCCATTATCCAAATTCGTACAAATTAGGAGAACTCTCCAAAGTCCCCGAGGCCATTCCAATAGTGTAGGTCTCCGGGGACAAACAAGGGCGGTCTGACACCAGCTGAGCATCTACCTCCAGTCATATCATAAATGGATGTCCCCAGAGAAGAAGATGGAACCAGACAGGACCCTAGGCCATATTCGGATCCATTGCTTTGGTTTACAGACATGTCTCCTCAAAAGCCTGGATTCCAAGACCAGCATAGGGGGTTTTTTGAGGCACCCATCAGAACAAATCTTGTTTCCACAAGGAAACTTGTGCATGGGACCTATGTCAAAAGCTTAGGAGAATACTTCAGGGTCCCGGTGTCACCGCCCCATTCCAAGGCCCTCATGGACACAAACACATATTAGGCCCCAACCTCGAAAAAGTCCATTTCAACACAGCCGCCCCGATTGCTCCCGCAGAGCCATCAAAACTCAACTGTCTTGTTGCTGGGAGAAAATTGGAATGCGAGGCGGGATTCCCTGGCATCGATCCTCGAACGGTGCTCTGGAGTCATTCCATATGGGATGTCCTGGAGCTGACCAACAGGTCTCAATTGTCCCGCAGAAGTAATCCTTGAAGGGGGCATCCCACAACTCCCAACGTGGGAAAACCTCCATGGCCTTGAGATTCCGCTCTGTTCATGAAGGGGCAGTCATGCACAGAAACTCCAACCTGAGCCAACATCTGATCCTCACCGTGACTTCAGATGCTTGAGATATTGGTTCACTCTGCAGGGGGTACATGCTGTGCCCTCTGCCTGAAGCCCAAGTTTAGCTTGTGTTCTCAGTCTTCTGTCCTCACACTCCTGGCCCAGAAGCCCCCAAGTTTGGCAATTCCGGACTCACAATGCAGCACTCTGCCTGCCATCTATAAAAAATATCTTGCCTAAGAGCAGCCCAGGCACATCAAATGAGGATAAACCTACACGGCACTCGACTGTACCCAAATCATATAGTCAAACCTGGGCACTAATGCACTGTCTGACACAACCTGAGCCAGAACCTCCTGACCAACACCCAGGCAGCTGACCGCACACTGAACATATCAGACCCGCCATGGCCTTAGGTCGTCATCTCTTCCCAACTTCGGTTTTTCAGGCTTCAGAACCTAGACCTTATCTCCAACCACTGCCCAGGGTTGAAAATGATGCAGACATCAGAACACCTTCCTCATGGCAAGAGACCTTGTGATTGGCATGTTGTCCAAAGTCCAGTGTAGTTGAAACCAGTGTGGCCCATGAGACCCCGCCCATGCTCGCGGGCCACATTGGTCACAAACACACATTGAGACCCTCAGCCTGTGCCCAGTCCTCAAGTAAGGCCTCTCAGTGGTTGGATGAAGAGACAGCATATTGGGCCTGCCATGCCCCTAGGTCCCAATTTTTAAACATAGTTTGGGTTGTCCCTTCACTCTTCCCCAGGGCTCTGCTTTGGAATTCCTCTTTGGTTGGGACACCTGAGGTAACAAACCTGAGAGGAGAACTCCCATCCCACAGATTGACGGAAAGAAATTGGGACTGGGACAAATCCACAGAGAGGAAGATTCGTCCATGGCCCATGAGGCCTCCCCACGTTCCACGCCCATATTTGATACAAAATCCAGAGACAAAAGCCTGAGCAAGTGCCTCAGACTCGATCTTTCTTCATATCCTGAAGAGTTCTTCTCATGGTTTGTAGATTGGACCTGCCATACGTACTTTCCCAAACGTAAGCTGAGTTTGTGTTTTCAGACTTCTGCCCTCAAATTCCTGGGCCACACTCCCTCCGGGCTGGGGCCCCTGGAGCCACACATTAGGACTGTGCCTACCCAATCCATGGGAACACTGCCCATTCCATTGTCCAAAATCGTACAAATTAGGAGAACCCTCCAAATTTCCCGAGGCCATCACAATAGTGTAGGTTTCCCGGTATAAACAAGGGCGGTCTGACACCAGCTGAGCATCAACCTCCACTCATACCATAGATGGATGTCCCCAGAGAAGAAGATGGAACCATACAGGACCCTAGGCCATAATCGGATCCATTGCTTTGGTTTACAGGCATGTCTCCTCAAAAGCCTGGATTCCAGACCAGCATAGGGGATTTCCTGAGGCACCCATCAGAACAAATCTCGTCTCGACAAGGAAACTTGTGCATGGGACCTATGTCAAAAGCTTAGGAGAATACTTCAGGGTCCCGGTGCCACCGCCCCATTCCAATGCCCTCATGGAAACAAACACATATCAGGCCCCATTCTCGGGAAAGTCCATTTCAACTAGCCAACCCGGTTGCTACCGCAGAGTCTTCAGATCTCAACTGTCTTGTTGCTAGGAGACAATTGGAATGCGAGGCCCACTTCCCTGGCATCCATCCCCGAACGGTGCTCTGGAGTACTTCCATATGGGATATCCTGGAGCTGCCCAACAGGTCTCAATTGTCCCGCAGAAGGAATCCTTGAAGGGGGCATCCCACAACTCCCAACGTGGGAAAACCTCCATGGCCTTGAAATTCCGCTCCGTTCATGAAGGGGCAGTCATGCACAGAAACTCCAACCCGAGGCAAAGTCTGATCCTCGCCGTGACTTCAGATGCAAGAGATATTGTTTCAGATCTGCAGGCGGTACCTGCTGTGCCCTCGGCCTGAAGCCCAAGTCTAGCTTGTGTTCTCAGACTTCTGTCCTCATACTCCTGGCCCAGAAGCCTTCAAGTTTGGCAATTCCGGACCCACAATGCAGCACCCTGCCTCCCCTCTAGAAAAAAATATCTTGCCTAATGATTTGCCCAGGCACTTCAAATGAGGATAAACTTAAACGGCACTCGACTGTACCTAAATTATATAGTCTAACCCGGGCACTAATGCACTGTCTGACACAACCTGAACCCGAAACTCTGGACCAACACCCAGGCAGCTGACCGCACACTGAGCACATCAGACCCGCCATGGCTTTAGGTCGTCATCTCTTCCCAACTGCGGTTTTCAGACTTCAGATCCTAGACCTTATATTCAACCACTGCCCAGGGTTGAAAATGATGCAGAAATCAGAGCTCCTTCCCCATGGCAAGAGACCTTGTGATTGGCATATTGTCCTAAGTTCAGTGTAGTTGAAACCAGTATGGCCCATGAGGCCCCGCCCATGCTCGCGGCCACATTGGTCATAAACACACATTGTGACTCTCAGGCTGTGCCCAGTCCTTAAGTAAGGCCACTCAGTGGCTGGATGAAGAGACAGCATATTGGGCCTGCCATGCCCCTAGGCCCCAATTTTTAACCATCGTTTGGGTTGTCCCTTCACTCCTCCGCAGGGCTCTGCTTTGGAATTCCTCTTTGGTTGGGACACCTGAATTAACAAACCTGAGAGGATACCTCCCATTCCACAGATTGATGGAAAGAAATTGGGACCGGGACAAATCAACAGAGAGGAAGATTCATCCATGGCCCATGAGGCCTCCCCACATTCCACGCCCATCTTTGATACAAAATCCAGAGACAAAAGCCTGAGCAAGCGCCTCAGACTCGCTCTTTCTTCATATCCTGAAGAGTTCTTCTCATGGTTTGTAGATTGGACCTGCCATACCTACGTCCCCAACCTAAGCTGAGTTTGTGTTTTCAGACTTCTGTCCTCAAATTTCTGGGCCACACACCCTCCAGGCTGGGGCCCCTGGAGCCACACATTAGGACTGTGCCTACCCAATCCATGGGAATTCTGCCCATTCCATTGTCCAAAATCGTACAAATTAGAAGAACCCTCCAAAGTCCCCAAGGCCATCCCAATAGTGTAGGTCTCCCGGGACAAACAAGGGCGGTCTGACACCAGCTGAGCATCTACGTCCACTCATACCATAAATGGATGTCCCCAGAGAAGAAGATGGAACCAGACAGGACATTAGGCCATAATCGGATCCATTGCTTTGGTTTACAGGCATATCTCCTCAAGAGCCTGGATTCCAAGACCAGCATAGGGGGTTTCCTGAGGCACCCATCAGAACAAAACTCGTCTCCACGAGGAAACTTGTGCATTGGACCTATGTCAAAAGCTTAGGAGAATACTTCAGGGTCCCAGTGCCACCGCTCCATTCCAAGGTCCTCATGGACACAAACACACATTAGGCCCCAACCTCGGGAAAGTCCATTTCAACACAGCCGCCCCGATTGCTCAGTCAGAGCCATAGAACTCAACTGTCTTGTTGCTAGGAGACAATTGGAATGCGAGGCTGGCTCCCTGGCATCAGTTCTCGAACTGTGCACTGCAGTCATTCCATATGGATTGTCCTGGAGCTGACCAACAGTGCTCAATTGTCCCGCAGAAGGAATCCTTGAAGGGGGATCCCACACTCCCAACGTTGGAAAACCTCCATGGCCTTGAGATTCCGCTCCGTTCATGGAGGGGCAGACATGCACAGAAACTCCAACCCGAGCCAACTTCTGATCCTCGCCGTGACTTCAGATACATGAGATATTGGTTCAGATCTGCAGGGGGTATTTGCCATACCCATTGCCCTACCCAAGGCCTGAAGCCCAAGTCTAGCTTGTGTTCTGAAACTTCTGTCCTCACACTCTTGGCCCAGAAGCCCTCAAGTTTGGCAATTCCGGACCCTCAATGCAGCAATATGCCTGCCCTCTGGGAAAAATATATTGCCTAATGATTTTCCCAGGCACCTCAAATGAGGATAAACTTACACGGCACTCGACTGTACCTAAATTATATAGTCTAACCTGGGCAATAATGCACTGTCTGACACAACCTGAACCCGAAACTCTGGACCAACACCCAGGCAGCTGACCGCACACTGAGCACATGAGCCCCGACATGGCCTTAGATCGTCATCACTTCCCAACTGTGGTTTTCAGGCTTCAGAACCTAGACCTTATCTCCAACCACGGCCCAGGGTTGAAAATGATGCAGAAATCAGAGCTCCTTCCCCATGGCAAGAGACCTTGTGATTGGCATGTTATCCAAAGTTCAGTGTAGTTGAAACCAGTGTGGCCCATGAGGCCCCGCCCATGCTCACGGGCCACATTGGTCACAAACACACATGCTGACCCTCAGCCTGTGCCCAGTCTTTAAGTAAGGCCACTCAGTGGCTGGATGAAGAGACAGCATATTGGGTCTGCCATGCCCCTAGGCCCCAATTTATAACCATCGTTTGGGTTGTCCCTTCACTCTTCCCCAGGGCTCTGCTTTGGAATTCCTCTTTGGTTGGGACACCTGAGGTAACAAACCTGAGAGGAGACCTCCCATCCCACAGATTGACGGAACGAAATTGGGACCGGTTCAAATCCACAGAGAGGAAGATTCGTCCATGGCCCATGAGGCCTCCCCACGTTCCACGCCCATCTTTGATACAAAATCCAGAGACAAAATCCTGAGCAAGTGCCTCAGACTCGCTCTTTCTTCATATCCTGAGGGGTACTTCTCATGGTTTGTAGATTGGGCCTCCCATACCTACGTCCCAAAACCTTAGCTGAGTTTGTGTTTTCAGACTTCTGTCCTCAAAGTCCTGGGCCGCACACCCTCCAGGCTGGGTCCCTGGAGCCACACATTAGGACTGTGCCTACCCAATCCATGGGAATTCTGCCCATTCCATTGTCCAAAATCTCACCAATTAAGAAAACTCTCCAAAGTCCCCGAGGCCATCCCAATAGTGTAGGTCTCCAGGGACAAACAAGGGCGGTGTGACACCAGGTGAGCATCTCCCTCCACTCATTCCATAGATGGATATCACCAGAGAAGAAGATTGAACCAGACAGGACCCTAGGCCATAATCGGATCCATTGTTTTGGTTTACAGGCATGTCTCCTCAAAAGCCTGGATTCCAATACCAGCATGGGGGGTTTCCTGAGGCACCCCTCAGAACAAATCTCATCTCCACAAGGAAACTTGTGCATGGGAGGTATGTCAAAAGCTTAGGAGAATACTTCAGGGTCCCGGTGCTAACGCCCCATTCCAAGGCCCTCATGGACACAAACACACAATGGGCCCGATCCTAAAAGTCCATTTCAACTCAGCCACGCCGGTTGCTCCCGCAGAGCTATCCGATCTCAACTGTCTTGTTGCTAGGAGACATTTGGAATGCGAGGCCCGCTTCCCAGGCATCCACCCCGAACGGTGCTCTGGAGTCCTTCCATATGGGATATCCTGGAGCTGCCCAACAGGTCTCAATTGTCCCGCAGAAGGAATCCTTGAAGGGGGCATCCCACAACTCCCAACGTGGGAAAACCTCCATGGCCTTGAGATTCCGCTCCGTTCATGAAGGGGCAGTCATGCACAGAAACTCCAACCCGAGCCAACGTCTGATCCTCGCCGTGACTTCAGAAGCATGAGATATTCGTTCAGATCTGCAGGGGGTACCAGCCGTGCCCTCGGCCTGAAGCCCAAGTCTAGCTTCTGTTCTCAGACTTGTCCTCACACTCCTGGTCCAGAACCCCTCATGTTTGGCAATACCGGACCCACAATGCAGCACTCTGCCTGCCTCTAGAAAAAATATATTGCCTAATGAGTAGCCCAGGCACCTCAAATGAGGATAAACCTACACGGCTCTCGACTGTACCTGAATTATATAGTCTAACCTGGGTACTAATTCACTGTCTGACACAACCTGAACCCAAACCTCCGGACCAACACCCAGGCAGCTGACCGCACACTGAGCACATCAGACCCGCCATGGCCTTAGGTCGTCATCTCTTCCCAACTGCGGTTTTCAGGCTTCAGAACGTAGACCTTATCTCCAAACACTGCCCAGGGTTGAAAATGATGCAGAAATCAGAGCTCCTTCCCCATGGCAAGAGACCTTGTGATTGGCATGTTATCCAAAGTTCAGTGTAGTTGAAACCAGTGTGGCCCATGAGGCCCCGCCCATGCTCGCGGGCCACATTGGTCACAAACACACATGCTGACCCTCAGCCTGTGCCCAGTCTTTAAGTAAGGCCACTCAGTGGCTGGATGAAGAGACAGCATATTGGGTCTGCCATGCCCCTAGGCCCCAATTTATAACCATCGTTTGGGTTGTCCCTTCACTCTTCCCCAGGGCTCTGCTTTGGAATTCCTCTTTGGTTGGGACACCTGAATTAACAAACCTGAGAGGAGACCTCCCATCCCACAGATTGACGGAAAGAAATTGGGACCGGGCCAAATCCACAGAGAGGAAGATTCGTCCATGGCCCATGAGGCCTCCCCACGTTCCACGCCCATCTTTGATACAAAATCCAGAGACAAAAGCCTGAGCAAGCGCCTCAGACTCGCTCTTTCTTCATATCCTGAAGAGTCCTTCTCATGGTTTGTAGATTGGCCCTGCCATACCTCCGTTCCCAACCTAAGCTGAGTTTGTGTTTTCAGACTTCTGTCCTCAGATTCCTGGGCCACACACCCTCCAGGCTGGGGCCCCTGGAGCCACACATTAGGACTGTGCCTATCCAATCCATGGGCATTCTGCCCATTCCATTATCCAAATTCGTACAAATTAGGAGAACTCTCCAAATTCCCCGAGGCCATTCCAATAGTGTAGGTCTCTGGGGACAAACAAGGGCGGTCTGACACCAGCTGAGCATCTACCTCCAGTCATATCATAAATGGATGTCCCCAGAGAAGAAGATGGAACCAGACAGGACCCTAGGCCATATTCGGATCCATTGCTTTGGTTTACAGACATGTCTCCTCAAAAGCCTGGATTCCAAGACCAGCATAGGGGGTTTTTTGAGGCACCCATCAGAACAAATCTCGTTTCCACAAGGAAACTTGTGCATGGGACCTATGTCAAAAGCTTAGGAGAATACTTCAGGGTCCCGGTGTCACCGCCCCATTCCAAGTCCCTCATGGACACAAAAACATATTAGGCCCCAACCTCGAAAAAGTCCATTTCAACACAGCCGCCCCGATTGCTCCCGCAGAGCCATCAAAACTCAACTGTCTTGTTGCTGGGAGAAAATTGGAATGCGAGGCGGGATTCCCTGGCATCGATCCTCGAACGGTGCTCTGCAGTCATTCCATATGGGATGTCCTGGAGCTGACCAACAGGTCTCAATTGTCCCGCAGAAGGAATCCTTGAAGGGGGCATCCCACAACTCCCAACGTGGGAAAACCTCCATGGCCTTGAGATTCCGCTCTGTTCATGAAGGGGCAGTCATGCACAGAAACTCCAACCTGAGCCAACATCTGATCCTCACCGTGACTTCAGATGCTTGAGATATTGGTTCACTCTGCAGGGGGTACATGCTGTGCCCTCTGCCTGAAGCCCAAGTTTAGCTTGTGTTCTCAGACTTCTGTCCTCACACTCCTGGCCCAGAAGCCCCCAAGTTTGGCAATTCCGGACTCACAATGCAGCACTCTGCCTGCCATCTATAAAAAATATCTTGCCTAAGAGCAGCCCAGGCACATCAAATGAGGATAAACCTACACGGCACTCGACTGTACCCAAATCATATAGTCAAACCTGGGCACTAATGCACTGTCTGACACAACCTGAGCTAGAACCTCATGACCAACACCCAGGCAGCTGACCGCACACTGAACATATCAGACCCGCCATGGCCTTAGGTCGTCATCTCTTCCCAATTTCGGTTTTTCAGGCTTCAGAACCTAGACCTTATCTCCAACCACTGCCCAGGGTTGAAAATGATGCAGACATCAGAACACCTTCCTCATGGTAAGAGACCTTGTGATTGGCATGTTGTCCAAAGTCCAGTGTAGTTGAAACCAGTGTGGCCCATGAGGCCCCGCCCATGCTCGCGGGCCACATAGGTCACAAACACACATTGAGACCCTCAGCCTGTGCCCAGTCCTCAAGTAAGGCCTCTCAGTAGTTGGATGAAGAGACAGCATATTGGGCCTGCCATGCCCCTAGGTCCCAATTTTTAAACATAGTTTGGGTTGTCCCTTCACTCTTCCCCAGGGCTCTGCTTTGGAATTCCTCTTTGGTTGGGACATCTGAGGTAACAAACCTGAGAGGAGAACTCCCATCCCACAGATTGACGGAAAGAAATTGGGACTGGGACAAATCCACAGAGAGGAAGATTCGTCCATGGCCCATGAGGCCTCCCCACGTTCCACGCCCATATTTGATACAAAATCCAGAGACAAAAGCCTGAGCAAGTGCCTCAGACTCGATCTTTCTTCATATCCTGAAGAGTTCTTCTCATGGTTTGTAGATTGGACCTGCCATACGTACTTCCCCAAACGTAAGCTGAGTTTGTGTTTTCAGACTTCTGCCCTCAAATTCCTGGGCCACACTCCCTCCGGGCTGGGGCCCCTGGAGCCACACATTAGGACTGTGCCTACCCAATCCATGGGAACACTGCCCATTCCATTGTCCAAAATCGTACAAATTAGGAGAACCCTCCAAATTTCCCGAGGCCATCACAATAGTGTAGGTTTCCCGGTATAAACAAGGGCGGTCTGACACCAGCTGAGCATCAACCTCCACTCATACCATAGATGGATGTCCCCAGAGAAGAAGATGGAACCATACAGGACCCTAGGCCATAATCGGATCCATTGCTTTGGTTTACAGGCATGTCTCCTCAAAAGCCTGGATTCCAGACCAGCATAGGGGATTTCCTGAGGCACCCATCAGAACAAATCTCGTCTCGACAAGGAAACTTGTGCATGGGACCTATGTCAAAAGCTTAGGAGAATACTTCAGGGTCCCGGTGCCACCGCCCCATTCCAATGCCCTCATGGAAACAAACACATATCAGGCCCCATTCTCGGGAAAGTCCATTTCAACTAGCCAACCCGGTTGCTACCGCAGAGTCTTCAGATCTCAACTGTCTTGTTGCTAGGAGACAATTGGAATGCGAGGCCCACTTCCCTGGCATCCATCCCCGAACGGTGCTCTGGAGTACTTCCATATGGGATATCCTGGAGCTGCCCAACAGGTCTCAATTGTCCCGCAGAAGGAATCCTTGAAGGGGGCATCCCACAACTCCCAACGTGGGAAAACCTCCATGGCCTTGAAATTCCGCTCCGTTCATGAAGGGGCAGTCATGCACAGAAACTCCAACCCGAGGCAAAGTCTGATCCTCGCCGTGACTTCAGATGCAAGAGATATTGTTTCAGATCTGCAGGCGGTACCTGCTGTGCCCTCGGCCTGAAGCCCAAGTCTAGCTTGTGTTCTCAGACTTCTGTCCTCATACTCCTGGCCCAGAAGCCCTCAAGTTTGGCAATTCCGGACCCACAATGCAGCACCCTGCCTCCCCTCTAGAAAAAATATCTTGCCTAATGATTTGCCCAGGCACTTCAAATGAGGATAAACTTAAACGGCACTCGACTGTAACTAAATTATATAGTCTAACCTGGGCACTAATGCACTGTCTGACACAACCTGAACCCGAAACTCCTGACCAACACCCAGGCAGCTGACCGCACACTGAGCACATCAGACCCACCATGGCTTTAGGTCGTCATCTCTTCCCAACTGCGGTTTTCAGACTTCAGATCCTAGACCTTATATCCAACCACTGCCCAGGGTTGAAAATGATGCAGAAATCAGAGCTCCTTCCCCATGGCAAGAGACCTTGTGATTGGCATATTGTCCTAAGTTCAGTGTAGTTGAAACCAGTATGGCCCATGAGGCCCCGCCCATGCTCGCGGCCATATTGGTCACAAACACACATTGTGACTCTCAGGCTGTGCCCAGTCCTTAAGTAAGGCCACTCAGGGGCTGGATGAAGAGACAGCATATTGGGCCTGCCATGCCCCTAGGCCCCAATTTTTAACCATCGTTTGGGTTGTCCCTTCACTCTTCCCCAGGGCTCTGCTTTGGAATTCCTCTTTGGTTGGGACACCTGAATTAACAAACCTGAGAGGATACCTCCCATTCCACAGATTGATGGAAAGAAATTGGGACCGGGACAAATCAACAGAGAGGAAGATTCATCCATGGCCCATGAGGCCTCCCCACATTCCACGCCCATCTTTGATACAAAATCCAGAGACAAAAGCCTGAGCAAGTGCCTCAGACTCGCTCTTTCTTCATATCCTGAAGAGTTCTTCTCATGGTTTGTAGATTGGACCTGCCATACCTACGTCCCCAACCTAAGCTGAGTTTGTGTTTTCAGACTTCTGTCCTCAAATTTCTGGGCCACACACCCTCCAGGCTGGGGCCCCTGGAGCCACACATTAGGATTGTGCCTACCCAATCCATGGGAATTCTGCCCATTCCATTGTTCAAAATCGTACAAATTAGAAGAACCCTCCAAAGTCCCCAAGACCATCCCAATAGTGTAGGTCTCCTGGGACAAACAAGGGCGGTCTGACACCAGCTGAGCATCTACATCCAATCATACCATAAATGGATGTCCCCAGAGAAGAAGATGGAACCAGACAGGACCCTAGGCCATAATCGGATCCATTGCTTTGGTTTACAGGCATATCTCCTCAAGAGCCTGGATTCCAAGACCAGCATAGGGGGTTTCCTGAGGCACCCATCAGAACAAAACTCGTCCTCACGAGGAAACTTGTGCATGGGACCTATGTCAAAAGCTTAGGAGAATACTTCAGGGTCCCAGTGCCACCGCTCCATTCCAAGGTCCTCATGGACACAAACACACATTAGGCCCCAACCTCGGGAAAGTCCATTTCAACACAGCCGCCCCAATTGCTCAATCAGAGCCATAGAACTCAACTGTCTTGTTGCTAGGAGACAATTGGAATGCGAGGCTGGCTTCTCTGGCATCAGTCCTCGAACGGTGCACTGCAGTCATTCCATATGGATTGTCCTGGAGCTGACCAACAGTGCTCAATTGTCCCGCAGAAGGAATCCTTGAAGGGGGATCCCACACTCCCAACGTTGGAAAACCTCCATGGCCTTGAGATTCCGCTCCGTTCATGGAGGGGCAGACATGCACAGAAACTCCAACCCGAGCCAACTTCTGATCCTCGCCGTGACTTCAGATACATGAGATATTGGTTCAGATCTGCAGGGGGTATTTGCCATACCCATTGCCCTACCCAAGGCCTGAAGCCCAAGTCTAGCTTGTGTTCTGAAACTTCTGTCCTCACACTCTTGGCCCAGAAGCCCTCAAGTTTGGCAATTCCGGACCCTCAAAGCAGCAATATGCCTGCCCTCTGGGAAAAATATATTGCCTAATGATTTTCCCAGGCACCTCAAATGAGGATAAACTTACACGGCACTCGACTGTACCTAAATTATATAGTCTAACCTGGGCAATAATGCACTGTCTGACACAACCTGAACCCGAAACTCTGGACCAACACCCAGGCAGCTGACCGCACACTGAGCATATGAGCCCCGACATGGCCTTAGATCGTCATCACTTCCCAACTGTGGTTTTCAGGCTTCAGAACCTAGACCTTATCTCCAACCACGGCCCAGGGTTGAAAATGATGCAGAAATCAGAGCTCCTTCCCCATGGCAAGAGACCTTGTGATTGGCATGTTATCCAAAGTTCAGTGTAGTTGAAACCAGTGTGGCCCATGAGGCCCCGCCCATGCTCGCGGGCCACATTGGTCACAAACACACATGCTGACCCTCAGCCTGTGCCCAGTCTTTAAGTAAGGCCACTCAGTGGCTGGATGAAGAGACAGCATATTGGGTCTGCCATGCCCCTAGGCCCCAATTTATAACCATCGTTTGGGTTGTCCCTTCACTCTTCCCCAGGGCTCTGCTTTGGAATTCCTCTTTGGTTGGGACACCTGAGGTAACAAACCTGAGAGGAGACCTCCCATCCCACAGATTGACGGAACGAAATTGGGACCGGGTCAAATCCACAGAGAGGAAGATTCGTCCATGGCCCATGAGGCCTCCCCACGTTCCACGCCCATCT
Organism: Mustela nivalis; assembly: GCF_964662115.1. Classification (NCBI taxonomy): domain Eukaryota; kingdom Metazoa; phylum Chordata; class Mammalia; order Carnivora; family Mustelidae; genus Mustela; species Mustela nivalis. The sequence continues at coordinate 377,911 of NW_028136494.1, read as the reverse complement.
TTGATACAAAATCCAGAGACAAAATCCTGAGCAAGTGCCTCAGACTCGCTCTTTCTTCATATCCTGAGGGGTACTTCTCATGGTTTGTAGATTGGGCCTTCCATACCTACGTCCCAAAACCTTAGCTGAGTTTGTGTTTTCAGACTTCTGTCCTCAAAGTCCTGGGCCGCACACCCTCCAGGCTGGGGCCCCTGGAGCCACACATTAGGACTGTGCCTACCCAATCCATGGGAATTCTGCCCATTCCATTGTCCAAAATCTCACCAATTAAGAAAACTCTCCAAAGTCCCCGAGGCCATCCCAATAGTGTAGGTCTCCAGGGACAAACAAGGGCGGTGTGACACCAGGTGAGCATCTCCCTCCACTCATTCCATAGATGGATATCACCAGAGAATATTGAACCAGACAGGACCCTAGGCCATAATCGGATCCATTGTTTTGGTTTACAGGCATGTCTCCTCAAAAGCCTGGATTCCAATACCAGCATAGGGGGTTTCCTGAGGCATCCCTCAGAACAAATCTCATCTCCACAAGGAAACTTGTGCATGGGAGGTATGTCAAAAGCTTAGGAGAATACTTCAGGGTCCCGGTGCCAACGCCCCATTCCAAGGCCCTCATGGACACAAACACACAATGGGCCCTATCCTAAAAGTCCATTTCAACTCAGCCACGCCGGTTGCTCCCGCAGAGCTATCCGATCTCAACTGTCTTGTTGCTAGGAGACATTTGGAATGCGAGGCCCGCTTCCCAGGCATCCACCCCGAACGGTGCTCTGGAGTCCTTCCATATGGGATATCCTGGAGCTGCCCAACAGGTCTCAATTGTCCCGCAGAAGGAATCCTTGAAGGGGGCATCCCACAACTCCCAACGTGGGAAAACCTCCATGGCCTTGAGATTCCGCTCCGTTCATGAAGGGGCAGTCAAGCACAGAAACTCCAACCCGAGCCAACGTCTGATCCTCGCCGTGACTTCAGAAGCATGAGATATTCGTTCAGATCTGCAGGGGGTACCAGCCGTGCCCTCGGCCTGAAGCCCAAGTCTAGCTTCTGTTCTCAGACTTGTCCTCACACTCCTGGTCCAGAATCCCTCATGTTTGGCAATACCGGACCCACAATGCAGCACTCTGCCTGCCTCTAGAAAAAATATATTGCCTAATGAGTAGCCCAGGCACCTCAAATGAGGATAAACCTACACGGCTCTCGACTGTACCTGAATTATATAGTCTAACCTGGGTACTAATTCACTGTCTGACACAACCTGAACCCGAACCTCCGGACCAACACCCAGGCAGCTGACCGCACACTGAGCACATCAGACCCGCCATGGCCTTAGGTCATCATCTCTTCCCAACTGCGGTTTTCAGGCTTCAGAACGTAGACCTTATCTCCAAACACTGCCCAGGGTTGAAAATGATGCAGAAATCATAGCTCCTTCCCCATGGCAAGAGACCTTGTGATTGGCATGTTATCCAAAGTTCAGTGTAGTTGAAACCAGTGTGGCCCATGAGGCCCCGCCCATGCTCGTGGGCCACATTGGTCACAAACACACATGCTGACCCTCAGCCTGTGCCCAGTCTTTAAGTAAGGCCACTCAGTGGCTGGATGAAGAGACAGCATATTGGGTCTGCCATGCCCCTAGGCCCCAATTTATAACCATCGTTTGGGTTGTCCCTTCACTCTTCCCCAGGGCTCTGCTTTGGAATTCCTCTTTGGTTGGGACACCTGAGGAAACAAACCTGAGAGGAGACCTCCCATCCCACAGATTGACGGAAAGAAATTGGGACCGGGCCAAATCCACAGAGAGGAAGATTCATCCATGGCCCATGAGGCCTCCCCACGTTCCACGCCCATCTTTGATACAAAATCCAGAGACAAAAGCCTGAGCAAGCGCCTCAGACACGCTATTTCTTCATATCCTGAAGAGTCCTTCTCATGGTTTGTAGATTGGCCCTGCCATACCTACGTTCCCAACCTAAGCTGAGTTTGTGTTTTCAGACTTCTGTCCTCAGATTCCTGGGCCACACACCCTCCAGGCTGGGGCCCCTGGAGCCACACATTAGGACTGTGCCTATCCAATCCATGGGCATTCTGCCCATTCCATTATCCAAATTCGTACAAATTAGGAGAACTCTCCAAAGTCCCCGAGGCCATTCCAATAGTGTAGGTCTCCGGGGACAAACAAGGGCGGTCTGACACCAGCTGAGCATCTACCTCCAGTCATATCATAAATGGATGTCCCCAGAGAAGAAGATGGAACCAGACAGGACCCTAGGCCATATTCGGATCCATTGCTTTGGTTTACAGACATGTCTCCTCAAAAGCCTGGATTCCAAGACCAGCTAGGGGGTTTTTTGAGGCACCCATCAGAACAAATCTCGTTTCCACAAGGAAACTTGTGCATGGGACCTATGTCAAAAGCTTAGGAGAATACTTCAGGGTCCCGGTGTCACCGCCCCATTCCAAGGCCCTCATGGACACAAACACATATTAGGCCCCAACCTCGAAAAAGTCCATTTCAACACAGCCGCCCCGATTGCTCCCGCAGAGCCATCAAAACTCAACTGTCTTGTTGCTGGGAGAAAATTGGAATGCGAGGCGGGATTCCCTGGCATCGATCCTCGAACGGTGCTCTGGAGTCATTCCATATGGGATGTCCTGGAGCTGACCAACAGGTCTCAATTGTCCCGCAGAAGGAATCCTTGAAGGGAGCATCCCACAACTCCCAACGTGGGAAAACCTCCATGGCCTTGAGATTCCGCTCTGTTCATGAAGGGGCAGTCATGCACAGAAACTCCAACCTGAGCCAACATCTGATCCTCACCGTGACTTCAGATGCTTGAGATATTGGTTCACTCTGCAGGGGGTACATGCTGTGCCCTCTGCCTGAAGCCCAAGTTTAGCTTGTGTTCTCAGACTTCTGTCCTCACACTCCTGGCCCAGAAGCCCCCAAGTTTGGCAATTCCGGACTCACAATGCAGCACTCTGCCTGCCATCTATAAAAAATATCTTGCCTAAGAGCAGCCCAGGCACATCAAATGAGGATAAACCTACACGGCACTCGACTGTACCCAAATCATATAGTCAAACCTGGGCACTAATGCACTGTCTGACACAACCTGAGCCAGAACCTCCTGACCAACACCCAGGCAGCTGACCGCACACTGAACATATCAGACCCGCCATGGCCTTAGGTCGTCATCTCTTCCCAACTTCGGTTTTTCAGGCTTCAGAACCTAGACCTTATCTCCAACCACTGCCCAGGGTTGAAAATGATGCAGACATCAGAACACCTTCCTCATGGCAAGAGACCTTGTGATTGGCATGTTGTCCAAAGTCCAGTGTAGTTGAAACCAGTGTGGCCCATGAGGCCCCGCCCATGCTCGCGGGCCACATTGGTCACAAACACACATTGAGACCCTCAGCCTGTGCCCAGTCCTCAAGTAAGGCCTCTCAGTGGTTGGATGAAGAGACAGTATATTGGGCCTGCCATGCCCCTAGGTCCCAATTTTTAACATAGTTTGGGTTGTCCCTTCACTCTTCCCCAGGGCTCTGCTTTGGAATTCCTCTTTGGTTGGGACATCTGAGGTAACAAACCTGAGAGGAGAACTCCCATCCCACAGATTGACGGAAAGAAATTGGGACTGGGACAAATCCACAGAGAGGAAGATTCGTCCATGGCCCATGAGGCCTCCCCACGTTCCACGCCCATATTTGATACAAAATCCAGAGACAAAAGCCTGAGCAAGTGCCTCAGACTCGATCTTTCTTCATATCCTGAAGAGTTCTTCTCATGGTTTGTAGATTGGACCTGCCATACGTACTTCCCCAAACGTAAGCTGAGTTTGTGTTTTCAGACTTCTGCCCTCAAATTCCTGGGCCACACTTCCTCCGGGCTGGGGCCCCTGGAGCCACACATTAGGACTGTGCCTACCCAATCCATGGGAACACTGCCCATCCCATTGTCCAAAATCGTACAAATTAGGAGAACCCTCCAAATTTCCCGAGGCCATCACAATAGTGTAGGTTTCCCGGTATAAACAAGGGCGGTCTGACACCAGCTGAGCATCAACCTCCACTCATACCATAGATGGATGTCCCCAGAGAAGAAGATGGAACCATACAGGACCCTAGGCCATAATCGGATCCATTGCTTTGGTTTACAGGCATGTCTCCTCAAAAGCCTGGATTCCAGACCAGCATAGGGGATTTCCTGAGGCACCCATCAGAACAAATCTCGTCTCAACAAGGAAACTTGTGCATGGGACTTATGTCAAAAGCTTAGGAGAATACTTCAGGGTCCCGGTGCCACCGTCCCATTCCAATGCCCTCATGGAAACAAACACATATCAGGCCCCATTCTCGGGAAAGTCCATTTCAACTAGCCAACCCGGTTGCTACCGCAGAGTCTTCAGATCTCAACTGTCTTGTTGCTAGGAGACAATTGGAATGCGAGGCCCACTTCCCTGGCATCCATCCCCGAACGGTGCTCTAGAGTACTTCCATATGGGATATCCTGGAGCTGCCCAACAGGTCTCAATTGTCCCGCAGAAGGAATCCTTGAAGGGGGCATCCCACAACTCCCAACGTGGGAAAACCTCCATGGCCTTGAAATTCCGCTCCGTTCATGAAGGGGCAGTCATGCACAGAAACTCCAACCCGAGGCAAAGTCTGATCCTCGCCGTGACTTCAGATGCAAGAGATATTGTTTCAGATCTGCAGGCGGTACCTGCTGTGCCCTCGGCCTGAAGCCCAAGTCTAGCTTGTGTTCTCAGACTTCTGTCCTCATACTCCTGTCCCAGAAGCCCTCAAGTTTGGCAATTCCGGACCCACAATGCAGCACCCTGCCTCCCCTCTAGAAAAAATATCTTGCCTAATGATTTGCCCAGGCACTTCAAATGAGGATAAACTTAAACGGCACTCGACTGTACCTAAATTATATAGTCTAACCTGGGCACTAATGCACTGTCTGACACAACCTGAACCCGAAACTCCTGACCAACACCCAGGCAGCTGACCGCACACTGAGCACATCAGACCCGCCATGGCTTTAGGTCGTCATCTCTTCCCAACTGCGGTTTTCAGACTTCAGATCCTAGACCTTATATCCAACCACTGCCCAGGGTTGAAAATGATGCAGAAATCAGAGCTCCTTCCCCATGGCAAGAGACCTTGTGATTGGCATATTGTCCTAAGTTCAGTGTAGTTGAAACCAGTATGGCCCATGAGGCCCCGCCCATGCTCGCGGCCATATTGGTCACAAACACACATTGTGACTCTCAGGCTGTGCCCAGTCCTTAAGTAAGGCCACTCAGGGGCTGGATGAAGAGACAGCATATTGGGCCTGCCATGCCCCTAGGCCCCAATTTTTAACCATCGTTTGGGTTGTCCCTTCACTCTTCCCCAGGGCTCTGCTTTGGAATTCCTCTTTGGTTGGGACACCTGAATTAACAAACCTGAGAGGATACCTCCCATTCCACAGATTGATGGAAAGAAATTGGGACCGGGACAAATCAACAGAGAGGTAGATTCATCCATGGCCCATGAGGCCTCCCCACATTCCACGCCCATCTTTGATACAAAATCCAGAGACAAAAGCCTGAGCAAGCGCCTCAGACTCGCTCTTTCTTCATATCCTGAAGAGTTCTTCTCATGGTTTGTAGATTGGACCTGCCATACCTACGTCCCCAACCTAAGCTGAGTTTGTGTTTTCAGACTTCTGTCCTCAAATTTCTGGGCCACACACCCTCCAGGCTGGGGCCCCTGGAGCCACACATTAGAACTGTGCCTACCCAATCCATGGGAATTCTGCCCATTCCATTGTTCAAAATCGTACAAATTAGAAGAACTCTCCAAAGTCCCCAAGACCATCCCAATAGTGTAGGTCTCCGGGGACAAACAAGGGCGGTCTGACACCAGCTGAGCATCTACATCCACTCATACCATAAATGGATGTCCCCAGAGAAGAAGATGGAACCAGACAGGACCCTAGGCCATAATCGGATCCATTGCTTTGGTTTACAGGCATATCTCCTCAAGAGCCTGGATTCCAAGACCAGCATAGGGGGTTTCCTGAGGCACCCATCAGAACAAAACTCGTCTCCACGAGGAAACTTGTGCATGGGACCTATGTCAAAAGCTTAGGAGAATACTTCAGGGTCCCAGTGCCACCGCTCCATTCCAAGGTCCTCATGGACACAAACACACATTAGGCCCCAACCTCGGGAAAGTCCATTTCAACACAGCCGCCCTGATTGCTCAATCAGAGCCATAGAACTCAACTGTCTTGTTGCTAGGAGACAATTGGAATGCGAGGCTGGCTTCCCTGGCATCAGTCCTCGAACGGTGCACTGCAGTCATTCCATATGGATTGTCCTGGAGCTGACCAACAGTGCTCAATTGTCCCGCAGAAGGAATCTTTGAAGGGGGATCCCACACTCCCAACGTTGGAAAACCTCCATGGCCTTGAGATTCCGCTCCGTTCATGGAGGGGCAGACATGCACAGAAACTCCAACCCGAGCCAACTTCTGATCCTCGCCGTGACTTCAGATACATGAGATATTGGTTCAGATCTGCAGGGGGTATTTGCCATACCCATTGCCCTACCCAAGGCCTGAAGCCCAAGTCTAGCTTGTGTTCTGAAACTTCTGTCCTCACACTCTTGGCCCAGAAGCCCTCAAGTTTGGCAATTCCGGACCCTCAAAGCAGCAATATGCCTGCCCTCTGGGAAAAATATATTGCCTAATGATTTTCCCAGGCACCTCAAATGAGGATAAACTTACACGGCACTCGACTGTACCTAAATTATATAGTCTAACCTGGGCAATAATGCACTGTCTGACACAACCTGAACCCGAAACTCTGGACCAACACCCAGGCAGCTGACCGCACACTGAGCATATGAGCCCCGACATGGCCTTAGATCGTCATCACTTCCCAACTGTGGTTTTCAGGCTTCAGAACCTAGACCTTATCTCCAACCACGGCCCAGGGTTGAAAATGATGCAGAAATCAGAGCTCCTTCCCCATGGCAAGAGACCTTGTGATTGGCATGTTATCCAAAGTTCAGTGTAGTTGAAACCAGTGTGGCCCATGAGGCCCCGCCCATGCTCGCGGGCCACATTGGTCACAAACACACATGCTGACCCTCAGCCTGTGCCCAGTCTTTAAGTAAGGCCACTCAGTGGCTGGATGAAGAGACAGCATATTGGGTCTGCCATGCCCCTAGGCCCCAATTTATAACCATCGTTTGGGTTGTCCCTTCACTCTTCCCCAGGGCTCTGCTTTGGAATTCCTCTTTGGTTGGGACACCTGAGGTAACAAACCTGAGAGGAGACCTCCCATCCCACAGATTGACGGAACGAAATTGGGACCGGGTCAAATCCACAGAGAGGAAGATTCGTCCATGGCCCATGAGGCCTCCCCACGTTCCACGCCCATCTTTGATACAAAATCCAGAGACAAAATCCTGAGCAAGTGCCTCAGACTCGCTCTTTCTTCATATCCTGAGGGGTACTTCTCATGGTTTGTAGATTGGGCCTTCCATACCTACGTCCCAAAACCTTAGCTGAGTTTGTGTTTTCAGACTTCTGTCCTCAAAGTCCTGGGCCGCACACCCTCCAGGCTGGGGCCCCTGGAGCCACACATTAGGACTGTGCCTACCCAATCCATGGGAATTCTGCCCATTCCATTGTCCAAAATCTCACCAATTAAGAAAACTCTCCAAAGTCCCCGAGGCCATCCCAATAGTGTAGGTCTCCAGGGACAAACAAGGGCGGTGTGACACCAGGTGAGCATCTCCCTCCACTCATTCCATAGATGGATATCACCAGAGAAGAAGATTGAACCAGACAGGACCCTAGGCCATAATCGGATCCATTGTTTTGGTTTACAGGCATGTCTCCTCAAAAGCCTGGATTCCAATACCAGCATAGGGGGTTTCCTGAGGCATCCCTCAGAACAAATCTCATCTCCACAAGGAAACTTGTGCATGGGAGGTATGTCAAAAGCTTAGGAGAATACTTCAGGGTCCCGGTGCCAACGCCCCATGCCAAGGCCCTCATGGACACAAACACACAATGGGCCCGATCCTAAAAGTCCATTTCAACTCAGCCACGCCGGTTGCTCCCGCAGAGCTATCCGATCTCAACTGTCTTGTTGCTAGGAGACATTTGGAATGCGAGGCCCGCTTCCCAGGCATCCACCCCGAACGGTGCTCTGGAGTCCTTCCATATGGGATATCCTGGAGCTGCCCAACAGGTCTCAATTGTCCCGCAGAAGGAATCCTTGAAGGGGGCATCCCACAACTCCCAACGTGGGAAAACCTCCATGGCCTTGAGATTCCGCTCCATTCATGAAGGGACAGTCAAGCACAGAAACTCCAACCCGAGCCAACGTCTGATCCTCGCCGTGACTTCAGAAGCATGAGATATTCGTTCAGATCTGCAGGGGGTACCAGCCGTGCCCTCGGCCTGAAGCCCAAGTCTAGCTTCTGTTCTCAGACTTGTCCTCACACATCTGGTCCAGAATCCCTCATGTTTGGCAATACCGGACCCACAATGCAGCACTCTGCCTGCCTCTAGAAAAAATATATTGCCTAATGAGTAGCCCAGGCACCTCAAATGAGGATAAACCTACACGGCTCTCGACTGTACCTGAATTATATAGTCTAACCTGGGTACTAATTCACTGTCTGACACAACCTGAACCCGAACCTCCGGACCAACACCCAGGCAGCTGACCGCACACTGAGCACATCAGACCCGCCATGGCCTTAGGTCATCATCTCTTCCCAACTGCGGTTTTCAGGCTTCAGAACGTAGACCTTATCTCCAAACACTGCCCAGGGTTGAAAATGATGCAGAAATCATAGCTCCTTCCCCATGGCAAGAGACCTTGTGATTGGCATGTTATCCAAAGTTCAGTGTAGTTGAAACCAGTGTGGCCCATGAGGCCCCGCCCATGCTCGTGGGCCACATTGGTCACAAACACACATGCTGACCCTCAGCCTGTGCCCAGTCTTTAAGTAAGGCCACTCAGTGGCTGGATGAAGAGACAGCATATTGGGTCTGCCATGCCCCTAGGCCCCAATTTATAACCATCGTTTGGGTTGTCCCTTCACTCTTCCCCAGGGCTCTGCTTTGGAATTCCTCTTTGGTTGGGACACCTGAGGTAACAAACCTGAGAGGAGACCTCCCATCCCACAGATTGACGGAAAGAAATTGGGACCGGGCCAAATCCACAGAGAGGAAGATTCATCCATGGCCCATGAGGCCTCCCCACTTTCCACGCCCATCTTTGATACAAAATTCAGAGACAAAAGCCTGAGCAAGCGCCTCAGACTCGCTATTTCTTCATATCCTGAAGAGTCCTTCTCATGGTTTGTAGATTGGCCCTGCCATACCTACGTTCCCAACCTAAGCTGAGTTTGTGTTTTCAGACTTCTGTCCTCAGATTCCTGGGCCACACACCCTCCAGGCTGGGGCCCCTGGAGCCACACATTAGGACTGTGCCTACCCAATCCATGAACATTCTGCCCATTCCATTATCCAAAATCGTACAAATTAGGAGAACTCTCCAAAGTCCCCGAGGCCATTCCAATAGTGTAGGTCTCCGGGGACAAACAAGGGAGGTCTGACACCAGCTGAGCATCTACCTCCACTCATATCATAAATGGATGTCCCCAGAGAAGAAGATGAAACCAGACAGGACCCTAGGCCATATTCGGATCCATTGCTTTGGTTTACAGACATGTCTCCTCAAAAGCCTGGATTCCAAGACCAGCATAGGGGGTTTTTTGAGGCATCCATCAGAACAAATCTCGTTTCCACAAGGAAACTTGTGCATGGGACCTATGTCAAAAGCTTAGGAGAATACTTGAGGGTCCCGGGGTCACCGCCCCAATCCAAGGCCCTCATGGACACAAACACATATTAGGCCCCAACCTCAGGAAAGTCCATTTCAACACAGCCGCCCCGATTTCTCCCGCAGAGCCATCAAAACTCAACTGTCTTGTTGCTGGGAGAAAATTGGAATGCGAGGCGGGATTCCCTGGCATCGATCCTCGAACGGTGCTCTGGAGTCATTCCATATGGGATGTCCTGGAGCTGACCAACAGGTCTCAATTGTCCCACAGAAGATATCCTTGAAGGGGGCATCCCACAACTCCCAACGTGGGAAAACCTCCATGGCCTTGAGATTCCGCTCTGTTCATGAAGGGGCAGTCATGCACTGAAACTCCAACCTGAGCCAACATCTGATCCTCACCGTGACTTCAGATGCTTGAGATATTGGTTCACTCTGCAGGGGGTACATGCTGTGCCCTCTGCCTGAAGCCCAAGTTTAGCTTGTGTTCTCAGACTTCTGTCCTCACACTCCTGGCCCAGAAGCCCTCAAGTTTGGCAATTCCGGACTCACAATGCAGCACTCTGCCTGCCATCTATAAAAAATATCTTGCCTAAGAGCAGCCCAGGCACATCAAATGAGGATAAACCTACACGGCACTCGACTGTACCCAAAACATATAGTCAAACCTGGGCACTAATGCACTGTCTGACACAACCTGAGCCAGAACCTCCTGACCAACACCCAGGCAGCTGACCGCACACTGAGCATATCAGACCCGCCATGGCCTTAGGTCGTCATCTCTTCCCAACTTCGGTTTTTTAGGCTTCAGAACCTAGACCTTATCTCCAACCACTGCCCAGGGTTGAAAATGATGCAGACATCAGAACACCTTCCTCATGGCAAGAGACCTTGTGATTGGCATGTTGTCCAAAGTCCAGTGTAGTTGAAACCAGTGTGGCCCATGAGCGAGCATGGGCGGGGCCACATTGGTCAGAAACACACATTGTGACCCTCAGCATGAGCCAAGTGCTCAAGTAAGGCCTCTCAGTGGTTGGATGAAGAGACAGCATATTGGGCCTGCCATGCCCCTAGGTCCCAATTTTTAAACATAGTTTGGGTTGTCCCTTCACTCTTCCCCAGGGCTCTGCTTTGGAATTCCTCTTTGGTTGGGACACCTGAGGTAACAAACCTGAGAGGAGAACTCCCATCCCACAGATTGACGGAAAGAAATTGGGACTGGGACAAATCCACAGAGAGGAAGATTCGTCCATGGCCCATGAGGCCTCCCCACGTTCCACGCCCATATTTGATACAAAATCCAGAGACAAAAGCCTGAGCAAGTGCCTCAGACTCGATCTTTCTTCATATCCTGAAGAGTTCTTCTCATGGTTTGTAGATTGGACCTGCCATACGTACTTCCCCAAACGTAAGCTGAGTTTGTGTTTTCAGACTTCTGTCCTCAAATTCCTGGGCCACACTCCCTCCGGGCTGGGGCCCCTGGAGCCACACATTAGGACTGTGCCTACCCAATCCATGGGAACACTGCCCATTCCATTGTCCAAAATCGTACAAATTAGGAGAACCCTCCAAATTTCCCGAGGCCATCACAATAGTGTAGGTTTCCCGGTATAAACAAGGGCGGTCTGACACCAGCTGAGCATCAACCTCCACTCATACCATAGATGGATGTCCCCAGAGAAGAAAATGGAACCATACAGGACCCTAGGCCATAATCGGATCCATTGCTTTGGTTTACAGGCATGTCTCCTCAAAAGCCTGGATTCCAGACCAGCATAGGGGATTTCCTGAGGCACCCATCAGAACAAATCTCGTCTCGACAAGGAAACTTGTGCATGGGACCTATGTCAAAAGCTTAGGAGAATACTTCAGGGTCCCGGTGCCACCGCCCCATTCCAATGCCCTCATGGAAACAAACACATATCAGGCCCCATTCTCGGGAAAGTCCATTTCAACTAGCCAACCCGGTTGCTACTGCAGAGTCTTCAGATCTCAACTGTCTTGTTGCTAGGAGACAATTGGAATGCGAGGCCCACTTCCCTGGCATCCATCCCCGAACGGTGCTCTGGAGTACTTCCATATGGGATATCCTGGAGCTGCCCAACAGGTCTCAATTGTCCCGCAGAAGGAATCCTTGAAGGGGGCATCCCACAACTCCCAACGTGGGAAAACCTCCATGGCCTTGAAATTCCGCTCCGTTCATGAAGGGGCAGTCATGCACAGAAACTCCAACCCGAGGCAAAGTCTGATCCTCGCCGTGACTTCAGATGCAAGAGATATTGTTTCAGATCTGCAGGCGGTACCTGCCGTGCCCTCGGCCTGAAGCCCAAGTCTAGCTTGTGTTCTCAGACTTCTGTCCTCATACTCCTGGCCCAGAAGCCCTCAAGTTTGGCAATTCCGGACCCACAATGCAGCACCCTGCCTCCCCTCTAGAAAAAATATCTTGCCTAATGATTTGCCCAGGCACTTCAAATGAGGATAAACTTAAACGGCACTCGACGGTACCTAAATTATATAGTCTAACCTGTGCACTAATGCACTGTCTGACACAACCTGAACCCGAAACTCCGGACCAACACCCAGGAAGCTGACCGCACACTGAGCACATCAGACCCGCCATGGCTTTAGGTCGTCATCTCTTCCCAACTGCGGTTTTCAGACTTCAGATCCTAGACCTTATATCCAACCACTGCCCAGGGTTGAAAATGATGCAGAAATCAGAGCTCCTTCCCCATGGCAAGAGACCTTGTGATTGGCATATTGTCCTAAGTTCAGTGTAGTTGAAACCAGTATGGCCCATGAGGCCCCGCCCATGCTCGCAACCACATTGGTCATAAACACACATTGTGACTCTCAGGCTGTGCCCAGTCCTTAAGTAAGGCCACTCAGTGGCTGGATGAAGAGACAGCATATTGGGCCTGCCATGCCCCTAGGCCCCAATTTTTAACCATCGTTTGGGTTGTCCCTTCACTCTTCCCCAGGGCTCTGCTTTGGAATTCCTCTTTGGTTGGGACACCTGAATTAACAAACCTGAGAGGATACCTCCCATTCCACAGATTGATGGAAAGAAATTGGGACCGGGACAAATCCACAGAGAGGAAGATTCATCCATGGCCCATGAGGCCTCCCCACATTCCACGCCCATCTTTGATACAAAATCCAGAGACAAAAGCCTGAGCAAGCGCCTCAGACTCGCTCTTTCTTCATATCCTGAAGAGTTCTTCTCATGGTTTGTAGATTGGACCTGCCATACCTACGTCCCCAACCTAAGCTGAGTTTGTGTTTTCAGACTTCTGTCCTCAAATTTCTGGGCCACACACCCTCCAGGCTGGGGCCCCTGGAGCCACACATTAGAACTGTGCCTACCCAATCCATGGGAATTCTGCCCATTCCATTGTCCAAAATCGTACAAATTAGAAGAACCCTCCAAATTCCCCAAGGCCATCCCAATAGTGTAGGTCTCCCGGGACAAACAAGGGCGGTCTGACACCAGCTAAGCATCTACGTCCACTCATACCATAAATGGATGTCCCCAGAGAAGAAGATGGAACCAGACAGGACATTAGGCCATAATCGGATCCATTGCTTTGGTTTACAGGCATATCTCCTCAAGAGCCTGGATTCCAAGACCAGCATAGGGGGTTTCCTGAGGCACCCATCAGAACAAAACTCGTCTCCACGAGGAAACTTGTGCATGGGACCTATGTCAAAAGCTTAGGAGAATACTTCAGGGTCCCAGTGCCACCGCTCCATTCCAAGGTCCTCATGGACACAAACACACATTAGGCCCCAACCTCGGGAAAGTCCATTTCAACACAGCCGCCCCGATTGCTCAGTCAGAGCCATAGAACTCAACTGTCTTGTTGCTAGGAGACAATTGGAATGCGAGGCTGGCTTCCCTGGCATCAGTCCTCGAACGGTGCACTACAGTCATTCCATATGGATTGTCCTGGAGCTGACAAACAGTGCTCAATTGTCCCGCAGAAGGAATCCTTGAAGGGGGATCCCACACTCCCAACGTTGGAAAACCTCCATGGCCTTGAGATTCCGCTCCGTTCATGGAGGGGCAGACATGCACAGAAACTCCAACCCGAGCCAACTTCTGATCCTCGCCGTGACTTCAGATACATGAGATATTGGTTCAGATCTGCAGGGGGTATTTGCCATACCCATTGCCCTACCCAAGGCCTGAAGCCCAAGTCTAGCTTGTGTTCTGAAACTTCTGTCCTCACACTCTTGGCCCAGAAGCCCTCAAGTTTGGCAATTCCGGACCCTCAATGCAGCAATATGCCTGCCCTCTGGGAAAATATATTGCCTAATGATTTTCCCAGGCACCTCAAATGAGGATAAACTTACACGGCACTCGACTGTACCTAAATTATATAGTCTAACCTGGGCAATAATGCACTGTCTGACACAACCTGAACCCGAAACTCTGGACCAACACCCAGGCAGCTGACCGCACACTGAGCACATGAGCACCGACATGGCCTTAGATCGTCATCACTTCCCAACTGTGGTTTTCAGGCTTCAGAACCTAGACCTTATCTCCAACCACGGCCCAGGGTTGAAAATGATGCAGAAATCAGAGCTCCTTCCCCATGGCAAGAGACCTTGTGATTGGCATGTTATCCAAAGTTCAGTGTAGTTGAAACCAGTGTGGCCCATGAGGCCCCGCCCATGCTCGCGGGCCACATTGGTCACAAACACACGCTGACCCTCAGCCTGTGCCCAGTCTTTAAGTAAGGCCACTCAGTGGCTGGATGAAGAGACAGCATATTGGGTCTGCCATGCCCCTAGGCCCCAATTTATAACCATCGTTTGGGTTGTCCCTTCACTCTTCCCCAGGGCTCTGCTTTGGAATTCCTCTTTGGTTGGGACACCTGAGGTAACAAACCTGAGAGGAGACCTCCCATCCCACAGATTGACGGAACGAAATTGGGACCGGGTCAAATCCACAGAGAGGAAGATTCGTCCATGGCCCATGAGGCCTCCCCACGTTCCACGCCCATCTTTGATACAAAATCCAGAGACAAAATCCTGAGCAAGTGCCTCAGACTCGCTCTTTCTTCATATCCTGAGGGGTACTTCTCATGGTTTGTAGATTGGGCCTCCCATACCTACGTCCCAAAACCTTAGCTGAGTTTGTGTTTTCAGACTTCTGTCCTCAAAGTCCTGGGCCGCACACCCTCCAGGCTGGGGCCCCTGGAGCCACACATTAGGACTGTGCCTACCCAATCCATGGGAATTCTGCCCATTCCATTGTCCAAAATCTCACCAATTAAGAAAACTCTCCAAAGTCCCCGAGGCCATCCCAATAGTGTAGGTCTCCAGGGACAAACAAGGGCGGTGTGACACCAGGTGAGCATCTCCCTCCACTCATTCCATAGATGGATATCACCAGAGAAGAAGATTGAACCAGACAGGACCCTAGGCCATAATCGGATCCATTGTTTTGGTTTACAGGCATGTCTTCTCAAAAGCCTGGATTCCAATACCAGCATAGGGGGTTTCCTGAGGCACCCCTCAGAACAAATCTCATCTCCACAAGGAAACTTGTGCTTTGGAGGTATGTCAAAAGCTTAGGAGAATACTTCAGGGTCCCGGTGCCAACGCCCCATTCCAAGGCCCTCATGGACACAAACACACAATGGGCCCGATCCTAAAAGTCCATTTCAACTCAGCCACGCCGGTTGCTCCCGCAGAGCTATCCGATCTCAACTGTCTTGTTGCTAGGAGACATTTGGAATGCGAGGCCCGCTTCCCAGGCATCCACCCCGAACGGTGCTCTGGAGTCCTTCCATATGGGATATCCTGGAGCTGCCCAACAGGTCTCAATTGTCCCGCAGAAGGAATCCTTGAAGGGGGCATCCCACAACTCCCAACGTGGGAAAACCTCCATGGCCTTGAGATTCCGCTCCGTTCATGAAGGGGCAGTCATGCACAGAAACTCCAACCCGAGCCAACGTCTGATCCTCGCCGTGACTTCAGAAGCATGAGATATTCGTTCAGATCTGCAGGGGGTACCAGCCGTGCCCTCGGCCTGAAGCCCAAGTCTAGCTTCTGTTCTCAGACTTGTCCTCACACTCCTGGTCCAGAATCCCTCATGTTTGGCAATACCGGACCCACAATGCAGCACTCTGCCTGCCTCTAGAAAAAATATATTGCCTAATGAGTAGCCCAGGCACCTCAAATGAGGATAAACCTACACGGCTCTCGACTGTACCTGAATTATATAGTCTAACCTGGGTACTAATTCACTGTCTGACACAACCTGAACCCGAACCTCCGGACCAACACCCAGGCAGCTGACCGCACACTGAGCACATCAGACCCGCCATGGCCTTAGGTCGTCATCTCTTCCCAACTGCGGTTTTCAGGCTTCAGAACGTAGACCTTATCTCCAAACACTGCCCAGGGTTGAAAATGATGCAGAAATCAGAGCTCCTTCCCCATGGCAAGAGACCTTGTGATTGGCATGTTATCCAAAGTTCAGTGTAGTTGAAACCAGTGTGGCCCATGAGGCCCCGCCCATGCTCGCGGGCCACATTGGTCACAAACACACATGCTGACCCTCAGCCTGTGCCCAGTCTTTAAGTAAGGCCACTCAGTGGCTGGATGAAGAGACAGCATATTGGGTCTGCCATGCCCCTAGGCCCCAATTTATAACCATCGTTTGGGTTGTCCCTTCACTTTTCCCCAGGGCTCTGCTTTGGAATTCCTCTTTGGTTGGGACACCTGAGGTAACAAACCTGAGAGGAGACCTCCCATCCCACAGATTGACGGAACGAAATTGGGACCGGGTCAAATCCACAGAGAGGAAGATTCGTCCATGGCCCATGAGGCCTCCCCACGTTCCACGCCCATCTTTGATACAAAATCCAGAGACAAAAGCCTGAGCAAGCGCCTCAGACTCGCTCTTTCTTCATATCCTGAAGAGTCCTTCTCATGGTTTGTAGATTGGCCCTGCCATACCTCCGTTCCCAACCTAAGCTGAGTTTGTGTTTTCAGACTTCTGTCCTCAGATTCCTGGGCCACACACCCTCCAGGGTGGGGCCCCTGGAGCCACACATTAGGACTGTGCCTACCCAATCCATGGGCATTCTGCCCATTCCATTATCCAAAATCGTACAAATTAGGAGAACTCTCCAAAGTCCCCGAGGCCATTCCAATAGTGTAGGTCTCCGGGGACAAACAAGGGCGGTCTGACACCAGCTGAGCATCTACCTCCACTCATATCATAAATGGATATCCCCAGAGAAGAAGATGGAACCAGACAGGACCCTAGGCCATATTCGGATCCATTGCTTTGGTTTACAGACATGTCTCCTCAAAAGCCTGGATTCCAAGACCAGCATAGGGGGTTTTTTGAGGCACCCATCAGAACAAATCTCGTTTCCACAAGGAAACTTGTGCATGGGACCTATGTCAAAAGCTTAGGAGAATACTTCAGGGTCCCGGTGTCACCGCCCCATTCCAAGGCCCTCATGGACAAATAAACACACATTAGGCCCCAACCTCGGGAAAGTCCATTTCAACACAGCCGCCCAGATTGCTCCCGCAGAGCCATCAAAACTCAACTGTCTTGTTGCTGGGAGAAAATTGGAATGCGAGGCGGGATTCCCTGGCATCGATCCTCGAACGGTGCTCTGGAGTCATTCCATATGGGATGTCCTGGAGCTGACCAACAGGTCTCAATTGTCCCGCAGAAGGAATCCTTGAAGGGGGCATCCCACAACTCCCAACGTGGGAAAACCTCCATGGCCTTGAGATTCCGCTCTGTTCATGAAGGGGCAGTCATGCACAGAAACTCCAACCTGAGCCAACATCTGATCCTCACCGTGACTTCAGATGCTTGAGATATTGGTTCACTCTGCAGGGGGTACATGCTGTGCCCTCTGCCTGAAGCCCAAGTTTAGCTTGTGTTCTCAGACTTCTGTCCTCACACTCCTGGCCCAGAAGCCCCCACGTTTGGCTTTCTGGACTCACAATGCAGCACTCTGCCTGCCATCTATAAAAAATATCTTGCCTAAGAGCTGCCCAGGCACATCAAATGAGGATAAAACTACACGGCACTCGACTGTACCCAAATCATATAGTCAAACCTGGGCACTAATGCACTGTCTGACACAACCTGAGCCAGAACCTCCTGACCAACACCCAGGCAGCTGACCGCACACTGAACATATCAGACCCGCCATGGCCTTAGGTCGTCATCTCTTCCCAACTTCGGTTTTTCAGGCTTCAGAACCTAGACATTATCTCCAACCACTGCCCAGGGTTGAAAATGATGCAGACATCAGAACACCTTCCTCATGGCAAGAGACCTTGTGATTGGCATGTTGTCCAAAGTCCAGTGTAGTTGAAACCAGTGTGGCCCATGAGGCCCCGCCCATGCTCGCGGGCCACATTGGTCACAAACACACATTGTGACCCTCAGCCTGTGCCCAGTCCTCAAGTAAGGCCTCTCAGTGGTTGGATGAAGAGACAGCATATTGGGCCTGCCATGCCCCTAGGTCCCAATTTTTAAACATAGTTTGGGTTGTCCCTTCACTCTTCCCCAGGGCTCTGCTTTGGAATTCCTCTTTGGTTGGGACACCTGAGGTAACAAACCTGAGAGGAGAACTCCCATTCCACAGATTGACGGAAAGAAATTGGGACTGGGACAAATCCACAGAGAGGAAGATTCGTCCATGGCCCATGAGGCCTCCCCACGTTCCACGCCCATATTTGATACAAAATCCAGAGACAAAAGCCTGAGCAAGTGCCTCAGACTCGATCTTTCTTCATATCCTGAAGAGTTCTTCTCATGGTTTGTAGATTGGACCTGCCATACGTACTTCCCCAAACGTAAGCTGAGTTTGTGTTTTCAGACTTCTGCCCTCAAATTCCTGGGCCACACTCCCTCCGGGCTGGGGCCCCTGGAGCCACACATTAGGACTGTGCCTACCCAATCCATGGGAACACTGCCCATTCCATTGTCCAAAATCGTACAAATTAGGAGAACCCTCCAAATTTCCCGAGGCCATCACAATAGTGTAGGTTTCCCGGTATAAACAAGGGCGGTCTGACACCAGCTGAGCATCAACCTCCACTCATACCATAGATGGATGTCCCCAGAGAAGAAGATGGAACCATACAGGACCCTAGGCCATAATCGGATCCATTGCTTTGGTTTACAGGCATGTCTCCTCAAAAGCCTGGATTCCAGACCAGCATAGGGGATTTCCTGAGGCAGCCATCAGAACAAATCTCGTCTCGACAAGGAAACTTGTGCATGGGACCTATGTCAAAAGCTTAGGAGAATACTTCAGGGTCCCGGTGCCACCGCCCCATTCCAATGCCCTCATGGAAACAAACACATATCAGGCCCCATTCTCGGGAAAGTCCATTTCAACTAGCCAACCCTGTTGCTACCGCAGAGTCTTCAGATCTCAACTGTCTTGTTGCTAGGAGACAATTGGAATGCGAGGCCCACTTCCCTGGCATCCATCCCCGAACGGTGCTCTGGAGTACTTCCATATGGGATATCCTGGAGCTGCCCAACAGGTCTCAATTGTCCCGCAGAAGGAATCCTTGAAGGGGGCATCCCACAACTCCCAACGTGGGAAAACCTCCATGGCCTTGAAATTCCGCTCCGTTCATGAAGGGGCAGTCATGCACAGAAACTCCAACCCGAGGCAAAGTCTGATCCTCGCCGTGACTTCAGATGCAAGAGATATTGTTTCAGATCTGCAGGCGGTACCTGCCGTGCCCTCGGCCTGAAGCCCAAGTCTAGCTTGTGTTCTCAGACTTCTGTCCTCATACTCCTGGCCCAAAAGCCCTCAAGTTTGGCAATTCCGGACCCACAATGCAGCACCATGCCTCCCCTCTAGAAAAAATATCTTGCCTAATGATTTGCCCAGGCACTTCAAATGAGGATAAACTTAAACGGCACTCGACGGTACCTAAATTATATAGTCTAACCTGGGCACTAATGCACTGTCGGACACAACCTGAACCCGAACCTCCGGACCAACACCCAGGCAGCTGACCGCACACTGAGCACATCAGACCCGCCATGGCTTTAGGTCGTCATCTCTTCCCAACTGCGGTTTTCAGAATTCAGATCCTAGACCTTATATCCAACCACTGCCCAGGGTTGAAAATGATGCAGAAATCAGAGCTCCTTCCCCATGGCAAGAGACCTTGTGATTGGCATATTGTCCTAAGTTCAGTGTAGTTGAAACCAGTATGGCCCATGAGGCCCCGCCCATGCTCGCGGCCATATTGGTCACAAACACACATTGTGACTCTCAGGCTGTGCCCAGTCCTTAAGTAAGGCCACTCAGGGGCTGGATGAAGAGACAGCATATTGGGCCTGCCATGCCCCTAGGCCCCAATTTTTAACCATCGTTTGGGTTGTCCCTTCACTCTTCCCCAGGGCTCTGCTTTGGAATTCCTCTTTGGTTGGGACACCTGAATTAACAAACCTGAGAGGATACCTCCCATTCCACAGATTGATGGAAAGAAATTGGGACCGGGACAAATCAACAGAGAGGAAGATTCATCCATGGCCCATGAGGCCTCCCCACATTCCACGCCCATCTTTGATACAAAATCCAGAGACAAAAGCCTGAGCAAGCGCCTCAGACTCGCTCTTTCTTCATATCCTGAAGAGTTCTTCTCATGGTTTGTAGATTGGACCTGCCATACCTACGTCCCCAACCTAAGCTGAGTTTGTGTTTTCAGACTTCTGTCCTCAAATTTCTGGGCCACACACCCTCCAGGCTGGGGCCCCTGGAGCCACACATTAGGATTGTGCCTACCCAATCCATGGGAATTCTGCCCATTCCATTGTTCAAAATCGTACAAATTAGAAGAACCCTCCAAAGTCCCCAAGACCATCCCAATAGTGTAGGTCTCCCGGGACAAACAAGGGCGGTCTGACACCAGCTGAGCATCTAAATCCACTCATACCATAAATGGATGTCCCCAGAGAAGAAGATGGAACCAGACAGGACCCTAGGCCATAATCGGATCCATTGCTTTGGTTTACAGGCATATCTCCTCAAGAGCCTGGATTCCAAGACCAGCATAGGGGGTTTCCTGAGGCACCCATCAGAACAAAACTCGTCTCCACGAGGAAACTTGTGCATGGGACCTATGTCAAAAGCTTAGGAGAATACTTCAGGGTCCCAGTGCCACCGCTCCATTCCAAGGTCCTCATGGACACAAACACACATTAGGCCCCAACCTCGGGAAAGTCCATTTCAACACAGCCGCCCCGATTGCTCAATCAGAGCCATAGAACTCAACTGTCTTGTTGCTAGGAGACAATTGGAATGCGAGGCTGGCTTCCCTGGCATCAGTCCTCGAACGGTGCACTGCAGTCATTCCATATGGATTGTCCTGGAGCTGACCAACAGTGCTCAATTGTCCCGCAGAAGGAATCTTTGAAGGGGGATCCCACACTCCCAACGTTGGAAAACCTCCATGGCCTTGAGATTCCGCTCCGTTCATGGAGGGGCAGACATGCACAGAAACTCCAACCCGAGCCAACTTCTGATCCTCGCCGTGACTTCAGATACATGAGATATTGGTTCAGATCTGCAGGGGGTATTTGCCATACCCATTGCCCTACCCAAGCCCTGAAGCCCAAGTCTAGCTTGTGTTCTGAAACTTCTGTCCTCACACTCTTGGCCCAGAAGCCCTCAAGTTTGGCAATTCCGGACCCTCAAAGCAGCAATATGCCTGCCCTCTGGGAAAAATATATTGCCTAATGATTTTCCCAGGCACCTCAAATGAGGATAAACTTACACGGCACTCGACTGTACCTACATTATATAGTCTAACCTGGGCAATAATGCACTGTCTGACACAACCTGAAACCGAAACTCTGGACCAACACCCAGGCAGCTGACCGCACACTGAGCACATGAGCCCCGACATGGCCTTAGATCGTCATCACTTCCCAACTGTGGTTTTCAGGCTTCAGAACCTAGACCTTATCTCCAACCACGGCCCAGGGTTGAAAATGATGCAGAAATCAGAGCTCCTTCCCCATGGCAAGAGACCTTGTGATTGGCATGTTATCCAAAGTTCAGTGTAGTTGAAACCAGTGTGGCCCATGAGGCCCCGCCCATGCTCGCGGGCCACATTGGTCACAAACACACATGCTGACCCTCAGCCTGTGCCCAGTCTTTAAGTAAGGCCACTCAGTGGCTGGATGAAGAGACAGCATATTGGGTCTGCCATGCCCCTAGGCCCCAATTTATAACCGTCGTTTGGGTTGTCCCTTCACTCTTCCCCAGGGCTCTGCTTTGGAATTCCTCTTTGGTTGGGACACCTGAGGTAACAAACCTGAGAGGAGACCTCCCATCCCACAGATTGACGGAACAAAATTGGGACCGAGTCAAATCCACAGAGAGGAAGATTCGTCCATGGCCCATGAGGCCTCCCCACGTTTCACGCCCATCTTTGATACAAAATCCAGAGACAAAATCCTGAGCAAGTGCCTCAGACTCGCTCTTTCTTCATATCCTGAGGGGTACTTCTCATGGTTTGTAGATTGGGCCTCCCATACCTACGTCCCAAAACCTTAGCTGAGTTTGTGTTTTCAGACTTCTGTCCTCAAAGTCCTGGGCCGCACACCCTCCAGGCTGGGGCCCCTGGAGCCACACATTAGGACTGTGCCTACCCAATCCATGGGAATTCTGCCCATTCCATTGTCCAAAATCTCACCAATTAAGAAAACTCTCCAAAGTCCCCGAGGCCATCCCAATAGTGTAGGTCTCCAGGGACAAACAAGGGCGGTGTGACACCAGGTGAGCATCTCCCTCCACTCATTCCATAGATGGATATCACCAGAGAAGAAGATTGAACCAGACAGGACCCTAGGCCATAATCGGATCCATTGTTTTGGTTTACAGGCATGTCTCCTCAAAAGCCTGGATTCCAATACCAGCATAGGGGGTTTCCTGAGGCATCCCTCAGAACAAATCTCATCTCCACAAGGAAACTTGTGCATGGGAGGTATGTCAAAAGCTTAGGAGAATACTTCAGGGTCCCGGTGCCAACGCCCCATTCCAAGGCCCTCATGGACACAAACACACAATGGGCCCGATCCTAAAAGTCCATTTCAACTCAGCCACGCCGGTTGCTCCCGCAGAGCTATCCGATCTCAACTGTCTTGTTGCTAGGAGACATTTGGAATGCGAGGCCCGCTTCCCAGGCATCCACCCCGAACGGTGCTCTGGAGTCCTTCCATGTGGGATATCCTGGAGCTGCCCAACAGGTCTCAATTGTCCCGCAGAAGGAATCCTTGAAGGGGGCATCCCACAACTCCCAACGTGGGAAAACCTCCATGGCCTTGAGATTCCGCTCCGTTCATGAAGGGGCAGTCATGCACAGAAACTCCAACCCGAGCCAACGTCTGATCCTCGCCGTGACTTCAGAAGCATGAGATATTCGTTCAGATCTGCAGGGGGTACCAGCCGTGCCCTCGGCCTGAAGCCCAAGTCTAGCTTCTGTTCTCAGACTTGTCCTCACACTCCTGGTCCAGAATCCCTCATGTTTGGCAATACCGGACCCACAATGCAGCACTCTGCCTGCCTCTAGAAAAAATATATTGCCTAATGAGTAGCCCAGGCACCTCAAATGAGGATAAACCTACACGGCTCTCGACTGTACCTGAATTATATAGTCTAACCTGGGTACTAATTCACTGTCTGACACAACCTGAACCCGAACCTCCGGACCAACACCCAGGCAGCTGACCGCACACTGAGCACATCAGACCCGCCATGGCCTTAGGTCGTCATCTCTTCCCAACTGCGGTTTTCAGGCTTCAGAACGTAGACCTTATCTCCAAACACTGCCCAGGGTTGAAAATGATGCAGAAATCAGAGCTCCTTCCCCATGGCAAGAGACCTTGTGATTGGCATGTTATCCAAAGTTCAGTGTAGTTGAAACCAGTGTGGCCCATGAGGCCCCGCCCATGCTCGCGGGCCACATTGGTCACAAACACACATGCTGACCCTCAGCCTGTGCCCAGTCTTTAAGTAAGGCCACTCAGTGGCTGGATGAAGAGACAGCATATTGGGTCTGCCATGCCCCTAGGCCCCAATTTATAACCATCGTTTGGGTTGTCCCTTCACTCTTCCCCAGGGCTCTGCTTTGGAAATCCTCTTTGGTTGGGACACCTGAGGTAACAAACCTGAGAGGAGACCTCCCATCCCACAGATTGACAGAAAGAAATTGGGACCGGGCCAAATCCACAGAGAGGAAGATTCGTCCATGGCCCATGAGGCCTCCCCACGTTCCACGCCCATCTTTGATACAAAATCCAGAGACAAAAGCCTGAGCAAGCGCCTCAGACTCGCTCTTTCTTCATATCCTGAAGAGTCCTTCTCATGGTTTGTAGATTGGCCCTGCCATACCTCCGTTCCCAACCTAAGCTGAGTTTGTGTTTTCAGACTTCTGTCCTCAGATTCCTGGGCCACACACCCTCCAGGCTGGGGCCCCTGGAGCCACACATTAGGACTGTGCCTACCCAATCCATGGGCATTCTGCCCATTCCATTATCCAAAATCGTACAAATTAGGAGAACTCTCCAAAGTCCCCGAGGCCATTCCAATAGTGTAGGTCTCCGGGGACAAACAAGGGCGGTCTGACACCAGCTGAGCATCTACCTCCACTCATATCATAAATGGATGTCCCCAGAGAAGAAGATGGAACCAGACAGGACCCTAGGCCATATTCGGATCCATTGCTTTGGTTTACAGACATGTCTCCTCAAAAGCCTGGATTCCAAGACCAGCATAGGGGGTTTTTTGAGGCACCCATCAGAACAAATCTCGTTTCCACAAGGAAACTTGTGCATGGGACCTATGTCAAAAGCTTAGGAGAATACTTCAGGGTCCCGGTGTCACCGCCCCATTCCAAGGCCCTCATGGACACAAACACATATTAGGCCCCAACCTCGAAAAAGTCCATTTCAACACAGCCGCCCCGATTGCTCCCGCAGAGCCATCAAAACTCAACTGTCTTGTTGCTGGGAGAAAATTGGAATGCGAGGCGGGATTCCCTGGCATCGATCCTCGAACGGTGCTCTGCAGTCATTCCATATGGGATGTCCTGGAGCTGACCAACAGGTCTCAATTGTCCCGCAGAAGGAATCCTTGAAGGGGGCATCCCACAACTCCCAACGTGGGAAAACCTCCATGGCCTTGAGATTCCGCTCTGTTCATGAAGGGGCAGTCATGCACAGAAACTCCAACCTGAGCCAACATCTGATCCTCACCTTGACTTCAGATGCTTGAGATATTGGTTCACTCTGCAGGGGGTACATGCTGTGCCCTCTGCCTGAAGCCCAAGTTTAGCTTGTGTTCTCAGACTTCTGTCCTCACACTCCTGGCCCAGAAGCCCCCATGTTTGGCAATTCCGGACTCACAATGCAGCACTCTGCCTGCCATCTATAAAAAATATCTTGCCTAAGAGCAGCCCAGGCACGTCAAATGAGGATAAACCTACACGGCACTCGACTGTACCCAAATCATATAGTCAAACCTGGGCACTAATGCACTGTCTGACACAACCTGAGCCAGAACCTCCTGACCAACACCCAGGCAGCTGACCGCACACTGAACATATCAGACCCGCCATGGCCTTAGGTCGTCATCTCTTCCCAACTTCGGTTTTTCAGGCTTCAGAACCTAGACCTTATCTCCAACCACTGCCCAGGGTTGAAAATGATGCAGACATCAGAACACCTTCCTCATGGTAAGAGACCTTGTGATTGGCATGTTGTCCAAAGTCCAGTGTAGTTGATACCAGTGTGGCCCATGAGGCCCCGCCCATGCTCGCGGGCCACATTGGTCACAAACACACATTGTGACCCTCAGCCTGTGCCCAGTCCTCAAGTAAGGCCTCTCAGTGGTTGGATGAAGAGACAGCATATTGGGCCTGCCATGCCCCTAGGTCCCAATTTTTAAACATAGTTTGGGTTGTCCCTTCACTCTTCCCCAGGTCTCTGCTTTGGAATTCCTCTTTGGTTGGGACACCTGAGGTAACAAACCTGAGAGGAGAACTCCCATCCCACAGATTGACGGAAAGAAATTGGGACTGGGACAAATCCACAGAGAGGAAGATTCGTCCATGGCCCATGAGGCCTCCCCACGTTCCACGCCCATATTTGATACAAAATCCAGAGACAAAAGCCTGAGCAAGTGCCTCAGACTCGATCTTTCTTCATATCCTGAAGAGTTCTTCTCATGGTTTGTAGATTGGACCTGCCATACGTACTTCCCCAAACGTAAGCTGAGTTTGTGTTTTCAGACTTCTGCCCTCAAATTCCTGGGCCACACTCCCTCCGGGCTGGGGCCCCTGGAGCCACACATTAGGACTGTGCCTACCCAATCCATGGGAACACTGCCCATTCCATTGTCCAAAATCGTACAAATTAGGAGAACCCTCCAAATTTCCCGAGGCCATCACAATAGTGTAGGTTTCCCGGTATAAACAAGGGCGGTCTGACACCAGCTGAGCATCAACCTCCACTCATACCATAGATGGATGTCCCCAGAGAAGAAGATGGAACCATACAGGACCCTAGGCCATAATCGGATCCATTGCTTTGGTTTACAGGCATGTCTCCTCAAAAGCCTGGATTCCAGACCAGCATAGGGGATTTCCTGAGGCACCCATCAGAACAAATCTCGTCTCGACAAGGAAACTTGTGCATGGGACCTATGTCAAAAGCTTAGGAGAATACTTCAGGGTCCCGGTGCCACCGCCCCATTCCAATGCCCTCATGGAAACAAACACATATCAGGCCCCATTCTCGGGAAAGTCCATTTCAACTAGCCAACCCTGTTGCTACCGCAGAGTCTTCAGATCTCAACTGTCTTGTTGCTAGGAGACAATTGGAATGCGAGGCCCACTTCCCTGGCATCCATCCCCGAACGGTGCTCTGGAGTACTTCCATATGGGATATCCTGGAGCTGCCCAACAGGTCCCAATTGTCCCGCAGAAGGAATCCTTGAAGGGGGCATCCCACAACTCCCAACGTGGGAAAACCTCCATGGCCTTGAAATTCCGCTCCGTTCATGAAGGGGCAGTCATGCACAGAAACTCCAACCCGAGGCAAAGTCTGATCCTCGCCGTGACTTCAGATGCAAGAGATATTGTTTCAGATCTGCAGGCGGTACCTGCCGTGCCCTCGGCCTGAAGCCCAAGTCTAGCTTGTGTTCTCAGACTTCTGTCCTCATACTCCTGGCCCAGAAGCCCTCAAGTTTGGCAATTCCGGACCCACAATGCAGCACCCTGCCTCCCCTCTAGAAAAAATATCTTGCCTAATGATTTGCCCAGGCACTTCAAATGAGGATAAACTTAAACGGCACTCGACTGTAACTAAATTATATAGTCTAACCTGGGCACTAATGCACTGTCTGACACAACCTGAACCCGAACCTCCGGACCAACACCCAGGCAGCTGACCGCACACTGAGCACATCAGACCCGCCATGGCTTTAGGTCGTCATCTCTTCCCAACGGCGGTTTTCAGACTTCAGATCCTAGACCTTATATCCAACCACTGCCCAGGGTTGAAAATGATGCAGAAATCAGAGCTCCTTCCCCATGGCAAGAGACCTTGTGATTGGCATATTGTCCTAAGTTCAGTGTAGTTGAAACCAGTATGGCCCATGAGGCCCCGCCCATGCTCGCGGCCATATTGGTCACAAACACACATTGTGACTCTCAGGCTGTGCCCAGTCCTTAAGTAAGGCCACTCAGGGGCTGGATGAAGAGACAGCATATTGGGCCTGCCATGCCCCTAGGCCCCAATTTTTAACCATCGTTTGGGTTGTCCCTTCACTCTTCCCCAGGGCTCTGCTTTGGAATTCCTCTTTGGTTGGGACACCTGAATTAACAAACCTGAGAGGATACCTCCCATTCCACAGATTGATGGAAAGAAATTGGGACCGGGCCAAATCAACAGAGAGGAAGATTCATCCATGGCCCATGAGGCCTCCCCACATTCCACGCCCATCTTTGATACAAAATCCAGAGACAAAAGCCTGAGCAAGCGCCTCAGACTCGCTCTTTCTTCATATCCTGAAGAGTTCTTCTCATGGTTTGTAGATTGGACCTGCCATACCTACGTCCCCAACCTAAGCTGAGTTTGTGTTTTCAGACTTCTGTCCTCAAATTTCTGGGCCACACACCCTCCAGGCTGGGGCCCCTGGAGCCACACATTAGGATTGTGCCTACCCAATCCATGGGAATTCTGCCCATTCCATTGTTCAAAATCGTACAAATTAGAAGAACCCTCCAAAGTCCCCAAGACCATCCCAATAGTGTAGGTCTCCCGGGACAAACAAGGGCGGTCTGACACCAGCTGAGCATCTACATCCACTCATACCATAAATGGATGTCCCCAGAGAAGAAGATGGAACCAGACAGGACCCTAGGCCATAATCGGATCCATTGCTTTGGTTTACAGGCATATCTCCTCAAGAGCCTGGATTCCAAGACCAGCATAGGGGGTTTCCTGAGGCACCCATCAGAACAAAACTCGTCTCCACGAGGAAACTTGTGCATGGGACCTATGTCAAAAGCTTAGGAGAATACTTCAGGGTCCCAGTGCCACCGCTCCATTCCAAGGTCCTCATGGACACAAACACACATTAGGCCCCAACCTCGGGAAAGTCCATTTCAACACAGCCGCCCCGATTGCTCAATCAGAGCCATAGAACTCAACTGTCTTGTTGCTAGGAGACAATTGGAATGCGAGGCTGGCTTCCCTGGCATCAGTCCTCGAACGGTGCACTGCAGTCATTCCATATGGATTGTCCTGGAGCTGACCAACAGTGCTCAATTGTCCCGCAGAAGGAATCCTTGAAGGGCGATCCCACACTCCCAACGTTGGAAAATCTCCATGGCCTTGAGATTCCGCTCCGTTCATGGAGGGGCAGACATGCACAGAAACTCCAACCCGAGCCAACTTCTGATCCTCGCCGTGACTTCAGATACATGAGATATTGGTTCAGATCTGCAGGGGGTATTTGCCATACCCATTGCCCTACCCAAGCCCTGAAGCCCAAGTCTAGCTTGTGTTCTGAAACTTCTGTCCTCACACTCTTGGCCCAGAAGCCCTCAAGTTTGGCAATTCCGGACCCTCAAAGCAGCAATATGCCTGCCCTCTGGGAAAAATATATTGCCTAATGATTTTCCCAGGCACCTCAAATGAGGATAAACTTACACGGCACTCGACTGTACCTAAATTATATAGTCTAACCTGGGCAATAATGCACTGTCTGACACAACCTGAAACCGAAACTCTGGACCAACACCCAGGCAGCTGACCGCACACTGAGCACATGAGCACCGACATGGCCTTAGATCGTCATCACTTCCCAACTGTGGTTTTCAGGCTTCAGAACCTAGACCTTATCTCCAACCACGGCCCAGGGTTGAAAATGATGCAGAAATCAGAGCTCCTTCCCCATGGCAAGAGACCTTGTGATTGGCATGTTATCCAAAGTTCAGTGTAGTTGAAACTAGTGTGGCCCATGAGGCCCCGCCCA
The DNA here is from genome assembly GCF_964662115.1 of Mustela nivalis. NCBI lineage: Eukaryota > Metazoa > Chordata > Mammalia > Carnivora > Mustelidae > Mustela > Mustela nivalis. The sequence goes on along the minus strand of NW_028136494.1, from coordinate 348,482 downwards.
TGCTCGCGGGCCACATTGGTCACAAACACACATGCTGACCCTCAGCCTGTGCCCAGTCTTTAAGTAAGGCCACTCAGTGGCTGGATGAAGAGACAGCATATTGGGTCTGCCATGCCCCTAGGCCCCAATTTATAACCATCGTTTGGGTTGTCCCTTCACTTTTCCCCAGGGCTCTGCTTTGGAATTCCTCTTTGGTTGGGACACCTGAGGTAACAAACCTGAGAGGAGACCTCCCATCCCACAGATTGACGGAACGAAATTGGGACCGGGTCAAATCCACAGAGAGGAAGATTCGTCCATGGCCCATGAGGCCTCCCCACGTTCCACGCCCATCTTTGATACAAAATCCAGAGACAAAATCCTGAGCAAGTGCCTCAGACTCGCTCTTTCTTCATATCCTGAGGGGTACTTCTCATGGTTTGTAGATTGGGCCTTCCATACCTACGTCCCAAAACCTTAGCTGAGTTTGTGTTTTCAGACTTCTGTCCTCAAAGTCCTGGGCCGCACACCCTCCAGGCTGGGGCCCCTGGAGCCACACATTAGGACTGTGCCTACCCAATCCATGGGAATTCTGCCCATTCCATTGTCCAAAATGTCACCAATTAAGAAAACTCTCCAAAGTCCCCGAGGCCATCCCAATAGTGTAGGTCTCCAGGGACAAACAAGGGCGGTGTGACACCAGGTGAGCATCTCCCTCCACTCATTCCAAAGATGGATATCACCAAAGAAGAAGATTGAACCAGACAGGACCCTAGGCCATAATCGGATCCATTGTTTTGGTTTACAGGCATGTCTCCTCAAAAGCCTGGATTCCAATACCAGCATAGGGGGTTTCCTGAGGCACCCCTCAGAACAAATCTCATCTCCACAAGGAAACTTGTGCATGGGAGGTATGTCAAAAGCTTAGGAGAATACTTCAGGGTCCCGGTGCCAACGCCCCATGCCAAGGCCCTCATGGACACAAACACACAATGGGCCCGATCCTAAAAGTCCATTTCAACTCAGCCACGCCGGTTGCTCCCGCAGAGCTATCCGATCTCAACTGTCTTGTTGCTAGGAGACATTTGGAATGCGAGGCCCGCTTCCCAGGCATCCACCCCGAACGGTGCTCTGGAGTCCTTCCATATGGGATATCCTGGAGCTGCCCAACAGGTCTCAATTGTCCCGCAGAAGGAATCCTTGAAGGGGGCATCCCACAACTCCCAACGTGGGAAAACCTCCATGGCCTTGAGATTCCGCTCCGTTCATGAAGGGGCAGTCATGCACAGAAACTCCAACCCGAGCCAACGTCTGATCCTCGCCGTGACTTCAGAAGCATGAGATATTCGTTCAGATCTGCAGGGGGTACCAGCCGTGCCCTCGGCCTGAAGCCCAAGTCTAGCTTCTGTTCTCAGACTTGTCCTCACACTCCTGGTCCAGAATCCCTCATGTTTGGCAATACCGGACCCACAATGCAGCACTCTGCCTGCCTCTAGAAAAAATATATTGCCTAATGAGTAGCCCAGGCACCTCAAATGAGGATAAACCTACACGGCTCTCGACTGTACCTGAATTATATAGTCTAACCTGGGTACTAATTCACTGTCTGACACAACCTGAACCCGAACCTCCGGACCAACACCCAGGCAGCTGACCGCACACTGAGCACATCAGACCCGCCATGGCCTTAGGTCGTCATCTCTTCCCAACTGCGGTTTTCAGGCTTCAGAACGTAGACCTTATCTCCAAACACTGCCCAGGGTTGAAAATGATGCAGAAATCAGAGCTCCTTCCCCATGGCAAGAGACCTTGTGATTGGCATGTTATCCAAAGTTCAGTGTAGTTGAAACCAGTGTGGCCCATGAGGCCCCGCCCATGCTCGTGGGCCACATTGGTCACAAACACACATGCTGACCCTCAGCCTGTGCCCAGTCTTTAAGTAAGGCCACTCAGTGGCTGGATGAAGAGACAGCATATTGGGTCTGCCATGCCCCTAGGCCCCAATTTATAACCATCGTTTGGGTTGTCCCTTCACTCTTCCCCAGGGCTCTGCTTTGGAATTCCTCTTTGGTTGGGACACCTGAGGTAACAAACCTGAGAGGAGACCTCCCATCCCACAGATTGACAGAAAGAAATTGGGACCGGGCCAAATCCACAGAGAGGAAGATTCGTCCATGGCCCATGAGGCCTCCCCACGTTCCACGCCCATCTTTGATACAAAATCCAGAGACAAAAGCCTGAGCAAGCGCCTCAGACTCGCTCTTTCTTCATATCCTGAAGAGTCCTTCTCATGGTTTGTAGATTGGCCCTGCCATACCTCCGATCCCAACCTAAGTTGAGTTTGTGTTTTCAGACTTCTGTCCTCAGATTCCTGGGCCACACACCCTCCAGGCTGGGGCCCCTGGAGCCACACATTAGGACTGTGCCTATCCAATCCATGGGCATTCTGCCCATTCCATTATCCAAATTCGTACAAATTAGGAGAACTCTCCAAAGTCCCCGAGGCCATTCCAATAGTGTAGGTCTCCGGGGACAAACAAGGGCGGTCTGACACCAGCTGAGCATCTACCTCCAGTCATATCATAAATGGATGTCCCCAGAGAAGAAGATGGAACCAGACAGGACCCTAGGCCATATTCGGATCCATTGCTTTGGTTTACAGACATGTCTCCTCAAAAGCCTGGATTCCAAGACCAGCATAGGGGGTTTTTTGAGGCACCCATCAGAACAAATCTCGTTTCCACAAGGAAACTTGTGCATGGGACCTATGTCAAAAGCTTAGGAGAATACTTCAGGGTCCCGGTGTCACCGCCCCATTCCAAGGCCCTCATGGACACAAACACATATTAGGCCCCAACCTCGAAAAAGTCCATTTCAACACAGCCGCCCCGATTGCTCCCGCAGAGCCATCAAAACTCAACTGTCTTGTTGCTGGGAGAAAATTGGAATGCGAGGCGGGATTCCCTGGCATCGATCCTCGAACGGTGCTCTGGAGTCATTCCATATGGGATGTCCTGGAGCTGACCAACAGGTCTCAATTGTCCCGCAGAAGGAATCCTTGAAGGGGGCATCCCACAACTCCCAACGTGGGAAAACCTCCATGGCCTTGAGATTCCGCTCTGTTCATGAAGGGGCAGTCATGCACAGAAACTCCAACCTGAGCCAACATCTGATCCTCACCGTGACTTCAGATGCTTGAGATATTGGTTCACTCTGCAGGGGGTACATGCTGTGCCCTCTGCCTGAAGCCCAAGTTTAGCTTGTGTTCTCAGACTTCTGTCCTCACACTCCTGGCCCAGAAGCCCCCAAGTTTGGCAATTCCGGACTCACAATGCAGCACTCTGCCTGCCATCTATAAAAAATATCTTGCCTAAGAGCAGCCCAGGCACATCAAATGAGGATAAACCTACACGGCACTCGACTGTACCCAAATCATATAGTCAAACCTGGGCACTAATGCACTGTCTGACACAACCTGAGCCAGAACCTCCTGACCAAAACCCAGGCAGCTGACCGCACACTGAACATATCAGACCCGCCATGGCCTTAGGTCGTCATCTCTTCCCAACTTCGGTTTTTCAGGCTTCAGAACCTAGACCTTATCTCCAACCACTGCCCAGGGTTGAAAATGATGCAGACATCAGAACACCTTCCTCATGGCAAGAGACCTTGTGATTGGCATGTTGTCCAAAGTCCAGTGTAGTTGAAACCAGTGTGGCCCATGAGGCCCCGCCCATGCTCGCGGGCCACATTGGTCACAAACACACATTGTGACCCTCAGCCTGTGCCCAGTCCTCAAGTAAGGCCTCTCAGTGGTTGGATGAAGAGACAGCATATTGGGCCTGCCATGCCCCTAGGTCCCAATTTTTAAACATAGTTTGGGTTGTCCCTTCACTCTTCCCCAGGGCTCTGCTTTGGAATTCCTCTTTGGTTGGGACACCTGAGGTAACAAACCTGAGAGGAGAACTCCCATCCCACAGATTGACGGAAAGAAATTGGGACTGGGACAAATCCACAGAGAGGAAGATTCGTCCATGGCCCATGAGGCCTCCCCACGTTCCACGCCCATATTTGATACAAAATCCAGAGACAAAAGCCTGAGCAAGTGCCTCAGACTCGATCTTTCTTCATATCCTGAAGAGTTCTTCTCATGGTTTGTAGATTGGACCTGCCATACGTACTTCCCCAAACGTAAGCTGAGTTTGTGTTTTCAGACTTCTGCCCTCAAATTCCTGGGCCACACTCCCTCCGGGCTGGGGCCCCTGGAGCCACACATTAGGACTGTGCCTACCCAATCCATGGGAATTCTGCCCATTCCATTGTCCAAAATCGTACAAATTAGGAGAACCCTCCAAATTTCCCGAGGCCATCACAATAGTGTAGGTTTCCCGGTATAAACAAGGGCGGTCTGACACCAGCTGAGCATCAACCTCCACTCATACCATAGATGGATGTCCCCAGAGAAGAAGATGGAACCATACAGGACCCTAGGCCATAATCGGATCCATTGCTTTGGTTTACAGGCATGTCTCCTCAAAAGCCTGGATTCCAGACCAGCATAGGGGATTTCCTGAGGCAGCCATCAGAACAAATCTCGTGTCGACAAGGAAACTTGTGCATGGGACCTATGTCAAAAGCTTAGGAGAATACTTCAGGGTCCCGGTGCCACCACCCCATTCCAATGCCCTCATGGAAACAAACACATATCAGGCCCCATTCTCGGGAAAGTCCATTTCAACTAGCCAACCCGGTTGCTACCGCAGAGTCTTCAGATCTCAACTGTCTTGTTGCTAGGAGACAATTGGAATGCGAGGCCCACTTCCCTGGCATCCATCCCCGAACGGTGCTCTGGAGTACTTCCATATGGGATATCCTGGAGCTGCCCAACAGGTCTCAATTGTCCCGCAGAAGGAATCCTTGAAGGGGGCATCCCACAACTCCCAACGTGGGAAAACCTCCATGGCCTTGAAATTCCGCTCCGTTCATGAAGGGGCAGTCATGCACAGAAACTCCAACCCGAGGCAAAGTCTGATCCTCGCCGTGACTTCAGATGCAAGAGATATTGTTTCAGATCTGCAGGCGGTACCTGCCGTGCCCTCGGCCTGAAGCCCAAGTATAGCTTGTGTTCTCAGACTTCTGTCCTCATACTCCTGGCCCAGAAGCCCTCAAGTTTGGCAATTCCGGACCCACAATGCAGCACCCTGCCTCCCCTCTAGAAAAAATATCTTGCCTAATGATTTGCCCAGGCACTTCAAATGAGGATAAACTTAAACGGCACTCGACTGTAACTAAATTATATAGTCTAACCTGGGCACTAATGCACTGTCTGACACAACCTGAACCCGAACCTCCGGACCAACACCCAGGCAGCTGACCGCACACTGAGCACATCAGACCCGCCATGGCTTTAGGTCGTCATCTCTTCCCAACGGCGGTTTTCAGACTTCAGATCCTAGACCTTATATCCAACCACTGCCCAGGGTTGAAAATGATGCAGAAATCAGAGCTCCTTCCCCATGGCAAGAGACCTTGTGATTGGCATATTGTCCTAAGTTCAGTGTAGTTGAAACCAGTATGGCCCATGAGGCCCCGCCCATGCTCGCGGCCATATTGGTCACAAACACACATTGTGACTCTCAGGCTGTGCCCAGTCCTTAAGTAAGGCCACTCAGGGGCTGGATGAAGAGACAGCATATTGGGCCTGCCATGCCCCTAGGCCCCAATTTTTAACCATCGTTTGGGTTGTCCCTTCACTCTTCCCCAGGGCTCTGCTTTGGAATTCCTCTTTGGTTGGGACACCTGAATTAACAAACCTGAGAGGATACCTCCCATTCCACAGATTGATGGAAAGAAATTGGGACCGGGCCAAATCCACAGAGAGGAAGATTCATCCATGGCCCATGAGGCCTCCCCACGTTCCACGCCCATCTTTGATACAAAATCCAGAGACAAAAGCCTGAGCAAGCGCCTCAGACTCCCTCTTTCTTCATATCCTGAAGAGTGCTTCTCATGGTTTGTAGATTGGCCCTGCCATACCTACGTTCCCAACCTAAGCTGAGTTTGTGTTTTCAGACTTCTGTCCTCAGATTCCTGGGCCACACACCCTACAGGCTGGGGCCCCTGGAGCCACACATTAGGACTGTGCCTACCCAATCCATGGGAATTCTGCCCATTCCATTATCCAAAATCGTACAAATTAGGAGAACTCTCCAAAGTCCCTGAGGCCATCCCAATAGTGTAGGTCTCCGGGGACAAACAAGGTCGGTCTGACACCAGCTGAGCATCTACCTCCACTCATATCATAAATGGATGTCCCCAGAGAAGAAGATGGAACCAGACAGGACCCTAGGCCATATTCGGATCCATTGCTTTGGTTTACAGACATGTCTCCTCAAAAGCCTGGATTCCAAGACCAGCATAGGGGGTTTCCTGAGGCACCCATCAGAACAAATCTCGTTTCCACAAGGATACTTGTGCATGGGACCTATGTCAAAAGCTTAGGAGAATACTTCAGGGTCCCGGTGTCACCGCCCCATTCCAAGGCCCTCATGGACAAATAAACACACATTAGGCCCCAACCTCGGGAAAGTCCATTTCAACACAGCCGCCCAGATTGCTCCCGCAGAGCCATCAAAACTCAACTGTCTTGTTGCTGGGAGAAAATTGGAATGCGAGGCAGGATTCCCTGGCATCGATCCTCGAACGGTGCTCTGGAGTCATTCCATATGGGATGTCCTGGAGCTGACCAACAGGTCTCAATTGTCCCGCAGAAGGAATCCTTGAAGGGGGCATTCCACAACTCCCAACGTGGGAAAACCTCCATGGCCTTGAGATTCCGCTCCGTTCATGAAGGGGCAGTCATGCACAGAAACTCCAACCCGAGCCAACGTCTGATCCTCGCCGTGACTTCAGATGCATGAAATATTGGTTCAGATCTGCAGGAGGTACCTGCCGTGCCCTCGGCCTGAAGCCCAAGTCTAGCTTCTGTTCTCAGACTTCTGTCCTCATACTCCTGTCCCAGAAGCCCTCAAGTTTTGCAATTCCGGACCCACAATGCAGCACCCTGCCTCCCCTCTAGAAAAAATATCTTGCCTAATGATTTGCCCAGGCACTTCAAATGAGGATAAACTTAAACGGCACTCGACGGTACCTAAATTATATAGTCTAACCTGGGCACTAATGCACTGTCTGACACAACCTGAACCCGAACCTCCGGACCAACACCCAGGCAGCTGACCGCACACTGAGCACATCAGACCCGCCAAGGGTTTAGGTCGTCATCTCTTCCCAACTGCGGTTTTCAGACTTCAGATCCTAGACCTTATATCCAACCACTGCCCAGGGTTGAAAATGATGCAGAAATCAGAGCTCCTTCCCCATGGCAAGAGACCTTGTGATTGGCATATTGTCCTAAGTTCAGTGTAGTTGAAACCAGTATGGCCCATGAGGCCCCGCCCATGCTCGCGGCCATATTGGTCACAAACACACATTGTGACTCTCAGGCTGTGCCCAGTCCTTAAGTAAGGCCACTCAGGGGCTGGATGAAGAGACAGCATATTGGGCCTGCCATGCCCCTAGGCCCTAATTTTTAACCATCGTTTGGGTTGTCCCTTCACTCTTCCCCAGGGCTCTGCTTTGGAATTCCTCTTTGGTTGGGACACCTTAATTAACAAATCTGAGAGGATACCTCCCATTCCACAGATTGATGGAAAGAAATTGGGACCGGGCCAAATCAACAGAGAGGAAGATTCATCCATGGCCCATGAGGCCTCCCCACATTCCACGCCCATCTTTGATACAAAATCCAGAGACAAAAGCCTGAGCAAGTGCCTCAGACTCGCTCTTTCTTCATATCCTGAAGAGTTCTTCTCATGGTTTGTAGATTGGACCTGCCATACCTACGTCCCCAACCTAAGCTGAGTTTGTGTTTTCAGACTTCTGTCCTCAAATTTCTGGGCCACACACCCTCCAGGCTGGGGCCCCTGGAGCCACACATTAGGATTGTGCCTACCCAATCCATGGGAATTCTGCCCATTCCATTGTTCAAAATCGTACAAATTAGAAGAACCCTCCAAAGTCCCCAAGACCATCCCAATAGTGTAGGTCTCCCGGGACAAACAAGGGCGGTCTGACACCAGCTGAGCATCTACATCCACTCATACCATAAATGGATGTCCCCAGAGAAGAAGATGGAACCAGACAGGACCCTAGGCCATAATCGGATCCATTGCTTTGGTTTACAGGCATATCTCCTCAAGAGCCTGGATTCCAAGACCAGCATAGGGGGTTTCCTGAGGCACCCATCAGAACAAAACTCGTCTCCACGAGGAAACTTGTGCATGGGACCTATGTCAAAAGCTTAGGAGAATACTTCAGGGTCCCAGTGCCACCGCTCCATTCCAAGGTCCTCATGGACACAAACACACATTAGGCCCCAACCTCGGGAAAGTCCATTTCAACACAGCCGCCCCGATTGCTCAATCAGAGCCATAGAACTCAACTGTCTTGTTGCTAGGAGACAATTGGAATGCGAGGCTGGCTTCCCTGGCATCAGTCCTCGAACGGTGCACTGCAGTCATTCCATATGGATTGTCCTGGAGCTGACCAACAGTGCTCAATTGTCCCGCAGAAGGAATCCTTGAAGGGCGATCCCACACTCCCAACGTTGGAAAATCTCCATGGCCTTGAGATTCCGCTCCGTTCATGGAGGGGCAGACATGCACAGAAACTCCAACCCGAGCCAACTTCTGATCCTCGCCGTGACTTCAGATACATGAGATATTGGTTCAGATCTGCAGGGGGTATTTGCCATACCCATTGCCCTACCCAAGCCCTGAAGCCCAAGTCTAGCTTGTGTTCTGAAACTTCTGTCCTCACACTCTTGGCCCAGAAGCCCTCAAGTTTGGCAATTCCGGACCCTCAAAGCAGCAATATGCCTGCCCTCTGGGAAAAATATATTGCCTAATGATTTTCCCAGGCACCTCAAATGAGGATAAACTTACACGGCACTCGACTGTACCTAAATTATATAGTCTAACCTGGGCAATAATGCACTGTCTGACACAACCTGAAACCGAAACTCTGGACCAACACCCAGGCAGCTGACCGCACACTGAGCACATGAGCACCGACATGGCCTTAGATCGTCATCACTTCCCAACTGTGGTTTTCAGGCTTCAGAACCTAGACCTTATCTCCAACCACGGCCCAGGGTTGAAAATGATGCAGAAATCAGAGCTCCTTCCCCATGGCAAGAGACCTTGTGATTGGCATGTTATCCAAAGTTCAGTGTAGTTGAAACTAGTGTGGCCCATGAGGCCCCGCCCATGCTCGCGGGCCACATTGGTCACAAACACACATGCTGACCCTCAGCCTGTGCCCAGTCTTTAAGTAAGGCCACTCAGTGGCTGGATGAAGAGACAGCATATTGGGTCTGCCATGCCCCTAGGCCCCAATTTATAACCATCGTTTGGGTTGTCCCTTCACTTTTCCCCAGGGCTCTGCTTTGGAATTCCTCTTTGGTTGGGACACCTGAGGTAACAAACCTGAGAGGAGACCTCCCATCCCACAGATTGACGGAACGAAATTGGGACCGGGTCAAATCCACAGAGAGGAAGATTCGTCCATGGCCCATGAGGCCTCCCCACGTTCCACGCCCATCTTTGATACAAAATCCAGAGACAAAATCCTGAGCAAGTGCCTCAGACTCGCTCTTTCTTCATATCCTGAGGGGTACTTCTCATGGTTTGTAGATTGGGCCTTCCATACCTACGTCCCAAAACCTTAGCTGAGTTTGTGTTTTCAGACTTCTGTCCTCAAAGTCCTGGGCCGCACACCCTCCAGGCTGGGGCCCCTGGAGCCACACATTAGGACTGTGCCTACCCAATCCATGGGAATTCTGCCCATTCCATTGTCCAAAATGTCACCAATTAAGAAAACTCTCCAAAGTCCCCGAGGCCATCCCAATAGTGTAGGTCTCCAGGGACAAACAAGGGCGGTGTGACACCAGGTGAGCATCTCCCTCCACTCATTCCAAAGATGGATATCACCAAAGAAGAAGATTGAACCAGACAGGACCCTAGGCCATAATCGGATCCATTGTTTTGGTTTACAGGCATGTCTCCTCAAAAGCCTGGATTCCAATACCAGCATAGGGGGTTTCCTGAGGCACCCCTCAGAACAAATCTCATCTCCACAAGGAAACTTGTGCATGGGAGGTATGTCAAAAGCTTAGGAGAATACTTCAGGGTCCCGGTGCCAACGCCCCATGCCAAGGCCCTCATGGACACAAACACACAATGGGCCCGATCCTAAAAGTCCATTTCAACTCAGCCACGCCGGTTGCTCCCGCAGAGCTATCCGATCTCAACTGTCTTGTTGCTAGGAGACATTTGGAATGCGAGGCCCGCTTCCCAGGCATCCACCCCGAACGGTGCTCTGGAGTCCTTCCATATGGGATATCCTGGAGCTGCCCAACAGGTCTCAATTGTCCCGCAGAAGGAATCCTTGAAGGGGGCATCCCACAACTCCCAACGTGGGAAAACCTCCATGGCCTTGAGATTCCGCTCCGTTCATGAAGGGGCAGTCATGCACAGAAACTCCAACCCGAGCCAACGTCTGATCCTCGCCGTGACTTCAGAAGCATGAGATATTCGTTCAGATCTGCAGGGGGTACCAGCCGTGCCCTCGGCCTGAAGCCCAAGTCTAGCTTCTGTTCTCAGACTTGTCCTCACACTCCTGGTCCAGAATCCCTCATGTTTGGCAATACCGGACCCACAATGCAGCACTCTGCCTGCCTCTAGAAAAAATATATTGCCTAATGAGTAGCCCAGGCACCTCAAATGAGGATAAACCTACACGGCTCTCGACTGTACCTGAATTATATAGTCTAACCTGGGTACTAATTCACTGTCTGACACAACCTGAACCCGAACCTCCGGACCAACACCCAGGCAGCTGACCGCACACTGAGCACATCAGACCCGCCATGGCCTTAGGTCGTCATCTCTTCCCAACTGCGGTTTTCAGGCTTCAGAACGTAGACCTTATCTCCAAACACTGCCCAGGGTTGAAAATGATGCAGAAATCAGAGCTCCTTCCCCATGGCAAGAGACCTTGTGATTGGCATGTTATCCAAAGTTCAGTGTAGTTGAAACCAGTGTGGCCCATGAGGCCCCGCCCATGCTCGTGGGCCACATTGGTCACAAACACACATGCTGACCCTCAGCCTGTGCCCAGTCTTTAAGTAAGGCCACTCAGTGGCTGGATGAAGAGACAGCATATTGGGTCTGCCATGCCCCTAGGCCCCAATTTATAACCATCGTTTGGGTTGTCCCTTCACTCTTCCCCAGGGCTCTGCTTTGGAATTCCTCTTTGGTTGGGACACCTGAGGTAACAAACCTGAGAGGAGACCTCCCATCCCACAGATTGACAGAAAGAAATTGGGACCGGGCCAAATCCACAGAGAGGAAGATTCGTCCATGGCCCATGAGGCCTCCCCACGTTCCACGCCCATCTTTGATACAAAATCCAGAGACAAAAGCCTGAGCAAGCGCCTCAGACTCGCTCTTTCTTCATATCCTGAAGAGTCCTTCTCATGGTTTGTAGATTGGCCCTGCCATACCTCCGATCCCAACCTAAGTTGAGTTTGTGTTTTCAGACTTCTGTCCTCAGATTCCTGGGCCACACACCCTCCAGGCTGGGGCCCCTGGAGCCACACATTAGGACTGTGCCTATCCAATCCATGGGCATTCTGCCCATTCCATTATCCAAATTCGTACAAATTAGGAGAACTCTCCAAAGTCCCCGAGGCCATTCCAATAGTGTAGGTCTCCGGGGACAAACAAGGGCGGTCTGACACCAGCTGAGCATCTACCTCCAGTCATATCATAAATGGATGTCCCCAGAGAAGAAGATGGAACCAGACAGGACCCTAGGCCATATTCGGATCCATTGCTTTGGTTTACAGACATGTCTCCTCAAAAGCCTGGATTCCAAGACCAGCATAGGGGGTTTTTTGAGGCACCCATCAGAACAAATCTCGTTTCCACAAGGAAACTTGTGCATGGGACCTATGTCAAAAGCTTAGGAGAATACTTCAGGGTCCCGGTGTCACCGCCCCATTCCAAGGCCCTCATGGACACAAACACATATTAGGCCCCAACCTCGAAAAAGTCCATTTCAACACAGCCGCCCCGATTGCTCCCGCAGAGCCATCAAAACTCAACTGTCTTGTTGCTGGGAGAAAATTGGAATGCGAGGCGGGATTCCCTGGCATCGATCCTCGAACGGTGCTCTGGAGTCATTCCATATGGGATGTCCTGGAGCTGACCAACAGGTCTCAATTGTCCCGCAGAAGGAATCCTTGAAGGGGGCATCCCACAACTCCCAACGTGGGAAAACCTCCATGGCCTTGAGATTCCGCTCTGTTCATGAAGGGGCAGTCATGCACAGAAACTCCAACCTGAGCCAACATCTGATCCTCACCGTGACTTCAGATGCTTGAGATATTGGTTCACTCTGCAGGGGGTACATGCTGTGCCCTCTGCCTGAAGCCCAAGTTTAGCTTGTGTTCTCAGACTTCTGTCCTCACACTCCTGGCCCAGAAGCCCCCAAGTTTGGCAATTCCGGACTCACAATGCAGCACTCTGCCTGCCATCTATAAAAAATATCTTGCCTAAGAGCAGCCCAGGCACATCAAATGAGGATAAACCTACACGGCACTCGACTGTACCCAAATCATATAGTCAAACCTGGGCACTAATGCACTGTCTGACACAACCTGAGCCAGAACCTCCTGACCAAAACCCAGGCAGCTGACCGCACACTGAACATATCAGACCCGCCATGGCCTTAGGTCGTCATCTCTTCCCAACTTCGGTTTTTCAGGCTTCAGAACCTAGACCTTATCTCCAACCACTGCCCAGGGTTGAAAATGATGCAGACATCAGAACACCTTCCTCATGGCAAGAGACCTTGTGATTGGCATGTTGTCCAAAGTCCAGTGTAGTTGAAACCAGTGTGGCCCATGAGGCCCCGCCCATGCTCGCGGGCCACATTGGTCACAAACACACATTGTGACCCTCAGCCTGTGCCCAGTCCTCAAGTAAGGCCTCTCAGTGGTTGGATGAAGAGACAGCATATTGGGCCTGCCATGCCCCTAGGTCCCAATTTTTAAACATAGTTTGGGTTGTCCCTTCACTCTTCCCCAGGGCTCTGCTTTGGAATTCCTCTTTGGTTGGGACACCTGAGGTAACAAACCTGAGAGGAGAACTCCCATCCCACAGATTGACGGAAAGAAATTGGGACTGGGACAAATCCACAGAGAGGAAGATTCGTCCATGGCCCATGAGGCCTCCCCACGTTCCACGCCCATATTTGATACAAAATCCAGAGACAAAAGCCTGAGCAAGTGCCTCAGACTCGATCTTTCTTCATATCCTGAAGAGTTCTTCTCATGGTTTGTAGATTGGACCTGCCATACGTACTTCCCCAAACGTAAGCTGAGTTTGTGTTTTCAGACTTCTGCCCTCAAATTCCTGGGCCACACTCCCTCCGGGCTGGGGCCCCTGGAGCCACACATTAGGACTGTGCCTACCCAATCCATGGGAATTCTGCCCATTCCATTGTCCAAAATCGTACAAATTAGGAGAACCCTCCAAATTTCCCGAGGCCATCACAATAGTGTAGGTTTCCCGGTATAAACAAGGGCGGTCTGACACCAGCTGAGCATCAACCTCCACTCATACCATAGATGGATGTCCCCAGAGAAGAAGATGGAACCATACAGGACCCTAGGCCATAATCGGATCCATTGCTTTGGTTTACAGGCATGTCTCCTCAAAAGCCTGGATTCCAGACCAGCATAGGGGATTTCCTGAGGCAGCCATCAGAACAAATCTCGTGTCGACAAGGAAACTTGTGCATGGGACCTATGTCAAAAGCTTAGGAGAATACTTCAGGGTCCCGGTGCCACCACCCCATTCCAATGCCCTCATGGAAACAAACACATATCAGGCCCCATTCTCGGGAAAGTCCATTTCAACTAGCCAACCCGGTTGCTACCGCAGAGTCTTCAGATCTCAACTGTCTTGTTGCTAGGAGACAATTGGAATGCGAGGCCCACTTCCCTGGCATCCATCCCCGAACGGTGCTCTGGAGTACTTCCATATGGGATATCCTGGAGCTGCCCAACAGGTCTCAATTGTCCCGCAGAAGGAATCCTTGAAGGGGGCATCCCACAACTCCCAACGTGGGAAAACCTCCATGGCCTTGAAATTCCGCTCCGTTCATGAAGGGGCAGTCATGCACAGAAACTCCAACCCGAGGCAAAGTCTGATCCTCGCCGTGACTTCAGATGCAAGAGATATTGTTTCAGATCTGCAGGCGGTACCTGCCGTGCCCTCGGCCTGAAGCCCAAGTATAGCTTGTGTTCTCAGACTTCTGTCCTCATACTCCTGGCCCAGAAGCCCTCAAGTTTGGCAATTCCGGACCCACAATGCAGCACCCTGCCTCCCCTCTAGAAAAAATATCTTGCCTAATGATTTGCCCAGGCACTTCAAATGAGGATAAACTTAAACGGCACTCGACTGTAACTAAATTATATAGTCTAACCTGGGCACTAATGCACTGTCTGACACAACCTGAACCCGAACCTCCGGACCAACACCCAGGCAGCTGACCGCACACTGAGCACATCAGACCCGCCATGGCTTTAGGTCGTCATCTCTTCCCAACGGCGGTTTTCAGACTTCAGATCCTAGACCTTATATCCAACCACTGCCCAGGGTTGAAAATGATGCAGAAATCAGAGCTCCTTCCCCATGGCAAGAGACCTTGTGATTGGCATATTGTCCTAAGTTCAGTGTAGTTGAAACCAGTATGGCCCATGAGGCCCCGCCCATGCTCGCGGCCATATTGGTCACAAACACACATTGTGACTCTCAGGCTGTGCCCAGTCCTTAAGTAAGGCCACTCAGGGGCTGGATGAAGAGACAGCATATTGGGCCTGCCATGCCCCTAGGCCCCAATTTTTAACCATCGTTTGGGTTGTCCCTTCACTCTTCCCCAGGGCTCTGCTTTGGAATTCCTCTTTGGTTGGGACACCTGAATTAACAAACCTGAGAGGATACCTCCCATTCCACAGATTGATGGAAAGAAATTGGGACCGGGCCAAATCCACAGAGAGGAAGATTCATCCATGGCCCATGAGGCCTCCCCACGTTCCACGCCCATCTTTGATACAAAATCCAGAGACAAAAGCCTGAGCAAGCGCCTCAGACTCCCTCTTTCTTCATATCCTGAAGAGTGCTTCTCATGGTTTGTAGATTGGCCCTGCCATACCTACGTTCCCAACCTAAGCTGAGTTTGTGTTTTCAGACTTCTGTCCTCAGATTCCTGGGCCACACACCCTACAGGCTGGGGCCCCTGGAGCCACACATTAGGACTGTGCCTACCCAATCCATGGGAATTCTGCCCATTCCATTATCCAAAATCGTACAAATTAGGAGAACTCTCCAAAGTCCCTGAGGCCATCCCAATAGTGTAGGTCTCCGGGGACAAACAAGGTCGGTCTGACACCAGCTGAGCATCTACCTCCACTCATATCATAAATGGATGTCCCCAGAGAAGAAGATGGAACCAGACAGGACCCTAGGCCATATTCGGATCCATTGCTTTGGTTTACAGACATGTCTCCTCAAAAGCCTGGATTCCAAGACCAGCATAGGGGGTTTCCTGAGGCACCCATCAGAACAAATCTCGTTTCCACAAGGATACTTGTGCATGGGACCTATGTCAAAAGCTTAGGAGAATACTTCAGGGTCCCGGTGTCACCGCCCCATTCCAAGGCCCTCATGGACAAATAAACACACATTAGGCCCCAACCTCGGGAAAGTCCATTTCAACACAGCCGCCCAGATTGCTCCCGCAGAGCCATCAAAACTCAACTGTCTTGTTGCTGGGAGAAAATTGGAATGCGAGGCAGGATTCCCTGGCATCGATCCTCGAACGGTGCTCTGGAGTCATTCCATATGGGATGTCCTGGAGCTGACCAACAGGTCTCAATTGTCCCGCAGAAGGAATCCTTGAAGGGGGCATTCCACAACTCCCAACGTGGGAAAACCTCCATGGCCTTGAGATTCCGCTCCGTTCATGAAGGGGCAGTCATGCACAGAAACTCCAACCCGAGCCAACGTCTGATCCTCGCCGTGACTTCAGATGCATGAAATATTGGTTCAGATCTGCAGGAGGTACCTGCCGTGCCCTCGGCCTGAAGCCCAAGTCTAGCTTCTGTTCTCAGACTTCTGTCCTCATACTCCTGTCCCAGAAGCCCTCAAGTTTTGCAATTCCGGACCCACAATGCAGCACCCTGCCTCCCCTCTAGAAAAAATATCTTGCCTAATGATTTGCCCAGGCACTTCAAATGAGGATAAACTTAAACGGCACTCGACGGTACCTAAATTATATAGTCTAACCTGGGCACTAATGCACTGTCTGACACAACCTGAACCCGAACCTCCGGACCAACACCCAGGCAGCTGACCGCACACTGAGCACATCAGACCCGCCAAGGGTTTAGGTCGTCATCTCTTCCCAACTGCGGTTTTCAGACTTCAGATCCTAGACCTTATATCCAACCACTGCCCAGGGTTGAAAATGATGCAGAAATCAGAGCTCCTTCCCCATGGCAAGAGACCTTGTGATTGGCATATTGTCCTAAGTTCAGTGTAGTTGAAACCAGTATGGCCCATGAGGCCCCGCCCATGCTCGCGGCCATATTGGTCACAAACACACATTGTGACTCTCAGGCTGTGCCCAGTCCTTAAGTAAGGCCACTCAGGGGCTGGATGAAGAGACAGCATATTGGGCCTGCCATGCCCCTAGGCCCTAATTTTTAACCATCGTTTGGGTTGTCCCTTCACTCTTCCCCAGGGCTCTGCTTTGGAATTCCTCTTTGGTTGGGACACCTTAATTAACAAATCTGAGAGGATACCTCCCATTCCACAGATTGATGGAAAGAAATTGGGACCGGGCCAAATCAACAGAGAGGAAGATTCATCCATGGCCCATGAGGCCTCCCCACATTCCACGCCCATCTTTGATACAAAATCCAGAGACAAAAGCCTGAGCAAGTGCCTCAGACTCGCTCTTTCTTCATATCCTGAAGAGTTCTTCTCATGGTTTGTAGATTGGACCTGCCATACCTACGTCCCCAACCTAAGCTGAGTTTGTGTTTTCAGACTTCTGTCCTCAAATTTCTGGGCCACACACCCTCCAGGCTGGGGCCCCTGGAGCCACACATTAGGATTGTGCCTACCCAATCCATGGGAATTCTGCCCATTCCATTGTTCAAAATCGTACAAATTAGAAGAACCCTCCAAAGTCCCCAAGACCATCCCAATAGTGTAGGTCTCCCGGGACAAACAAGGGCGGTCTGACACCAGCTGAGCATCTACATCCACTCATACCATAAATGGATGTCCCCAGAGAAGAAGATGGAACCAGACAGGACCCTAGGCCATAATCGGATCCATTGCTTTGGTTTACAGGCATATCTCCTCAAGAGCCTGGATTCCAAGACCAGCATAGGGGGTTTCCTGAGGCACCCATCAGAACAAAACTCGTCTCCACGAGGAAACTTGTGCATGGGACCTATGTCAAAAGCTTAGGAGAATACTTCAGGGTCCCAGTGCCACCGCTCCATTCCAAGGTCCTCATGGACACAAACACACATTAGGCCCCAACCTCGGGAAAGTCCATTTCAACACAGCCGCCCCGATTGCTCAATCAGAGCCATAGAACTCAACTGTCTTGTTGCTAGGAGACAATTGGAATGCGAGGCTGGCTTCCCTGGCATCAGTCCTCGAACGGTGCACTGCAGTCATTCCATATGGATTGTCCTGGAGCTGACAAACAGTGCTCAATTGTCCCGCAGAAGGAATCCTTGAAGGGGGATCCCACACTCCCAACGTTGGAAAACCTCCATGGCCTTGAGATTCCGCTCCGTTCATGGAGGGGCAGACATGCCCAGAAACTCCAACCCGAGCCAACTTCTGATCCTCGCCGTGACTTCAGATACATGAGATATTGGTTCAGATCTGCAGGGGGTATTTGCCATACCCATTGCCCTACCCAAGCCCTGAAGCCCAAGTCTAGCTTGTGTTCTGAAACTTCTGTCCTCACACTCTTGGCCCAGAAGCCCTCAAGTTTGGCAATTCCGGACCCTCAAAGCAGCAATATGCCTGCCCTCTGGGAAAAATATATTGCCTAATGATTTTCCCAGGCACCTCAAATGAGGATAAACTTACACGGCACTCGACTGTACCTAAATTATATAGTCTAACCTGGGCAATAATGCACTGTCTGACACAACCTGAAACCGAAACTCTGGACCAACACCCAGGCAGCTGACCGCACACTGAGCACATGAGCCCCGACATGGCCTTAGATCGTCATCACTTCCCAACTGTGGTTTTCAGGCTTCAGAACCTAGACCTTATCTCCAACCACGGCCCAGGGTTGAAAATGATGCAGAAATCAGAGCTCCTTCCCCATGGCAAGAGACCTTGTGATTGGCATGTTATCCAACGTTCAGTGTAGTTGAAACCAGTGTGGCCCATGAGGCCCCGCCCATGCTCGCGGGCCACATTGGTCACAAACACACATGCTGACCCTCAGCCTGTGCCCAGTCTTTAAGTAAGGCCACTCAGTGGCTGGATGAAGAGACAGCATATTGGGTCTGCCATGCCCCTAGGCCCCAATTTATAACCATCGTTTGGGTTGTCCCTTTACTTTTCCCCAGGGCTCTGCTTTGGAATTCCTCTTTGGTTGGGACACCTGAGGTAACAAACCTGAGAGGAGACCTCCCATCCCACAGATTGACGGAACGAAATTGGGACCGGGTCAAATCCACAGAGAGGAAGATTCGTCCATGGCCCATGAGGCCTCCCCACGTTCCACGCCCATCTTTGATACAAAATCCAGAGACAAAATCCTGAGCAAGTGCCTCAGACTCGCTCTTTCTTCATATCCTGAGGGGTACTTCTCATGGTTTGTAGATTGGGCCTTCCATACCTACGTCCCAAAACCTTAGCTGAGTTTGTGTTTTCAGACTTCTGTCCTCAAAGTCCTGGGCCGCACACCCTCCAGGCTGGGGCCCCTGGAGCCACACATTAGGACTGTGCCTACCCAATCCATGGGAATTCTGCCCATTCCATTGTCCAAAATCTCACCAATTAAGAAAACTCTCCAAAGTCCCCGAGGCCATCCCAATAGTGTAGGTCTCCAGGGACAAACAAGGGCGGTGTGACACCAGGTGAGCATCTCCCTCCACTCATTCCATAGATGGATATCACCAGAGAAGAAGATTGAACCAGACAGGACCCTAGGCCATAATCGGATCCATTGTTTTGGTTTACAGGCATGTCTCCTCAAAAGCCTGGATTCCAATACCAGCATGGGGGGTTTCCTGAGGCACCCCTCAGAACAAATCTCATCTCCACAAGGAAACTTGTGCATGGGAGGTATGTCAAAAGCTTAGGAGAATACTTCAGGGTCCCGGTGCCAACGCCCCATTCCAAGGCCCTCATGGACACAAACACACAATGGGCCCGACCCTAAAAGTCCATTTCAACTCAGCCACGCCGGTTGCTCCCGCAGAGCTATCCGATCTCAACTGTCTTGTTGCTAGGAGACATTTGGAATGCGAGGCCCGCTTCCCAGGCATCCACCCCGAACGGTGCTCTGGAGTCCTTCCATATGGGATATCCTGGAGCTGCCCAACAGGTCTCAATTGTCCCGCAGAAGGAATCCTTGAAGGGGGCATCCCACAACTCCCAACGTGGGAAAACCTCCATGGCCTTGAGATTCCGCTCCGTTCATGAAGGGGCAGTCATGCACAGAAACTCCAACCCGAGCCAACGTCTGATCCTCGCCGTGACTTCAGAAGCATGAGATATTCGTTCAGATCTGCAGGGGGTACCAGCCGTGCCCTCGGCCTGAAGCCCAAGTCTAGCTTCTGTTCTCAGACTTGTCCTCACACTCCTGGTCCAGAATCCCTCATGTTTGGCAATACCGGACCCACAATGCAGCACTCTGCCTGCCTCTAGAAAAAATATATTGCCTAATGAGTAGCCCAGGCACCTCAAATGAGGATAAACCTACACGGCTCTCGACTGTACCTGAATTATATAGTCTAACCTGGGTACTAATTCACTGTCTGACACAACCTGAACCCGAACCTCCGGACCAACACCCAGGCAGCTGACCGCACACTGAGCACATCAGACCCGCCATGGCTTTAGGTCGTCATCTCTTCCCAACTGCGGTTTTCAGGCTTCAGAACGTAGACCTTATCTCCAAACACTGCCCAGGGTTGAAAATGATGCAGAAATCAGAGCTCCTTCCCCATGGCAAGAGACCTTGTGATTGGCATGTTATCCAAAGTTCAGTGTAGTTGAAACCAGTGTGGCCCATGAGGCCCCGCCCATGCTCGCGGGCCACATTGGTCACAAACACACATGCTGACCCTCAGCCTGTGCCCAGTCTTTAAGTAAGGCCACTCAGTGGCTGGATGAAGAGACAGCATATTGGGTCTGCCATGCCCCTAGGCCCCAATTTATAACCATCGTTTGGGTTGTCCCTTCACTCTTCCCCAGGGCTCTGCTTTGGAATTCCTCTTTGGTTGGGACACCTGAGGTAACAAACCTGAGAGGAGACCTCCCATCCCACAGATTGACAGAAAGAAATTGGGACCGGGCCAAATCCACAGAGAGGAAGATTCGTCCATGGCCCATGAGGCCTCCCCACGTTCCACGCCCATCTTTGATACAAAATCCAGAGACAAAAGCCTGAGCAAGCGCCTCAGACTCGCTCTTTCTTCATATCCTGAAGAGTCCTTCTCATGGTTTGTAGATTGGCCCTGCCATACCTCCGTTCCCAACCTAAGCTGAGTTTGTGTTTTCAGACTTCTGTCCTCAGATTCCTGGGCCACACACCCTCCAGGCTGGGGCCCCTGGAGCCACACATTAGGACTGTGCCTACCCAATCCATGGGCATTCTGCCCATTCCATTATCCAAAATCGTACAAATTAGGAGAACTCTCCAAAGTCCCCGAGGCCATTCCAATAGTGTAGGTCTCCGGGGACAAACAAGGGCGGTCTGACACCAGCTGAGCATCTACCTCCACTCATATCATAAATGGATGTCCCCAGAGAAGAAGATGGAACCAGACAGGACCCTAGGCCATATTCGGATCCATTGCTTTGGTTTACAGACATGTCTCCTCAAAAGCCTGGATTCCAAGACCAGCATAGGGGGTTTTTTGAGGCACCCATCAGAACAAATCTCGTTTCCACAAGGAAACTTGTGCATGGGACCTATGTCAAAAGCTTAGGAGAATACTTCAGGGTCCCGGTGTCACCGCCCCATTCCAAGGCCCTCATGGACAAATAAACACACATTAGGCCCCAACCTCGGGAAAGTCCATTTCAACACAGCCGCCCAGATTGCTCCCGCAGAGCCATCAAAACTCAACTGTCTTGTTGCTGGGAGAAAATTGGAATGCGAGGCGGGATTCCCTGGCATCGATCCTCGAACGGTGCTCTGGAGTCATTCCATATGGGATGTCCTGGAGCTGACCAACAGGTCTCAATTGTCCCGCAGAAGGAAACCTTGAAGGGGGCATCCCACAACTCCCAACGTGGGAAAACCTCCATGGCCTTGAGATTCCGCTCTGTTCATGAAGGGGCAGTCATGCACAGAAACTCCAACCTGAGCCAACATCTGATCCTCACCGTGACTTCAGATGCTTGAGATATTGGTTCACTCTGCAGGGGGTACATGCTGTGCCCTCTGCCTGAAGCCCAAGTTTAGCTTGTGTTCTCAGACTTCTGTCCTCACACTCCTGGCCCAGAAGCCCCCAAGTTTGGCAATTCCGGACTCACAATGCAGCACTCTGCCTGCCATCTATAAAAAATATCTTGCCTAAGAGCAGCCCAGGCACATCAAATGAGGATAAACCTACACGGCACTCGACTGTACCCAAATCATATAGTCAAACCTGGGCACTAATGCACTGTCTGACACAACCTGAGCCAGAACCTCCTGACCAACACCCAGGCAGCTGACCGCACACTGAGCATATCAGACCCGCCATGGCCTTAGGTCGTCATCTCTTCCCAACTTCGGTTTTTCAGGCTTCAGAACCTAGACCTTATCTCCAACCACTGCCCAGGGTTGAAAATGATGCAGACATCAGAACACCTTCCTCATGGCAAGAGACCTTGTGATTGGCATGTTGTCCAAAGTCCAGTATAGTTGAAACCAGTGTGGCCCATGAGGCCCCGCCCATGCTCGCGGGCCACATTGGTCACAAACACACATTGTGACCCTCAGCCTGTGCCCGGTCCTCAAGTAAGGCCTCTCAGTGGTTGGATGAAGAGACAGCATATTGGGCCTGCCATGCCCCTAGGTCCCAATTTTTAAACATAGTTTGCGTTGTCCCTTCACTCTTCCCCAGGGCTCTGCTTTGGAATTCCTCTTTGGTTGGGACACCTGAGGTAACAAACCTGAGAGGAGAACTCCCATCCCACAGATTGACGGAAAGAAATTGGGACTGGGACAAATCCACAGAGAGGAAGATTCGTCCATGGCCCATGAGGCCTCCCCACGTTCCACGCCCATATTTGATACAAAGTCCAGAGACAAAAGCCTGAGCAAGTGCCTCAGACTCGATCTTTCTTCATATCCTGAAGAGTTCTTCTCATGGTTTGTAGATTGGACCTGCCATACGTACTTCCCCAAACGTAAGCTGAGTTTGTGTTTTCAGACTTCTGCCCTCAAATTCCTGGGCCACACTCCCTCCGGGCTGGGGCCCCTGGAGCCACACATTAGGACTGTGCCTACCCAATCCATGGGAACACTGCCCATTCCATTGTCCAAAATCGTACAAATTAGGAGAACCCTCCAAATTTCCCGAGGCCATCACAATAGTGTAGGTTTCCCGGTATAAACAAGGGCGGTCTGACACCAGCTGAGCATCAACCTCCACTCATACCATAGATGGATGTCCCCAGAGAAGAAGATGGAACCATACAGGACCCTAGGCCATAATCGGATCCATTGCTTTGGTTTACAGGCATGTCTCCTCAAAAGCCTGGATTCCAGACCAGCATAGGGGATTTCCTGAGGCACCCATCAGAACAAATCTCGTGTCGACAAGGAAACTTGTGCATGGGACCTATGTCAAAAGCTTAGGAGAATACTTCAGGGTCCCGGTGCCACCGCCCCATTCCAATGCCCTCATGGAAACAAACACATATCAGGCCCCATTCTCGGGAAAGTCCATTTCAACTAGCCAACCCGGTTGCTACCGCAGAGTCTTCAGATCTCAACTGTCTTGTTGCTAGGAGACAATTGGAATGCGAGGCCCACTTCCCTGGCATCCATCCCCGAACGGTGCTCTGGAGTACTTCCATATGGGATATCCTGGAGCTGCCCAACAGGTCTCAATTGTCCCGCAGAAGGAATCCTTGAAGGGGGCATCCCACAACTCCCAACGTGGGAAAACCTCCATGGCCTTGAAATTCCGCTCCGTTCATGAAGGGGCAGTCATGCACAGAAACTCCAACCCGAGGCAAAGTCTGATCCTCGCCGTGACTTCAGATGCAAGAGATATTGTTTCAGATCTGCAGGCGGTACCTGCCGTGCCCTCGGCCTGAAGCCCAAGTCTAGCTTCTGTTCTCAGACTTCTGTCCTCATACTCCTGGCCCAGAAGCCCTCAAGTTTGGCAATTCCGGACCCACAATGCAGCACCCTGCCTCCCCTCTAGAAAAAATATCTTGCCTAATGATTTGCCCAGGCACTTCAAATGAGGATAAACTTAAACGGCACCCGACTGTACCTAAATTATATAGTCTAACCTGGGCACTAATGCACTGTCTGACACAACCTGAACCCGAACCACCGGACCAACACCCAGGCAGCTGACCGCACACTGAGCACATCAGACCCGCCAAGGGTTTATGTCGTCATCTCTTCCCAACTGCGGTTTTCAGACTTCAGATCCTAGACCTTATATCCAACCACTGCCCAGGGTTGAAAATGATGCAGAAATCAGAGCTCCTTCCCCATGGCAAGAGACCTTGTGATTGGCATATTGTCCTAAGTTCAGTGTAGTTGAAACCAGTATGGCCCATGAGGCCCCGCCCATGCTCGCGGCCATATTGGTCACAAACACACATTGTGACTCTCAGGCTGTGCCCAGTCCTTAAGTAAGGCCACTCAGGGGCTGGATGAAGAGACAGCATATTGGGCCTGCCATGCCCCTAGGCCCCAATTTTTAACCATCGTTTGGGTTGTCCCTTCACTCTTCCCCAGGGCTCTGCTTTGGAATTCCTCTTTGGTTGGGACACCTGAATTAACAAACCTGAGAGGATACCTCCCATTCCACAGATTGATGGAAAGAAATTGGGACCGGGCCAAATCAACAGAGAGGAAGATTCATCCATGGCCCATGAAGCCTCCCCACATTCCACGCCCATCTTTGATACAAAATCCAGAGACAAAAGCCTGAGCAAGTGCCTCAGACTCGCTCTTTCTTCATATCCTGAAGAGTTCTTCTCATGGTTTGTAGATTGGACCTGCCATACCTAAGTCCCCAACCTAAGCTGAGTTTGTGTTTTCAGACTTCTGTCCTCAAATTTCTGGGCCACACACCCTCCAGGCTGGGGCCCCTGGAGCCACACATTAGGATTGTGCCTACCCAATCCATGGGAATTCTGCCCATTCCATTGTTCAAAATCGTACAAATTAGAAGAACCCTCCAAAGTCCCCAAGACCATCCCAATAGTGTAGGTCTCCCGGGACAAACAAGGGCGGTCTGACACCAGCTGAGCATCTACATCCACTCATACCATAAATGGATGTCCCCAGAGAAGAAGATGGAACCAGACAGGACCCTAGGCCATAATCGGATCCATTGCTTTGGTTTACAGGCATATCTCCTCAAGAGCCTGGATTCCAAGACCAGCATAGGGGGTTTCCTGAGGCACCCATCAGAACAAAACTCTTCTCCACGAGGAAACTTGTGCATGGGACCTATGTCAAAAGCTTAGGAGAATACTTCAGGGTCCCAGTGCCACCGCTCCATTCCAAGGTCCTCATGGACACAAACACACATTAGGCCCCAACCTCGGGAAAGTCCATTTCAACACAGCCGCCCCAATTGCTCAATCAGAGCCATAGAACTCAACTGTCTTGTTGCTAGGAGACAATTGGAATGCGAGGCTGGCTTCCCTGGCATCAGTCCTCGAACGGTGCACTGCAGTCATTCCATATGGATTGTCCTGGAGCTGACCAACAGTGCTCAATTGTCCCGCAGAAGGAATCCTTGAAGGGGGATCCCACACTCCCAACGTTGGAAAACCTCCATGGCCTTGAGATTCCGCTCCGTTCATGGAGGGGCAGACATGCCCAGAAACTCCAACCCGAGCCAACTTCTGATCCTCGCCGTGACTTCAGATACATGAGATATTGGTTCAGATCTGCAGGGGGTATTTGCCATACCCATTGCCCTACCCAAGCCCTGAAGCCCAAGTCTAGCTTGTGTTCTGAAACTTCTGTCCTCACACTCTTGGCCCAGAAGCCCTCAAGTTTGGCAATTCCGGACCCTCAAAGCAGCAATATGCCTGCCCTCTGGGAAAAATATATTGCCTAATGATTTTCCCAGGCACCTCAAATGAGGATAAACTTACACGGCACTCGACTGTACCTAAATTATATAGTCTAACCTGGGCAATAATGCACTGTCTGACACAACTTGAAACCGAAACTCTGGACCAACACCCAGGCAGCTGACCGCACACTGAGCACATGAGCCCCGACATGGCCTTAGATCGTCATCACTTCCCAACTGTGGTTTTCAGGCTTCAGAACGTAGACCTTATCTCCAACCACGGCCCAGGGTTGAAAATGATGCAGAAATCAGAGCTCCTTCCCCATGGCAAGAGACCTTGTGATTGGCATGTTATCCAAAGTTCAGTGTAGTTGAAACCAGTGTGGCCCATGAGGCCCCGCCCATGCTCGCGGGCCACATTGGTCACAAACACACATGCTGACCCTCAGCCTGTGCCCAGTCTTTAAGTAAGGCCACTCAGTGGCTGGATGAAGAGACAGCATATTGGGTCTGCCATGCCCCTAGGCCCCAATTTATAACCATCGTTTGGGTTGTCCCTTCACTTTTCCCCAGGGCTCTGCTTTGGAATTCCTCTTTGGTTGGGACACCTGAGGTAACAAACATGAGAGGAGACCTCCCATCCCACAGATTGACGGAACGAAATTGGGACCGGGTCAAATCCACAGAGAGGAAGATTCGTCCATGGCCCATGAGGCCTCCCCACGTTCCACGCCCATCTTTGATACAAAATCCAGAGACAAAATCCTGAGCAAGTGCCTCAGACTCGCTCTTTCTTCATATCCTGAGGGGTACTTCTCATGGTTTGTAGATTGGGCCTTCCATACCTACGTCCCAAAACCTTAGCTGAGTTTGTGTTTTCAGACTTCTGTCCTCAAAGTCCTGGGCCGCACACCCTCCAGGCTGGGGCCCCTGGAGCCACACATTAGGACTGTGCCTACCCAATCCATGGGAATTCTGCCCATTCCATTGTCCAAAATCTCACCAATTAAGAAAACTCTCCAAAGTCCCCGAGGCCATCCCAATAGTGTAGGTCTCCAGGGACAAACAAGGGCGGTGTGACACCAGGTGAGCATCTCCCTCCACTCATTCCATAGATGGATATCACCAGAGAAGAAGATTGAACCAGACAGGACCCTAGGCCATAATCGGATCCATTGTTTTGGTTTACAGGCAT
Source organism: Mustela nivalis (assembly GCF_964662115.1). Classification (NCBI taxonomy): domain Eukaryota; kingdom Metazoa; phylum Chordata; class Mammalia; order Carnivora; family Mustelidae; genus Mustela; species Mustela nivalis. The sequence goes on along the minus strand of NW_028136494.1, from coordinate 321,633 downwards.
GTCTCCTCAAAAGCCTGGATTCCAATACCAGCATAGGGGGTTTCCTGAGGCACCCCTCAGAACAAATCTCATCTCCACAAGGAAACTTGTGCATGGGAGGTATGTCAAAAGCTTAGGAGAATACTTCAGGGTCCCGGTGCCAACGCCCCATTCCAAGGCCCTCATGGACACAAACACACAATGGGCCCGACCCTAAAAGTCCATTTCAACTCAGCCACGCCGGTTGCTCCCGCAGAGCTATCCGATCTCAACTGTCTTGTTGCTAGGAGACATTTGGAATGCGAGGCCCGCTTCCCAGGCATCCACCCCGAACGGTGCTCTGGAGTCCTTCCATATGGGATATCCTGGAGCTGCCCAACAGGTCTCAATTGTCCCGCAGAAGGAATCCTTGAAGGGGGCATCCCACAACTCCCAACGTGGGAAAACCTCCATGGCCTTGAGATTCCGCTCCGTTCATGAAGGGGCAGTCATGCACAGAAACTCCAACCCGAGCCAACGTCTGATCCTCGCCGTGACTTCAGAAGCATGAGATATTCGTTCAGATCTGCAGGGGGTACCAGCCGTGCCCTCGGCCTGAAGCCCAAGTCTAGCTTCTGTTCTCAGACTTGTCCTCACACTCCTGGTCCAGAATCCCTCATGTTTGGCAATACCGGACCCACAATGCAGCACTCTGCCTGCCTCTAGAAAAAATATATTGCCTAATGAGTAGCCCAGGCACCTCAAATGAGGATGAACCTACACGGCTCTCGACTGTACCTGAATTATATAGTCTAACCTGGGTACTAATTCACTGTCTGACACAACCTGAACCCGAACCTCCGGACCAACACCCAGGCAGCTGACCGCACACTGAGCACATCAGACCCGCCATGGCTTTAGGTCGTCATCTCTTCCCAACTGCGGTTTTCAGGCTTCAGAACGTAGACCTTATCTCCAAACACTGCCCAGGGTTGAAAATGATGCAGAAATCAGAGCTCCTTCCCCATGGCAAGAGACCTTGTGATTGGCATGTTATCCAAAGTTCAGTGTAGTTGAAACCAGTGTGGCCCATGAGGCCCCGCCCATGCTCGCGGGCCACATTGGTCACAAACACACATGCTGACCCTCAGCCTGTGCCCAGTCTTTAAGTAAGGCCACTCAGTGGCTGGATGAAGAGACAGCATATTGGGTCTGCCATGCCCCTAGGCCCCAATTTATAACCATCGTTTGGGTTGTCCCTTCACTCTTCCCCAGGGCTCTGCTTTGGAATTCCTCTTTGGTTGGGACAACTGAGGTAACAAACCTGAGAGGAGACCTCCCATCCCACAGATTGACGGAAAGAAATTGGGACCGGGTCAAATCCACAGAGAGGAAGATTCGTCCATGGCCCATGAGGCCTCCCCACGTTCCACGCCCATCTTTGATACAAAATCCAGAGACAAAAGCCTGAGCAAGCGCCTCAGACTCGCTCTTTCTTCATATCCTGAAGAGTCCTTCTCATGGTTTGTAGATTGGCCCTGCCATACCTCCGTTCCCAACCTAAGCTGAGTTTGTGTTTTCAGACTTCTGTCCTCAGATTCCTGGGCCACACACCCTCCAGGGTGGGGCCCCTGGAGCCACACATTAGGACTGTGCCTACCCAATCCATGGGCATTCTGCCCATTCCATTATCCAAAATCGTACAAATTAGGAGAACTCTCCAAAGTCCCCGAGGCCATTCCAATAGTGTAGGTCTCCGGGGACAAACAAGGGCGGTCTGACACCAGCTGAGCATCTACCTCCACTCATATCATAAATGGATATCCCCAGAGAAGAAGATGGAACCAGACAGGACCCTAGGCCATATTCGGATCCATTGCTTTGGTTTACAGACATGTCTCCTCAAAAGCCTGGATTCCAAGACCAGCATAGGGGGTTTTTTGAGGCACCCATCAGAACAAATCTCGTTTCCACAAGGAAACTTGTGCATGGGACCTATGTCAAAAGCTTAGGAGAATACTTCAGGGTCCCGGTGTCACCGCCCCATTCCAAGGCCCTCATGGACAAATAAACACACATTAGGCCCCAACCTCGGGAAAGTCCATTTCAACACAGCCGCCCAGATTGCTCCCGCAGAGCCATCAAAACTCAACTGTCTTGTTGCTGGGAGAAAATTGGAATGCGAGGCGGGATTCCCTGGCATCGATCCTCGAACGGTGCTCTGGAGTCATTCCATATGGGATGTCCTGGAGCTGACCAACAGGTCTCAATTGTCCCGCAGAAGGAATCCTTGAAGGGGGCATCCCACAACTCCCAACGTGGGAAAACCTCCATGGCCTTGAGATTCCGCTCTGTTCATGAAGGGGCAGTCATGCACAGAAACTCCAACCTGAGCCAACATCTGATCCTCACCGTGACTTCAGATGCTTGAGATATTGGTTCACTCTGCAGGGGGTACATGCTGTGCCCTCTGCCTGAAGCCCAAGTTTAGCTTGTGTTCTCAGACTTCTGTCCTCACACTCCTGGCCCAGAAGCCCCCACGTTTGGCTTTCTGGACTCACAATGCAGCACTCTGCCTGCCATCTATAAAAAATATCTTGCCTAAGAGCTGCCCAGGCACATCAAATGAGGATAAAACTACACGGCACTCGACTGTACCCAAATCATATAGTCAAACCTGGGCACTAATGCACTGTCTGACACAACCTGAGCCAGAACCTCCTGACCAACACCCAGGCAGCTGACCGCACACTGAACATATCAGACCCGCCATGGCCTTAGGTCGTCATCTCTTCCCAACTTCGGTTTTTCAGGCTTCAGAACCTAGACATTATCTCCAACCACTGCCCAGGGTTGAAAATGATGCAGACATCAGAACACCTTCCTCATGGCAAGAGACCTTGTGATTGGCATGTTGTCCAAAGTCCAGTGTAGTTGAAACCAGTGTGGCCCATGAGGCCCCGCCCATGCTCGCGGGCCACATTGGTCACAAACACACATTGTGACCCTCAGCCTGTGCCCAGTCCTCAAGTAAGGCCTCTCAGTGGTTGGATGAAGAGACAGCATATTGGGCCTGCCATGCCCCTAGGTCCCAATTTTTAAACATAGTTTGGGTTGTCCCTTCACTCTTCCCCAGGGCTCTGCTTTGGAATTCCTCTTTGGTTGGGACACCTGAGGTAACAAACCTGAGAGGAGAACTCCCATCCCACAGATTGACGGAAAGAAATTGGGACTGGGACAAATCCACAGAGAGGAAGATTCGTCCATGGCCCATGAGGCCTCCCCACGTTCCACGCCCATATTTGATACAAAATCCAGAGACAAAAGCCTGAGCAAGTGCCTCAGACTCGATCTTTCTTCATATCCTGAAGAGTTCTTCTCATGGTTTGTAGATTGGACCTGCCATACGTACTTCCCCAAACGTAAGCTGAGTTTGTGTTTTCAGACTTCTGCCCTCAAATTCCTGGGCCACACTCCCTCCGGGCTGGGGCCCCTGGAGCCACACATTAGGACTGTGCCTACCCAATCCATGGGAACACTGCCCATTCCATTGTCCAAAATCGTACAAATTAGGAGAACCCTCCAAATTTCCCGAGGCCATCACAATAGTGTAGGTTTCCCGGTATAAACAAGGGCGGTCTGACACCAGCTGAGCATCAACCTCCACTCATACCATAGATGGATGTCCCCAGAGAAGAAGATGGAACCATACAGGACCCTAGGCCATAATCGGATCCATTGCTTTGGTTTACAGGCATGTCTCCTCAAAAGCCTGGATTCCAGACCAGCATAGGGGATTTCCTGAGGCAGCCATCAGAACAAATCTCGTCTCGACAAGGAAACTTGTGCATGGGACCTATGTCAAAAGCTTAGGAGAATACTTCAGGGTCCCGGTGCCACCGCCCCATTCCAATGCCCTCATGGAAACAAACACATATCAGGCCCCATTCTCGGGAAAGTCCATTTCAACTAGCCAACCCGGTTGCTACCGCAGAGTCTTCAGATCTCAACTGTCTTGTTGCTAGGAGACAATTGGAATGCGAGGCCCACTTCCCTGGCATCCATCCCCGAACGGTGCTCTGGAGTACTTCCATATGGGATATCCTGGAGCTGCCCAACAGGTCTCAATTGTCCCGCAGAAGGAATCCTTGAAGGGGGCATCCCACAACTCCCAACGTGGGAAAACCTCCATGGCCTTGAAATTCCGCTCCGTTCATGAAGGGGCAGTCATGCACAGAAACTCCAACCCGAGGCAAAGTCTGATCCTCGCCGTGACTTCAGATGCAAGAGATATTGTTTCAGATCTGCAGGCGGTACCTGCCGTGCCCTCGGCCTGAAGCCCAAGTCTAGCTTGTGTTCTCAGACTTCTGTCCTCATACTCCTGGCCCAAAAGCCCTCAAGTTTGGCAATTCCGGACCCACAATGCAGCACCATGCCTCCCCTCTAGAAAAAATATCTTGCCTAATGATTTGCCCAGGCACTTCAAATGAGGATAAACTTAAACGGCACTCGACGGTACCTAAATTATATAGTCTAACCTGGGCACTAATGCACTGTCGGACACAACCTGAACCCGAACCTCCGGACCAACACCCAGGCAGCTGACCGCACACTGAGCACATCAGACCCGCCATGGCTTTAGGTCGTCATCTCTTCCCAACTGCGGTTTTCAGAATTCAGATCCTAGACCTTATATCCAACCACTGCCCAGGGTTGAAAATGATGCAGAAATCAGAGCTCCTTCCCCATGGCAAGAGACCTTGTGATTGGCATATTGTCCTAAGTTCAGTGTAGTTGAAACCAGTATGGCCCATGAGGCCCCGCCCATGCTCGCGGCCATATTGGTCACAAACACACATTGTGACTCTCAGGCTGTGCCCAGTCCTTAAGTAAGGCCACTCAGGGGCTGGATGAAGAGACAGCATATTGGGCCTGCCATGCCCCTAGGCCCCAATTTTTAACCATCGTTTGGGTTGTCCCTTCACTCTTCCCCAGGGCTCTGCTTTGGAATTCCTCTTTGGTTGGGACACCTGAATTAACAAACCTGAGAGGATACCTCCCATTCCACAGATTGATGGAAAGAAATTGGGACCGGGACAAATCAACAGAGAGGAAGATTCATCCATGGCCCATGAGGCCTCCCCACATTCCACGCCCATCTTTGATACAAAATCCAGAGACAAAAGCCTGAGCAAGCGCCTCAGACTCGCTCTTTCTTCATATCCTGAAGAGTTCTTCTCATGGTTTGTAGATTGGACCTGCCATACCTACGTCCCCAACCTAAGCTGAGTTTGTGTTTTCAGACTTCTGTCCTCAAATTTCTGGGCCACACACCCTCCAGGCTGGGGCCCCTGGAGCCACACATTAGGATTGTGCCTACCCAATCCATGGGAATTCTGCCCATTCCATTGTTCAAAATCGTACAAATTAGAAGAACCCTCCAAAGTCCCCAAGACCATCCCAATAGTGTAGGTCTCCCGGGACAAACAAGGGCGGTCTGACACCAGCTGAGCATCTAAATCCACTCATACCATAAATGGATGTCCCCAGAGAAGAAGATGGAACCAGACAGGACCCTAGGCCATAATCGGATCCATTGCTTTGGTTTACAGGCATATCTCCTCAAGAGCCTGGATTCCAAGACCAGCATAGGGGGTTTCCTGAGGCACCCATCAGAACAAAACTCGTCTCCACGAGGAAACTTGTGCATGGGACCTATGTCAAAAGCTTAGGAGAATACTTCAGGGTCCCAGTGCCACCGCTCCATTCCAAGGTCCTCATGGACACAAACACACATTAGGCCCCAACCTCGGGAAAGTCCATTTCAACACAGCCGCCCCGATTGCTCAATCAGAGCCATAGAACTCAACTGTCTTGTTGCTAGGAGACAATTGGAATGCGAGGCTGGCTTCCCTGGCATCAGTCCTCGAACGGTGCACTGCAGTCATTCCATATGGATTGTCCTGGAGCTGACCAACAGTGCTCAATTGTCCCGCAGAAGGAATCTTTGAAGGGGGATCCCACACTCCCAACGTTGGAAAACCTCCATGGCCTTGAGATTCCGCTCCGTTCATGGAGGGGCAGACATGCACAGAAACTCCAACCCGAGCCAACTTCTGATCCTCGCCGTGACTTCAGATACATGAGATATTGGTTCAGATCTGCAGGGGGTATTTGCCATACCCATTGCCCTACCCAAGCCCTGAAGCCCAAGTCTAGCTTGTGTTCTGAAACTTCTGTCCTCACACTCTTGGCCCAGAAGCCCTCAAGTTTGGCAATTCCGGACCCTCAAAGCAGCAATATGCCTGCCCTCTGGGAAAAATATATTGCCTAATGATTTTCCCAGGCACCTCAAATGAGGATAAACTTACACGGCACTCGACTGTACCTACATTATATAGTCTAACCTGGGCAATAATGCACTGTCTGACACAACCTGAAACCGAAACTCTGGACCAACACCCAGGCAGCTGACCGCACACTGAGCACATGAGCCCCGACATGGCCTTAGATCGTCATCACTTCCCAACTGTGGTTTTCAGGCTTCAGAACCTAGACCTTATCTCCAACCACGGCCCAGGGTTGAAAATGATGCAGAAATCAGAGCTCCTTCCCCATGGCAAGAGACCTTGTGATTGGCATGTTATCCAAAGTTCAGTGTAGTTGAAACCAGTGTGGCCCATGAGGCCCCGCCCATGCTCGCGGGCCACATTGGTCACAAACACACATGCTGACCCTCAGCCTGTGCCCAGTCTTTAAGTAAGGCCACTCAGTGGCTGGATGAAGAGACAGCATATTGGGTCTGCCATGCCCCTAGGCCCCAATTTATAACCATCGTTTGGGTTGTCCCTTCACTCTTCCCCAGGGCTCTGCTTTGGAATTCCTCTTTGGTTGGGACACCTGAGGTAACAAACCTGAGAGGAGACCTCCCATCCCACAGATTGACGGAACAAAATTGGGACCGAGTCAAATCCACAGAGAGGAAGATTCGTCCATGGCCCATGAGGCCTCCCCACGTTTCACGCCCATCTTTGATACAAAATCCAGAGACAAAATCCTGAGCAAGTGCCTCAGACTCGCTCTTTCTTCATATCCTGAGGGGTACTTCTCATGGTTTGTAGATTGGGCCTCCCATACCTACGTCCCAAAACCTTAGCTGAGTTTGTGTTTTCAGACTTCTGTCCTCAAAGTCCTGGGCCGCACACCCTCCAGGCTGGGGCCCCTGGAGCCACACATTAGGACTGTGCCTACCCAATCCATGGGAATTCTGCCCATTCCATTGTCCAAAATCTCACCAATTAAGAAAACTCTCCAAAGTCCCCGAGGCCATCCCAATAGTGTAGGTCTCCAGGGACAAACAAGGGCGGTGTGACACCAGGTGAGCATCTCCCTCCACTCATTCCATAGATGGATATCACCAGAGAAGAAGATTGAACCAGACAGGACCCTAGGCCATAATCGGATCCATTGTTTTGGTTTACAGGCATGTCTCCTCAAAAGCCTGGATTCCAATACCAGCATAGGGGGTTTCCTGAGGCATCCCTCAGAACAAATCTCATCTCCACAAGGAAACTTGTGCATGGGAGGTATGTCAAAAGCTTAGGAGAATACTTCAGGGTCCCGGTGCCAACGCCCCATTCCAAGGCCCTCATGGACACAAACACACAATGGGCCCGATCCTAAAAGTCCATTTCAACTCAGCCACGCCGGTTGCTCCCGCAGAGCTATCCGATCTCAACTGTCTTGTTGCTAGGAGACATTTGGAATGCGAGGCCCGCTTCCCAGGCATCCACCCCGAACGGTGCTCTGGAGTCCTTCCATGTGGGATATCCTGGAGCTGCCCAACAGGTCTCAATTGTCCCGCAGAAGGAATCCTTGAAGGGGGCATCCCACAACTCCCAACGTGGGAAAACCTCCATGGCCTTGAGATTCCGCTCCGTTCATGAAGGGGCAGTCATGCACAGAAACTCCAACCCGAGCCAACGTCTGATCCTCGCCGTGACTTCAGAAGCATGAGATATTCGTTCAGATCTGCAGGGGGTACCAGCCGTGCCCTCGGCCTGAAGCCCAAGTCTAGCTTCTGTTCTCAGACTTGTCCTCACACTCCTGGTCCAGAATCCCTCATGTTTGGCAATACCGGACCCACAATGCAGCACTCTGCCTGCCTCTAGAAAAAATATATTGCCTAATGAGTAGCCCAGGCACCTCAAATGAGGATAAACCTACACGGCTCTCGACTGTACCTGAATTATATAGTCTAACCTGGGTACTAATTCACTGTCTGACACAACCTGAACCCGAACCTCCGGACCAACACCCAGGCAGCTGACCGCACACTGAGCACATCAGACCCGCCATGGCCTTAGGTCGTCATCTCTTCCCAACTGCGGTTTTCAGGCTTCAGAACGTAGACCTTATCTCCAAACACTGCCCAGGGTTGAAAATGATGCAGAAATCAGAGCTCCTTCCCCATGGCAAGAGACCTTGTGATTGGCATGTTATCCAAAGTTCAGTGTAGTTGAAACCAGTGTGGCCCATGAGGCCCCGCCCATGCTCGCGGGCCACATTGGTCACAAACACACATGCTGACCCTCAGCCTGTGCCCAGTCTTTAAGTAAGGCCACTCAGTGGCTGGATGAAGAGACAGCATATTGGGTCTGCCATGCCCCTAGGCCCCAATTTATAACCATCGTTTGGGTTGTCCCTTCACTCTTCCCCAGGGCTCTGCTTTGGAAATCCTCTTTGGTTGGGACACCTGAGGTAACAAACCTTGGAGGAGACCTCCCATCCCACAGATTGACAGAAAGAAATTGGGACCGGGCCAAATCCACAGAGAGGAAGATTCGTCCATGGCCCATGAGGCCTCCCCACGTTCCACGCCCATCTTTGATACAAAATCCAGAGACAAAAGCCTGAGCAAGCGCCTCAGACTCGCTCTTTCTTCATATCCTGAAGAGTCCTTCTCATGGTTTGTAGATTGGCCCTGCCATACCTCCGTTCCCAACCTAAGCTGAGTTTGTGTTTTCAGACTTCTGTCCTCAGATTCCTGGGCCACACACCCTCCAGGCTGGGGCCCCTGGAGCCACACATTAGGACTGTGCCTACCCAATCCATGGGCATTCTGCCCATTCCATTATGCAAAATCGTACAAATTAGGAGAACTCTCCAAAGTCCCCGAGGCCATTCCAATAGTGTAGGTCTCCGGGGACAAACAAGGGCGGTCTGACACCAGCTGAGCATCTACCTCCACTCATATCATAAATGGATGTCCCCAGAGAAGAAGATGGAACCAGACAGGACCCTAGGCCATATTCGGATCCATTGCTTTGGTTTACAGACATGTCTCCTCAAAAGCCTGGATTCCAAGACCAGCATAGGGGGTTTTTTGAGGCACCCATCAGAACAAATCTCGTTTCCACAAGGAAACTTGTGCATGGGACCTATGTCAAAAGCTTAGGAGAATACTTCAGGGTCCCGGTGTCACCGCCCCATTCCAAGGCCCTCATGGACACAAACACATATTAGGCCCCAACCTCGAAAAAGTCCATTTCAACACAGCCGCCCCGATTGCTCCCGCAGAGCCATCAAAACTCAACTGTCTTGTTGCTGGGAGAAAATTGGAATGCGAGGCGGGATTCCCTGGCATCGATCCTCGAACGGTGCTCTGGAGTCATTCCATATGGGATGTCCTGGAGCTGACCAACAGGTCTCAATTGTCCCGCAGAAGGAAACCTTGAAGGGGGCATCCCACAACTCCCAACGTGGGAAAACCTCCATGGCCTTGAGATTCCGCTCTGTTCATGAAGGGGCAGTCATGCACAGAAACTCCAACCTGAGCCAACATCTGATCCTCACCTTGACTTCAGATGCTTGAGATATTGGTTCACTCTGCAGGGGGTACATGCTGTGCCCTCTGCCTGAAGCCCAAGTTTAGCTTGTGTTCTCAGACTTCTGTCCTCACACTCCTGGCCCAGAAGCCCCCATGTTTGGCAATTCCGGACTCACAATGCAGCACTCTGCCTGCCATCTATAAAAAATATCTTGCCTAAGAGCAGCCCAGGCACGTCAAATGAGGATAAACCTACACGGCACTCGACTGTACCCAAATCATATAGTCAAACCTGGGCACTAATGCACTGTCTGACACAACCTGAGCCAGAACCTCCTGACCAACACCCAGGCAGCTGACCGCACACTGAACATATCAGACCCGCCATGGCCTTAGGTCGTCATCTCTTCCCAACTTCGGTTTTTCAGGCTTCAGAACCTAGACCTTATCTCCAACCACTGCCCAGGGTTGAAAATGATGCAGACATCAGAACACCTTCCTCATGGTAAGAGACCTTGTGATTGGCATGTTGTCCAAAGTCCAGTGTAGTTGATACCAGTGTGGCCCATGAGGCCCCGCCCATGCTCGCGGGCCACATTGGTCACAAACACACATTGTGACCCTCAGCCTGTGCCCAGTCCTCAAGTAAGGCCTCTCAGTGGTTGGATGAAGAGACAGCATATTGGGCCTGCCATGCCCCTAGGTCCCAATTTTTAAACATAGTTTGGGTTGTCCCTTCACTCTTCCCCAGGTCTCTGCTTTGGAATTCCTCTTTGGTTGGGACACCTGAGGTAACAAACCTGAGAGGAGAACTCCCATCCCACAGATTGACGGAAAGAAATTGGGACTGGGACAAATCCACAGAGAGGAAGATTCGTCCATGGCCCATGAGGCCTCCCCACGTTCCACGCCCATATTTGATACAAAATCCAGAGACAAAAGCCTGAGCAAGTGCCTCAGACTCGATCTTTCTTCATATCCTGAAGAGTTCTTCTCATGGTTTGTAGATTGGACCTGCCATACGTACTTCCCCAAACGTAAGCTGAGTTTGTGTTTTCAGACTTCTGCCCTCAAATTCCTGGGCCACACTCCCTCCGGGCTGGGGCCCCTGGAGCCACACATTAGGACTGTGCCTACCCAATCCATGGGAACACTGCCCATTCCATTGTCCAAAATCGTACAAATTAGGAGAACCCTCCAAATTTCCCGAGGCCATCACAATAGTGTAGGTTTCCCGGTATAAACAAGGGCGGTCTGACACCAGCTGAGCATCAACCTCCACTCATACCATAGATGGATGTCCCCAGAGAAGAAGATGGAACCATACAGGACCCTAGGCCATAATCGGATCCATTGCTTTGGTTTACAGGCATGTCTCCTCAAAAGCCTGGATTCCAGACCAGCATAGGGGATTTCCTGAGGCACCCATCAGAACAAATCTCGTCTCGACAAGGAAACTTGTGCATGGGACCTATGTCAAAAGCTTAGGAGAATACTTCAGGGTCCCGGTGCCACCGCCCCATTCCAATGCCCTCATGGAAACAAACACATATCAGGCCCCATTCTCGGGAAAGTCCATTTCAACTAGCCAACCCTGTTGCTACCGCAGAGTCTTCAGATCTCAACTGTCTTGTTGCTAGGAGACAATTGGAATGCGAGGCCCACTTCCCTGGCATCCATCCCCGAACGGTGCTCTGGAGTACTTCCATATGGGATATCCTGGAGCTGCCCAACAGGTCCCAATTGTCCCGCAGAAGGAATCCTTGAAGGGGGCATCCCACAACTCCCAACGTGGGAAAACCTCCATGGCCTTGAAATTCCGCTCCGTTCATGAAGGGGCAGTCATGCACAGAAACTCCAACCCGAGGCAAAGTCTGATCCTCGCCGTGACTTCAGATGCAAGAGATATTGTTTCAGATCTGCAGGCGGTACCTGCCGTGCCCTCGGCCTGAAGCCCAAGTCTAGCTTGTGTTCTCAGACTTCTGTCCTCATACTCCTGGCCCAGAAGCCCTCAAGTTTGGCAATTCCGGACCCACAATGCAGCACCCTGCCTCCCCTCTAGAAAAAATATCTTGCCTAATGATTTGCCCAGGCACTTCAAATGAGGATAAACTTAAACGGCACTCGACTGTAACTAAATTATATAGTCTAACCTGGGCACTAATGCACTGTCTGACACAACCTGAACCCGAACCTCCGGACCAACACCCAGGCAGCTGACCGCACACTGAGCACATCAGACCCGCCATGGCTTTAGGTCGTCATCTCTTCCCAACGGCGGTTTTCAGACTTCAGATCCTAGACCTTATATCCAACCACTGCCCAGGGTTGAAAATGATGCAGAAATCAGAGCTCCTTCCCCATGGCAAGAGACCTTGTGATTGGCATATTGTCCTAAGTTCAGTGTAGTTGAAACCAGTATGGCCCATGAGGCCCCGCCCATGCTCGCGGCCATATTGGTCACAAACACACATTGTGACTCTCAGGCTGTGCCCAGTCCTTAAGTAAGGCCACTCAGGGGCTGGATGAAGAGACAGCATATTGGGCCTGCCATGCCCCTAGGCCCCAATTTTTAACCATCGTTTGGGTTGTCCCTTCACTCTTCCCCAGGGCTCTGCTTTGGAATTCCTCTTTGGTTGGGACACCTGAATTAACAAACCTGAGAGGATACCTCCCATTCCACAGATTGATGGAAAGAAATTGGGACCGGGCCAAATCAACAGAGAGGAAGATTCATCCATGGCCCATGAGGCCTCCCCACATTCCACGCCCATCTTTGATACAAAATCCAGAGACAAAAGCCTGAGCAAGCGCCTCAGACTCGCTCTTTCTTCATATCCTGAAGAGTTCTTCTCATGGTTTGTAGATTGGACCTGCCATACCTACGTCCCCAACCTAAGCTGAGTTTGTGTTTTCAGACTTCTGTCCTCAAATTTCTGGGCCACACACCCTCCAGGCTGGGGCCCCTGGAGCCACACATTAGGATTGTGCCTACCCAATCCATGGGAATTCTGCCCATTCCATTGTTCAAAATCGTACAAATTAGAAGAACCCTCCAAAGTCCCCAAGACCATCCCAATAGTGTAGGTCTCCCGGGACAAACAAGGGCGGTCTGACACCAGCTGAGCATCTACATCCACTCATACCATAAATGGATGTCCCCAGAGAAGAAGATGGAACCAGACAGGACCCTAGGCCATAATCGGATCCATTGCTTTGGTTTACAGGCATATCTCCTCAAGAGCCTGGATTCCAAGACCAGCATAGGGGGTTTCCTGAGGCACCCATCAGAACAAAACTCGTCTCCACGAGGAAACTTGTGCATGGGACCTATGTCAAAAGCTTAGGAGAATACTTCAGGGTCCCAGTGCCACCGCTCCATTCCAAGGTCCTCATGGACACAAACACACATTAGGCCCCAACCTCGGGAAAGTCCATTTCAACACAGCCGCCCCGATTGCTCAATCAGAGCCATAGAACTCAACTGTCTTGTTGCTAGGAGACAATTGGAATGCGAGGCTGGCTTCCCTGGCATCAGTCCTGGAACGGTGCACTGCAGTCATTCCATATGGATTGTCCTGGAGCTGACCAACAGTGCTCAATTGTCCCGCAGAAGGAATCCTTGAAGGGCGATCCCACACTCCCAACGTTGGAAAATCTCCATGGCCTTGAGATTCCGCTCCGTTCATGGAGGGGCAGACATGCCCAGAAACTCCAACCCGAGCCAACTTCTGATCCTCGCCGTGACTTCAGATACATGAGATATTGGTTCAGATCTGCAGGGGGTATTTGCCATACCCATTGCCCTACCCAAGCCCTGAAGCCCAAGTCTAGCTTGTGTTCTGAAACTTCTGTCCTCACACTCTTGGCCCAGAAGCCCTCAAGTTTGGCAATTCCGGACCCTCAAAGCAGCAATATGCCTGCCCTCTGGGAAAAATATATTGCCTAATGATTTTCCCAGGCACCTCAAATGAGGATAAACTTACACGGCACTCGACTGTACCTAAATTATATAGTCTAACCTGGGCAATAATGCACTGTCTGACACAACCTGAAACCGAAACTCTGGACCAACACCCAGGCAGCTGACCGCACACTGAGCACATGAGCCCCGACATGGCCTTAGATCGTCATCACTTCCCAACTGTGGTTTTCAGGCTTCAGAACCTAGACCTTATCTCCAACCACGGCCCAGGGTTGAAAATGATGCAGAAATCAGAGCTCCTTCCCCATGGCAAGAGACCTTGTGATTGGCATGTTATCCAACGTTCAGTGTAGTTGAAACCAGTGTGGCCCATGAGGCCCCGCCCATGCTCGCGGGCCACATTGGTCACAAACACACATGCTGACCCTCAGCCTGTGCCCAGTCTTTAAGTAAGGCCACTCAGTGGCTGGATGAAGAGACAGCATATTGGGTCTGCCATGCCCCTAGGCCCCAATTTATAACCATCGTTTGGGTTGTCCCTTTACTTTTCCCCAGGGCTCTGCTTTGGAATTCCTCTTTGGTTGGGACACCTGAGGTAACAAACCTGAGAGGAGACCTCCCATCCCACAGATTGACGGAACGAAATTGGGACCGGGTCAAATCCACAGAGAGGAAGATTCGTCCATGGCCCATGAGGCCTCCCCACGTTCCACGCCCATCTTTGATACAAAATCCAGAGACAAAATCCTGAGCAAGTGCCTCAGACTCGCTCTTTCTTCATATCCTGAGGGGTACTTCTCATGGTTTGTAGATTGGGCCTTCCATACCTACGTCCCAAAACCTTAGCTGAGTTTGTGTTTTCAGACTTCTGTCCTCAAAGTCCTGGGCCGCACACCCTCCAGGCTGGGGCCCCTGGAGCCACACATTAGGACTGTGCCTACCCAATCCATGGGAATTCTGCCCATTCCATTGTCCAAAATCTCACCAATTAAGAAAACTCTCCAAAGTCCCCGAGGCCATCCCAATAGTGTAGGTCTCCAGGGACAAACAAGGGCGGTGTGACACCAGGTGAGCATCTCCCTCCACTCATTCCATAGATGGATATCACCAGAGAAGAAGATTGAACCAGACAGGACCCTAGGCCATAATCGGATCCATTGTTTTGGTTTACAGGCATGTCTCCTCAAAAGCCTGGATTCCAATACCAGCATGGGGGGTTTCCTGAGGCACCCCTCAGAACAAATCTCATCTCCACAAGGAAACTTGTGCATGGGAGGTATGTCAAAAGCTTAGGAGAATACTTCAGGGTCCCGGTGCCAACGCCCCATTCCAAGGCCCTCATGGACACAAACACACAATGGGCCCGACCCTAAAAGTCCATTTCAACTCAGCCACGCCGGTTGCTCCCGCAGAGCTATCCGATCTCAACTGTCTTGTTGCTAGGAGACATTTGGAATGCGAGGCCCGCTTCCCAGGCATCCACCCCGAACGGTGCTCTGGAGTCCTTCCATATGGGATATCCTGGAGCTGCCCAACAGGTCTCAATTGTCCCGCAGAAGGAATCCTTGAAGGGGGCATCCCACAACTCCCAACGTGGGAAAACCTCCATGGCCTTGAGATTCCGCTCCGTTCATGAAGGGGCAGTCATGCACAGAAACTCCAACCCGAGCCAACGTCTGATCCTCGCCGTGACTTCAGAAGCATGAGATATTCGTTCAGATCTGCAGGGGGTACCAGCCGTGCCCTCGGCCTGAAGCCCAAGTCTAGCTTCTGTTCTCAGACTTGTCCTCACACTCCTGGTCCAGAATCCCTCATGTTTGGCAATACCGGACCCACAATGCAGCACTCTGCCTGCCTCTAGAAAAAATATATTGCCTAATGAGTAGCCCAGGCACCTCAAATGAGGATAAACCTACACGGCTCTCGACTGTACCTGAATTATATAGTCTAACCTGGGTACTAATTCACTGTCTGACACAACCTGAACCCGAACCTCCGGACCAACACCCAGGCAGCTGACCGCACACTGAGCACATCAGACCCGCCATGGCCTTAGGTCGTCATCTCTTCCCAACTGCGGTTTTCAGGCTTCAGAACTTAGACCTTATCTCCAAACACTGCCCAGGGTTGAAAATGATGCAGAAATCAGAGCTCCTTCCCCATGGCAAGAGACCTTGTGATTGGCATGTTATCCAAAGTTCAGTGTAGTTGAAACCAGTGTGGCCCATGAGGCCCCGCCCATGCTCGTGGGCCACATTGGTCACAAACACACATGCTGACCCTCAGCCTGTGCCCAGTCTTTAAGTAAGGCCACTCAGTGGCTGGATGAAGAGACAGCATATTGGGTCTGCCATGCCCCTAGGCCCCAATTTATAACCATCGTTTGGGTTGTCCCTTCACTCTTCCCCAGGGCTCTGCTTTGGAATTCCTCTTTGGTTGGGACACCTGAGGTAACAAACCTGAGAGGAGACCTCCCATCCCACAGATTGACAGAAAGAAATTGGGACCGGGCCAAATCCACAGAGAGGAAGATTCGTCCATGGCCCATGAGGCCTCCCCACGTTCCACGCCCATCTTTGATACAAAATCCAGAGACAAAAGCCTGAGCAAGCGCCTCAGACTCGCTCTTTCTTCATATCCTGAAGAGTCCTTCTCATGGTTTGTAGATTGGCCCTGCCATACCTCCGATCCCAACCTAAGTTGAGTTTGTGTTTTCAGACTTCTGTCCTCAGATTCCTGGGCCACACACCCTCCAGGCTGGGGCCCCTGGAGCCACACATTAGGACTGTGCCTATCCAATCCATGGGCATTCTGCCCATTCCATTATCCAAAATCGTACAAATTAGGAGAACTCTCCAAAGTCCCCGAGGCCATTCCAATAGTGTAGGTCTCCGGGGACAAACAAGGGCGGTCTGACACCAGCTGAGCATCTACCTCCAGTCATATCATAAATGGATGTCCCCAGAGAAGAAGATGGAACCAGACAGGACCCTAGGCCATATTCGGATCCATTGCTTTGGTTTACAGACATGTCTCCTCAAAAGCCTGGATTCCAAGACCAGCATAGGGGGTTTTTTGAGGCACCCATCAGAACAAATCTCGTTTCCACAAGGAAACTTGTGCATGGGACCTATGTCAAAAGCTTAGGAGAATACTTCAGGGTCCCGGTGTCACCGCCCCATTCCAAGGCCCTCATGGACACAAACACATAATAGGCCCCAACCTCGAAAAAGTCCATTTCAACACAGCCGCCCCGATTGCTCCCGCAGAGCCATCAAAACTCAACTGTCTTGTTGCTGGGAGAAAATTGGAATGCGAGGCGGGATTCCCTGGCATCGATCCTCGAACGGTGCTCTGGAGTCATTCCATATGGGATGTCCTGGAGCTGACCAACAGGTCTCAATTGTCCCGCAGAAGGAATCCTTGAAGGGGGCATCCCACAACTCCCAACGTGGGAAAACCTCCATGGCCTTGAGATTCCGCTCTGTTCATGAAGGGGCAGTCATGCACAGAAACTCCAACCTGAGCCAACATCTGATCCTCACCGTGACTTCAGATGCTTGAGATATTGGTTCACTCTGCAGGGGGTACATGCTGTGCCCTCTGCCTGAAGCCCAAGTTTAGCTTGTGTTCTCAGACTTCTGTCCTCACACTCCTGGCCCAGAAGCCCCCAAGTTTGGCAATTCCGGACTCACAATGCAGCACTCTGCCTGCCATCTATAAAAAATATCTTGCCTAAGAGCAGCCCAGGCACATCAAATGAGGATAAACCTACACGGCACTCGACTGTACCCAAATCATATAGTCAAACCTGGGCACTAATGCACTGTCTGACACAACCTGAGCCAGAACCTCCTGACCAAAACCCAGGCAGCTGACCGCACACTGAACATATCAGACCCGCCATGGCCTTAGGTCGTCATCTCTTCCCAACTTCGGTTTTTCAGGCTTCAGAACCTAGACCTTATCTCCAACCACTGCCCAGGGTTGAAAATGATGCAGACATCAGAACACCTTCCTCATGGCAAGAGACCTTGTGATTGGCATGTTGTCCAAAGTCCAGTGTAGTTGAAACCAGTGTGGCCCATGAGGCCCCGCCCATGCTCGCGGGCCACATTGGTCACAAACACACATTGTGACCCTCAGCCTGTGCCCAGTCCTCAAGTAAGGCCTCTCAGTGGTTGGATGAAGAGACAGCATATTGGGCCTGCCATGCCCCTAGGTCCCAATTTTTAAACATAGTTTGGGTTGTCCCTTCACTCTTCCCCAGGGCTCTGCTTTGGAATTCCTCTTTGGTTGGGACACCTGAGGTAACAAACCTGAGAGGAGAACTCCCATCCCACAGATTGACGGAAAGAAATTGGGACTGGGACAAATCCACAGAGAGGAAGATTCGTCCATGGCCCATGAGGCCTCCCCACGTTCCACGCCCATATTTGATACAAAATCCAGAGACAAAAGCCTGAGCAAGTGCCTCAGACTCGATCTTTCTTCATATCCTGAAGAGTTCTTCTCATGGTTTGTAGATTGGACCTGCCATACGTACTTCCCCAAACGTAAGCTGAGTTTGTGTTTTCAGACTTCTGCCCTCAAATTCCTGGGCCACACTCCCTCCGGGCTGGGGCCCCTGGAGCCACACATTAGGACTGTGCCTACCCAATCCATGGGAATTCTGCCCATTCCATTGTCCAAAATCGTACAAATTAGGAGAACCCTCCAAATTTCCCGAGGCCATCACAATAGTGTAGGTTTCCCGGTATAAACAAGGGCGGTCTGACACCAGCTGAGCATCAACCTCCACTCATACCATAGATGGATGTCCCCAGAGAAGAAGATGGAACCATACAGGACCCTAGGCCATAATCGGATCCATTGCTTTGGTTTACAGGCATGTCTCCTCAAAAGCCTGGATTCCAGACCAGCATAGGGGATTTCCTGAGGCAGCCATCAGAACAAATCTCGTGTCGACAAGGAAACTTGTGCATGGGACCTATGTCAAAAGCTTAGGAGAATACTTCAGGGTCCCGGTGCCACCACCCCATTCCAATGCCCTCATGGAAACAAACACATATCAGGCCCCATTCTCGGGAAAGTCCATTTCAACTAGCCAACCCGGTTGCTACCGCAGAGTCTTCAGATCTCAACTGTCTTGTTGCTAGGAGACAATTGGAATGCGAGGCCCACTTCCCTGGCATCCATCCCCGAACGGTGCTCTGGAGTACTTCCATATGGGATATCCTGGAGCTGCCCAACAGGTCTCAATTGTCCCGCAGAAGGAATCCTTGAAGGGGGCATCCCACAACTCCCAACGTGGGAAAACCTCCATGGCCTTGAAATTCCGCTCCGTTCATGAAGGGGCAGTCATGCACAGAAACTCCAACCCGAGGCAAAGTCTGATCCTCGTCGTGACTTCAGATGCAAGAGATATTGTTTCAGATCTGCAGGCGGTACCTGCCGTGCCCTCGGCCTGAAGCCCAAGTATAGCTTGTGTTCTCAGACTTCTGTCCTCATACTCCTGGCCCAGAAGCCCTCAAGTTTGGCAATTCCGGACCCACAATGCAGCACCCTGCCTCCCCTCTAGAAAAAATATCTTGCCTAATGATTTGCCCAGGCACTTCAAATGAGGATAAACTTAAACGGCACTCGACTGTAACTAAATTATATAGTCTAACCTGGGCACTAATGCACTGTCTGACACAACCTGAACCCGAACCTCCGGACCAACACCCAGGCAGCTGACCGCACACTGAGCACATCAGACCCGCCATGGCTTTAGGTCGTCATCTCTTCCCAACGGCGGTTTTCAGACTTCAGATCCTAGACCTTATATCCAACCACTGCCCAGGGTTGAAAATGATGCAGAAATCAGAGCTCCTTCCCCATGGCAAGAGACCTTGTGATTGGCATATTGTCCTAAGTTCAGTGTAGTTGAAACCAGTATGGCCCATGAGGCCCCGCCCATGCTCGCGGCCATATTGGTCACAAACACACATTGTGACTCTCAGGCTGTGCCCAGTCCTTAAGTAAGGCCACTCAGGGGCTGGATGAAGAGACAGCATATTGGGCCTGCCATGCCCCTAGGCCCCAATTTTTAACCATCGTTTGGGTTGTCCCTTCACTCTTCCCCAGGGCTCTGCTTTGGAATTCCTCTTTGGTTGGGACACCTGAATTAACAAACCTGAGAGGATACCTCCCATTCCACAGATTGATGGAAAGAAATTGGGACCGGGCCAAATCCACAGAGAGGAAGATTCATCCATGGCCCATGAGGCCTCCCCACGTTCCACGCCCATCTTTGATACAAAATCCAGAGACAAAAGCCTGAGCAAGCGCCTCAGACTCCCTCTTTCTTCATATCCTGAAGAGTGCTTCTCATGGTTTGTAGATTGGCCCTGCCATACCTACGTTCCCAACCTAAGCTGAGTTTGTGTTTTCAGACTTCTGTCCTCAGATTCCTGGGCCACACACCCTACAGGCTGGGGCCCCTGGAGCCACACATTAGGACTGTGCCTACCCAATCCATGGGAATTCTGCCCATTCCATTATCCAAAATCGTACAAATTAGGAGAACTCTCCAAAGTCCCTGAGGCCATCCCAATAGTGTAGGTCTCCGGGGACAAACAAGGTCGGTCTGACACCAGCTGAGCATCTACCTCCACTCATATCATAAATGGATGTCCCCAGAGAAGAAGATGGAACCAGACAGGACCCTAGGCCATATTCGGATCCATTGCTTTGGTTTACAGACATGTCTCCTCAAAAGCCTGGATTCCAAGACCAGCATAGGGGGTTTCCTGAGGCACCCATCAGAACAAATCTCGTTTCCACAAGGATACTTGTGCATGGGACCTATGTCAAAAGCTTAGGAGAATACTTCAGGGTCCCGGTGTCACCGCCCCATTCCAAGGCCCTCATGGACAAATAAACACACATTAGGCCCCAACCTCGGGAAAGTCCATTTCAACACAGCCGCCCAGATTGCTCCCGCAGAGCCATCAAAACTCAACTGTCTTGTTGCTGGGAGAAAATTGGAATGCGAGGCAGGATTCCCTGGCATCGATCCTCGAACGGTGCTCTGGAGTCATTCCATATGGGATGTCCTGGAGCTGACCAACAGGTCTCAATTGTCCCGCAGAAGGAATCCTTGAAGGGGGCATTCCACAACTCCCAACGTGGGAAAACCTCCATGGCCTTGAGATTCCGCTCCGTTCATGAAGGGGCAGTCATGCACAGAAACTCCAACCCGAGCCAACGTCTGATCCTCGCCGTGACTTCAGATGCATGAAATATTGGTTCAGATCTGCAGGAGGTACCTGCCGTGCCCTCGGCCTGAAGCCCAAGTCTAGCTTCTGTTCTCAGACTTCTGTCCTCATACTCCTGTCCCAGAAGCCCTCAAGTTTTGCAATTCCGGACCCACAATGCAGCACCCTGCCTCCCCTCTAGAAAAAATATCTTGCCTAATGATTTGCCCAGGCACTTCAAATGAGGATAAACTTAAACGGCACTCGACGGTACCTAAATTATATAGTCTAACCTGGGCACTAATGCACTGTCTGACACAACCTGAACCCAAACCTCCGGACCAACACCCAGGCAGCTGAACGCACACTGAGCACATCAGACCCGCCAAGGGTTTAGGTCGTCATCTCTTCCCAACTGCGGTTTTCAGACTTCAGATCCTAGACCTTATATCCAACCACTGCCCAGGGTTGAAAATGATGCAGAAATCAGAGCTCCTTCCCCATGGCAAGAGACCTTGTGATTGGCATATTGTCCTAAGTTCAGTGTAGTTGAAACCAGTATGGCCCATGAGGCCCCGCCCATGCTCGCGGCCATATTGGTCACAAACACACATTGTGACTCTCAGGCTGTGCCCAGTCCTTAAGTAAGGCCACTCAGGGGCTGGATGAAGAGACAGCATATTGGGCCTGCCATGCCCCTAGGCCCTAATTTTTAACCATCGTTTGGGTTGTCCCTTCACTCTTCCCCAGGGCTCTGCTTTGGAATTCCTCTTTGGTTGGGACACCTTAATTAACAAATCTGAGAGGATACCTCCCATTCCACAGATTGATGGAAAGAAATTGGGACCGGGCCAAATCAACAGAGAGGAAGATTCATCCATGGCCCATGAGGCCTCCCCACATTCCACGCCCATCTTTGATACAAAATCCAGAGACAAAAGCCTGAGCAAGTGCCTCAGACTCGCTCTTTCTTCATATCCTGAAGAGTTCTTCTCATGGTTTGTAGATTGGACCTGCCATACCTACGTCCCCAACCTAAGCTGAGTTTGTGTTTTCAGACTTCTGTCCTCAAATTTCTGGGCCACACACCCTCCAGGCTGGGGCCCCTGGAGCCACACATTAGGATTGTGCCTACCCAATCCATGGGAATTCTGCCCATTCCATTGTTCAAAATCGTACAAATTAGAAGAACCCTCCAAAGTCCCCAAGACCATCCCAATAGTGTAGGTCTCCCGGGACAAACAAGGGCGGTCTGACACCAGCTGAGCATCTACATCCACTCATACCATAAATGGATGTCCCCAGAGAAGAAGATGGAACCAGACAGGACCCTAGGCCATAATCGGATCCATTGCTTTGGTTTACAGGCATATCTCCTCAAGAGCCTGGATTCCAAGACCAGCATAGGGGGTTTCCTGAGGCACCCATCAGAACAAAACTCGTCTCCACGAGGAAACTTGTGCATGGGACCTATGTCAAAAGCTTAGGAGAATACTTCAGGGTCCCAGTGCCACCGCTCCATTCCAAGGTCCTCATGGACACAAACACACATTAGGCCCCAACCTCGGGAAAGTCCATTTCAACACAGCCGCCCCGATTGCTCAATCAGAGCCATAGAACTCAACTGTCTTGTTGCTAGGAGACAATTGGAATGCGAGGCTGGCTTCCCTGGCATCAGTCCTCGAACGGTGCACTGCAGTCATTCCATATGGATTGTCCTGGAGCTGACAAACAGTGCTCAATTGTCCCGCAGAAGGAATCCTTGAAGGGGGATCCCACACTCCCAACGTTGGAAAACCTCCATGGCCTTGAGATTCCGCTCCGTTCATGGAGGGGCAGACATGCCCAGAAACTCCAACCCGAGCCAACTTCTGATCCTCGCCGTGACTTCAGATACATGAGATATTGGTTCAGATCTGCAGGGGGTATTTGCCATACCCATTGCCCTACCCAAGCCCTGAAGCCCAAGTCTAGCTTGTGTTCTGAAACTTCTGTCCTCACACTCTTGGCCCAGAAGCCCTCAAGTTTGGCAATTCCGGACCCTCAAAGCAGCAATATGCCTGCCCTCTGGGAAAAATATATTGCCTAATGATTTTCCCAGGCACCTCAAATGAGGATAAACTTACACGGCACTCGACTGTACCTAAATTATATAGTCTAACCTGGGCAATAATGCACTGTCTGACACAACCTGAAACCGAAACTCTGGACCAACACCCAGGCAGCTGACCGCACACTGAGCACATGAGCCCCGACATGGCCTTAGATCGTCATCACTTCCCAACTGTGGTTTTCAGGCTTCAGAACCTAGACCTTATCTCCAACCACGGCCCAGGGTTGAAAATGATGCAGAAATCAGAGCTCCTTCCCCATGGCAAGAGACCTTGTGATTGGCATGTTATCCAACGTTCAGTGTAGTTGAAACCAGTGTGGCCCATGAGGCCCCGCCCATGCTCGCGGGCCACATTGGTCACAAACACACATGCTGACCCTCAGCCTGTGCCCAGTCTTTAAGTAAGGCCACTCAGTGGCTGGATGAAGAGACAGCATATTGGGTCTGCCATGCCCCTAGGCCCCAATTTATAACCATCGTTTGGGTTGTCCCTTTACTTTTCCCCAGGGCTCTGCTTTGGAATTCCTCTTTGGTTGGGACACCTGAGGTAACAAACCTGAGAGGAGACCTCCCATCCCACAGATTGACGGAACGAAATTGGGACCGGGTCAAATCCACAGAGAGGAAGATTCGTCCATGGCCCATGAGGCCTCCCCACGTTCCACGCCCATCTTTGATACAAAATCCAGAGACAAAATCCTGAGCAAGTGCCTCAGACTCGCTCTTTCTTCATATCCTGAGGGGTACTTCTCATGGTTTGTAGATTGGGCCTTCCATACCTACGTCCCAAAACCTTAGCTGAGTTTGTGTTTTCAGACTTCTGTCCTCAAAGTCCTGGGCCGCACACCCTCCAGGCTGGGGCCCCTGGAGCCACACATTAGGACTGTGCCTACCCAATCCATGGGAATTCTGCCCATTCCATTGTCCAAAATCTCACCAATTAAGAAAACTCTCCAAAGTCCCCGAGGCCATCCCAATAGTGTAGGTCTCCAGGGACAAACAAGGGCGGTGTGACACCAGGTGAGCATCTCCCTCCACTCATTCCATAGATGGATATCACCAGAGAAGAAGATTGAACCAGACAGGACCCTAGGCCATAATCGGATCCATTGTTTTGGTTTACAGGCATGTCTCCTCAAAAGCCTGGATTCCAATACCAGCATGGGGGGTTTCCTGAGGCACCCCTCAGAACAAATCTCATCTCCACAAGGAAACTTGTGCATGGGAGGTATGTCAAAAGCTTAGGAGAATACTTCAGGGTCCCGGTGCCAACGCCCCATTCCAAGGCCCTCATGGACACAAACACACAATGGGCCCGACCCTAAAAGTCCATTTCAACTCAGCCACGCCGGTTGCTCCCGCAGAGCTATCCGATCTCAACTGTCTTGTTGCTAGGAGACATTTGGAATGCGAGGCCCGCTTCCCAGGCATCCACCCCGAACGGTGCTCTGGAGTCCTTCCATATGGGATATCCTGGAGCTGCCCAACAGGTCTCAATTGTCCCGCAGAAGGAATCCTTGAAGGGGGCATCCCACAACTCCCAACGTGGGAAAACCTCCATGGCCTTGAGATTCCGCTCCGTTCATGAAGGGGCAGTCATGCACAGAAACTCCAACCCGAGCCAACGTCTGATCCTCGCCGTGACTTCAGAAGCATGAGATATTCGTTCAGATCTGCAGGGGGTACCAGCCGTGCCCTCGGCCTGAAGCCCAAGTCTAGCTTCTGTTCTCAGACTTGTCCTCACACTCCTGGTCCAGAATCCCTCATGTTTGGCAATACCGGACCCACAATGCAGCACTCTGCCTGCCTCTAGAAAAAATATATTGCCTAATGAGTAGCCCAGGCACCTCAAATGAGGATAAACCTACACGGCTCTCGACTGTACCTGAATTATATAGTCTAACCTGGGTACTAATTCACTGTCTGACACAACCTGAACCCGAACCTCCGGACCAACACCCAGGCAGCTGACCGCACACTGAGCACATCAGACCCGCCATGGCTTTAGGTCGTCATCTCTTCCCAACTGCGGTTTTCAGGCTTCAGAACGTAGACCTTATCTCCAAACACTGCCCAGGGTTGAAAATGATGCAGAAATCAGAGCTCCTTCCCCATGGCAAGAGACCTTGTGATTGGCATGTTATCCAAAGTTCAGTGTAGTTGAAACCAGTGTGGCCCATGAGGCCCCGCCCATGCTCGCGGGCCACATTGGTCACAAACACACATGCTGACCCTCAGCCTGTGCCCAGTCTTTAAGTAAGGCCACTCAGTGGCTGGATGAAGAGACAGCATATTGGGTCTGCCATGCCCCTAGGCCCCAATTTATAACCATCGTTTGGGTTGTCCCTTCACTCTTCCCCAGGGCTCTGCTTTGGAATTCCTCTTTGGTTGGGACACCTGAGGTAACAAACCTGAGAGGAGACCTCCCATCCCACAGATTGACAGAAAGAAATTGGGACCGGGCCAAATCCACAGAGAGGAAGATTCGTCCATGGCCCATGAGGCCTCCCCACGTTCCACGCCCATCTTTGATACAAAATCCAGAGACAAAAGCCTGAGCAAGCGCCTCAGACTCGCTCTTTCTTCATATCCTGAAGAGTCCTTCTCATGGTTTGTAGATTGGCCCTGCCATACCTCCGTTCCCAACCTAAGCTGAGTTTGTGTTTTCAGACTTCTGTCCTCAGATTCCTGGGCCACACACCCTCCAGGGTGGGGCCCCTGGAGCCACACATTAGGACTGTGCCTACCCAATCCATGGGCATTCTGCCCATTCCATTATCCAAAATCGTACAAATTAGGAGAACTCTCCAAAGTCCCCGAGGCCATTCCAATAGTGTAGGCCTCCGGGGACAAACAAGGGCGGTCTGACACCAGCTGAGCATCTACCTCCACTCATATCATAAATGGATGTCCCCAGAGAAGAAGATGGAACCAGACAGGACCCTAGGCCATATTCGGATCCATTGCTTTGGTTTACAGACATGTCTCCTCAAAAGCCTGGATTCCAAGACCAGCATAGGGGGTTTTTTGAGGCACCCATCAGAACAAATCTCGTTTCCACAAGGAAACTTGTGCATGGGACCTATGTCAAAAGCTTAGGAGAATACTTCAGGGTCCCGGTGTCACCGCCCCATTCCAAGGCCCTCATGGACAAATAAACACACATTAGGCCCCAACCTCGGGAAAGTCCATTTCAACACAGCCGCCCAGATTGCTCCCGCAGAGCCATCAAAACTCAACTGTCTTGTTGCTGGGAGAAAATTGGAATGCGAGGCGGGATTCCCTGGCATCGATCCTCGAACGGTGCTCTGGAGTCATTCCATATGGGATGTCCTGG
This sequence comes from Mustela nivalis, assembly GCF_964662115.1. Classification (NCBI taxonomy): domain Eukaryota; kingdom Metazoa; phylum Chordata; class Mammalia; order Carnivora; family Mustelidae; genus Mustela; species Mustela nivalis. Next base: position 295,230 of record NW_028136494.1, on the reverse strand, counting down.
AGCTGACCAACAGGTCTCAATTGTCCCGCAGAAGGAAACCTTGAAGGGGGCATCCCACAACTCCCAACGTGGGAAAACCTCCATGGCCTTGAGATTCCGCTCTGTTCATGAAGGGACAGTCATGCACAGAAACTCCAACCTGAGCCAACATCTGATCCTCACCGTGACTTCAGATGCTTGAGATATTGGTTCACTCTGCAGGGGGTACATGCTGTGCCCTCTGCCTGAAGCCCAAGTTTAGCTTGTGTTCTCAGACTTCTGTCCTCACACTCCTGGCCCAGAAGCCCCCAAGTTTGGCAATTCCGGACTCACAATGCAGCACTCTGCCTGCCATCTATAAAAAATATCTTGCCTAAGAGCAGCCCAGGCACATCAAATGAGGATAAACCTACACGGCACTCGACTGTACCCAAATCATATAGTCAAACCTGGGCACTAATGCACTGTCTGACACAACCTGAGCCAGAACCTCCTGACCAACACCCAGGCAGCTGACCGCACACTGAGCATATCAGACCCGCCATGGCCTTAGGTCGTCATCTCTTCCCAACTTCGGTTTTTCAGGCTTCAGAACCTAGACCTTATCTCCAACCACTGCCCAGGGTTGAAAATGATGCAGACATCAGAACACCTTCCTCATGGCAAGAGACCTTGTGATTGGCATGTTGTCCAAAGTCCAGTATAGTTGAAACCAGTGTGGCCCATGAGGCCCCGCCCATGCTCGCGGGCCACATTGGTCACAAACACACATTGTGACCCTCAGCCTGTGCCCGGTCCTCAAGTAAGGCCTCTCAGTGGTTGGATGAAGAGACAGCATATTGGGCCTGCCATGCCCCTAGGTCCCAATTTTTAAACATAGTTTGCGTTGTCCCTTCACTCTTCCCCAGGGCTCTGCTTTGGAATTCCTCTTTGGTTGGGACACCTGAGGTAACAAACCTGAGAGGAGAACTCCCATCCCACAGATTGACGGAAAGAAATTGGGACTGGGACAAATCCACAGAGAGGAAGATTCGTCCATGGCCCATGAGGCCTCCCCACGTTCCACGCCCATATTTGATACAAAATCCAGAGACAAAAGCCTGAGCAAGTGCCTCAGACTCGATCTTTCTTCATATCCTGAAGAGTTCTTCTCATGGTTTGTAGATTGGACCTGCCATACGTACTTCCCCAAACGTAAGCTGAGTTTGTGTTTTCAGACTTCTGCCCTCAAATTCCTGGGCCACACTCCCTCCGGGCTGGGGCCCCTGGAGCCACACATTAGGACTGTGCCTACCCAATCCATGGGAACACTGCCCATTCCATTGTCCAAAATCGTACAAATTAGGAGAACCCTCCAAATTTCCCGAGGCCATCACAATAGTGTAGGTTTCCCGGTATAAACAAGGGCGGTCTGACACCAGCTGAGCATCAACCTCCACTCATACCATAGATGGATGTCCCCAGAGAAGAAGATGGAACCATACAGGACCCTAGGCCATAATCGGATCCATTGCTTTGGTTTACAGGCATGTCTCCTCAAAAGCCTGGATTCCAGACCAGCATAGGGGATTTCCTGAGGCACCCATCAGAACAAATCTCGTGTCGACAAGGAAACTTGTGCATGGGACCTATGTCAAAAGCTTAGGAGAATACTTCAGGGTCCCGGTGCCACCGCCCCATTCCAATGCCCTCATGGAAACAAACACATATCAGGCCCCATTCTCGGGAAAGTCCATTTCAACTAGCCAACCCGGTTGCTACCGCAGAGTCTTCAGATCTCAACTGTCTTGTTGCTAGGAGACAATTGGAATGCGAGGCCCACTTCCCTGGCATCCATCCCCGAACGGTGCTCTGGAGTACTTCCATATGGGATATCCTGGAGCTGCCCAACAGGTCTCAATTGTCCCGCAGAAGGAATCCTTGAAGGGGGCATCCCACAACTCCCAACGTGGGAAAACCTCCATGGCCTTGAAATTCCGCTCCGTTCATGAAGGGGCAGTCATGCACAGAAACTCCAACCCGAGGCAAAGTCTGATCCTCGCCGTGACTTCAGATGCAAGAGATATTGTTTCAGATCTGCAGGCGGTACCTGCCGTGCCCTCGGCCTGAAGCCCAAGTCTAGCTTCTGTTCTCAGACTTCTGTCCTCATACTCCTGGCCCAGAAGCCCTCAAGTTTGGCAATTCCGGACCCACAATGCAGCACCCTGCCTCCCCTCTAGAAAAAATATCTTGCCTAATGATTTGCCCAGGCACTTCAAATGAGGATAAACTTAAACGGCACCCGACTGTACCTAAATTATATAGTCTAACCTGGGCACTAATGCACTGTCTGACACAACCTGAACCCGAACCACCGGACCAACACCCAGGCAGCTGACCGCACACTGAGCACATCAGACCCGCCAAGGGTTTATGTCGTCATCTCTTCCCAACTGCGGTTTTCAGACTTCAGATCCTAGACCTTATATCCAACCACTGCCCAGGGTTGAAAATGATGCAGAAATCAGAGCTCCTTCCCCATGGCAAGAGACCTTGTGATTGGCATATTGTCCTAAGTTCAGTGTAGTTGAAACCAGTATGGCCCATGAGGCCCCGCCCATGCTCGCGGCCATATTGGTCACAAACACACATTGTGACTCTCAGGCTGTGCCCAGTCCTTAAGTAAGGCCACTCAGGGGCTGGATGAAGAGACAGCATATTGGGCCTGCCATGCCCCTAGGCCCCAATTTTTAACCATCGTTTGGGTTGTCCCTTCACTCTTCCCCAGGGCTCTGCTTTGGAATTCCTCTTTGGTTGGGACACCTGAATTAACAAACCTGAGAGGATACCTCCCATTCCACAGATTGATGGAAAGAAATTGGGACCGGGCCAAATCAACAGAGAGGAAGATTCATCCATGGCCCATGAAGCCTCCCCACATTCCACGCCCATCTTTGATACAAAATCCAGAGACAAAAGCCTGAGCAAGTGCCTCAGACTCGCTCTTTCTTCATATCCTGAAGAGTTCTTCTCATGGTTTGTAGATTGGACCTGCCATACCTAAGTCCCCAACCTAAGCTGAGTTTGTGTTTTCAGACTTCTGTCCTCAAATTTCTGGGCCACACACCCTCCAGGCTGGGGCCCCTGGAGCCACACATTAGGATTGTGCCTACCCAATCCATGGGAATTCTGCCCATTCCATTGTTCAAAATCGTACAAATTAGAAGAACCCTCCAAAGTCCCCAAGACCATCCCAATAGTGTAGGTCTCCCGGGACAAACAAGGGCGGTCTGACACCAGCTGAGCATCTACATCCACTCATACCATAAATGGATGTCCCCAGAGAAGAAGATGGAACCAGACAGGACCCTAGGCCATAATCGGATCCATTGCTTTGGTTTACAGGCATATCTCCTCAAGAGCCTGGATTCCAAGACCAGCATAGGGGGTTTCCTGAGGCACCCATCAGAACAAAACTCTTCTCCACGAGGAAACTTGTGCATGGGACCTATGTCAAAAGCTTAGGAGAATACTTCAGGGTCCCAGTGCCACCGCTCCATTCCAAGGTCCTCATGGACACAAACACACATTAGGCCCCAACCTCGGGAAAGTCCATTTCAACACAGCCGCCCCAATTGCTCAATCAGAGCCATAGAACTCAACTGTCTTGTTGCTAGGAGACAATTGGAATGCGAGGCTGGCTTCCCTGGCATCAGTCCTCGAACGGTGCACTGCAGTCATTCCATATGGATTGTCCTGGAGCTGACCAACAGTGCTCAATTGTCCCGCAGAAGGAATCCTTGAAGGGGGATCCCACACTCCCAACGTTGGAAAACCTCCATGGCCTTGAGATTCCGCTCCGTTCATGGAGGGGCAGACATGCCCAGAAACTCCAACCCGAGCCAACTTCTGATCCTCGCCGTGACTTCAGATACATGAGATATTGGTTCAGATCTGCAGGGGGTATTTGCCATACCCATTGCCCTACCCAAGCCCTGAAGCCCAAGTCTAGCTTGTGTTCTGAAACTTCTGTCCTCACACTCTTGGCCCAGAAGCCCTCAAGTTTGGCAATTCCGGACCCTCAAAGCAGCAATATGCCTGCCCTCTGGGAAAAATATATTGCCTAATGATTTTCCCAGGCACCTCAAATGAGGATAAACTTACACGGCACTCGACTGTACCTAAATTATATAGTCTAACCTGGGCAATAATGCACTGTCTGACACAACCTGAACCCGAAACTCTGGACCAACACCCAGGCAGCTGACCGCACACTGAGCACATGAGCCCCGACATGGCCTTAGATCGTCATCACTTCCCAACTGTGGTTTTCAGGCTTCAGAACCTAGACCTTATCTCCAACCACGGCCCAGGGTTGAAAATGATGCAGAAATCAGAGCTCCTTCCCCATGGCAAGAGACCTTGTGATTGGCATGTTATCCAAAGTTCAGTGTAGTTGAAACCAGTGTGGCCCATGAGGCCCCGCCCATGCTCGCGGGCCACATTGGTCACAAACACACATGCTGACCCTCAGCCTGTGCCCAGTCTTTAAGTAAGGCCACTCAGTGGCTGGATGAAGAGACAGCATATTGGGTCTGCCATGCCCCTAGGCCCCAATTTATAACCATCGTTTGGGTTGTCCCTTCACTTTTCCCCAGGGCTCTGCTTTGGAATTCCTCTTTGGTTGGGACACCTGAGGTAACAAACATGAGAGGAGACCTCCCATCCCACAGATTGACGGAACGAAATTGGGACCGGGTCAAATCCACAGAGAGGAAGATTCGTCCATGGCCCATGAGGCCTCCCCACGTTCCACGCCCATCTTTGATACAAAATCCAGAGACAAAATCCTGAGCAAGTGCCTCAGACTCGCTCTTTCTTCATATCCTGAGGGGTACTTCTCATGGTTTGTAGATTGGGCCTTCCATACCTACGTCCCAAAACCTTAGCTGAGTTTGTGTTTTCAGACTTCTGTCCTCAAAGTCCTGGGCCGCACACCCTCCAGGCTGGGGCCCCTGGAGCCACACATTAGGACTGTGCCTACCCAATCCATGGGAATTCTGCCCATTCCATTGTCCAAAATCTCACCAATTAAGAAAACTCTCCAAAGTCCCCGAGGCCATCCCAATAGTGTAGGTCTCCAGGGACAAACAAGGGTGGTGTGACACCAGGTGAGCATCTCCCTCCACTCATTCCATAGATGGATATCACCAGAGAAGAAGATTGAACCAGACAGGACCCTAGGCCATAATCGGATCCATTGTTTTGGTTTACAGGCATGTCTCCTCAAAAGCCTGGATTCCAATACCAGCATAGGGGGTTTCCTGAGGCACCCCTCAGAACAAATCTCATCTCCACAAGGAAACTTGTGCATGGGAGGTATGTCAAAAGCTTAGGAGAATACTTCAGGGTCCCGGTGCCAACGCCCCATTCCAAGGCCCTCATGGACACAAACACACAATGGGCCCGACCCTAAAAGTCCATTTCAACTCAGCCACGCCGGTTGCTCCCGCAGAGCTATCCGATCTCAACTGTCTTGTTGCTAGGAGACATTTGGAATGCGAGGCCCGCTTCCCAGGCATCCACCCCGAACGGTGCTCTGGAGTCCTTCCATATGGGATATCCTGGAGCTGCCCAACAGGTCTCAATTGTCCCGCAGAAGGAATCCTTGAAGGGGGCATCCCACAACTCCCAACGTGGGAAAACCTCCATGGCCTTGAGATTCCGCTCCGTTCATGAAGGGGCAGTCATGCACAGAAACTCCAACCCGAGCCAACGTCTGATCCTCGCCGTGACTTCAGAAGCATGAGATATTCGTTCAGATCTGCAGGGGGTACCAGCCGTGCCCTCGGCCTGAAGCCCAAGTCTAGCTTCTGTTCTCAGACTTGTCCTCACACTCCTGGTCCAGAATCCCTCATGTTTGGCAATACCGGACCCACAATGCAGCACTCTGCCTGCCTCTAGAAAAAATATATTGCCTAATGAGTAGCCCAGGCACCTCAAATGAGGATGAACCTACACGGCTCTCGACTGTACCTGAATTATATAGTCTAACCTGGGTACTAATTCACTGTCTGACACAACCTGAACCCGAACCTCCGGACCAACACCCAGGCAGCTGACCGCACACTGAGCACATCAGACCCGCCATGGCTTTAGGTCGTCATCTCTTCCCAACTGCGGTTTTCAGGCTTCAGAACGTAGACCTTATCTCCAAACACTGCCCAGGGTTGAAAATGATGCAGAAATCAGAGCTCCTTCCCCATGGCAAGAGACCTTGTGATTGGCATGTTATCCAAAGTTCAGTGTAGTTGAAACCAGTGTGGCCCATGAGGCCCCGCCCATGCTCGCGGGCCACATTGGTCACAAACACACATGCTGACCCTCAGCCTGTGCCCAGTCTTTAAGTAAGGCCACTCAGTGGCTGGATGAAGAGACAGCATATTGGGTCTGCCATGCCCCTAGGCCCCAATTTATAACCATCGTTTGGGTTGTCCCTTCACTCTTCCCCAGGGCTCTGCTTTGGAATTCCTCTTTGGTTGGGACACCTGAGGTAACAAACCTGAGAGGAGACCTCCCATCCCACAGATTGACAGAAAGAAATTGGGACCGGGCCAAATCGACAGAGAGGAAGATTCGTCCATGGCCCATGAGGCCTCCCCACGTTCCACGCCCATCTTTGATACAAAATCCAGAGACAAAAGCCTGAGCAAGCGCCTCAGACTCGCTCTTTCTTCATATCCTGAAGAGTTCTTCTCATGGTTTGTAGATTGGCCCTGCCATACCTCCGTTCCCAACCTAAGCTGAGTTTGTGTTTTCAGACTTCTGTCCTCAGATTCCTGGGCCACACACCCTCCAGGCTTGGGCCCCTGGAGCCACACATTAGGACTGTGCCTACCCAATCCATGGGCATTCTGCCCATTCCATTATCCAAAATCGTACAAATTAGGAGAACTCTCCAAAGTCCCCGAGGCCATTCCAATAGTGTAGGTCTCCGGGGACAAACAAGGGCGGTCTGACACCAGCTGAGCATCTACCTCCACTCATATCATAAATGGATGTCCCCAGAGAAGAAGATGGAACCAGACAGGACCCTAGGCCATATTCGGATCCATTGCTTTGGTTTACAGACATGTCTCCTCAAAAGCCTGGATTCCAAGACCAGCATAGGGGGTTTTTTGAGGCACATATCAGAACAAATCTCGTTTCCATAAGGAAACTTGTGCATGGGACCTATGTCAAAAGCTTAGGAGAATACTTCAGGGTCCCGGTGTCACCGCCCCATTCCAAGGCCCTCATGGACAAATAAACACACATTAGGCCCCAACCTCGGGAAAGTCCATTTCAACACAGCCGCCCAGATTGCTCCCGCAGAGCCATCAAAACTCAACTGTCTTGTTGCTGGGAGAAAATTGGAATGCGAGGCGGGATTCCCTGGCATCGATCCTCGAACGGTGCTCTGGAGTCATTCCATATGGGATGTCCTGGAGCTGACCAACAGGTCTCAATTGTCCCGCAGAAGGAATCCTTGAAGGGGGCATCCCACAACTCCCAACGTGGGAAAACCTCCATGGCCTTGAGATTCCGCTCTGTTCATGAAGGGGCAGTCATGCACAGAAACTCCAACCTGAGCCAACATCTGATCCTCACCGTGACTTCAGATGCTTGAGATATTGGTTCACTCTGCAGGGGGTACATGCTGTGCCCTCTGCCTGAAGCCCAAGTTTAGCTTGTGTTCTCAGACTTCTGTCCTCACACTCCTGGCCCAGAAGCCCCCAAGTTTGGCAATTCCGGACTCACAATGCAGCACTCTGCCTGCCATCTATAAAAAATATCTTGCCTAAGAGCAGCCCAGGCACATCAAATGAGGATAAACCTACACGGCACTCGACTGTACCCAAATCATATAGTCAAACCTGGGCACTAATGCACTGTCTGACACAACCTGAGCCAGAACCTCCTGACCAACACCCAGGCAGCTGACCGCACACTGAACATATCAGACCCGCCATGGCCTTAGGTCGTCATCTCTTCCCAACTTCGGTTTTTCAGGCTTCAGAACCTAGACCTTATCTCCAACCACTGCCCAGGGTTGAAATTGATGCAGACATCAGAACACCTTCCTCATGGCAAGAGACCTTGTGATTGGCATGTTGTCCAAAGTCCAGTGTAGTTGAAACCAGTGTGGCCCATGAGGCCCCGCCCATGCTCGCGGGCCACATTGGTCACAAACACACATTGTGACCCTCAGCCTGTGCCCAGTCCTCAAGTAAGGCCTCTCAGTGGTTGGATGAAGAGACAGCATATTGGGCCTGCCATGCCCCTAGGTCCCAATTTTTAAACATAGTTTGCGTTGTCCCTTCACTCTTCCCCAGGGCTCTGCTTTGGAATTCCTCTTTGGTTGGGACACCTGAGGTAACAAACCTGAGAGGAGAACTCCCATCCCACAGATTGACGGAAAGAAATTGGGACTGGGACAAATCCACAGAGAGGAAGATTCGTCCATGGCCCATGAGGCCTCCCCACGTTCCACGCCCATATTTGATACAAAATCCAGAGACAAAAGCCTGAGCAAGTGCCTCAGACTCGATCTTTCTTCATATCCTGAAGAGTTCTTCTCATGGTTTGTAGATTGGACCTGCCATACGTACTTCCCCAAACGTAAGCTGAGTTTGTGTTTTCAGACTTCTGCCCTCAAATTCCTGGGCCACACTCCCTCCGGGCTGGGGCCCCTGGAGCCACACATTAGGACTGTGCCTACCCAATCCATGGGAACACTGCCCATTCCATTGTCCAAAATCGTACAAATTAGGAGAACCCTCCAAATTTCCCGAGGCCATCACAATAGTGTAGGTTTCCCGGTATAAACAAGGGCGGTCTGACACCAGCTGAGCATCAACCTCCACTCATACCATAGATGGATGTCCCCAGAGAAGAAGATGGAACCATACAGGACCCTAGGCCATAATCGGATCCATTGCTTTGGTTTACAGGCATGTCTCCTCAAAAGCCTGGATTCCAGACCAGCATAGGGGATTTCCTGAGGCACCCATCAGAACAAATCTCGTCTCGACAAGGAAACTTGTGCATGGGACCTATGTCAAAAGCTTAGGAGAATACTTCAGGGTCCCGGTGCCACCGCCCCATTCCAATGCCCTCATGGAAACAAACACATATCAGGCCCCATTCTCGGGAAAGTCCATTTCAACTAGCCAACCCGGTTGCTACCGCATAGTCTTCAGATCTCAACTGTCTTGTTGCTGGGAGACAATTGGAATGCGAGGCCCACTTCCCTGGCATGCATCCCCGAACGGTGCATATGGGATATCCTGGAGCTGCCCAACAGGTCTCAATTGTCCCGCAGAAGGAATCCTTGAAGGGGGCAACCCACAACTCCCAACGTGGGAAAACCTCCATGGCCTTGAAATTCCGCTCTGTTCATGAAGGGGCAGTCATGCACAGAAACTCCAACCCGAGGCAAAGTCTGATCCTCGCCGTGACTTCAGATGCAAGAGATATTGTTTCAGATCTGCAGGCGGTACCTGCCGTGCCCTCGGCCTGAAGCCCAAGTCTAGCTTGTGTTCTCAGACTTCTGTCCTCATACTCCTGGCCCAGAAGCCCTCAAGTTTGGCAATTCCGGACCCACAATGCAGCACCCTGCCTCCCCTCTAGAAAAAATATCTTGCCTAATGATTTGCCCAGGCACTTCAAATGAGGATAAACTTAAACGGCACTCGACTGTACCTAAATTATATAGTCTAACCTGGGCACTAATGCACTGTCTGACACAACCTGAACCCGAACCTCCGGACCAACACCCAGGCAGCTGACCGCACACTGAGCACATCAGACCCGCCATGGCTTTAGGTCGTCATCTCTTCCCAACTGCGGTTTTCAGACTTCAGATCCTAGACCTTATATCCAACCACTGCCCAGGGTTGAAAATGATGCAGAAATCAGAGCTCCTTCCCCATGGCAAGAGACCTTGTGATTGGCATATTGTCCTAAGTTCAGTGTAGTTGAAACCAGTATGGCCCATGAGGCCCCGCCCATGCTCGCGGCCATATTGGTCACAAACACACATTGTGACTCTCAGGCTGTGCCCAGTCCTTAAGTAAGGCCACTCAGGGGCTGGATGAAGAGACAGCATATTGGGCCTGCCATGCCCCTAGGCCCCAATTTTTAACCATCGTTTGGGTTGTCCCTTCACTCTTCCCCAGGGCTCTGCTTTGGAATTCCTCTTTGGTTGGGACACCTGAATTAACAAACCTGAGAGGATACCTCCCATTCCACAGATTGATGGAAAGAAATTGCGACCGGGCCAAATCAACAGAGAGGAAGATTCATCCATGGCCCATGAGGCCTCCCCACATTCCACGCCCATCTTTGATACAAAATCCAGAGACAAAAGCCTGAGCAAGCGCCTCACACTCGCTCTTTCTTCATATCCTGAGGAGTTCTTCTCATGGTTTGTAGATTGGACCTGCCATACCTACGTCCCCAACCTAAGCTGAGTTTGTGTTTTCAGACTTCTGTCCTCAAATTTCTGGGCCACACACCCTCCAGGCTGGGGCCCCTGGAGCCACACATTAGGATTGTGCCTACCCAATCCATGGGAATTCTGCCCATTCCATTGTTCAAAATCGTACAAATTAGAAGAACCCTCCAAAGTCCCCAAGACCATCCCAATAGTGTAGGTCTCCCGGGACAAACAAGGGCGGTCTGACACCAGCTGAGCATCTACATCCACTCATACCATAAATGGATGTCCCCAGAGAAGAAGATGGAACCAGACAGGACCCTAGGCCATAATCGGATCCATTGCTTTGGTTTACAGGCATATCTCCTCAAGAGCCTGGATTCCAAGACCAGCATAGGGGGTTTCCTGAGGCACCCATCAGAACAAAACTCGTCTCCACGAGGAAACTTGTGCATGGGACCTATGTCAAAAGCTTAGGAGAATACTTCAGGGTCCCAGTGCCACCGCTCCATTCCAAGGTCCTCATGGACACAAACACACATTAGGCCCCAACCTCGGGAAAGTCCATTTCAACACAGCCGCCCCGATTGCTCAATCAGAGCCATAGATCTCAACTGTCTTGTTGCTAGGAGACAATTGGAATGCGAGGCTGGCTTCCCTGGCATCAGTCCTCGAACGGTGCACTGCAGTCATTCCATATGGATTGTCCTGGAGCTGACCAACAGTGCTCAATTGTCCCGCAGAAGGAATCCTTGAAGGGGGATCCCACACTCCCAACGTTGGAAAACCTCCATGGCCTTGAGATTCCGCTCCGTTCATGGAGGGGCAGACATGCACAGAAACTCCAACCCGAGCCAACTTCTGATCCTCGCCGTGACTTCAGATACATGAGATATTGGTTCAGATCTGCAGGGGGAATTTGCCATACCCATTGCCCTACCCAAGGCCTGAAGCCCAAGTCTAGCTTGTGTTCTGAAACTTCTGTCCTCACACTCTTGGCCCAGAAGCCCTCAAGTTTGGCAATTCCGGACCCTCAAAGCAGCAATATGCCTGCCCTCTGGGAAAAATATAGTGCCTAATGATTTTCCCAGGCACCTCAAATGAGGATAAACTTACACGGCACTCGAGTGTAACTAAATTATATAGTCTAACCTGGGCAATAATGCACTGTCTGACACAACCTGAAACCGAAACTCTGGACCAACACCCAGGCAGCTGACCGCACACTGAGCACATGAGCCCCGACATGGCCTTAGATCGTCATCACTTCCCAACTGTGGTTTTCAGGCTTCAGAACGTAGACCTTATCTCCAACCACGGCCCAGGGTTGAAAATGATGCAGAAATCAGAGCTCCTTCCCCATGGCAAGAGACCTTGTGATTGGCATGTTATCCAAAGTTCAGTGTAGTTGAAACCAGTGTGGCCCATGAGGCCCCGCCCATGCTCGCGGTCCACATTGGTCACAAACACACATGCTGACCCTCAGCCTGTGCCCAGTCTTTAAGTAAGGCCACTCAGTGGCTGGATGAAGAGACAGCATATTGGGTCTGCCATGCCCCTAGGCCCCAATTTATAACCATCGTTTGGGTTGTCCCTTCACTCTTCCCCAGGGCTCTGCTTTGGAATTCCTCTTTGGTTGGGACACCTGAGGTAACAAACCTGAGAGGAGACCTCCCATCCCACAGATTGACGGAACGAAATTGGGACCGGGTCAAATCCACAGAGAGGAAGATTCGTCCATGGCCCATGAGGCCTCCCCACGTTCCACGCCCATCTTTGATACAAAATCCAGAGACAAAATCCTGAGCAAGTGCCTCAGACTCGCTCTTTCTTCATATCCTGAGGGGTACTTCTCATGGTTTGTAGATTGGGCCTTCCATACCTACGTCCCAAAACCTTAGCTGAGTTTGTGTTTTCAGACTTCTGTCCTCAAAGTCCTGGGCCGCACACCCTCCAGGCTGGGGCCCCTGGAGCCACACATTAGGACTGTGCCTACCCAATCCATGGGAATTCTGCCCATTCCATTGTCCAAAATCTCACCAATTAAGAAAACTCTCCAAAGTCCCCGAGGCCATCCCAATAGTGTAGGTCTCCAGGGACAAACAAGGGCGGTGTGACACCAGGTGAGCATCTCCCTCCACTCATTCCATAGATGGATATCACCAGAGAATAAGATTGAACCAGACAGGACCCTAGGCCATAATCGGATCCATTGTTTTGGTTTACAGGCATGTCTCCTCAAAAGCCTGGATTTCAATACCAGCATAGGGGGTTTCCTGAGGCACCCCTCAGAACAAATCTCATCTCCACAAGGAAACTTGTGCATGGGAGGTATGTCAAAAGCTTAGGAGAATACTTCAGGGTCCCAGTGCCAACGCCCCATTCCAAGGCCCTCATTGACACAAACACACAATGGGCCCGATCCTAAAAGACCATTTCAACTCAGCCACGCCTGTTGCTCCCGCAGAGCTATCCGATCTCAACTGTCTTGTTGCTAGGAGACATTTGGAATGCGAGGCCCGCTTCCCAGGCATCCACCCCGAACGGTGCTCTGGAGTCCTTCCATATGGGATATCCTGGAGCTGCCCAACAGGTCTCAATTGTCCCGCAGAAGGAATCCTTGAAGGGGGCATCCCACAACTCCCAACGTGGGAAAACCTCCATGGCCTTGAGATTCCGCTCCGTTCATGAAGGGGCAGTCATGCACAGAAACTCCAACCCGAGCCAACGTCTGATCCTCGCCGTGACTTCAGAAGCATGAGATATTCGTTCAGATCTGCAGGGGGTACCAGCCGTGCCCTCGGCCTGAAGCCCAAGTCTAGCTTCTGTTCTCAGACTTGTCCTCACACTCCTGGTCCAGAATCCCTCATGTTTGGCAATACCGGACCCACAATGCAGCACTCAGCCTGCCTCTAGAAAAAATATATTGCCTAATGAGTAGCCCAGGCACCTCAAATGAGGATAAACCTACACGGCTCTCGACTGTACCTGAATTATATAGTCTAACCTGGGTACTAATTCACTGTCTGACACAACCTGAACCCGAACCTCCGGACCAACACCCAGGCAGCTGACCGCACACTGAGCACATCAGACCCGCCATGGCCTTAGGTCGTCATCTCTTCCCAACTGCGGTTTTCAGGCTTCAGAACGTAGACCTTATCTCCAAACACTTCCCAGGGTTGAAAATGATGCAGAAATCAGAGCTCCTTCCCCATGGCAAGAGACCTTGTGATTGGCATGTTATCCAAAGTTCAGTGTAGTTGAAACCAGTGTGGCCCATGAGGCCCCGCCCATGCTCGCGGGCCACATTGGTCACAAACACACATGCTGACCCTCAGCCTGTGCCCAGTCTTTAAGTAAGGCCACTCAGTGGCTGGATGAAGAGACAGCATATTGGGTCTGCCATGCCCCTAGGCCCCAATTTATAACCATCGTTTGGGTTGTCCCTTCACTCTTCCCCAGGGCTCTGCTTTGGAATTCCTCTTTGGTTGGGACACCTGAGGTAACAAACCTGAGAGGAGACCTCCCATCCCACAGATTGACAGAAAGAAATTGGGACCGGGCCAAATCCACAGAGAGGAAGATTCGTCCATGGCCCATGAGGCCTCCCCACGTTCCACGCCCATCTTTGATACAAAATCCAGAGACAAAAGCCTGAGCAAGCGCCTCAGAATCGCTCTTTCTTCATATCCTGAAGAGTCCTTCTCATGGTTTGTAGATTGGCCCTGCCATACCTACGTTCCCAACCTAAGCTGAGTTTGTGTTTTCAGACTTCTCTCCTCAGATTCCTGGGCCACACACCCTCCAGGCTGGGGCCCCTGGAGCCACACATTAGGACTGTGCCTACCCAATCCATGGGCATTCTGCCCATTCCATTATCCAAAATCGTACAAATTAGGAGAACTCTCCAAAGTCCCCGAGGCCATCCCAATAGTGTAGGTCTCCGGGGACAAACAAGGGCAGTCTGACACCAGCTGAGCATCTACCTCCACTCATATCATAAATGGATGTCCCCAGAGAAGAAGATGGAACCAGACAGGAACCTAGGCCATATTCGGATCCATTGCTTTGGTTTACAGACATGTCTCCTCAAAAGCCTGGATTCCAAGACCAGCATAGGGGTTTTTTTGAAGCACCCATCAGAACAAATCTCGTTTCCACAAGGAAACTTGTGCATGGGACCTATGTCAAAAGCTTAGGAGAATACTTAAGGGTCCCGGTGTCACCGCCCCATTCCAAGGCCCTCATGGACACAAACACACATTAGGCCCCAACCTCGGGAAAGTCCATTTCAACACAGCCGCCCCGATTGCTCCCGCAGAGCCATCAAAACTCAACTGTCTTGTTGCTGGGAGAAAATTGGAATGCGAGGCGGGATTTCCTGGCATCGATCCTCGAACGGTGCTCTGGAGTCATTCCATATGGGATGTCCTGGAGCTGACCAACAGGTCTCAATTGTCCCGCAGAAGGAAACCTTGAAGGGGGCATCCCACAACTCCCAACGTGGGAAAACCTCCATGGCCTTGAGATTCCGCTCTGTTCATGAAGGGGCAGTCATGCACAGAAACTCCAACCTGAGCCAACGTCTGATCCTCGCCGTGAATTCAGATGCATGAAATATTGGTTCAGATCTGCAGGAGGTACCTGTCGTGCCCTCGGCCTGAAGCCCAAGTCTAGCTTGTGTTCTCAGACTTCTGTCCTCACACTCCTGGCCCAGTAGCCCTCATTTTTGGCAATTCTGGAACCAAAGTGCAGCACTCTGCCTGCCCTCTAGAAAAAATATCTTGCCTATTGAGCTCCCCAGGCACCTCAAATGAGGATAAACCTATACGGCACTCGACTGTACCCAAGTCATATAGTCTAACCTGGGACTAATGCACTGTCTGACACAACCTGAGCCAGAAACTCCTGACCAACACCCAGGCAGCTGACCGCAAACTGAACATATCAGACCCGCCATGGCCTTAGGTCGTCATCTCTTCCCAACTTCGGTTTTTCAGGCTTCAGAACCTAGACCTTATCTCCAACCACTGCCCAGGGTTGAAAATGATGCAGATATCAGAACACATTCCCCATGGCCAGAGACCTTGTGTTTGGCATGTTGTCCAAAGTCCAGTGTAGTTGAAACCAGTTTGGCCCATGAGGCCCCGCCCATGCTCGCGGGCCACATTGGTCACAAACACACATTGTGACCCTCAGCATGAGCCCAGTCCTCAAGTAAGGCCTCTCAGTGGCTGGATGAAGAGACAGCATATTGGGCCTGCCATGCACCTAGGCCCCAATTTTTAACCATAGTTTGGGTTGTCCCTTCACTCTTCCCCAGGGCTCTGCTTTGGAATTCCTATTTTGTTCGGACACCTGAGGTAATAAAACTGAAAGGAAACCTCCCATCCGACAATTGAATAAAAACTATTGGGACTGGGCCAAATCCACAGAGAGGAAGATTCGTCCATATCCCATGAGGCCTCCCCACATTCTACAGCCATTTTTGATACAAAATCCAGAGACAAAAGCCTGAGCAAGGGCCTCAGACTCGCTGTTTCTTCATATCCTGAGGGGTACTTCTCATGGTTTGTAGATTGGGCCTCCCATACCTACGTCCCTATACCTTAGCTGAGTTTGTGTTTTCAGACTTCTGTCCTCAAAGTCCTGGGCCGCACACCCTCCAGGCTGGGGCCCCTGGAGCCACACATTAGGACTGTGCCTACCCAATCCATGGGAATTCTGCCCATTCCATTGTCCAAAATCTCACCAATTAAGAAAACTCTCCAAAGTCCCCGAGGCCAACCCAATAGTGTAGGTCTCCAGGGACAAACAAGGGCGGTGTGACACCAGGTGAGCATCTCCCTCCACTCATTCCATAGATGGATATCACCAGAGAATAAGATTGAACCAGACAGGACCCTAGGCCATAATCGGATCCATTGTTTTGGTTTACAGGCATGTCTCCTCAAAAGCCTGGATTCCAATACCAGCATAGGGGGTTTCCTGAGGCACCCCTCAGAACAAATCTCCTCTCCACAAGGAAACTTGTGCATGGGAGGTATGTCAAAAGCTTAGGAGAATACTTCAGGGTCCCGGTGCCAACGCCCCATTCCAAGGCCCTCATGGTCACAAACACACAATGGGCCCGATCCTAAAAGTCCATTTCAACTCAGCCACGCCGGTTGCTCCCGCAGAGCTATCCGATCTCAACTGTCTTGTTGCTAGGAGACATTTGGAATGCGAGGCCCGCTTCCCAGGCATCCACCCTGAACGGTGCTCTGGCGTCCTTCCATATGGGATATCCTGGAGCTGCCCAACAGGTCTCAATTGTCCCGCAGAAGGAATCCTTGAAGGGAGCATCCCACAACTCCCAACGTGGGAAAACCTCCATGGCCTTGAGATTCCGCTCCGTTCATGAAGGGGCAGTCAAGCACAGAAACTCCAACCCGAGCCAACGTCTGATCCTCGCCGTGACTTCAGAAGCATGAGATATTCGTTCAGATCTGCAGGGGTACCAGCCGTGCCCTCGGCCTGAAGCCCAAGTCTAGCTTCTGTTCTCAGACTTGTCCTCACACTCCTGGTCCAGAATCCCTCATGTTTGGCAATACCGGACCCACAATGCAGCACTCTGCCTGCCTCTAGAAAAAATATATTGCCTAATGAGTAGCCCAGGCACCTCAAATGAGGATAAACCTACACGGCTCTCGACTGTACCTGAATTATATAGTCTAACCTGGGTACTAATTCACTGTCTGACACAACCTGAACCCGAACCTCCGGACCAACACCCAGGCAGCTGACCGCACACTGAGCACATCAGACCCGCCATGGCCTTAGGTCGTCATCTCTTCCCAACTGCGGTTTTCAGGCTTCAGAACGTAGACCTTATCTCTAAACACTTCCCAGAGTTGAAAATGATGCAGAAATCAGAGCTCCTTCCCCATGGCAAGAGACCTTGTGATTGGCATGTTATCCAAAGTTCAGTGTAGTTGAAACCAGTGTGGCCCATGAGGCCCCGCCCATGCTCGCGGGCCACATTGGTCACAAACACACATGCTGACCCTCAGCCTGTGCCCAGTCTTTAAGTAAGGCCACTCAGTGGCTGGATGAAGAGACAGCATATTGGGTCTGCCATGCCCCTAGGCCCCAATTTATAACCATCGTTTGGGTTATCCCTTCACTCTTCCCCAGGGCTCTGCTTTGGAATTCCTCTTTAGTTGGGACACCTGAGGTAACAAACCTGAGAGTACACTTCCCAACCCACAGATTAACGTAAAGGAATTGGGAACAGGCCAAATCCACAGAGAGGAAGATTCGTCCATGGCCCATGAGGCCTCCCCACGTTCCACGCCCATCTTTGATACAAAATCCAGAGACAATAGCCTGAGCAAGCGCCTCAGACTCCCTCTTTCTTCATATCCTGAAGAGTGCTTCTCATGGTTTGTAGATTGGCCCTGCCATACCTACGTTCCCAACCTAAGCTGAGTTTGTGTTTTCAGACTTCTGTCCTCAGATTCCTGGGCCACACACCCTACAGGCTGGGGCCCCTGGAGCCACACATTAGGACTGTGCCTACCCAATCCATGGGAATTCTGCCCATTCCATTATCCAAAATCGTACAAATTAGGAGAACTCTCCAAAGTCCCCGAGGCCATCCCAATAGTGTAGGTCTCCGGGGACAAACAAGGGAGGTCTGACACCAGCTGAGCATCTACCTCCACTTATATCATAAATGGATGTCCCCAGAGAAGAAGATGGAACCAGACAGGACCCTAGGCCATATTCGGATCCATTGCTTTGATTTACAGTCATGTCTCCTCAAAAGCCTGGATTCCAAGACCAGCATAGGGGGTTTCCTGAGGTACCCATCAGAACAAATCTCGTTTCCACAAGGAAACTTGTGCATGGGACCTATGTCAAAAGCTTAGGAGAATATTTCAGGGTCCCGGTGTCACCACCCCATTCCAAGGCCCTCATGGACACAAACACACATTAGGCCCCAACCTCGGGAAAGTCCATTTCAACACAGCCGCCCCGATTGCTCCCGCAGAGCCATCAAAACTCAACTGTCCTGTTGCTGGGAGAAAATTGGAATGCGAGGCGGGATTCCCTGGCATCGATCCTCGAACGGTGCTCTGGAGTCATTCCATATGGGATGTCCTGGAGCTGACCAACAGGTCTCAATTGTCCCGCAGAAGGAATCCTTGAAGGGGGCATTCCACAACTCCGAACGTGGGAAAACCTCCATGGCCTTGAGATTCCGCTCCGTTCATGAAGGGGCAGTCATGCACAGAAACTCCAACCCGAGCCAACGTCTGATCCTCGCCGTGACTTCAGATGCATGAAATATTGGTTCAGATCTGCAGGAGGTACCTGTCGTGCCCTCGGCCTGAAGCCCAAGTCTAGCTTGTGTTCTCAGACTTCTGTCCTCACACTCCTGGCCCAGAAGACCTCAAGTTTGGCAATTCTGGAACCAAAGTGCAGCACTCTGCCTGCCCTCTAGAAAAAATATCTTGCCTATTGAGCTCCCCAGGCACCTCAAATGAGGATAAACCTATACGGCACTCGACTGTACCCAAATCATATAGTCTAACCTGGGACTAATGCACTGACTGACACAACCTGAGCCCGAACCTCCTGACCAACACCCAGGCAGCTGACCGCACACTGAGCATATCAGACCCGCCATGGCCTTAGGTCGTCATCTCTTCCCATCTTCGGTTTTTCAGGCTTCAGAACCTAGACCTTATCTCCAACCACTGCCCAGGGTTGAAAATGATGCAGATATCAGAACACATTCCCCATGGCCAGAGACCTTGTGTTTGGCAGGTTGTCCAAAGTCCAGTGTAGTTGAAACCAGTGTGGCCCATGAGGCCCCGCCCATGCTCGCGGGCCACATTGGTCACAAACACACATTGTGACCCTCAGCATGAGCCCAGTCCTCAAGTAAGGCCTCTCAGTGGCTGGATGAAGAGACAGCATATTGGGCCTGCCATGCACCTAGGCCCCAATTTTTAACCATAGTTTGGGTTGTCCCTTCACTCTTCCCCAGGGCTCTGCTTTGGAATTCCTATTTTGTTCGGACACCTGAGGTAATAAACCTGAAAGGAGACCTCCCATCCGACAATTGAAGAAAAACTATTGGGACTGGGCCAAATCCACAGAGAGGAAGATTCGTCCATATCCCATGAGGCCTCCCCACATTCTACAGCCATTGTTGATACAAAATCCAGAGACAAAAGCCTGAGCAAGTGCCTCAGACTCGCTCTTTCTTCATATCCTGAGGGGTACTTCTCATGGTTTGTAGATTGGGCCTCCCATACCTACGTCCCTAAACCTTAGCTGAGTTTGTGTTTTCAGACTTCTGTCCTCAAAGTCCTGGGCCCCACACCCTCCAGGCTGGGGCCCCTGGAGCCACACATTAGGACTGTGCCTACCCAATCCATGGGAATTCTGCCCATTCCATTGTCCAAAATCTCACCAATTAAGAAAACTCTCCAAAGTCCCCGAGGCCATCCAAATAGTGTAGGTCTCCAGGGACAAACAAGGGCGGTGTGACACCAGGTGAGCATCTCCCTCCACTCATTCCATAGATGGATATCACCAGAGAAGAAGATTGAACCAGACAGGACCCTAGGCCATAATCGGATCCATTGTTTTGGTTTACAGGCATGTCTCCTCAAAAGCCTGGATTCCAATACCAGCATAGGGGGTTTCCTGAGGCACCCCTCAGAACAAATCTCATCTCCACAAGGAAACTTGTGCATGGGAGGTATGTCAAAAGCTTAGGAGAATACTTCAGGGTCCCGGTGCCAACGCCCCATTCCAAGGCCCTCATGGACACAAACACACAATGGGCCCGATCCTAAAAGTCCATTTCAACTCAGCCACGCCGGTTGCTCCCGCAGAGCTATCCGATCTCAACTGTCTTGTTGCTAGGAGACATTTGGAATGCGAGGCCCGCTTCCCAGGCATCCACCCCGAACGGTGCTCTGGTATCCTTCCATATGGGATATCCTGGAGCTGCCCAACAGGTCTCAATTGTCCCGCAGAAGGAATCCTTGAAGGGGACATCCCACAACTCCCAACGTGGGAAAACCTCCTTGGCCTTGAGATTCCGCTCCGTTCATGAAGGGGCAGTCATGCACAGAAACTCCAACCCGAGCCAACGTCTGATCCTCGCCGTGACTTCAGAAGCATGAGATATTCGTTCAGATCTGCAGGGGGTACCAGCCGTGCCCTCGGCCTGAAGCCCAAGTCTAGCTTCTGTTCTCAGACTTGTCCTCACACTCCTGGTCCAGAATCCCTCATGTTTGGCAATACCGGACCCACAATGCAGCACTCTGCCTGCCTCTAGAAAAAATATATTGCCTAATGAGTAGCCCAGGCACCTCAAATGAGGATAAACCTACACGGCTCTCGACTGTACCTGAATTATATAGTCTAACCTGGGTACTAATTCACTGTCTGACACAACCTGAACCCGAACCTCCGGACCAACACCCAGGCAGCTGACCGCACACTGAGCACATCAGACCCGCCATGGCCTTAGGTCGTCATCTCTTCCCAACTGCGGTTTTCAGGCTTCAGAACGTAGACCTTATCTCCAAACACTGCCCAGGGTTGAAAATGATGCAGAAATCAGAGCTCCTTCCCCATGGCAAGACACCTTGTGATTGGCATGTTATCCAAAGTTCAGTGTAGTTGAAACCAGTGTGGCCCATGAGGCCCCGCCCATGCTCGTGGGCCACATTGGTCACAAACACACATGCTGACCCTCAGCCTGTGCCCAGTCTTTAAGTAAGGCCACTCAGTGGCTGGATGAAGAGACAGCATATTGGGTCTGCCATGCCCCTAGGCCCCAATTTATAACCATCGTTTGGGTTGTCCCTTCACTCTTCCCCAGGGCTCTGCTTTGGAATTCCTCTTTGGTTGGGACACCTGAGGTAACAAACCTGAGAGGAGACCTCCCATCCCACAGATTGACAGAAAGAAATTGGGACCGGGCCAAATCCACAGAGAGGAAGATTCGTCCATGGCCCATGAGGCCTCCCCACGTTCCACGCCCATCTTTGATACAAAATCCAGAGACAAAAGCCTGAGCAAGCGCCTCAGAATCGCTCTTTCTTCATATCCTGAAGAGTCCTTCTCATGGTTTGTAGATTGGCCCTGCCATACCTACGTTCCCAACCTAAGCTGAGTTTGTGTTTTCAGACTTCTCTCCTCAGATTCCTGGGCCACACACCCTCCAGGCTGGGGCCCCTGGAGCCACACATTAGGACTGTGCCTACCCAATCCATGGGCATTCTGCCCATTCCATTATCCAAAATCGTACAAATTAGGAGAACTCTCCAAAGTCCCCGAGGCCATCCCAATCGTGTAGGTCTCCGGGGACAAACAAGGTCGGTCTGACACCAGCTGAGCATCTACCTCCACTCATATCATAAATGGATGTCCCCAGAGAAGAAGATGGAACCAGACAGGACCCTAGGCCATATTCGGATCCATTGCTTTGGTTTACAGACATGTCTCCTCAAAAGCCTGGATTCCAAGACCAGCATAGGGCGTTTCCTGAGGCACCCATCAGAACAAATCTCGTTTCCACAAGGAAACTTGTGCATGGGACCTATGTCAAAAGCTTAGGAGAATACTTCAGGGTCCCGGTGTCACCACCCCATTCCAAGGCCCTCATGGACACAAACACACATTAGGCCCCAACCTCGGGAAAGTCCATTTCAACACAGCCGCCCCGATTGCTCCCGCAGAGCCATCAAAACTCAACTGTCTTGTTGCTGGGAGAAAATTGGAATGCGAGGCGGGATTCCCTGGCATCGATCCTCGAACGGTGCTCTGGAGTCATTCCATATGGGATGTCCTGGAGCTGACCAACAGGTCTCAATTGTCCGGCAGAAGGAATCCTTGAAGGGGGCATTCCACAACTCCCAACGTGGGAAAACCTCCATGGCCTTGAGATTCCGCTCCGTTCACGAAGGGGCAGTCATGCACAGAAACTCCAACCCGAGCCAACGTTTGATCCTCGCCGTGACTTCAGATGCATGAAATATTGGTTCAGATCTGCAGGAGGTACCTGTCGTGCCCTCGGCCTGAAGCCCAAGTCTAGCTTGTGTTCTCAGACTTCTGTCCTCACACTCCTGGCCCAGAAGCCCTCAAGTTTGGCAATTCTGGAACCAAAGTGCAGCACTCTGCCTGCCCTCTAGAAAAAATATCTTGCCTATTGAGCTCCCCAGGCACCTCAAATGAGGATAAACCTATACGGCACTCGACTGTACCCAAATCATATAGTCTAACCTGGGACTAATGCACTGACTGACACAACCTGAGCCCGAACCTCCTGACCAACACCCAGGCAGCTGACCGCACACTGAGCATATCAGACCCGCCATGGCCTTAGGTCGTCATCTCTTCCCAACTTCGGTTTTTCAGGCTTCAGAACCTAGACCTTATCTCCAACCACTGCCCAGGGTTGAAAATGATGCAGATATCAGAACACATTCCCCATGGCCAGAGACCTTGTGTTTGGCAGGTTGTCCAAAGTCCAGTGTAGTTGAAACCAGTGTGGCCCATGAGGCCCCGCCCATGCTCGCGGGCCACATTGGTCACAAACACACATTGTGACCCTCAGCATGAGCCCAGTCCTCAAGTAAGGCCTCTCAGTGGCTGGATGAAGAGACAGCATATTGGGCCTGCCATGCACCTAGGCCCCAATTTTTAACCATAGTTTGGGTTGTCCCTTCACTCTTCCCCAGGGCTCTGCTTTGGAATTCCTATTTTGTTCGGACACCTGAGGTAATAAACCTGAAAGGAGACCTCCCATCCGACAATTGAAGAAAAACTATTGGGACTGGGCCAAATCCACAGAGAGGAAGATTCGTCCATATCCCATGAGGCCTCCCCACATTCTACAGCCATTGTTGATACAAAATCCAGAGACAAAAGCCTGAGCAAGTGCCTCAGACTCGCTCTTTCTTCATATCCTGAGGGGTACTTCTCATGGTTTGTAGATTGGGCCTCCCATACCTACGTCCCAAAACCTTAGCTGAGTTTGTGTTTTCAGACTTCTGTCCTCAAAGTCCTGGGCCCCACACCCTCCAGGCTGGGGCCCCTGGAGCCACACATTAGGACTGTGCCTACCCAATCCATGGGAATTCTGCCCATTCCATTGTCCAAAATCTCACCAATTAAGGAAACTCTCCAAAGTCCCCGAGGCCATCCCAATAGTGTAGGTCTCCAGGGACAAACAAGGGCGGTGTGACACCAGGTGAGCATCTCCCTCCACTCATTCCATAGATGGATATCACCAGAGAAGAAGATTGAACCAGACAGGACCCTAGGCCATAATCGGATCCATTGTTTGGGTTTACAGGCATGTCTCCTCAAAAGCCTGGATTCCAATACCAGCATAGGGGGTTTCCTGAGGCACCCCTCAGAACAAATCTCATCTCCACAATGAAACTTGTGCTTGGGAGGTATGTCAAAAGCTTAGGAGAATACTTCAGGGTCCCGGTGCCAACGCCCCATTCCAAGGCCCTCATGGACACAAACACACAATGGGCCCGATCCTAAAAGTCCATTTCAACTCAGCCACGCCGGTTGCTCCCGCAGAGCTATCCGATCTCAACTGTCTTGTTGCTAGGAGACATTTGGAATGCGAGGCCCGCTTCCCAGGCATCCACCCTGAACGGTGCTCTGGTATCCTTCCATATGGGATATCCTGGAGCTGCCCAACAGGTCTCAATTGTCCCGCAGAAGGAATCCTTGAAGGGGGCATCCCACAACTCCCAACGTGGGAAAACCTCCATGGCCTTGAGATTCCGCTCCGTTCATGAAGGGGCAGTCATGCACAGAAACTCCAACCCGAGCCAACGTCTGATCCTCGCCGTGACTTCAGAAGCATGAGATATTCGTTCAGATCTGCAGGGGGTACCAGCCGTGCCCTCGGCCTGAAGCCCAAGTCTAGCTTCTGTTCTCAGACTTGTCCTCACACTCCTGGTCCAGAATCCCTCATGTTTGGCAATACCGGACCCACAATGCAGCACTCTGCCTGCCTCTAGAAAAAATATATTGCCTAATGAGTAGCCCAGGCACCTCAAATGAGGATAAACCTACACGGCTCTCGACTGTACCTGAATTATATAGTCTAACCTGGGTACTAATTCACTGTCTGACACAACCTGAACCCGAACCTCCGGACCAACACCCAGGCAGCTGACCGCACACTGAGCACATCAGACCCGCCATGGCCTTAGGTCGTCATCTCTTCCCAACTGCGGTTTTCAGGCTTCAGAACGTAGACCTTATCTCCAAACACTGCCCAGGGTTGAAAATGATGCAGAAATCAGAGCTCCTTCCCCATGGCAAGACACCTTGTGATTGGCATGTTATCCAAAGTTCAGTGTAGTTGAAACCAGTGTGGCCCATGAGGCCCCGCCCATGCTCGTGGGCCACATTGGTCACAAACACACATGCTGACCCTCAGCCTGTGCCCAGTCTTTAAGTAAGGCCACTCAGTGGCTGGATGAAGAGACAGCATATTGGGTCTGCCATGCCCCTAGGCCCCAATTTATAACCATCGTTTGGGTTGTCCCTTCACTCTTCCCCAGGGCTCTGCTTTGGAATTCCTCTTTGGTTGGGACACCTGAGGTAACAAACCTGAGAGGAGACCTCCCATCCCACAGATTGACGGAAAGAAATTGGGACCGGGCCAAATCCACAGAGAGGAAGATTCGTCCATGGCCCATGAGGCCTCCCCACGTTCCAAGCCCATCTTTGATACAAAATCCAGAGACAAAAGCCTGAGCAAGCGCCTCAGACTCCCTCTTTCTTCATATCCTGAAGAGTGCTTCTCATGGTTTGTAGATTGGCCCTGCCATACCTACGTTCCCAACCTAAGCTGAGTTTGTGTTTTCAGACTTCTGTCCTCCGATTCCTGGGCCACACA
Source organism: Mustela nivalis (assembly GCF_964662115.1). NCBI lineage: Eukaryota > Metazoa > Chordata > Mammalia > Carnivora > Mustelidae > Mustela > Mustela nivalis. Next base: position 269,845 of record NW_028136494.1, on the reverse strand, counting down.
CCCTCCAGGCTGGGGCCCCTGGAGCCACACATTAGGACTGTGCCTACCCAATCCATGGGAATTCTGCCCATTCCATTATCCAAAATCGTACAAATTAGGAGAACTCTCCAAAGTCCCCGAGGCCATCCCAATCGTGTAGGTCTCCGGGGACAAACAAGGTCGGTCTGACACCAGCTGAGCATCTAACTCCACTCATATCATAAATGGATGTCCCCAGAGAAGAAGATGGAACCAGACAGGACCCTAGGCCATATTCGGATCCATTGCTTTAGTTTACAGACATGTCTCCTCAAAAGCCTGGATTCCAAGACCAGCATAGGGGCTTTCCTGAGGCACCCATCAGAACAAATCTCGTTTCCACAAGGATACTTGTGCATGGGACCTATGTCAAAAGCTTAGGAGAATACTTCAGGGTCCCGGTGTCACCGCCCCATTCCAAGGCCCTCATGGACAAATAAACACACATTAGGCCCCAACCTCGGGAAAGTCCATTTCAACACAGCCGCCCCGATTGCTCCCGCAGAGCCATCAAAACTCAACTGTCTTGTTGCTGGGAGAAAATTGGAATGCGAGGCGGGATTCCCTGGCATCGATCCTCGAACGGTGCTCTGGAGTCATTCCATATGGGATGTCCTGGAGCTGACCAACAGGTCTCAATTGTCCGGCAGAAGGAATCCTTGAAGGGGGCATTCCACAACTCCCAACGTGGGAAAACCTCCATGGCCTTGAGATTCCGCTCCGTTCACGAAGGGGCAGTCATGCACAGAAACTCCAACCCGAGCCAACGTTTGATCCTCGCCGTGACTTCAGATGCATGAAATATTGGTTCAGATCTGCAGGAGGTACCTGTCGTGCCCTCGGCCTGAAGCCCAAGTCTAGCTTGTGTTCTCAGACTTCTGTCCTCACACTCCTGGCCCAGAAGCCCTCAAGTTTGGCAATTCTGGAACCAAAGTGCAGCACTCTGCCTGCCCTCTAGAAAAAATATCTTGCCTATTGAGCTCCCCAGGCACCTCAAATGAGGATAAACCTATACGGCACTCGACTGTACCCAAATCATATAGTCTAACCTGGGACTAATGCACTGACTGACACAACCTGAGCCCGAACCTCCTGACCAACACCCAGGCAGCTGACCGCACACTGAGCATATCAGACCCGCCATGGCCTTAGGTCGTCATCTCTTCCCAACTTCGGTTTTTCAGGCTTCAGAACCTAGACCTTATCTCCAACCACTGCCCAGGGTTGAAAATGATGCAGATATCAGAACACATTCCCCATGGCCAGAGACCTTGTGTTTGGCAGGTTGTCCAAAGTCCAGTGTAGTTGAAACCAGTGTGGCCCATGAGGCCCCGCCCATGCTCGCGGGCCACATTGGTCACAAACACACATTGTGACCCTCAGCATGAGCCCAGTCCTCAAGGAAGGCCTCTCAGTGGCTGGATGAAGAGACAGCATATTGGGCCTGCCATGCACCTAGGCCCCAATTTTTAACCATAGTTTGGGTTGTCCCTTCACTCTTCCCCAGGGCTCTGCTTTGGAATTCCTATTTTGTTCGGACACCTGAGGTAATAAACCTGAAAGGAGACCTCCCATCCGACAATTGAAGAAAAACTATTGGGACCGGGCCAAATCCACAGAGAGGAAGATTCGTCCATATCCCATGAGGCCTCCCCACATTCTACAGCCATTGTTGATACAAAATCCAGAGACAAAAGCCTGAGCAAGTGCCTCAGACTCGCTCTTTCTTCATATCCTGAGGGGTACTTCTCATGGTTTGTAGATTGGGCCTCCCATACCTACGTCCCAAAACCTTAGCTGAGTTTGTGTTTTCAGACTTCTGTCCTCAAAGTCCTGGGCCGCACACCCTCCAGGCTGGGGCCCCTGGAGCCACACATTAGGACTGTGCCTACCCAATCCATGGGAATTCTGCCCATTCCATTGTCCAAATTCTCACCAATTAAGAAAACTCTCCAAAGTCCCCGAGGCCATCCCAATAGTGTAGGTCTCCAGGGACAAACAAGGGCGGTGTGACACCAGGTGAGCATCTCCCTCCACTCATTCCATAGATGGATATCACCAGAGAAGAAGATTGAACCAGACAGGACCCTAGGCCATAATCGGATCCATTGTTTGGGTTTACAGGCATGTCTCCTCAAAAGCCTGGATTCCAATACCAGCATAGGGGGTTTCCTGAGGCACCCCTCAGAACAAATCTCATCTCCACAAGGAATCTTGTGCTTGGGAGGTATGTCAAAAGCTTAGGAGAATACTTCAGGGTCCCGGTGCCAACGCCCCATTCCAAGGCCCTCATGGACACAAACACACAATTGGCCCGATCCTAAAAGTCCATTTCAACTCAGCCACGCCAGTTGCTCCCGCAGAGCTATCCGATCTCAACTGTCTTGTTGCTAGGAGACATTTGGAATGCGAGGCCCGCTTCCCAGGCATGCACCCCGAACGGTGCTCTGGTATCCTTCCATATGGGATATCCTGGAGCTGCCCAACAGGTCTCAATTGTCCCGCAGAAGGAATCCTTGAAGGGGGCATCCCACAACTCCCAACGTGGGAAAACCTCCATGGCCTTGAGATTCCGCTCCATTCATGAAGGGGCAGTCATGCACAGAAACTCCAACCCGAGCCAACGTCTGATCCTCGCCGTGACTTCAGAAGCATGAGATATTCGTTCAGATCTGCAGGGGGTACCAGCCGTGCCCTCGGCCTGAAGCCCAAGTCTAGCTTCTGTTCTCAGACTTGTCCTCACACTCCTGGTCCAGAATCCCTCATGTTTGGCAATACCGGACCCACAATGCAGCACTCTGCCTGCCTCTAGAAAAAATATATTGCCTAATGAGTAGCCCAGGCACTTCAAATGAGGATAAACCTACACGGCTCTCGACTGTACCTGAATTATATAGTCTAACCTGGGTACAAATTCACTGTCTGACACAACCTGAACCCGAACCTCCGGACCAACACCCAGGCAGCTGACCGCACACTGAGCACATCAGACCCGCCATGGCCTTAGGTCGTCATCTCTTCCCAACTGCGGTTTTCAGGCTTCAGAACGTAGACCTTATCTCCAAACACTGCCCAGGGTTGAAAATGATGCAGAAATCAGAGCTCCTTCCCCATGGAAAGAGACCTTGTGATTGGCATGTTATCCAAAGTTCAGTGTAGTTGAAACCAGTGTGGCCCATGAGGCCCCGCCCATGCTCGTGGGCCACATTGGTCACAAACACACATGCTGACCCTCAGCCTGTGCCCAGTCTTTAAGTAAGGCCACTCAGTGGCTGGATGAAGAGACAGCATATTGGGTCTGCCATGCCCCTAGGCCCCAATTTATAACCATCGTTTGGGTTGTCCCTTCACTCTTCCCCAGGGCTCTGCTTTGGTATTCCTCTTTGGTTGGGACACCTGAGGTAACAAACCTGAGAGGAGACCTCCCATCCCACAGATTGACGGAAAGAAATTGGGACCGGGCCAAATCCACAGAGAGGAAGATTCGTCCATGGCCCATGAGGCCTCCCCACGTTCCACGCCCATCTTTGATACAAAATCCAGAGACAAAAGCCTGAGCAAGCGCCTCAGACTCCCTCTTTCTTCATATCCTGAAGAGTGCTTCTCATGGTTTGTAGATTGGCCCTGCCATACCTACGTTCCCAACCTAAGCTGAGTTTGTGTTTTCAGACTTCTGTCCTCAGATTCCTGGGCCACACACCCTCCAGGCTGGGGCCCCTGGAGCCACACATTAGGACTGTGCCTACCCAATCCATGGGCATTCTGCCCATTCCATTATCCAAAATCGTACAAATTAGGAGAACTCTCCAAAGTCCCCGAGGCCATCCCAATCGTGTAGGTCTCCGGGGACAAACAAGGTCGGTCTGACACCAGCTGAGCATCTACCTCCACTCATATCATAAATGGATGTCCCCAGAGAAGAAGATGGAACCAGACAGGACCCTACCCCATATTCGGATCCATTGCTTTGGTTTACAGACATGTCTCCTCAAAAGCCTGGATTCCAAGACCAGCATAGGGGCTTTCCTGAGGCACCCATCAGAACAAATCTCGTTTCCACAAGGATACTTGTGCATGGGACCTATGTCAAAAGCTTAGGAGAATACTTCAGGGTCCCGGTGTCACCGCCCCATTCCAAGGCCCTCATGGACAAATAAACACACATTAGGCCCCAACCTCGGGAAAGTCCATTTCAACACAGCCGCCCAGATTGCTCCCGCAGAGCCATCAAAACTCAACTGTCTTGTTGCTGGGAGAAAATTGGAATGCGAGGCGGGATTCCCTGGCATCGATCCTCGAACGGTGCTCTGGAGTCATTCCATATGGGATGTCCTGGAGCTGACCAACAGGTCTCAATTGTCCCGCAGAAGGAATCCTTGAAGGGGGCATTCCACAACTCCCAACGTGGGAAAACCTCCATGGCCTTGAGATTCCACTCCGTTCATGAAGGGGCAGTCATGCACAGAAACTCCAACCCGAGCCAACGTCTGATCCTCGCCGTGACTTCAGATGCATGAAATATTGGTTGAGATCTGCAGGAGGTACTTGCCGTGCCCTCGGCCTGAAGCCCAAGTCTAGCTTGTGTTCTCAGACTTCTGTCCTCACACTCCTGGCCCAGAAGCCCTCAAGTTTGGCAATTCTGGAACCAAAGTGCAGCACTCTGCCTGCCCTCTAGAAAAAATATCTTGCCTATTGAGCTCCCCAGGCACCTCAAATGAGGATAAACCTATACGGCACTCGACTGTACCCAAATCATATAGTCTAACCTGGGACTAATGCACTGACTGACACAACCTGAGCCCGAACCTCCTGACCAACACCCAGGCAGCTGACCGCACACTGAGCATATCAGACCCGCCATGGCCTTAGGTCGTCATCTCTTCCCAACTTCGGTTTTTCAGGCTTCAGAACCTAGACCTTATCTCCAACCACTGCCCAGGGTTGAAAATGATGCAGATATCAGAACACATTCCCCATGGCCAGAGACCTTGTGTTTGGCAGGTTGTCCAAAGTCCAGTGTAGTTGAAACCAGTGTGGCCCATGAGGCCCCGCCCATGCTCGGGGGCCACATTGGTCACAAACACACATTGTGACCCTCAGCATGAGCCCAGTCCTCAAGGAAGGCCTCTCAGTGGCTGGATGAAGAGACAGCATATTGGGCCTGCCATGCACCTAGGCCCCAATTTTTAACCATAGTTTGGGTTGTCCCTTCACTCTTCCCCAGGGCTCTGCTTTGGAATTCCTATTTTGTTCGGACACCTGAGGTAATAAACCTGAAAGGAGACCTCCCATCCGACAATTGAAAAAAAACTATTGGGACCGGGCCAAATCCACAGAGAGGAAGATTCGTCCATATCCCATGAGGCCTCCCCACATTCTACAGCCATTGTTGATACAAAATCCAGAGACAAAAGCCTGAGCAAGTGCCTCAGACTCGCTCTTTCTTCATATCCTGAGGGGTACTTCTCATGGTTTGTAGATTGGGCCTCCCATACCTACGTCCCAAAACCTTAGCTGAGTTTGTGTTTTCAGACTTCTGTCCTCAAAGTCCTGGGCCGCACACCCTCCAGGCTGGGGCCCCTGGAGCCACACATTAGGACTGTGCCTACCCAATCCATGGGAATTCTGCCCATTCCATTGTCCAAATTCTCACCAATTAAGAAAACTCTCCAAAGTCCCCGAGGCCATCCCAATAGTGTAGGTCTCCAGGGACAAACAAGGGCGGTGTGACACCAGGTGAGCATCTCCCTCCACTCATTCCATAGATGAATATCACCAGAGAAGAAGATTGAACCAGACAGGACCCTAGGCCATAATCGGATCCATTGTTTTGGTTTACAGGCATGTCTCCTCAAAAGCCTGGATTCCAATACCAGCATAGGGGGTTTCCTGAGGCACCCCTCAGAACAAATCTCATCTCCACAAGGAAACTTGTGCTTTGGAGGTATGTCAAAAGCTTAGGAGAATACTTCAGGGTCCCGGTGCCAACGCCCCATTCCAAGGCCCTCATGGACACAAACACACAATGGGCCCGATCCTAAAAGTCCATTTCAACTCAGCCACGCCGGTTGCTCCCGCAGAGCTATCCGATCTCAACTGTCTTGTTGCTAGGAGACATTTGGAATGCGAGGCCCGCTTCCCAGGCATCCACCCCGAACGGTGCTCTGGTATCCTTCCATATGGGATATCCTGGAGCTGCCCAACAGGTCTCAATTGTCCCGCAGAAGGAATCCTTGAAGGGGGCATCCCACAACTCCCAACGTGGGAAAACCTCCATGGCCTTGAGATTCCGCTCCATTCATGAAGGGGCAGTCATGCACAGAAACTCCAACCCGAGCCAACGTCTGATCCTCGCCGTGACTTCAGAAGCATGAGATATTCGTTCAGATCTGCAGGGTGTACCAGCCGTGCCCTCGGCCTGAAGCCCAAGTCTAGCTTCTGTTCTCAGACTTGTCCTCACACTCCTGGTCCAGAATCCCTCATGTTTGGCAATACCGGACCCACAATGCAGCACTCTGCCTGCCTCTAGAAAAAATATATTGCCTAATGAGTAGCCCAGGCACCTCAAATGAGGATAAACCTACACGGCTCTCGACTGTACCTGAATTATATAGTCTAACCTGGGTACTAATTCACTGTCTGACACAACCTGAACCCGAACCTCCGGACCAACACCCAGGCAGCTGACCGCACACTGAGCACATCAGACCCGCCATGGCCTTAGGTCGTCATCTCTTCCCAACTGCGGTTTTCAGGCTTCAGAACGTAGACCTTATCTCCAAACACTGCCCAGGGTTGAAAATGATGCAGAAATCAGAGCTCCTTCCCCATGGCAAGACACCTTGTGATTGGCATGTTATCCAAAGTTCAGTGTAGTTGAAACCAGTGTGGCCCATGAGGCCCCGCCCATGCTCGTGGGCCACATTGGTCACAAACACACATGCTGACCCTCAGCCTGTGCCCAGTCTTTAAGTAAGGCCACTCAGTGGCTGGATGAAGAGACAGCATATTGGGTCTGCCATGCCCCTAGGCCCCAATTTATAACCATCGTTTGGGTTGTCCCTTCACTCTTCCCCAGGGCTCTGCTTTGGAATTCCTCTTTGGTTGGGACACCTGAGGTAACAAACCTGAGAGGAGACCTCCCATCCCACAGATTGACGGAAAGAAATTGGGACCGGGCCAAATCCACAGAGAGGAAGATTCGTCCATGGCCCATGAGGCCTCCCCACGTTCCACGCCCATCTTTGATACAAAATCCAGAGACAAAAGCCTGAGCAAGCGCCTCAGACTCCCTCTTTCTTCATATCCTGAAGAGTGCTTCTCATGGTTTGTAGATTGGCCCTGCCATACCTACGTTCCCAACCTAAGCTGAGTTTGTGTTTTCAGACTTCTGTCCTCAGATTCCTGGGCCACACACCCTACAGGCTGGGGCCCCTGGAGCCACACATTAGGACTGTGCCTACCCAATCCATGGGAATTCTGCCCATTCCATTATCCAAAATCGTACAAATTAGGAGAACTCTCCAAAGTCCCCGAGGCCATCCCAATCGTGTAGGTCTCCGGGGACAAACAAGGTCGGTCTGACACCAGCTGAGCATCTACCTCCACTCATATCATAAATGGATGTCCCCAGAGAAGAAGATGGAACCAGACAGGACCCTAGGCCATATTCGGATCCATTGCTTTGGTTTACAGACATGTATCCTCAAAAGCCTGGATTCCAAGACCAGCATAGGGGGTTTCCTGAGGCACCCATCAGAACAAATCTCGTTTCCACAAGGATACTTGTGCATGGGACCTATGTCAAAAGCTTAGGAGAATACTTCAGGGTCCCGGTGTCACCGCCCCATTCCAAGGCCCTCATGGACAAATAAACACACATTAGGCCCCAACCTCGGGAAAGTCCATTTCAACACAGCCGCCCAGATTGCTCCCGCAGAGCCATCAAAACTCAACTGTCTTGTTGCTGGGAGAAAATTGGAATGCGAGGCGGGATTCCCTGGCATCGATCCTCGAACGGTGCTCTGGAGTCATTCCATATGGGATGTCCTGGAGCTGACCAACAGGTCTCAATTGTCCCGCAGAAGGAATCCTTGAAGGGGGCATTCCACAACTCCCAACGTGGGAAAACCTCCATGGCCTTGAGATTCCGCTCCGTTCATGAAGGGGCAGTCATGCACAGAAACTCCAACCCGAGCCAACGTCTGATCCTCGCCGTGACTTCAGATGCATGAAATATTGGTTCAGATCTGCAGGAGGTACCTGCCGTGCCCTCGGCCTGAAGCCCAAGTCTAGCTTGTGTTCTCAGACTTCTGTCCTTACACTCCTGGCCCAGAAGCTCTCAAGTTTGGCAATTCTGGAACCAAAGTGCAGCACTCTGCCTGCCCTCTAGAAAAAATATCTTGCCTATTGAGCTCCCCAGGCACCTCAAATGAGGATAAACCTATACGGCACTCGACTGTACCCAAATCATATAGTCTAACCTGGGACTAATGCACTGACTGACACAACCTGAGCCCGAACCTCCTGACCAACACCCAGGCAGCTGACCGCACACTGAGCATATCAGACCCGCCATGGCCTTAGGTCGTCATCTCTTCCCATCTTCGGTTTTTCAGGCTTCAGAACCTAGACCTTATCTCCAACCACTGCCCAGGGTTGAAAATGATGCAGATATCAGAACACATTCCCCATGGCCAGAGACCTTGTGTTTGGCAGGTTGTCCAAAGTCCAGTGTAGTTGAAACCAGTGTGGCCCATGAGGCCCCGCCCATGCTCGGGGGCCACATTGGTCACAAACACACATTGTGACCCTCAGCATGAGCCCAGTCCTCAAGGAAGGCCTCTCAGTGGCTGGATGAAGAGACAGCATATTGGGCCTGCCATGCACCTAGGCCCCAATTTTTAACCATAGTTTGGGTTGTCCCTTCACTCTTCCCCAGGGCTCTGCTTTGGAATTCCTATTTTGTTCGGACACCTGAGGTAATAAACCTGAAAGGAGACCTCCCATCCGACAATTGAAGAAAAACTATTGGGACCGGGCCAAATCCACAGAGAGGAAGATTCGTCCATATCCCATGAGGCCTCCCCACATTCTACAGCCATTGTTGATACAAAATCCAGAGACAAAAGCCTGAGCAAGTGCCTCAGACTCGCTCTTTCTTCATATCCTGAGGGGTACTTCTCATGGTTTGTAGATTGGGCCTCCCATACCTACGTCCCAAAACCTTAGCTGAGTTTGTGTTTTCAGACTTCTGTCCTCAAAGTCCTGGGCCGCACACCCTCCAGGCTGGGGCCCCTGGAGCCACACATTAGGACTGTGCCTACCCAATCCATGGGAATTCTGCCCATTCCATTGTCCAAATTCTCACCAATTAAGAAAACTCTCCAAAGTCCCCGAGGCCATCCCAATAGTGTAGGTCTCCAGGGACAAACAAGGGCGGTGTGACACCAGGTGAGCATCTCCCTCCACTCATTCCATAGATGGATATCACCAGAGAAGAAGATTGAACCAGACAGGACCCTAGGCCATAATCGGATCCATTGTTTGGGTTTACAGGCATGTCTCCTCAAAAGCCTGGATTCCAATACCAGCATAGGGGGTTTCCTGAGGCACCCCTCAGAACAAATCTCATCTCCACAAGGAATCTTGTGCTTGGGAGGTATGTCAAAAGCTTAGGAGAATACTTCAGGGTCCCGGTGCCAACGCCCCATTCCAAGGCCCTCATGGACACAAACACACAATGGGCCCGATCCTAAAAGTCCATTTCAACTCAGCCACGCCGGTTGCTCCCGCAGAGCTATCCGATCTCAACTGTCTTGTTGCTAGGAGACATTTGGAATGCGAGGCCCGCTTCCCAGGCATCCACCCCGAACGGTGCTCTGGTATCCTTCCATATGGGATATCCTGGAGCTGCCCAACAGGTCTCAATTGTCCCGCAGAAGGAATCCTTGAAGGGGGCATCCCACAACTCCCAACGTGGGAAAACCTCCATGGCCTTGAGATTCCGCTCCATTCATGAAGGGGCAGTCATGCACAGAAACTCCAACCCGAGCCAACGTCTGATCCTCGCCGTGACTTCAGAAGCATGAGATATTCGTTCAGATCTGCAGGGGGTACCAGCCGTGCCCTCGGCCTGAAGCCCAAGTCTAGCTTCTGTTCTCAGACTTGTCCTCACACTCCTGGTCCAGAATCCCTCATGTTTGGCAATACCGGACCCACAATGCAGCACTCTGCCTGCCTCTAGAAAAAATATATTGCCTAATGAGTAGCCCAGGCACCTCAAATGAGGATAAACCTACACGGCTCTCGACTGTACCTGAATTATATAGTCTAATCTGGGAACTAATTCACTGTCTGACACAACCTGAACCCGAACCTCCGGACCAACACCCAGGCAGCTGACCGCACACTGAGCACATCAGACCCGCCATGGCCTTAGGTCGTCATCTCTTCCCAACTGCGGTTTTCAGGCTTCAGAACGTAGACCTTATCTCCAAACACTGCCCAGGGTTGAAAATGATGCAGAAATCAGAGCTCCTTCCCCATGGCAAGACACCTTGTGATTGGCATGTTATCCAAAGTTCAGTGTAGTTGAAACCAGTGTGGCCCATGAGGCCCCGCCCATGCTCGTGGGCCACATTGGTCACAAACACACATGCTGACCCTCAGCCTGTGCCCAGTCTTTAAGTAAGGCCACTCAGTGGCTGGATGAAGAGACAGCATATTGGGTCTGCCATGCCCCTAGGCCTCAATTTATAACCATCGTTTGGGTTGTCCCTTCACTCTTCCCCAGGGCTCTGCTTTGGAATTCCTCTTTGGTTGGGACACCTGAGGTAACAAACCTGAGAGGAGACCTCCCATCCCACAGATTGACGGAAAGAAATTGGGACCGGGCCAAATCCACAGAGAGGAAGATTCGTCCATGGCCCATGAGGCCTCCCCACGTTCCACGCCCATCTTTGATACAAAATCCAGAGACAAAAGCCTGAGCAAGCGCCTCAGACTCCCTCTTTCTTCATATCCTGAAGAGTGCTTCTCATGGTTTGTAGATTGGCCCTGCCATACCTACGTTCCCAACCTAAGCTGAGTTTGTGTTTTCAGACTTCTGTCCTCAGATTCCTGGGCCACACACCCTACAGGCTGGGGCCCCTGGAGCCACACATTAGGACTGTGCCTACCCAATCCATGGGCATTCTGCCCATTCCATTATCCAAAATCGTACAAATTAGGAGAACTCTCCAAAGTCCCCGAGGCCATCCCAATCGTGTAGGTCTCCGGGGACAAACAAGGTCGGTCTGACACCAGCTGAGCATCTACCTCCACTCATATCATAAATGGATGTCCCCAGAGAAGAAGATGGAACCAGACAGGACCCTACCCCATATTCGGATCCATTGCTTTGGTTTACAGACATGTCTCCTCAAAAGCCTGGATTCCAAGACCAGCATAGGGGGTTTCCTGAGGCACCCATCAGAACAAATCTCGTTTCCACAAGGATACTTGTGCATGGGACCTATGTCAAAAGCTTAGGAGAATACTTCAGGGTCCCGGTGTCACCGCCCCATTCCAAGGCCCTCATGGACAAATAAACACACATTAGGCCCCAACCTCGGGAAAGTCCATTTCAACACAGCCGCCCAGATTGCTCCCGCAGAGCCATCAAAACTCAACTGTCTTGTTGCTGGGAGAAAATTGGAATGCGAGGCGGGATTCCCTGGCATCGATCCTCGAACGGTGCTCTGGAGTCATTCCATATGGGATGTCCTGGAGCTGACCAACAGGTCTCAATTGTCCCGCAGATGGAATCCTTGAAGGGGGCATTCCACAACTCCCAACGTGGGAAAACCTCCATGGCCTTGAGATTCCGCTCCGTTCATGAAGGGGCAGTCATGCACAGAAACTCCAACCCGAGCCAACGTCTGATCCTCGCCGTGACTTCAGATGCATGAAATATTGGTTCAGATCTGCAGGAGGTACCTGCCGTGCCCTCGGCCTGAAGCCCAAGTCTAGCTTGTGTTCTCAGACTTCTGTCCTCACACTCCTGGCCCAGAAGCCCTCAAGTTTGGCAATTCTGGAACCAAAGTGCAGCACTCTGCCTGCCCTCTAGAAAAAATATCTTGCCTATTGAGCTCCCCAGGCACCTCAAATGAGGATAAACCTATACGGCACTCGACTGTACCCAAATCATATAGTCTAACCTGGGACTAATGCACTGACTGACACAACCTGAGCCCGAACCTCCTGACCAACACCCAGGCAGCTGACCGCACACTGAGCATATCAGACCCGCCATGGCCTTAGGTCGTCATCTCTTCCCATCTTCGGTTTTTCAGGCTTCAGAACCTAGACCTTATCTCCAACCACTGCCCAGGGTTGAAAATGATGCAGATATCAGAACACATTCCCCATGGCCAGAGACCTTGTGTTTGGCAGGTTGTCCAAAGTCCAGTGTAGTTGAAACCAGTGTGGCCCATGAGGCCCCGCCCATGCTCGGGGGCCACATTGGTCACAAACACACATTGTGACCCTCAGCATGAGCCCAGTCCTCAAGGAAGGCCTCTCAGTGGCTGGATGAAGAGACAGCATATTGGGCCTGCCATGCACCTAGGCCCCAATTTTTAACCATAGTTTGGGTTGTCCCTTCACTCTTCCCCAGGGCTCTGCTTTGGAATTCCTATTTTGTTCGGACACCTGAGGTAATAAACCTGAAAGGAGACCTCCCATCCGACAATTGAAGAAAAACTATTGGGACCGGGCCAAATCCACAGAGAGGAAGATTCGTCCTTATCCCATGAGGCCTCCCCACATTCTACAGCCATTGTTGATACAAAATCCAGAGACAAAAGCCTGAGCAAGTGCCTCAGACTCGCTCTTTCTTCATATCCTGAGGGGTACTTCTCATGGTTTGTAGATTGGGCCTCCCATACCTACGTCCCAAAACCTTAGCTGAGTTTGTGTTTTCAGACTTCTGTCCTCAAAGTCCTGGGCCGCACACCCTCCAGGCTGGGGCCCCTGGAGCCACACATTAGGACTGTGCCTACCCAATCCATGGGAATTCTGCCCATTCCATTGTCCAAATTCTCACCAATTAAGAAAACTCTCCAAAGTCCCCGAGGCCATCCCAATAGTGTAGGTCTCCAGGGACAAACAAGGGCGGTGTGACACCAGGTGAGCATCTCCCTCCACTCATTCCATAGATGAATATCACCAGAGAAGAAGATTGAACCAGACAGGACCCTAGGCCATAATCGGATCCATTGTTTTGGTTTACAGGCATGTCTCCTCAAAAGCCTGGATTCCAATACCAGCATAGGGGGTTTCCTGAGGCACCACTCAGAACAAATCTCATCTCCACAAGGAAACTTGTGCTTGGGAGGTATGTCAAAAGCTTAGGAGAATACTTCAGGGTCTCGGTGCCAACGCCCCATTCCAAGGCCCTCATGGACACAAACACACAATGGGCCCGATCCTAAAAGTCCATTTCAACTCAGCCACGCCGGTTGCTCCCGCAGAGCTATCAGATCTCAACTGTCTTGTTGCTAGGAGACATTTGGAATGCGAGGCCCGCTTCCCAGGCATCCACCCCGAACGGTGCTCTGGTATCCTTCCATATGGGATATCCTGGAGCTGCCCAACAGGTCTCAATTGTCCCGCAGAAGGAATCCTTGAAGGGGGCATCCCACAACTCCCAACGTGGGAAAACCTCCATGGCCTTGAGATTCCGCTCCGTTCATGAAGGGGCAGTCATGCACAGAAACTCCAACCCGAGCCAACGTCTGATCCTCGCCGTGACTTCAGAAGCATGAGATATTCGTTCAGATCTGCAGGGGGTACCAGCCGTGCCCTCGGCCTGAAGCCCAAGTCTAGCTTCTGTTCTCAGACTTGTCCTCACACTCCTGGTCCAGAATCCCTCATGTTTGGCAATACCGGACCCACAATGCAGCACTCTGCCTGCCTCTAGAAAAAATATATTGCCTAATGAGTAGCCCAGGCACCTCAAATGAGGATAAACCTACACGGCTCTCGACTGTACCTGAATTATATAGTCTAACCTGGGTACTAATTCACTGTCTGACACAACCTGAACCCGAACCTCCGGACCAACACCCAGGCAGCTGACCGCACACTGAGCACATCAGACCCGCCATGGCCTTAGGTCGTCATCTCTTCCCAACTGCGGTTTTCAGGCTTCAGAACGTAGACCTTATCTCCAAACACTGCCCAGGGTTGAAAATGATGCAGAAATCAGAGCTCCTTCCCCATGGCAAGAGACCTTGTGATTGGCATGTTATCCAAATTTCAGTGTAGTTGAAACCAGTGTGGCCTATGAGGCCCCGCCCATGCTCGCGGGCCACATTGGTCAAAAACACACATGCTGACCCTCAGCCTGTGCCCAGTCTTTAAGTAAGGCCACTCAGTGGCTGGATGAAGAGACAGCATATTGGGTCTGCCATGCCCCTAGGCCCCAATTTATAACCATCGTTTGGGTTATCCCTTCACTCTTCCCCAGGGCTCTGCTTTGGAATTCCTCTTTAGTTGGGACACCTGAGGTAACAAACCTGAGAGGACACTTCCCAACCCACAGATTGACGTAAAGGAATTGGGACCAGGCCAAATCCAAAGAGAGGAAGATTTGTCCATGGCCCATGAGGCCTCCCCACGTTCCACGCCCATCTTTGATACAAAATCCAGAGACAAAAGCCTGAGCAAGCACCTCAGACTCCCTCTTTCTTCATATCCTGAAGAATCCTTCTCATGGTTTGTAGATTGGCCCTGCCATACCTACGTTCCCAACCTAAGCTGAGTTTGTGTTTTCAGACTTCTGTCCTCAGATTCCTGGGCCACACACCCTCCAGGCTGGGGCCCCTGGAGCCACACATTAGGACTGTGCCTACCCAATCCATGGGAATTCTGCCCATTCCATTATCCAAAATCGTACAATTTAGGAGAACTCTCCAAAGTCCCCGAGGCCATCCCAATAGTGTAGGTCTCCGGGGACAAACAAGGGCGGTCTGACACCAGCTGAGCATCTACCTCCACTCATATCATAAATGGATGTCCCCAGAGAAGAAGATGGAACCAGACAGGACCCTAGGCCATATTCGGATCCATTGCTTTGGTTTACAGTCATGTCTCCTCAAAAGCCTGGATTCCAAGACCAGCATAGGGGGTTTCCTGAGGCACCCATCAGAACAAATCTCGTTTCCACAAGGAAACTTGTGCATGGGACCTATGTCAAAAGCTTAGGAGAATACTTCAGGGTCCCGGTGTCACCACCCCATTCCAAGGCCCTCATGGACACAAACACACATTAGGCCCCAACCTCGGGAAAGTCCATTTCAACACAGCCGCCCCGATTGCTCCCGCAGAGCCATCAAAACTCAACTGTCTTGTTGCTGGGAGAAAATTGGAATGCGAGGCGGGATTCCCTGGCATCGATCCTCGAACGGTGCTCTGGAGTCATTCCATATGGGATGTCCTGGAGCTGACCAACAGGTCTCAATTGTCCCGCAGAAGGAATCCTTGAAGGGGGCATTCCACAACTCCCAACGTGGGAAAACCTCCATGGCCTTGAGATTCCGCTCCGTTCATGAAGGGGCAGTCATGCACAGAAACTCCAACCCGAGCCAACGTCTGATCCTCGCCGTGACTTCAGATGCATGAAATATTGGTTCAGATCTGCAGGAGGTACCTGCCGTGCCCTCGGCCTGAAGCCCAAGTCTAGCTTGTGTTCTCAGACTTCTGTCCTCACACTCCTGGCCCAGAAGCCCTCAAGTTTGGCAATTCTGGAACCAAAGTGCAGCACTCTGCCTGCCCTCTAGAAAAAATATCTTGCCTATTGAGCTCCCCAGGCACCTCAAATGAGGATAAACCTATACGGCACTCGACTGTACCCAAATCATATAGTCTAACCTGGGACTAATGCACTGACTGACACAACCTGAGCACGAACCTCCTGACCAACACCCAGGCAGCTGACCGCACACTGAGCATATCAGACCCGCCATGGCCTTAGGTCGTCATCTCTTCCCATCTTCGGTTTTTCAGGCTTCAGAACCTAGACCTATCTCCAACCACTGCCCAGGGTTGAAAATGATGCAGATATCAGAACACATTCCCCATGGCCAGAGACCTTGTGTTTGGCAGGTTGTCCAAAGTCCAGTGTAGTTGAAACCAGTGTGGCCCATGAGGCCCCGCCCATGCTCGGGGGCCACATTGGTCACAAACACACATTGTGACCCTCAGCATGAGCCCAGTCCTCAAGGAAGGCCTCTCAGTGGCTGGATGAAGAGACAGCATATTGGGCCTGCCATGCACCTAGGCCCCAATTTTTAACCATAGTTTGGGTTGTCCCTTCACTCTTCCCCAGGGCTCTGCTTTGGAATTCCTATTTTGTTCGGACACCTGAGGTAATAAACCTGAAAGGAGACCTCCCATCCGACAATTGAAGAAAAACTATTGGGACCGGGCCAAATCCACAGAGAGGAAGATTCGTCCATATCCCATGAGGCCTCCCCACATTCTACAGCCATTGTTGATACAAAATCCAGAGACAAAAGCCTGAGCAAGTGCCTCAGACTCGCTCTTTCTTCATATCCTGAGGGGTACATCTCATGGTTTGTAGATTGGGCCTCCCATACCTACGTCCCAAAACCTTAGCTGAGTTTGTGTTTTCAGACTTCTGTCCTCAAAGTCCTGGGCCGCACACCCTCCAGGCTGGGGCCCCTGGAGCCACACATTAGGACTGTGCCTACCCAATCCATGGGAATTCTGCCCATTCCATTGTCCAAATTCTCACCAATTAAGAAAACTCTCCAAAGTCCCCGAGGCCATCCCAATAGTGTAGGTCTCCAGGGACAAACAAGGGCGGTGTGACACCAGGTGAGCATCTCCCTCCACTCATTCCATAGATGGATATCACCAGAGAAGAAGATTGAACCAGACAGGACCCTAGGCCATAATCGGATCCATTGTTTGGGTTTACAGGCATGTCTCCTCAAAAGCCTGGATTCCAATACCAGCATAGGGGGTTTCCTGAGGCACCCCTCAGAACAAATCTCATCTCCACAAGGAATCTTGTGCTTGGGAGGTATGTCAAAAGCTTAGGAGAATACTTCAGGGTCCCGGTGCCAACGCCCCATTCCAAGGCCCTCATGGACACAAACACACAATGGGCCCGATCCTAAAAGTCCATTTCAACTCAGCCACGCCGGTTGCTCCCGCAGAGCTATCCGATCTCAACTGTCTTGTTGCTAGGAGACATTTGGAATGCGAGGCCCGCTTCCCAGGCATCCACCCCGAACGGTGCTCTGGTATCCTTCCATATGGGATATCCTGGAGCTGCCCAACAGGTCTCAATTGTCCCGCAGAAGGAATCCTTGAAGGGGGCATCCCACAACTCCCAACGTGGGAAAACCTCCATGGCCTTGAGATTCCGCTCCGTTCATGAAGGGGCAGTCATGCACAGAAACTCCAACCCGAGCCAACGTCTGATCCTCGCCGTGACTTCAGAAGCATGAGATATTCGTTCAGATCTGCAGGGGGTACCAGCCGTGCCCTCGGCCTGATGCCCAAGTCTAGCTTCTGTTCTCAGACTTGTCCTCACACTCCTGGTCCAGAATCCCTCATGTTTGGCAATACCGGACCCACAATGCAGCACTCTGCCTGCCTCTAGAAAAAATATATTGCCTAATGAGTAGCCCAGGCACCTCAAATGAGGATAAACCTACACGGCTCTCGACTGTACCTGAATTATATAGTCTAACCTGGGTACTAATTCACTGTCTGACACAACCTGAACCCGAACCTCCGGACCAACACCCAGGCAGCTGACCGCACACTGAGCACATCAGACCCGCCATGGCCTTAGGTCGTCATCTCTTCCCAACTGCGGTTTTCAGGCTTCAGAACGTAGACCGAATCTCCAAACACTGCCCAGGGTTGAAAATGATGCAGAAATCAGAGCTCCTTCCCCATGGCAAGACACCTTGTGATTGGCATGTTATCCAAAGTTCAGTGTAGTTGAAACCAGTGTGGCCCATGAGGCCCCGCCCATGCTCGTGGGCCACATTGGTCACAAACACACATGCTGACCCTCAGCCTGTGCCCAGTCTTTAAGTAAGGCCACTCAGTGGCTGGATGAAGAGACAGCATATTGGGTCTGCCATGCCCCTAGGCCCCAATTTATAACCATCGTTTGGGTTGTCCCTTCACTCTTCCCCAGGGCTCTGCTTTGGAATTCCTCTTTGGTTGGGACACCTGAGGTAACAAACCTGAGAGGAGACCTCCCATCCCACAGATTGACGGAAAGAAATTGGGACCGGGCCAAATCCACAGAGAGGAAGATTCGTCCATGGCCCATGAGGCCTCCCCACGTTCCACGCCCATCTTTGATACAAAATCCAGAGACAAAAGCCTGAGCAAGCGCCTCAGACTCCCTCTTTCTTCATATCCTGAAGAGTGCTTCTCATGGTTTGTAGATTGGCCCTGCCATACCTACGTTCCCAACCTAAGCTGAGTTTGTGTTTTCAGACTTCTGTCCTCAGATTCCTGGGCCACACACCCTACAGGCTGGGGCCCCTGGAGCCACACATTAGGACTGTGCCTACCCAATCCATGGGCATTCTGCCCATTCCATTATCCAAAATCGTACAAATTAGGAGAACTCTCCAAAGTCCCCGAGGCCATCCCAATCGTGTAGGTCTCCGGGGACAAACAAGGTCGGTCTGACACCAGCTGAGCATCTACCTCCACTCATATCATAAATGGATGTCCCCAGAGAAGAAGATGGAACCAGACAGGACCCTACCCCATATTCGGATCCATTGCTTTGGTTTACAGACATGTCTCCTCAAAAGCCTGGATTCCAAGACCAGCATAGGGGGTTTCCTGAGGCACCCATCAGAACAAATCTCGTTTCCACAAGGATACTTGTGCATGGGACCTATGTCAAAAGCTTAGGAGAATACTTCAGGGTCCCGGTGTCACCGCCCCATTCCAAGGCCCTCATGGACAAATAAACACACATTAGGCCCCAACCTCGGGAAAGTCCATTTCAACACAGCCGCCCAGATTGCTCCCGCAGAGCCATCAAAACTCAACTGTCTTGTTGCTGGGAGAAAATTGGAATGCGAGGCGGGATTCCCTGGCATCGATCCTCGAACGGTGCTCTGGAGTCATTCCATATGGGATGTCCTGGAGCTGACCAACAGGTCTCAATTGTCCCGCAGAAGGAATCCTTGAAGGGGGCATTCCACAACTCCCAACGTGGGAAAACCTCCATGGCCTTGAGATTCCGCTCCGTTCATGAAGGGGCAGTCATGCACAGAAACTCCAACCCGAGCCAAAGTCTGATCCTCGCCGTGACTTCAGATGCATGAAATATTGGTTCAGATCTGCAGGAGGTACCTGCCGTGCCCTCGGCCTGAAGCCCAAGTCTAGCTTGTGTTCTCAGACTTCTGTCCTCACACTCCTGGCCCAGAAGCCCTCAAGTTTGGCAATTCTGGAACCAAAGTGCAGCACTCTGCCTGCCCTCTAGAAAAAATATCTTGCCTATTGAGCTCCCCAGGCACCTCAAATGAGGATAAACCTATACGGCACTCGACTGTACCCAAATCATATAGTCTAACCTGGGACTAATGCACTGACTGACACAACCTGAGCCCGAACCTCCTGACCAACACCCAGGCAGCTGACCGCACACTGAGCATATCAGACCCGCCATGGCCTTAGGTCGTCATCTCTTCCCATCTTCGGTTTTTCAGGCTTCAGAACCTAGACCTTATCTCCAACCACTGCCCAGGGTTGAAAATGATGCAGATATCAGAACACATTCCCCATGGCCAGAGACCTTGTGTTTGGCAGGTTGTCCAAAGTCCAGTGTAGTTGAAACCAGTGTGGCCCATGAGGCCCCGCCCATGCTCGGGGGCCACATTGGTCACAAACACACATTGTGACCCTCAGCATGAGCCCAGTCCTCAAGGAAGGCCTCTCAGTGGCTGGATGAAGAGACAGCATATTGGGCCTGCCATGCACCTAGGCCCCAATTTTTAACCATAGTTTGGGTTGTCCCTTCACTCTTCCCCAGGGCTCTGCTTTGGAATTCCTATTTTGTTCGGACACCTGAGGTAATAAACCTGAAAGGAGACCTCCCATCCGACAATTGAAGAAAAACTATTGGGACCGGGCCAAATCCACAGAGAGGAAGATTCGTCCATATCCCATGAGGCCTCCCCACATTCTACCGCCATTGTTGATACAAAATCCAGAGACAAAAGCCTGAGCAAGTGCCTCAGACTCGCTCTTTCTTCATATCCTGAGGGGTACTTCTCATGGTTTGTAGATTGGGCCTCCCATACCTACGTCCCAAAACCTTAGCTGAGTTTGTGTTTTCAGACTTCTGTCCTCAAAGTCCTGGGCCGCACACCCTCCAGGCTGGGGCCCCTGGAGCCACACATTAGGACTGTGCCTACCCAATCCATGGGAATTCTGCCCATTCCATTGTCCAAATTCTCACCAATTAAGAAAACTCTCCAAAGTCCCCGAGGCCATCCCAATAGTGTAGGTCTCCAGGGACAAACAAGGGCGGTGTGACACCAGGTGAGCATCTCCCTCCACTCATTCCATAGATGAATATCACCAGAGAAGAAGATTGAACCAGACAGGACCCTAGGCCATAATCGGATCCATTGTTTTGGTTTACAGGCATGTCTCCTCAAAAGCCTGGATTCCAATACCAGCATAGGGGGTTTCCTGAGGCACCACTCAGAACAAATCTCATCTCCACAAGGAAACTTGTGCTTGGGAGGTATGTCAAAAGCTTAGGAGAATACTTCAGGGTCTCGGTGCCAACGCCCCATTCCAAGGCCCTCATGGACACAAACACACAATGGGCCCGATCCTAAAAGTCCATTTCAACTCAGCCACGCCGGTTGCTCCCGCAGAGCTATCAGATCTCAACTGTCTTGTTGCTAGGAGACATTTGGAATGCGAGGCCCGCTTCCCAGGCATCCACCCCGAACGGTGCTCTGGTATCCTTCCATATGGGATATCCTGGAGCTGCCCAACAGGTCTCAATTGTCCCGCAGAAGGAATCCTTGAAGGGGGCATCCCACAACTCCCAACGTGGGAAAACCTCCATGGCCTTGAGATTCCGCTCCGTTCATGAAGGGGCAGTCATGCACAGAAACTCCAACCCGAGCCAACGTCTGATCCTCGCCGTGACTTCAGAAGCATGAGATATTCGTTCAGATCTGCAGGGGGTACCAGCCGTGCCCTCGGCCTGAAGCCCAAGTCTAGCTTCTGTTCTCAGACTTGTCCTCACACTCCTGGTCCAGAATCCCTCATGTTTGGCAATACCGGACCCACAATGCAGCACTCTGCCTGCCTCTAGAAAAAATATATTGCCTAATGAGTAGCCCAGGCACCTCAAATGAGGATAAACCTACACGGCTCTCGACTGTACCTGAATTATATAGTCTAACCTGGGTACTAATTCACTGTCTGACACAACCTGAACCCGAACCTCCGGACCAACACCCAGGCAGCTGACCGCACACTGAGCACATCAGACCCGCCATGGCCTTAGGTCGTCATCTCTTCCCAACTGCGGTTTTCAGGCTTCAGAACGTAGACCGAATCTCCAAACACTGCCCAGGGTTGAAAATGATGCAGAAATCAGAGCTCCTTCCCCATGGCAAGACACCTTGTGATTGGCATGTTATCCAAAGTTCAGTGTAGTTGAAACCAGTGTGGCCCATGAGGCCCCGCCCATGCTCGTGGGCCACATTGGTCACAAACACACATGCTGACCCTCAGCCTGTGCCCAGTCTTTAAGTAAGGCCACTCAGTGGCTGGATGAAGAGACAGCATATTGGGTCTGCCATGCCCCTAGGCCCCAATTTATAACCATCGTTTGGGTTGTCCCTTCACTCTTCCCCAGGGCTCTGCTTTGGAATTCCTCTTTGGTTGGGACACCTGAGGTAACAAACCTGAGAGGAGACCTCCCATCCCACAGATTGACGGAAAGAAATTGGGACCGGGCCAAATCCACAGAGAGGAAGATTCGTCCATGGCCCATGAGGCCTCCCCACGTTCCACGCCCATCTTTGATACAAAATCCAGAGACAAAAGCCTGAGCAAGCGCCTCAGACTCCCTCTTTCTTCATATCCTGAAGAGTGCTTCTCATGGTTTGTAGATTGGCCCTGCCATACCTACGTTCCCAACCTAAGCTGAGTTTGTGTTTTCAGACTTCTGTCCTCAGATTCCTGGGCCACACACCCAACAGGCTGGGGCCCCTGGAGCCACACATTAGGACTGTGCCTACCCAATCCATGGGCATTCTGCCCATTCCATTATCCAAAATCGTACAAATTAGGAGAACTCTCCAAAGTCCCCGAGGCCATCCCAATAGTGTAGGTCTCCGGGGACAAACAAGGTCGGTCTGACACCAGCTGAGCATCTACCTCCACTCATATCATAAATGGATGTCCCCAGAGAAGAAGATGGAACCAGACAGGACCCTACCCCATATTCGGATCCATTGCTTTGGTTTACAGACATGTCTCCTCAAAAGCCTGGATTCCAAGACCAGCATAGGGGGTTTCCTGAGGCACCCATCAGAACAAATCTCGTTTCCACAAGGATACTTGTGCATGGGACCTATGTCAAAAGCTTAGGAGAATACTTCAGGGTCCCGGTGTCACCGCCCCATTCCAAGGCCCTCATGGACAAATAAACACACATTAGGCCCCAACCTCGGGAAAGTCCATTTCAACACAGCCGCCCAGATTGCTCCCGCAGAGCCATCAAAACTCAACTGTCTTGTTGCTGGGAGAAAATTGGAATGCGAGGCGGGATTCCCTGGCATCGATCCTCGAACGGTGCTCTGGAGTCATTCCATATGGGATGTCCTGGAGCTGACCAACAGGTCTCAATTGTCCCGCAGAAGGAATCCTTGAAGGGGGCATTCCACAACTCCCAACGTGGGAAAACCTCCATGGCCTTGAGATTCCGCTCCGTTCATGAAGGGGCAGTCATGCACAGAAACTCCAACCCGAGCCAAAGTCTGATCCTCGCCGTGACTTCAGATGCATGAAATATTGGTTCAGATCTGCAGGAGGTACCTGCCGTGCCCTCGGCCTGAAGCCCAAGTCTAGCTTGTGTTCTCAGACTTCTGTCCTCACACTCCTGGCCCAGAAGCCCTCAAGTTTGGCAATTCTGGAACCAAAGTGCAGCACTCTGCCTGCCCTCTAGAAAAAATATCTTGCCTATTGAGCTCCCCAGGCACCTCAAATGAGGATAAACCTATACGGCACTCGACTGTACCCAAATCATATAGTCTAACCTGGGACTAATGCACTGACTGACACAACCTGAGCCCGAACCTCCTGACCAACACCCAGGCAGCTGACCGCACACTGAGCATATCAGACCCGCCATGGCCTTAGGTCGTCATCTCTTCCCATCTTCGGTTTTTCAGGCTTCAGAACCTAGACCTTATCTCCAACCACTGCCCAGGGTTGAAAATGATGCAGATATCAGAACACATTCCCCATGGCCAGAGACCTTGTGTTTGGCAGGTTGTCCAAAGTCCAGTGTAGTTGAAACCAGTGTGGCCCATGAGGCCCCGCCCATGCTCGCGGGCCACATTGGTCACAAACACACATTGTGACCCTCAGCATGAGCCCAGTCCTCAAGGAAGGCCTCTCAGTGGCTGGATGAAGAGACAGCATATTGGGCCTGCCATGCACCTAGGCCCCAATTTTTAACCATAGTTTGGGTTGTCCCTTCACTCTTCCCCAGGGCTCTGCTTTGGAATTCCTATTTTGTTCGGACACCTGAGGTAATAAACCTGAAAGGAGACCTCCCATCCGACAATTGAAGAAAAACTATTGGGACCGGGCCAAATCCACAGAGAGGAAGATTCGTCCATATCCCATGAGGCCTCCCCACATTCTACAGCCATTGTTGATACAAAATCCAGAGACAAAAGCCTGAGCAAGTGCCTCAGACTCGCTCTTTCTTCATATCCTGAGGGGTACTTCTCATGGTTTGTAGATTGGGCCTCCCATACCTACGTCCCAAAACCTTAGCTGAGTTTGTGTTTTCAGACTTCTGTCCTCAAAGTCCTGGGCCGCACACCCTCCAGGCTGGGGCCCCTGGAGCCACACATTAGGACTGTGCCTACCCAATCCATGGGAATTCTGCCCATTCCATTGTCCAAATTCTCACCAATTAAGAAAACTCTCCAAAGTCCCCGAGGCCATCCCAATAGTGTAGGTCTCCAGGGACAAACAAGGGCGGTGTGACACCAGGTGAGCATCTCCCTCCACTCATTCCATAGATGAATATCACCAGAGAAGAAGATTGAACCAGACAGGACCCTAGGCCATAATCGGATCCATTGTTTTGGTTTACAGGCATGTCTCCTCAAAAGCCTGGATTCCAATACCAGCATAGGGGGTTTCCTGAGGCACCACTCAGAACAAATCTCATCTCCACAAGGAAACTTGTGCTTGGGAGGTATGTCAAAAGCTTAGGAGAATACTTCAGGGTCTCGGTGCCAACGCCCCATTCCAAGGCCCTCATGGACACAAACACACAATGGGCCCGATCCTAAAAGTCCATTTCAACTCAGCCACGCCGGTTGCTCCCGCAGAGCTATCAGATCTCAACTGTCTTGTTGCTAGGAGACATTTGGAATGCGAGGCCCGCTTCCCAGGCATCCACCCCGAACGGTGCTCTGGTATCCTTCCATATGGGATATCCTGGAGCTGCCCAACAGGTCTCAATTGTCCCGCAGAAGGAATCCTTGAAGGGGGCATCCCACAACTCCCAACGTGGGAAAACCTCCATGGCCTTGAGATTCCGCTCCGTTCATGAAGGGGCAGTCATGCACAGAAACTCCAACCCGAGCCAACGTCTGATCCTCGCCGTGACTTCAGAAGCATGAGATATTCGTTCAGATCTGCAGGGGGTACCAGCCGTGCCCTCGGCCTGAAGCCCAAGTCTAGCTTCTGTTCTCAGACTTGTCCTCACACTCCTGGTCCAGAATCCCTCATGTTTGGCAATACCGGACCCACAATGCAGCACTCTGCCTGCCTCTAGAAAAAATATATTGCCTAATGAGTAGCCCAGGCACCTCAAATGAGGATAAACCTACACGGCTCTCGACTGTACCTGAATTATATAGTCTAACCTGGGTACTAATTCACTGTCTGACACAACCTGAACCCGAACCTCCGGACCAACACCCAGGCAGCTGACCGCACACTGAGCACATCAGACCCGCCATGGCCTTAGGTCGTCATCTCTTCCCAACTGCGGTTTTCAGGCTTCAGAACGTAGACCTTATCTCCAAACACTGCCCAGGGTTGAAAATGATGCAGAAATCAGAGCTCCTTCCCCATGGCAAGAGACCTTGTGATTGGCATGTTATCCAAATTTCAGTGTAGTTGAAACCAGTGTGGCCTATGAGGCCCCGCCCATGCTCGCGGGCCACATTGGTCAAAAACACACATGCTGACCCTCAGCCTGTGCCCAGTCTTTAAGTAAGGCCACTCAGTGGCTGGATGAAGAGACAGCATATTGGGTCTGCCATGCCCCTAGGCCCCAATTTATAACCATCGTTTGGGTTATCCCTTCACTCTTCCCCAGGGCTCTGCTTTGGAATTCCTCTTTAGTTGGGACACCTGAGGTAACAAACCTGAGAGGACACTTCCCAACCCACAGATTGACGTAAAGGAATTGGGACAAGGCCAAATCCAAAGAGAGGAAGATTTGTCCATGGCCCATGAGGCCTCCCCACGTTCCACGCCCATCTTTGATACAAAATCCAGAGACAAAAGCCTGAGCAAGCACCTCAGACTCCCTCTTTCTTCATATCCTGAAGAATCCTTCTCATGGTTTGTAGATTGGCCCTGCCATACCTACGTTCCCAACCTAAGCTGAGTTTGTGTTTTCAGACTTCTGTCCTCAGATTCCTGGGCCACACACCCTCCAGGCTGGGGCCCCTGGAGCCACACATTAGGACTGTGCCTACCCAATCCATGGGAATTCTGCCCATTCCATTATCCAAAATCGTACAATTTAGGAGAACTCTCCAAAGTCCCCGAGGCCATCCCAATAGTGTAGGTCTCCGGGGACAAACAAGGGCGGTCTGACACCAGCTGAGCATCTACCTCCACTCATATCATAAATGGATGTCCCCAGAGAAGAAGATGGAACCAGACAGGACCCTAGGCCATATTCGGATCCATTGCTTTGGTTTACAGTCATGTCTCCTCAAAAGCCTGGATTCCAAGACCAGCATAGGGGGTTTCCTGAGGCACCCATCAGAACAAATCTCGTTTCCACAAGGAAACTTGTGCATGGGACCTATGTCAAAAGCTTAGGAGAATACTTCAGGGTCCCGGTGTCACCACCCCATTCCAAGGCCCTCATGGACACAAACACACATTAGGCCCCAACCTCGGGAAAGTCCATTTCAACACAGCCGCCCCGATTGCTCCCGCAGAGCCATCAAAACTCAACTGTCTTGTTGCTGGGAGAAAATTGGAATGCGAGGCGGGATTCCCTGGCATCGATCCTCGAACGGTGCTCTGGAGTCATTCCATATGGGATGTCCTGGAGCTGACCAACAGGTCTCAATTGTCCCGCAGAAGGAATCCTTGAAGGGGGCATTCCACAACTCCCAACGTGGGAAAACCTCCATGGCCTTGAGATTCCGCTCCGTTCATGAAGGGGCAGTCATGCACAGAAACTCCAACCCGAGCCAACGTCTGATCCTCGCCGTGACTTCAGATGCATGAAATATTGGTTCAGATCTGCAGGAGGTACCTGCCGTGCCCTCGGCCTGAAGCCCAAGTCTAGCTTGTGTTCTCAGACTTCTGTCCTCACACTCCTGGCCCAGAAGCCCTCAAGTTTGGCAATTCTGGAACCAAAGTGCAGCACTCTGCCTGCCCTCTAGAAAAAATATCTTGCCTATTGAGCTCCCCAGGCACCTCAAATGAGGATAAACCTATACGGCACTCGACTGTACCCAAATCATATAGTCTAACCTGGGACTAATGCACTGACTGACACAACCTGAGCCCGAACCTCCTGACCAACACCCAGGCAGCTGACCGCACACTGAGCATATCAGACCCGCCATGGCCTTAGGTCGTCATCTCTTCCCATCTTCGGTTTTTCAGGCTTCAGAACCTAGACCTATCTCCAACCACTGCCCAGGGTTGAAAATGATGCAGATATCAGAACACATTCCCCATGGCCAGAGACCTTGTGTTTGGCAGGTTGTCCAAAGTCCAGTGTAGTTGAAACCAGTGTGGCCCATGAGGCCCCGCCCATGCTCGGGGGCCACATTGGTCACAAACACACATTGTGACCCTCAGCATGAGCCCAGTCCTCAAGGAAGGCCTCTCAGTGGCTGGATGAAGAGACAGCATATTGGGCCTGCCATGCCCCTAGGCCCCAATTTTTAACCAAAGTTTGGGTTGTCCCTTCACTCTTCCCAGGGCTCTGCTTTGGAATTCCTATTTTGTTAGGACACCTGAGGTAATAAACCTGAAAGGAGACCTCCCATCCGACAATTGAAGAAAAACTATTGGGACCGGGCCAAATCCACAGAGAGGAAGATTCGTCCATATCCCATGAGGCCTCCCCACATTCTACAGCCATTGTTGATACAAAATCCAGAGACAAAAGCCTGAGCAAGTGCCTCAGACTCGCTCTTTCTTCATATCCTGAGGGGTACTTCTCATGGTTTGTAGATTGGGCCTCCCATACCTACGTCCCTAAACCTTAGCTGAGTTTGTGTTTTCAGACTTCTGTCCTCAAAGTCCTGGGCCCCACACCCTCCAGGCTGGGGCCCCTGGAGCCACACATTAGGACTGTGCCTACCCAATCCATGGGAATTCTGCCCATTCCATTGTCCAAAATCTCACCAATTAAGAAAACTCTCCAAAGTCCCCGAGGCCATCCCAATAGTGTAGGTCTCCAGGGACAAACAAGGGCGGTGTGACACCAGGTGAGCATCTCCCTCCACTCATTCCATAGATGGATATCACCAGAGAAGAAGATTGAACCAGACAGGTCCCTAGGCCATAATCGGATCCAATGTTTTGGTTTACAGGCATGTCTCCTCAAAAGCCTGGATTCCAATACCAGCATAGGGGGTTTCCTGAGGCACCCCTCAGAACAAATCTCATCTCCACAAGGAAACTTGTGCATGGGAGGTATGTCAAAAGCTTAGGAGAATACTTCAGGGTCCCGGTGCCAACGCCCCATTCCAAGGCCCTCATGGACACAAACACACAATACACCCGATCCTAAAAGTCCATTTCAACTCAGCCACGCCGGTTGCTCCCGCAGAGCTATCCGATCTCAACTGTCTTGTTGCTAGGAGACATTTGGAATGCGAGGCCCGCTTCCCAGGCATCCACCCTGAACGGTGCTCTGGAGTCCTTCCATATGGGATATCCTGGAGCTGCCCAACAGGTCTCAATTGTCCCGCAGAAGGAATCCTTGAAGGGGGCATCCCACAACTCCCAACGTGGGAAAACCTCCATGGCCTTGAGATTCCGCTCCGTTCATGAAGGGGCAGTCAAGCACAGAAACTCCAACCCGAGCCAACGTCTGATCCTCGCCGTGACTTCAGAAGCATGAGATATTCGTTCAGATCTGCAGGGGGTACCAGCCGTGCCCTCGGCCTGAAGCCCAAGTCTAGCTTCTGTTCTCAGACTTGTCCTCACACTCCTGGTCCAGAATCCCTCATGTTTGGCAATACTGGACCCACAATGCAGCACTCTGCCTGCCTCTAGAAAAAATATATTGCCTAATGAGTAGCCCAGGCACCTCAAATGAGGATAAACCTACACGGCTCTCGACTGTACCTGAATTATATAGTCTAACCTGGGTACTAATTCACTGTCTGACACAACCTGAACCCGAACCTCCGGACCAACACCCAGGCAGCTGACCGCACACTGAGCACATCAGACCCGCCATGGCCTTAGGTCGTCATCTCTTCCCAACTGCGGTTTTCAAGCTTCAGAACGTAGACCTTATCTCCAAACACTGCCCAGGGTTGAAAATGATGCAGAAATCAGAGCTCCCTCCCCATGGCAAGAGACCTTGTGATTGGCATGTTATCCAAAGTTCAGTGTAGTTGAAACCAGTGTGGCCTATGAGGCCCCGCCCATGCTCGCGGGCCACATTGGTCACAAACACACATGCTGACCCTCAGCCTGTGCCCAGTCTTTAAGTAAGGCCACTCAGTGGCTGGATGAAGAGACAGCATATTGGGTCTGCCATGCCCCTAGGCCCCAATTTATAACCATCGTTTGGGTTATCCCTTCACTCTTCCCCAGGGCTCTGCTTTGGAATTCCTCTTTAGTTGGGACACCTGAGGTAACAAACCTGAGAGGACACTTCCCAACCAAAAGATTGACGTAAAGGAATTGGGACCAGGCCAAATCCACAGAGAGGAAGATTTGTCCATGGCCCATGAGGCCTCCCCACGTTCCACGCCCATCTTTGATACAAAATCCAGAGACAAAAGCCTGAGCAAGCGCCTCAGACTCCCTCTTTCTTCATATCCTGAAGAGTCCTTCTCATGGTTTGTAGATTGGCCCTGCCATACCTACGTTCCCAACCTAAGCTGAGTTTGTGTTTTCAGACTTCTGTCCTCAGATTCCTGGGCCACACACCCTCCAGGCTGGGGCCCCTGGAGCCACACATTAGGACTGTGCCTACCCAATCCATGGGCATTCTGCCCATTCCATTATCCAAAATCGTAGAAATTAGGAGAACTCTCCAAATTCCCCGAGGCCATCCCAATAGTGTAGGTCTCCGGGGACAAACAAGGGCGGTCTGACACCAGCTGAGCATCTACCTCCACTCATATCATAAATGGATGTCCCCAGAGAAGAAGATGGAACCAGACAGGACCCTAGGCCATATTCGGATCCATTGCTTTGGTTTACAGTCATGTCTCCTCAAAAGCCTGGATTCCAAGACCAGCATAGGGGGTTTCCTGAGGCACCCATCAGAACAAATCTCGTTTCCACAAGGAAACTTGTGCATGGGACCTATGTCAAAAGCTTAGGAGAATACTTCAGGGTCCCGGTGTCACCACCCCATTCCAAGGCCCTCATGGACACAAACACACATTAGGCCCCAACCTCGGGAAAGTCCATTTCAACACAGCCGCCCCGATTGCTCCCGCAGAGCCATCAAAACTCAACTGTCTTGTTGCTGGGAGAAAATTGGAATGCGAGGCGGGATTCCCTGGCATCGATCCTCGAACGGTGCTCTGGAGTCATTCCATATGGGATGTCCTGGAGCTGACCAACAGGTCTCAATTGTCCCGCAGAAGGAATCCTTGAAGGGGGCATTCCACAACTCCCAACGTGGGAAAACCTCCATGGCCTTGAGATTCCGCTCCGTTCATGAAGGGGCAGTCATGCACAGAAACTCCAACCCGAGCCAACGTCTGATCCTCGCCGTGACTTCAGATGCATGAAATATTGGTTCAGATCTGCAGGAGGTACCTGCCGTGCCCTCGGCCTGAAGCCCAAGTCTAGCTTGTGTTCTCAGACTTCTGTCCTCACACTCCTGGCCCAGAAGCCCTCAAGTTTGGCAATTCTGGAACCAAAGTGCAGCACTCTGCCTGCCCTCTAGAAAAAATATCTTGCCTATTGAGCTCCCCAGGCACCTCAAATGAGGATAAACCTATACGGCACTCGACTGTACCCAAATCATATAGTCTAACCTGGGACTAATGCACTGACTGACACAACCTGAGCCCGAACCTCCTGACCAACACCCAGGCAGCTGACCGCACACTGAGCATATCAGACCCGCCATGGCCTTAGGTCGTCATCTCTTCCCATCTTCGGTTTTTCAGGCTTCAGAACCTAGACCTATCTCCAACCACTGCCCAGGGTTGAAAATGATGCAGATATCAGAACACATTCCCCATGGCCAGAGACCTTGTGTTTGGCAGGTTGTCCAAAGTCCAGTGTAGTTGAAACCAGTGTGGCCCATGAGGCCCCGCCCATGCTCGCGGGCCACATTGGTCACAAACACACATTGTGACCCTCAGCATGAGCCCAGTCCTCAAGGAAGGCCTCTCAGTGGCTGGATGAAGAGACAGCATATTGGGCCTGCCATGCACCTAGGCCCCAATTTTTAACCATAGTTTGGGTTGTCCCTTCACTCTTCCCCACGGCTCTGCTTTGGAATTCCTATTTTGTTCGGACACCTGAGGTAATAAACCTGAAAGGAGACCTCCCATCCGACAAGTGAAGAAAAACTATTGGGACCGGGCCAAATCCACAGAGAGGAAGATTCGTCCATATCCCATGAGGACTCCCCACATTCTACAGCCATTGTTGATACAAAATCCAGAGACAAAAGCCTCAGTAAGTGCCTCAGACTCGCTCTTTCTTCATATCCTGAGGGGTACTTCTCATGGTTTGTAGATTGGGCCTCCCATACCTACGTCCCAAAACCTTAGCTGAGTTTGTGTTTTCAGACTTCTGTCCTCAAAGTCCTGGGCCGCACACCCTCCAGGCTGGGGCCCCTGGAGCCACACATTAGGACTGTGCCTACCCAATCCATGGGAATTCTGCCCATTCCATTGTCCAAAATCTCACCAATTAAGAAAACTCTCCAAAGTCCCCGAGGCCATCCCAATAGTGTAGGTCTCCAGGGACAAACAAGGGCGGTGTGACACCAGGTGAGCATCTCCCTCCACTCATTCCATAGATGGATATCACCAGAGAAGAAGATTGAACCAGACAGGTCCCTAGGCCATAATCGGATCCATTGTTTTGGTTTACAGGCATGTCTCCTCAAAAGCCTGGTTTCCAATACCAGCATAGGGGGTTTCCTGAGGCACCCCTCAGAACAAATCTCATCTCCACAAGGAAACTTGTGCATGGGAGGTATGTCAAAAGCTCGGAGAATACTTCAGGGTCCCGGTGCCAACTCCCCATTCCAAGGCCCTCATGGACACAAACACACAATGGGCCCGACCCTAAAAGTCCATTTCAACTCAGCCACGCCGGTTGCTCCCGCAGAGCTATCCGATCTCAACTGTCTTGTTGCTAGGAGACATTTGGAATGCGAGGCCCGCTTCCCAGGCATCCACCCCGAACGGTGCTCTGGAGTCCTTCCATATGGGATATCCTGGAGCTGCCCAACAGGTCTCAATTGTCCCGCAGAAGGAATCCTTGAAGGGGGCATCCCACAACTCCCAACGTGGGAAAACCTCCATGGCCTTGAGATTCCGCTCCGTTCATGAAGGGGCAGTCATGCACAGAAACTCCAACCCGAGCCAACGTCTGATCCTCGCCGTGACTTCAGAAGCATGAGATATTCGTTCAGATCTGCAGGGGGTACCAGCCGTGCCCTCGGCCTGAAGCCCAAGTCTAGCTTCTGTTCTCAGACTTGTCCTCACACTCCTGGTCCAGAATCCCTCATGTTTGGCAATACCGGACCCACAATGCAGCACTCTTCCTGCCTCTAGAAAAAATATATTGCCTAATGAGTAGCCCAGGCACCTCAAATGAGGATAAACCAACACGGCTCTCGACTGTACCTGAATTATATAGTCTAACCTGGGTACTAATTCACTGTCTGACACAACCTGAACACGAACCTCCGGACCAACACCCAGGCAGCTGACCGCACACTGAGCACATCAGACCCGCCATGGCCTTAGGTCGTCATCTCTTCCCAACTGCGGTTTTCAGGCTTCAGAACGTAGACCTTATCTCCGAACACTGCCCAGGGTTGAAAATGATGCAGAAATCAGAGATCCTTCCCCATGGCAAGAGACCTTGTGATTGGCATGTTATCCAAAGTTCAGTGTAGTTGAAACCAGTGTGGCCCATGAGGCCCCGCCCATGCTCGTGGGCCACATTGGTCACAAACACACATGCTGACCCTCAGCCTGTGCCCAGTCTTTAAGTAAGGCCACTCAGTGGCTGGATGAAGAGACAGCATATTGGGTCTGCCATGCCCCTAGGCCCCAATTTATAACCATCGTTTGGGTTGTCCATTCACTCTTCCCCAGGGCTCTGCTTTGGAATTCCTCTTTGGTTGGGACACCTGAGGTAACAAACCTGAGAGGAGACCTCCCATCCCACAGATTGACGTAAAGAAATTGGGACCGGTCCAAATCCACGGAGAGGAAGATTCATTTATGGCCCATGAGGCCTCCCCACGTTCCACGCCCATCTTTGATACAAAATCCAGAGACAAAAGCCTGAGCAAGCGCCTCAGACTCCCTCTTTCTTCATATCCTGAAGAGTCCTTCTCATGGTTTGTAGATTGGCCCTGCCATACCTACGTTTCCAACCTAAGCTGAGTTTGTGTTTTCAGACTTCTGTCCTCAGATTCCTGGGCCACACACCCTACAGGCTGGGGCCCCTGGAGCCACACATTAGGACTGTGCCTACCCAATCCATGGGAATTCTGCCCATTCCATTGTCCAAAATCGTACAAATTAGGAGAACTCTCCAAAGTCCCAGGGGCCATCCCAATAGTGTAGTACTCCGTGGACAAACAAGGGTGGTCTGACAACAGGTGAGCATCTACCTCCACTCATTCCATAGTTGGATATCCCCAGAGAGGAAGATGGAACCAGACAGGACCCTAGGCCATATTCGGATCCATTGCTTTGGTTTACAGACATGTCTCCTCAAAAGCCTGGTTTCCAAGACCAGCATAGGGGGTTTCCTGAGGCACATATCAGAACAAATCTCGTTTCCACAATGAAACTTGTGCATGGGACCTATGTCAAAAGCTTAGGAGAATACTTCAGGGTCCCGGTGTCACCGCCCCATTCCAAGGCCCTCATGGACAAATAAACACACATTAGGCCCCAACCTCGGGAAAGTCCATTTCAACACAGCCGCCCCGATTGCTTACGCAGAGCCATCAAAACTCAACTGTCTTGTTGCTGGGAGAAAATTGGAATGCGAGGCGGGATTCCCTGGCATCGATCCTCGAACGGTGCTCTGGAGTCATTCCATATGGGATGTCCTGGAGCTGACCAACAGGTCTCAATTGTCCCGCAGAAGGAATCCTTGAAGGGGGCATCCCACAACTCCCAACGTGGGAAAACCTCCATGGCCTTGAGATTCCGCTCCGTTCATTAAGGGGCAGTCATGCACAGAAACTCCAACCCGAGCCAACGTCTGATCCTCGCCGTGTCTTCAGAAGCATGAGATATTCGTTCAGATCTGCAGGGGGTACCAGCCGTGCCCTCGGCCTGAAGCCCAAGTCTAGCTTCTGTTCTCAGACTTGTCCTCACACTCCTGGTCCAGAATCCCTCATGTTTGGCAATACCGGACCCACAATGCAGCACTCTGCCTGCCTCTAGAAAAAATATATTGCCTAATGAGTAGCCCAGGCACCTCAAATGAGGATAAACCAACACGGCTCTCGACTGTACCTGAATTATATAGTCTAACCTGGGTACTAATTCACTGTCTGACACAACCTGAACACGAACCTCCGGACCAACACCCAGGCAGCTGACCGCACACTGAGCACATCAGACCCGCCATGGCCTTAGGTCGTCATCTCTTCCCAACTGCGGTTTTCAGGCTTCAGAACGTAGACCTTATCTCCGAACACTGCCCAGGGTTGAAAATGATGCAGAAATCAGAGATCCTTCCCCATGGCAAGAGACCTTGTGATTGGCATGTTATCCAAAGTTCAGTGTAGTTGAAACCAGTGTGGCCCATGAGGCCCCGCCCATGCTCGCGGGCCACATTGGTCACAAACACACATGCTGACCCTCAGCCTGTGCCCAGTCTTTAAGTAAGGACACTCAGAGGCTGGATGAAGAGACAGCATATTGGGTCTGCCATGCCCCTAGGCCCCAATTTATAACCATCGTTTGGGTTGTCCCTTCACTCTTCCCCAGGGCTCTGCTTTGGAATTCCTCTTTGGTTGGGACACCTGAGGTAACAAACCTGAGAGGAGAGCTCCCATCCCACATATTGACGGAAAGAAATTGGGACCGGTCCAAATCCACAGAGAGGAAGATTCGTCCATGGCCCATGAGGCCTCCCCACCTTCCACCCCATCATTGATACAACATCCAGAGACAAAAGCCTGAGCAAGCGCCTCAGACTCGCTCTTTCTTCATATCCTGAAGAGTCCTTCTCATGGTTTGTAGATTGGCCCTGCCATACCTACGTTCCCAACCTAAGCTGAGTTTGTGTTTTCAGACTTCTGTCCTCAGATTCCTGGGCCACACACCCTACAGGCTGGGGCCCCTGGAGCCACACATTAGGACTGTGCCTACCCAATCCATGGGAATTCTGCCCATTCCATTGTCCAAAATCGTACAAATTAGGAGAACTCTCCAAAGTCCCAGGGGCCATCCCAATAGTGTAGGACTCCGGGGACAAACAAGGGTGGTCTGACAACAGGTGAGCATCTACCTCCACTCATTCCATAGATGGATATCCCCAGAGAAGAAGATGGAACCAGACAGGACCCTAGGCCATATTCGGATCCATTGCTTTGGTTTACAGACATGTCTCCTCAAAAGCCTGGATTCCAAGACCAGCATAGGGGGTTTCCTGAGACACATATCAGAACAAATCTCGTTTCCACAAAGAAACTTGTGCATGGGACCTATGTCAAAAGCTTAGGAGAATACTTCAGGGTCCCGGTGTCACCGCCCCATTCCAAGGCCCTCATGGACACAAACACACATTAGGCCCCAACCTCGGGAAAGTCCATTTCAACACAGCCGCCCCGATTGCTCCCGCAGAGCCATCAAAACTCAACTGTCTTGTTGCTGGGAGAAAATTGGAATGCGAGGCGGGATTCCCTGGCATCGATCCTCGAACGGTGCTCTGGAGTCATTCCATATGGGATGTCCTGGAGCTGACCAACAGGTCTCAATTGTCCCGCAGAAGGAATCCTTGAAGGGGGCATCCCACAACTCCCAACGTGGGAAAACCTCCATGGCCTTGAGATTCCGCTCCGTTCATGAAGGGGCAGTCATGCACAGAAACTCCAACCCGAGCCAACGTCTGATCCTCGCCGTGACTTCAGATGCATGAAATATTGGTTCAGATCTGCAGGAGGTACCTGCCGTGCCCTCGGCCTGAAGCCCAAGTCTAGCTTGTGTTCTCAGACTTCTGTCCTCACACTCCTGGCCCAGAAGCCCTCAAGTTTGGCAATTCTGGAACCAAAGTGCAGCACTCTGCCTGCCCTCTAGAAAAAATATCTTGCCTATTGAGCTCCCCAGGCACCTCAAATGAGGATAAACCTATACGGCACTCGACTGTACCCAAATCATATAGTCTAACCTGGGACTAATGCACTGACTGACACAACCTGAGCCCGAACCTCCTGACCAACACCCAGGCAGCTGACCGCACACTGAGCATATCAGACCCGCCATGGCCTTAGGTCGTCATCTCTTCCCAACTTCGGTTTTTCAGGCTTCAGAACCTAGACCTTATCTCCAACCACTGCCCAGGGTTGAAAATGATGCAGATATCAGAACACATTCCCCATGGCCAGAGACCTTGTGTTTGGCAGGTTGTCCAAAGTCCAGTGTAGTTGAAACCAGTGTGGCCCATGAGGCCCCGCCCATGCTCGGGGGCCACAATGGTCACAAACACACATTGTGACCCTCAGCATGAGCCCAGTCCTCAAGGAAGGCCTCTCAGTGGCTGGATGAAGAGACAGCATATTGGGCCTGCCATGCACCTAGGCCCCAATTTTTAACCATAGTTTGGGTTGTCCCTTCACTCTTCCCCACGGCTCTGCTTTGGAATTCCTATTTTGTTCGGACACCTGAGGTAATAAACCTGAAAGGAGACCTCCCATCCGACAATTGAAGAAAAACTATTGGGACCGGGCCAAATCCACAGAGAGGAAGATTCGTCCATATCCCATGAGACCTCCCCACATTCTACAGCCATTGTTGTTTTGTCCAGAGACAAAAGCCTGAGCAAGTACCTCCGACTCGCTCTTTCTTCATATCCTGAGGGGTACTTCTCATGGTTTGTAGATTGGGCCTCCCATACCTACGCCCCAAAACCTTAGCTGAGTTTGTGTTTTCAGACTTCTGTCCTCAAAGTCCTGGGCCGCACACCCTCCAGGCTGGGGCCCCTGGAGCCACACATTAGGACTGTGCCTACCCAATCCATGGGAATTCTGCCCATTCCATTGTCCAAAATCTCACCAATTAAGAAAACTCTCCAAAGTCCCCGAGGCCATCCCAATAGTGTAGGTCTCCAGGGACAAACAAGGGCGGTGTGACACCAGGTGAGCATCTCCCTCCACTCATTCCATAGATGCATATCACCAGGGAAGAAGATTGAACCAGACAGGACCCTAGGCCATAATCGGATCCATTGTTTTGGTTTACAGGCATGTCTCCTCAAAAGCCTGGATTCCAATACCAGCATAGGGGGTTTCCTGAGGCACCCCTCAGAACAAATCTCATCTCCACAAGGAAACTTGTGCATGGGAGGTATGTCAAAAGCTTAGGAGAATACTTCAGGGTCCCGGTGCCAACGCCCCATTCCAAGGCCCTCATGGACACAAACACACAATGGGCCCGACCCTAAAAGTCCATTTCAACTCAGCCACGCCGGTTGCTCCCGCAGAGCTATCCGATCTCAACTGTCTTGTTGCTAGGAGACATTTGGAATGCGAGGCCCGCTTCCCAGGCATCCACCCCGAAAGTTGCTCTGGAGTCCTTCCATATGGGATATCCTGGAGCTGCCCAAAAGCTCTCAATTGTCCCGCAGAAGGAATCCTTGAAGGGGGCATCCCACAACTCCCAACGTGGGAAAACCTCCATGGCCTTGAGATTCCGCTCCATTCATGAAGGGGCAGTCATGCACAGAAACTCCAACCCGAGCCAACGTCTGATCCTCGCCGTGACTTCAGAAGCATGAGATATTCGTTCAGATCTGCAGGGGGTACTAGCCGTGCCCTCGGCCTGAAGCCCAAGTCTAGCTTCTGTTCTCAGACTTGTCCTCACACTCCTGGTCCAGAATCCCTCATGTTTGGCAATACCGGACCCACAATGCAGCACTCTGCCTGCCTCTAGAAAAAATATATTGCCTAATGAGTAGCCCAGGCACCTCAAATGAGGATAAACTTACACGGCTCTCGACTGTACCTGAATTATATAGTCTAACCTGGGTACTAATTCACTGTCTGACACAACCTGAACCCGAACCTCTGGACCAACAACCAGGCAGCTGACCGCACACTGAGCACATCAGACCCGCCATGGCCTTAGGTCGTCATCTCTTCCCAACTGCGGTTTTCAGGCTTCAGAACGTAGACCTTATCTCCAACCACTGCCCAGGGTTGAAAATGATGCAGAAATCAGAGCTCCCTCCCCATGGCTAGAGACCTTGTGATTGGCATGTTATCCAAAGTTCAGTGTAGTTGAAACCAGTGTGGCCCTTGAGGCCCCGCCCATGCTCGCGGGCCACATTGGTCACAAACACACATGCTGACCCTCAGCCTGTGCCCAGTCTTTAAGTAAGGCCACTCAGTGGCTGGATGAAGAGACAGCATATTGGGTCTGCCATGCCCCTAGGCCCCAATTTATAACCATCGTTTGGGTTGTCCCTTCACTCTTCCCCAGGGCTCTGCTTTGGAATTCCTCTTTGGTTGGGACACCTGAGGTAACAAACCTGAGAGGAGACCTCCCATCCCACAGATTGACGGAAAGAAATTGGGACCGGGCCAAATCGACAGAGAGGAAGATTCGTCCATGGCCCATGAGGCCTCCCCACGTTCCACGCCCATCTTTGATACAAAATCCAGAGACAAAAGCCTGAGCAAGCGCCTCAGACTCGCTATTTCTTCATATCCTGAAGAGTCCTTCTCATGGTTTGTAGATTGGCCCTGCCATACCTACGTTCCCAACCTAAGCTGAGCTTGTGTTTTCAGAATTCTGTCCTCAGATTCCTGGGCCACACACCCTACATGCTGGGCCCCTGGAGCCACACATTAGGACTGTGCCTACCCAATCCATGGGAATTCTGCCCATTCCATTATCCAAAATCGTACAAATTAGGAGAACTCTCCAAAGTCCCCGAGGCCATCCCAATAGTGTAGGTCTCCGGGGACAAACAAGGTCGGTCTGACACCAGCTGAGCATCTACCTCCACTCATATCATAAATGGATGTCCACAGAGAAGAAGATGGAACCAGACAGGACCCTAGGCCATATTCGGATCCATTGCTTTGGTTTACAGACATGTCTCCTCAAAAGCCTGGATTCCAAGACCAGCATAGGGGGTTTCCTGAGGCACCCATCAGAACAAATCTCGTTTCCACAAGGAAACTTGTGCATGGGACCTATGTCAAAAGCTTAGGAGAATACTTCAGGGTCCCGGTGTCACTGCCCCATTCCAAGGCCCTCATGGACACAAACACACATTAGGCCCCAACCTCGGGAAAGTCCATTTCAACACAGCCGCCCCGATTGCTCCCGCAGAGCCATCAAAACTCAACTGTCTTGTTGCTGGGAGAAAATTGGAATGCGAGGCGGGATTCCCTGGCATCGATCCTCGAACGGTGCTCTGGAGTCATTCCATATGGGATGTCCTGGAGCTGACCAACAGGTCTCAATTGTCCCGCAGAAGGAATCCTTGAAGGGGGCATCCCACAACTCCCAACGTGGGAAAACCTCCATGGCCTTGAGATTCCGCTCCGTTCATGAAGGGGCAGTCATGCACAGAAACTCCAACCCGAGCCAACGTCTGATCCTCGCCGTGACTTCAGATGCATGAAATATTGGTTCAGATCTGCAGGAGGTACCTGCCGTGCCCTCGGCCTGAAGCCCAAGTCTAGCTTGTGTTCTCAGACTTCTGTCCTCACACTCCTGGCCCAGAAGCCCTCAAGTTTGGCAATTCTGGAACCAAAGTGCAGCACTCTGCCTGCCCTCTAGAAAAAATATCTTGCCTATTGAGCTCCCCAGGCACCTCAAATGAGGATAAACCTATACGGCACTCGACTGTACCCAAATCATATAGTCTAACCTGGGACTAATGCACTGACTGACACAACCTGAGCCCGAACCTCCTGACCAACACCCAGGCAGCTGACCGCACACTGAGCATATCAGACCCGCCATGGCCTTAGGTCGTCATCTCTTCCCAACTTCGGTTTTTCAGGCTTCAGAACCTAGACCTTATCTCCAACCACTGCCCAGGGTTGAAATTGATGCAGATATCAGAACACATTCCCCATGGCCAGAGACCTTGTGTTTGGCAGGTTGTCCAAAGTCCAGTGTAGTTGAAACCAGTGTGGCCCATGAGGCCCCGCCCATGCTCGCGGGCCACATTGGTCACAAACACACATTGTGACCCTCAGCATGAGCCCAGTCCTCAAGTATGGTCTCTCAGTGGCTGGATGAAGAGACATCATATTGGGTCTGCCATGCACCTAGGCCCCAATTTTTAACCATAGTTTCGGTTGTCCCTTCACTCTTCCCCAGGGCTCTGCTTTGGAATTCCTATTTTGTTCGGACACCTGAGGTAATAAACCTGAAAGGAGACCTCCCATCCGACAATTGAAGAAAAACTATTGGGACCGGGCCAATTCACAGAGAGGAAGATTCGTCCATATCCCATGAGGCCTCCCCACATTCTACAGCCATTGTTGTTACAAAATCTAGAGACAAAAGCCTGAGCAAGTGCCTCAGACTCGCTCTTTCTTCATATCCTGAGGGGTACTTCTCATGGTTTGTAGATTGGGCCTCCCATACCTACGTCCCAAAACCTTAGCTGAGTTTGTGTTTTCAGACTTCTGTCCTCAAAGTCCTGGGCCGCACACCCTCCAGGCTGGGGCCCCTGGAGCCACACATGAGGACTGTGCCTACCCAATCCATGGGAATTCTGCCCATTCCATTGTCCAAATTCTCACCAATTAAGAAAACTCTCCAAAGTCCCCGAGGCCATCCCAATAGTGTAGGTCTCCAGGGACAAACAAGTGCGGTGTGACACCAGGTGAGCATCTCCCTCCACTCATTCCATAGATGGATATCACCAGAGAAGAAATTGAACCAGACAGGACCCTAGGCCATAATCCGATCCATTGTTTTGGTTTACAGGCATGTCTCCTCAAAAGCCTGGTTTCCAATACCATCATAGGGGGTTTCCTGAGGCACCCCTCAAAACAAATCTCATCTCCACAAGGAAACTTGTGCATGGGAGGTATGTCAAAAGCTTAGGAGAATACTTCAGGGTCCCGGTGCCAACGCCCCATTCCAAGGCCCTCATGGACACAAACACACAATGGGCCCGATCCTAAAAGTCCATTTCAACTCAGCCACGCCGGTTGCTCCCGCAGAGCTATCCGATCTCAACTGTCTTGTTGCTAGGAGACATTTGGAATGCGAGGCCCGCTTCCCAGGCATC
This sequence comes from Mustela nivalis, assembly GCF_964662115.1. Lineage (NCBI taxonomy): Eukaryota > Metazoa > Chordata > Mammalia > Carnivora > Mustelidae > Mustela > Mustela nivalis. Next base: position 228,388 of record NW_028136494.1, on the reverse strand, counting down.
ACCCCGAACGGTGCTCTGGAGTCCTTCCATATGGGATATCCTGGAGCTGCCCAAAAGCTCTCAATTGTCCCGCAGAAGGAGTCCTTGAAGGGGGCATCCCACAACTCCCAACGTGGAAAAACCTCCATGGCCTTGAGATTCCGCTCCGTTCATGAAGGGGCAGTCATGCACAGAAACTCCAACCCGAGCCAACGTCTGATACTCGCCATGACTTCAGAAGCATGAGATATTCGTTCAGATCTGCAGGTGGTACCAGCCGTGCCTCGGCCTTAAGCCCAAGTCTAGCTTCTGTTCTCAGACTTGTCCTCACACTCCTGGTCCAGAATCCCTCATGTTTGGCAATACCGGACCCACAATGCAGCACTCTGCCTGCCTCTAGAAAAAATATATTGCCTAATGAGTAGCCCAGGTACCTCAAATGAAGATAAACCTACACGGCTCTCGACTGTACCTGAATTATATAGTCTAACCTGGGTACTAATTCACTGTCTGACACAACCTGAACCCGAACCTCCGGATTAACACCAAGGCAGCTGACCGCACACTGAGCACATCAGACCCGCCATGGCCTTAGGTCGTCATCTCTTCCCAACTGCGGTTATCAGGCTTCAGAACCTAGACCTTATCTCTAAACACTGCCCAGGGTTGAAAATGATGCAGAAATCAGAGCTCCTTCCCCATGGCAAGAGACCTTGTTATTGGCATGTTGTCCAAAGTTCAGTGTAGTTGAAACAGTGTGGCCTATGTGGTCCCGCCCATGCTCGCGGCGCACATTGGTCACAAAAACACATTGTGACCCAAAGCCTGGGCCCAGTCCTTAAGTAAGGCCACTCAGTGGCTGGATGAATAGAAAGCATCCTGGGCCTGCCATGCCCCAAGCCCCATTTTTTTACCATAGTTTGGGTTGTCCCTTCACTCTTCCCCAGGTCTCTGCTTTGGAATTCCTCTTTGGTTGGGACACCTGAGGTAACAAACCTGAGAGGAGACCTCCCATCCCACAGATTGACGGAAAGAAATTGGGACCGGGCCAAATCCACAGAGGAAGATTCCTCCATGGACCATGAGGCCTCCCCACATCCCATGCCCATCTTTGATACAAAATCCAGAGAGAAAAGCCTGAGCAAGCGCCTCAGACTCGCTCTTTCTTCATATCCTGAAGAGTTCTTCACATGATTTGTAGATTGGACCTGCCATACCTTCGTCCCCAACCTAAGCTGAGTTTGTGTTTTCAGACCTCTGTCCTCAAATTCCTGTGCCACACACCCTCCAACCTGGGGCCCCCGGAGCCACACATTAGGAATGTGCCTACCCAATCCATGGGAATTCAGCCCATTCCATTGTCCAAAATCGTACAAATTAGGACAACCCTCCAAAATTCCCGAGGCCATCCCAATAGTGTAGGTCTCCCGGGACAAACAAGGGCGGTCTGACCCCAACTGAGCATCTACCTACACTCATACCATAGATGGATGTCCCGAGAGAAGAAGATGGAACCAGACAGGACCCTAGGCCATAATCAGATCCATTGCTTTGGTTTACAGGCATGTCTCCTCAAAAGCCTGGATTCCAAGACCAGCAAAGCGGGTTTCCTGAGGCACCCATCAGAACAAATCTCGTCTCCACAAGGAAACTTGTGCATGGGACCTATGTCAAAAGCTTAGGAGAAAACTTCAGAGTCCCGGTGCCACCGCCCCATTCCAAGGCCCTCATGGACACAAACACATATTAGGCCCCATTCTCGGGAAAGTCCATTTCAACTCAGCCACCCTGGTTGCTCCCGCAGAGCCTTCAGATCTCAACTGTCTTGTTGCTAGGAGACAATTAGAATGCGAGGCCGGCTTCCCTGGCATCCATCCCCGAATGGTGCTCTGGACTCATTCCATATGGGATAACATGGAGCTGCCCAACAGGTCTCAATTGGCCCGCAGAAGGAATCCTTGAAGGGGGCATTCCAAAACTCCGAACGTGGGAAAACCTCCATGGCCTTGAGATTCCGCTCCATTCATGAAGGGGCAGTCAGCACAGAAACTCCAACCTGAGCCAACGTCTGAACCTCGCCATAACTTCAGAAGCATGAGATATTCGTTCAGATCAGCAAGGGGTACCAGCCATGCCCTCGGACTGAAGCCCAAGTCTAGCTTCTGTTCTCAGACTTGTCCTCACACTCCTGGTCCAGAATCCCTCATGTTCGGCAATACCGGACCCACAATGCAGCACTCTGCTTGCCCTCTAGAAAAAAATATATTGCCTAATGAGTTGCCCAGGCACATCAAATGAGGATAAACCTACACGGCACTAGAATGTACCTAAATTATATATCTAACCTGGGCACTAATGCACAGTCTGACACAACCTGAACCTGAAACTCCGGACCAACACCCAGGCAGCTGCCCGCAAAATGAGCACATCAGACCCGCCATGGCCTTAGGTCGTCATCTCTTCCCAACTGCGGTTTCCAGGCTTCAGAAACTAGACCTTATCTCCAACCACTGCCCAGGGTTGAAAATGATGCAGAAATCAGAGCTCCTTCCCCATGGCAAGAGACCTTGTGATTGGCATGTTGTCCAAAGTTTAGTGTAGATGAAAACAGTGTGGCACATGAGGCCCCGCCCCTGCTGGCGGGCAACATTAGTCATAAACACACATTGTGACCCTCAGCCTGAACCCCGTCCTCACGTATGGCCACTCAGTGGCTGGAAGAAGAGACAGCATATTTGGCCTGCCATGCCCCTAAGCCCCATTTTTTAACGATAATTTGGGTTGTCACTTCACTCTTCCCCAGGGCTCTGCTTAGGAATTCCTCTTTGGTTGGGACAACTGAGGTAACAAACCTGAGAGGAGACCTCCCATCCCACAGATTGACGGAAAGAAATTGGGACCGGGCCAAATCCACAGATAGGAAGTTTCATCCAAGCCCATGAGGCCTCCCCACATTCCACGCCCATCTTTGATAAAAAATCCAGAGACAAAAGCCTGAGCAAGTGCCTCAGACTCGCTCTTTCTTCATATCCTGAAGAGTTCTTCTCATGGTTTGTAGATTGGACCTGCCATACCTACGTCCCCAAACCTAAGCTGAGTTTGTGTATTCAGACATCTGTCTTCAAATTCCTGGGCCACTCACCCTCCAGGCTGGGACCCCTGGGCCACACATAGGACTGTGCCTAACCAATCCATGGGAATTCTGCCCATTCCATTGTTCAAAATCGTACAAATTAGAAGAACCCTCCGAAGTCCCCTAGACCATCCCAATAGTGTAGGTCTCCTGGGACAAACATGGGCCGTCTGACACAACCTGAGCATGTACCTCCACTCATACCATAGATGGACATCCCCAGAGAAGAAATGGAACCAGACAGGACCCTAGGCCATAATCGGATCCATTGCTTTGGTTTACAGGCATGTCTCCTCAAAGCCTGGATTCCTAGACCAGCATAGGGGGTTTCCTGAGGCACCCATCAGAATAAATCTCGTCTCCACAAGGAACTTGTGCATGGGACCTATGTCAAAAGCTTAGGAGAATACTTCAGGGTCCCGGTGCCACCGCCCAAATCCAAGGTCTTAATGGACATAAACACACATTAGGCCCCATCCTCGGGAAAGTCCTTTTCAACACAGCCGCCCCAATTGCTCCGCCTGAGCCATCAGATCTCAACTGTCTTGTTGCTAGCAGACAATTGGAATGCGAGGCGGGCTTCCCTAGCATCCATCCTCGAACGGTGCTCTGGTGTCATTCCATATGGGATGTCCTGGAGCTGACAACAGGTCCCAATTGTCCCGCAGAAGGAATCCTTCAAGGAAACATCCCAAAACTTCCAACGTGGGAAAACCTCCATGGCCTTGAGTTTCCGTTCCGTTCATGAAGGGGCAGTCATGCACAGAAACTCCAACCTGAGCCAACGTCTGATCCTCGCCGTGACTTCAGATGCATGAGATATTGGTTCAGATCTGCAGCCGGTACCTGCCGTGCCCTCGGCCTGAAGCCCAGGTCTAGCTTGTGTTCTCAGACTTCTGTCCTCCTACTCCTGGCCCAGAAGCCCTCAATTTTGGCAATTCTGGACCCACAATGCAGCACTCTGCCAGCCCTCTTAAAAAATATCGTGCCTAATGAGTAGCCCAGGCACCTCAAATGAGTATAAACGTACACGGCACTCGACTGTACCTAAATTATATAGTCTAATCCGGGCACTAATGCACTGGCTGACAAAACCTGAACCCGAACCTCCGGACCAACACCCAGGCAGCTGACCGCACACTGAGCACATCAGAACCGCCATGGCCTTAGGTCGTCATCTCTTCACAACTGCGGTTTTCAGGCTTCAGAACCTAGACCTTAACTCCAAACACTGCCCAGGGTTGAAAATGATGCAGAAATCAGAGCTCCTCGCCCATGGCAAGAGACCTTGTGATTGGCATGTTGTCCAAAGTTCAGTGTAGTTGAAACAGTGTGGCCTATGAGGTCCCACTCATGCTCGTGGGCCACATTGGTCACAAATACACATTGTGACCCACAGCCTGTGCCCAGTCCTTAAGTAAGGCCACTCAGTGGCTGGATGAAGAGACAGCATATGGGGCCTGCCATTCCCCAAGCCCCATTTTTTAACCATAGTTTGGGTTGTCCCTTCACTCTTCCCCAGGTCTCTGCTTTGGAATTCCTCTTTGGTTGGGACACCTGAGGTAACAAACCTGAGAGGAGACCTCCCATCCCACAGATTGAAGGAAAGAAATTGGGACCGGGCCAAATCCACAGAGGAAGATTTCTCCATCGCCCATGAGGCCTCCCCACATTCCACCCCTATATTTGATACAAAATCCAGAGACAAAAGCCTGAGCAAGCGCCTCAGACTCGCTCTTTCTTCATATCCTGAAGAGTTCTTCACATGATTTGTAGATTGGACCTGCCATACCTACGTCCCCAAACCTAAGCTGAGTTTGTGTTCTCAGACCTCTGTCCTCAAATTCCTGGGCCACACACCCTCCAACCTGGGGCCCCTGGAGCCACACATTAGGACTGTGTCTACCCAATCCATGGGAATTCTGCCCATTCCATTGTCCAAAATCGTACAAATTAGGAGAACCCTCCAAAGTTCCCGAGGCCATCCCAATAGTGTAGGTCTCCCGGGACAAACAAGGGCGGTCTGACACCAGCTGAGCATCTACCTACACTCATACCATAGATGGATGTCCCCAGAGAAGAAGATGGAGCCAGACAGTACCCTAGGCAATAATCGGATCCATTGCTTTTGTTTACAGGCATGTCTCCTCAAAAGCCTGGATTCCAAGACCAGCATAGGGGGCTTCCTGAGGCACCCATCAGAACAAATCTCGTCTCCACAAGAAAACTTGTGCATGGGACCTATGTCAAAAGCTTAGGAGAATACTTCAGGGTCCCGGTGCCACCGCCCCATTCCAAGTTCTCATGGACACAAACACATATTAGGCCACATCCTCGGGAAAGTCCGTTTCAACTCAGCCACCCCGGTTGCTCCGGCATGGCCTTCAGATCTCAACTGTCTTGTTGCTAGGAGACAATTAGAATGCGAGGCCGGTTTCCCTGGCATCCATCCCCGAACGGTGCTCTGGTGTCATTCCATATCGGATATCCTGGAGCTGCCCACCAGGTCTCAATTGTCCCGCAGAATGAATCCTTGAAAGGGGCATCCCAAAACTCCCAACGTGGAAAAACCTCCATGGCCTTGAATTCCGCTCCGTTCATGAAGGGGCAGTCAGCACAGAAACTCCAACTTGAGTCAACGTCTGAACCTCGCCGTAACTTCAGATGCATGAGATATTCGTTCAGATCTGCAAGGGGTACCAGCCATGCCCTCGGCCTGAAGCCCAAGTTAGCTTCTGTTCTCAGACTTGTCCTCACACTCCTGGTCCAGAATCCCTCATGTTCGGCAATACCGGACTCACAATGCAGCACTCTGCTTGCCCTCTAGAAAAAATATATTGCCTAATGTGTTGCCCAGGCACCTCAAATGATGATAAACCTACACGGCACTAGAATGTACCTAAATTATATATCTAACCTGGGCACTAATGCACTGTCTGACACAACCTGAAAGAGAACCTCCGGACCAACACCCAGGCAGCTGACCGCACACTGAGCACATCAGACCCGCCATGGCCTTAGTTCGTCATCTCTTCCCAACTGCGGTTTCCAGGCTTCAGAACCTAGACCTTATCTCCAACCACTGCCCAGGGTTGAAAATGATGCAGAAATCAGAGCTCCTTCAACATGGCAAGAGACCTTGTGATTAGCATGTTGTCCAAAATTCTAAGTAGATGAAACCAGTGTGGCACATGAGGCCCCTCCCCTGTTCGCAGGCCACATTAGTCACAAACACACATTGTGACCCTCAGCCTGAACCCCGTCCTCAAGTAAGGCCACTCAGTGGCTGGACGAAGAGACAGCATATTGGGCCTGCCATGCCCCTAGGCCCCATTTTTTAACCATAATTTGTGTTGTCCCTTCACTCTTCCCCAGGGCTCTCCTTAGGAATTCCTCTTTGGTTGTACACCTGAGGTAACAAACCTGAGAGGAGACCTCCCATCCCACAGATTCACGGAAAGAAATTGGGACCGGGCCAAATCCACAGAGAGGAAGATTCGTCCATGGCCCATGAGGTCTTCCCACATTTGACGCCCATCTTTGATACAAAATCCACAGACAAATGCCTGAGGAAGCACCTCAGAATCACTCTTTTTTCATATCCTGAAGAGTTCTTCTCATGGTTGTAGATTGGACCTGCCATACCTACGTCCCCTAACCTAAGCTGACTTTGTGTTTTCAGACTTCTGTCTTCAAATCCTGGGCCACACACACTCCAGGCTGGGGCCTCTGGAGCCACACATTAGGACTGTGCCTACCAAATCCATGGGAATTCTGCCCATTCCATTGCCCAAAATCGTACAAATTAGGAGAACCCTCCAAAGTTCCCGAGGCCATCCCAATAATGTAGGAGTCCGTGGACAAACAAGGGAGGTCTGACACCAGCTGAGCATCTACCTCCACTCATACTATAGATAGATGTCCCCAGAGAAGAAGATGGAATCAGACAACACCCTAGGCCATAATCGGATCCATTGCTTTGGTTTAAAGGCATGTCTCCTCAAAAGCCTGGATTCCAAGACCAGCATAGGGGGTTTCCTGAGGCACCCATCAGAACAAATCTCGTCTCCACAAGAAAACTTCAGTTTCGGACCTATGTCAAAAGCTTAGGAGAATACTTCAGGGTCCCGCTGCCACCGCCCCATTCCAAGGCTTTAATGGACACAAACACATATTAGGCCCCATCCTCGGGAAAGTCCATTTCAACTCAGCTACATCGGTTGCTCACGCAGAGCCATCAGATCTCAACTGTCTTGTTCCTAGGAGACAATTGGTATGCGGGGCCGGCTACCATGGCATCATCCCCGAAAGTGCTTTGGAGTCATTCCATATGGGATATCATGGAGCTGCCCCAAAAGGTCTCAATTTTCCCGCAGAAGAAATCCTTGAAAGGGGCATCCCACAACACTCAACGTGGGAAAAACTCCATGGCCTTGAGGTTCCGGTCCGTTCATGAAGGGGCAGTCATGCACAGAAACTCCAATTGAGCCAACGTCTGAACCTCACCATGACTTCAGATGCATGAGAGATTGGTTCAGATCTGCAGGGGGTACCTGCCGTAGCCTCGGCCTGAAGCCCAAGTCTAGATCGTGTTCTCAGACTTCTGTCCTCACACTCCTGGTCCAAGAGTCCAGAAGTTTGGCAATTCCGGACCCACAATGCAGCACTCTGCCTGCCCTCTAGCAAAAATATATTGCCTAATGAGCTGCCCTGGCACCTCAAATGAGGATAAACCTACACGGCACTCAACTGTACGCAAATTATAGAGTGTAACTTGGGCACTAATGCACTGTCTGACACCACATGAGACCGAACCTCCTGACCAACACCCAGGCAGCTGACCGCACACTGAGCACAACAGACCCGCCATGGCCTTAGGCCGTCATCTCTTCCAAACAGCGGTTTTCATGCTTCAGTACCTAGAACTTATCTCCAACCACTGCCCAGGATTGAAAATGATGCAGAAATCAGAACTCCTTCCCCATGGCAAGAGACCTTGTGATTGGCAAGTTGTCCAAAGTTTAGTGTAGTTGAAACCAGTGTGGCCCATGAGGCCACGCCCACTCTCCCGGGCCACATTGGACACAAACACACATTGTGACCCTCAGCCTGAGCCCAGTCCTCAAGTAAGGCCTCTCAGTGGATGGATGAAGAGACAGCATATTGGGCCTGCCATGCCCCTAGGCGCCAATTTTTAACCATAGTTTGGGTTGTCCCTTCACTCTTCCCCAGGGCTCTGCTTTGGAATTCCTCTTTGGTTGGGACACCTGAGGTAACAAACCTGAAAGGAGACCTTCCATCCCACAGATTGACGAAAAACAATTGGGACCGGACCAAATCCAAAGAGAGGAAGATTCGTCCATGGCCCATGAGGCCTCCCCACATCCACGGCCATCGTTGATACAAAGTCCAGAGACAAAAGCCAGGGCAAGTGCCTCAGACTCGCTCTTTCTTCATATGCTGAAGAGTTCTTCTCATGGTTTGTAGAATGGACCTGCCATACCTACGTCCCCTAACCTAAGCTGAGTTTGTGTTTTCAGACTTCTGTCCTCAAATTCCTGGGCCACACACCCTCCAGGCTGGGGCCCCTGGAGCCACACATTAGGACTGTGCCTACCCAATCCATGGGAATTCTGCCCATTCCATTGTTCCAAATCGTACAAATTAGTAGAACCCTCCAAAGTCCCCGAGGCCATCCCAATAGTATAGGACTCCGTGGACAAACAAGGGCAGTCTGACACCAGCTGAGCATCTACTTCCACTCATACCATAGACGGATGTCCCCAGAGAAGGAGATGGAACCAGACAGAACCCTAGCCATAATCGGATCCATTGCTTTGGTTTACAGGCATGTCTCCTCAAAAGCCTGGATTCCAAGACCAGCATAGGGGGTTTCCTGAGGCACCCATCAGAACAAATCTCGTCTCCACAAGGAAACTTGTGCATGGGACCTATGTCAAAAGCTTAGGAGAATACTTCAGGGTCCCGATGCCACTGCCCTTTTCCAGGGTCATTAGAAACACAAACACATATTGGGCCCCGTCCTCGGGAAATTCCATTTCATCTCAGACACCCCGGTAGCTCCGGCAGAGCCATCAGATCTCAACTGTCTTGTTGCTAGGAGACAATTTGGATGCGAGGCCGGCTTCCCTGGCATCCATCCCCGAACGGTGCTCTGGAGTTCTTCCATATGGGATATCCTGGAGCTGCCCAACAGGTCTCAATTGTCCCGCAGAAGGAATCCTTGAAGGGGGCATCCCACAACTCCCAACGTGGGAAAAACTCCATGGCCTTGAGATTCTGGTCCGTTCATGAAGGGGCAGTCATGCACAGAAACTCAAACCTGAGTCAACGTCTGATCCTTGCCGTGACTTCAGATGCATGAGAGATTGGTTCAGATCTGCAGGTTGAACCTGCCGTAGCCTCGGCCTGAACCCAAGTCTAGATCGTGTTCTCAGACTTCTGTCCTCACACTCCTCGCCCAGAAGCCCTCAAGTTTGGCAATTCCGGACCCACAATGCAGCATTCTGCCTGCCCTTTAGCAAATATATCTTGCCTACTGAGCTGCCCAGGCACCTCAAATGAGGATAAACCTACACGGCACTCGACTGTACCCAAATTATAGAGTGTAACCTGGGCACTAATGCACTGTCTGACACCACATGAGCCCGAACCTCCTGACCAACATCCAGGCAGCTGACCGCACACTGAGCACATCAGACCCGCCATGGCCTTAGGTCGTCATCTCTTCCAAACTGCGGTTTTCAGGCTTCAGTACCTAGAACTTATCTCCAACCACTGCCCCGGATTGAAAATGATGCAGAAATCAGAACTCCTTCCCCATGGCAAGAGACCTTGTGATTGGCATTTGTCCAAAGTTCAGTGTAGTTGAAACCAGTGTGGCCCACGAGGCCACGCCCACTCTCCCGGGCCACATTGGACACAAACACACATTGTGACCCTCAGCCTGAGCCCAGTCCTCAAGTAAGGCCTCTCAGTGGATGGATGAAGAGACAGCATATTGGGCCTGCCATGCCCCTAGGCGCCAATTTTTAACCATAGTTTGGGTTGTCCCTTCACTCTTCCCCAGGGCTCTGCTTTGGAATTCCTCTTTGGTTGGGACACCTGAGGTAACAAACCTGAAAGGAGACCTTCCATCCCACAGATTGACGAAAAACAATTGGGACCCGGCCAAATCCACAGAGAGGAAGATTCGTCCATGGCCCATGAGGCCTCCCCACATTCCACGGCCATCGTTGATACAAAATCCAGAGACACAAGCCTGAGGAAGCACCTCAGACTCGCTCTTTCTTCATATCCTGAAGAGTTCTTTTTATGGTTTGTAGATTGGGCCTGCCATACCATGTCCACAACCCTAAGCTGAGTTTGTGTTTTCAGACTTCTGTCCTCAAAGTCCTGGGCCACACACCCTCCAGGCTGGGGCCCCCGGAGCCACACATTAGGACTGTGCCTACCCAGTCCATGGGAATTCTGCCTATTCCATTGTTCCAAATCGTACAAATTAGGAGAACCCTCCAAAGTCCCCGAGGCCATCCCAATAGTGTAGGTCTCCCGGGACAAACAAGGGCGGTCTGACACCACCTGAGCATCTACCACCACTCACACCATGGATGGATGTCCCCAGAGAAGAAGATGGAAGCAGACAGGACGCTAGGCCATAATCGGATCCATTGCTTTGGTTTACAGGCATGTCTCCTCAAAAGCCTGGATTCCAAGACCAGCATAGGGGGTTTCCTGAGGCACCCATCAAAACAAATCTCGTCTCCACAAGGAAACTTGTGCATGGGAGCTATGTCAAAAGCTTAGGAGAATACTTCATGGTCCCGGTGCCACCGCCCCATACCAAGGCCTTCATGGAGACAAACACACATTAGGCCCCATCCTCGGGAAAGTCCCTTTCAACACAGCCGCCCCGATGGCTCCCGCAGAGCCATCAGATCTCAAGTATCTTGTTGCTAGGAGACAACTGGAATGCGAGGCTGGCTTTCTAGCATCCATCGTCGAACGGTGCTCTGGAGTCATTCCATATGTGATGTCTTAGAGCTGACCAACAGGTCTCAATTGTCCCGCAGAAGGAATCCTTGAAGGGTGCATCCCACAACTCCCAACGTGAGAAAACCTCCAAGTCCTTGAGATTCTGCTCTGTTCATGAAGGGGCAGTCATGCACAGAAACTCCAACCTGAGCCAATGTCTGATCCCCGCCGTGACTTCAGATGCATGAGAGATTGGGTCAGATCTGCAGGGGGTACCTGCCGTAGCCTCGGCCTGAAGCCCAATTCTAGAACGTGTTCTCAGACTTCTGTCCTCACACTCCTCGCCCAGAAGCCCTCAAGTTTGGCAATTCCGGTCCCACAATGCAGCACTCTGCCTGCCCTCTAGCAAAAATATCTTGCCTAATGAGCTGCCCAGGAACCTCAAATGAGGATAAACCTACACGGCACTCGACTGTACCCAAATTATAGAGTGTAACCTGGGCACTAATGCACTGTCTGACACCACATGAGCCCGAACCTCCTGACCAACACCCAGGCAGCTGACCCCACACTGAGCACATCAGACCCGCCATGGCCTTAGGTCGTCATCTCTTCCAAACTGCGGTTTTCAGGCTTCAGTACCTAGAACTTATCTCCAACCACTGCCCCGGATTGAAAATGATGCAGAAATCAGAACTCCTTGCCCATGACAAGAGACCTTGTGATTGGCATTTGTCCAAAGTTCAGTGTAGTTGAAACCAGTGTGGCCCACGAGGCCACGCCCACTCTCCCCGGCCACATTGGACACAAACACACATTGTGACCCTCAGCCTGAGCCCAGTCCTCAAGTAAGGCCTCTCAGGGAATGTATGAAGAGACAGCATATTGGGCCTGCCATGCCCCTAGGCGCCAATTTTTAACCATAGTTTGGGTTGTCCCTTCACTCTTCCCCAGGGCTCTGCTTTGGAATTTTTCTTTGGTTGGGACACCTGAGGTAACAAACCTGAAAGGAAACCTTCCATCCCACAGATTGACGAAAAACAATTGGGACCCGGCCAAATCCACAGAGAGGAAGATTCTTCCATGGCCCATGAGGCCTCCCCACATTCCACGGCCATCGTTGATACAAAATCCAGAGACACAAGCCTGAGGAAGCGCCTCAGACTCGCTCTTTCTTCATATCCTGAAGAGTTCTTTTTATGGTTTGTAGATTGGGCCTGCCATACCATGTCCACAACCCTAAGCTGAGTTTGTGTTTTCAGACTTCTGTCCTCAAAGTCCTGGGCCACACACCCTCCAGGCTGGGGCCCCCGGAGCCACACATTAGGACTGTGCCTACCCAATTCATGGGAATTCTGCCCATTCCATTGTTCCAAATCGTACAAATTAGGAGAACCCTCCAAAGTCCCCGAGGCCATCCCAATAGTGTAGGTCTCCCGGGACAAACAAGGGCGGTCTGACACCACCTGAGCATCTACCACCACTCACACCATGGATGGATGTCCCCAGAGAAGAAGATGGAAGCAGACAGGACGCTAGGCCATAATCGGATCCATTGCTTTGGTTTACAGGCATGTCTCCTCAAAAGCCTGGATTCCAAGACCAGCATAGGGGGTTTCCTGAGGCACCCATCAGAACAAATCTCGTCTCCACAAGGAAACTTGTGCATGGGAGCTATGTCAAAAGCTTAGGAGAATACTTCATGGTCCCGCTGCCACCGCCCCATACCACGGCCTTCATGGAGACAAACACACATTAGGCCCCATCCTCAGGAATGTCCCTTTCAACACAGCCGCCCCGATTGCTCCCACAGAGCCATCAGATCTCAAGTATCTTGTTGCTAGGAGACAACTGGAATGCGAGGCTGGCTTTCTAGCATCCATCGTCGAACGTTGCTCTGGAGTTATTCCATATGTGATGTCTTAGAGCTGACCAACAGGTCTCAATTGTCCCGCAGAAGGAATCCTTGAAAGGTGCATCCCACAACTCCCAACGTGGGAAAACCTCCATGGCCTTGAGATTCCGCTCTGTTCATGAAGGGGCAGTCATGCACAGAAACTCAAACCTGAGTCACCGTCTGATCCTCGCCGTGACTTCAGATGCATGAGAGATTGGTTCAGATCTGCATGGGGTACCTGCCGTAGCCTCGGCCTGAAGCCCAAGTCTAGATCGTGTTCTCAGACTTCTGTCCTCACACTCCTCGCCCAGAAGCCCTCAAGTTTGGCAATTCCGGACCCACAATGCAGCACTCTGCCTGCCCTCTAGCAAAAATATCTTGCCTAATGAGCTGCCCAGGAACCTCAAATGAGGATAAACCTACACGGCACTCAACTGTACCCAAATTATAGAGTGTAACCTGGGCACTAATGCGCTGTCTGACACCACATGAGCCCAAACCTCCTGACCAACACCCAGGCAGCTGACCGCACACTGAGCACATCAGACCCGCCATGGCCTTAGGTCGTCATCTCTTCCAAACTGCGGTTTTCAGGCTTCAGTACCTAGACCTTATCTCCAACCACTGCCACGGATTGAAAATGATGCAGAAATCAGAACTCCTTCCCCATGGCAAGAGACCTTGTGATTGGCATTTGTCCAAAGTTCAGTGTAGTTGAAACCAGTGTGGCCCACGAGGCCACGCCCACTCTCCCGGGCCACATTGGACACAAACACACATTGTGACCCTCAGCCTGAGCCCAGTCCTCAAGGAAGGCCTCTCAGTGGCTGGATGAAGAGACAGCATATTGGGCCTGCCATGCCCCTAGGCACCAATTTTTAACCATAGTTTGGGTTGTCCCTTCACTCTTCCCTAGGTCTCTGCTTTGGAATTCCTCTTTGGTTGGGACACCTGAGGTAACAAACCTGAAAGGAGACCTTCCATCCCACAGATTGACGAAAAAGAATTGGGACTGGGCCAAATCCACAGAGAGGAAGATTCGTCCATGGCCCATGAGGCCTCCCCACATCCACGGCCATCATTGATACAAAATCCAGAGACAAAAGCCTGAGCAAGCGCCTCAGACTCGCTCTTTCTTCATATCCTGAAGAGTTCTTCTCATGGTTTGCAGTTTGGGCCTGCCATACCGTGTCCACAACCCTAAGCTGGGTTTGTGTTTTCAGACTTCTGTCTTCAAATTCCTGGGCCACACACACTCCAGGCTGGGGCCTTTGGAGCCACACATTAGGACTGTGCCTACCAAATCCATGGGAATTCTGCCCATTCCATTGCCCAAATTGTACAAATTAGGAGAACCTGCCAAAGATCCCGAGGCCATCCCAATAATGTAGGAGTCCGTGGACAAACAAGGGGGGTCTGACAACCGGTGAGCATCTACCTCCACTCATACCATAGATGGATGTCGCCAGAGAAGTAGATGGAATCAGACAGGACCCTAGGCCATAATCGGATCCATTGCTTTGGTTTAAAGGCATGTCTCCTCAAAAGCCTGGATTCCAAGACCAGCATAGGGGGTTTCCTGAGGCACCCATCAGAACAAATCTCGTCTCCACAAGGAAACTTGTGCATGGGACCTATGTCAAAAGCTTAGGAGAATACTTCAGGGTCCCGGTGCCACCGCCCCATTCCAAGGCTTTAATGGACACAAACACATATTAGGCCCTATCCTCGGGAAAGTCCATTTAAACTCAGCCACCCCGGTGGCTCCCGTAGAGCCATCAGATCTCAACTGTCTTGTTGCTAGGAAACAATTGGAGTGCGAGGCCAGCTACCCTGGCATCCATCTCTGAAAGGTGCTCTGAAGTCATTCCATATGGGATATCATGGATCTGCCGAACAGGTCTCAATTGTCCCACAGAAGGAATCCTTGAAGGGGGCATCCCACATCTCCCAACGTGGGAAAACCTCCATGGTCTGAGATTCCGCTCTGTTCATGAAGGGGCAGTCATGCACAGAAACTCCAACCTGAGCCAACGTCTGATCCTCGCCGTGACTTCAGATGCATGAGAGATTGGTTCAGATCTGCAGGGGGTACCTGCCGTGCCCTCAGCCTGAAGCTCAAGTCTAGATTGTGTTTTCAGACGTCTATCCTCACACTCCTTGTCCAGAAGTCCA
Organism: Mustela nivalis; assembly: GCF_964662115.1. NCBI lineage: Eukaryota > Metazoa > Chordata > Mammalia > Carnivora > Mustelidae > Mustela > Mustela nivalis. The sequence continues at coordinate 213,209 of NW_028136494.1, read as the reverse complement.
GTAGTTTTGCAATTCCGGACCCACAATGCAGCACTCTGCCCTCCCTCTAGCAAAAATATCTTGCCTAATGAGCTGCCCAGGCACCTCAAATGAATATAAACCTAGACGGCACTCAACTGTACCCAAATTATAGAGTGTAACCTGGGCACTAATGCACTTTCTGACACCACATGAGCCCGAAACTCCTGACCAACACCCAGGCAGCTGAACGCACACTGAGCACATCAGACCCGCCATATCCTTAGGTCGTCATCTCTTCCAAACTGCGGTTTTCATGCTTCAGTACCTAGAACTTATCTCCAACCACTGCCCCGGATTGAAAATGATGCAGAAATCAGAACTCCTTCCCCATGGCAAGAGACCTTGTGATTGGCATGTTGTCCAAAGTTCAGTGTAGTTGAAACCAGTGTGGCCCACGAGGCCACGCCCACTCTCCCGGGCCACATTGGACACAATCACACATTGTGACCCTCAGCCTGAGCCTAGTCCTCAAGTAAGGCCTCTCAGTGGCTGGATGAAGAGACAGCATATTGGGCCTGAAATGCCCTTAGGCACCAATTTTTAACCATAGTTTGGGTGGTCCCTTCACTCTTCCCCAGGGCTCTGCTTTGGAATTCCTCTTTGGTTCGGACACCTGAGGTAACAAACCTGAAAGGAGACCTCCTATCCCACAGATTGACGAAAAACAATTGGGACCGGGCCAAATCCTCAGAGAGGAAGATTCGTTCCTGGCTCATGAGGACTCCCCACATTCCACGGCCATCGTTGATACAAAATCCAGAGACAAAAGCCTGAACAAGCGCCTCAGACTCGCTCTTTCTTCATTTCCTGAAGAGTTCTTCTCATGGTTTGTAGATCGGGCCTGCCATACCTACGTCCCCAAACGTAAGCGGAGTTTGTGTTTTCAAGTTCTGTCCTCAAAGTTCTGGGCCACACACCCTCCAGGCTGGGGCCCCTGGAGCCATTATTATTAGGACAGTGCCTACCCAATCTATGGGAATTCTGCCCATTCCATTGTCCAAAATCATACAATTAGGAGAACGCTCCAATGTCCCCGAGGCCATACCCATAGTTAGGTTTCCGGGGACAAACAAGGGTGGTCTGACACCTGGTGAGCATCTACCTCCACTCATACCATAGATGAATGTCCCCAGAGAAGAAGATGGAAGCAGACAGGACCCTAGGCCATAATCGGATCCATGCTTTGGTTTACAGGCATGTCTCCTCAAAACCTGGATTCCAATACCAGCATAGAGAGGTTTCCTGAGGCACCCATCAGAACAAATCTTGTCTCCACAAGGAAACTTTTGCATGGGAGCTATGTCAATAGCTTAGGAGAATACTTCAGGGTCCCGGTGCCACCGCCCCATTCCAAGGCCCTCATGGACACAAACACACATTGGGCCCCAACCTAAGGAAAGTCCATTTCAACTCAGCCAACCATTTGCTCCCACATAGCCATCCGATCTCAACTGTCTTGTTGCTAGGAGACAATTGGAATGCGAGGTGGGCTTCCCTGGCATTCATCATCCAACGGTGCTCTGGAGTCATTCCGTATGGGATGTCCTGGAGCTGCCCAACTGGTCTCAATTTTCCCGCAGAAGGAATCCTTGAAGGGGGCATCCCACAATTCCCAAGTGGGAAAACCTCCGTGGACTTGAGATTCCGCTCCGTTCATGAAGGGGCCGTCATGCACAAAAACTCCAACCTGAGCTAATATCTGATCCTCGCTGTGACTTCAGATGCATGAGATATTGGTTCAGAACTGCAGGGGGTACCTGTCGTGCCCTCGGCCTGAAGCCCAATTCCAGCTTGTGTTCTCAGACTTCTGTCCTCTCACTCCTGGCCCAGAAGCCCTCAAGTTTGGCAATTCCATACCCACAATGCAGCACTCTGCCTGCCCTCTAGAAAAAATATCTTGCCTAATGAGCTGCCCAGGCACCTCAAATGAGGATAAACCTTCACGGCACTCGACTGTACCCAAATTATGTAGTGTAATCTGGGCACTATTGCACTCTCTGAAACAACTGTGCCAGATAATCCTGACCAACTCCAAGCCTGCTGACCGCACACTGAGCCCATAAGACCCGCCATGGCCTTATGTCGTCTCTTTCCAACTGCGGTTTTCAGGCTTCAAAACCTAGACGTTATCTCCAAACACTGCCCAGGGATGAAAATGATGCCGAAATCAGAACTCCTTCCCCATTGCAAGAGACCTTGTGTTTTGCATGTTGTCCAAAATTCAGTGTAGTTGAAACCAGGGTGGCCCATGAGGCCCCGCCCATGCTCGCGGGTCACATTGGTCACCAACACACTTTGTGACCCTCTGCCTGAGCCCAGTCCTCAAGTAAGTCCTCTCAGTGGCTGGATGAAGAGAAAGCATATTGGGCCTGCCAAGCCCCTAGACCCTAAATTTTTAACAATAGTTTGGGTTGTCCATTCACTCTTTTCCAGGGTTCTGCTTTGTAATTCCTCTTTGGTTGGGACACCTGAGGTCACAAACCTGAAAGGAGACCTCCCATCGCACAGCTTGACGAAAAACAATTGGGACCGGGCCAATTCCAAAGAGAGGAAGATTCGTCCCTGGCTCATGAGGACTCTCCACATTCCACGGTAATCGTTGATACAAAATCCAGAGACAAAATCCTGATCACGTACCTCAGACTCGCTCTTTCTTCATATCCTGAAGAGTTCTTCTAATGGTTTGTAGATTGGGCCTGCCATACCTGCGTCCCCAAACGTAAGCTGAGTTTGTGTTTTCAGCCTTCTGTCCTCTAAGTCCTGGGCCACACACCCTCCAGGCTGAGGCCCCTGGAGCCACACATTAGGACTGTGCCTACCCAATCCATGGGAATTCTGCCCATACCATTGTCCAAAATCGTACAAATTAGGAGAACACTCCAACATTCCGGAAGCCATCCCAATAGTGTAAGTCTCCAGGGACAAACAAGTGTGGTCTGCCACCAGCTGAGCATCTACCTCCATTCATACCATAGATGGATGTCCCCAGAGAAGAAGATTGAACCAGACAGGACCCTAGGCCATAATCGGATCCATTATTTGGTTTACAGGCATGTCTCCTCAAAATCCCGGATTCCAATACCAGCAAAGGGGGTTTCCTGAGGCACCCATCAGAACAAAAATCGTCTTCACAAGGAAACTTGTGCTTGGGAGCTATGTCCAAAGGTTAGGAGAATACTTCAGGGTCCCGGTGCCACCCCCCCATTCCAACGCCCTCATGGACACAAAAACACATTAGGCCCCATCCTCAGGTAAGTCCATTTCAACTCAGCCACCAAGGTTGCTCCTGCAGGCCATTCGATCTCAACTGTCTTGTTGCTAGGAGACAATTGGAATGCGAGGCGGTCTTCCTGGGCATCCATCCTCCAAGGCCCTCATGGACACAAACACACCTTAGGCTCCATTCTGAGGAAAATCCATTTCAACTCAGCCACCCCGGTTGCTCCAGCATAGCCATCCGATCTCACCTGTCTTGTTGCTAAAAGACAATTGGAATGCGAGGCGGCCTTCCCTGGCATCCATCCTCCAATGGTGATCTGGAGTCATTCCTTATGGGATGTCCTGGAGCTGCCCAACAATTCTCAATTGTCCCTCAGAAGGAATCCATGAAGGGGGAATCCCACAACTCCCAACGTGGGAAAACCTCCATGGCCTTGAGATTCCGGTCCGTTCTTGAAGGGGCAGTCAAGCACAGAAAATTCAACCTGAGCCAACGTCTGATCCTCGCCGTGAATTCAGATGCATGAGATATTGGTTCCGATCTGCAGGGGGTAACTGCCGTGCCATCGGCCTGAAGCCCAAGTCTAGCTTGTGTTCTAAGACTTCTGTCCTCACACTATTGGCCCAGGAGACCTCAGGTTTGGCAATTCTGGACCCACAATGCAGCACTCTGCCAGCCCTCTAGAAAAAATATCTTGCCTAATGAGCTGCCCAGGCACCTCAAATGAGGATAAACCTACACGGCACTCGACTGTACCCAAATTATATAGTCTAACCAGAGCACTAATGCACTCTCTGACAAAACCTGAGCCCGAACCTCCGGACCAACATCAGGCAGCTGACCGCACATTGAGCACATCAGACCTGCCATGGCCTTAGGTCGCCTTCTCTTCCCTACCTCAGTTCAGGCTTCAAAACGAGACCTTATCTCCAATCACTGCCCAGGGGTGAGTGTGATGCAGAAATCAGAACTCCTCCTTACCCATAGCAAGAAACCTTGTGGTTGGCACATTGTCCAACGTTCAGTAGAGGAGAAACCAGCATTCACCCTGATGCCCCACCCATTTTGAGTGCGACGAGGGCATAAACACGCATTGTGACCCTCAGCATGAGTTCTGTCCTCTAGTAAGTCCTCTCAGTGGCTGGACCATTAGATATCATAATGGGCTTGACATGTCCCTAGGCCCCAATTTTTAACCCGATTTCTGATTGTCCAGTCGTCCCTACCCAGGGCTCTACTCTGGAATCCCTCATTTGGTGGGACACCTGAGGTTAAAAAAGAAAGCAACAACAACATAATAACGGACTTCTTCCATCCCACAGTATGACCACAAACTCTTTGTACAGGGCCAAACCACCAGAGAGTAAGACTCGACCATTTCCCATGAAGTCACGCAGAAATTTCACCACCATGATTGACACTATATCCAGAGACAAAAACTTGCTCAAGAGCCTCACACTCGCCCTTTTCTCAAATCACGAAGAGTTCTCCTCAAGTCTGTAGATCAGTCCTGCCATACCTATGACCCGAAACATAAGCCGAGTTTGTATTTTCAGACAACTGTCCAAACAGCCCTGGCCTACACAACCTACAGGCTCAGGTCCCTGGAGCCAAACCTGAGGACTATACTTGCCCTCTCCAAGGGGATTGTGTGTGCCCATTCCGATGGCCACAACACTTCTAATAGGAAAAATCGCCAACGTCCCTGATCCATCTCACTAGTGGTGGCTTCCCAGGAAAATCAGGGGCAATCTGAGGCCATCTAAGCACTTATCTACACTCAGACCAATAGACAGATGTCCCCAGAGGTCCAAAGGAAAGAACTGGAACCTAGGCACTAATCAGATCCATTGCTTTGGTTTCCAGGCATCTCTCCTCAGAGGCCTGGTTTTCAAAACCAGCATATGGCTGTTTCTTGACTCAGCCATCAGAAAACATCTCATCTACACATGGGAAACTTGCACGTTGGAGCTGTGTCAAAGCATCTGTTTAGGAGAACGATCAGGGCCCCAGTGCCACTGCTTCATTCCAAGGTCTGCATAGACACAAAAGCACATTAGGAGCCATCCACAGGCGAGTCCATTTCAACTCAGCCTCCTCGGTTGCTCGACAAGATCCAGCATCTAAACTCTCTTGTTGCTAGGAGACAATTGGAATGCGAGGTGGGCTACCCAGCCATCCATCCTTAGAACCCTGCTCAGAATCATTGGCCTGGACCCAAACAACAGGTCTCAATTGTCCTGCAGAAGACTCTCTGCATTTTGGAGCTTCTCATAACTCCCATCGTGGGAAAACCCCCATGGCCTCGTGATGCCCCCACATTCATGAAGGGGCCATCAGGGGCAGAAACTCCAACCTGAGCGATCGTCTGATCCTCGCCCTGACTTCAGATGCACGAGATCTCGATTCAGGTCTGTAGATTGTGCCTGCCATGGCCTCACCCAGTACCTAAGCCTAGCTTGTGTTCTCAGAATTTTGTCGTCAGACTACTGGCCCACAAGCCCTCCAGTTTGGCAATCCAGAACTAAAATGCAGCACTCTGCCTGCCCTCCAGAAGAAAAACATTGTCCTCTGGGGCTACCCAGTAACCCCAAATGAGGATCAACCTGCACCGACCTTGGCTGTACCCCAAATACATAGGCTGACCAGGGCACTAATGCCCTTTCTGACACAGTCTGAGCCTGGACCCCTGGCCCCTCCCTGACAGCTGGCCGCACACTGAGCACATGGAGCCGCCATGGCATTAGGTCGTCATCTCTTCCCAAACTCGGTTTTCAGGTTTCAGAACCTAGACCTTATCTCCAATCACTGCCCAGGGTTGAAGGTGATACAGAAATCGGATCTCCTTCCCCATGGCAAGAAACCTTGTGGTTGGCATGTTGTCCAACGTTCAGTGTAGTTGAAACCAGTGTGGCCCATGAGGCCCCGCCCATGCTCGTGGGCCACATTGGTCACAAACACACATTGTGACCCATAGGCTGAGTCAGTCCTCAAGTAAGGCCACTCAGTGGCTAGATGAAAAGATAGCATATTGGGCTTGCCATGCCCCTAGGCCCCAATTTTTAACCATAGTTCGGGTTGTCCCTTCAGTCTTCCCCACGGCTTTGCTTTGGAATTCCTCTTTTGGAGGGACACCTGAGGTAACAAAACTGAAATGACTCCTCCCATCCCACAGATTGACGAAAAGCAATTGGGAATCGGGCCAAATCCTCAGAGAGGAAGATTCGTCCATGGCCCAGGAGGCCTCCCCGACATTCCACGGCCATCGCTGATAAAAAATCCAGAGACAAAAGCCTGAGCAAGCGCCGCAGACTCGCACTTTCTTCATATCCTGAAGAGTTCTTCTCATAGCTTATAGATCGTGCCTGCCATACCTACGTCCCCAAACCTAAGCTGAGTTTGTGTTTTCAGACTTCTGTCCTCAAAGTCTTGGGCCACACACCCTGGAGCCACACATTAGGACTGTGCCTACCAATCCATGGGAATTCTGCCCATTCCATGGTCCAAAATCGTACAAATTAGGAGAAACCTCCAAAGTCCCTGAGGCCATCGCAATAGTGTAGGTCGCCCGGAAAAAAAAAGGGCTGTCTGACACCAGCTGATAATCGACCTCCACTCATACCATAGATGGATGTCCCCAGAGAAGAAGATTGAACCAGACAGGACCCTAGGCCATAATAGGATCCATTGCTTTGGGTTACAGGCATGTGTCCTCAAAAGCCTGATTCCAATACGAGCATAGGGGTTTTCCTGAGGCACCCATCAGAACTCATCTCGTCTCCACAAGGAAACCTGTGCATGGGAGCCATGTCCAAAGCTTAGGAGAGTACTTCAGGGTCCCGGTGCCACCGCCCCATTCCAAGGCCCTCATGGACACCAAAACACATTAGGACCCATGATCAGGAAAGTCCATTTCAACTCAGCCACCCCGGTTGCTCCGGGAGAGCCATCATATCTAAACTGTCTTGTTGCTAGGAGACAATTGGAATGCGAGGCAGGCTTCCCAGGCATCCATCCGCGAACGGTGCACTGGAGTCATTCCAATGGGATGTCCTGGAGACGTCCAACAGTTCTCAATTGTCCTGCAGAAGGAATCCTTGAAGGGGGCATCCCACAACTCCCAACGTGGGAAAACCTCAATGGCCTCGAGATTCCGCTCCCTACATGATGCGGCCGTCATGCACAGAAACTCGAACCTGAGCCAACGTCTGATCCTCGCCCTGACTTCAGATGCATGAGATATTGGGTCAGATCTGCAGGGGGTACCTGCCGTGCCCTCGCCCTGAAACCCAAGTCTAGCTTGTCTTCTCAGACTTCCGTCCTCACATTCCTGGCCCCGAAGCCCTCAAGTTTGGCAATTCCGGACCCACTATGCAGCACTCTGCCTGCCCTCTAGAAAAAAAATTATTGCCTCATGAGCTGCCCAGGCACATTAAATGAGGATCAACCTACACAGCACTCGACTTTACCCAAATTATATAGTCTATCCTGGGCACTAATGCACTGTCGAACACAACCTGAACCCGGACCTCCTGACCAACACCCAGAAAGCTGACCGCACACTGAGCCCATAAAACCCGCCATGGCCTTAGGTCATCATCTCTTCCCTACCTCAGTTTTCAGGCTTCAGAACCGAGACTTTATCTCCGAGCACTGCCCAGGGGTGAGTGTGATGCAGAAATCAGAACTCCTCCTTACCCATGGCAAGAACCCTTGTGGTTGGCACGTTGTCCAACGTTCAGTGTAGGAGAAACCAGCATTCACCCTGAGGCCCCGCCCATTCTTGAGTGCGACGAGGGCATACACACGCATTGTGACCCTCAGCATGAGTCCTGTCCTCTAGTAAGTCCTCTCAGTTGCTGGACCATTAGATGTCATAATGGGCTTGACATGTCCCTAGGCCCCAATTTTTAACCAGATTTCTGATTGTCCCGTCGCCCCTCCCCAAAGCTCTACTCTTGAATCCCTCATTTGGTGGGACACCTGAGGTTAAAAAAGAAAACAACAACAACAACAACAACAACAAAAAACGGACTTCATCCAGCCCATAGAATGCCCCCAAACTCTTTGGACGGGGCCAAACCACAAGAGAGTAAGACTCGTCCATTTCCCATGAAGTCCCCCAGAAATTTCACGACCATGAGTGACACGATATCCAGAGACAAAAACTTGAGCAGGAGCCTCGCACTCGCCCTTCTTTCAAATCCCGAAGTGTTCTCTTCATGGTCTGTAGATCAGTCCTGCCATACCTATGACCCGAAACATAAGCCGAGTTTGTGTTTTCAGACAACTGTCCAAACAGCCCTGGCCTACAAAACCTACAGGCTCAGGACCCTGGAGCCAAACCTGAGGACTGTACTTGCCCTCTCCTAGGGAATTGTGTGTGCCCATTCCAATGGCCACAACCCTTCTAATAGGATAAACCTCCGAAGTCCCTGATCCATCTCAATAGGGGTGGCTTCCCAGGAAAAACAGGGGCAATCTGAGCCCAACTGAGCACCTACCTGCACTCAGACCCATAGACAGATGTGGACAGAAGTCTGAGACCACAACTAGACTTGGGCTTCAGGCCCGAGGGTAAGGCAGGTACCCCCGGCACACCTGAACCAATATCTCATGCATCTGATGTCACGGCAAAGATCAGACGTTGGCTCAGGTTGTAGTTTCTGTGCATGACTGCCCCTGCATGAACGGAGAGGAATCTCAAGGCCATGGAGGTTTTCCCACATTGGGAGTTGTGGGATGCCCCCTTCAAGGATTCCTTCTGGGGGACAATTGAGATCTGTTTGGCAGCTCCAAAACATCCCATATGGAATGACCCAGAGTACCGTTCGAGGATGGATGCCAGGGAAGCCCGCCTCGCATTCCAATTGTCTCCTTGCAACAAGAGAGTGGAGATTGGATGGCTCTGCGCGAGCAACCGGGGTGGCTGAGTTCAAATGGAGTTCCCGAGCATGGGGCCTAATATGTGTTTGTGTCCATGAGGACCTTGGAATGGGGCTGTGGCACTGGGACTCTGAAGTATTCTCCTAAGATTTTGACATAGGTCCCATGCACAAGTTTCCTCGTGGAGACGAGATGTTTTCTGATGGGTGCCTCAGGAAACCCCCTATGCTGGTATTGGTATCCAGGCTTTTGAGGAGACATGCCTGTAAACCAAAGCAATGGATCCGATTATGGCCTAGGGTCCTGTCTGGTTCCATCTCCTTCTCTGGGGACATCCATCTATGGTATGAGTGGAGGTAGATGCTCAGCTGGTGTCAGACCGCCCTTCTTTGTTCACAGAGACCTACATTATTGGGATGGCCTCGGGGACTTTGGAGGGTTCTCCTAATTTGTACAATTTTGGACAATGGAATGGGCAGAATTCCCATAGATTGGGTAGGCACAGTCCTAATGTGTGGCACCAGTGGCCAGACCCTGGAGGGTGTGTGGCCCAGGACTGTGAGGACAGAAGTCGGAAAACACAAACGCAGCTTAGGTTTGGGGACGTAGGTATGGCAGGCCCAATCTACAAACCATGAGAAGAAATCTTCAGGATACAAAGAAAGAGCGAGTCTGAGGCGCTTGCTCAGGCTTTGGTCTCTGGATTTTGTGTCAAAGATGGCCGTGGAATGTGGGGAGGCCTCATGGGCCATGGACGAATCTTCCTCTCTGTCGATTTGGATCGGCCTAATTGTTTTTCGTCAATCTGTGGGATGGAAGGTCTCCTTTCAGGTTTGTTACCTCAGGTGTCCCAACCAAAGAGGAATTCCAAACAGAGCCCTGGGAAGAGTGAAGGGACAACCCAAACTATGGTTAAAATTTGGGGCCTAGGGGCATGGCAGGCCCCATATGCTGTCCCTTCATCCAGCCACTGAGAGGCCTTACTTGAGGACTGGGCTCAGGCTGAGGTTCACAATGTGTGCTTGTGACCAATGTGGCCCGCGAGCTTGGGCGGGGCCTCATGGGCCACACTGGTTTCAACTACACTGAACTTTGGACAACATGCCAATCACAAGGTCTCTTGCCATGGTGAAGGAGTTCTGATTTCTGCATCATTTTCAACCCTGGGCAGTGGATGGAGATAAGGTCTAGGTTCTGAAGCCTGAAATCCGCAGTTGGGAAGAGATGATGACCTAAAGCCATGGTGGTTCTGATGTGCTCAGTGTGCGGCCAGCTGCCTGGTTGTTGGTCAGGAGTTTTAGGCTCAGGTTGTGTCAGACAGTGCATTAGTGCCCAGGTTAGACTATGTAATTTGGGTACAGTCGAGTGCCGTGTAGGTTGATCCTCATTTGAGGTGCCTGGGCAGCTCATTAGGCAAGATATTTTTTCTAGAGGGCAGGCAGAGTGCTGCATTGTGGGTCCGTAATTGCCAAACTTGAGGGCTTCTGGGCCAGTAGTGTGATGACAGAAGTCTGAGACCACAAGCTAGGCTTGGACTTCAGTCCCGAGGGCAAGGCAGGTACCCCCTGCACATCTGAACCAATATCTCATGCATCTGATGTCACGGCGAGGATCAGACTTTGGCTCAGGTTGTAGTTTCTGTGCATAACTGCCCCTTCATGAACGGAGAGGAATCTCAAGGCCATGGAGGTTTTCCCATGTTGGGAGTTGTGGGATGCCCCCTTCAAGGATTCCTTCTGCGGGACAATTGAGACCTGTTTGGCAGCTCCAAAATATCCCATATGGAATGACTCCAGAGCACTGTTCGAGGATGGATGCCAGGGAAGCCCGCCTCGCATTCCAATTGTCTCCTAGCAACAAGACAGTGGAGATCGGATGGCTCTGCGGGAGACACCGGGGTGGCTGAGTTGAAATGGACGTTCCCGAGCATAGGGCCTAATGTGTGTTTGTTTCCATGAGGACCTTGGAATGGGGCGGTGGCACCGGGACTCGGAAGTATGCTCCTAAGATTTTGACATAGGTCCCATGCACAAGTTTCCTCGTGGAGACGAGATTTTTTCTGATGGGTGCCTCAGGAAACACCCTATGCTGGTATTAGAATCCAGGATTTTGAGGAGACATGCCTGTAAACCAAAGAAGTGGATCCGATTATGGCCTAGGGTCCTGTCTGTTTCCATCTCCTTCTCTGGGGACATCCATCTATGGTATGAGTGGAGGTAGATGCTCAGCTGGTGTCAGACTGCCCTTGTTTGTCCACAGACACCTACATATTGGGATGGCCTCGGGGACTTTGGAGGGTTCTCCTAATTTGTACAATTTTGGACAATGGAATGGGCAGAATTCCCATAGATTGGGTAGGCACAGTCCTAATGTGTGGCTCCAGGGGCCCCAGCCTGGAGGGTGTGGGGCCCAGGACTTTGAGGACAGAAGTCTGAAAACACAGACACAGCTTAGGTTTGGGGACGTAGGTATGGCAGGCCCAATCTACAAACCATGAGAAGAATTCTTCAGGATATGAAGAAAGAGCGAGTCTGAGGCGCTTGCTCAGGCTTTGGTCTCTGGATTTTGTGTCAACGATGGCCGTGGAATGTGGGGAGACTTCATGGGCCATGGACGATTCTTCCTCTCTGTGGATTTGGACCGGTCCCAATTGTATTTCGTCAATCTGTGGGATGGGAGGTCTCCTTTCAGGTTTGTTACCTCAGGTGTCCCAACCAAAGAGGAATTCCAAAGCAGAGCCCTGGGGAAGAGTGAAGGGACAACCCAAACTATGGTTAAAATTTGGGGCCTAGGGGCATGTCAGGCCCCATATGCTTTCTCTTCACCAGCCACTGAGAGGCCTTACTTGAGAACTGGGCTCAGGCTGAGGGTCACAATGTGTGTTTGTGTCCAATGTGGCCCGGGAGAGTGGGAGTGGCCTCATGGGCCACACCGGTTTCATCTACACTGAACTTTGGACAACATGCCAATCACAAGGTCTCTTGCCATGGTGAAGGAGTTCTGATTTCTGCATTATTTTCAACCCTGGGCCGTGGTTGGAGATAAGGTCTAGGTTCGGAAGACTGAAAACTGCAGTTGGGAAGAGATGATGACCTAAGGCCATGGTGGGTCTGATGTGCTCAGTGTGCGGTCAGCTGCCTGGTTGTTGGTCAGGAGTTTCGGGCTCAGGTTGTGTCAGACAGTGCATTAGTTCCCAGGTTAGACTATATAATTTGGATACAGTCGATTGCCGTGTATGTTGATCCTTATTTGAGGTACCCGGGCAGTTCCTTAGACAAGATATTTTTTCTAGAGGGCAGGTAGAGTGCTGCATTGTGGTTCCAGAATTGCCAAACGTGAGGGCTTCTGGGCCAGCAGTGTGAGGACAGAAGTCTGAGACCACAAGCTAGACTTGGGCTTCAGGCCGAGGGCAAGGCAGGTACCCCCTGCACATCTGAACCAATATCTCATGCATCTGAAGTCACGGCGAGGATCCGACGTTGGCCTAGGTTGTAGTTTCTGTGCATGACTGCCCCTTCATGAACGGAGAGGAATCTCAAGGCCATGGAGTTTTTCCCACGTTGGGAGTTGTGGGATGGCCCCTTCAAGGATTCCTTCTGCGGGACAATTGAGACCTGTTGGGCAGCTCCAAAACATGCCATATGGAATGACTCCAGAGCACCGTTCGAGGATGTATTCCAGGGAAGCCCACCTCGCTCTCCAATTGTCTCCTAGCAACATCACAGTTGAGTTCGGATGGCTCTGCGGGAGCAACCTGGTTGGCTGAGTTGATATGGACTTTCCTGAGCATGGGGCCTAATGTGGGTTTGTGTCCATGAGGACCTTGGAATGGGGCGGTGGCACCGGGACTCTGAATTATTCTCCTAAGATTTTGACATAGGTCCAATGCACAAGTTTCCTCGTGGAGACGAGATTTTTTCTGATGGGTGCCTCAGGAAAGCCCCTATGCTGGCATAGGAATCCAGGATTTTGAGGAGACATGCCTTTAAACCAAAGCAATGGATCCGATTATGGCCTAGGGTCCTGTCTGGTACCATATCCTTCTCTGGGGACATCCATCTATGGTATGAGTGGAGGTAGATGCTCAGCTGGTGTCAGACCGCCCTTGTTTGTCCACAGACACCTACATATTGGGATGGCCTCGGGGACTTTGGAGGGTTCTCCTAATTTGTACGATTTTGGACAATGGAATGGGCAGAATCCCCATGCATGGGGTAGGCACAGTCCTAATGTGTGGCTCCAGAGGCCCCAGCCTGGAGGGTGTGTGGCCCAGGACTTTGAGGACAGAGTTCGGAAAACACAAAGGCAGCTTAGGTTTGGGGACGTAGGTATGGCAGGCCCAATCTACAAACCATGAGAAGAAATCTTCAGGATACGAAGAAAGAACGAGTCTGAGGCGCTTGCTCAGGCTTTGGTGTCTGGATTTTGTGTCAACGATGGCCATGGAATGAGGTGAGGCCTCATGGGCCATGGACGAACTTCCTCTCTTGGGATTTGGCCCGGTCCCAATTGTTTTTCGTCAATCTGTGGGATGGTCTGAGGCGCTTGCTCAGGCTTTGGTGTCTGGATTTTGTGTCAACGATGGCCATGGAATGAGGTGAGGCCTCATGGGCCATGGACGAACTTCCTCTCTTGGGATTTGGCCCGGTCCCAATTGTTTTTCGTCAATCTGTGGGATGGGAGGTCTCCTTTCAGGTTTGTTACCTCAGGTGTCCCAACCATAGAGGAATTCCAAACAGAGCCTTGGGAAGAGTGAAGGGACAACCCAAACTATGGTTAAAATTTGGGGCCTAGGGTCATGGCAGGCCCCATATGCTATCTCTTCATCCAGCCACTGAGAGGCCTTACTTGAGGACTGGGCTCAGGCTGAGGGTCACAATGTGTGTTTGTGACCAATGTGTCCCGCAAGCAGGGTCCGAGCCTCATGGGCCACACTGGTTTCAACTACACTGAACTTTGGACAACATGCCAATCACACGGTCTCTTGCAATGGGGAAGGAGTTCTGATTTCTGCATCATTTTCAACCCTGGGAAGTGGTTGGAGATAAGGTCTAGGTTCGGAAGCCTGAAAACCGCAGTTGGGAAGAGATGATGACTTAAGGCCATAGTGGGTCTGATGTGCTCAGTGTGCGGTCAGCTGCCTGGTTGTTGGTCAGGAGTTTCGGGCTCAGGTTGTGTCAGACAGTGCATTAGTGCCCAGGTTAGACTATATAATTTGGGTACAGTCGAGTTCCGTGAAGTTTGATCATCTTGTAGTGCCTGGGAAGCTCATTAGGCAAGATATTTTTTCTAGAGGGCAGGCAGAGTACTGCATTGTGGGTCCGGAATTGCCAAACGTGAGGGCTTCTGGGCCAGTAGTGTGAGGACAGAAGTCTGAGACCACAAGCTAGACTTGGGCGTCAGGCCGAGTGCAAGGCAGGTACCCCCTGCACATCTGAACCCATATCTCATGCATCTGAAGTCACGGCAGGATCAGACGTTGACTCAGGTTGTAGTTTCTGTGCATGACTGCCCTTCATGAACGGAGAGGAATCTCAATGCCATGGAGGTTTTGCCTCGTTGGGAGTTGTGGGATGCCCCCTTCAAGGATTCCTTCTGCGGGACAATTGAGACCTGTTGGGCAGCCCCAAAACATCCCATATGGAATGACTTCAGAGTACCGTTCGAGGATGGATGCCAGGGATGCCCGCCTCGCATTCCAATTGTCTCCTAGCAACAAGACAGTGGAGATCGGATGGCTCTGCGGGAGCAACCGGGGTGGCTGATTTGAAATGGACTTTCGTGAGCATGGGGCCTAATGTGTGTTTGTGTCCATGAGGACCTTGGAATTGGGCGGTGGCACTGGCTCTGAAGTATTCTCCTAAGATTTTGACATAGGTCCCATGCACAAGTTTCCTCGTGGAGACGAGATGTTTTCTGATGGGTGCCTCAGGAAACCCCCTATGCTGGTATTGGAATCCAGGATTTTGAGGAGACATGCCTGTAAACCAAAGCAATGGATCCGATTATGGCCTAGGATCCTGTCTGGTTCCATCTCCTTCTCTTGGGACATCCATCTATGGTATGAGTGGAGGTAGATGCTCAGCTGGTGTCAGACCGCCCTTGTTTGTCCAAAGAGACCTACATATTGGGATGGCCTCGGGGACTTTGAGGGTTCTCCTAATTTGTACAATTTTGGACAATGGAATGGGCAGAATTCCCATGCATGAAGTAGGCACAGTCCTAATATGTGGCTCCAGGGGCCCCAGCCAGGAGGGTGTGTTGCCCAGGACTTTGAGGACAGAAGTCGGAAAACACAAACTCAGCTAGGTTCTGAATCCTGAAAACCGCAGTTGGGAAGAGATGATGACCTAAGGCCATGGTGGGTCTGATGTGCTCAGTGTGCGGTCAGCTGCCTGGTTGTTGGTCAGGAGGTTCGGGCTCAGGTTGTAGTTTCTGTGCATGACTGCCCTTTCATGACCTACATAGGTCCCATGCACAAGTTTCTTCGTGGAGACGAGATTATTTCTGATGGGTGCCTCAGGAAACCCCCTATGCTGGTATTGGAATCCAGGATTTTGAGGAGACATGCCTATAAACCAAAGCAATGGATCCGATTATGTTGTCAGACCGCCCTTGTTTGTCCACAGAGAACTACACTATTGGGATGGCCTAGGGACTTTGGAGGGTTCTCCTAATTTGTACGAAATTATACAATGGAATGGGCATGGGGTAGGCACAGTCCTAATGTGTGGCTCCAGTGGCCCCAGCCTGGAGTGTGTGTGGCCCAGTACTTTGAGGACAGATGTCTGAAAACACAAACTCAGCTTGGTTTTGGGACGTAGGTATATCAGGCCCCATCTACAAACCATGAGAAGAACTCTTCAGGATATGAAGAAAGAGCGAGTCTGAGGCGCTTGCTCAGGCTATGGTCTCTGTATTTTGTATCAACGAAGGCCGTCGAATGTGAGGAGGCCTCATGGGCCATGGACGAATCTTCCTCTCTGTGAATTTTGCCCGGTCCCAATTGTTTTTCGTAAATCTGTGGGCTGGGATGTTGCCTTCAGGTATGTTACCTCAGGTGTCCGAACCAAAGAGGAATTCCAAAGCAGAGACCTGGGGAAGAGTGAAGGGACAACCCAAACTATGGTTAAAAATTTGGGCCTAGTGGCATGGCAGGCCCCATATGCTGTCTCTTCATCCAGCCACTGAGAGGCCTTACTTGAGGACTGGGCTCAGGCTGAGGGTCACAATGTGTGTTTGTGACCAATGTGGCCCGCGAGCATGGGCGGGGCCTCATGGGCCACACTGGTTTCAACTACACTGAACTTTGGACAACATGCCAATCACAAGGTTTCTTGCCATTGGGAAGGAGTTCTGCGTTCTGCATCATTTTCAAACCTGGGCAGTGGTTGGAGATAAGGTCTAGGTTCTTGATCCTGAAAACCGCAGTTGGGAAGAGATGACGACCTAAGTCCATGGCGGGTCTGATGTGCTCAGTGTGCGGTCAGCTGCCTGGGTGTTGGTCAGCAAGTTCGGGCTCAGGTTGTGTCAGACAGTGCATTAGTGCCCAGGTTAGACTGTATAATTTGGGTACAGTCGAGTGCCTTGTAGTTTTATCCTCCTTTAAGATGCCTGGGCACCTCATTAGGCAATATATTTTTTTCTAGAGGGTAGGCAGAGTGCTGCATTGTGGGTCCAGAATTGCCAAACTTGAGGAATTCTGGGCCAGTAGTGTGAGGACAGAAGTCTGAGAACACAAGCTAGACTTGAGCTTCTAGCCGAGAGCAGGGCAGGTACCCCCTGAAGTTCTGAACCAATATCTCATGCATC
The DNA here is from genome assembly GCF_964662115.1 of Mustela nivalis. NCBI lineage: Eukaryota > Metazoa > Chordata > Mammalia > Carnivora > Mustelidae > Mustela > Mustela nivalis. The sequence continues at coordinate 196,270 of NW_028136494.1, read as the reverse complement.
TGAAGTCACGGCGAGGATCAGACGTTGGCTCAGTTTGGAGTTTCTGTGCATGACTGCACCTTCATGAACATGGCTGAATCTCACGACCATGGAGGTTTTCAACACGTTGGGACTTGTGGGATGCCCCTTTCCAGGATTTCTTCTGCGGGACAATTGAGACCTTTTGGGCAGCTCCAGGACTTCCCATATGGAATGACTCCAGAGCACAGTTCGAATATGGATGCCAAGGAAGCCCGCCTCGCATTCCAATTGTCTCCTCGCAACAAGACATTTGAAATCGGATGGCTCTGCGGGAGCAACCGGGGTGGCTGAGTTGAAATGGACTTTCCTGAGGATGGGGCCTAATGTGTGTTTGTGTCCATGAGGACCTTGGAATGGGCGGTGTCACTGGGACCCTGAAGTATTCTCCTAAGCTTTTGACATAGCTTACATGCACAAGTTTCCTCATGGAGACGAGAATTGTTCTCATGGGTGCCTCAGGAAAACCCCTATGCTTGTATTGGAATCCAGGCTTTTGAGGAGACATGCCTGTAAACCAAAGCAATGGATCCAATTATGGCCTAGTGTCCTGTCTGGTTCAATCTTCTTCTCTGAGGACATATATCTATGGTATGAGTGGAGGTAGATGCTCAGCTGGTGTCAGACGGCCCTTGTTTGTCCCAGGAGACCACAAATTGTGATGTCCTCGGGTACTTTGTAGGGTTCTCCTAATTTGTACGATTTGGAACAATGGAATGGGCAGAATTCCCATGTATTGTGTAGGCACAGTCCTAATATGTGGCTCCAGGTGCCCAGCCTGGAGGGTGTGTGGCCCAGGATTTCTAGGACAGAAGACTGAAAACACAAACTCAGCCAAGGTTTGGGACGTAGGTATGGCAGGCCCAATCTACAAACCATGAAAAGAACTCTTCAGGATATGAAGAAAGTGCGAGTCTGAGGTGCCTGCTCAGGCTATTTCTTGATTTTGTATCAACGATGGCCGTGGAATGTGGGGAGGCCTCATCGGCCATGGATGAATCTTCCTCTCTGTGGATTTGGCGCGGTCCCCATTGTTATTCGTCAATCTGTGGGATGGGAAGTCACCTTTCAGGTTTGTTACCTCAGGTGTCCCAACCAAAGAGGAATTCCAAAGCAGAGCCCTGGGGAAGAGTGAAGGGACAACCCAAACTGAACCAATATCTCATGCTTCTGAAGTCACGGCGATGATTAGACGTTGGCTCATGTTGGAGTTTCTGTGCATGACTGTCCCTTCAGGAACGGAGCGGAAACTCAAGGCTTTGGTGGTTTTCCCAAGTTGGAAGTTGTGGGATGCCCCCTTCAAGGATTTTTTCGGCGGGACATTTCAGACCTGTTGGGCAGCTCCAGGACATCCCATATGGAATGATTCCGGAGCACCGTTCGAGGATGGATGCCAGGAAAGCCCGCCTCGCATTCCAATAGTCTGCTAGCACCAAGACAGTTTAGATTGGATGGTTCTGCGGGAGCTACCGGTGTGACTGAGTTGAATGGGACTTTCGTGGGGCTCCTGGGTGGCTCAGTGTGTTAAGCCACTTCTTTCGACTCAGGTCATGATCTCAGAGTCCTAGGATCGAGCCTCACATCAGGCACTCTGCTCAGCAGGGAGCCTGCTTCCTACTCTCTCTCTGCCTGCTTGTGATCTATGACTGTCAAATAAATAAATAAAATCTTAAAAAAAAAGTAATGGACTTTCTGAGGTTGGGGTCTAAGGTGTGTTTGTGTCCATGAGGGCCTTGGAATGGGGCGGGGGCACCGGGACCCTGAAGTATTCTCCTAAGATTTGGACATAGCTCCCATGCGCAAGTTTCCTTGTGGAGATGAGATTTGTTCTAATGGGTGCCTCAGGAAACCCCCTACGCTGGTATTGGAATCCAAGCTTTTGAGGAGACATGCCTGTAAACCAAAGCAATGGATCCGTTTATGGCCTAGCGTCCTGTCTGGTTCAATTTTCTTCTCTGGGGACATCCATCTGTGGTATGAGTGGAGGTAGATGCTCAGCTGGTGTGAGACCGCCCTTGTTTGTCCTGGGAGACTTACACAATTGGGATGGCCTCGGGGACTATAGAGGGTTCTCCTTATTTGTGCGATTTTTGACAATGGAATGGGAAGAATTCCCATAGATTGGGTAGACACAGTGCTCATGTGTGGCTCCAGTGGCCCTAGCCTAGAGGGTGTGTGGCCCAGGACTTTGAGGACAGAATTCTGAAAACACAAACTTAGCTTAGGTTTGGGGACGTAGGTATGGCAGGCCCAATCTACAAACCGTAGGAAGAACTCTTCAGGATATGAAGAAAGAGCGAGTCTGAGGCGCTTGCTCAGGCTTTTGTCTCTGGATTTTGTATCAACGATGGCCGTGGAATGTGGGGAGGCCACATGGGCCATGGATGAATCTTCCTCTCTGTGGATTAGTCCCGGTCCCAATTGTTTTTCGTCAATCTGTTGGATGGGAGGTCTGCTTTCAGGTTTGTTACCTCAGGTGTCCCAACCAAAGAGGAATCCTAAGCAGAGGCCTGGGAAAGAGTGAAGGGACAACCCAAACTATGGTTAAAAATTGGGGCCTATGGGCAGGGCAGGCCCAATATGCTATGTCATCATCCAGCCGCTGATAGGCCTTACTTGAAGACTGTGCTTAGGCTGAGGGACAGAATGTGTGTTTGTGACCAATTTGGCCCTCGAGCTTGGGCGGGGCCTCATTGGCCACATTGGTTTCAACTACACTGAACTTTGGACAACATGCCAATCACAAGGTCTCTTGCCATGGGGATGGAGTTCTGATTTCTGCATCATTTTCAACCCTGGGCAGAGGTTGGATATAAAGTCTAGGTTCTGAAGCCTGAACCGCAGTTGGGAAGAGATGATGACCTAAGGCCATGGCGGGTCTGATGTGCTCAGTGTGCGGTCAGCTGTCTGGGTGTTGGTCAGGATGTTCGGGCTCAGGTTGTGTCAGACAGTGCATTAGTGTTCTGGTTAGACTATATAATTTGGGTATAGTCGGAGCCGTGTAGGTTTATCCTCATTAAGGTGCCTGGGAGGCTCATTAGGCAAAATATTTTTCGAGAGGGCTGTCAGTGCTGCATTGTGGGTCAGGAATTGCCAGAGTTGAGGGCTTCTGGGCCAGGTGTGTGAGGACAGAATTCTGAGAACACAAGCTAGACTTGGACTTCAGGCTGTGGGCACGGCAGGTACCCCCTGCAGATCTGAACCAATATCTCATGCATCGGAAGTCACGGCGAGGATGAGACGTTGGCTCAGTTTGGAGTTTCTGTCCATGACTGCACCTTCATGAGTGGAGCAGAATCTCAAAGCCATGGAGTTTCTCCCACGTTGGGAGTTGTGGGATGCCCCCTTCAAGGATTCCTTCTGCGGGACAATTGAGACCTGTTGGGCAGCTCCAGGACCTCCCATATGGAATGACGCCAGAGCACCGTTCGAGGATGAATGCCAAGGAAGCCCACCTCGCTTTCCAATTGTCTCCTCGCAACAAGACAGTGGAGATCGGATGGCTCTGCGGGAGCAACCGGGGTGTCTGAGTTGAAATGGTCTTTCCTGAGGATGGGGCCTAATGTGTGTTTGTGTCCATGAGGGCCTTGGAATGGGGCGGTGGGACCGGGAACCTGAAGTATGTGGCCCTCGAGCATGAGCGGGGCCTCATGGGCCACACTGGTTTCAACTACACTGAACTTTGGACAACATGCCAATCACAAGGTTTCTTGCCATGGGGAAAGAGTTCTGCTTTCTGCATCATTATCAACCCTGGGCAGTGGTTGGAGATAAGGTCTAGGTTCTGAAGCCTGATAACCACAGTTGGGAAGAGATGACGACCTTAGGCCATGGCATGTTGATGTGCTCAGTATGAGGTCAGCTACCTGGGTGTTGGTCAGGAGGTTCGGGCTCAGGTGGTGACAGACAGTGCATTAGTGCCCAGCTTAGACTATATAATTTGGGTGCAGTGGAGTGCCGTTTAGGTTTATCCTCATTTAAGGTGCCTGGGCAGCTCATTAGGCAATAAAATTTTTTGAAGAGGTCAGGCAGAGTCTTGCCTTGTGGGTCCGGAATTGCAAAACTTGAGGGATTCTTGCCTAGGAGTGTGAGGACAGAAGTCTGAGAACACAAGCTAGACTTGGGCTTCAGGCCGAGGGGAAGCTGGTACCCCCTGCAGATCTGAACCTATATCTCATGCATCTGATGTCACGGTGAGGATCAGACGTTGGCTCAGGTTGGAGTTTCTGTGCATGACAGCCCCTTCATGAACGGTGCGGAATCTCAAGGCCATGGAGGTTTTTCCACGTTGGGAGTTGTGGGATGCCCCCTTCAAGGATTCATGTGCGGGACAATTGAGACCTGTTGGGGAGCTCCAGGACATCACATATGGAATGACTCCAGAGCACTGTTCGGGGATGGATGCCAGGGAAGCCCGCCTCGCATTCCAATTTTCTCTTAGCACAAAGACAGTTTAGAATGGATGGCTCTGCGGGAGCAACCGGGGTGGCTGAGTTGAAATGGACTTTCCTGAGAATGGGGCCTAATGTGTGTTTTTGTCCATGAGGGCCTTGGAATGGGGGGGTGGCACCGGGACCCTGAAGTATTCTCCTAAGTTTTTGACTAGCTCCCATGCACAAGTTTCCTTGTGAAGACGAGATTTGTTCTGATGGGTGACTCAGGAAACCCCCTTTGCTGGTATTGGTTTCCAGGGTTTTGAGAAGACATGCCTGTAAACCAAAGCAATGGATCCGATTATGGCCTAGTGTCCTGTCTGGTTCAATCTTCTTCCCATGGATTGGGAAGTCACAGTCCTAATGTGTGGCTCCAGGGGCCCCAGCCTGGAGGGTGTGTGGCCCAGGACTTTGGGGACAGAAGTCTGATAACACAAACTCATCTTAGGTTGTGGGAGGTAGGTATGGCAGGCCCAATCTACAAACCATGAGAAGAATTCTTCAGGATATGAAGAAAGAGCTAGTCTGAGGTGCTTGTTCAGACATTTGTCTCTGGATATTGTATCAACGATGGCCGTGGAAGATGGGGAGGCCTCATGGGCCATGGACGAATCTCCCTCTTTGTGGATTTGGCCCGGTCCCAAATATTTTTCGTCAATCTGTGGGATGGGAGGTCTTTTTCAGGTTTGCTACCTCAGGTGTCCCAACAAAAGAGGAATTCCAAGCAGAGCCCTGGGGAAGAGTGAAGGGAAAACCCAAACTATGGTTAAAAATTGGGGCCTAGGGGCATGGCATGCCCAATATGCTGTCACTTCATCCAGACACTGAGAGGCCTTACTTGATGACTGGGCTCAGGCTGAGGGTCACAATATGCGTTTGTGACCAATGTGCCCCGCGAGCATGGGCGGGGCCTAATTGGCCACACTGATTTCAACTACACTGAACTTTGGACAACATGCCAATTACAAAGTTTCTTACCACGGGGAAAGAGTTCTGATTTCTTGATCATTTTTACCCTGGGCAGTGGTTTGAGATAAGGTCTAGGTTCTGAAGCCTGAAAACCGCAGTAGGGAAGAGATGACGACCTAAGTGTGTGTGTGACCTATGTGGCCCGCGAGCATGGGCGGGGCAACATTGGCAACACTGCTTTCAACTACACTGACCTAAGGCCATGGCGGGTCTGATGTGCTCAGTGTGCGGTCAGCTGCCTGGGTTTTGGTCAGGAGGTTCGTGCTCAGTTGGTGCTGATGGTGCATTAGTACCCAGGTTATACTATATAATTTGGGTACAGTCGAGTGCCGTGTAGGTTTATACTCATTTAAGGTGCTTGGGCAGCTCATTAGGCAAGATATGTTTTTTTAGAGGGCTGGCAGAGTGCTGCATTGTGGGTCCGCAATTGACAAACTTGTGGGCTTCTAGGCCAGGAGTGTGAGGACAGAAGTCTGAGAACACAAGCTAGACTTGGACTTCAGGCCGAGGCCACAGCAGGTACCCCCTGCAGATCTGACCCAATGTCTCATGCGTATGAAGTCACGGCGAGGATCAGACGTTGGCTCAGTTTGGAGTTTCTGTGCATGACTGCCTCTTCATGAACAGAGCAGTTCTAAAGGCCATGGAGGTTTTCCCACGTTGGGAGTTGTGGGCTGCCCCCTTCAAGGGGCTGCCCCCTTCAAGGATTCCTTCTGCGGGACAATTAAGACCTGTTGGTCAGCTCCAGGACATCCCATATGGAATGACTCCAGAGCACCGTTCGAGGATGGATGCCAGGGAAGCCCGCCTCTCATTCCAATTGTCTCCTAGGAACAAGACAGTTTAGGTCGGATGGCTCTGCGGGGGCAAACGGGGTGGCTGAGTTGAAATGGACTTTCCTGCGGCTCCTGGGTGGCTCAGTGGGTTAAGCCGCTTCCTTAGGCTCAGGTCATGATCTCAGAGTCCTGGTTTCGAGCCTCATATCGGGCCTGCTTCCTTCTATCTCTCTGCCTGCCTCTCTGCCTGCTTGTGATCTCTGTCTGTCTTATAAATAAATAAAATCTTTAAACAAAAAAAAAGAAATGGACTGCCTGAGGATGGTGCCTAATGTGTGTTTGTGTCCATGAAGGCCTTGGAATGGGGCGGTGGCACCGGGACCCTGAAGTATTCTCCTAAGCTTTTGACATAGCTCCCATGCACAAATTTCCTTGTGGAGACGAGATTTGTTCTGATGGGTGCCACAGGAAGCCCCTTATTCTGGTATTGGAATCCAGGCTTTTGATGAGACATGACTGTAAACCAAAGCAATGGATCCGATTATGGCCTAGGGTCCTGTCTGGTTCAATCTTCTTCTCTAGGGACATCCATCTATGGCATAATTGGAGGTAGATGCTCAGCTGGTGTCAGACCGCCCTTGTTTGTCCCCGGAGACCTACATTATTGGGATGGCCTCGGGTACTTTGGATGGTTCTCCTAATGTGTACGATTTTGGACAATGGAATGCGCAGATTCCCATGGATTGGGTAGGCACAGTCCTATATGTATGGCTCCAGGGGCCCCAGCCTGGAGGGTGTGTGGCCCAGGACTTTGAGGACAGAAGTCTGAAAACACAAACTCAGCTTAGGTTTGGGGACGTAGGTATGGCAGGTCCAATCTATAAACCATGTAAAGAATTCTTCAGGATATGAAGAAAGAGCGAGTCTGAGGCACTTGCTCAGGCTTTGTCTCTGGATTTTGTATCAACGATGGCCGTGGAATGTGGGGAGGCCTCATGGGCCGTGGACGAATCTTCCTCTCTGCGGATTTGACCTGTTCCTAATTGTTTTTCGTCAAGCTGTGGGATGGGAGGTCTCCTTTCAGGTTTGTTACCTCAGTGTCTCAACCAAAGAGGAATTCCAAAGTAGAGCCCCGGGGAAGAGTGAATGGACAACCCAAACTGTGGTTAAAAATTGGGGCCTAGGATCATGGCAGGCCCAATATGCTGTCTCTTCATCCAGCCGCTGAGAGGCATTACTTGAGGACTCTGCTCAGGCTGAGGGTCACAATATATATATATATATATATATATATATATATATATTTTTTTTTTTTTTTCTAGAGGGCAGGCAGAGTCCTGCATTGTGGGTCCGGAATTGCCAAATTTGAGGGATTCTGGGCCAGGAGTGTAAGGAGAGAAGTCTGATCAGGACAATTGAGACCTCTTTGGCAGCTCCAGACATCCCATATGGAATGACTCCAGAGCACCGTTCAAGATCGATGCCAGGGAAGCCCGCCTCGCATTCCAATTGTCTCCTAGCACCAAGCAGTTTAGATTGGATGGCTCTGCGGGTGGAACCGGGGTGGCTGAGTTGAATTGGATTTTGCTGAGGATGGGGCCTAATGTGTGATTGTGTCCATGAGGGCCTTGGATTGGGGCGGTGGCACAGGGCCCATGAAGTATTCTCCTAAGCTTTTGACATAACTCCCATGCACAAGTTTCCTTGTGGAGACAGATTTGTTCTGATCGGTGCCTGAGGAAACCATTTTTGCTGGTATTAGAATGCAGTCCTTTGAGGAGACATGCCTGTAAACCAAATCAATGCATCCGATTATGGGCTAGGGTCCTGTCTGGTTCCATCTTCTTCTCTGGGGACATCCATCTATGGTATGAGTGGAGGTAGATGCTCAGCCGGTGTCAGACCGCCCTTGTTTGTCCCGGGAGACCTACACTATTGGGATGGCCTCGGGGACTTTGGAGGGTTCTCCTGATTTGTAAGATTTTGAACAATGGAATGCGCAGAATTCCCATGGATTGGGTAGGCCCAGTCCTACTGTGTGGCTCCAGGGGCTCCAGCCTTTACGGTGTGTGTCCCAGGACTTTGAGGACACAAGTCTGAAAACACAAACTCACCTTAGGTTTGGGGACGTAGGAATGGCAGGCCCAATCTACAGACCATGAGAAGAAATCTTCAGGGTATGAAGAAAGAGCTAGTCTGAGGCGCTTGCTCAGGCTTTTGTCTCTGGATTTTGTATCAACGGTGGCCGTGGAATGTGGGGATTCCTCATGTGCCATGGACGAATCTTCCTCTTTGTGGATTTGGCCCAGTCCCAATGGTTTTTCGTCAATCTCTGGGATGGGAGGTCTCCTTTCAGGTTTGTTACCTCAGTGTCCCAACAAAAGAGGAAATCCAAAGCAGAGCCCTGGGGAAGAGTGAAGGGACAACCCAAACTATGGCTAAAATTGGTGCCTTGGGGCATGGCAGGCCCAATATACTGTCACTTCATCCAGCCACTAAGAGGCCTTACTTGAGGACTTGGCTCAGGCTGAGGGTCACAATGTGTGTTTGTGACCAATGTGGCCAACAAGCATCCCCGGGGATCATGGGCCACACTGGTTTCAACTACACTGAACTTTGGACAACATGCCAATCACATGGATTCTTGCCATGGGAAAGGAGTTCTGATTTCTGCATCATTTTCAACCCTGGGCAGTGGTTGGAGATAATGTCTAGGTTCTGAAGCCTGAAAATCGCAGTTGGGAGGAGATGAAGACCTAAGGCCATGTCGGGTCTGATGTGCTCAGTGTACGGTCAGCTGCCTGGGTGTTGGTCAAGAGGTTCAGGCACAGGTTGGGCCAGAGTGCATTACTGCCCAGGTTAGCCTACATAATTTGTGTACAGTCGAGTGCCGTGTATGTTTATCATCATTTGAGATTCCTCGGAAACTCATTAGGAAATATATTTTTTCTAGAGTGCTGGCAGTCTGGTGCATTGTGGGTCCGGAATTGCTAGACTTGAGGGGTTCTGGGTAGTAGTGTGAGGACAGTAGTCTGAGAACACAAGCTAGACTTGGGCTTCAGGCCGAGGGCACGGCAGGTACCCCCTGCAGATCTGAACCAATATCTCATGCATCTGAAGTCACGGCGAGGATCAGACGTTGGCTCAGGTTGGAATTTCTGTGCATGACTGCCCCTTCATGAACGGAGCGGAATCTCAAGGCCATGGGGGTTTTTCCACGTTGGGAGTTGTGGGATGCCCCCTTCAAGGATTCCTTCTGCGGGACAATTGAGACCTGTTGGGCAGATCCAGTACATCTCATATGGAATGACTCCAGAGCACCGTTCGTGGATGGATTCCAGGGAAGCCCGCCTCGCATTCCAATTGGCTAATAGCAACAAGACAGTGTAGATCAGATGGCTCTGCGGGAGCAACCGGGGTGGCTGAATTGAAATGGACTATCCTGGGTCTCCTGGGTGGCTCAGTGGGTTAAGCTGCTGCCTTTGGCTGAAGTCATGATCTCAGAGTTCTCGATCAAGCCTCATATCAGGCTCTCTGCTTAGCAGGGAGCCTACCTCCTACTCTCTCTCTGCCTGCCTCTCTGCCTGCTTGTGATCTTTGTCTGTCAAATAAATAAAAGAAATCTTAAATAGAAAAAAAAAGAAATGGTCTTTCCTGAGGATGGGGCATAATGTGTGTTTGGGTCCATGAGGGCCTTGGTTTGGGGCGGTGGCACAGTGACCCTGAAGTATTCTCCTAAGCTTTTGACATAGCTCCCATGCACAAGTTTCCTTGTGGAGATGAGATTTGTTCTCATGGGTGCCTCAGGAAACCCGCTTTGCTGGTATTGGAATCCAGTCCTTTGAGGAGACATGCCTGTAAACCAAAGCAATGCATCCGATTATGGCCTAGGGTCCTGTCTGGTTCAATCTTCTTCTTTGGGGATATCCATCTATGGTATGAGTGGAGGTAGATGCTCAGCTGGTGTCAGACCGCCCTTGTTTGTCCCGGGAGACCTACACTATTGGGATGGCCTCGGGGACTTTGGAGGGTTCTCCTGATTTGTACGATTTTGGACAATGGAATGGGCAGAATTCCAATGGATTGTGTAGGCACAGTCCTAATATGTGACTCAGGGGCCACAGCCTGGAGGTTTTGTGGCCCAGGACTTTGAGGACAGAAGTCTGAAAACAAAAACTCAGCTTAGGTTTGGGGACGTAGGTATGGCAGGCCAAATCTACAAACCATGTGAAGAACACTTCTGTATCTGAAGCAAGAACGAGTCTGAGGCGCTTGCTCAGGCTTTTGTCTCTGGATTATGTATCAATAGCCGTGGAATGTGCGGAGACCTCATGGGCCATGGACGAATCTTCATCTCTGTGGATTAGGCACGGCCCAATTGTTTTTCGTCAATCTGTTGGATGGGAGGTCTCCTTTCAGGTTTGTTACCTCAGGTGTCCCAACCAAAGAGGAATTCCAAAGCAGAGCACTGTGGAAGAGTGAAGGGGCTACCCAAACTCTGCTTAAAAATTGGGGCCTAGGGGCAGGGCAGGCCCAATATGCTGTCCCTTCAATAGCCACTTAGAAGCCTTACTTGAGGACTGGGTTCAGGCTGAGGGTCACAATGTGTGTTTGTGACCAATGTGGCCTGCGTACATGGGCGGGGCCACATGGGCAACACTGGTTTCATCTACACTGTACATTGGACCACATGCCAATCACAAGGTGTCTAGCCATGGCGAAGGAATTCTGATTTCTGCATCATTTTCAACCCTGGGCAGTGGTTGGAGATAAGGTCTAGGTTCTGAAACCTGAAAACCGAAGTTGGGTAGAGATGAGGACTTAAGGCCTTGGCGGGTCTGATTTGCTCAGTGTGCAGTCAGCTGTCTGGGTGTTGGTCAGGAGGTTGGGCTCAGGTTGTGTCAGACAGTGCATTATGCCCATGTTAGACTATATATTTGAGTACAGTCGAGTGCCGTGTAGGTTTATCCTCATTTAAGGTGCCTGGGCAGCTCTTAAGCAATAAATTTTTTCTAGAGGTCAAGCAGAGTGCTGCATATGTGTCCGGAATTGCCAGACTTGAGGGATTCTGGGCCAGGAGTGTGAGGACAGAAGTCTGAGAACAGAAGCTAGACTTGGGCTTCAGGCCGAGGGCACGGCAGGTACCCCCTTCAGATCTGAACCATTATCTCATGCATCTAAACTCACGGCGAGGATCAGACGTTGGCTCAGGTTTGAGTTTCTGTGCATGACTGCCCCTCCATGAAAGGAGCGGAATCTCAAGGCCATGGAGGTTTTCCCACGTTGGGAGTTGTGGGATGCCCCCTTCAAGGATTCCTTCTGCTGGACAATTGAGACCTGTTGGGCAGCTCCAGGACGTCCCATATGGAAAGACTCCAGAGCATCGTTCAAGGATGGATGCCAGGGAAGCCCGCCTCGCATTCCAATTGTCTCCTAGCAACAAGACAGTTGAGATCTTCTGGCTCTGCGGGAGCAACCAGGTTGGCTGAGTTGAAATGGACTTTCATGAGGATGTGGCCTAATGTGTGTTTGTGTCCACGAGGGCCTTGGAATGGGGCGGTGGCACCGGGACCCTGAAGTATTCTCCTTAGCTTTTGACATAGCTCCCATGCACAAGTTTCCTCGTGGAGACGAGATTTAACCTGATGGGTGCCTCAGGAAACCCCCTATGCTGTTATTGGAGTCCAGGCTTTTGAGGATACATGCCTGTAAACCAAAGCAACTGATCCTTTATGGCCTAGGGTCCTGTCTGGTTCAATCTTCTTCTCTGGGGCATCCATCTATGGTATGAGTGGAGGTAGATGCTCAGCTGGTGTCAGACCGCCCTTGTTTGTCCCGGGATACCTACACTATTGGGATGGCCTCGGGGAATTGGAGGGTTCTCCTAATATGTACGATTTTGGACAATGGATCGGGCAGAATTCCCATTCATGGGGTAAGCACAGTCCTAATGTGAGGCTCCAGGGGCTCCAGCCTGGAGGGTGTGTGGCCCAGGACTTTGCAGACAGAAGTCTGAAAACACAAACTCAGCTTAGGTTTGGGGACGTAGGTATGGCAGGCCCAATCTCAAACGATGAGAACAACTCTTCAGGATATGAAGAAAGAGTGAGTCTGAGGCGCTTGCTCAGGCTTTTGTCTCTGGATTTTGTATCAACTATGGCCGTGGAAAGTGGGGAGGCCTCATGGGCCATGGGCGAATCTTCCTCTCTGTGGATATGGCCCGGTCCCAGTGGTTTTTCGACAATCTGTGGGATGGGAGGTCTCCTTTCAGGTTTGTTACCTCAGGTGTCTCAACCAAAGAGGAATTCCAAAGCAGAGCCCTGGGGAAGAGTGAAGGGACAACCCAATTATGGTTAAAAATTTGGGCCTAGGGGCATGGCAGGCCCAATATGCTGTCTCTTCATCCAGCCACTGAGAGGCCTTACTTTAGGACTGTACTCAGGCTGAGAGTCAAAATGTGTATTTGTGACCAATTGGCCTGCGAGCATGGGCGGGGCCACATGGGCCACACTGGTTTCAACTTCACTGAACTTTGGACAACATGCCAATCACAAGGTTTCTTGCCATGGGGAAGGAGGTCTGATTTCTGCATCATTTTCAACCCTGGGCAGTGGGTGGATTTAAGGTCTAGGTTCTAAATCCTGAAAACCGCAGTTGGGAAGAGATGATGACCTAAGGCCATGGTGGGTCTGATATGCTCAGTGTGCGGTCAGCTGCCTGGTTGTTGGTCAGGAGGTTCGGGCTCAGGTTGTGTCAGACATTGCATTAGTGTCCAGGTTCGACTTTATAATTTTGTTACAGTCGAGTGCCGTGTAGTTTTATCCTCATTTGTGGTGCCTGGGCAGCTAAGTACGCAAGATATTTTTTCTAGAGGGCAGGCAGAGTGCTGCATTGTGGGTCCAGAATTGCCAAAAGTGAGGGCTTCGGGGCCAGTAGTGTGAGGACAGAAATCTGAGAACACCAGCTAGACTCCGATGTCAGGCCGAGGGCAGGGCAGGTACCCCCTGCAGATATGAACCAATATCTCATGCATCTGAAGTCACGGCGTGGATCAGACTTGGCTCAGGTTGGAGTTTCTGTGCATGACTGCCCCTTCATGAACGAAGCAAAGTCTTAAGGCTGTTAACGTTTTCCCACGTTGGGAGTAGTTCGATGCCCCCTTCAAGGATTCCTTATTCGGGACATTTGAGACCTGTTGGGCAGCTCCAGGACATTTCCTATGGAATGACTCCAGAGCATCGTTCGAGGATGGATGCCAGGGAAGATTGCCTCGCATTCCAATTGTCTCCTAACAACAAGAAAGTTGAGATCTGATGGCTCTGCGGGAGACACCGGGAAGGCTGAGTTGAAATGGACTTTCCCGAGGTAAGGTCCTAAAGTGTGTTTGTGTCCATGGGGGCCTTGGAATGGGGCGGTGGCACCGGGACCATGAAGTATTCTCCTAAACTTTTGACATAGCACCCATGCTCAAGTTTCCTTGTGCAGATGAGGTTTGTTCTGATGGGTGCCTCTGGAAACCCCCTATGCTTGTATTGGAATTCAGGCTTTTGAGGAGACATGATTGTAAACCAAAGCTTGGATCCGATTATGGCCTAGGGTCATGTCTGGTTCCATCTTCTTCTCTGGGGACATCCATCTATGTCATGTGTGGAGATAGATGCTCAGCTGGTGTCAGACAGCCCTTATTTGTCCCGGGAGACCTACACTATTGGGATGGCCTCGGGGACTTTGCAGGGTTCTCCTAATATGTACGATATTGAACAATGGAATGGGCAGAATTTCCATGCATGGGGTAAGCACAGTCCTAATGTGTGGCTCCAGGGGCCCCATCCTGGAGGGTGTGTGGCCCTGGAATTTGAGGACAGAAAGCTGAAAACACAAACTCAGCTTAGGTTTGGGGACGTCGGTATGGCAGGCCCAATCTACAAACCATGAGAATAAAACTTCAGGATATGAAGAAAGAGCGAGTCTGAGGCGCTTGCGAAGGCTTTTGTCTCTGGATTTTGTATCAACCATGGCCTTGGAATGTGGGGAGGCCTCCTGGGCCATGGACAAATTTTCCTCTCTGTGGATATGGCCCGGTCCCAATGATTTTTCGTCAATCTGTGGGATGGGAGGTCTCCTTTCAGGTTTGATACCTCAGGTGCCCCAAACAAATAGGAATTCCAAAGCAGAGCCCTGGGGAAGAGAGAAGGGACTAGACAGTTGAGATCTGATGGCTCTGCGGGAGAAACCGGGGTGGCTGAGTTGAAATGGACTTTCTTGAGGATGGGGCCTAATGTGTGTTTGTGTTCATGAGGGCCTTGTAATGGAGGCTAGCCTGGCGGTTGTGTGGGTCCAGGCTGAGGGCACAGATGTCTGGAAACACAAACTCAGCTTATGAGTGGCGCCTAGGGTATGGCAGGCCGGATGTACAGCCCAAGAGGGAGCTCCTGGGCCTCTGAAACAAGGGCGAGTGGGAGGCGTTCCTTCAGGCTTTTGTCTCTGGATGTTGTGTCCGGGATAGCCGTGGATTGGACGGGTGGCCTCAGGGAATATGGACGAGTATCCCTCTCTGGGTATTTGTCCCAGCTCCCAAGAGTTTGGGGTCATTTTGTGGGAAGGGTGGAGTCGTGTTGTCTGGCTCATGTGTCTCTCCAAGAAAGGGATTCGAGAGCAGAGCCCCAGGTACGGGCGGGGAGACTGGAAAACTCAAACAAGGTGAGGATTGGGTGCATAGCGGCCTGGCAAGCCCCATATATGGGCTCTTGGTCCAGGCCCTGACAGGCCTTACTTTGACATGGGGCTCACACTGAGGGTCACAGTGTGAATTTGTGCTGCTGCACTCACGGTTGGGCGTAGAATCAGGGGCCATGAAGGTTTCTCTCACCCTGAAGGTGTGACTCCATGCCAAGAGCAAGCTTTACAACCATGGGGAAGGAGGAGTTCTCTTTTGTGCTTGCGATACCCAGCTGTGTGGAGAATTGATATAATGTCTAGGTTCAGATATCTGAAAACCAAGGTTAGGAAGAGGTGACGGTATAAGACCATGGCGTGTCCGAAGTGCTGGGTGTGTGGCCAGCTGTCTCCTTGTCTGTCTCGACGTGTGGCATCAGGCTGTGTCAGATGGAGCATAAGTGCCCAGAGCAGCCTATCCAGTTCGGGTACCGTCGAGGCCCGAGCAGGTTGATCCTCATCTGGGTTTTCTGGAGAACCCCACAGGGAAACGTTGTTCTTCCGTTGGGCAGACCCTGGGCTGGATTGTGGTTCTGGAGTTCCTAGTCCGGAGGGCTTGTTTGCCAGGAGTGTGAGGAAGGAAGTCTGAAAACACAAGCTAGCCTGAGGTTTTGGACCAAGGGCAGAGCAGGCCAACTCTGCAGAGGCTGTATCGAGATCTCCTGCACTGAGGTCATGTCAACTATGAGACGTGCCTCAGGCTAGAGTTTTTGTCCAGCATGGCCTCTTCCTTAAGGGTGTGGGGGCTTCATGACGCCAGGGAGGTTTGCCTACGATGGGATTTGTGAACTACTCCAAACCTCAAGGTTTCCTTCTGCACGACAGTCGAGTCCTATTGGATGGTTCCAGGAGGTCCCATATGGAAACACTCGAGAGCAGGTGTCTAAGCATGGATGCCTGGGAACGCCACCTCATATTCCCACTCTTTAGTCAGGACAAGTCAGGCTCAATCTGCGGGCTCCTGGGTGAGCTACCCAGAGGGGAGAGTTGAAATGGACTCTCCTGAAGATGAGTCCTACTGTGGCTTGGTGGCCTGGGAGAACTTGGAATGTGGAGGGGGCTCAGGACTCTGCAGGATTCTCCAACCTGAGGTGTTTAACATGGCTCCAACAAGGAAGCTTCCATGTGGAGTCGAGAGGTGTTATGTTCAGTGCCTCAGGAAAGCCCCATATCCTGTTCTTCAAACCAAAGCCTCTGAGGAGTGACACCTGGACACCAAAGCAAGAGTTGAGATTAGGGCCTAAGTGCCTGTCCGGCTCAACCTTCTATCTCTGTTGACATCTGTGTGCATGCCTTGGTGGAAGTAGCTGCTCAGCTTGTGTCCGAATGCCCCTGTGTCTCCAGGGAGGCTCCCAGTAGTGGGATATCCTTGAGGTTTCTCATATTCTGGAGGTGTGACGCCAAAGGAATGGACACAGTTTTCCAGGAGAGAGCAGGCACGGTCCTGTGGTCCAATGTGCTAGGTGTGCAGCCAGCTGTGTCGGTGTCTGTTGGAAGGTCTGGGCTCAGGCTATTTGCGACAGAGCATCAGTGTTTAAGGTAGCCTATGCAATTGGGGTGTTGCCGACGGCCAAGCTCTTTGGTCCTCATTTGGGGTTCTGGGCAGCACCATAGACAATATTTTTCTCCTGGGAGGCAGGCAGAGTGCTTCATTGTGGCCCCAGAATTCCCAGGAGGGTGGGTTAGTGGGCCCGGAATGTGAGGACAGAAGTCTGAAAACACAAGCTAGGGTGAGGATTGGAGCCAAGGGCAGAGCAGGCCCACTCTGCAGAGGCTGAATCAAAAT
This sequence comes from Mustela nivalis, assembly GCF_964662115.1. NCBI lineage: Eukaryota > Metazoa > Chordata > Mammalia > Carnivora > Mustelidae > Mustela > Mustela nivalis. Next base: position 179,573 of record NW_028136494.1, on the reverse strand, counting down.
CTCCTTCATCTGAAGTCAGGCTGAGGATCAGACGTTGGCTGAGGCTGGAGTATGTGTCCATGATGGCACCTTCATGAAGCAGGGGCCTCATGAGGCCAAAGAAGTTTTCCCACGCTGAGTTTGGAGGTTACCCCAACCACAAGGTTTCCTTCTGCGGGACATTCGAGTCCTGTTGCATGGCTCCAGTACATAGGATACGGAAGTAGTGGAGAGCAGGGTTCGAAGGATGGATCCCTGAACAGCATGCCTCGCATTCCCATTGGCCATTAGCCACAAGATATGTTTGATCTGCTGCCTCTGGGGCACGCTACCCAGGGGGCTACGTTGAAATGGCCTCTCCTGAGGATGCGTCGTAATTTGCGTTTGTGTCCATGGAGACCTTGGAATGTGCAGGTTGTTCAGTGGCCCTGCGGAACTCTCCTACCTGAAGGGTTTGATACGTCCCCAGTAAGTAAGCTCCCCATGTGGAGACGAGAGAGGTTTCTTTGGTGCCTCAGAAAAGCCCCGTGTGCTGGTCTACGAAAACAGTCCTCTGAGGACGGACACATGAAAACCAAATCTAAGGTTCAGATTAGGGCCTGGGGGCCTGTCCATTTCAACCTTCTGTCTCTGGGGACACTGTCTGAGAGTCTAAGTGGATATAGATGCTCCGCTGGTGTCAGAGAGCCCCTCTTAGTCCAGGGTGGCCTACACTATTGATGACCTCAGGGGCCTTGGAGCTTTTCCCTAACCTGTAGGGTTGTGGTCAATGGATTGGGCACAATTTCGTTGGAGAGGGCAGGCACAATCTTTCGCTGTGGCTCCAGAGGCCCTAGCCTGGAGGTTGTGTGGGTCCAGGCTGTGGGCACAGAAGTCTGAAAACACAAACTCAGCTTATGCGTGGCGCCTAGCGTATGGCAGGCCGCATGTACAGCCCGAGAGGGAGCTCCTGGGCCTCTTAAACAAGGGCGAGTGGGAGGCGTTCCTTCAGGCTTTTGTCTCTGGATGTTGTGTCCGGGATAGCCGTGGATAGGAGGGGTGGCCTCAGGGACTGTGCACGAGTATCTCTCTTTGGGGATTTGTCCCAGCTCCCAAGAGTTTGGGGTCATTTTGTGGTAAGGGTGGAGTCGTGCTTTCTGGCTCATGTGTCTCTCCAAGAAAGGGATTCCATAGCAGAGCCCCTGGTATGGGCTGGGCGACTGGTAAACTCAAACACTGGTGAGGATTGGGAGCATATGGGCTTTGCAAGCCCCATATGTGGGCTCTTGGTCCAGGCCCTGACAGGCCTTTCTTTGACATGGGGCTCATGCTGAGGGTCACAGTGTGAATTTGTGCCCATGCAGCACTCAAGTTTGGGCGTGGCATCAGGGGCCATAAAGGTTTCTCCCACCCTGAAGTTGTGATTCCATGCCAAGAGCAAGCTTTACAACCATGGGGAAGGAGGAGTTCTGTTTTGTGCCTGCGATACCCAGTTGTGTGGAGAATTGATATAATGTCTAGGTTCAGATATCTGAAAACTAAGGTTAGGAAGAATTGACGGCATAAGACCATGGCGTGTCCGAAGTGCTGGGTATGCGGCCAGCTGTCTCCTTGTCTGTCTGGACATCTGGCTTCAGGCTGTGTCAGACAGAGCATGAGTGCCCAGAGCAGCCTATCCATTTCGGGGACCGTCGAGGCCCGAGCAGGTTGATCCTCATCTGGGTTTTCTGGAGAACCCAACAGGGAAACGTTTTTCTTCCATTGGGCAGACACTGGGCTGGGTTGTGGTTCTGGAGTTCATAGTCCGGAGGGCTTGTTTGCCAGGAGTGTGAGGAAGCAAGTCTGAAAACACAAGCTAGCGTGAGGTTTGGGACCGAGGGCATGGCAGGCCCACACTGCAGAGGCTGAATCGATATCTCCTGCTTTGAGGTCATGTCAAATATGAGACGTGCCTCAGGCTAGAGTTTTTGTCCAGCATGGCCTCTTCCTGAAGGGTGTGGGTTTTTCATGAGGCCAGGGATGTTTGCCTACGATGGGATTTGTGAACTACTCCAAACCTCAAGGTTTCCTTCTGCACGACTGTCGAGTCCTCTTGGATGGTTCCAGGAGGCCCCATACGGAAAGACTCGAGAGCAGGTGTCTAATCATGGATGCCTGGGAACGCCACCTCATATTCCCACTGTTTAGTCAGGACAAGGTTGGCTCAATCTGTGGGCTCCTGGGTGAGCTACCCAGAGGGGAGAGTTGAAATGGACTCTCCTGAAGATGAGTCCTACTGTGGCTTGGTGGCCTGGGAGACCTTGGAATGTGGAAGTGGCTCAGGGATTCTGCAGGATTCTCCAACCTGAGTTGTTTGACACGGCTCCAACAAGGAAGCTTCCCATGTGGAGACGAGAGGAGTTCTGTTCAGTGCCTCAGGAAAGCCCCATATCCTGTTCTTCGAACCAAAGCCTCTGAGGAGTGACACCTGGAAAACAAAGCAAGAGTTGAGATTAGGGCCTAAGGGCTGTCCGGCTCAACCTTATATCTCTGTTGACATCTGTATGCATGCCTTCTTGGAGGTAGCTGCTCAGCTTGTGTCAGAATGCCCCTGTGTGTCCAGGGAGGCTCCCAGTAGTGGGATGTCCTCGGGGGCCTTGAGGTTTCTCATATTCTGGAGGTGTGACGCCAAAGGAATGGACACAGTTTCCCAGGAGAGAGCAGGCACGGTCCTGTGGTAATGCTCCAGAGGACCCAGCCTAGAGGCTGTGTTTGCCAGGGCTGTGGGGACAGATGTCTGAAAAAGCAAAGTTGGTTCAGCTAGGGGCCAAGGTAATGGCAGGCCTGATCACCACTCCGTGAGGGGAGATCCTCTGGATATCAAAGGAGGGCAAGTGGGAGGCAGTTGCTCAGGCTTTTGTCTCTGGGTGTTGCGTTCACAGTGGCCGTTCAGGATAGGGGTTGCTTCAGGGGCTGAGGAAGACCCTTCCTCTCGGGGGATTGTCCAAGCTCCCAAGTGTTTTGGTTCATTCTGTGGGAAGGGAAGAGTACTGTTTTCTTCCACAAGGGACCCCCCAAGAGAGGGACTCTAGAGCAAAGCAATGGGATCCCTCAACTTGAATACACACCATCTAGTTAGTCCTGGGTGCCTATGGGCATGGCAAGACACATATGCGGGCTCTTAGTCCAGTCACTGAGAGGAGTTACTTGAATAAGGAACTCACGCTGAGGGTTACAATGTGTGTTAGTGCCCAAGGCGGCGCTCACGCATGGTCGTGGCCTCATGGGCCATGCCGTTTTTTTCTACACTGAAGGTTGGACTCACTGCCAGCAGCAAGGTTTCTTGCCATGGGGAAGGAGGGGTTCTGACTTGTGCATCAGGTTCCCCCCTGTGCAGGGATTGGAGATAAGTCTAGGATCCGAAGACTGAAAACCCAGGTTGGGAATGGATGGTGGACTAAGGCAGTGGCGGGTCCAATGTGCTGGGTGTGCAGCCAGCTGTTTCGGTGTCTGTTGGAAGGTCTGGGCTCAGGCTATTTTCGAAAGAGCATTAGTGTTTAAGGTAGCCTATGCAATTGGGGTGTTGCCGAGGGCCAAACAGTTGGATCCTCATTTGGGGTTTCTGGGCAGCACCATAGACAATGTTTTTCTCCTGGGTGGCAGGCAGAGTGCTTCATTGTGGCCCCAGAATTCCCAGTAGCGAGGGTTTGTGGGCCAGGAGTGTGAGGACGGAAGTCTGAAAACACAAGCTAGGGTGAGGATTGGAGCCAAGGGCAGAGCAGGCCCACTCTGCAGAGGCTGAATCAAAATCTCCTGCATCTGAAGTCAGGCTGAGGATCAGATGTTGGCTGAGGCTGGCGTATGTGTCTATGATGGCACCTTCATGAAGCGGGGGCCTGGAGGCCTGTCCATTTCAACCTTCTGTCTCTGGGGACACTGTCTGAGAGTCTAAGTGGATATAGATGCTCCGCTGGTGTCAGAGAGCCCCTCTTAGTCCAGGGTGGCCTACACTATTGATGACCTCAGGGGCCTTGGAGCTTTTCCTTAACCTGTAGGGTTGTGGTCAATGGATTGGGCACAATTTCGTTGGAGAGGGCAGGCACAATCTTTCGCTGTGGCTCCAGAGGCCCTAGCCTGGAGGTTGTGTGGGTCCAGGCTGTGGGCACAGAAGTCTGAAAACACAAACTCAGCTTATGCGTGGCGCCTAGCGTATGGCAGGCCGGATGTACAGCCCAAGAGGGAGCTCCTGGGCCTCTGAAACAAGGGCGAGTGGGAGGCGATCCTTCAGGCTTTTGTCTCTGGATGTTGTGTCCGGGATAGCCGTGGATAGGAGGGGTTGCCTCAGGGACTATGGACGAGTATCCCTCTCTGGGTATTTGTCCCAGCTCCCAAGAGTTTGGGGTCATTTTGTGGGAAGGGTGGAGTTGTGTTTTCTGGCTCATGTGTCTCTCCAAGAAAGGGATACCAGAGGAGAGCCCCAGGTACGGGCGGGGTGACCGAAAAACTCAAACACTGTTGAGGATTGGGTGTATGGGGGCTTGGAAAGCAAGCATGCGCGGGGCCTCATGGGCCACACTGGTTTCAACTACACTGAACGTTGCACAACATGCCAACCACAAGGTTTCTTGCCCTGGGGAAGGATTTCTGATTTCTGCATTACGTTCAGACCTAGGCAGTGAATAGAGATAAGGTCTAGGTTCTGAAGCCTGAAAACCGAGGTGGAAAGAGATGACGTTCTAAGGCCATGGCGGCTCGATGTGCTCAGTGTGCGGCCAGCTGTCTTGGTGGGGCCAGGAGTTCTAGGCACAGGCTGTGTCAGAAAGGGCATTAGTGCCCTGGTCAGCCTATGTATTTGGGGTACAGCCAAGGTAGGTGCAGGTTGATCCTCACTTGGGGTTACTTGGTAGCCCCAGAGGGCAATGTGTTTCTTCTGGAGGGCAGGCAGAGTGCTGCTTTGTAGTTCTGGATTGCCAAATTGGAGGGCTTCTGGGTCAGTAGTCTGAGGAAAGAAGTCTGAGAACACAAGCTAGGCTTAGGTTTCTGGGTGAGGACATGGCAGGCACAATCTACAGAACTGAATAGAGATCTCGTGCATCTGAAGTCATGGCGAGGATCAGACGATCGCTCAGGTTGGAGTTTCTGACCCTGATAGCGCCCTCATGAAGGGGGGGATCACGAGGCCATGGCGGTTTCCCCACAATGGGAATTGTGAGAAGGTCCAAACTGCAAAGTGTCTTCTGCAGGACAATTGAGACCTGTTGTTGGCTCCAGACTAATGATTCTGAGCAGGGTTCTAAGGATGGATGGCTGGGTAGCCCACCTCGCATTCCAATTGTCTCCTAGCAACTAGACAGGTTAGTTCTGCTGGATCTAGGGAAGAAACCGAGGAAGCTGAGTTGAAATGGACTCTCCTGTAGATGGGTCCTATTGTGCTTTTGTGTCTTTGGAGACCTTGGAATGAAGCGGTGGCACTGGGGCTCTGAAGGGTTCTCCTAAACAGAGCCTTTAAAAAAGCTCCAACGTGCAAGTTTCCCATGTGTAGATGAGATATTTTCTGATGGGTGAGTCAAGAAACAGCCATATGATGGTTTTGAAATCCAGGCCTCTGAGGAGAGATGCCTGGAGACAAAAGCAATGGATATGATTAGTGCCTAGGGGCCTGTTCTTTCCTTTTAACCTCTGGGGACATCTGTCTATGGGTCTGAGTACAGGTAGGTGCTCAGATGGGCTCAGATTGCCCCTGTTTTACCTGGGAAGCCACCACTAATGAGATGGATCAGGGACTTTGGAGGTTTATCCTATTAGAAGGGATGTAGCCATTGGAATGGGCACACACAATTCCCTTGGAGAGGGCAAGTACAGTCCTCAGGTTTGGCTCCAGGGGCCTGAGCTTGTAGGTTGAGTAGGCCAGGACTGTTTGGACAGTTGTCTGAAAACACAAACTTGGCTTATGTTTCAGGTCATAGGGATGGCAGGACTTATCTACAGACCATGAGGAAAACTTTTTGGGATTTGAAAAAAGGGCGAGTGTGAAGCTCTTGCTCAAGTTTTTGTCTCTGGATATCGTGTCACTCATGGTCGTGAAATTTCTGGGTGACTTCATGGGAAATGGACGAGTCTTACTCCCTGTTGGTTTGGTCCGACAAAGCGTTTGGGGTCACACTGTGGGATGGAAGAAGTCCGTTTTTTTTTTTTTTTTTTTGATGTTGTTTTCTTTTTAACCTCAGGTGTCGCACCAAATGAGGGACTCCAGAGTAGAGCCCTGGGGTGGGGGTGACTGGACAATCAGAAATCTGGTTAAAAATTGGGGCCTAAAAACATATCAAGCCCATTATGACATCTAATGGTCCAGTCACTGAGAGGACTTACTAGAGGACAGGACTCATGCTGAGGGTCACAATGCATGTTTATGCCCTTGTCGCACTCAAGAATTGGCGGGGCCTCAGGGTGAATGCTGGTTTCTCCTACACTGAACATTGGACGACGTGCCAACCACAAGGTTTCTTACCATGGGTAAGGAGGTGTTCTGATTTCTGCATTACACTCAACCCAGGGCAGTGATTGGAGATAATGTCTCGGTTCTGAGGCCTGAAATCTGAGGTAGGGAAGAGATGATGACCTAAGGCCATGGCGGGTCTTATGTGCTCAGTGTGTGGTCTGCTTTCCGGGTGTTGGTCAGGAGGTCCGGGCTCAGGTTGTGTCCGACAGTGCATTAGTGCCCAGGTTAGACTATATAATTTGGGTGAAGTCGAGTGCTGTGGAGGTTTATCCTCATTGAAGGTGCCTGGGCAGCTCATGAGGCAATAATTTTTTTCTAGAGGGCAGGCAGAGTGCTGCATTTTGGGTCCGGAATTGCCAAACTTGAGGGCTTCGGGGGCAGGAGTGTGAGGACGGAAGTCTGAGAAGACAAGCTAGACTTGGGTTTCAGGCCGAGGGCACGGCAGGTACTCCCTGCAGATCTGAACCAATACTCATGCATCTGAAGTCAGGGCGAGGATCAGACGTTGGCTCTGGTCGGAGTTTCCGTGCATGACGGCCGCTTCATGAAGGGAGCGGAATCTCGAGGCCACTGAAGTATTCCCAGGTTGGGAGTTGTGGGATGTCCCCTTCAAGGATTCCTTCTGCGGGAAAATTGAGACCTGTTGGACAGCTCCAGGACATCCCATATGGAATAACTCCAGAGCACCGTTCGAGGATGGATGCTTGGGAAGCCCGCCTCGCATTCGAATTGTCTCCTAGCAACAAGACAGTTTTGATCTGATGGCTCTGCGGGAGCGACCGGGGTGGCTGAGTTGAAATGGACTCCCCTGAGGATGGGTCCTAATGTGTTTTTGTGTCCATGAGGGCCTTGGAATGAAGCGGTGGCACCGGGACCCTGAAGTACTCTCCTATGCTTTGGACATGGCTCCCATGCACAGATTTCCTTGTGGAGACGAGATGAGTTCTGCTGGGTGCCTCAGCAAAACCCGTATGTTCGTATTGGAATCAGGCTTTTGAGGAGACATGCCTGTAAACCAAGGCAATGGATCCTATTATGGCCTAGGGTCCTGTCTGGTTCAATCTTCTCCTCTGGGGACATCCATTTATGGTATGAGTGGAGGTAGATTATCAGCTGGTGTCAGACAGCCCTTGTTTGTTCCGGGCGACCTACACGATTGGGATGGCCTCAGGGAATTTGGAGGTTTCTCCTAATTTGTACGATTTTGGACAATGGAATGGGCAGAATTCCCATGGATTGGTAGTTACCATCCTAATGTGTGGCTCCAGGGGCCCCAGCCTGGAGGGTGTGTGGCCCTGGACATTGAGGACAGAAGTCTGAAAACACAATCTCAGCTTAGGTTTGGGGACGTAGGTATGGCACGCACGATCAACAAAACATGAGAAGAACTCTTCAGGATATAAAGAAAGTGCGAGTCTGAGGCGCTTGCTCAGGTTTTTGTCTCTGGATTTTGTATCAGCGATGGCACAATCTACAGACCTGAATCGAGATCTCGTGCATCTGAAGTCAGGGCGAGGATCAGACGATCGCTCAAGTTGGTGTTTCTGTCCCTGATGGCCCCTTCACGAAGGGGAGGCATCACGAGGCCATGGAGTTTTCCCACGATGGGATTTGTGAGAAGCTCCAAACTGCAAAGTGTCTTCTGCAGGACAATTGAGACCTGTTGTTTGGCTCCAGACCAATGATTCTGAGCCGGGTTCTAAGGATGCATGGCTGGGTAGCCCAACTCGCATTCCAATTGTCTCCTAGAAACAAGACAGGTTAGATCTGCTGGATCTGGGGGATCAACCGAGGAGGCTGAGTTGAAATGGACTCTCCTATGGATGGGTCCTAATGTGCTTTTGTGTCTATGGAGACCTTGAAATTAAGCGGTAGCACTGGGGCCCTGAAGGGTTCTACTAAACAGAGGCTTTGACACAGCTCCAACGTGCAAGTTTCCCATGTGTAGATGAGATGTTTTCTGATGGGTGAGTCAAGAAACAGCCATATGCTGGTATTGAAATCCAGGCCTCTGTGGAGAGATGCCTGGAAACCCAAGCAATGGATATGATTAGTGCCTAGGGGCCCGTTCTTTCCTTTTTACCTCTGGGGACATCTGTCTATGGGTCTGAGTACAGGTAGGTGCTCAGATGGGCTCAGATTGCCCCTTTTTTACCTGGGAAGCCACCACTAATGAGATGGATCAGGGACTTTGGAGGTTTATCCTATTAGAAGGGATGTGGCCATTGGAATAGGCACACACAATTCCCTTGGAGAGGGCAAGTACAGTCCTCAGGTTTGCCTCAGGGGCCTGAGCCTGTAGGTTGTGTAGGCCAGGGCTGTTTGGACAGTTGTCTGAAAACACAAACTTGGCTTATGTTTCAGGTCATAGGTATGGCAGGACTTATCTACAGACCATGAGGAGAACTTTTCGGGATTTGAGAAAAGGGCGAGTGTGAGGCTCTTGCTCAAGTTTTTGTCTCTGGATATCGTGTCACTCATGGTCGTGAAATTTCTGGATGACTTCATGGGAAATGGACGAGTCTTACTCCCTGGTGGTTTGGCCCAGTGCAAAGCGTTTGGGGTCACTCTGTGGGATGGAAGAAGTCCGGTTTTTTTGTTGTTTTTTTTTTGATGTTGTTTTCTTTTTAACCTCAGGAGTCCCACCGAATGAGGGATTCCAGAGTAGAGCCCTGGGGGGGCGGGTGACGGGACAATCAGAAATCTGGTTAAAAATTAGGGCTTAGGGACATATAAAGCCCATTATCACATCTAATGGTCCAGTCACTGAGAGGACTTACTAGAGGACAGGGCTCATGCTGAGGGTCACAATGCGTGTTTATGCCCTTGTCGCACTCAAGAATGGAAGGGGCCTCAGGGTGAATGCTGGTTTCTCCTACACTGAACGTTGGACGACGTGCCAACCACAAGGTTTCTTACCATGGGTAAGGAGGTGTTCTGATTTCTGCATCACACTCACCTCTGGGCAGTGATTGGAGATAAGGTCTCGGTTCTGAGGACTGAAATCTGAGGTAGGGAAGAGATGATGACCTAAGGCCATGGCGGGTCTTATGTGCTCAGTGTGCGGCCTGCTTTCTGGGTGTTGGTCGGGAGGTCCGGGCTCAGGTTGTGTCCGACAGTGCATTAGTGCCCAGGTTAGACTATATAATTTGGGTGAAGTCGAGTGCTGTGGAGGTTTATCCTCATTGAAGGTGCCTGGGCAGCTCATGAGGCAATAATTTTTTTCTAGAGGGCAGGCAGAGTGCTGCATTGTGGGTCCGTTATTGCCAAACTTGAGGGCTTCGGGGGCAGGTGTGTGAGGACGGAAGTCTGAGAAGACAAGCTAGACTTGGTTTTCAGGCCGAGGGCACGGCAGGTACTCCCTGCAGATCTGAACCAATACTCATGCATCTGAAGTCAGGGCGAGGATCAGACGTTGGCTCAGGTCGCAGTTTCTGTGCATGACGGCTGCTTCATGAAGGGAGCGGAATCTCGAGGCCACTGAAGTTTTCCCACGTTGGGAGTTGTGGGATGCCCCCTTCAAGGATTCCTTCTGCGGGACAATTGAGACCTGTTGGACAGCTCCAGGACATCCCATATGGAATGACTCCAGAGCACCGTTCGAGGATGGATGCTTGGGAAGCCCGCCTCGCATTCCAATTGTCTCCTAGCAACAAGACAGTTTAGATCTGATGGCTCTGCGGGAGCGACCGGGGTGGTTGAGTTGAAATGGACTCCCATGAGGATGGGTCCTAATGTGTTTTTGTGTCCATGAGGGCCTTGGAATGGGGCGGTGGCACCGGGACCCTGAAGTACTCTCCTATGCTTTGGACATGGCTCCCATGCACAGGTTTCCTTGTGGAGACGAGATGAGTTCTGCTGGGTGCCTCAGCAAAATCCCCATGCTCGTATTGGAATCAGGCTTTTGAGGAGACATGCCTGTAAACCAAGGCAATGGATTCTATTATGGCCTAGGGTCCTGTCTGGTTCAATCTCCTCTCTGGGGACATCCATTTATGGTATGAGTGGAGGTAGATTATCAGCTGGTGTCAGACAGCCCTTCTTTTTTCCGGGCGACCTACACGATTGGGATGGCCTCAGGGACATTGGAGGTTTCTCCTAATTTGTATGATTTTGGACAATGGAATGGGCAAAATTCCCATGGATTGGTAGGCACAGTACTAATGTGTGGCTCCAGGGCCCCAGCCTGGAGGGTGTGTGGCCCTGGCCTTTGAGGACAGAAGTCTGTAAACACAAACTCAGCTTAGGTTTGGGGACGTCGGTATGGCAGATCCGATCTACAAACCATGAGAAGAACTCTTCAGGATATGAGGAAAGTGCGAGACGGAGGCGCTTGCTCAGGTTTTTGTCTCTGGATTTTGTATCAGCGATGGCACAATCTACAGACCTGAATCGAGATCTCGTGCATCTGAAGTCAGGGCGAGGATCAGACGATCGCTCAAGTTGGTGTTTCTGTCCCTGATGGCCCCGTCACGAAGGGGCGGCATCACGAGGCCATGGGGGTTTTCCCACGATGGGATTTGTGAGAAGCTCCAAACTGCAAAGTGTCTTCTGCAGGACAATTGAGACCTGTTGTTTGGCTCCAGGCCAATGATTCTGAGCAGGGTTCTAAGGATGCATGGCTGGGTAGCCCACCTCGCATTCCAATTGTTTCCTGGAAACAAGACAGGTTAGATCTGCTGGATCTGGGGGATCAACCGAGGAGGCTGAGTTGAAATGGACTCTCCTATGGATGGGTCCTAATGTGCTTTTGTGTCTATGGAGACCTTGGAATGAAGCGGTGGCACTGGGGCCCTGAAGGGTTCTCCTAAACAGAGGCTTTGACACAGCTCCAACGTGCAAGTTTCCCATGTGTAGATGAGATGTTTTCTGATGGGTGAGTCAAGAAACAGCCATATGCTGGTTTTGAAATCCAGGCCTCTAAGGAGAGATGCCTGGAAACCAAAGCAATGGATATGATTAGTGCCTAGGGGCCTGTTCTTTCCTTTTTACCTCTGGGGACATCTGTCTATGGGTCTGAGTACAGGTAGGTGCTCAGATGGGCTCAGATTGCCCCTGTTTTACCTGGGAAGCCACCACTAATGAGATGGATCAGGGACTTTGGAGGTTTATCCTATTAGAAGGGATGTGGCCATTGGAATAGGCACACACAATTCCCTTGGAGAGGGCAAGTAAAGTCCTCAGGTTTGGCTCCAGGGGCCTGAGCCTGTAGGTTGTGTAGGCCAGGGCTGTTTGGACAGTTGTCTGAAAACACAAACTTGGCTTATGTTTCAGGTCATAGGTATGGCAGGACTTTTCTACAGACCATGAGGAGAACTTTTCGGGATTTGAGAAAAGGGCGAGTGTGAGGCTCTTGCTCAAGTTTTTGTCTCTGGATATCGTGTCACTCATGGTCGTGAAATTTCTGGATGACTTCATGGGAAATGGACGAGTAGTACTTCCTGGTGGTTTGGCCCAGTCCAAAGCGTTTGGGGTCACTCTGTGGGATGGAAGAAGTCCGGTTTTTATTTTTTTTATGTTGTTTTCTTTTTAACCTCAGGTGTCCCACCGAATGAGGGATTCCAGAGTAGAGCCCTGGGGTGGGGGGTGACTGGACAATCAGAAATCTGGTTAAAAATTGGGGCTTAGGGACATATCAAGCCCATTATCACATCTAATGGTCCAGTCACTGAGAGGACTTACTAGAGGACAGGACTCATGCTGAGGGTCACAATGCGTGTTTATGCCCTTGTCGCACTCAAGAATGTGCGGGGCCTCAGGGTGAATGCTGGTTTCTCCTACACTGAACGTTGGACGACATGCCAACCACAAGGTTTCTTACCATGGGTAAGGAGGTGTTCTGATTTCTGCATTACACTCACCCCTGGGCAGTGATTGGAGATAAGGTATCGGTTCTGAGGCCTGAAATCTGAGGTAGGGAAGAGATGATGACCTAACGCCATGGCGGGTCTTATGTGCTCAGTGTGTGGTCTGCTTTCCGGGTGTTGGTCAGGAGGTCCGGGCTCAGGTTGTGTCCGACAGTGCATTAGTGCCCAGGTTAGACTATATAATTTGGGTGAAGTCGAGTGCTGTGGAGGTTTATCCTCATTGAAGGTGCCTGGGCAGCTCATGAGGCAATAATTTTTTTCTAGAGGGCAGGCAGAGTGCTGCATTTTGGGTCCGGAATTGCCAAACTTGAGGGCTTCGGGGGCAGGAGTGTGAGGACGGAAGTCTGAGAAGACAAGCTAGACTTGGGTTTCAGGCCGAGGGCACGGCAGGTACTCCCTGCAGATCTGAACCAATACTCATGCATCTGAAGTCAGGGCGAGGATCAGACGTTAGCTCAGGTCGGAGTTTCTGTGCATGACGGCCGCTTCATGAAGGGAGCGGAATCTCGAGGCCACTGAAGTATTCCCAGGTTGGGAGTTGTGGGATGTCCCCTTCAAGGATTCCTTCTGCGGGAAAATTGAGACCTGTTGGACAGCTCCAGGACATCCCATATGGAATAACTCCAGAGCACCATTCGAGGATGGATGCTTGGGAAGCCCGCCTCGCATTCGAATTGTCTCCTAGCAACAAGACAGTTTTGATCTGATGGCTCTGCGGGAGCGACCGGGGTGGCTGAGTTGAAATGGACTCCCCTGAGGATGGGTCCTAATGTGTTTTTGTGTCCATGAGGGCCTTGGAATGGGGCGGTGGCACCGGGACCCTGAAGTACTCTCCTATGCTTTGGACATGGCTCCCATGCACAGATTTCCTTGTGGAGACGAGATGAGTTCTGCTGGGTGCCTCAGCAAAACCCGTATGCTCGTATAGGAATCAGGCTTTGGAGGAGACATGCCTGTAAACAAAGGCAATGGATCCTATTATGGCCTAGGGTCCTGTCTGGTTCAATCTTCTCCTCTGGGGACATCCATTTATGGTATGAGTGGAGGTAGATTATCAGCTGGTGTCAGACAGCCCTTGTTTGTTCCGGGCGACCTACACGATTGGGATGGCCTCAGGGACTTTGGAGGTTTCTCCTAATTTGTACGATTTTGGACAATGGAATGGGCAGAATTCCCATGGATTGGTAGTTACCATCCTAATGTGTGGCTCCAGGGGCCCCAGCCTGGAGGGTGTGTGGCCCTGGACATTGAGGACAGAAGTCTGAAAACACAATCTCAGCTTAGGTTTGGGGACGTAGGTATGGCAGGCACGATCAACAAAACATGAGAAGAACTCTTCAGGATATAAAGAAAGTGCGAGTCTGAGGCGCTTGCTCAGGTTTTTGTCTCTGGATTTTGTATCAGCGATGGCACAATCTACAGACCTGAATCGAGATCTCGTGCATCTGAAGTCAGGGCGAGGATCAGACGATCGCTCAAGTTGGTGTTTCTGTCCCTGATGGCCCCTTCACGAAGGGGAGGCATCACGAGGCCATGGAGTTTTCCCACGATGGGATTTGTGAGAAGCTCCAAACTGCAAAGTGTCTTCTGCAGGACAATTGAGACCTGTTGTTTGGCTCCAGGCCAATGATTCTGAGCCGGGTTCTAAGGATGCATGGCTGGGTAGCCCACCTCGCATTCCAATTGTCTCCTAGAAACAAGACAGGTTAGATCTGCTGGATCTGGGGGATCAACCGAGGAGGCTGAGTTGAAATGGACTCTCCTATGGATGGGTCCTAATGTGCTTTTGTGTCTATGGAGACCTTGGAATTAAGCGGTAGCACTGGGGCCCTGAAGGGTTCTACTAAACAGAGGCTTTGACACAGTTCCAACGTGCAAGTTTCCCATGTGTAGATGAGATGTTTTCTGATGGGTGAGTCAAGAAACAGCCATATGCTGGTATTGAAATCCAGGCCTCTGTGGAGAGATGCCTGGAAACCAAAGCAATGGATATGATTAGTGCCTAGGGGCCTGTTCTTTCCTTTTTACCTCTGGGGACATCTGTCTATGGGTCTGAGTACAGGTAGGTGCTCAGATGGGCTCAGATTGCCCCTGTTTTACCTGGGAAGCCACCACTAATGAGATGGATCAGGGACTTTGGAGGTTTATCCTATTAGAAGGGATGTGGCCATTGGAATAGGCACACACAATTCCCTTGGAGAGGGCAAGTACAGTCCTCAGGTTTGCCTCAGGGGCCTGAGCCTGTAGGTTGTGTAGGCCAGGGCTGTTTGGACAGTTGTCTGAAAACACAAACTTGGCTTATGTTTCAGGTCATAGGTATGGCAGGACTTATCTACAGACCATGAGGAGAACATTTCGGGATTTGAGAAAAGGGCGAGTGTGAGGCTCTTGCTCAAGTTTTTGTCTCTGGATATCGTGTCACTCATGGTCGTGAAATTTCTGGATGACTTCATGGGAAATGGACGAGTAGTACTTCCTGGTGGTTTGGCCCAGTCCAAAGCGTTTGGGGTCAATCTGTGGGATGGAAGAAGTCCGGTTTTTTATTTTTTTTATGTTGTTTTCTTTTTAACCTCAGGTGTCCCACCGAATGAGGGATTCCAGAGTAGAGCCCTGGAGGGGGGGTGACTGGACAATCAGAAATCTGGTTAAAAATTGGGGCTTAGGGACATATCAAGCCCATTATCACATCTAATGGTCCAGTCACTGAGAGGACTTACTAGAAGACAGGACTCATGCTGAGGGTCACAATGCGTGTTTATGCCCTTGTCGCACTCAAGAATTGGCGGGGCCTCAGGGTGAATGCTGGTTTCTCCTACACTGAACGTTGGACGACATGCCAACCACAAGGTTTCTTACCATGGGTAAGGAGGTGTTCTGATTTCTGCATTACACTCACCCCTGGGCAGTGATTGGAGATAATGTCTCGGTTCTGAGGCCTGAAATCTGAGGTAGGGAAGAGATGATGACCTAAGGCCATGGCGGGTCTTATGTGCTCAGTGTGTGGTCTGCTTTCCGGGTGTTGGTCAGGAGGTCCGGGCTCAGGTTGTGTCCGACAGTGCATTAGTGCCCAGGTTAGACTATATAATTTGGGTGAAGTCGAGTGCTGTGGAGGTTTATCCTCATTGAAGGTGCCTGGGCAGCTCATGAGGCAATAATTTTTTTCTAGAGGGCAGGCAGAGTGCTGCATTTTGGGTCCGGAATTGCCAAACTTGAGGGCTTCGGGGGCAGGAGTGTGAGGACGGAAGTCTGAGAAGACAAGCTAGACTTGGGTTTCAGGCCGAGGGCACGGCAGGTACTCCCTGCAGATCTGAACCAATACTCATGCATCTGAAGTCAGGGCGAGGATCAGACGTTGGCTCTGGTCGGAGTTTCCGTGCATGACGGCCGCTTCATGAAGGGAGCGGAATCTCGAGGCCACTGAAGTATTCCCAGGTTGGGAGTTGTGGGATGTCCCCTTCAAGGATTCCTCCTGCGGGAAAATTGAGACCTGTTGGACAGCTCCAGGACATCCCATATGGAATAACTCCAGAGCACCGTTCGAGGATGGATGCTTGGGAAGCCCGCCTCGCATTCGAATTGTCTCCTAGCAACAAGACAGTTTTGATCTGATGGCTCTGCGGGAGCGACCGGGGTGGCTGAGTTGAAATGGACTCCCCTGAGGATGGGTCCTAATGTGTTTTTGTGTCCATGAGGGCCTTGGAATGGGGCGGTGGCACCGGGACCCTGAAGTACTCTCCTATGCTTTGGACATGGCTCCCATGCACAGATTTCCTTGTGGAGACGAGATGAGTTCTGCTGGGTGCCTCAGCAAAACCCGTATGCTCGTATTGGAATCAGGCTTTTGAGGAGACATGCCTGTAAACCAAGGCAATGGATCCTATTATGGCCTAGGGTCCTGTCTGGTTCAATCTTCTCCTCTGGGGACATCCATTTATGGTATGAGTGGAGGTAGATTATCAGCTGGTGTCAGACAGCCCTTGTTTGTTCCGGGCGACCTACACGATTGGGATGGCCTCAGGGACTTTGGAGGTTTCTCCTAATTTGTACGATTTTGGACAATGGAATGGGCAGAATTCCCATGGATTGGTAGGTACCGTCCTAATGTGTGGCTCCAGGGGCCCCAGCCTGGAGGGTGTGTGGCCCTGGACATTGAGGACAGAAGTCTGAAAACACAATCTCAGCTTAGGTTTGGGGACGTAGGTATGGCAGGCACGATCAACAAAACATGAGAAGAACTCTTCAGGATATAAAGAAAGTGCGAGTCTGAGGCGCTTGCTCAGGTTTTTGTCTCTGGATTTTGTATCAGCGATGGCACAATCTACAGACCTGAATCGAGATCTCGTGCATCTGAAGTCAGGGCGAGGATCAGACGATCGCTCAAGTTGGTGTTTCTGTCCCTGATGGCCCCTTCACGAAGGGGAGGCATCACGAGGCCATGGAGTTTTCCCACGATGGGATTTGTGAGAAGCTCCAAACTGCAAAGTGTCTTCTGCAGGACAATTGAGACCTGTTGTTTGGCTCCAGGCCAATGATTCTGAGCAGGGTTCTAAGGATGCATGGCTGGGTAGCCCAACTCGCATTCCAATTGTCTCCTAAGAACAAGACAGGTTAGATCTGCTGGATCTGGGGGATCAACCTTGGAGGCTGAGTTGAAATGGACTCTCCTATGGATGGGTCCTAATGTGCTTTTGTGTCTATGGAGACCTTGGAATTAAGCGGTAGCACTGGGGCCTTGAAGGGTTCTACTAAACAGAGGCTTTGACACAGTTCCAACGTGCAAGTTTCCCATGTGTAGATGAGATGTTTTCTGATGGGTGAGTCAAGAAACAGCCATATGCTGGTATTGAAATCCAGGCCTCTGTGGAGAGATGCCTGGAAACCAAAGCAATGGATATGATTAGTGCCTAGGGGCCTGTTCTTTCCTTTTTACCTCTGGGGACATCTGTCTATGGGTCTGAGTACAGGTAGGTGCTCAGATGGGCTCAGATTGCCCCTGTTTTACCTGGGAAGCCACCACTAATGAGATGGATCAGGGACTTTGGAGGTTTATCCTATTAGAAGGGATGTGGCCATTGGAATAGGCACACACAATTCCCTTGGAGAGGGCAAGTACAGTCCTCAGGTTTGCCTCAGGGGCCTGAGCCTGTAGGTTGTGTAGGCCAGGGCTGTTTGGACAGTTGTCTGAAAACACAAACTTGGCTTATGTTTCAGGTCATAGGTATGGCAGGACTTATCTACAGACCATGAGGAGAACATTTCGGGATTTGAGAAAAGGGCGAGTGTGAGGCTCTTGCTCAAGTTTTTGTCTCTGGATATCGTGTCACTCATGGTCGTGAAATTTCTGGATGACTTCATGGGAAATGGACGAGTAGTACTTCCTGGTGGTTTGGCCCAGTCCAAAGCGTTAGGGGTCACTCTGTGGGATGGAAGAAGTCCGGTTTTTTATTTTTTTTATGTTGTTTTCTTTTTAACCTCAGGTGTCCCACCGAATGAGGGATTCCAGAGTAGAGCCCTGGAGGGGGGGTGACTGGACAATCAGAAATCTGGTTAAAAATTGGGGCTTAGGGACATATCAAGCCCATTATCACATCTAATGGTCCAGTCACTGAGAGGACTTACTAGAAGACAGGACTCATGCTGAGGGTCACAATGCGTGTTTATGCCCTTGTCGCACTCAAGAATTGGCGGGGCCTCAGGGTGAATGCTGGTTTCTCCTACACTGAACGTTGGACGACATGCCAACCACAAGGTTTCTTACCATGGGTAAGGAGGTGTTCTGATTTCTGCATTACACTCACCCCTGGGCAGTGATTGGAGATAATGTCTCGGTTCTGAGGCCTGAAATCTGAGGTAGGGAAGAGATGATGACCTAAGGCCATGGCGGGTCTTATGTGCTCAGTGTGTGGTCTGCTTTCCGGGTGTTGGTCAGGAGGTCCGGGCTCAGGTTGTGTCCGACAGTGCATTAGTGCCCAGGTTAGACTATATAATTTGGGTGAAGTCGAGTGCTGTGGAGGTTTATCCTCATTGAAGGTGCCTGGGCAGCTCATGAGGCAATAATTTTTTTCTAGAGGGCAGGCAGAGTGCTGCATTTTGGGTCCGGAATTGCCAAACTTGAGGGCTTCGGGGGCAGGAGTGTGAGGACGGAAGTCTGAGAAGACAAGCTAGACTTGGGTTTCAGGCCGAGGGCACGGCAGGTACTCCCTGCAGATCTGAACCAATACTCATGCATCTGAAGTCAGGGCGAGGATCAGACGTTGGCTCTGGTCGGAGTTTCCGTGCATGACGGCCGCTTCATGAAGGGAGCGGAATCTCGAGGCCACTGAAGTATTCCCAGGTTGGGAGTTGTGGGATGTCCCCTTCAAGGATTCCTCCTGCGGGAAAATTGAGACCTGTTGGACAGCTCCAGGACATCCCATATGGAATAACTCCAGAGCACCGTTCGAGGATGGATGCTTGGGAAGCCCGCCTCGCATTCGAATTGTCTCCTAGCAACAAGACAGTTTTGATCTGATGGCTCTGCGGGAGCGACCGGGGTGGCTGAGTTGAAATGGACTCCCCTGAGGATGGGTCCTAATGTGTTTTTGTGTCCATGAGGGCCTTGGAATGGGGCGGTGGCACCGGGACCCTGAAGTACTCTCCTATGCTTTGGACATGGCTCCCATGCACAGGTTTCCTTGTGGAGACGAGATGAGTTCTGCTGGGTGCCTCAGCAAAACCCGTATGTTCGTATTGGAATCAGGCTTTTGAGGAGACATGCCTGTAAACCAAGGCAATGGATCCTATTATGGCCTAGGGTCCTGTCTGGTTCAATCTTCTCCTCTGGGGACATCCATTTATGGTATGAGTGGAGGTAGATTATCAGCTGGTGTCAGACAGCCCTTGTTTGTTCCGGGCGACCTACACGATTGGGATGGCCTCAGGGACTTTGGAGGTTTCTCCTAATTTGTACGATTTTGGACAATGGAATGGGCAGAATTCCCATGGATTGGTAGGTACCGTCCTAATGTGTGGCTCCAGGGGCCCCAGCCTGGAGGGTGTGTGGCCCTGGACATTGAGGACAGAAGTCTGAAAACACAATCTCAGCTTAGGTTTGGGGACGTAGGTATGGCAGGCACGATCAACAAAACATGAGAAGAACTCTTCAGGATATAAAGAAAGTGCGAGTCTGAGGCGCTTGCTCAGGTTTTTGTCTCTGGATTTTGTATCAGCGATGGCACAATCTACAGACCTGAATCGAGATCTCGTGCATCTGAAGTCAGGGCGAGGATCAGACGATCGCTCAAGTTGGTGTTTCTGTCCCTGATGGCCCCTTCACGAAGGGGAGGCATCACGAGGCCATGGAGTTTTCCCACGATGGGATTTGTGAGAAGCTCCAAACTGCAAAGTGTCTTCTGCAGGACAATTGAGACCTGTTGTTTGGCTCCAGGCCAATGATTCTGAGCCGGGTTCTAAGGATGCATGGCTGGGTAGCCCACCTCGCATTCCAATTGTCTCCTAGAAACAAGACAGGTTAGATCTGCTGGATCTGGGGGATCAACCGAGGAGGCTGAGTTGAAATGGACTCTCCTATGGATGGGTCCTAATGTGCTTTTGTGTCTATGGAGACCTTGAAATTAAGCGGTAGCACTGGGGCCCTGAAGGGTTCTACTAAACAGAGGCTTTGACACAGTTCCAACGTGCAAGTTTCCCATGTGTAGATGAGATGTTTTCTGATGGGTGAGTCAAGAAACAGCCATATGCTGGTATTGAAATCCAGGCCTCTGTGGAGAGATGCCTGGAAACCAAAGCAATGGATATGATTAGTGCCTAGGGGCCTGTTCTTTCCTTTTTACCTCTGGGGACATCTGTCTATGGGTCTGAGTACAGGTAGGTGCTCAGATGGGCTCAGATTGCCCCTGTTTTACCTGGGAAGCCACCACTAATGAGATGGATCAGGGACTTTGGAGGTTTATCCTATTAGAAGGGATGTGGCCATTGGAATAGGCACACACAATTCCCTTGGAGAGGGCAAGTACAGTCCTCAGGTTTGCCTCAGGGGCCTGAGCCTGTAGGTTGTGTAGGCCAGGGCTGTTTGGACAGTTGTCTGAAAACACAAACTTGGCTTATGTTTCAGGTCATAGGTATGGCAGGACTTATCTACAGACCATGAGGAGAACATTTCGGGATTTGAGAAAAGGGCGAGTGTGAGGCTCTTGCTCAAGTTTTTGTCTCTGGATATCGTGTCACTCATGGTCGTGAAATTTCTGGATGACTTCATGGGAAATGGACGAGTAGTACTTCCTGGTGGTTTGGCCCAGTCCAAAGCGTTTGGGGTCAATCTGTGGGATGGAAGAAGTCCGGTTTTTTATTTTTTTTATGTTGTTTTCTTTTTAACCTCAGGTGTCCCACCGAATGAGGGATTCCAGAGTAGAGCCCTGGAGGGGGGGTGACTGGACAATCAGAAATCTGGTTAAAAATTGGGGCTTAGGGACATATCAAGCCCATTATCACATCTAATGGTCCAGTCACTGAGAGGACTTACTAGAAGACAGGACTCATGCTGAGGGTCACAATGCGTGTTTATGCCCTTCTCGCACTCATGAATGGGCGGGGCCTCAGGGTGAATGCTGGTTTCTCCTACACTGAACGTTGGACGACATGCCAACCACAAGGTTTCTTACCATGGGTAAGGAGGTGTTCTGATTTCTGCATTACACTCACCCCTGGGCAGTGATTGGAGATAATGTCTCGGTTCTGAGGCCTGAAATCTGAGGTAGGGAAGAGATGATGACCTAAGGCCATGGCGGGTCTTATGTGCTCAGTGTGTGGTCTGCTTTCCGGGTGTTGGTCAGGAGGTCCGGGCTCAGGTTGTGTCCGACAGTGCATTAGTGCCCAGGTTAGACTATATAATTTGGGTGAAGTCGAGTGCTGTGGAGGTTTATCCTCATTGAAGGTGCCTGGGCAGCTCATGAGGCAATATTTTTTTTCTAGAGGGCAGGCAGAGTGCTGCATTTTGGGTCCGGAATTGCCAAACTTGAGGGCTTCGGGGGCAGGAGTGTGAGGACGGAAGTCTGAGAAGACAAGCTAGACTTGGGTTTCAGGCCGAGGGCACGGCAGGTACTCCCTGCAGATCTGAACCAATACTCATGAATCTGAAGTCAGGGCGAGGATCAGACGTTGGCTCTGGTCGGAGTTTCCGTGCATGACGGCCGCTTCATGAAGGGAGCGGAATCTCGAGGCCACTGAAGTATTCCCAGGTTGGGAGTTGTGGGATGTCCCCTTCAAGGATTCCTCCTGCGGGAAAATTGAGACCTGTTGGACAGCTCCAGGACATCCCATATGGAATAACTCCAGAGCACCGTTCGAGGATGGATGCTTGGGAAGCCCGCCTCGCATTCGAATTGTCTCCTAGCAACAAGACAGTTTTGATCTGATGGCTCTGCGGGAGCGACCGGGGTGGCTGAGTTGAAATGGACTCCCCTGAGGATGGGTCCTAATGTGTTTTTGTGTCCATGAGGGCCTTGGAATGGGGCGGTGGCACCGGGACCCTGAAGTACTCTCCTATGCTTTGGACATGGCTCCCATGCACAGGTTTCCTTGTGGAGACGAGATGAGTTCTGCTGGGTGCCTCAGCAAAACCCGTATGCTCGTATTGGAATCAGGCTTTTGAGGAGACATGCCTGTAAACCAAGGCAATGGATCCTATTATGGCCTAGGGTCCTGTCTGGTTCAATCTTCTCCTCTGGGGACATCCATTTATGGTATGAGTGGAGGTAGATTATCAGCTGGTGTCAGACAGCCCTTGTTTGTTCCGGGCGAACTACACGATTGGGATGGCCTCAGGGAATTTGGAGGTTTCTCCTAATTTGTACGATTTTGGACAATAGAATGGGCAGAATTCCCATGGATTGGTAGGTACCGTCCTAATGTGTGGCTCCAGGGGCCCCAGCCTGGAGGGTGTGTGGCCCTGGACATTGAGGACAGAAGTCTGAAAACACAATCTCAGCTTAGGTTTGGGGACGTAGGTATGGCAGGCACGATCAACAAAACATGAGAAGAACTCTTCAGGATATAAAGAAACTGCGAGTCTGAGGCGCTTGCTCAGGTTTTTGTCTCTGGATTTTGTATCAGCGATGGCACAATCTACAGACCTGAATCGAGATCTCGTGCATCTGAAGTCAGGGCGAGGATCAGACGATCGCTCAAGTTGGTGTTTCTGTCCCTGATGGCCCCTTCACGAAGGGGAGGCATCACGAGGCCATGGAGTTTTCCCAAGATGGGATTTGAGAGAAGCTCCAAACTGCAAAGTGTCTTCTGCAGGACAATTGAGACCTGTTGTTTGGCTCCAGGCCAATGATTCTGAGCAGGGTTCTAAGGATGCATGGCTGGGTAGCCCAACTCGCATTCGATTGTCTCCTAGAAACAAGACAGGTTAGATCTGCTGGATCTGGGGGATCAACCGAGGAGGCTGAGTTGAAATGGACTCTCCTATGGATGGGTCCTAATGTGCTTTTGTGTCTATGGAGACCTTGAAATTAAGCGGTAGCACTGGGGCCCTGAAGGGTTCTACTAAACAGAGGCTTTGAAACAGTTCCAACGTGCAAGTTTCCCATGTGTAGATGAGATGTTTTCTGATGGTTGAGTCAAGAAACAGCCATATGCTGGTATTGAAATCCAGGCCTCTGTGGAGAGATGCCTGGAAACCAAAGCAATGGATATGATTAGTGCCTAGGGGCCTGTTCTTTCCTTTTTACCTCTGGGGACATCTGTCTATGGGTCTGAGTACAGGTAGGTGCTCAGATGGGCTCAGATTGCCCCTGTTTTACCTGGGAAGCCACCACTAATGAGATGGATCAGGGACTTTGGAGGTTTATCCTATTAGAAGGGATGTGGCCATTGGAATAGGCACACACAATTCCCTTGGAGAGGGCAAGTACAGTCCTCAGGTTTGCCTCAGGGGCCTGAGCCTGTAGGTTGTGTAGGCCAGGGCTGTTTGGACAGTTGTCTGAAAACACAAACTTGGCTTATGTTTCAGGTCATAGGTATGGCAGGACTTATCTACAGACCATGAGGAGAACTTTTCTGGATTTGAGAAAAGGGCGAGTGTGAGGCTCTTGCTCAAGTTTTTGTCTCTGGATATCGTGTCACTCATGGTCGTGAAATTTCTGGATGACTTCATGGGAAATGGACGAGTAGTACT
This sequence comes from Mustela nivalis, assembly GCF_964662115.1. Classification (NCBI taxonomy): domain Eukaryota; kingdom Metazoa; phylum Chordata; class Mammalia; order Carnivora; family Mustelidae; genus Mustela; species Mustela nivalis. Next base: position 156,091 of record NW_028136494.1, on the reverse strand, counting down.
TCCTGGTGGTTTGGCCCAGTCCAAAGCGTTTGGGGTCACTCTGTGGGATGGAAGAAGTCCGGTTTTTTTGTTGTTTTTTTTTTGATGTTGTTTTCTTTTTAACCTCAGGTGTCCCACCGAATGAGGGATTCCAGAGTAGAGCCCTGGGGGGGCGGGTGACTGGACAATCAGAAATCTGGTTAAAAATTGGGGCTTAGGGACATATCAAGCCCATTATCACATCTAATGGTCCAGTCACTGAGAGGACTTACTAGAAGACAGGACTCATGCTGAGGGTCACAATGCGTGTTTATGCCCTTGTCGCACTCAAGAATGGGCGGGGCCTCAGAGTGAATGCTGGTTTCTCCTACACTGAACGTTGGACGACGTGCCAACCACAAGGTTTCTTACCATGGGTAAGGAGGTGTTCTGATTTCTGCATCACACTCACCTCTGGGCAGTGATTGGAGATAAGGTCTCGGTTCTGAGGACTGAAATCTGAGGTAGGGAAGAGATGATGACCTAAGGCCATGGCGGGTCTTATGTGCTCAGTGTGCGGCCTGCTTTCTGGGTGTTGGTCGGGAGGTCCGGGCTCAGGTTGTGTCCGACAGTGCATTAGTGCCCAGGTTAGACTATATAATTTGGGTGAAGTCGAGTGCTGTGGAGGTTTATCCTCATTGAAGGTGCCTGGGCAGCTCATGAGGCAATAATTTTTTTCTAGAGGGCAGGCAGAGTGCTGCATTGTGGGTCCGTTATTGCCAAACTTGAGGGCTTCGGGGGCAGGTGTGTGAGGACGGAAGTCTGAGAAGACAAGCTAGACTTGGGTTTCAGGCCGAGGGCACGGCAGGTACTCCCTGCAGATCTGAACCAATACTCATGCATCTGAAATCAGGGCGAGGATCAGACGTTGGCTCAGGTGCAGTTTCTGTGCATGACGGCTGCTTCATGAAGGGAGCGGAATCTCGAGGCCACTGAAGTTTTCCCACGTTGGGAGTTGTGGGATGCCCCCTTCAAGGATTCCTTCTGCGGGACAATTGAGACCTGTTGGACAGCTCCAGGACATCCCATATGGAATGACTCCAGAGCACCGTTCGAGGATGGATGCTTGGGAAGCCCGCCTCGCATTCCAATTGTCTCCTAGCAACAAGACAGTTTAGATCTGATGGCTCTGCGGGGGCGACCGGGGTGGTTGAGTTGAAATGGACTCCCATGAGGATGGGTCCTAATGTGTTTTTGTGTCCATGAGGGCCTTGGAATGGGGCGGTGGCACCGGGACCCTGAAGTACTCTCCTATGCTTTGGACATGGCTCCCATGCACAGGTTTCCTTGTGGAGACGAGATGAGTTCTGCTGGGTGCCTCAGCAAAATCCCCATGCTCGTATTGGAATCAGGCTTTTGAGGAGACATGCCTGTAAACCAAGGCAATGGATTCTATTATGGCCTAGGGTCCTGTCTGGTTCAATCTTCTTCTCTGGGGACATCCATTTATGGTATGAGTGGAGGTAGATTATCAGCTGGTGTCAGACAGCCCTTGTTTTTTCCGGGCGACCTACACGATTGGGATGGCCTCAGGGACATTGGAGGTTTCTCCTAATTTGTATGATTTTAGATAATGGAATGGGCAAAATTCCCATGGATTGGTAGGCACAGTCCTAATGTGTGGCTCCAGGGCCCCAGCCTGGAGGGTGTGTGGCCCTGGCCTTTGAGGACAGAAGTCTGTAAACACAAACTCAGCTTAGGTTTGGGGACGTTGGTATGGCAGATCCGATCTACAAACCATGAGAAGAACTCTTCAGGATATGAAGAAAGTGCAAGACGGAGGCGCTTGCTCAGGTTTTTGTCTCTGGATTTTGTATCAGCGATGGCACAATCTACAGACCTGAATCGAGATCTCGTGCATCTGAAGTCAGGGCGAGGATCAGACGATCGCTCAAGTTGGTGTTTCTGTCCCTGATGGCCCCTTCACGAAGGGGCGGCATCACGGGGCCATGGGGGTTTTCCCACGATGGGATTTGTGAGAAGCTCCAAACTGCAAAGTGTCTTCTGCAGGACAATTGAGACCTGTTGTTTGGCTCCAGGCCAATGATTCTGAGCAGGGTTCTAAGGATGCATGGCTGGGTAGCCCACCTCGCATTCCAATTGTTTCCTGGAAACAAGACAGGTTAGATCTGCTGGATCTGGGGGATCAACCGAGGAGGCTGAGTTGAAATGGACTCTCCTATGGATGGGTCCTAATGTGCTTTTGTGTCTATGGAGACCTTGGAATGAAGCGGTGGCACTGGGGCCCTGAAGGGTTCTCCTAAACAGAGGCTTTGACACAGCTCCAACGTGCAAGTTTCCCATGTGTAGATGAGATGTTTTCTGATGGGTGAGTCAAGAAACAGCCATATGCTGGTTTTGAAATCCAGGCCTCTGAGGAGAGATGCCTGGAAACCAAAGCAATGGATATGATTAGTGCCTAGGGGCCTGTTCTTTCCTTTTTACCTCTGGGGACATCTGTCTAAGGGTCTGAGTACAGGTAGGTGCTCAGATGGGCTCAGATTGCCCCTGTTTTACCTGGGAAGCCACCACTAATGAGATGGATCAGGGACTTTGGAGGTTTATCCTATTAGAAGGGATGTGGCCATTGGAATAGGCACACACAATTCCCTTGGAGAGGGCAAGTACAGTCCTCAGGTTTGCCTCAGGGGCCTGAGCCTGTAGGTTGTGTAGGCCAGGGCTGTTTGGACAGTTGTCTGAAAACACAAACTTGGCTTATGTTTCAGGTCATAGGTATGGCAGGACTTTTCTACAGACCATGAGGAGAACTTTTCGGGATTTGAGAAAAGGGCGAGTGTGAGGCTCTTGCTCAAGTTTTTGTCTCTGGATATCGTGTCACTCATGGTCGTGAAATTTCTGGATGACTTCATGGGAAATGGACGAGTAGTACTTCCTGGTGGTTTGGCCCAGTCCAAAGCGTTTGGGGTCACTCTGTGGGATGGAAGAAGTCCGGTTTTTTTTTTTTTATGTTGTTTTCTTTTTAACCTCAGGTGTCCCACCGAATGAGGGATTCCAGAGTAGAGCCCTGGGGTGGGGGGTGACTGGACAATCAGAAATCTGGTTAAAAATTGGGGCTTAGGGACATATCAAGCCCATTATCACATCTAATGGTCCAGTCACTGAGAGGACTTACTAGAGGACAGGACTCATGCTGAGGGTCACAATGCGTGTTTATGCCCTTGTCGCACTCAAGAATGTGCGGGGCCTCAGGGTGAATGCTGGTTTCTCCTACACTGAACGTTGGACGACATGCCAACCACAAGGTTTCTTACCATGGGTAAGGAGGTGTTCTGATTTCTGCATTACACTCACCCCTGGGCAGTGATTGGAGATAAGGTATCGGTTCTGAGGCCTGAAATCTGAGGTAGGGAAGAGATGATGACCTAACGCCATGGCGGGTCTTATGTGCTCAGTGTGTGGTCTGCTTTCCGGGTGTTGGTCAGGAGGTCCGGGCTCAGGTTGTGTCCGACAGTGCATTAGTGCCCAGGTTAGACTATATAATTTTGGTGAAGTCGAGTGCTGTGGAGGTTTATCCTCATTGAAGGTGCCTGGGCAGCTCATGAGGCAATAATTTTTTTCTAAAGGGCAGACAGAGAGCTGCATTGTTGGTCCGGAATTGCCAAACTTGAGGGCTTCGGGGGCAGGAGTGTGAGGACGGAAGTCTGAGAAGACAAGCTAGACTTGGGTTTCAGGCCGAGGGCACGGCAGGTACTCCCTGCAGATCTGAACCAATACTCATGCATCTGAAGTCAGGGCGAGGATCAGACGTTGGCTCAGGTCGGAGTTTCCGTGCATGACGGCCGCTTCATGAAGGGAGCGGAATCTCGAGGCCACTGAAGTATTCCCAGGTTGGGAGTTGTGGGATGTCCCCTTCAAGGATTCCTTCTGCGGGAAAATTGAGACCTGTTGGACAGCTCCAGGACATCCCATATGGAATAACTCCAGAGCACCGTTCGAGGATGGATGCTTGGGAAGACCGCCTCGCATTCGAATTGTCTCCTAGCAACAAGACAGTTTTGATCTGATGGCTCTGCGGGAGTGACCGGGGTGGCTGAGTTGAAATGGACTCCCCTGAGGATGGGTCCTAATGTGTTTTTGTGTCCATGAGGGCCTTGGAATGGGGCGGTGGCACCGGGACCCTGAAGTACTCTCCTATGCTTTGGACATGGCTCCCATGCACAGGTTTCCTTGTGGAGACGAGATGAGTTCTGCTGGGTGCCTCAGCAAAATCCCCATGCTCGTATTGGAATCAGGCTTTTGAGGAGACATGCCTGTAAACCAAGGCAATGGATTCTATTATGGCCTAGGGTCCTGTCTGGTTCAATCTTCTTCTCTGGGGACATCCATTTATGGTATGAGTGGAGGTAGATTATCAGCTGGTGTCAGACAGCCCTTGTTTGTTCTGGGCGACCTACACGATTGGGATGGCCTCAGGGACATTGGAGGTTTCTCCTAATTTGTATGATTTTGGACAATGGAATGGGCAGAATTCCCATGGATTGGTAGGCACAGTCCTAATGTGTGGCTCCAGGGGCCCCAGCCTGGAGGGTGTGTGGCCCTGGCCTTTGAGGACAGAAGTCTGTAAACACAAACTCAGCTTAGGTTTGGGGACGTTGGTATGGCAGATCCGATCTACAAACCATGAGAAGAACTCTTCAGGATATGAAGAAAGTGCGAGTCGGAGGCGCTTGCTCAGGTTTTTGTCTCTGGATTTTGTATCAGCGATGGCACAATCTACAGACCTGAATCGAGATCTCGTGCATCTGAAGTCAGGGCGAGAATCAGACGATCGCTCAAGTTGGTGTTTCTGTCCCTGATGGCCCCTTCACGAAGGGGCGGCATCACGAGGCCATGGGGGTTTTCCCACGATGGGATTTGTGAGAAGCTCCAAACTGCAAAGTGTCTTCTGCAGGACAATTGAGACATGTTGTTTGGCTCCAGGCCAATGAATCTGAGCAGGGTTCTAAGGATGCATGGCTGGGTAGCCCACCTCGCATTCCAATTGTTTCCTAGAAACAAGACAGGTTAGATCTGCTGGATCTGGGGGATCAACCGAGGAGGCTGAGTTGAAATGGACTCTCCTATGGATGGGTCCTAATGTGCTTTTGTGTCTATGGAGACCTTGGAATGAAGCGGTGGCACTGGGGCCCTGAAGGGTTCTCCTAAACAGAGGCTTTGACACAGCTCCAACGTGCAAGTTTCCCATGTGTAGATGAGATGTTTTCTGATGGGTGAGTCAAGAAACAGCCATATGCTGGTATTGAAATCCAGGCCTCTGAGGAGAGATGCCTGGAAACCAAAGCAATGGATATGATTAGTGCCTAGGGGCCTGTTCTTCCCTTTTTACCTCTGGGGACATCTGTCTATGGGTCTGAGTACAGGTAGGTGCTCAGATGGGCTCAGATTGCCCCTGTTTTACCTGGGAAGCCACCACTAATGAGATGGATCAGGGACTTTGGAGGTTTATCCTATTAGAAGGGATGTGGCCATTGGAATAGGCACACACAATTCCCTTGGAGAGGGCAAGTACAGTCCTCAGGTTTGCCTCAGGGGCCTGAGCCTGTAGGTTGTGTAGGCCAGGGCTGTTTGGACAGTTGTCTGAAAACACAAACTTGGCTTATGTTTCAGGTCATAGGTATGGCAGGACTTATCTACAGACCATGAGGAGACCATTTCGGGATTTGAGAAAAGGGCGAGTGTGAGGCTCTTGCTCAAGTTTTTGTCTCTGGATATCGTGTCACTCATGGTCGTGAAATTTCTGGATGACTTCATGGGAAATGGACGAGTCTTACTCCCTGGTGGTTTGGCCCAGTGCAAAGCGTTTGGGGTCACTCTGTGGGATGGAAGAAGTCCGGTTTTTTTGTTGTTTTTTTTTTTTTGATGTTGTTTTCTTTTTAACCTCAGGTGTCCCACCGAATGAGGGATTCCAGATTAGAGCCCTGGTGGGGCGGGTGACGGGACAATCAGAAATCTGGTTAAAAATTAGGGCTTAGGGACATATAAAGCCCATTATCACATCTAATGGTCCAGTCACTGAGAGGACTTACTAGAGGACAGGACTCATGCTGAGGGTCACAATGCGTGTTTATGCCCTTGTCGCACTCAAGAATGGGCGGGGCCTCAGGGTGAATGATGGTTTCTCCTACACTGAACGTTGGACGACGTGCCAACCACAAGGTTTCTTACCATGGGTAAGGAGGTGTTCTGATTTCTGCATCACACTCACCTCTGGGCAGTGATTGGAGATAAGGTCTCGGTTCTGAGGACTGAAATCTGAGGTAGGGAAGAGATGATGACCTAAGGCCATGGCGGGTCTTATGTGCTCAGTGTGCGGTCTGCTTTCTGGGTGTTGGTCAGGATGTCCGGGCTCAGGTTGTGTCCGACAGTGAATTAGTGCCCAGGTTAGACTACATAATTTGGGTGAAGTCGAGTGCTGTGGAGGTTTATCCTCATTGAAGGTGCCTGGGCAGCTCATGAGGCAATAATTTTTTTGTAGAGGGCAGGCAGAGTGCTGCATTGTGGGTCCGTTATTGCCAAACTTGAGGGCTTCGGGGGCAGGAGTGTGAGGACGGAAGTCTGAGAAGACAAGCTAGACTTGGGTTTCAGGCCGAGGGCACGGCAGGTACTCCCTGCAGATCTGAACCAATACTCATGCATCTGAAATCAGGGCGAGGATCAGACGTTGGCTCAGGTCGGAGTTTCCGTGCATGATGGCTGCTTCATGAAGGGAGCGGAATCTCGAGGCCACTGAAGTTTTCCCACGTTGGGAGTTGTGGGATGCCCCCTTCAAGGATTCCTTCTGCGGGACAATTGAGACCTGTTGGACAGCTCCAGGACATCCCATATGGAATGACTCCAGAGCACCGTTCGAGGATGGTTGCTTGGGAAGCCCGCCTCGCATTCCAATTGTCTCCTAGCAACAAGACAGTTTAGATCTGATGGCTCTGCGGGAGCGACCGGGGTGGTTGAGTTGAAATGGACTCCCATGAGGATGGGTCCTAATGTGTTTTTGTGTCCATGAGGGCCTTGGAATGGGGCGGTGGCACCGGGACCCTGAAGTACTCTCCTATGCTTTGGACATGGCTCCCATGCACAGGTTTCCTTGTGGAGACGAGATGAGTTCTGCTGGGTGCCTCAGCAAAATCCCCATGCTCGTATTGGAATCAGGCTTTTGAGGAGACATGCCTGTAAACCAAGGCAATGGATTCTATTATGGCCTAGGGTCCTGTCTGGTTCAATCTTCTTCTCTGGGGACATCCATTTATGGTATGAGTGGAGGTAGATTATCAGCTGGTGTCAGACAGCCCTTGTTTGTTCTGGGCGACCTACACGATTGGGATGGCCTCAGGGACATTGGAGGTTTCTCCTAATTTGTATGATTTTGGACAATGGAATGGGCAGAATTCCCATGGATTGGTAGGCACAGTCCTAATGTGTGGCTCCAGGGGCCCCAGCCTGGAGGGTGTGTGGCCCTGGCCTTTGAGGACAGAAGTCTGTAAACACAAACTCAGCTTAGGTTTGGGGACGTTGGTATGGCAGATCCGATCTACAAACCATGAGAAGAACTCTTCAGGATATGAAGAAAGTGCGAGTCGGAGGCGCTTGCTCAGGTTTTTGTCTCTGGATTTTGTATCAGCGATGGCACAATCTACAGACCTGAATCGAGATCTCGTGCATCTGAAGTCAGGGCGAGAATCAGACGATCGCTCAAGTTGGTGTTTCTGTCCCTGATGGCCCCTTCACGAAGGGGCGGCATCACGAGGCCATGGGGGTTTTCCCACGATGGGATTTGTGAGAAGCTCCAAACTGCAAAGTGTCTTCTGCAGGACAATTGAGACATGTTGTTTGGCTCCAGGCCAATGAATCTGAGCAGGGTTCTAAGGATGCATGGCTGGGTAGCCCACCTCGCATTCCAAGTGTTTCCTAGAAACAAGACAGGTTAGATCTGCTGGATCTGGGGGATCAACCGAGGAGGCTGAGTTGAAATGGACTCTCCTATGGATGGGTCCTAATGTGCTTTTGTGTCTATGGAGACCTTGGAATGAAGCGGTGGCACTGGGGCCCTGAAGGGTTCTCCTAAACAGAGGCTTTGACACAGCTCCAACGTGCAAGTTTCCCATGTGTAGATGAGATGTTTTCTGATGGGTGAGTCAAGAAACAGCCATATGCTGGTATTGAAATCCAGGCCTCTGAGGAGAGATGCCTGGAAACCAAAGCAATGGATATGATTAGTGCCTAGGGGCCTGTTCTTCCCTTTTTACCTCTGGGGACATCTGTCTATGGGTCTGAGTACAGGTAGGTGCTCAGATGGGCTCAGATTGCCCCTGTTTTACCTGGGAAGCCACCACTAATGAGATGGATCAGGGACTTTGGAGGTTTATCCTATTAGAAGGGATGTGGCCATTGGAATAGGCACACACAATTCCCTTGGAGAGGGCAAGTACAGTCCTCAGGTTTGCCTCAGGGGCCTGAGCCTGTAGGTTGTGTAGGCCAGGGCTGTTTGGACAGTTGTCTGAAAACACAAACTTGGCTTATGTTTCAGGTCATAGGTATGGCAGGACTTATCTACAGACCATGAGGAGACCATTTCGGGATTTGAGAAAAGGGCGAGTGTGAGGCTCTTGCTCAAGTTTTTGTCTCTGGATATCGTGTCACTCATGGTCGTGAAATTTCTGGATGACTTCATGGGAAATGGACGAGTCTTACTCCCTGGTGGTTTGGCCCAGTGCAAAGCGTTTGGGGTCACTCTGTGGGATGGAAGAAGTCCGGTTTTTTTGTTGTTTTTTTTTTTTTTTGATGTTGTTTTCTTTTTAACCTCAGGTGTCCCACCGAATGAGGGATTCCAGATTAGAGCCCTGGTGGGGCGGGTGACGGGACAATCAGAAATCTGGTTAAAAATTAGGGCTTAGGGACATATAAAGCCCATTATCACATCTAATGGTCCAGTCACTGAGAGGACTTACTAGAGGACAGGACTCATGCTGAGGGTCACAATGCGTGTTTATGCCCTTGTCGCACTCAAGAATGGGCGGGGCCTCAGGGTGAATGATGGTTTCTCCTACACTGAACGTTGGACGACGTGCCAACCACAAGGTTTCTTACCATGGGTAAGGAGGTGTTCTGATTTCTGCATCACACTCACCTCTGGGCAGTGATTGGAGATAAGGTCTCGGTTCTGAGGACTGAAATCTGAGGTAGGGAAGAGATGATGACCTAAGGCCATGGCGGGTCTTATGTGCTCAGTGTGCGGTCTGCTTTCTGGGTGTTGGTCAGGATGTCCGGGCTCAGGTTGTGTCCGACAGTGAATTAGTGCCCAGGTTAGACTACATAATTTGGGTGAAGTCGAGTGCTGTGGAGGTTTATCCTCATTGAAGGTGCCTGGGCAGCTCATGAGGCAATAATTTTTTTGTAGAGGGCAGGCAGAGTGCTGCATTGTGGGTCCGTTATTGCCAAACTTGAGGGCTTCGGGGGCAGGAGTGTGAGGACGGAAGTCTGAGAAGACAAGCTAGACTTGGGTTTCAGGCCGAGGGCACGGCAGGTACTCCCTGCAGATCTGAACCAATACTCATGCATCTGAAATCAGGGCGAGGATCAGACGTTGGCTCAGGTCGGAGTTTCCGTGCATGACGGCTGCTTCATGAAGGGAGCGGAATCTCGAGGCCACTGAAGTTTTCCCACGTTGGGAGTTGTGGGATGCCCCCTTCAAGGATTCCTTCTGCGGGACAATTGAGACCTGTTGGACAGCTCCAGGACATCCCATATGGAATGACTCCAGAGCACCGTTCGAGGATGGTTGCTTGGGAAGCCCGCCTCGCATTCCAATTGTCTCCTAGCAACAAGACAGTTTAGATCTGATGGCTCTGCGGGAGCGACCGGGGTGGTTGAGTTGAAATGGACTCCCATGAGGATGGGTCCTAATGTGTTTTTGTGTCCATGAGGGCCTTGGAATGGGGCGGTGGCACCGGGACCCTGAAGTACTCTCCTATGCTTTGGACATGGCTCCCATGCACAGGTTTCCTTGTGGAGACGAGATGAGTTCTGCTGGGTGCCTCAGCAAAATCCCCATGCTCGTATTGGAATCAGGCTTTTGAGGAGACATGCCTGTAAACCAAGGCAATGGATTCTATTATGGCCTAGGGTCCTGTCTGGTTCAATCTTCTTCTCTGGGGACATCCATTTATGGTATGAGTGGAGGTAGATTATCAGCTGGTGTCAGACAGCCCTTGTTTGTTCTGGGCGACCTACACGATTGGGATGGCCTCAGGGACATTGGAGGTTTCTCCTAATTTGTATGATTTTGGACAATGGAATGGGCAGAATTCCCATGGATTGGTAGGCACAGTCCTAATGTGTGGCTCCAGGGGCCCCAGCCTGGAGGGTGTGTGGCCCTGGCCTTTGAGGACAGAAGTCTGTAAACACAAACTCAGCTTAGGTTTGGGGACGTTGGTATGGCAGATCCGATCTACAAACCATGAGAAGAACTCTTCAGGATATGAAGAAAGTGCGAGTCGGAGGCGCTTGCTCAGGTTTTTGTCTCTGGATTTTGTATCAGCGATGGCACAATCTACAGACCTGAATCGAGATCTCGTGCATCTGAAGTCAGGGCGAGAATCAGACGATCGCTCAAGGTGGTGTTTCTGTCCCTGATGGCCCCTTCACGAAGGGGCGGCATCACGAGGCCATGGGGGTTTTCCCACGATGGGATTTGTGAGAAGCTCCAAACTGCAAAGTGTCTTCTGCAGGACAATTGAGACATGTTGTTTGGCTCCAGGCCAATGAATCTGAGCAGGGTTCTAAGGATGCATGGCTGGGTAGCCCACCTCGCATTCCAATTGTTTCCTAGAAACAAGACAGGTTAGATCTGCTGGATCTGGGGGATCAACCGAGGAGGCTGAGTTGAAATGGACTCTCCTATGGATGGGTCCTAATGTGCTTTTGTGTCTATGGAGACCTTGGAATGAAGCGGTGGCACTGGGGCCCTGAAGGGTTCTCCTAAACAGAGGCTTTGACACAGCTCCAACGTGCAAGTTTCCCATGTGTAGATGAGATGTTTTCTGATGGGTGAGTCAAGAAACAGCCATATGCTGGTATTGAAATCCAGGCCTCTGAGGAGAGATGCCTGGAAACCAAAGCAATGGATATGATTAGTGCCTAGGGGCCTGTTCTTCCCTTTTTACCTCTGGGGACATCTGTCTATGGGTCTGAGTACAGGTAGGTGCTCAGATGGGCTCAGATTGCCCCTGTTTTACCTGGGAAGCCACCACTAATGAGATGGATCAGGGACTTTGGAGGTTTATCCTATTAGAAGGGATGTGGCCATTGGAATAGGCACACACAATTCCCTTGGAGAGGGCAAGTACAGTCCTCAGGTTTGCCTCAGGGGCCTGAGCCTGTAGGTTGTGTAGGCCAGGGCTGTTTGGACAGTTGTCTGAAAACACAAACTTGGCTTATGTTTCAGGTCATAGGTATGGCAGGACTTATCTACAGACCATGAGGAGACCATTTCGGGATTTGAGAAAAGGGCGAGTGTGAGGCTCTTGCTCAAGTTTTTGTCTCTGGATATCGTGTCACTCATGGTCGTGAAATTTCTGGATGACTTCATGGGAAATGGACGAGTCTTACTCCCTGGTGGTTTGGCCCAGTGCAAAGCGTTTGGGGTCACTCTGTGGGATGGAAGAAGTCCGGTTTTTTTGTTGTTTTTTTTTTTTTGATGTTGTTTTCTTTTTAACCTCAGGTGTCCCACCGAATGTGGGATTCCAGATTAGAGCCCTGGGGGGGCGGGTGACGGGACAATCAGAAATCTGGTTAAAAATTAGGGCTTAGGGACATATAAAGCCCATTATCACATCTAATGGTCCAGTCACTGAGAGGACTTACTAGAGGACAGGACTCATGCTGAGGGTCACAATGCGTGTTTATGCCCTTGTCGCACTCAAGAATGGGCGGGGCCTCAGGGTGAATGATGGTTTCTCCTACACTGAACGTTGGACGACGTGCCAACCACAAGGTTTCTTACCATGGGTAAGGAGGTGTTCTGATTTCTGCATCACACTCACCTCTGGGCAGTGATTGGAGATAAGGTCTCGGTTCTGAGGACTGAAATCTGAGGTAGGGAAGAGATGATGACCTAAGGCCATGGCGGGTCTTATGTGCTCAGTGTGCGGTCTGCTTTCTGGGTGTTGGTCAGGATGTCCGGGCTCAGGTTGTGTCCGACAGTGAATTAGTGCCCAGGTTAGACTACATAATTTGGGTGAAGTCGAGTGCTGTGGAGGTTTATCCTCATTGAAGGTGCCTGGGCAGCTCATGAGGCAATAATTTTTTTGTAGAGGGCAGGCAGAGTGCTGCATTGTGGGTCCGTTATTGCCAAACTTGAGGGCTTCGGGGGCAGGAGTGTGAGGACGGAAGTCTGAGAAGACAAGCTAGACTTGGGTTTCAGGCCGAGGGCACGGCAGGTACTCCCTGCAGATCTGAACCAATACTCATGCATCTGAAATCAGGGCGAGGATCAGACGTTGGCTCAGGTCGGAGTTTCCGTGCATGACGGCTGCTTCATGAAGGGAGCGGAATCTCGAGGCCACTGAAGTTTTCCCACGTTGGGAGTTGTGGGATGCCCCCTTCAAGGATTCCTTCTGCGGGACAATTGAGACCTGTTGGACAGCTCCAGGACATCCCATATGGAATGACTCCAGAGCACCGTTCGAGGATGGATGCTTGGGAAGCCCGCCTCGCATTCCAATTGTCTCCTAGCAACAAGACAGTTTAGATCTGATGGCTCTGCGGGAGCGACCGGGGTGGTTGAGTTGAAATGGACTCCCATGAGGATGGGTCCTAATGTGTTTTTGTGTCCATGAGGGCCTTGGAATGGGGCGGTGGCACCGGGACCCTGAAGTACTCTCCTATGCTTTGGACATGGCTCCCATGCACAGGTTTCCTTGTGGAGACGAGATGAGTTCTGCTGGGTGCCTCAGCAAAATCCCCATGCTCGTATTGGAATCAGGCTTTTGAGGAGACATGCCTGTAAACCAAGGCAATGGATTCTATTATGGCCTAGGGTCCTGTCTGGTTCAATCTTCTTCTCTGGGGACATCCATTTATGGTATGAGTGGAGGTAGATTATCAGCTGGTGTCAGACAGCCCTTGTTTGTTCTGGGCGACCTACACGATTGGGATGGCCTCAGGGACATTGGAGGTTTCTCCTAATTTGTATGATTTTGGACAATGGAATGGGCAGAATTCCCATGGATTGGTAGGCACAGTCCTAATGTGTGGCTCCAGGGGCCCCAGCCTGGAGGGTGTGTGGCCCTGGCCTTTGAGGACAGAAGTCTGTAAACACAAACTCAGCTTAGGTTTGGGGACGTTGGTATGGCAGATCCGATCTACAAACCATGAGAAGAACTCTTCAGGATATGAAGAAAGTGCGAGTCGGAGGCGCTTGCTCAGGTTTTTGTCTCTGGATTTTGTATCAGCGATGGCACAATCTACAGACCTGAATCGAGATCTCGTGCATCTGAAGTCAGGGCGAGAATCAGACGATCGCTCAAGTTGGTGTTTCTGTCCCTGATGGCCCCTTCACGAAGGGGCGGCATCACGAGGCCATGGGGGTTTTCCCACGATGGGATTTGTGAGAAGCTCCAAACTGCAAAGTGTCTTCTGCAGGACAATTGAGACCTGTTGTTTGGCTCCAGGCCAATGAATCTGAGCAGGGTTCTAAGGATGCATGGCTGGGTAGCCCACCTCGCATTCCAATTGTTTCCTAGAAACAAGACAGGTTAGATCTGCTGGATCTGGGGGATCAACCGAGGAGGCTGAGTTGAAATGGACTCTCCTATGGATGGGTCCTAATGTGCTTTTGTGTCTATGGAGACCTTGGAATGAAGCGGTGGCACTGGGGCCCTGAAGGGTTCTCCTAAACAGAGGCTTTGACACAGCTCCAACGTGCAAGTTTCCCATGTGTAGATGAGATGTTTTCTGATGGGTGAGTCAAGAAACAGCCATATGCTGGTATTGAAATCCAGGCCTCTGAGGAGAGATGCCTGGAAACCAAAGCAATGGATATGATTAGTGCCTAGGGGCCTGTTCTTCCCTTTTTACCTCTGGGGACATCTGTCTATGGGTCTGAGTACAGGTAGGTGCTCAGATGGGCTCAGATTGCCCCTGTTTTACCTGGGAAGCCACCACTAATGAGATGGATCAGGGACTTTGGAGGTTTATCCTATTAGAAGGGATGTGGCCATTGGAATAGGCACACACAATTCCCTTGGAGAGGGCAAGTACAGTCCTCAGGTTTGCCTCAGGGGCCTGAGCCTGTAGGTTGTGTAGGCCAGGGCTGTTTGGACAGTTGTCTGAAAACACAAACTTGGCTTATGTTTCAGGTCATAGGTATGGCAGGACTTATCTACAGACCATGAGGAGACCATTTCGGGATTTGAGAAAAGGGCGAGTGTGAGGCTCTTGCTCAAGTTTTTGTCTCTGGATATCGTGTCACTCATGGTCGTGAAATTTCTGGATGACTTCATGGGAAATGGACGAGTCTTACTCCCTGGTGGTTTGGCCCAGTGCAAAGCGTTTGGGGTCACTCTGTGGGATGGAAGAAGTCCGGTTTTTTTGTTGTTTTTTTTTTTTTGATGTTGTTTTCTTTTTAACCTCAGGTGTCCCACCGAATGTGGGATTCCAGATTAGAGCCCTGGGGGGGCGGGTGACGGGACAATCAGAAATCTGGTTAAAAATTAGGGCTTAGGGACATATAAAGCCCATTATCACATCTAATGGTCCAGTCACTGAGAGGACTTACTAGAGGACAGGACTCATGCTGAGGGTCACAATGCGTGTTTATGCCCTTGTCGCACTCAAGAATGGGCGGGGCCTCAGGGTGAATGATGGTTTCTCCTACACTGAACGTTGGACGACGTGCCAACCACAAGGTTTCTTACCATGGGTAAGGAGGTGTTCTGATTTCTGCATCACACTCACCTCTGGGCAGTGATTGGAGATAAGGTCTCGGTTCTGAGGACTGAAATCTGAGGTAGGGAAGAGATGATGACCTAAGGCCATGGCGGGTCTTATGTGCTCAGTGTGCGGTCTGCTTTCTGGGTGTTGGTCAGGATGTCCGGGCTCAGGTTGTGTCCGACAGTGAATTAGTGCCCAGGTTAGACTACATAATTTGGGTGAAGTCGAGTGCTGTGGAGGTTTATCCTCATTGAAGGTGCCTGGGCAGCTCATGAGGCAATAATTTTTTTGTAGAGGGCAGGCAGAGTGCTGCATTGTGGGTCCGTTATTGCCAAACTTGAGGGCTTCGGGGGCAGGAGTGTGAGGACGGAAGTCTGAGAAGACAAGCTAGACTTGGGTTTCAGGCCGAGGGCACGGCAGGTACTCCCTGCAGATCTGAACCAATACTCATGCATCTGAAATCAGGGCGAGGATCAGACGTTGGCTCAGGTCGGAGTTTCCGTGCATGACGGCTGCTTCATGAAGGGAGCGGAATCTCGAGGCCACTGAAGTTTTCCCACGTTGGGAGTTGTGGGATGCCCCCTTCAAGGATTCCTTCTGCGGGACAATTGAGACCTGTTGGACAGCTCCAGGACATCCCATATGGAATGACTCCAGAGCACCGTTCGAGGATGGATGCTTGGGAAGCCCGCCTCGCATTCCAATTGTCTCCTAGCAACAAGACAGTTTAGATCTGATGGCTCTGCGGGAGCGACCGGGGTGGTTGAGTTGAAATGGACTCCCATGAGGATGGGTCCTAATGTGTTTTTGTGTCCATGAGGGCCTTGGAATGGGGCGGTGGCACCGGGACCCTGAAGTACTCTCCTATGCTTTGGACATGGCTCCCATGCACAGGTTTCCTTGTGGAGACGAGATGAGTTCTGCTGGGTGCCTCAGCAAAATCCCCATGCTCGTATTGGAATCAGGCTTTTGAGGAGACATGCCTGTAAACCAAGGCAATGGATTCTATTATGGCCTAGGGTCCTGTCTGGTTCAATCTTCTTCTCTGGGGACATCCATTTATGGTATGAGTGGAGGTAGATTATCAGCTGGTGTCAGACAGCCCTTGTTTGTTCTGGGCGACCTACACGATTGGGATGGCCTCAGGGACATTGGAGGTTTCTCCTAATTTGTATGATTTTGGACAATGGAATGGGCAGAATTCCCATGGATTGGTAGGCACAGTCCTAATGTGTGGCTCCAGGGGCCCCAGCCTGGAGGGTGTGTGGCCCTGGCCTTTGAGGACAGAAGTCTGTAAACACAAACTCAGCTTAGGTTTGGGGACGTTGGTATGGCAGATCCGATCTACAAACCATGAGAAGAACTCTTCAGGATATGAAGAAAGTGCGAGTCGGAGGCGCTTGCTCAGGTTTTTGTCTCTGGATTTTGTATCAGCGATGGCACAATCTACAGACCTGAATCGAGATCTCGTGCATCTGAAGTCAGGGCGAGAATCAGACGATCGCTCAAGTTGGTGTTTCTGTCCCTGATGGCCCCTTCACGAAGGGGCGGCATCACGAGGCCATGGGGGTTTTCCCACGATGGGATTTGTGAGAAGCTCCAAACTGCAAAGTGTCTTCTGCAGGACAATTGAGACCTGTTGTTTGGCTCCAGGCCAATGAATCTGAGCAGGGTTCTAAGGATGCATGGCTGGGTAGCCCACCTCGCATTCCAATTGTTTCCTAGAAACAAGACAGGTTAGATCTGCTGGATCTGGGGGATCAACCGAGGAGGCTGAGTTGAAATGGACTCTCCTATGGATGGGTCCTAATGTGCTTTTGTGTCTATGGAGACCTTGGAATGAAGCGGTGGCACTGGGGCCCTGAAGGGTTCTCCTAAACAGAGGCTTTGACACAGCTCCAACGTGCAAGTTTCCCATGTGTAGATGAGATGTTTTCTGATGGGTGAGTCAAGAAACAGCCATATGCTGGTATTGAAATCCAGGCCTCTGAGGAGAGATGCCTGGAAACCAAAGCAATGGATATGATTAGTGCCTAGGGGCCTGTTCTTCCCTTTTTACCTCTGGGGACATCTGTCTATGGGTCTGAGTACAGGTAGGTGCTCAGATGGGCTCAGATTGCCCCTGTTTTACCTGGGAAGCCACCACTAATGAGATGGATCAGGGACTTTGGAGGTTTATCCTATTAGAAGGGATGTGGCCATTGGAATAGGCACACACAATTCCCTTGGAGAGGGCAAGTACAGTCCTCAGGTTTGCCTCAGGGGCCTGAGCCTGTAGGTTGTGTAGGCCAGGGCTGTTTGGACAGTTGTCTGAAAACACAAACTTGGCTTATGTTTCAGGTCATAGGTATGGCAGGACTTATCTACAGACCATGAGGAGACCATTTCGGGATTTGAGAAAAGGGCGAGTGTGAGGCTCTTGCTCAAGTTTTTGTCTCTGGATATCGTGTCACTCATGGTCGTGAAATTTCTGGATGACTTCATGGGAAATGGACGAGTCTTACTCCCTGGTGGTTTGGCCCAGTGCAAAGCGTTTGGGGTCACTCTGTGGGATGGAAGAAGTCCGGTTTTTTTGTTGTTTTTTTTTTTTTGATGTTGTTTTCTTTTTAACCTCAGGTGTCCCACCGAATGTGGGATTCCAGATTAGAGCCCTGGGGGGGCGGGTGACGGGACAATCAGAAATCTGGTTAAAAATTAGGGCTTAGGGACATATAAAGCCCATTATCACATCTAATGGTCCAGTCACTGAGAGGACTTACTAGAGGACAGGACTCATGCTGAGGGTCACAATGCGTGTTTATGCCCTTGTCGCACTCAAGAATGGGCGGGGCCTCAGGGTGAATGATGGTTTCTCCTACACTGAACGTTGGACGACGTGCCAACCACAAGGTTTCTTACCATGGGTAAGGAGGTGTTCTGATTTCTGCATCACACTCACCTCTGGGCAGTGATTGGAGATAAGGTCTCGGTTCTGAGGACTGAAATCTGAGGTAGGGAAGAGATGATGACCTAAGGCCATGGCGGGTCTTATGTGCTCAGTGTGCGGTCTGCTTTCTGGGTGTTGGTCAGGATGTCCGGGCTCAGGTTGTGTCCGACAGTGAATTAGTGCCCAGGTTAGACTACATAATTTGGGTGAAGTCGAGTGCTGTGGAGGTTTATCCTCATTGAAGGTGCCTGGGCAGCTCATGAGGCAATAATTTTTTTGTAGAGGGCAGGCAGAGTGCTGCATTGTGGGTCCGTTATTGCCAAACTTGAGGGCTTCGGGGGCAGGAGTGTGAGGACGGAAGTCTGAGAAGACAAGCTAGACTTGGGTTTCAGGCCGAGGGCACGGCAGGTACTCCCTGCAGATCTGAACCAATACTCATGCATCTGAAATCAGGGCGAGGATCAGACGTTGGCTCAGGTCGGAGTTTCCGTGCATGACGGCTGCTTCATGAAGGGAGCGGAATCTCGAGGCCACTGAAGTTTTCCCACGTTGGGAGTTGTGGGATGCCCCCTTCAAGGATTCCTTCTGCGGGACAATTGAGACCTGTTGGACAGCTCCAGGACATCCCATATGGAATGACTCCAGAGCACCGTTCGAGGATGGATGCTTGGGAAGCCCGCCTCGCATTCCAATTGTCTCCTAGCAACAAGACAGTTTAGATCTGATGGCTCTGCGGGAGCGACCGGGGTGGTTGAGTTGAAATGGACTCCCATGAGGATGGGTCCTAATGTGTTTTTGTGTCCATGAGGGCCTTGGAATGGGGCGGTGGCACCGGGACCCTGAAGTACTCTCCTATGCTTTGGACATGGCTCCCATGCACAGGTTTCCTTGTGGAGACGAGATGAGTTCTGCTGGGTGCCTCAGCAAAATCCCCATGCTCGTATTGGAATCAGGCTTTTGAGGAGACATGCCTGTAAACCAAGGCAATGGATTCTATTATGGCCTAGGGTCCTGTCTGGTTCAATCTTCTTCTCTGGGGACATCCATTTATGGTATGAGTGGAGGTAGATTATCAGCTGGTGTCAGACAGCCCTTGTTTGTTCTGGGCGACCTACACGATTGGGATGGCCTCAGGGACATTGGAGGTTTCTCCTAATTTGTATGATTTTGGACAATGGAATGGGCAGAATTCC
Source organism: Mustela nivalis (assembly GCF_964662115.1). Taxonomy (NCBI): domain Eukaryota; kingdom Metazoa; phylum Chordata; class Mammalia; order Carnivora; family Mustelidae; genus Mustela; species Mustela nivalis. The sequence continues at coordinate 137,008 of NW_028136494.1, read as the reverse complement.
CATGGATTGGTAGGCACAGTCCTAATGTGTGGCTCCAGGGGCCCCAGCCTGGAGGGTGTGTGGCCCTGGCCTTTGAGGACAGAAGTCTGTAAACACAAACTCAGCTTAGGTTTGGGGACGTTGGTATGGCAGATCCGATCTACAAACCATGAGAAGAACTCTTCAGGATATGAAGAAAGTGCGAGTCGGAGGCGCTTGCTCAGGTTTTTGTCTCTGGATTTTGTATCAGCGATGGCACAATCTACAGACCTGAATCGAGATCTCGTGCATCTGAAGTCAGGGCGAGAATCAGACGATCGCTCAAGTTGGTGTTTCTGTCCCTGATGGCCCCTTCACGAAGGGGCGGCATCACGAGGCCATGGGGGTTTTCCCACGATGGGATTTGTGAGAAGCTCCAAACTGCAAAGTGTCTTCTGCAGGACAATTGAGACCTGTTGTTTGGCTCCAGGCCAATGAATCTGAGCAGGGTTCTAAGGATGCATGGCTGGGTAGCCCACCTCGCATTCCAATTGTTTCCTAGAAACAAGACAGGTTAGATCTGCTGGATCTGGGGGATCAACCGAGGAGGCTGAGTTGAAATGGACTCTCCTATGGATGGGTCCTAATGTGCTTTTGTGTCTATGGAGACCTTGGAATGAAGCGGTGGCACTGGGGCCCTGAAGGGTTCTCCTAAACAGAGGCTTTGACACAGCTCCAACGTGCAAGTTTCCCATGTGTAGATGAGATGTTTTCTGATGGGTGAGTCAAGGAACAGCCATATGCTGGTTTTGAAATCCAGGCCTCTGAGGAGAGATGCCTGGAAACAAAAGCAATGGATATGATTAGTGCCTAGGGGCCTGTTCTTTCCTTTTTACCTCTGGGGACATCTGTCTATGGGTCTGAGTACAGGTAGGTGCTCAGATGGGCTCAGATTGCCCCTGTTTTACCTGGAAAGCCACCAATAATGAGATGGATCAGGGACTGTGGAGGTTTATCCTATTAAAAGGGATGTGGCCATTGGAATAGGCACAGACAATTCCCTTGGAGAGGGCAAGTACAGTCCTCAGGTTTGGCTCCAGGGGCCTGAGCCTGTAGGTTGTGTAGGCCAGGGCTTTTGGATCGTTGTCTGAAAACACAAACTTGGCTTATGTTTCAGGTCATAGGTATGGCAGGACTTATCTACAGAACATGAGGAGAACATTTCGGGATTTGAGAAAAAGGTGAGTGTGAGGCTCTTGCTCAAGTTTTTGTCTCTGGATATCGTGTCACTCATGGTCGTGAAATTTCTGGATGACTTCATGGGAAGTGGACGAGTCGTACTTCCTGGTGGTTTGGTCCAGTCCAAAGCGTTTGGGGTCACTCTGTGGGATGGAAGAATATTTTTTTTTGTTTTTTTTTTTTTTGATGTTGTTTTCTTTTTAACCTCAGGTGTCCCACCGAATAAGGGATTCCAGAGTAAAGCCCTGGGGGGTGGGGTGACTGGACAATCAGAAATCTAGTTAAAAATTGGGGCTTAGGGACATATCAAGCCCATTATCACATCTAAAGGTCCAGTCACAGAGACGACTTACTAGAGGACAGGACTCATGCTGAGGGTCACAATGCAAGTATATGCCCTTGTCGCACTCAAGAATGTGCGGGGCCTCAGGGTGAATGCTGTTTTCTCCTACACTGTACGTTGGACCCCATGCCAACCACAACGTTTCTTACCATGGGTAAGGAGGTATTCTGATTTCTGCATCAAACTCACCCCTGGGCAGTGATTGGAGATAATGTCTCGGTTCTGAGGCCTGAAAACGGAGGTAGGGAAGAGATGATGACCTAAGGCCATGGCGGGTCTTATGTGCTCAGTGTGCGGTCTGCTTTCCGGGTGTTGGTCAGGAGGTCCGGGCTCAGGTTGTGTCCGACAGTGCATTAGTGCCCAGGTTAGACTATATAATTTGGGTGAAGTCGAGTGCTGTGGAGGTTTATCCTCATTGAAGGTGCCTGGGCAGCTCATGAGGCAATAATTTTTTTGTAGAGGGCAGGCAGAGTGCTGCATTGTGGGTCTGTTATTGCCAAACTTGAGGGCTTCGGGGGCAGGAGTGTGAGGACGGAAGTCTGAGAAGACAAGCTAGACTTGGGTTTCAGGCCGAGGGCACGGCAGGTACTCCCTGCAGATCTGAACCAATACTCATGCATCTGAAGTCAGGGCGAGGTCAGACATTGGCTCAGGTCAGAGTTTCCGTGCATGACGGCCGCTTCATGAAGGGAGCGGAATCTGAGGCCACTGAAGTTTTCCCACGTTGGGAGTTGTGGGATGCCCCCTTCAAGGATTCCTTCTGCGGGACAATTGAGACCTGTTTGGCAGCTCCAGGACATCCCATATGGAATGACTCCAGAGCACAATTCGAGCATGGATGCCTGGGAAGCCCGCCTCGCATTCCAATTGTCTCCTGGCAACAAGACAGTTTAGAGCTGATGGCTCTGTGGGAGCAACCGGGGTGGCTGAGTTGAAATGGACTTTCCTGAGGATGGTTCCTAATGTGTTTTTGTGTCCATGAGGGCCTTGGAATGGGGCGGTGACCCCGGGACCCTGAGTACGCTCCTATGCTTTGGATGGCTCCCATGCACACGTTTCCTTGTGGAGACGAGATGAGTTCTGCTAGGTGCCTCAGCAAAACCCCTATGCTCGTATTGGAATCAGGCTTTTGAGGAGACATGCCTGTAAACCAAGGCATTGGATCCTATTATAGCCTAGGGTCCTGTGTGGTTCAATCTTCTCCTCTGGGGACATCCATGTATAGTCTGAGTGGTGGTAGATTATCAGCTGGTGTCAGACAGCCCATCTTTGTTCCGGGCGACCTACACAATTGGGATGGCCTCAGGGACTTTGGAGGTTTCTCCTAATTTGTACGATTTTGGACAATGGAATGGGCAGAATTCTCATGGATTGGTAGGCACAGTCCTAATGTGTGGCTCCAGGGGCCCTAGCCTGGAGGGTGTGTGGCCCAGGACTTTGAGGACAGACGTCTGAAAACACAAACTCAGCTTAGGTTTGGGGACGTAGGTATGGCAGGACCAATCTACAAACCATGAGAAGAACTCTTCAGGATATGAAGAAAGAGCGAGTCTGAGGCGCTTGCTCAGGCTTTTGTCTCTGGATTTTGTATCAACTATGTCCGTGGTATATGGGGAGGCATCATGGGACATGGACGAATATTCCTCTCTGTGGATTTGGCCTGGTCCCAATTGTTTTTCCTCAAGCTGTGGGATGGAGGTCCCCTTTCAGGATTGTTACCTTAGGTGTCCCAAAGAAAGAGGAATTCCAAGCAGAGCCCTAGGGAAGTGAGAAGGGACAACCCAAATATGGTTAAAAATTTGGGCCTAGGGGCATGCAAGGCCCAATATGCTGTCTCTTCATCAGCCACTGAGAGACCTTACTTGAAGACTGGTCTCAGGCTGAGGGTCACAATGTGTGTTTGTGACCAATGTGTCCCGGGAGCATGGGCGGGGCCTCATGGGCCACACTGGTTTCAACTGCACTGGACTTTGGACAACATACCAATCACAAGCTCTCTTGCCATGGGTAAGGATTTCTGATTTCTGCATCATTTTCAAACCTGGGCAGTGGTTGGAAATAAGGTCTAGGTTCCGAAGCATGAAAACCGCACTTGGGAAGAGATGACGACCAAAGGCCATGGCGGGTCTGAAGTGCTCACTGTGCCGTCAGCCGCCTGGGTGTTGGTCAGGAGGTTCGGGCTCATTTGTGTCACACAGTGCATTAGTGCTCAGTTTAGACTATATATTTTGGGTACAGTCGAGTGCCGTGTAGGTTTATCCTCATTTGAGGTGCCTGGGCTGTTCATTAGGCCAGATATTTTTTTAGAGGGCAGGCAGAGTGCTGCATTGTGGGTCCGGAATTGCCAAACTTGAGGGCTTCTGGGCCAGGAGTGTGAGGACAGAAGTCTGAGAACACAAGCTACACTTGGGCTTCAGGCCGAGGGCATGGTAGTTACCCCCCTGCAGATCTGAACCAATATCTCATGCATCTGAAGTCACGGCAAGGATCAGACGTTGGATCAGATTGGAGTTTCTGTGCAACACTGCCCCTTCATGAACAGAGCGGAATCTCAAGGCCATGCAGGTTTTCCAACGTTGGGGTTGTGGGATGCCCCCTTCAAGGATTCCTTCTGCGGGATAATAGACCTGTTGGGCAGCTCCAGGACATCCCATATGGAATGACGCCAGAGCAACTTTGGAGGATGGATGCCAGGGAAGCCCGCCTCGCATTCCAATTGTCTCCTAGCAACAAGAGAGTTGAGATCGGATGGCTCTGCGGGAGAAACCTTGGTGGCTGTGTTGAAATGGACTTTCCTGAGGATGGGGCCTAATATGTGTTTGTGTCCATGAGGGCCTTGGAATGGGGAGGTGGCACCAGGACCCTGAAGTATTCTCCTAAGCTTTTGACATAGCTCCCATGCACAAGTTTCAATTTGGAGACGAGATTTGTTCTGATGGGTGCCTCAGGAAACCCCTTATGATGGTATTGGAATTCAGGCTTTTGAGGAGACATGCCTGTAAATGAAAGCAATGGATCTGATTATGGCCTACGGCCTGTCTGGTTCAATCTTCTTCTCTGGGGATATCCATCTATGGAATGAGTGGAGGTAGATGCTCACCTGGTGTCAGTCCGCCCTTGTTTGTCCCCGGAGACCTACAGTATTGGGATGGCCTCGGGGACTTTGGAGAGTTCTCCTAATTCGTATGATTTTGGACAATGGAATGGGCAGAATTCCCATGGATTGGGTAGGCACAGTCCTAATGTGTGGCTCCAGGGGCCCCAACCTGGAGGGTGTGTGGCCCAGGACTTTGAGGACAGAATTCTGAAAACACAAACTCAGCTTAGGTTTGGGGACGTAGGTTTGGCAGGCCCAATCTACAAACCATGAGAAGAACTCTTTAGTTGATGAAGAAAGAGCGATTCTGAGGAATTGCTCAGGCGTTTGTCTCTGGATTTTGTATCAACGATGGCCGTGGAATGTTGGTAGGACTCATGGGCCATGGACGAATCTTCCTCTCTGTGGATTTGGCCCAGTCCCAATTTTTTTCGTCAATCTGTGGGAAGGGAGGTCTCCCTTCAGGTTTATTACCTCAGGTGTCCGAACCAAAGAGGAATTCCAAAGAGGAGGCCTGGGGAAGAGTGAAGGGACAAACCAAACTATGGTTAAAAATTGGGGCCTACGGGCATGGCAGGCCCAATATGCTGTCTCTTCATCCAGCAACTGAGGCCTTACTTGATAACTGGGCAAAGGCTGAGGGTCACAATGTGTGTTTGTGACCAATGTGGCCCGCGAGCATGGGCGCGGCTCATGGGCCACACTGCTTTCAACTACACTGGAATTTGGACAACATGCCAATCACAAGGTCTCTTGCCATGGGGAAGGTGTTCTGATTTCTGCATCATTTTCAACCCTGGGCAGTGGTTGGAGATAACGTCTAGGTCCTGAAGCCTGAAAAGCAGCAGTTGGGAAGAGATGAAGACCTAAGGCCATGGCGGGTCTGATAAGCTCAGTGAGCGGTCAGCTGCCTGGGTTTTGGTCAGGAGGTTCTGGCTCAGGTTGTGTCAGACAGTGCATTAGTGCCCAGGTTAGACTATAAAATTTGGTACAGTCGAGTGCCGTGTAGGTTTATCCTCATTTGCGGTGCCTGGGCAGCTCATTAGGCATGATATTTTTTCTAGAGGGCAGGCAGAGTGCTGCATTGTGGTTCCGAAATTGCCAAAAGTGAGGGCCTCTGGGCCAGGAGTGTTAGGACAGGAGTCTGAGAACACAAGCTCGACTTTGGCTTCAGGCCGAGGACACGGCAGGTACACCCGCAGATCTGAACAAATATCTCAAGCATCTGAAGTCACGGCGAGGATCAGACGTTGGCTCAGGTTGGAGTTTCTCTGCATGACTGCCTCTTCATGAACGGAGCGGAATCTCAAGGCCATGGAGGTTTTTCCACGTTGGGAGTTGTGGGATGCCCCCTTCAAGGATTCCTTCTGCAGGACAATTGAGACCTGTTGGGCAGCTCCAGGACATCCCATATGGAATGACTCCATCGCACCATTGGAGGATGGATGGCCGGAAGCCTGCCTCGCATTCCAATTGTCTCCTAGCAATACATTTGAGATCGGATGGCTCTGTGGGAGCAACCGGGGTGGCCTAGATGAAATGGACTTTCCTGAGCTTGGGGTCTAATGTGTGTTTGTGTCCATGGGGGCCTTGGAATGGGGCGGTGGCACCGGGACCCTGAAGTATTCTCCTAAGCTTTTGACATAGCTCCCATGCACAAGTTTCCTTGTGGAGACGAGATTTGTTCTGATGGGTGCCTCGGGAACCCCTTATGCTGGTATTGGAATCCTGGCTTTTGAGGAGAAATGCCTGTAAACCAAATCAATGGATCCGATTATGGCCTTGGGTCCTGTCTGGTTCAATCTTATTCTCTGGTGATATCCATCGATGGAATGTGTGGAGGTAGATGCTCAACTGGTGTCAGACCTCCCTTGTTTGTCCCCGGAGACCTACACTATTGGGATGGCCTCGGGGTCTTTGGAGAGTTCTCTTAATTTTTAAGATTTTGGACAATGGAATGGGGAGAATTCCCATGGATTGGGCAGGCACAGTCCTAATGTGTGGCTCCAGGGGCCCCAGCCTTGACGGTGTGTGGCCCAGGACTTTGAGGACAGAAGTCTGAAAACACAAACTCAGCTTAGGTTTAGGGACGTAGGTATGGCAGCCCTATCTACAAACCATGAGAAGAACTCTTCAGGATATGAAGAAAGAGTGATTCTGAGGAACTTGCTCAGCCTTTAGTCTCTGGATTTTGTATCATCGATGGCCGTGGAATGTGGGGAGTCCTCATGGGCCATGGACGAATTTTCCTCTCTGTGGATTTGGCCCGGTCCAAATTGTTTTACGTCAATCTGTGGAATAGGAAGACTCCTTTCAGTTTCATTACCTCAGGTGTCGAACAAAAGAGGAATTCCAAAGCAGAGCATTGTGAAAGAGTGAAGGTACAACCCAAACTATGGTAAAAATTGCGGCCTAGGGGCATGGCAGGCCCAATATGCTGTCTCTTCATCCAGCCACTGAGAGGCCTTACTTGAGGACTGAGCTAAGGCTGAGGGTCACAATGTTTGTTTGTGATCAATTTTCCCCGCGAGCATGGGCGGGGCCTCATGGGCCACACTTTTTTCAACTACACTGAACTTTGAACAACATGCCAATCAAAAGGTCTCTTGCCATGGGGAAGGAGTTCTGATTTCTGCATTATTTTCAACCCTGGGCAGTGGTTGTAGATAATGTCTAGATTCTGAGTCCTGAACCGTAGTTAGGAAGAGATGACGAACTAAAACCATGGCAGGTCTGATTTGCTCACTGTGCGGTCAGCTGCCTGGGTTTTGGTCAGGAGGCTCAGCTTCAGGTTGTGTCAGACAGTGTATTAGTGCCCAGGATAGACTATATAATTTGGGTACAGTCGAGTTCCGTGTAGGTTTATCCTCATTTGAGGTGCCTGGGCAGCTCAATAGGCAAGATATTTTTTCTAGAGGGCAGGCAGGGTGCTGCATTGTGGGTCCGTAATTGCCAAACTTGAGGGCTTCTGGGCCAGGAGTGTGAGGACAGAAGTCTGAGAACACAAGCTCGAATTGGGCTTCAGGCCGAGGACACAGAAGGTACACCCGCAGATCTGAACCAATATCTCAAGCATCTGAAGTCACAGCGAGGATCAGACGTTGGCTCAGGTTGGAGTTTCTGTGCATGACTGCCTCTTCATGAACGGAGCGGAATCTCAAGGCCTTGGAGGTTTTCCCACGTAGGGAGTTGTGGGATGCCCCCTTCAAGGATTCCTTCTGCCTGACAATTGAGACCTGTTGGGGAGCTCCAGGACATGCCATATGGAATGACTCCAGAGCAGCGTTGGAGGATGGATGCCAGGGAAGCCCGCCTCGCATTCCAATTGTCTCCTAGCAACAATACAGTTGAGATCGGATAGCTCTGCGGGAACAACAAGGGTGGCTGTTGAAATGGACATTCCTGAGGATGGGTCCTAATGTGTGTTTGTGTCCATGAGGGCCTTGGAATGGGGCGGTGGCACCGGGACCCTGAAGTATTCTCCCAAGCTTTTGACATAGCTCCAATGCACAAGTTTCCTTGTGGAGACGAGATTTGTTCTGATGGGTGCCTCCGGAAACCCCCTATGCTGGTATTGGATTCCAGACTTTTGAGGAGACATGCCTGTAAACCAAAGCAATGGTTCCGATTATGGCCTAGGGTCCTGTGTAGTTCAATTTCTTCTCTGGGGACATCCATCTATGGTATGAGTGGAGGTAGATTATCAGCTGGTGTCAGAACGCCCTTGTTTATGCTGGGAGACCTATACTTTTGGGATGGCCTCGGGTACATTGGAGAGTTCTGCTAATTTGTACGATTTTGGAAAATGTAGTGGGCAGAATTCCCACGTATTGGGTAGGCACAGTCCTAATATGTGGCTCCAGGGGCCCCAGCCTGGAGGGTGTGTGGCCCAGGACTTTGAGGACAGAAGTCTGAAAACACAAACTCAGCTTAGTTTTGGGGACGTAGGTATGGCAGGCCGAATCTACAAACCATGAGAAGAACTCTTCAGGATATGAAGAAAGAGCGAATCTGCGGCGCTTCCTCAGGCTTTTGTCTCTGGATTTTGTATCAACGATGGCAGTGGAATGTGGGGAGGCCTCATGGTCCATGGACGAATCTTCCTATCTGTGGATTTGGTCCAGTCCCAATTGTTTTTCGTCAAGCTGTGGGATGGGAGGTCTCCTCTCAGTGTTGTTACCTAATGTGCCCCCACCAAAGAGGAATTGCAAACCAGAGACCTAGGGAAGAGTGAAGGGACAACCCAAACTATGGTTAAAAATTGGGGCATATGGGCATGGCAGGCCCAATATGCTGTCTCTCCATCCAGCCACTGAGAGGACTTACTTGAGGCCTGGGCTGAGCTGAGAGTCACAATGTGTGTTTGTGACCAATGTGGCCCGCGAGCATGGCCAGGTGCTCATGGGCTACACTGGTTTCAACTACACTGAACTTTGGACAAGATGCCAATCAGAAGGTCTCTTGCCATGGTGAAGGAGTTCTGATTTCTGCATCATTTTCAACCCTGGGCAGTGGTTGGAGTTAAGGTCTAGGTTCTGAAGCCTGAAAACCGCAGTTGGGAAGAGATGACGACCTAGGCCTTGGCGGGACTGATGTGCTCACTGTGCGGTCAGCTGCTGGGTCTTGGTCAGGAGGCTCAGCTTCAGGTTGTGTCAGACAGTGTATTAGTGCCCTAGTTAGACTATATAATTTGGGTACCGTCGAGTGCCGTGTAGATTTATTCTCATTTGAGGAGCCTGGGCTGCTCATTAGGAAATATATTTTTTCTAGAGGGCAGGCAGAGTGCTGCATTGTGGGTCCGGAATTGCCAAACATGAGGGCTTCTGGGCCAGGAGTGTGAGGACAGAAGTCTGAGAACACAAGCTCGAATTGGGCTTCAGGCCGAGGACACAGAAGGTACACCCGCAGATCTGAACCAATATCTCAAGCATCTGAAGTCACGGCGAGGATCAGACGTTGGCTCAGGTTGGAGTTTCTGTGCATGACTGCACCTTCAAGAACGGAGCGGAATCTCAAGGCCTTGGAGGTTTTCCCACGTAGGGAGTTTTGGGATGCCCCCTTCAAGGATTCCTTCTGCCTGACAATTGAGACCTGTTGGGCAGCTCCAGGACATGCCATATGGAATGACTCCAAAGCAGCATTGGAAGATGGATGCCAGGGTAGCCCGCCTCGCATTACAATTGTCTCCTAGCAACAATACAGTTGAGATCGGATAGCTCTGCGGGAACAACAAGGGTGGCTGTTGAAATGGACATTCCTGAGGATGGGTCCTAATGTGTATTTGTGTCCATGAGGGCCTTGGAATGGGTAAGTGGCACCGGGACCCTGAAGTATTCTCCAAAGCTTTTGACATAGCTCCAATGCACAAGTTTCCTTGTGGAGACGAGATTTGTTCTGATGGGTGCCTCCGGAAACCCCCTATGCTGGTATTGGATTCCAGACTTTTGAGGAGACATGCCTGTAAACCAAAGCAATGGTTCCGATTATGGCCTAGGGTCCTGTGTAGTTCAATTTCTTCTCTGGGGACATCCATCTATGGTATGAGTGGAGGTAGATTTCAGCTGGTGTCAGACCGCCCTTGTTTGTGCTGGGAGACCTATACTATTGGGATGGCCTCGGGTACATTGGAGAGTTCTGCTAATTTGTACGATTTTGGAAAATGAAGTGGGCAGAATTCCCACGTATTGGGTAGGCACATTCCTAATATGTGGCTCCAGGGGCCCCAGCCTGGAGGGTGTGTGGCCCAGGACTTTGAGGACAGAAGTCTGAAAACACAAACTCAGCTTAGGTTTGGGGACGTAGGTATGGCAGGCCGAATCTACAAACCATGAGAAGAACTCTTCAGGATATGAAGAAAGAGCGAATCTGCGGCGCTTCCTCAGGCTTTTGTCTCTGGATTTTGTATCAACGATGGCAGTGGAATGTGGGGAGGCCTCATGGTCCATGGACGAATCTTCCTAACTGTGGATTTGGTCCAGTCCCAATTGTTTTTCGTCAAGCTGTGGGATGGGAGGTCTCCTCTCAGTGTTGTTACCTAATGTGCCCCCACCAAAGAGGAATTGCAAACCAGAGACCTAGGGAAGAGTGAAGGGACAACCCAAACTATGGTTAAAAATTGGGGCATATGGGCATGGCAGGCCCAATATGCTGTCTCTCCATCCAGCCACTGAGAGGACTTACTTGAGGCCTGGGCTGAGCTGAGAGTCACAATGTGTGTTTGTGACCAATGTGGCCCGCGAGCATGGCCGGGTGCTCATGGGGTACACTGGTTTCAACTAACTGAACTTTGGACAAGATGCCAATCAGAAGGTCTCTTGCCATGGTGAAGGAGTTCTGATTTCTGCATCATTTTCAACCCTGGGCAGTGGTTGGAGATAAGGTCTAGGTTCTGAAGCCTGAAAACCGCAGTTGGGAAGAGATGACGACCTAGGCCTTGGCGGGACTGATGTGCTCACTGTGCGGTCAGCTGCTGGGTCTTGGTCAGGAGGCTCAGCTTCAGGTTGTGTCAGACAGTGTATTAGTGCCCTAGTTAGACTATATAATTTGGGTACCGTCGAGTGCCGTGTAGATTTATTCTCATTTGAGGAGCCTGGGCTACTCATTAGGAAAGATATTTTTTCTAGAGGGCAGGCAGAGTGCTGCATTGTGGGTCCGGAATTGCCAAACTTGAGGGCTTCTGGGCCAGGAGTGTGAGGACAGAAGTCTGAGAAGACAAGCTAGACTTGGGCTTCAGGCCGAGGGCACGGCAGGTACCCCCTGCAGATCTGAAACAATATCTCATGCATCTGAAGTCACGGCAAGGATCAGACGTTGGATCAGGTTGGAGTTTCTGTGCATGACTGCCCCTTCATGAACGGAGCGGATTCTCAAGGCCATGGAGGTTTTCCCACGTTGGGAGTTTTGGGATGCCCCCTTCAATGATTCCTTCTGCAGGACAATTGAGATCTGTTGGGCAGCTCCAGGACATGCCATATGGAATGACGCCAGAGCACCGTTGGATGATGGATGCCAGGGAAGCCCGCCTCACATTCCAATTGTCTCCTAGCAACAAGAGAGTTGAGATCGGATGGTTCTGCGGGAGCAACCGGGGTGGCTGAGTTGAAATGGACTTTCCTGAGGATGGGGCCTAATGTGTGTTTGTGTCCATGAGTACCTTGGAATGGGGAGGTGGCACCAGGACACTGAAGTATTCTCCTAAACTTTTGAAATAGCTCCCATGCCCAAGTTTCCTTGTGGAGACGAGATTTTTCTGATGGGTGTCAGGAAACCCCCTATGCTTGTATTGGAATTCAGGCTTTTGAGGAGACAAGCCTGTAAACCAAAGCAATGGATGCGATTATGGCCTAGGGTCCTGTCTGGTTCAAGCTACTTCTCTGGGGATATCCATCTATGGAATGAGTGGAGGTAGATGCTCACCTGTTGTCAGACCGCCCTTGTTTGTCCCCGGCGAACTACACTATTGGGATGGCCTCGGGGATTTTGGAAGGTTCTCCTAATTTGTACGATTTCGACAAAGGAATGGGCAGAATTCCCATCGATTGGGTAGACACTGTCCTAATTAGTGGCTGCAGGGGCCCCAGCCGGGAGGGTGTGTGGCCCAGGTCTTTGAGGACAAAAGTCTGAGAACACAAACTCAGCTTAGCTTTGAGGACGTAGGTATGGCAGGCCCAATCTACAAACCATGAGAAGAACTCTTCAGGATATGAAGAAAGAATTAATCTGAGGCGCTTGCTCAGGCTTTTGTCTCTGGATTTTGTATCAACGATGGCCGTCGAATGTGGGGAGGCCTCATGGGCAATGGACGAATCTTCCTCTCTTTGGATTTGGTTTGTTCCCAATTGTTTTTCGTCAAGCTGTGGGATGGGAAGTCTCCTTTCAGGTTTGTTACCTCAAGTGTCCCAACCAAAGAGGAATTCCAAAGCAGAGCCCTAGGGAAGAGTGAAGAGACAACCCAAACTATGGTTTAAATTAGGGGCCTAGGGGCATGGCAGGCCCAATATGCTGTCTGTTCATCCAGCCACTGAGAGGTCTTACTTGAAGACTGGGCTCAGGCTGAGAGTCACAATGTATGTTTGTGACCATTGTGGCCTGCAAGCCTGGCCGGGGCCTCATGGGCTACACTGGTTTCAACTAAACTGAACTTTGGAGAAGATGCCAATCACAAGATCTCTTGCATGGTTAAGGTGTTCTGATTTCTGCATCATTTTTAACCCTGGGCAGTGGTTGGAGATAAGGTATAGCTTCTGAAGCCTAAAAAACGGCATTTGGGAAGAGATGACAACCTAAGGCCTTGGCGGGTCTGATTTGCTCACTGTGCGGTCCGCTGCCTGGGTGTTGGTCAGGAGGTTGGGGCTCAGATTGTGTCACACAGTGCATTAGTGCTCAGGTTAGACTATATAGTTTGGGTACAGTCGAGTGCCGTGTAGGTTTATCCTCATTTGAGTTGCCTGGGCTGCTCATTAGGAAAGATATTTTTTTAGAGGGCAGGCAGAGTGCTGCATTGTGGGTCCGGAATTGCCAAACTTGATGGCTTCTGGGGCCGGAGTGTGAGGACAGAAGTCTGAGAACACAAGCTAGACTTGGGCTTCAGGCCGAGGGCAACGCAGGTACCCCCTGCAGATCTGAACCAATATGTCATGCATCTGAAGTCACGGCGAAGATCAGACGTTGGCTCAGGTTGGAGTTTCTGTGCATGACTGCCCCTTCATGAACGAAGCGGAATCTCAAGGCCATGGAGGTTTTCCCCACGTTGGGAGTTGTGGGAAGCCTCCTCAAGGATTCCTTCTGCGGGACAATAGAGACCTGTTGGGAGCTCCAGGATATCCCATATGGAATGACGCCAGAGCACCGTTGGAGGATGGATGCCAGGGAAGCCCGCCTGGCATTCCAATTGTCTCCTAGTAACAAGAGAGTTGAGTACGGATGGCTCTGCATGAGTAACCAATTGGCCCAGTTGAAATGGACTTCCTGAGGATGGGGCCTAATGTGTGTTTGTGAAAATGAGGGCCTTGGAATGGGGAGGGGGCACCAGGACCCTGAAGTATTCTCCTAAGCTTTTGACATAGCTCCCATGCACAAGTTTCCTTGTGGAGACGAGATTTTTCTGATGGGTGCCTCAGGAAACCCCCTATGCTCGTATTGGAATCCAGGCTTTTGAGGTGATATACCTGTAAACCAAAGCAATGGATCCGATTATGCCCTAGGCCCTGTCTGGTTCAATCTTTAACTCTGGGGACATCCATCTATGATATGAGTGGAGGTAGATGCTCAGCTGGTGTCAGATCCCCCTTGTTTGTCCCGGGAGACCTACACTATGAGCAGGGACTCAGGAATTTGTAGGGTCCTCTTATTTTGTACGATTTTAGACAATGGAATGTGCAGAATTCCCATAGATTGGTTAGGAACAGTCCTAATGAGTGGCTCCAGGGGCCCCAGCCTGGAGGGTGTGTGACCCAGGACTTTGAGGACAGAAGTCTGAAAACACAAACTCAGCATAGGTTGGGGACGTACGTATGGGTGGCCCAATCTACAAACCATTAGAAGAACTCCTCAGGATATTAAGAAAGACCAAATCTGAGGCGCTTGCTCATGCTTTTGTATCTGGGTTTTGTATCAACGATGGCCGTGGAATGTGGGGATGTCTCATGGGCCATGGACGAATCTTCCTCTCTGTGGATTTGGCCCGGTCCCAATTGTTTTTCGTCAAGCTGTGGGATGGGGGGTCTCCTTTCAGGTTTGTTACCTCAGGTGTCCCAACAAAGGAGGCATTCCAAAGCAGAGCCAACAGGAAGAGTGAAGGGACAAGCCAATCTATGGTTAAAAATTGGGGCCTAGTGGCATGGCAGGCCCAATATGCTGTCTATACATCCAGCTTCTGAGAGCCCTTAATTGAGGACTGGTCTAAAGCTGAGGGTCACAATGTGTGTTTATGACCAATGTAGCCCACGTGCATGGGCGGGGCCTCATGGGCCACACTGGTTTCAACTTCACTGAACGTTGGACAACATGCCAATAACAAGGTTTCTTGCCATGGGGAAGGAGTTCTGATTTCTGCATCATTTTCAACCCTGGGCAGTGGTTGGAGATAAGGTCTAGGTTCTGAAACCTGAAAACCGCAGTTGGGAAGGGATGACGACCGAAGGCCATGGCAAGTCTGATGTGCTCACTGTGCGGTCAGCTGCCTGAGTGTTGGTCAGGAGGTTCGGGCTCAGGTTGTGTCAGACAGTGCATTAGTGTTCAGGTTAGACTATATGATTTGGGTACAGTCGAGTGCCGTGTAGGTTTATCCTCTTTTGAGGTGCCTGGGCAGCTCATTAGGGAAGATATGTTTCATAGAGTGCAGGCAGAGTGCTGCATTGTGGGTCCGGAATTGCCAAACTTGAGGTCTTCTGGGCCAGGAGTGTGAGGACAGAAGTCTGAGAACACAAGCTAGATTTGGGCTTCAGGCCGTGGGCACGGCAGGTACCCCCTGCATATCTGAACCAATATCTCATGCATCTGAAGTCACCGCGAGGAACAGACGTTGGCTCAGGTTGGAGTTTCTGTGCATGACTGCCCCTTCATGAACAGAGCGGGATCTCAAGGCCATGGAGGTTTTCCCACGTTGGGAGTTTTGGGATGCCCCCTTCAATGATTCCTTCTGCAGGACAATTGAGATCTGTTGGGCAGCTCCAGGACATCCCATATGGAATGATGCCAGAGCACCATTGGAGGATGGATGCCAGGGAAGCCCGCCTCGCATTCCATTTGTCTCCTAGCAACAAGAGAGTTGAGATCGGATGGTTCTGCGGGAGCAACCGGGGTGGCTGAGTTGAAATGGACTTTCCTGAGGATGGGGCCTAATGTGTGTTTGTGTCCATGAGTACCTTGGAATGGGGAGGTGGCACCAGGACACTGAAGTATTCTCCTAAACTTTTGAAATAGCTCCCATGCCCAAGTTTCCTTGTGGAGACGAGATTTTTCTGATGGGTGTCAGGAAACCCCCTATGCTTGTATTGGAATTCAGGCTTTTGAGGAGACAAGCCTGTAAACCAAAACAATGGATGCGATTATGGCCTAGGGTCCTGTCTGGTTCAAGCTACTTCTCTGGGGATATCCATCTATGGAATGAGTGGAGGTAGATGCTCACCTGTTGTCAGACCGCCCTTGTTTGTCCCCGGCGAACTACACTATTGGGATGGCCTCGGGGATTTTGGAAGGTTCTCCTAATTTGTACGATTTCGACAAAGGAATGGGCAGAATTCCCATCGATTGGGTAGACACTGTCCTAATTAGTGGCTGCAGGGGCCCCAGCCGGGAGGGTGTGTGGCCCAGGTCTTTGAGGACAAAAGTCTGAGAACACAAACTCAGCTTAGCTTTGAGGACGTAGGTATGGCAGGCCCAATCTACAAACCATGAGAAGAACTCTTCAGGATATGAAGAAAGAATTAATCTGAGGCGCTTGCTCAGGCTTTTGTCTCTGGATTTTGTATCAACGATGGCCGTCGAATGTGGGGAGGCCTCATGGGCAATGGACGAATCTTCCTCTCTTTGGATTTGGTTTGTTCCCAATTGTTTTTCGTCAAGCTGTGGGATGGGAAGTCTCCTTTCAGGATTGTTACCTCAAGTGTCCCAACCAAAGAGGAATTCCAAAGCAGAGCCCTAGGGAAGAGTGAAGAGACAACCCAAACTATGGTTTAAATTAGGGGCCTAGGGGCATGGCAGGCCCAATATGCTGTCTGTTCATCCAGCCACTGAGAGGTCTTACTTGAAGACTGGGCTCAGGCTGAGAGTCACAATGTATGTTTGTGACCATTGTGGCCTGCAAGCCTGGCCGGGGCCTCATGGGCTACACTGGTTTCAACTAAACTGAACTTTGGAGAAGATGCCAATCACAAGATCTCTTGCATGGTTAAGGTGTTCTGATTTCTGCATCATTTTTAACCCTGGGCAGTGGTTGGAGATAAGGTATAGCTTCTGAAGCCTAAAAAACGGCATTTGGGAAGAGATGACAACCTAAGGCCTTGGCGGGTCTGATTTGCTCACTGTGCGGTCCGCTGCCTGGGTGTTGGTCAGGAGGTTGGGACTCAGATTGTGTCACACAGTGCATTAGTGCTCAGGTTAGACTATATAGTTTGGGTACAGTCGAGTGCCGTGTAGGTTTATCCTCATTTGAGTTGCCTGGGCTGCTCATTAGGAAAGATATTTTTTTAGAGGGCAGGCAGAGTGCTGCATTGTGGGTCCGGAATTGCCAAACTTGATGGCTTCTGGGGCCGGAGTGTGAGGACAGAAGTCTGAGAACACAAGCTAGACTTGGGCTTCAGGCCGAGGGCAACGCAGGTACCCCCTGCAGATCTGAACCAATATGTCATGCATCTGAAGTCACGGCGAAGATCAGACGTTGGCTCAGGTTGGAGTTTCTGTGCATGACTGCCCCTTCATGAACGAAGCGGAATCTCAAGGCCATGGAGGTTTTCCCCACGTTGGGAGTTGTGGGAAGCCTCCTCAAGGATTCCTTCTGCGGGACAATAGAGACCTGTTGGGAGCTCCAGGATATCCCATATGGAATGACGCCAGAGCACCGTTGGAGGATGGATGCCAGGGAAGCCCGCCTGGCATTCCAATTGTCTCCTAGTAACAAGAGAGTTGAGTACGGATGGCTCTGCATGAGTAACCAATTGGCCCAGTTGAAATGGACTTCCTGAGGATGGGGCCTAATGTGTGTTTGTGAAAATGAGGGCCTTGGAATGGGGAGGGGGCACCAGGACCCTGAAGTATTCTCCTAAGCTTTTGACATAGCTCCCATGCACAAGTTTCCTTGTGGAGACGAGATTTTTCTGATGGGTGCCTCAGGAAACCCCCTATGCTCGTATTGGAATCCAGGCTTTTGAGGTGATATACCTGTAAACCAAAGCAATGGATCCGATTATGCCCTAGGCCCTGTCTGGTTCAATCTTTAACTCTGGGGACATCCATCTATGATATGAGTGGAGGTAGATGCTCAGCTGGTGTCAGATCCCCCTTGTTTGTCCCGGGAGACCTACACTATGAGCAGGGACTCAGGAATTTGTAGGGTCCTCTTATTTTGTACGATTTTAGACAATGGAATGTGCAGAATTCCCATAGATTGGTTAGGAACAGTCCTAATGAGTGGCTCCAGGGGCCCCAGCCTGGAGGGTGTGTGACCCAGGACTTTGAGGACAGAAGTCTGAAAACACAAACTCAGCATAGGTTGGGGACGTACGTATGGGTGGCCCAATCTACAAACCATTAGAAGAACTCCTCAGGATATTAAGAAAGACCAAATCTGAGGCGCTTGCTCATGCTTTTGTATCTGGGTTTTGTATCAACGATGGCCGTGGAATGTGGGGATGTCTCATGGGCCATGGACGAATCTTCCTCTCTGTGGATTTGGCCCGGTCCCAATTGTTTTTCGTCAAGCTGTGGGATGGGGGGTCTCCTTTCAGGTTTGTTACCTCAGGTGTCCCAACAAAGGAGGCATTCCAAAGCAGAGCCAACAGGAAGAGTGAAGGGACAAGCCAATCTATGGTTAAAAATTGGGGCCTAGTGGCATGGCAGGCCCAATATGCTGTCTATACATCCAGCTTCTGAGAGCCCTTAATTGAGGACTGGTCTAAAGCTGAGGGTCACAATGTGTGTTTATGACCAATGTAGCCCACGTGCATGGGCGGGGCCTCATGGGCCACACTGGTTTCAACTTCACTGAACTTTGGACAACATGCCAATAACAAGGTTTCTTGCCATGGGGAAGGAGTTCTGATTTCTGCATCATTTTCAACCCTGGGCAGTGGTTGGAGATAAGGTCTAGGTTCTGAAACCTGAAAACCGCAGTTGGGAAGGGATGACGACCGAAGGCCATGGCAAGTCTGATGTGCTCACTGTGCGGTCAGCTGCCTGAGTGTTGGTCAGGAGGTTCGGGCTCAGGTTGTGTCAGACAGTGCATTAGTGTTCAGGTTAGACTATATGATTTGGGTACAGTCGAGTGCCGTGTAGGTTTATCCTCTTTTGAGGTGCCTGGGCAGCTCATTAGGGAAGATATGTTTCATAGAGTGCAGGCAGAGTGCTGCATTGTGGGTCCGGAATTGCCAAACTTGAGGTCTTCTGGGCCAGGAGTGTGAGGACAGAAGTCTGAGAACACAAGCTAGACTTGGGCTTCAGGGCGAGGGCACGGTAGGTACCCCCTGCATATCTGAACCAATATCTCATGCATCTGAAGTCACCGCGAGGAACAGACGTTGGCTCAGGTTGGAGTTTCTGTGCATGACTGCCCCTTCATGAACGGAGCGGAATCTCAAGGCCATGGAGGTTTTCCCACGTTGGGAGTTGTGGGATGCCCCTTTTAAGAATTATATCTGTGGGTCATTTGAGACCTGTTGAGCAGCTCCAGGATATCCCATTTGGAATGACTCCAGAGCACCTTTCGAGGATGGATGCCAGGGTAGCCGCATCCCATTACAATTGTCTCCTAGCAACAAGACAGTTGAGATCAGATGGCTCTGGGCGAGCAACCGGGGTGGCTGAGTTGAAATGGACTTTCCTGATGATGGGACCTAATGTGTGTTTGTGTCCATGAGGGCCTTGGAATAGGGCGGTGGCACTGGGACCCTGAAGTATTCTCCTAAGCTTTTGGCATAGCTCCCATGCACAAGTTTCCTTGTGGAGAGGATAATTGTTCTGATGGGTGCCTTGGAAACCCCTTATGCTGGTATTGGAATCCAGGCTTTTGAGGAGACATGCCTGTAAACCAAAGCAATGGATCCGATAATGGCCTAGGGTCCTGTATGGTTCAATCTTCTTCTCTGGGGACATCCATCTATGTATGAGTGGAGGTAGATTCTCAGCTGCTGTCAGACTGCCCTTTTTTTCCCCGGAGACCTATACTATTGGGATGGCCTCGGGGATTTTGGGGGGTTCTCCTAATTTGTACGATTTCAACAATGGAATGGGCAGAATTCCCATGGATTGGGTAGACACAGTCCTAATTAGTGGCTCTAGTGGCCCCAGCCAGGAGGGTGTTTGGCCCAGGACTTTGAGGACAGAAGTCTGAAAACACAAACTCAGCATATGTTTGGGGACGTGGGTATGGCAGGCCCAATCTACAAACCATGAGAAGAACTCTTCAGGATATGAAGAAAGAATTAATCTGAGGTGCTTGCTCAGGCTTTCGTCTCTGGATTTTGTATCAACGATGGCCGTCGAATGTGGGGAGGCCTCATGGGCCATGGATGAATCTTCCTCTCTGTGGATTTGTTCTGGTCCCAATTGTTTTTCGTCAAGCAGTGGGATGGGAGGTCTCCTTTAAGGTTGGTTACCTCAAGTGTAACAACCAAAGAGGAAATCCAAAGCAGAGCCCTAGGGATGAGTGAAGGGACAACCCAAACTATGGTTAAAATTGGGGCCTAGGGGCATGGCAGGCCCAATATGCTGTCTCTTTATCCAGCCACTGAGAGGTCTTACTTGAAGACTGGGCTCAGGCTGAGAGTCACAATGTATGTTTGTGACCAATGTGGCCCACGAGCATGGCCAGGGCCTCATGGGCTACACTGGTTTCAACTACACAGAACTTTGGACAAGATGCCAATCACAAGGTCTCTTGCCATGGGGAAGGTGTTCTGATTTCTGCATCATTTTCAACCCTGGGCAGTGGTTGGAGATAAGGTCGAGGTTCTGAAGCATGAAAACGGCAGTTGGGAAGAGATGACAACCTAAGGCCATGACGGGTCTGATGTGCTCACTGTGCGGTCAGCTGCCTGGGTGTGGGTCAGGAGGTTCGGGCTCAGGTTGTGTCAGACAGTGCATTAGTGTTCAGGTTAGACTATATAATGTGGGTACAGTCGAGTGCCGTGTAGGTTTATCCTCATTTGAGGTGTCCAGGCAGCTCATTAGGCAAGATATTTTTTCTAGAGGGCAGGCAGAGTGCTGCATTGTGGGTCCGGAATATACAAACTTGAGGACTTCTAGGTCAGGAGTGTGAGGACAGAAGTTTGAGAATACAAGCTAGACTTGGGCTTCAGGCCGAGGGCACGGTAGGTACCCCCTGCAGATCTGAACTAATATCTCAAGTATCTGAAGTAATGGCGAGGATCAGACTTTGGCTCAGGTTGGAGTTTCTGTGCATGACTGCCCCTTCATGAACGGAATGGATTCTCAAGGCCATGTAGGTTTTCCCACGTTGGGAGTTCTGGGATGCCCCCTTCAAGGATTCCTTCTGCGGGACAATTGAGACCTGTTGGGCAGCTCCAGGATATCCAATATGGAATGACTCCAGAGCACCGTTCGAGGATGGATGCCAGGGAAGCCAGCCTCGCATTCCAATTTTTTCCTAACAACAGGCAGTTGAGATCGGATAGCTCTGCGGGAGCAACCGGGGTGGCTGAGTTGAAATGGACTTTCCTGAGGATGGGGCCTAATGTGTGTTTGTGTCCATGAGGGCCTTGGAATGGGGCGGTGGCACCAGGAACCTGAAGTATTCTCCTAAGCTTTGACATAGCTCCCATGGACAAGTTTCCTTGTAGAGGCGAGATTTGTTCTGATGGGTGCCTCAGGAAACCCCCTATGCTCGTATTGGAATCCAGGCTTTTGAGGAGACATGACTGTAAACCAAAGCAATGGATCCGATTATGGCCTAGGGTCCTGTCTGGTTCAATCTTCTTCTCTGGGGACATCCATCTATGATATGAGTGGATGTAGATGCTCAGCTGCTGTCAGACTGCCCTTGTTTGTCCCAGGAGACCTACACTATTGGGATGGCCTTTGGGACATTGGAGGGATCTCCTGATTTGTACGATTCTTGGCAATGGTATGGGCAGAATTCCCATGGATTGGTAGGCATAGTCTAATGTGTGGCTCCAGAGGCTCCAGCCGGGAGGGTTTGCCCCAGGTCTTTGAGGACGGAAATCTGAAAACACAAACTCGGCTTAGGTTTAGGACGAAGGTATGGCAGGCCCAAACTAAAAACCCATGAGAAGAACTCTTCAGAATATGAAAAAGAGCGAGTCAGAGGTGCTTGCTCAGGATTTTGTCTCTGGATTTTTTATCAACGATGGCCGTGGAATGTTGGAGGCCTCATGGGCCATGGATGAATCTTCCTCTCTGTGGATTTGGTCCGGTCCGAATTCTTTTTCATCAATCTGTGGGATTCCCAACCAAAGTGGAATTCCAAAGCAGAGCCCTGGGGAAGAGTGAAGGGACAACCCAAACTATGGTTAAAAATTGTGGCTAGGGGCATGGCAGGCCCTATATGCTGTCTCTTCATCTAGCCACTGAGAGGCCTTACTTGAGGACTGGGCTCAGGCTGTGTTTGTGACCAATGTGACCCGCGATCATGGGCGGGGTCTCATGGGCCACACTGGTTTCAACTACACTGAACTTTGGACAACATTCCAAGCACAAGCTCTCTTGCCATGGATAAAGAGTTCTGATTTCTGCATCATTTTCAACCCTGGGCAGTGGTTGGAGATAAGGTGTAGGTTCTGAAGCCTGAAAACTGCAGTTGGGTATAGATGACGACATAAGGCCATGGCGGGTCTGATATGCTCACTGTGCGGTCAGCTGCCTGGGTGTTGGTTAGGAGGTTTGCGCTCAGGTTGTGTCAGAGAGTACATTAGTGGTCAGGTTAGACTATATAATTTGGGTACAGTCGAGTGCCCTGTAGGTTTATGCTCATTTGAGGTGCCTGGGCAGCTCATTAGGCAAGATATTTTTTCTAGAGGGCAGGCAGAGTGCTGCATTGTGGGTCCGGAATATACAAACTTGAGGACTTCTAGGTCAGGAGTGTGAGGACAGAAGTTTGAGAATACAAGCTAGACTTGGGCTTCAGGCCGAGGGCACGGTAGGTACCCCCTGCAGATCTGAACTAATATCTCAAGTATCTGAAGTAATGGCGAGGATCAGACGTTGGCTCAGGTTGGAGTTTCTGTGCATGACTGCCCCATCATGAACGGAGCGGAATCTCAAGGCCATGGAGGTTTTCCCACGTTGTGAGTTGTGTGATTCCCCCTTCAAGGATTCCTCCTGTGCGACATTTGAGACCTGTTGGGGAGCTCCAGGACATCCCATATGGAATGACTCCAGAGCGCCGTTCGAGAATGGATGCCAGGAAAGGCAGCCTCTCATTCCAATTTCTCCTAGCAACAAGACAGTTGAGATCGGATAGCTCTGTGAGAGCAACCGGGGTGCCTGAATTGAAATGGACTTTCCTGAGGATGGGGCCTAATGTGTGTGTGTGTGTCCATGAGGGCCTTGGAATGGGGCGGTGGCACCAGGACACTGAAGTATTCTCCTAAGCTTTTGACATATCTCCCATGCACAAGTTTCCTTGTGGAGACGAGATTTGTTCTGATGGGTGGCTCAGAAAACCCACTATGCTGATATTGGAATCCAGGCTTTTGAGGAGACATGCCTGTAAACCAAAGCAATGGATCCGATTAAGGCCTAGGGTCCAGTCTGGTTCAATATTCTTCCCTGGGAACATCTATCTATGGTATGAGTGGAGGTAGATGCTCAGCTGGTGTCAGACCGCCCTTGTTTTTCCTGGAATCCTACACTATTGGGATGGCCTCGGGGACTTTGGAGTGTTGTCCAAATTTGTACGATTTTGGACAGTGGAATGGGCTGAATTCCCATGGATCGGGTAGGTACAGTCCTAATGTGTGGCTCCAGGGGCCCCAGCCTGGAGGGTGTGTGGCCCAGGACTTTGAGGACAGAATCTGAAAACACAAACTCAGCTTAGGTTTGGGGACGTAGGTAGGGCAGGCCCAATCTACAATCCATGAGAAGAACTCTTCAGGATATGAAGAAAGAGCGAGTTTGAGGTTCTTGCTCAGGCTTTTGTCTCTGGATTTTATATCAACGATGGCCGTGAACTGTGGGGAGGCCTCATGGGCCATGGACGAATCTTCCTCTGTGTGGATTTGGCCCGGTCCCAATTGTTTTTCGTCAAGCTGTGGGATGGGAGGTCTCCTTTCCGGTTTGTTACCTTAGGTGTCCCAAACAAAGAGGAATTCCATAGCAGAGCCTTGGGGAAGAGTGAAGGGACAACCCAAATTATAGTTAAAAATTGGGGCCTAGTGGCATGGCAGGCCCAATATGCTCTCTCTTCATCTAGCCACTGAGAGGCCGTACTTGAGGACTGGGCTCAGGCTGAGGGTCAAAATGTGTGTTTGTGACCAATGTGGCCCGTGAGCATGGGCCGGGCCTAATGGGCTGCACTGGTTTCAAATACACTGAACTTTGGACAACATTCCAAGCACAAGCTCTCTTGCCATGGGAAAAGAGTTCTGATTTCTGTATCATTTTCAACCCTGGGCAGTGGTTGGAGATAAGGTCTAGGTTCTAAAGCCTGAAATCCGCAGTTGGGTATAGATGACGACATAAGTCCATGGCGGGTCTGATATGCTCACTGTGCAGTCAGCTGCCTGGGTGTTGGTCAGGAGGTTTGCGCTCAGGTTGTGTCAGAGAGTACATTAGTGGTCAGGGTAGACTATATAATTTGGGTACAGTCGAGTGCCGTGTAGGTTTATGCTCATTTGAGGTGCCTGGGCAGCTCATTAGGCAAGATATTTTTTTTTGAGGGCAGGCAGAGTGCTGCATTGTGGGTCCAGAATTGCCAAACTTGAGGAATTCTAGGTCAGGAGCGTGAGGACAGAAGTCTGAGAATACAAGCTAGACTTGGGCTTCAGGCCGACGGCATGGCAGTTACCCCCTGCAGATCTGAACTAATATCTCAAGTATCTGAAGTATCAGCGAGGATCAGACGATGGCTCAGGTTGGAGTTTCTGTGCATGACTTCCCCTTCATGAACGGAGCAGAATCTCAAGGCCATGGAGGTTTTCCCACGTTGGGAGTTTTGGGATGCCCCCTTTAAGGATTCCTTCTGCGGGACAATTGAGACCTGTTGGGCACCTCCAGGATATCCAATATGGAATGACTCGAGAGCACCGTTCGAGGATGGATGCCAGGGAAGCCTGCCTCGCATTACAATTTTCTCCTAACAACAAGACAGTTGAGATCAGATAGCTCTGCGGGAGCAACCGGGGTGGCTGAGTTGAAATGGACTTTCCTGAGGATTGGGCCTAATGTGTGTTTGTGTCCATGAGGGCCTTGGAATGGGGTGGTGTCACCGGGACCCTGAATTATTCTCCTAAGCTTTTGACATAGCTCCCAAGCACAAGTTTCCTTGTGGAGTTGAGATTTGTTCTGATGGGTGCCTCAGGAAACCCCCTATGCTTGTATTGGAATCCAGGCTTTTGAGGAGACATGCCTGTAAACCAAAGCAATGGATCCGATTATGGCCTAGGTTCCTGTCTGGTTCAATCTTCTTCTCTGGGGACATCCATCTATGATATGAGTGGAGGTAGATGCTCAGCTGCTTTCAGACCGCCCTTGTTTGTCCCAGGAGGCCTACAATATTGGGATGGCCTCCGGGACTTTGGAGGGATCTCCTGATTTGTACGATTCTGGACAATGGAATGGGCAGAATTCCCATGGATTGGGTAGGCACAGTCTAATGTGTGGCTCCAGGGGTTCCTGCCGGGCGGGTGTGCCCCAGGACTTTGAGGAAAGAAACCTGAAAATACAATCTCGGCTTAGGTTTGGGACATAGATATGGCAGGCCCAATTTAAAAACCCATGAGAAGAACTCTTCAGGGTATGAAGAAAGAGAGAGTCAGAGGCGCTTGCTCAGGATTTTGTCTATGGATTTTGAATCAATGATGGCCGTGGAAAGTGGGGAGGCCTCATGGGCCATGGACAAATCTTCCTCTCTGTGGATTTGGTCAGGTCAGAATTCTTTTTCATCAATCTGGGATGGGAGGTCTCCTTTCATGTTTGTTACCTCAGGTGTCCCAACCAAAAAGGAATTCCAAAGCAGAGCCCTGGGGAACAGTGGAGGGACAACCCAAACTATGGTTAAAAATTGTGGCTTGGGGCATGGCAGGACCTATATGCTGTCTCTTCATCCAGCCACTGAGAGGCCTTACTTGAGGACTGGGCTCAGGCTGAGGGTCACAATGTGTGTTTGTGACCATAGTGGCCCACGATCATGGGCGGGGTCTCATGGGCCACATTGGTTTCAACGACACTGAACTTTGGACAACATTCCAAGCACAAGCTCTCTTGCCATGGAGAAAGAGTTCTGATTTCTGCATCATTTTCAACCCTGGGCAGTGGTTGGCGATATGGTGTAGGTTCTGAAGCATGAAAACCGCAAATGGGAATAGATGACGACCTAAGGCCTTGGTGGGTCTGATGTGCTCACTGTGCGGTCAGCTGCCTGGGTGTTGGTCAGGAGGTTCGGGCTCAGGTTGTGTCAGAGAGTGCATTAGTGCTCAGGTTAGACTATATAATTTGGGTATAGTCGAGTGCCGTGTAGGTTTATCCTCATTTGAGGTACCTGGGCAGTTCATTAGGCAAAGTATTTTTTCTAGAGGACAGACAGAGTGCTGCATTGTGGGTTTGGAATTGCCAAACGTGAGGTCTTCTGGGCCAGGAGTGTGAGGACAGAAGTCTGAGAACACAAGCTAGATTGGCCTTCGGCCAGGGCACGGCAGGTACTCCTGCAGATCTGAAACAATATCTCATGCATCTGAAGTCACGGCGAGGATCAGACGTTGGCTCAGATTGGAGTATCGGGTGCATGACTGCCCCTTCATGAACGGAGCGGAATCTCAAGGCCATGGAGGTTTTCCCACTTTGGGAGTTGTGGGATACCCCCTTCAAGTATTCCTTCTGCGGGACAATTGAGACATGTTGGGCAGCTCCAGGACATCCGATATGGAACGAATCCAGAGCACCGTTCAAGGATGGATGCCAGGGAACCCTGCCTCGCATTCTAATTGTCTCCTAGCAACAAGACACTTGAGATCGGATGGCTCTGCCGGAGCAACCGGGGTGGCTGAGTTGAAATGGACTTTCCTGAGGATGGGGCCTAAAGTTTGTTTGTGTCCATGAGGGCCTTGGAATAGGGCAGTGGCACCGGGACCATGAAGTGTTCTCCTAAGCTTTTGATATAGTTCCCATGCACAAGTTTCCTAGTGGAGACGAGATTTGTTCTGATGGGTGCCTCAGAAAAACCCCTAAGCTGGTCATGGAATCCAGACTTTTGAGGAGACATGCCTGTAAACCAAAGCAATGGATCCGTTTATGTCCTAGGGTCCTGTCTGGTTCAATCTTCTTCTCTGGGGACATCCATCTATGGTATGAGTGGAGGGAGATGCTCAGTGGTGTCAGACCGCCCTTGTTTGTCCCCGGAGACCTACATTATTGGGATGGCCTCGAGGAATTTGGAGAGTTCTCCTAATTTGTACGATTTTTGAAAATGGAGTGGGCAGAATTCCTATGTATTTGGTAGGCACAGACCTAATGTGTGGCTCCAGGGGCCCCAGCCTGGAGGTTGTGTGGCCCAGGACTTTGAGGACTGAAGTCAGAATACACAAACTCAGCTTAGGTTTGGGGACGTAGGTATGGCAGGCCCCATATACTAACCATGAGAAGAACTTTTCAGGAAATGAAGAAAGAGCGAGTCTTAGGCGCTTGCTCAGGATTTTGTCTCTGGATTTTGTATCAACGGTGGCCGTGGAATGTGGGGAGACCTCATGGGTCATGGATGAATCTTCCTCTCTGTGGATATGCCCCGGTCCCAATTGTTTTTCGTCAATCTGTGGGATGGGAGGTCTCCTTTCAGGTTTATTACCTCAGGTGTCCCACCAAAAGAGGAATTCCAAAGCAGAGCCTTGGGGAAGAGTGAAGGGACAACCCAAACTAGGGTTAAAAATTGGGGCCTAGGGGGATGGCACGCCCAATATGCTGTCTCTTCATCCAGCCACTGAGAGGCCTTACTTGAGGACTGGGCTCAGGCTGAGGGTCACAATGTGTGTTTATGACCAATGTGGCCCGCGAGCATGGGCGGGGCCTCATGGGCAACACTGATTTCAACTACACGGGACTTTGGACAACATGCCAATCACAGGTCTCTTTCCATGGGTAAGGTGTGATTTCTGCATCATTTTCAACCCTGGGCAGTGGTTGGAGATAAGGTCTAGGTTCTGAAGCCTGAAAACAGCAGTTAGGAAGAGATGATGACCTAAGCCCATGGCGGGTCTGATGTGCTCAGTGTGTGGTCAGCTGCCTGGATGTTGATCTGGAGGTTCAGGCTCAGGTTTTGTCAGAGAGTGCATTAGAGCTCAGGTTAGACTATATAATTTGGGTACAGTCGAGTGCCGTGTAGGTTTATCCAAATTTGAGGTGCCTGGGCAGCCTATTAGGAAAGATATTTTATCTAGAGTGCAGGCAGAGTGCTGCATTGTGGGTCCGGGATTGCCAAACTTGCGGTCTTCTCGGCCAGGAGTGTGAGGACAAAAGTTTGAGAACACAAGTTGACTTGGACATCAGGCCGAGGGCACGGCAGGTACCCCCTGCAGATCTGAACCAATATCTCATACATCTGAAGTCACGGCGAGGATCAGACGTTGGCTCAGGTTGGAGTTTCTGTGCATGACTGCCCCTTTTTAACGGAGCGGAATCTCAAGGCCATGGAGGTTTTCCCATGTTGGGAGTTGTGGGATGCCCCCTTCAAGGATTCCTTTTGGGGGACAATTGAGACATGCTGGGCAGCTCCAGGACATCCCATATGGATTAACTTCAGAGCACCGTTGGAAGATGGATGCCAGGGAAGCCAGCCTCGCATTCAAATTGTCTCCTAGCAACAATACAGTTGAGATCGGATGACTCTGCGGGAGCAACCGGGGTGGCTTAGTTGAAATAGACTTTCCTGAGAATGGGGCCTAATGTGTGTTTGTGTCCATGAGGGCCTTGGAATGGGGCTGTGGCACCGGGACCCTGAAGTATTCTCCTAAGCTTTTGACATAGATCCCATGCACAAGTTTCCTTGTGGAGACGAGATTTGTTCTGATGGGTGCCTCAGCAAACCACTTATGTTTGTATTGGAATCCAGGATTTTGAGGAGACATGCCTGTAAACCAAAGCAATGGATCCGATTATGGCCTAGCGTACTGTCTGGTTCAATCTTCTTCTCTGGGTATATCCATCTATGGTATGAGTGGAGGTAGGTGCTCAGCTGGTATGACACCGCCCTTGTTTTTCCCCGGAGACCTACACAATTGAGATGGCCTCGGAATTTGGAGGTTACTCCTAATTTACGATTTTGGAAAATGGAATGGGCAGAAGTCTCATGGATTGGGTAGGCACAATTCTATTTGTGGCTCTAGGGGCCCCAGCCTGTAGGGGTGTGGCTCATGACTTTGAGGACAGAAGTCTGAAAACACAAACTCAGCTTAAGCATGGGGACGTAGGTATGGCAGGCCCAATCTACAAACCATGAGAAGAACTCTTCAAGAAATGAAGAAAGATAGAGTCTGAGGCCCTTGCTCAGGCTTTTGTCTCTGGATTTTGATTCAACGAATGCCGTGGTATGTGTGGAGGCCTCATGCGCCATGGATGAATCTTCCTCTCTGTGGATTTGGCCCGGTCCCATTTGTTTTCTGTCAATCTGTGGGATGGATGTCTCCTTTCGGGTTTGTTATCTAACGTGTCCCAAACAAAGAAGAATTCCAAAGCAGAGCCCTGGGGAAGAGTGAAGGGACAACCCAAACTATGGTTAAAAATTGGAGCCTAGGGGCATGTCAGGCCCAATAGCTTTCTCTTCATCCAGACACTGAGAGGCCTTACTTGAGGACTCGGCTCAGGCTGAGGGCCACAATGTGTGTTTGTGACAAATTTGGCCTGTGAGCATGGGCGGGGCCTCATGGGCCACACTGGTTTCAACTACACTGAACTTTGGACAACATGCCAATCACAAGGTCTCTTGCCATGGGGAAGGAGTTCTGATTTCTGCAACATTTTCAACCCTGGGCAGTGTTTTGAGATAAGGTCTAGTTCTGAAGCCTGAAAACCGCAATTGGGATGAGATGATGACCTAGGCCATGGCGGGTCTGATGGGCTCACTGTGCGGTCAGCTGGCTGGGTGTTGGTCAGGAGGTTTGGGCTCAGTTTGTGTCAGAGAGTGCATTAGAGCTCAGGTTAAACTATATAATTTGGGTACAGTCGAGTGCCGTGTATGATTATCCTCATTGAGGTGCCTGGGCAGCTCATTAGGCAAGATATTTTTTCTAGAGGGCAGGAAGAGTACTGTATTGTGGGTCCGGAATTGCCAAACTTGAGGGCTTCTGGGCCAGGAGGGTGAGGACAGAAGTCTGAGAACACAAGCTAGACTTGGGCTTCGGGCCGAGGGCACGGCAGGTACCCCTTGCAGATCTGAACCAATATCTCATGCATCTGAAGTCACGGCGAGGATTAGACGTTGGCTCAGGTTGGAGTTTGTGTGCAGGATTGCCCCTTCTTGAACGGAGCAAAATCTCAAGTCTATGAAGGTTTTCCCACGTTGGGAGTTGTGGGATGCCCCCTTCAAGGATTCCTTCTGCTGGACAATTGACACCTGTTGGGCAGGTCCAGGACATCCCATATGGAATGACTCCAGAGCACCCTTGGAGGATGGATGCCAGGGAAGCCGCCTTGCATTCCAATTGTCTCCTAGCAACAAGACAGTTGAGATCGGATGGCTATGTGGGAGCAACCGGGGTGGCTGAGTTGAAATGGACTTTCCTGAGGATGGGGCCTAATGTGTGTTTGTGTCCATGATGGCCTTGGAATGGGGCGGTTGATTCGGGACCCTGAAGTATTCTCCTAAGCTTTTACATAGCTCCCAAGCACAGGTTTCCTTGTGGAGACGGGATTTGTTCTGATGGGTGCCTCAGTAAACCCCCTATGCTGGTATTGGAATCCAGGCTTTGAGGAGACATGCCTGTAAACCAAAGCAATGGATGCGATTATGGCCTAGGGTCCTGTCTGGTTCAATCTTCTTCTCAGGGGATATCCATCTATGGAATGAGTGGACGTAGATGCTCACCTGGTGTCAGACCGCACTTGTTTGTCCCCGGAGACCTACACTATTGGGATGGCCTCGGGGACTTTGGAGAGTTCTCCTAATTTCTACGAATTTGGAAAATGGAGTAGGCAGAATTCCCATGTATTTGGTAGGCACAGTCCTAATGTGTGGCTACAGGGGCCCCAGCCTGGAGGGTGTCTGGCCCAGGACATTGAGGACTGAAGTCAGAATACACAAACACAGCTTAGGTTTGGGGATGTAGGTATGGCAGGTCCAATATACAATACATGAGAAGAACTTTTCAGGAAATGAAGAAAGATCGAGTCTTAGCGCTTGCTCAGGATTTTGTCTCTGGATTTTTATCAACGGTAGCCATGGAATGTGGGGAGGCCTCATGGGCCATGGACGAATCTTCCTCTTTGTGGATTTGGCCCGGTCCCAATTGTTTTTCGTCAATCTGTGCGATGGTGGGTCTCCTTTTGGGTTTATTACATCAGGTTTCCGAACAAAAGAGGAATTCCAAAGCCGAGCCCTGGGGAAGAGTGAAGGGACAACCCAAACTAGGGTTAAAAATTGGGGCCTAGGGGCATGGCACGCCCAATATGCTGTCTCTTCATCCAGCCACTGAGAGGCCTTACTTGAGGACCCGGCTCAGGCTGAGGGTCACAATGTGTGTTTGTGACCAATGTGGCCCGCGAGCATGGGCGGGGCCTCATGGGCCACACTAATTTCAACTACACGGGATTTGGACAACATGCCAATCACAAGGTCTCTTTCCATGGGTAAGGTGTGATTTCTGCGTCATTTTCAACCCTGGGCAGTGATTGGAGATAAGGACTAGGTTCTGAAGCCTGAAAACCGCAGTTGGGTAGAGATGATGACCTAAGGCCATGGAGGCTCTGATGTGCTCAGTGTGTGGTCAGCTGCCTGGATGTTGATCTGGAGGTTCAGGCTCAGGTTGTGTCAGAGAGTGCATTAGAGCTCAGGTTAGACTATATAATTTGGGTACAGTCGAGTGCCGTGTAGGTTTATCCACATTTGAGGTGCCTGGGCAGCTCATTAGGCAAGATATTTTTTCTAGAGGGCAGGCAGAGTGCTGCATTGTGGGTCCGGAATTGCCAAACTTGCGGTCTTCTCGGCCAGGAGTGTGAGGACAAATTTTGAGAACACAAGTTGACTTGGACATCAGGCCGAGGGCGTGGCAGGTACCCCCTGCAGATCTGAACCAATATCTCATACATCTGAAGTCACGGCGAGGATCAGACGTTGGCTCAGGTTGGAGTTTCTGTGCATGACTGCCCCTTCATGAACGGAGCGGAATCTCAAGGCCATGGAGTTTTTCCCATGTTGGGAGTTGTGGAATGCCCCCTTCAAGGATTCCTTCTGGGGACAATTGAGACATGTTGGGCAGCTCCAGGAGATCCCATATGGATTAACTTCAGAGCACCGTTGGAAGATGGATGCCAGGGAAGACCGCCTCGCATTCCAATTGTCTCCTAGCAACTATACATTTGAGATCGGATGACTCTGCGGGAGCAACCTGGGTGGCTTAGTTGAAATAGACTTTCCTGAGAATGGGGCCTAATGTGTGTTTGTGTCCATGAGGGCCTTGGAATGGGGCGGTGGCACAGGGACCCTGTAGTATTCTCCTAAGCTTTTGACATAGATCCCATGCACAAGTTTCCTTGTGGAGACGAGATTTGTTCTGATGGGTGCCTCAGCAAACCACTTATGCTTGTATTGGAATCCAGGATTTTGAGGAGACATGCCTGTAAACCAAAGCAATGGATCCGATTATGGCCTAGCGTACTGTCTGGTTCAATCTTCTTCTCTGGGGACATCCATGTATGGTATGAGTGGAGGTAGATGCTCACCTGGTGTCAGACCGCCCTTGTTTGTCCCCGGAAACCTACACTATTGGGATGGCCTCGGGGACTTTGGAGAGTTCTCCTAATTTGTACGATTTTGGACAATGGATGGGAAGAATTCCCATGGATTGAGTAGGCACAGTCCTAATGTGTGGCTCCAGGGGACCCAGCCTGGAGGGTGTGTGGCAAAGGACTTTGAGGACAGTATTCTAAAAACACAAACTCAGCTCAGGTTTGGGGACGTAGGTATGCAGGCCCAATCTACAAACCATGAGAAGAACTCTTCAGGATATGAAGAAAGAGCGAGTGTGAGGCACTTGATCAGGTTTTGCCTCTGCATTTTATATCAACGATGGCCGTGGAATGTGGGGAGGCCTCATGGGCCATGGACGAATCTTCCTCTCTGTGGATTTGGCCCGGTCCCAATTGTTTTTCGTCAATCTGTGGGATGGGAGGTCTCCTTTCCTGTTTATTAACTCAGGTGTCCGAACAAAAGAGGAATTCCAAAGCAGAGCCTTGGGAAAGAGTGAAGGGACAACCCAAACTATGGTTAATAATTGGGGACTAGGGGCATGGCAGGCCCAATATGCTGTCTCTTCATCCAGCCACTGAGAGGCCTGACTTGAGGACTGGGCTCATGCTGAGGGTCACAATGTGAGTTTGTGACCAATGTGGCCCGCGAGCATGGGCGGGGCCTCATGGGCCACACTGGTTTCAACTACACTGGACTTTGGACAACATGCCAATTACAAGGTCTCTTGCCATGGGGAAGGTGTTCTGATTTCTGCATCATTTTCAACCATGGGCAGTGGTTGGAGATAAGGTCTAGGTTCTGAAGCCTGAAAAATCGCAGTTGGGAAGAGATGACGACCTAAGGCCATGGTGGGTCTCATACGCTCAGTGTGCATTCATCTGCCTGGGTTTTGGTCAAGAGGTTCTAGCTCAGGGTGTGTCAGACAGTGCATTAGTGACCAGGTTAGACTATATAATTTGGGTACAGTCGAGTGCCGTGTAGGTTTATCCCCCTTTTAGGTTCCTGGGCAGCTCATTAGGCAAGATGTTTTTTCTAGAGGGCAGGCAGAGTACTGCATTGTGGGTCCGGAATTGCCAAACTTGAGAGCTTCTGGGCCAGGAGTGTGAGGACAGAAGTCTGAGAACACAAGCTAGACTTGGGCTTCAGGCCGAGGGCACGGCATGTACCCCCTGCAGATCGGAACCAATATCTCAAGCATCTGAAGCCAAGGCGAGGATCAGACGTTGGCTCAGGTTGGAGTTTCTGAGCATAACTGCCCCTTCATGAACGGAGAGGAATCTCAAGGCCATGGAGGTTTTCCCACGTTGGGAGTTTATGAATGCCCTCTTAAAGGATTCCTTCTGTGGGACAATTGAGACCTGTTGGGCAGCTCCAGGACATCCCATATGGAATGACTCCAGAGCTTCATTGGAGGATGGATGCCAGGGAAGCCCGCCTCACATTACAAATGTTTCCTAGCAACAATAGCGTTGAGATCGGTGGCTCTGTGGGAGCAACCGAGGTGGCTGAGTTGAAATGGATTTTCCTGAGGATGGGGCCTAATGTGTGTTGTGTCCATGAGGGCCTTGGATTAGGGCGGTGGCACCGGGACCCTGAAGTATTCTCCTAAGCTTTTGACATAGCTCCCATGCAAAAGTTTCCTTGTGGAGACGAGATTTTTTCTGATGCGTGCCTCAGGAAACCCCTTATGCTGGTATTGGAATCCAGGCTTTTGAGGACACATGCCTGTAAACCAAAGCAATGGACCCGATTATGGCCTAGGGTCCTGTCTGGTTCAATCTTCTTCTCTGGGGTTCTCCATCTATGGAATGAGTGGAGGTAGATGATCACCTGGTGTCAGACCGCCCTGTTTGTCCCCGGAGACATACACTATTGGGAGGGCCTCGGGGACTTTGGAGGGTTCTCCTAATTTGAACGATTTGGGACAATGGAATGGGCAGAATTCCCATGGATTGGGTAGGCACAGTACTAATGTGTGGCTCCTGGCGCCCCAGTCTGGAGGGTGTGTGGCCCAGGACTTTGAGGACAGAAGATTGAAAACAGAAACTCAGCTTAGGTTTGGGGACGTAGGTATGGCAGGCGTAATCTACAAACCATGAGAAGAACTCTTCAGGATATGAAGAAAGAGCGAGTCTGAGGTACTTGCTCAGGCTTTTGTCTTTGGATTTTGTATCAATGATGGCCGTGGAATTTGGGGAGGCCTCATGGCCCATGGACGAATCTTCCTCTCTGTGGATTTGGCCCAGTCCCAATTGTTTTTCGTCAATCTGTGGAATGGGAGGTCTCCTTTCAGGTTTATTACCTCAGGTGTCCGAACATAAGAGGAATTCCAAAACAGAGCGCTGGGGAAGAGTGAAGGGACAACCCAAACTATGTTTAAAAATTGGGGCCTAGGGGCATGGCACGCCCAATATGCTGTCTCTTCATCCAGCCACTGAGAGGCCGTACTTGAGGACTGGGCTC
The DNA here is from genome assembly GCF_964662115.1 of Mustela nivalis. Lineage (NCBI taxonomy): Eukaryota > Metazoa > Chordata > Mammalia > Carnivora > Mustelidae > Mustela > Mustela nivalis. Next base: position 102,106 of record NW_028136494.1, on the reverse strand, counting down.
AGGCTGAGGGTCACAATGTGTGTTTGTGACCAATGTGGTTTTGCGAGCATGGGCGGGGCCTCATGGGCCACACTGGTTTCAACTACACTGGACTTTGTACAACTTGCCAATCACAAGGTCTCTAACCATGGGATGGGTGTTCTGATTTCTGCATCATTTTCAACCATGGGCCGTGGTTGGAGATAAGGCCTAGGTCTGAAGCCCGAAAAACCGCTGTTGGGAAGAGATGACCACCTAAGGCCATGGCGGGTCTGATAGGCTCACTGTGTGTGGTCAGTTGCCTGGGTGTTGGTCAGGAGGTTCTGGCTCAGGTTGTGTCAGACAGTGCATTAGTGCCCAGGTTAGACTATATAATTTGGGTACATTCGAGTGCCTTGTAGGTTTATCCTCATTTGAGGTGCCTGGGCTACTCATTAGGGAAGATATTTTTTCTAGAGGGCAGGCAGAGTGCTGCATTGTGGGTCCGGAATTGCCAAACTTGAGGGCTTCTGGGCCAGGAGTGTGAGGACAGAAGTCTGAGAACACAAGCTCGACTTGGGCTTCTGGCCGAGGGCACTGCAGGTACCCCCTGCAGATCTGAACCAATATCTCAAGCATCTGAAATCACGGCGAGTATCAGACGTTGGCTCAGGTTGGAGTTTCTGTGCATGACTATCCTTCATGAACGGAGCGGAATCTCAAGGGCCTGGAGGTTTTCCCACGTTGGGAGTTGTGGGATGCCCCCTTCAAGGATTCCTTCTGCGGGACAATTGAGACCTGTTGGGCAGCTCCAGGACATCCCATATGGAATGACTGCAGAGCACAGTTGGGGGATGGATGCCAGGGAAGCCTGCCTCGCATTCCAATTGTCTCCTAGCAACAAGACAGTTGAGATCGGATGGCTCTGCGGGAGCAACCGGGGTGGCTGAGTTGAAATGGACTTTCCTGAGGATGGGGCCTAATGTGTGTTTGTGCCATTAGGGCCTTGGAATGGGGCGGTGGCACCGGGACCCTAAGTATTCTCCTAAGCTTTTGACATAGCTCCCATGCACAAGTTTCCTTGTGGAGACTAGATTTGTTTTGATGGGTGCCTCCGGAAACCCCTTATGCTCGTATTGGATACCAGGCTTTTGAGGAGACATGCCTGCAAACCAAAGCAATGGATCCAGTTATGGCCTAGGGTCCTGTCTGGTTCAATCTTCTTCTCTGGGGATATCCATCTATGGAATGAGTGGAGGTAGATGCTCACCTGTTGTCAGACCACCCTTGTTTGTCCCCGGAGTCCTGCACTATTGGGATGGCCCCTGGGACTTTGGAGCGTTCTCCGAATTTGTACGATTTTGGACAATGGAATGGGCAGAATTCCCATAGATTGGGTAGGCACAGTCCTAATGTGTGGCTCCAGGGGCCCCAGCCTGGAGGATGTTTGGCCCAGGACTTTGAGGACAGAAGTCTGAAAACACAAACTCAGCTTAGGTTTGGGGACGTAGGAATGGCAGGCCCAATCTACAAACCATGAGAAGAACTCTTCAGGATATGAAGAAAGAGCAAGTCTGAGGCACTTGCTCAGGCTTTAGAATCTGTATTTTGTATCAACGATGGCCGTGGAATGTGGGGAGGCCTCATGGGCCATGGACGAATCTTCCTCTCTGTGGTTTTGGCCCGGTCCCAATTGTTTTTCGTCAATCTGTGGGATGGGAGGTCTCCTTTCAGGTTTATTACCTCAAGTGTCCGAACAAAAGAGGAATTCCAAAGCAGAGACCTGGGGAAGAGTGAAGGGACAACCCAAACTATGGTTAAAAATTGGGGCCTAGGTGCATGGCACGCCCAATAAGCTGTCTCTTCATCCAGCCACTGAGAGGCCTTATGAGGACTCGGCTCAGGCTGAGGGTCACAATGTGTGTTTGTGACCAATGTGGCCCGCGAGCATGGGCGGGGCCTCATGGGCCACAGTAATTTCAACTACACGGGACTTTGGACAACATGCCAATCACAAGGTCTATTTCCATGGGGAAGGTGTGATTTCTGCATCATTTTCAACCCTGGGCAGTGATTGGAGATAAGGACTAGGTTCTGAAGCCTGAAAACCGCAGTTGGGTAGAGATGATGACCTAAGGCCATGGCGGCTCTGATGTGCTCAGTGTGTGGTCAGCTGCCTGGATGTTGATCTGGAGGTTCAGGCTCAGGTTGTGTCAGAGAGTGCATTAGAGCTCAGGTTAGACTATATAATTTGGGTACAGTCGAGTGCCGTGTAGGTTTATCCACATTTGAGGTGCCTGGGCAGCTCATTAGGCAAGATATTTTTTCTAGAGTGCAGGCAGAGTGCTGCATTGTGGGTCTGGAATTGCCAAACTTGCGGTCTTCTCGGCCAGGAGTGTGAGGACAAAAGTTTGAGAACACAAGTTGACTTGGACATCAGGCCGAGGGCGCGGCAGGTACCCCCTGCAGATCTGAACCAATATCTCATACATCTGAAGTCACGGCGAGGATCAGACGTTGGCTCAGGTTGGAGTTTCTGTGCATGACTGCCCCTTCATGAACGGAGCGGAATCTCAAGGCCATGGAGTTTTTCCCATGTTGGGAGTTATGGGATGCCCCCTTCAAGGATTCCTTCTGGGGACAATTGAGACATGTTGGGCAGCTCCAGGATATCCCATATGGATTAACTCCAGAGCACCGTTGGAAGATGGATGCCAGGGAAGCCCGCCTCGCATTCCAATTGTCTCCTAGCAACAATACATTTGAGATCGGATGACTCTGCGGGAGCAACCTGGGTGGCTTAGTTGAAATAGACTTTCCTGAGAATGGGGCCTAATGTGTGTTTGTGTCCATGAGGGCCTTGGAATGGGGCGGTGGCACCGGGACCCTGTAGTATTCTCCTAAGCTTTTGACATAGATCCCATGCACAAGTTTCCTTGTGGAGACGAGATTTGTTCTGACGGGTGCCTCAGCAAACCTATTATGCTTGTATTGGAATCCAGGCTTTTGAGGAGACATGCCTGTAAACCAAAGCAATGGATCCAATTATGGCCTAGCGTACTGTCTGGTTCAATCTTCTTCTCTGGGGACATCCATGTATGGTATGAGTGGAGGTAGATGCTCACCTGGTGTCGGACCGCCTTTGTTTGTCCTCGGAAACCTACACTATTGGGATGGCCTCGGGGACTTTGGAGAGTTCTCCTAATTTGTACGATTTTGGACAATGGATGGGAAGAATTCCCATGGATTGAGAGGGCACAAACCTAATGGGTGGCTCCAGGGGACCCAGCCTGGAGGGTGTGTGGCAAAGGACTTTGAGGACAGTATTCCAAAAACACAAACTCAGCTCAAGTTTGGGGACGTACGTATGCAGGCCCAATCTACAAACCATGAGAAGAACTCTTCAGGATATGAAGAAAGAGCGAGTCTGAGGCACTTGATCAGGTTTTGCCTCTGCATTTTATATCAACAATGGCCGTGGAATGTGGGGAGGCCTCATGGGACATGGACGAATCTTCCTCTCTGTGGATTTGACCGGGTCCCAATTGTTTTTCGTCAATCTGTGGGATGGGAGGTCTCCTTTCCTGTTTATTAACTCAGGTGTCCGAACAAAAGAGGAATTCCAAAGCAGAGCCTTGGGAAAGAGTGAAGGGACAACCCAAACTATGGTTAAAAATTGGGGACTAGGGGCATGGCAGGCCCAATATGCTGTCTCTTCATCCAGCCACTGAGAGGCCTGACTTGAGGACTGGGCTCATGCTGAGGGTCACAATGTGAGTTTGTGACCAATATGGCCTGCGAGCATGGGCGGGGCCTTATGGGCCACACTGGTTTCAACTACACTGGATTTGGACAACATGCCAATCACAAGGTCTCTTGCCATGGGGAAGGTGTTCTGATTTCTGCATCATTTTCAACCATGGGCAGTGGTTGGAGATAAGGTCTAGGTTCAGAAGCCTGAAAAATCGCAGTTGGGAAGAGATGACGACCTAAGGCCATGGTGGGTCTCATACGCTCAGTGTGCATTCATCTGCCTGGGGTTTGGTCAGGAGGTTCTAGCTCAGGGTGTGTCAGACAGTGCATTAGTGACCAGGTTAGACTATATAATTTGGGTACAGTCGAGTGCCGTGTAGGTTTATCCCCCTTTTAGGTTCCTGGGCAGCTCATTAGGCAAGATGTTTTTTCTAGAGGGCAGGCAGAGTGCTGCATTGTGGGTCCGGAATTGCCAAACTTGAGAGCTTCTGGGCCAGGAGTGTGAGGACAGAAGTCTGAGAACACAAGCTAGACTTGGGCTTCAGGCCGAGGGGACGGCATGTACCCCCTGCAGATCGGAACCAATATCTCAAGCATCTGAAGCCAAGGCGAGGATCAGACGTTGGCTCAGGTTGGAGTTTCTGTGCATGCCTGCCCCTTCATGAACGGAGAGGAATCTCAAGGCCATGGAGGTTTTCCCACGTTGGGAGTTTATGGATGCCCTCTTCAAGGATTCCTTCTGTGGGACAATTGAGACCTGTTGGGCAGCTCCAAGACATCCCATATGGAATGACTCCAGAGCTTCATTGGAGGATGGATGCCAGGGAACCCCGCCTCGCATTACAATTGTTTCCTAGCAACAATAGCGTTGAGATCGGTGGCTCTGTGGGAGCTACCGAGGTGGCTGAGTTGAAATGGATTTTCCTGAAGATGGAGCCTAATGTGTGTTGTGTCCATGAGGGCCTTGGATTAGGGCGGTGGCATCGGGACCCTGAAGTATTCTCCTAAGCTTTTGACATAGCTCCCATGCAAAAGTTTCCTTGTGGAGACGAGATTTTTTCTAATGGGTGCCTCAGCAAACCCCTTATGCTGGTATTGGAATCCAGGCTTTTGAGGACACATGCCTGTAAACCAAAGCAATGGACCCGATTATGGCCTAGGGTCCTGTCTGGTTCAATCTTCTTCTCTGGGGTTCTCCGTCTATGGAATGAGTGGAGGTAGATGATCACCTGGTGTCAGACCGCCCTGTTTGTCCCCGGAGACATACATTATTGGGAGGGCCTCGGGGACTTTGGAGGTTTCTCCTAATTTGAACGATTTGGGACAATGGAATGGGCAGAATTCCCATGGATTGGGTAGGCACAGTACTAATGTGTGGCTCCTGGCACCCCAGCCTGGAGGGTGTGTGGCCCAAGACTTTGAGGACAGAAGATTGAAAACAGAAACTCAGCTTAGGTTTGGGGACGTAGGTATGGCAGGCGTAATCTACAAACCATGAGAAGAACTCTTCAGGATATGAAGAAAGAGCGAGTCTGAGGTACTTGCTCAGGCTTTTGTCTTTGGATTTTGTATCAATGATGGCCGTGGAATTTGGGGAGGCCTCATGGCCCATGGACGAATCTTCCTCTCTGTGGATTTGGCCCAGTCCCAATTGTTTTTCGTCAATCTGTGGAATGGGAGGTCTCCTTTCAGGTTTATTACCTCAGGTGTCCGAACATAAGAGGAATTCCAAAACAGAGCGCTGGGGAAGAGTGAAGGGACAACCCAAACTATGTTTAAAAATTGGGGCCTAGGGGCATGGCACTCCCAATATGCTGTCTCTTCATCCAGCCACTGAGAGGCCGTACTTGAGGACTGGGCTCAGGCTGAGGGTCACAATGTGTGTTTGTGACCAATGTGGTTTTGCGAGCATGGGCGGGGCCTCATGGGCCACACTGGTTTCAACTACACTGGACTTTGAACAACTTGCCAATCACAAGGTCTCTAACCATGGAAAGGGTGTTCTGATTTCTGCATCATTTTCAACCATGGGCCGTGGTTGGAGATAAGGCCTAGGTTCTGAAGCCCGAAAAACCGCTGTTGGGAAGATATGACCACCTAAGGGCATGGCGGGTCTGATAGGCTCACTCAGCTGCCTGGGTGTTGGTCAGGAGGTTCTGGCTCAGGTTGTGTCAGACAGTGCATTAGTGCCCAGGTTAGACTATATAATTTGGGTACATTCGAGTGCCTTGTAGGTTTATCCTCATTTGTGGTGTCCAGGCAGCTCATTAGGGAAGATATTTTTTCTAGAGGGCAGGCAGAGTGCTGCATTGTGGGTCCGGAATTGCCAAACTTGAGGGCTTCTGGGCCAGGAGTGTGAGGACAGAAGTCTGAGAACACAAGCTCGACTTGGGCTTCTGGCCGAGGGCACTGCAGGTACCCCCTGCAGATCTGAACCAATATCTCAAGCATCTGAAATCACGGCGAGTATCAGACGTTGGCTCAGGTTGGAGTTTCTGTGCATGACTATCCTTCATGAACGGAGCGGAATCTCAAGGGCCTGGAGGTTTTCCCACGTTGGGAGTTGTGGGATGCCCCCTTCAAGGATTCCTTCTGCGGGACAATTGAGACCTGTCGGGCAGCTCCAGGACATCCCATATGGAATGACTGCAGAGCACAGTTGGAGGATGGATGCCAGGGAAGCCTGCCTCGCATTCCAATTGTCTCCTAGCAACAAGACAGTTGAGATCGGATGGCTCTGCGGGAGCAACCGGGGTGGCTGAGTTGAAATGGACTTTCCTGAGGATGGGGCCTAATGTGTGTTTGTGTCCATTAGGGCCTTGGAATGGGGCGGTGGTTCCGGGACCCTAAGTATTCTCCTAAGCTTTTGATATAGCTCCCATGCACAAGTTTTCTTGTGGAGACTAGATTTGTTTTGATGGGTGCCTCCGGGAACCCCTTATGCTCGTATTGGATACCAGGCTTTTGAGGAGACATGCCTGCAAACCAAAGCAATGGATCCAATTATGGCCAAGGGTCCTGTCTGGTTCAATCTTCTTCTCTGTGGATATCCATCTATGGAATGAGTGGAGGTAGATGCTCACCTGTTGTCAGACCACCCTTGTTTGTCCCCGGAGTCCTACACTATTGGGATGGCCCCTGGGACTTTGGAGAGTTCTCCTAATTTGTACGATTTTGGACAATGGAATGGGCAGAATTCCCATAGATTGGGTAGGCACAGTCCTAATGTGTGGCTCCAGGGGCCCCAGCCTGGAGGGTGTTTGGCCCAGGACTTTGAGGACAGAAGTCTGAAAACACAAACTCAGCTTAGGTTTGGGGACGTAGGAATGGCAGGCCCATCTATAAACCATGAGAAGAACTCTTCAGGATATGAAGAAAGAGCGAGTCTGAGGCACTTGCTCAGGCTTTTGTATCTGTATTTTGTATCAACGATGGCCGTGGAATGTGGGGAGGCCTCATGGGCCATGGACGAATCTTCCTCTGTGTGGTTTTGGCCCGGTCCCATTGTTTTTCTTCAATCTGTGGGATGGGAGGTCTCCTTTCAGGTTTATTACCTCAAGTGTCCGAACAAAAGAGGAATTCCAAAGCAGAGACCTGGGGAAGAGTGAAGGGACCAACCAAACTATGGTTAAAAATTGGGGCCTAGGGGCATGGCACGCACAATATGCTGTCTCTTCATCCAGCCACTGAGTGCCCTTACATGAGGACATGGCTCAGGCTGAGGGTCACAATGTGTGTTTGTGACCATGTGGCCCGCGAGCATGGGCGTGGCCTCATGGGCCACAGTAATTTCAACTACACGGGACTTTGGACAACATGCCAATCACAAGGTCTCTTTCCATGGGGAAGGTGTGATTTCTGCATCATTTTCAACCCTGGGCAGTGATTGGAGATAAGGACTAGGTTCTGAAGCCTGAAAACCGCAGTTGGGTAGAGATGATGACCTAAGGCCATGGCGGCTGATGTGCTCAGTGTGTGGTCAGCTGCCTGGATGTTGATCTGGAGGTTCAGGCTCAGGTTGTGTCAGAGAGTGCATTAGAGCTCAGGTTAGACTATATAATTTGGGTACAGTCGAGTGCCGTGTAGGTTTATCCACATTTGAGGTGCCTGGGCAGCTCATTAGGCAAGATATTTTTCTAGAGTGCAGGCAGAGTGCTGCATTGTGGGTCCGGAATTGCCAAACTTGCGGTCTTCTCGGCCAGGAGTGTGAGGACAAAAGTTTGAGAACACAAGTTGACTTGGACATCAGGCCGAGGGCGCGGCAGGTACCCCCTGCAGATCTGAACCATTATCTCATACATCTGAAGTCACGGCGAGGATCAGACGTTGGCTCAGGTTGGAGTTTCTGTGCATGACTGCCCCTTCATGAACGGAGCAGAATCTCAAGGCCATGGAGTTTTTCCCATGTTGGGAGTTATGGGATACCCCCTTCAAGGATTCCTTGCCCAATTGAGACATGTTGGGCAGCTCCAGGACATCCCATATGGGTTAACTCCAGAGCACCGTTGGAAGATGGATGCCAGGGAAGCCCGCCTCGCATTCCAATTGTCTCCTAGCAACAATACATTTGAGATCGGATGACTCTGCGGGAGCAACCTGGGTGGCTTAGTTGAAATAGACTTTCCTGAGAATGGGGCCTAATGTGTGTTTGTGTCCATGAGGGCCTTGGAATGGGGCGGTGGCACCGGGACCCTGTAGTATTCTCCTAAGCTTTTGACATAGATCCCATGCACAAGTTTCCTTGTGGAGACGAGATTTGTTCTGATGGGTGCCTCAGCAAACCACTTATGCTTGTATTGGAATCCAGGCTTTTGAGGAGACATGCCTGTAAACCAAAGCAATGGATCTGATTATGGCCTAGCGTACTGTCTGGTTCAATCTTCTTCTCTGGGGACATCCATGTATGGTATGAGTGGAGGTAGATGCTCACCTGGTGTCAGACCGCCCTTGTTTGTCCCCGGAAACCTACACTATTGGGATGGCCTCGGGGACTTTGGAGAGTTCTCCTAATTTGTACGATTTTGGACAATGGATGGGAAGAATTCCCATGGATTGAGAGGGCACAGTCCTAATGGGTGGCTCCAGGGGACCCAGCCTGGAGGGTGTGTGGCAAAGGACTTTGAGGACAGTATTCCAAAAACACAAACTCAGCTCAGGTTTGGGGACGTACGTATGCAGGCCCAATCTACAAACCATGAGAAGAACTCTTCAGGATATGAAGAAAGAGCGAGTCTGAGGCACTTGATCAGGTTTTGCCTCTGCATTTTATATCAACAATGGCCGTGGAATGTGGGGAGGCCTCATGGGCCATGGACGAATCTTCCTCTCTGTGGATTTGGCCCGGTCCCAATTGTTTTTCGTCAATCTGTGGGATGGGAGGTTTCCTTTCCTGTTTATTAACTCAGGTGTCCGAACAAAAGAGAAATTCCAAAGCAGAGCCTTGGGAAAGAGTGAAGGGACAACCCAAACTATGGTTAAAAATTGGGGACTAGGGGTATGGCAGGCCCAATATGCTGTCTCTTCATCCAGCCACTGAGAGGCCTGACTTGAGGACTGGGCTCATGCTGAGGGTCACAATGTGAGTTTGTGACCAATATGGCCTGCGAGCATGGGCGGGGCCTTATGGGCCACACTGGTTTCAACTACACTGGATTTGGACAACATGCCAATCACAAGGTCTCTTGCCATGGGGAAGGTGTTCTGATTTCTGCATCATTTTCAACCCTGGGCGGTGGTTGGAGATAAGGTCTAGGTTCTGAAGCCTGAAAAATCGCAGTTGGGAAGAGATGACGACCTAAGGCCATGGTGGGTCTCATACGCTCAGTGTGCATTCATCTGCCTGGGTTTTGGTCAGGAGGTTCTAGCTCAGGGTGTGTCAGACAGTGCATTAGTGACCAGGTTAGACTATATAATTTGGGTACAGTCGAGTGCCGTGTAGGTTTATCCCCCTTTTAGGTTCCTGGGCAGCTCATTAGGCAAGATGTTTTTTCTAGAGGGCAGGCAGAGTGCTGCATTGTGGGTCCGGAATTGCCAAACTTGAGAGCTTCTGGGCCAGGAGTGTGAGGACAGAAGTCTGAGAACACAAGCTAGACTTGGGCTTCAGGCCGAGGGCACGGCATGTACCCCCTGCAGATCGGAACCAATATCTCAAGCATCTGAAGCCAAGGCGAGGATCAGACGTTGGCTCAGGTTGGAGTTTCTGTGCATGCCTGCCCCTTCATGAACGGAGAGGAATCTCAAGGCCATGGAGGTTTTCCCACGTTGGGAGTTTATGGATGCCCTCTTCAAGGATTCCTTCTATGGGACAATTGAAACCTGTTGGGCAGCTCCAGGACATCCCATATGGAATGACTCCAGAGCACCGTTGGAGGATGGATGCCAGGGAAGCCCGCCTCGCATTACAATTGTTTCCTAGCAACAATAGCGTTGAGATCGGTGGCTCTGTGGGAGCAACCGAGGTGGCTGAGTTGAAATGGATTTTCCTGAGGATGGGGCCTAATGTGTGTTGTGTCCATGAGGGCCTTGGATTAGGGCGGTGGCACCGGGACCCTGAAGTATTCTCCTAAGCTTTTGACATAGCTCCCATGCAAAAGTTTCCTTGTGGAGACGAGATTTTTTCTGATGGGTGCCTCAGGAAACCCCTTATTCTGGTATTGGAATCCAGGCTTTTGAGGACACATGCCTGTAAACCAAAGCAATGGACCCGATTATGGCCTAGGGTCCTGTCTGGTTCAATCTTCTTCTCTGGGGTTCTCCATCTATGGAATGAGTGGAGGTAGATGATCACCTGGTGTCAGACCGCCCTGTTTGTCCCCGGAGACATACACTATTGGGAGGGCCTCGGGGACTTTGGAGGGTTCTCCTAATTTGTACGATTTGGGACAATGGAATGGGCAGAATTCCCATGGATTGGGTAGGCACAGTTCTAATGTGTGGCTCCTGGCGCCCCAGCCTGGAGGGTGTGTGGCCCAGGACTTTGAGGACAGAAGATTGAAAACAGAAACTCAGCTTAGGTTTGGGGACGTAGGTATGGCAGGCGTAATCTACAAACCATGAGAAGAACTCTTCAGGATATGAAAAAAGAGCGAGTCTGAGGTACTTGCTCAGGCTTTTGTCTTTGGATTTTGTATCAATGATGGCCGTGGAATTTGGGGAGGCCTCATGGCCCATGGACGAATCTTCCTCTCTGTGGATTTGGCCCAGTCCCAATTGTTTTTCGTCAATCTGTGGAATGGGAGGTCTCCTTTCAGGTTTATTACCTCAGGTGTCCGAACATAAGAGGAATTCCAAAACAGAGCACTGGGGAAGAGTGAAGGGACAACCCAAACTATGTTTAAAAATTGGGGCCTAGGGGCATGGCACGCCCAATATGCTGTCTCTTCATCCAGCCACTGAGAGGCCGTACTTGAGGACTGGGCTCAGGCTGAGGGTCACAATGTGTGTTTGTGACCAATGTGGCCCGCGAGCATGGGCGGGGCCTCATGGGCCACACTAATTTCAACTACACGGGACTTTGGACAACATGCCAATCACAAGGTCTCTTTCCATGGGGAAGGTGTGATTTCTGCATCATTTTCAACACTGGGCAGTGATTGGAGATAAGGACTAGGTTCTGAAGCCTGAAAACCGCAGTTGGGTAGAGATGATGACCTAAGGCCATGGCGGCTCTGATGTGCTCAGTGTATGGTCAGCTGCCTGGATGTTGATCTGGAGGTTCAGGCTCAGGTTGTGTCAGAGAGTGCATTAGAGCTCAGGTTAGACTATATAATTTGGGTACAGTCGAGTGCCGTGTAGGTTTATCCACATTTGAGGTGCCTGGGCAGCTCATTAGGCAAGATATTTTTTCTAGAGTGCAGGCAGAGTGCTGCATTGTGTGTCTGGAATTGCCAAACTTGCGGTCTTCTCGGCCAGGAGTGTGAGGACAAAAGTTTGAGAACACAAGTTGACTTGGACATCAGGCCGAGGGCGCGGCAGGTACCCCCTGCAGATCTGAACCAATATCTCATACATCTGAAGTCACGGCGAGGATCAGACGTTGGCTCAGGTTGGAGTTTCTGTGCATGACTGCCCCTTCATGAACGGAGCGGAATCTCGAGGCCATGGAGTTTTTCCCATGTTGGGAGTTATGGGATGCTCCCTTCAAGGATTCCTTCTGGGGACAATTGAGACATGTTGGGCAGCTCCAGGACATCCCATATGGATTAACTCCAGAGCACCGTTGGAAGATGGATGCCAGGGAAGCCCGCCTCGCATTCCAATTGTCTCCTAGCAACAATACATTTGAGATCGGATGACTCTGCGGGAGCAACCTGGGTGGCTTAGTTGAAATAGACTTTCCTGAGAATGGGGCCTAATGTGTGTTTGTGTCCATGAGGGCCTTGGAATGGGGCGGTGGCACCGGGACCCTGTAGTATTCTCCTAAGCTTTTGACATAGATCCCATGCACAAGTTTCCTTGTGGAGACGAGATTTGTTCTGATGGGTGCCTCAGCAAACCACTTATGCTTGTATTGGTATCCAGGCTTTTGAGGAGACATGCCTGTAAACCAAAGCAATGGATCTGATTATGGCCTAGTGTACTATCTGGTTCAATCTTCTTCTCTGGGGACATCCATGTATGGTATGAGTGGAGGTAGATGCTCACCTGGTGTCAGACCGCCCTTGTTTGTCCCCGGAAACCTACACTATTGGGATGGCCTCGGGGACTTTGGAGAGTTCTCCTAATTTGTACGATTTTGGACAATGGATGGGAAGAATTCCCATGGATTGAGAGGGCACAGTCCTAATGGGTGGCTCCAGGGGACCCAGCCTGGAGGGTGTGTGGCAAAGGACTTTGAGGACAGTATTCCAAAAACACAAACTCAGCTCAGGTTTGGGGACGTAGGTATGCAGGCCCAATCTACAAACCATGAGAAGAACTCTTCAGGATATGAAGAAAGAGCGAGTCTGAGGCACTTGATCAGGTTTTGCCTCTGCATTTTATATCAACAATGGCCGTGGAATGTGGGGAGGCCTCATGGGCCATGGACGAATCTTCCTCTCCGTGGATTTGGCCCCGTCCCAATTGTTATTCGTCAATCTGTGGGATGGGAGGTCTCCTTTCCTGTTTATTAACTCAGGTGTCCGCACAAAAGAGGAATTCCAAAGCAGAGCCTTGGGAAAGAGTGAAGGGACAACCCAAACTATGGTTAAAAATTGGGGACTAGGGGCATGGCAGTCCCAATATGCTGTCTCTTCATCCAGCCACTGAGAGGCCTGACTTGAGGACTGGGCTCATGCTGAGGGTCACAATGTGAGTTTGTGACCAATATGGCCTGCGAGCATGGGCGGGGCCTTATGGGCCACACTGGTTTCAACTACACTGGATTTGGACAACATGCCAATCACAAGGTCTCTTGCCATGGGGAAGGTGTTCTGATTTCTGCATCATTTTCAACCCTGGGCAGTGGTTGGAGATAAGGTCTAGGTTCTGAAGCCTGAAAAATCGCAGTTGGGAAGAATTGACGACCTAAGGCCATGGTGGGTCTCATACGCTCAGTGTGCATTCATCTGCCTGGGTTTTGCTCAGGAGGTTCTAGCTCAGGGTGTGTCAGACAGTGCATTAGTGACCAGGTTAGACTATATAATTTGGGTACAGTCGAGTGCCGTGTAGGTTTATCCCCCTTTTAGGTTCCTGGGCAGCTCATTAGGCAAGATGTTTTTTCTAGAGGGCAGGCAGAGTGCTGCATTGTGGGTCCGGAATTGCCAAACTTGAGAGCTTCTGGGCCAGGAGTGTGAGGACAGAAGTCTGAGAACACAAGCTAGACTTGGGCTTCAGGCCGAGGGCACGGCATGTACCCCCTGCAGATCGGAACCAATATCTCAAGCATCTGAAGCCAAGCCGAGGATCAGACGTTGGCTCAGGTTGGAGTTTCTGTGCATGCCTGCCCCTTCATGAACGGAGAGGAATCTCAAGGCCATGGAGGTTTTCCCACGTTGGGAGTTTATGGATGCCCTCTTCAATGATTCCTTCTGTGGGACAATTGAGACCTGTTGGGCAGCTCCAGGACATCCCATATGGAATGACTCCAGAGCACCCTTGGAGGATGGATGCCAGGGAAGCCCGCCTCGCATTACAATTGTCTCCTAGCAACAATAGAATTGAGATTGGTGGCTCTGTGGGAGCAACCGAGGTGGCTGAGTTGAAATGGATTTTCCTGAGGATGGGGCCTAATGTGTGTTGTGTCCATGAGGGCCTTGGATTAGGGCGGTGGCACCGGGACCCTGAAGTATTCTCCTAAGCTTTTTACATAGCTCCCATGCAAAAGTTTCCTTGTGGAGACGAGATTTTTTCTAATGGGTGCCTCAGGAAACCCCTTATTCTGGTATTGGAATCCAGGCTTTTGAGGACACATGCCTGTAAACCAAAGCAATGGACCCGATTATAGCCTAGGGTCCTGTCTGGTTCAATCTTCTTCTCTGGGGTTCTCCATCCATGGAATGAGTGGAGGTAGATGATCACCTGGTGTCAGACCGGCCTGTTTGTCCCCGGAGACATACATTATTGGGAGGGCCTCGGGGACTTTGGAGGGTTCTCCTAATTTGTACGATTTGGGACAATGGAATGGGCAGAATTCCCATGGATTGGGTAGGCACAGTACTAATGTGTGGCTCCTGGCGCCCCAGCCTGGAGTGTGTGTGGCCCAGGACTTTGAGGACAGAAGATTGAAAACAGAAACTCAGCTTAGGTTTGGGGACGTAGGTATGGCAGGCGTAATCTACAAACCATGAGAAGAACTCTTCAGGATATGAAGAAAGAGCGAGTCTGAGGTACTTGCTCAGGCTTTTGTCTTTGGATTTTGTATCAATGATGGCCGTGGAATTTGGGGAGGCCTCATGGCCCATGGACGAATCTTCCTCTCTGTGGATTTGGCCCAGTCCCAATTGTTTTTCGTCAATCTGTGGAATGGGAGGTCTCCTTTCAGGTTTATTACCTCAGGTGTCCGAACATAAGAGGAATTCCAAAACAGAGCGCTGGGGAAGAGTGAAGGGACAACCCAAACTATGTTTAAAAATTGGGGCCTAGGGGCATGGCACGCCCAATATGCTGTCTCTTCATCCAGCCACTGAGAGGCCGTACTTGAGGACTGGGCTCAGGCTGAGGGTCACAATGTGTGTTTGTGACCAATGTGGTTTTGCGAGCATGGGCGGGGCCTCATGGGCCACACTGGTTTCAACTACACTGGACTTTGGACAACTTGCCAATCACAAGGTCTCTAACCATGGAAAGGGTGTTCTGATTTCTGCATCATTTTCAACCATGGGCCGTGGTTGGAGATAAGGCCTAGGTTCTGAAGCCCGAAAAACCGCTGTTGGGAAGATATGACCACCTAAGGGCATGGCGGGTCTGATAGGCTCACTGTGTGGTCAGCTGCCTGGGTGTTGGTCAGGAGGTTCTGGCTCAGGTTGTGTCAACAGTGCATTAGTGCCCAGGTTAGACAATATAATTTGGGTACATTCGAGTGCCTTGCAGGTTTATCCTCATTTGAGGTGTCCAGGCAGCTCATTAGGGAAGATATTTTTTCTAGAGGGCAGGCAGAGTGCTGCATTGTGGGTCCGGAATTGCCAAACTTGAGGGCTTCTGGGCCAGGAGTGTGAGGACAGAAGTCTGAGAACACAAGCTCGACTTGGGCTTCTGGCCGAGGGCACTGCAGGTACCCCCTGCAGATCTGAACCAATATCTCAAGCATCTGAAGCCAAGGCGAGGATCAGACGTTGGCTCAGGTTGGAGTTTCTGTGCATGACTATCCTTCATGAACAGAGCGGAATCTCAAGGGCCTGGAGGTTTTCCCACGTTGGGAGTTGTGGGATGCCCCCTTCAAGGATTCCTTCTGCGGGACAATTGAGACCTGTCGGGCAGCTCCAGGACATCCCATATGGAATGACTGCAGAGCACAGTTGGAGGATGGATGCCAGGGAAGCCTGCCTCGCATTCCAATTGTCTCCTAGCAACAATACAGTTGAAATCGGATGGCTCTGCGGGAGCAACCAGGGTGGCTGAGTTGAAATGGACTTTCCTGAGGATGGGGCGTAATGTGTGTTTGTGTCCATTAGGGCCTTGGAATGGGGCGGTGGTTCCGGGACCCTAAGTATTCTCCTAAGCGTTGATATAGCTCCCATGCACAAGTTTCCTTGTGGAGACTAGATTTGTTTTGATGGGTGCCTCCGGAAACCCCTTATGCTCGTATTGGATACCAGGCTTTTGAGGAGACATGCCTGCAAACCAAAGCAATGGATCCAATTATGGCCTAGAGTCCTGTCTGGTTCAATCTTCTTCTCTGGGGATATCCATCTATGGAATGAGTGGAGGTAGATGTTCACCTGTTGTCAGCCCACCCTTGTTTGTCCCCGGAGTCCTACACTATTGGGATGGCCCCTGGGACTTTGGAGAGTTCTCCTAATTTGTACGATTTTGGACAATGGAATGGGCAGAATTCCCATAGATTGGGTAGGCACAGTCCTAATGTGTGGCTCCAGGGGCCCCAGCCTGGAGGGTGTTTGGCCCAGGACTTTGAGGACAGAAGTCTGAAAACACAAACTCAGCTTAGGTTTGGGGACGTAGGAATGGCAGGCCCAATTTACAAACCATGAGAAGAACTCTTCAGGATATGAAGAAAGATCGAGTCTGAGGCAATTGCTCAGGCTTTTGTATCTGTATTTTGTATCAACGATGGCCGTGGAATGTGGGGAGGCCACATGGGCCATGGACGAATCTTCCTCTCTGTGGTTTTGGCCCAGTCCCAATTGTGTTTCGTCAATCTGTGGGATGGGATGTCTCCTTTCAGGTTTATTACCTCAAGTGTCCGAACAAAAGAGGAATTCCAAAGCAGAGACCTGGGGAAGAGTGAAGGGACAACCCAAACTATGGTTAAATATTGGGGCCTAGGGGCATGGCACGCCCAATATGCTGTCTCTTCATCCAGCCACTGAGAGGCCGTACTTGAGGACTCGGCTCAGGCTGAGGGTCACAATGTGTGTTTGTGACCAATGTGGCCCGCGAGCATGGGCGGGGCCTCATGGGCCACAGTAATTTCAACTACACGGGACTTTGGACAACATGCCAATCACAAGGTCTCTTTCCATGGGGAAGGTGTGATTTCTGCATCATTTTCAACCCTGGGCAGTGATTGGAGATAAGGACTAGGTTCTGAAGCCTGAAAACCGCAGTTGGGTAGAGATGATGACCTAAGGCCATGGCGGCTCTGATGTGCTCAGTGTGTGGTCAGCTGCCTGGATGTTGATCTGGAGGTTCAGGCTCAGGTTGTGTCAGAGAGTGCATTAGAGCTCAGGTTAGACTATATAATTTGGGTACAGTCGAGTGCCGTGTAGGTTTATCCACATGTGAGGTGCCTGGGCAGCTCATTAGGCAAGATATTTTTTCTAGAGTGCAGGCAGAGTGCTGCATTGTGTGTCTGGAATTGCCAAACTTGCGGTCTTCTCGGCCAGGAGTGTGAGGACAAAAGTTTGAGAACACAAGTTGACTTGGACATCAGGCCGAGGGCGCGGCAGGTACCCCCTGCAGATCTGAACCAATATCTCATACATCTGAAGTCACGGCGAGGATCAGACGTTGGCTCAGGTTGGAGTTTCTGTGCATGACTGCCCCTTCATGAACGGAGCGGAATCTCGAGGCCATGGAGTTTTTCCCATGTTGGGAGTTATGGGATGCTCCCTTCAAGGATTCCTTCTGGGGACAATTGAGACATGTTGGGCAGCTCCAGGACATCCCATATGGATTAACTCCAGAGCACCGTTGGAAGATGGATGCCAGGGAAGCCCGCCTCGCATTCCAATTGTCTCCTAGCAACAATACATTTGAGATCGGATGACTCTGCGGGAGCAACCTGGGTGGCTTAGTTGAAATAGACTTTCCTGAGAATGGGGCCTAATGTGTGTTTGTGTCCATGAGGGCCTTGGAATGGGGCGGTGGCACCGGGACCCTGTAGTATTCTCCTAAGCTTTTGACATAGATCCCATGCACAAGTTTCCTTGTGGAGACGAGATTTGTTCTGATGGGTGCCTCAGCAAACCACTTATGCTTGTATTGGAATCCAGGCTTTTGAGGAGACATGCCTGTAAACCAAAGCAATGGATCTGATTATGGCCTAGCGTACTCTCTGGTTCAATCTTCTTCTCTGGGGACATCCATGTATGGTATGAGTGGAGGTAGATGCTCACCTGGTGTCAGACCGCCCTTGTTTGTCCCCGGAAACCTACACTATTGGGATGGCCTCGGGGACTTTGGAGAGTTCTCCTAATTTGTACGATTTTGGACAATGGATGGGAAGAATTCCCATGGATTGAGAGGGCACAGTCCTAATGGGTGGCTCCAGGGGACCCAGCCTGGAGGGTGTGTGGCAAAGGACTTTGAGGACAGTATTCCAAAAACACAAACTCAGCTCAGGTTTGGGGACGTAGGTATGCAGGCCCAATCTACAAACCATGAGAAGAACTCTTCAGGATATGAAGAAAGAGCGAGTCTGAGGCACTTGATCAGGTTTTGCCTCTGCATTTTATATCAACAATGGCCGTGGAATGTGGGGAGGCCTCATGGGCCATGGACGAATCTTCCTCTCTGTGGATTTGGCCCGGTCCCAATTGTTTTTCGTCAATCTGTGGGATGGGAGGTTTCCTTTCCTGTTTATTAACTCAGGTGTCCGAACAAAAGAGGAATTCCAAAGCAGAGCCTTGGGAAAGAGTGAAGGGACAACCCAAACTATGGTTAAAAATTGGGGACTAGGGGCATGGCAGGCCCAATATGCTGTCTCTTCATCCAGCCACTGAGAGGCCTGACTTGAGGACTGGGCTCATGCTGAGGGTCACAATGTGAGTTTGTGACCAATATGGCCTGCGAGCATGGGCGGGGCCTTATGGGCCACACTGGTTTCAACTACACTGGATTTGGACAACATGCCAATCACAAGGTCTCTTGCCATGGGGAAGGTGTTCTGATTTCTGCATCATTTTCAACCCTGGGCGGTGGTTGGAGATAAGGTCTAGGTTCTGAAGCCTGAAAAATCGCAGTTGGGAAGAGATGACGACCTAAGGCCATGGTGGGTCTCATACGCTCAGTGTGCATTCATCTGCCTGGGTTTTGGTCAGGAGGTTCTAGCTCAGGGTGTGTCAGACAGTGCATTAGTGACCAGGTTAGACTATATAATTTGGGTACAGTCGAGTGCCGTGTAGGTTTATCCCCCTTTTAGGTTCCTGGGCAGCTCATTAGGCAAGATGTTTTTTCTAGAGGGCAGGCAGAGTGCTGCATTGTGGGTCCGGAATTGCCAAACTTGAGAGCTTCTGGGCCAGGAGTGTGAGGACAGAAGTCTGAGAACACAAGCTAGACTTGGGCTTCAGGCCGAGGCCACGGCATGTACCCCCTGCAGATCGGAACCAATATCTCAAGCATCTGAAGCCAAGGCGAGGATCAGATGTTGGCTCAGGTTGGAGTTTCTGTGCATGACTGCCCCTTCATGAACGGAGAGGAATCTCAAGGCCATGGAGGTTTTCCCACGTTGGGAGTTTATGGATGCCCTCTTAAAGGATTCCTTCTGTGGGACAATTGAGACCTGTTGGGCAGCTCCAGGACATCCCATATGGAATGACTCCAGAGCACCGTTGGAGGATGGATGCCAGGGAAGCCCGCCTCGCATTACAATTGTTTCCTAGCAACAATAGCGTTGAGATCGGTGGCTCTGTGGGAGCAACCGAGGTGGTTGAGTTGAAATGGATTTTCCTGAGGATGGGGCCTAATGTGTGTTGTGTCCATGAGGGCCTTGGATTAGGGCAGTGGCACTGGGACCCTGAAGTATTCTCCTAAGCTTTTGACATAGCTCCCATGCAAAAGTTTCCTTGTGGAGACGAGATTTTTTCTAATGGGTGCCTCAGCAAACCACTTATGCTGGTATTGGAATCCAGGCTTTTGAGGACACATGCCTGTAAACCAAAGCAATGGACCCGATTATGGCCTAGGGTCCTGTCTGGTTCATTCTTCTTCTCTGGGGTTCTCCATCTATGGAATGAGTGGAGGTAGATGATCACCTGGTGTCAGACCGCCCTGTTTGTCCCCGGAGACATACACTATTGGGAGGGCCTCGGGGACTTTGGAGGGTTCTCCTAATTTGTACGATTTGGGACAATGGAATGGGCAGAATTCCCATGGATTGGGTAGGCACAGTACTAATGTGTGGCTCCTGGCGCCCCAGCCTGGAGGGTGTGTGGCCCAGGACTTTGAGGACAGAAGATTGAAAACAGAAACTCAGCTTAGGTTTGGGGACGTAGGTATGGCAGGCGTAATCTACAAACCATGAGAAGAACTCTTCAGGATATGAAGAAAGAGCGAGTCTGAGGTACTTGCTCAGGCTTTTGTCTTTGGATTTTGTATCAATGATGGCCGTGGAATTTGGGGAGGCCTCATGGCCCATGGACGAATCTTCCTCTCTGTGGATTTGGCCCAGTCCCAATTGTTTTTCGTCAATCTGTGGAATGGGAGGTCTCCTTTCAGGTTTATTACCTCAGGTGTCCGAACATAAGAGGAATTCCAAAACAGAGCGCTGGGGAAGAGTGAAGGGACAACCCAAACTATGTTTAAAAATTGGGGCCTAGGGGCATGGCACGCCCAATATGCTGTCTCTTCATCCAGCCGCTGAGAGGCCGTACTTGAGGACTGGGCTCAGGCTGAGGGTCACAATGTGTGTTTGTGACCAATGTGGATTTGCGAGCATGGCCGGGGCCTCATGGGCCACACTGGTTTCAACTACACTGGACATTGGACAACTTGCCAATCACAAGGTCTCTAACCATGGGAAAAGTTTTCTGATTTCTGCATCATTTTCAACCATGGGCTGTGGTTGGAGATAAGGCCTAGGTTCTGAAGCCCGAAAAACCGCTGTTGGGAAGAGATGACCACCTAAGGCCATGGCGGGTCTGATAGGCTCACTGTGTGGTCAGCTGCCTGGGTGTTGGTCAGGAGGTTCTGGCTCAGGTTGTGTCAGACAGTGCATTAGTGCCCAGGTTAGACTATATAATATGGGTACATTCGAGTGCCTTGTAGGTTTATCCTCATTTGAGGTGTCCAGGCAGCTCAAGAGGGAAGATATTTTTTCTAGAGGGCAGGCAGAGTGCTGCATTGTGGGTCCGGAATGGCCAAACTTGAGGGCTTCTGGGCCAGAAGTGTAAGGAAAGAAGCCTGAGAACACAAGCTCGACTTAGGCTTCTGGCCGAGGGCACTGCAGGTACCCCCTGCAGATCTGAACCAATATCTCAAGCATCTGAAGTCAGCGCTAGGATCCGACGTTGACTAAGGTTGGAGTTTCTGTGCATGACGGCCCCTTCATGAAGGGAGCGGAATCTCGAGGCCATGGACGTTTTCCACGTTGGGAGATGTGCGATGCCCCCTTCAAGGAATCCTTCTGCGGGACATTTGAGACCTGTTGGACAGCTCCAGGACATCCCATATGGAAAGACTCCAGAGCACCGTTCGAGGATGGATGCCTGGGAAGTCCGCCTCGCCTTCCAATTATCTCCTAGCAACAAGACAGTTTAAATCTAATGGATCTGCGGGAGCAACCGGGGTGGCTGAGTTGAAATGCACTTTCCAGAGGATGGGTCCTAATGTGTGTTTGTGTCCATGAGGGCCTTGGAATGGGGTGGTGGCACCGGGACCCTGAAGTATTCTCCTAAGCTTTGGCATAGCTCCCATGCACAAGTTTCCTTGTGGAGACGAGATTTGTTCTGATGGGTGCCTCAGGAAATTCCCTCTGCTGGTATAGGAATCCAGGCTTTTGAGGAGACATGCCTGTAAACCAAAGCAATGGATCCGATAATGGCCTCGGGTCCTGTCTGGTTCAATCTTCTTGGTATGAGTGGAGGTAGAAGAGTGGAGGTAGATGCTCAGCTGGTATCAACCGCCCTTTTTTGTCCCGGGCGACCTACACTATTGGGATGGCCTCAGGGACTTTGGAGGGTTCTCCTAATTTGTACGATTTTTGACAATGGAATGGGCAGAATTCCCATGGATTGGGTGGGGGCAGTCCTAATGTGTGTCTCCAGGGGCCCCAGCCTGGAGGGAGTGTGGCCCAAAACTTTGAGGACAGAAGACTGAAAACACAAACTCAGCTTAAGTTTGGGGACGTAGGTATGGCACGCCCGATCTACAAACCATGAGAAGAACTCTTCAGGATATGAAGAATGAGCGAGTCTGAATCGCTTGCTCAGGCTTTTGTCTCTGGATTTTGTTTCAGCGATGGCCGTGGAATGTTGGGGAGGTCTCATGGGCCATGGACGAATCTTCCTCTCTGTGGATTTGGCCCGATCCCAATTGTTTTTCGTCAATCTGTGGGATGGGAGGACTCCTTTCAGGTTTGTTACCTCTGGTGTCCCACCAAAAGAGGAATTCCAAAGCAGAGCCCTGGGGAAGAGTGAAGGGACACCCCGAACTATGGTTAAAAATTGGGGCCTAGGGGCATGGCAAGCCCAATATGCTGTCTCTTCATATAGGCCCTGAGAGGCCTTACCTGAGGACTGGGCTCAGGCTGAGGGTCACAATGTGTGTTTGTGACCAATGTGGCCCGCAAGCATGGGCTGGGCCTCATGGGCCACGCTTGTTTCAACTACACTGAACGTTGGACAACATGCCAAGAACAAGGTTTCTTGCCATGGGGAAAGAGTTCTGATTTCTGCATCATTTTCAACCCTGGGCAGTGGTTGGAGATAAGGTCTAGGTTCTGGAGCCTGAAAACCGCAGTTGGGAAGAGATGACGACCTAAGGCCAAGGCGGGTCCGATGTGCTCAGTGTGCGGCCAGCTGTCTGGGTGGGACCAGGAGGTCAAGGCTCAGGCTGGGTCAGAAGGGGAAATAGTGCCCAGGTCAGCCTATATGTTTGGGGTACAGCCGAATGGCGTGCAGTTTGATCCGCATTTGGGGTTTCGGGTTAGCCCTGAGGGCAATGTTTTACTTCTGTACGGCAGGCAGAGTGCGGCATTGTAGTTCTGGATTGCCCAACTGGAGGGCTTGTGGGCCAGTAGTCTGAGGACGGAGTCTGAGAACCCAAGCTAGGCCTAGGTTTCTGGGTGAGGATATGGCAGGCACAATCTACAGACCTCAATAGAGTACTCGTGCATCTGAAGTCAGGGCAAGGATCAGACGATCGCTCAGGTTGGACTTTCTGCCCTGATGGCCCTTTCTTGAAGGCGGTTGGATCACGAAGACATTGCGGTTTTCCCACGATGGGAGTTGTGAGAAGCTCCAAACTGCAAAGATTCCTCTGCAGGACAATTGAGACCTGTTGGTTGGCTCCAGGCCAACGATTCCGAGCAGGGTTCTAAGGATGGATGGCTGGGTAGCCCACCTCGCATTCCAATGGTCTCCAAGCAACAAGACAGGTTAGATCTGCTGGATGTGGGGGGCAACCGAGGAGGCTGAGTTGAAATGGACTCTCCTGTGGATGTGTCCTAATATGTTTTTGTGTCTATGGAGACCTTGGAATGAAGCGGTGGCCCTGGGGCCCTGAAGGGTTCTCCTAAACAGAGGCTTTGACACAGCTCCAACGTGCATGTTTCCCATGTGTAGATGAGATTTGTTCTGATGGGTGAGTCAAGAAACAGCCATATGCTGGTATTGAAATCCAGGCCTCTGAGGTGAGATGCCTGGAAACCAAAGCAATGGATCCGATTAGTGCCTAGGGGCCTGTTTGTTCCTTTTTACCTCTGGGGACATCAGTCTACGGGTCTGAGTGCAGGTAGGTGCTCAGATGGGCTCAGATTGCCCCTTTTTGTCCTGGGAAGCCACAACTATTGGGATGGCCTCAGGGACTTTGGAGGTTATCCTATTAGTAGGGTTGTGGCCATTGGAATGGGCACATACAATTCCCTTGGAGAGGGCAAGTACAGTCCTCAGGTTTGGCTCCAGGGCCCTGAGCCTGTAGGTTGTGTAGGCCAGAGCTGTTTGGACAGTTGTCTGAAAACAGAAACTCGGCTTATGTTTTGGGTCATAGGTATGGCAGGACTGATCTACAGACCATGAGGAGAACACTTCGGGATATGAAAAAAGGGCGAGTGTGAGGCTCTTGCTCAAGTTTTTGTCTCTGGATATCGTGTCACTCATGGTCGTGAAATTGCCGGATGACTTCATGGGAAATGGACGAGACTTACTCTCTGGGGGTTCGGTCCAGTCCAAAGAGTTTGCGGTCATTCTGGGGATGGAAGAAGTCCGTTTTTTTGTTGTTGTTGTCGATTTGTTTCAGTTTGTTTTTCAACCTCAGATGTCCCACCAAATGAGGGATTCCAGAGTAGAGCCCTGGGGTGGGGCGACTGGACAACCAGAAATCTGGTTAAAAATTGGGGACTAGGGACATGTCAAGCCCATTATGACATCTAATGGTCCAGCCACTGAGAGGACTTACTAGAGGACAGGACTCACGCTGAGGTCACAATGCGTGTTTATGCTCTCGTCGCACTCAAGAATGGGCGGGGCCTCAGGGGGAATGCTGTTTTCTCCTGCACTGAATGTTGGACAACATGCCAACCACAAGGTTTCTTGCCATGGGTCAGGAAGAGTTCTGATTTCTGCATCACAGTCACCCGTGGGCAGTGATTGGAGATAAGGTCTAGGTTCTGAAGCCTGAAAACTGAGGTAGGGAAGAGATGATGACCTAAGGCCAGGGCGGGTCTGATGTGCTCAGGGTGCGGTCAGCTGTCTGGGTGTTGGTCAGCAGGTCCGGGCTCAGGTTGTGTCAGACAATGCATTAGTGCCCAGGTTAGACTATATAATTTGGGTACATTCGAGTGCCGTGTAGGTTTATCTTCATTTAAGCTGCCTGGTCAGCTCATTAGGCAATATATTTTTTCTAGAGGGCAGGCAGAGTTCTTCATTGTTGGTCCGGAATTGCCAAACATGAGGGCTTCGGGGCCAGGAGAGTGAGGACGGAAGTCTGAGAACACAAGCTAGACTTCGGATTCAGGGTGAGGGCACGGCAGGTACCCCCTGCAGATCTGAACCAATATCTCATGCATCTGAGGTCAGGGCGAGGATCCGACGTTGGCTCAGGTTGGATTTTCTGTGCATGACGGCCCCTTCATGAAGGGAGCGGAATCTCGAGGCCATGGAGGTTTTCCACGTTGGGAGATGTGGGATGCCCCCTTCAAGGATTCCTTCTGTGGGACAATTGAGACTTGTTGGACAGCTCCAGGACATCCCATATGGAATGACTCCAGAGCACCGTTCGAGGATGGATGCCTGGGAAGTCCGCCTCGCCTTCCAATTGTCTCCTAGCAACAAGACAGTTTAGATCTAATGGATCTGCGGGAGCAACCGGGGTGGCTGAGTTGAAATGCACTTTCCAGAGGATGGGTCCTAATGTGTGTTTGTGTCCATGAGGGCCTTGGAATGGGGAGGTGGCACTGGGACCCTGAAGTATTCTCCTAAGCTTTTGGCATAGCACCCATGCACAAGTTTCCTTGTGGAGACGAGATTTGTTCTGATGGGTGCCTCAGGAAATCCCCTCTGCTGGTATTGGAATCCAGGCTTTTGAGGAGACATGCCTGTAAACCAAAGCAATGGATCCGATAATGGCCTCGGGTCCTGTCTGGTTCAATCTTCTTGGTATGAGTGGAGGTAGATGAGTGGAGGAAGATGCTCAGCTGGTATCAACCGCCCTTTTTTGTCCTGGGCGACCTACACTATTGGGATGGCCTCAGGGACTTTGGAGGGTTCTCCTAATTTGTACGATTTTTGACAATGGAATGGGCAGAATTCCCATGGATTGGGTGGGGGCAGTCCTAATGTGTGTCTCCAGGGGCCCCAGCCTGGAGGGAGTGTGGCCCAGGACTTTGAGGACAGAAGACTGAAAACACAAACTCAGCTTATGTTTGGGGACGTAGGTATGGCACGCCCGATCTACAAACCATGAGAAGAACTCTTCAGGATATGAAGAATGAGCTAGTCTGAGTCGCTTGCTCAGGCTTTTGTCTCGGTATTTTGTTTCAGCGATGGCCGTGGAATTTTGGGGAGTTCTCATGGGCCATGGATGAATCTTCCTCTCTGTGGATTTGGCCCGATCCCAATTGTTTTTCGTCACTCTGTGGGATGGGAGGACTCCTTTCTGGTTTGTTACCTCTGGTGTCCCACCAAAAGAGGAATTCCAAAGCAGAGCCCTGGGGAAGAGTGAAGGGACACCCTGAACTATGGTTAAAAATTGGGGCCTAGGGGCATGGCAAGCCCAATATGCTGTCTCTTCATATAGGCCCTGAGAGGCCTTACCTGAGGACTGGGCTCAGGCTGAGGGTCACAATGTGTGTTTTTGACCAATGTGGCCAGCAAGCATGGGCTGGGCCTCATGGGCCACGCTTGTTTCAACTACACTGAACGTTGGACAACATGCCAAGCACAAGGTTTCTTGCCATGGGGAAAGAGTTCTGATTTCTGCATCATTTTCAACCCTGGGCAGTGGTTGGAGATAAGGTCTAGGTTCTGGAGCCTGAAAACCGCAGTTGGGAAGAGATGACGACCTAAGGCCATGGCGGGTCCGATGTGCTCAGTGTGCGGCCAGCTCTCTGGGTGGGACCAGGAGGTCCAGGCTCAGGCTGGGTCAGAAGGGGAAATAGTGCCCAGGTCAGCCTCTATGTTTGGGGTACAGCCGATTGGCGTGCAGGTTGATCCTCATTTGGGGATTCGGGGTAGCCCTGAGGTCAATGTTTTACTTCTGTAGGCCAGGCAGAGTGCGGCATTGTAGTTCTGGATTGCCAAACTGGAGGGCTTGTGGGCCAGTAGTCTGAGGACGGATTCTGAGAACCCAAGCTAGGCCTAGGGTTCTGGGTGAGGATATGGCAGGCACAATCTACAGACCTCAATAGAGATCACGTGCATCTGAAGTCAGGGCAAGGATCAGACGATCGCTCAGGTTGGACTTTCTGCCCTGATGGCCCTTTCTTGAAGGCGGTTGGATCACGAGGACATGGGGGTTTTCCCACGATGGGAGTTGTGAGAAGCTCCAAACTGCAAAGATTCTTCTGCAGGACAATTGAGACCTGTTGGTTTGCTCCAGGCCAACGATTCCGAGCAGGGTTCTAAGGATGGATGGCTGGGTAGCCCACCTCGCATTCCAATTGTCTCCAAGCAACAAGACAGGTTAGATCTGCTGGATGTGGGGGGCAACCGAAGAGGCTGAGTTGAAATGGACTCTCCTGTGGATGTGTCCTAATATGTTTTTGTGTCTATGGAGACCTTGGAATGAAGCGGTGGCCCTGGGGCCCTGAAGAGTTCTCCGAAACAGAGGCTTTGACACAGCTCCAACGTGCATGTTTCCCATGTGTAGATGAGATTTGTTCTGATGGGTGAATCAAGAAACAACCATATGCTGGTATTGAAATCCAGAATTCTGAGGAGAGTTTCCTGGAAAGCAAAGCAATGGATCCGATTAGTGCCTAGGGGCCTGTTCGTTCCTTTTTACCTCTGGGGACATCAGTCTAGGGGTCTGAGTGCAGGTAGGTGCTCAGATGGGCTCAGATTGCCCCTTTTTGTCCTGGGAAGCCATAACACTTGGGATGGCCTCAGGGACTTTGGAGGTTATCCTATTAGTAGGGTTGTGGCCATTGGAATGGGCACATACAATTCCCTTGGAGAGGGCAAGTACAGTCCTCAGGTTTGGCTCCAGGGCCCTGAGCCTGTAGGGTGTGTAGGCCAGAGCTGTTTGGACAGTTGTCTGAAAACACAAACTCGGCTCATGTTTTGGGTCATAGTTATGGCAGGACTGATCTATAGACCATGAGCAGAACACTTCGGGATATGAAAAAAGGGCGAGTGTGAGGCTCTTGCTCAAGTTTTTGTCTCTGGATATCGTGTCACTCATGGTCGTGAAATTGCCGGGTGACTTCATGGGAAATGGACGAGTCTTACTCTCTGGGAGTTCGGTCCCGTCCAAAGAGTTTGCGGTCATTCTGGGGATGGAAGAAGTCCGTTTTTATGTTGTTGTTGTCGATTTGTTTCATTTTGTTTTTCAACCTCAGATGTCCCACCAAATGAGGGATTCCAGAGTAGAGCCCTGGGGTGGGGCGACTGGACAACCAGAAATCTGGTTAAAAATTGGGGACTAGGGACATGTCAAGCCCATTATGACATCTAATGGTCCAGCCACTGAGAGGACTTACTAGAGGACAGGACTCACGCTGAGGTCACAATGCGTGTTTATGCTCTCGTCGCACTCAAGAATGGGCGGGGCCTCAGGGTGAATGCTGTTTTCTCCTACACTGAACGTTGGACAACATGCCAACCACAAGGTTTCTTGCCATGGGTCAGGAAGAGTTCTGATTTCTGCATCACAGTCACCCGTGGGCAGTGATTGGAGATAAGGTCTAGGTTCTGAAGCCTGAAAACTGAGGTAGGGAAGAGATGATGACCTAAGGCCAGGGCGGGTCTGATGTGCTCAGGGTGCGGTCAGCTGTCTGGGTGTTGGTCAGCAGGTCCGGGCTCAGGTTGTGTCAGACAGTGCATTAGTGCCCAGGTTAGACTATATAATTTGGGTACATTCGAGTGCCGTGTAGGTTTATCTTCATTTAAGCTGCCTGGGCAGCTCATTAGGCAATATATTTTTTCTAGAGTGCAGGCAGAGTGCTTCATTGTCGGTCCGGAATTGCCAAACATGAGGGCTTCGGGGCCAGGAGAGTGAGGACGGAAGTCTGAGAACACAAGCTAGACTTCGGATTCAGGGTGAGGGCACGGCAGGTACCTCCTGCAGATCTGAACCAATATCTCATGCATCTGAAGTCAGGGCGAGGATCCGACGTTGGCTCAGGTTGGAGTTTCTGTGCATGACGGCCCCTTCATGAAGGGAGCGGAATCTCGAGGCCATGGAGGTTTTCCACGTTGGGAGATGTGGGATGCCCCCTTCAAGGATTCCTTCTGCGGGACAATTGAGACCTGTTGGACAGCTCCAGGACATCCCATATGGAATGACTCCAGAGCACCGTTCGAGGATGGATGCCTGGGAAGTCCGCCTCGCCTTCCAATTGTCTCCTAGCAACAAGACAGTTTAGATCTAATGGATCTGCGGGAGCAACCGGGGTGGCTGAGTTGAAATGCACTTTCCAGAGGATGGGTCCTAATGTGTGTTTGTGTCCATGAGGGCCTTGGAATGGGGAGGTGGCACCGGGACCCTGAAGTATTCTCCTAAGCTTTGGCATAGCTCCCATGCACAAGTTTCCTTGTGGAGACGAGATTTGTTCTGATGGGTGCCTCAGGAAATCCCCTCTGCTGGTATTGGAATCCAGGCTTTTGAGGAGACATGCCTGTAAACCAAAGCAATGGATCCGATAATGGCCTCGGGTCCTGTCTGGTTCAATCTTCTTGGTATGAGTGGAGGTAGATGAGTGGAGGAAGATGCTCAGCTGGTATCAACCGCCCTTTTTTGTCCCGGGCGACCTACACTATTGCGATGGCCTCAGGGACTTTGGAGGGTTCTCCTAATTTGTACGATTTTTGACAATGGAATGGGTAGAATTCCCATGGATTGGGTGGGGGCAGTCCTAATGTGTGGCTCCAGGGGCCCCAGCCTGGAGGGAGTGTGGCCCAGGACTTTGAGGACAGAAGACTGAAAACACAAACTCAGCTTAAGTTTGGGGACGTAGGTATGGCATGCCCGATCTACAAACCATGAGAAGAACTCTTCAGGATATGAAGAATGAGCGAGTCTGAGGCGCTTGCTCAGGCTTTTGTCTCTGGATTTTGTTTCAGCGATGGCCGTGGAATGTTGGGGAGGTCTCATGGGCCATGGACGAATCTTCCTCTCTGTGGATTTGGCCCGATCCCAATTGTTTTTTGTCAATCTGTGGGATGGGAGGACTCCTTTCAGGTTTGTTACCTCAGGTGTCCCACCAAAAGTGGAATTCCAAAGCAGAGCCCTGGGGAAGGGTGAAGGGACACCCCGAACTATGGTTAAAAATTGGGGCCTAGGGGCATGGCAAGCCCAATATGCTGTCTCTTCATATAGGCCCTGAGAGGCCTTACCTGAGGACTGGGCTCAGGCTGAGGGTCACAATGTGTGTTTGTGACCAATGTGGCCCGCAAGCATGGGCTGGGCCTCATGGGCCACGCTTGTTTCAACTACACTGAACGTTGGACAACATGCCAAGCACAAGGTTTCTTGCCATGGGGAAAGAGTTCTGATTTCTGCATCATTTTCAACCCTGGGCAGTGTTTGGAGATAAGGTCTAGGTTCTGGAGCCTGAAAACCGCATTTGGGAAGAGATGACGACCTAAGGCCATGGCGGGTCCGATGTGCTCAGTGTGCGGCCAGCTGTCTGGGTGGGACCAGGAGGTCCATGCTCAGGCTGGGTCAGAAGGGGAAATAGTGCCCAGGTCAGCCTCTATGTTTGGGGTACAGCCGAATGGCGTGCAGGTTGATCCTCATTTGGGGTTTCGGGGTAGCCCTGAGGGCAATGTTTAACTTCTGTAGGGCAGGCAGAGTGCGGCATTGTAGTTCTGGATTTCCAAACTGGAGGGCTTGTGGGCCAGTAGTCTGAGGACGGAGTCTGAGAACCCAAGCTAGGCCTACGTTTCTGGGTGAGGATATGGCAGGCACAATCTACAGACCTCAATAGAGATCTCGTGCATCTGAAGTCAGGGCAAGGATCAGACGATCGCTCAGGTTGGACTTTCTGCCCTGATGGCCCTTTCTTGAAGGGGGTTGGATCACGAGGACATGGGGGTTTTCCCACGATGGGAGTTGTGAGAAGCTCCAAACTGCAAAGATTCTTCTGCAGGACAATTGAGACCTGTTGGTTGGCTCCAGGCCAACGATTCCGAGCAGGGTTCTAAGGATGGATGGCTGGGTAGCCCACCTCGCATTCCAATGGTCTCCAAGCAACAAGACAGGTTAGATCTGCTGGATGTGGGGGGCAACCGAGGAGGCTGAGTTGAAATGGACTCTCCTGTGGATGTGTCCTAATATGTTTTTGTGTCTATGGAGACCTTGGAATGAAGCGGTGGCCCTGGGGCCCTGAAGAGTTCTCCGAAACAGAGGCTTTGACACAGCTCCAACGTGAATGTTTCCCATGTGAAGATGAGATTTGTTTTGATGGGTGAGTCAAGAAACAGCCATATGCTGGTATTGAAATCCAGGCCTCTGAGGAGAGTTTCCTGAAAACCAAAGCAATGGATCCGATTAGTGCCTAGGGGCCTGTTCGTTCCTTTTTACCTCTGGGGACATCAGTCTACGGGTCTGAGTGCAGGTAGGTGCTCAGATGGGCTCAGATTGCCCCTGTTTGTCCTGGGAAGCCACAACTATTGGGATGACCTCGGGGAATTTGGAGGTTATCCTATTAGTAGGGTTGTGGCCATTGGAATGGGCACATACAATTCCCTTGGAGAGGGCAAGTACAGTCCTCAGGTTTGGCTCCAGGGCCCTGAACCTGTAGGGTGTGTAGGCCAGAGCTGTTTGGACAGTTGTCTGAAAACACAAACTCGGCTCATGTTTTGGGTCATAGTTATGGCAGGACTGATCTACAGACCATGAGCAGAACACTTCGGGATATGAAAAAAGGGCGAGTGTGAGGCTCTTGCTCAAGTTTTTGTCTCTGGATATCGTGTCACCCATGGTCGTGAAATTGCCGGGTGACTTCATGGGAAATGGACGAGTCTTACTCTCTGGGGGTTCGGTCCCGTCCAAAGAGTTTGCGGTCATTCTGGGGATGGAAGAAGTCCGTTTTTTTGTTGTTGTTGTCGATTTGTTTCATTTTGTTTTTCAACCTCAGATGTCCCACCAAATGAGGGATTCCAGAGTAGAGCCCTGGGGTGGGGCGACTGGACAACCAGAAATCTGGTTAAAAATTGGGGACTAGGGACATGTCAAGCCCATTATGACATCTA
The DNA here is from genome assembly GCF_964662115.1 of Mustela nivalis. Classification (NCBI taxonomy): domain Eukaryota; kingdom Metazoa; phylum Chordata; class Mammalia; order Carnivora; family Mustelidae; genus Mustela; species Mustela nivalis. The sequence goes on along the minus strand of NW_028136494.1, from coordinate 70,505 downwards.
ATGGTCCAGCCACTGAGAGGACTTACTAGAGGACAGGACTCACGCTGAGGTCACAATGCGTGTTTATGCTCTCGTCGCACTCAAGAATGGGCGGGGCCTCAGGGTGAATGCTGTTTTCTCCTACACTGAACGTTGGACAACATGCCAACCACAAGGTTTCTTGCCATGGGTCAGGAAGAGTTCTGATTTCTGCATCACAGTCACCCGTGGGCAGTGATTGGAGATAAGGTCTAGGTTCTGAAGCCTGAAAACTGAGGTAGGGAAGAGATGATGACCTAAGGCCAGGGCGGGTCTGATGTGCTCAGGGTGCGGTCAGCTGTCTGGGTGTTGGTCAGCAGGTCCGGGCTCAGGTTGTGTCAGACAGTGCATTAGTGCCCAGGTTAGACTATATAATTTGGGTACATTCGAGTGCCGTGTAGGTTTATCTTCATTTAAGCTGCCTGGTCAGCTCATTAGGCAATATATTTTTTCTAGAGGGCAGGCAGAGTGCTTCATTGTCGGTCCGGAATTGCCAAACATGAGGGCTTCGGGGCCAGGAGAGTGAGGACGGAAGTCTGAGAACACAAGCTAGACTTCGGATTCAGGGTGAGGGCACGGCAGGTACCCCCTGCAGATCTGAACCAATATCTCATGCATCTGAAGTCAGGGCGAGGATCCGACGTTGGCTCAGGTTGGAGTTTCTGTGCATGACGGCCCCTTCATGAAGGGAGCGGAATCTCGAGGCCATGGAGGTTTTCCACGTTGGGAGATGTGGGATGCCCCCTTCAAGGATTCCTTCTGCGGGACAATTGAGACCTGTTGGACAGCTCCAGGACATCCCATATGGAATGACTCCAGAGCACCGTTCGAGGATGGATGCCTGGGAAGTCCGCCTCGCCTTCCAATTGTCTCCTAGCAACAAGACAGTTTAGATCTAATGGATCTGCGGGAGCAACCGGGGTGGCTGAGTTGAAATGCACTTTCCAGAGGATGGGTCCTAATGTGTGTTTGTGTCCATGAGGGCCTTGGAATGGGGAGGTGGCACCGGGACCCTGAAGTATTCTCCTAAGCTTTGGCATAGCTCCCATGCACAAGTTTCCTTGTGGAGACGAGATTTGTTCTGATGGGTGCCTCAGGAAATCCCCTCTGCTGGTATTGGAATGCAGGCTTTTGAGGAGACATGCCTGTAAACCAAAGCAATGGATCCGATAATGGCCTCGGGTCCTGTCTGGTTCAATCTTCTTGGTATGAGTGGAGGTAGATGAGTGGAGGAAGATGCCCAGCTGGTATCAACCGCCCTTTTTTGTCCCGGGCGACCTACACTATTGGGATGGCCTCAGGGACTTTGGAGGGTTCTCCTAATTTGTACGATTTTTGACAATGGAATGGGCAGAATTCCCATGGATTGGGTGGGGGCAGTCCTAATGTGTGGCTCCAGGGGCCCCAGCCTGGAGGGTGTGTGGCCCAGGACTTTGAGGACAGAAGACTGAAAACACAAACTCAGCTTAAGTTTGGGGACGTAGGTATGGCATGCCCGATCTACAAACCATGAGAAGAACTCTTCAGGATATGAAGAATGAGCGAGTCTGAGGCGCTTGCTCAGGCTTTTGTCTCTGGATTTTGTTTCAGCGATGGCCGTGGAATGTTGGGGAGGTCTCATGGGCCATGGACGAATCTTCCTCTCTGTGGATTTGGCCCGATCCCAATTGTTTTTCGTCAATCTGTGGGATGGGAGGACTCCTTTCAGGTTTGTTACCTCAGGTGTCCCACCAAAAGAGGAATTCCAAAGCAGAGCCCTGGGGAAGAGTGAAGGGACACCCCGAACGATGGTTAAAAATTGGGGCCTAGGGGCATGGCAAGCCCAATATGCTGTCTCTTCATATAGGCCCTGAGAGGCCTTACCTGAGGACTGGGCTCAGGCTGAGGCTCACAATGTGTGTTTGTGACCAATGTGGCCCGCAAGCATGGGCTGGGCCTCATGGGCCACGCTTGTTTCAACTACACTGAACGTTGGACAACATGCCAAGCACAAGGTTTCTTGCCATGGGGAAAGAGTTCTGATTTCTGCATCATTTTCAACCCTGGGCAGTGGTTGGAGATAAGGTCTAGGTTCTGGAGCCTGAAAACCGCAGTTGGGAACAGATGACGACGTAAGGCCATGGCGGGTCCGATGTGCTCAGTGTGCGGCCAGCTGTCTGGGTGGGACCAGGAGGTCCATGCTCAGGCTGGGTCAGAAGGGGAAATAGTGCCCAGGTCAGCCTCTATGTTTGGGGTACAGCCGAATGGCGTGCAGGTTGATCCTCATTTGGGGTTTCGGGGTAGCCCTGAGGGCAATGTTTTACTTCTGTAGGGCAGGCAGAGTGCGGCATTGTAGTTCTGGATTTCCAAACTGGAGGGCTTGTGGGCCAGTAGTCTGAGGACGGAGTCTGAGAACCCAAGCTAGGCCTAGGTTTCTGGGTGAGGATATGGCAGGCACAATCTACAGACCTCAATAGAGATCTCGTGCATCTGAAGTCAGGGCAAGGATCAGACGATCGCTCAGGTTGGACTTTCTGCCCTGATGGCCCTTTCTTGAAGGGGGTTGGATCACGAGGACATGGGGGTTTTCGCACGATGGGAGTTGTGAGAAGCTCCAAACTGCAAAGATTCTTCTGCAGGACAATTGAGACCTGTTGGTTGGCTCCAGGCCAACGATTCCAAGCAGGGTTCTAAGGATGGATGGCTGGGTAGCCCACCTCGCATTCCAATTGTCTCCAAGCAACAAGACAGGTTAGATCTGCTGGATGTGGGGGGCAACCGAGGAGGCTGAGTTGAAATGGACTCTCCTGTGGATGTGTCCTAATATGTTTTTGTGTCTATGGAGACCTTTGAATGCAGCGGTGGCCCTGGGGCCCTGAAGGGTTCTCCGAAACAGAGGCTTTGACACAGCTCCAACGTGCATGTTTCCCATGTGTAGATGAGATTTGTTCTGATGGGTGAGTCAAGAAACAGCCATATGCTGGTATTGAAATCCAGGCCTCTGAGGAGAGTTTCCTGGAAACCAAAGCAATGGATCCGATTAGTGCCTACGGGCCTGTTCGTTCCTTTTTACCTCTGGGGACATCAGTCTACGGGTCTGAGTGCAGGAAGGTGCTCAGATGGGCTCAGATTGCCCCTGTTTGTCCTGGGAAGCCACAACTCTTGGGATGGCCTCAGGGACTTTGGAGGTTATCCTATTAGTAGGGTTGTGGCCATTGGAATGGGCACATACAATTCCCTTGGAGAGGGCAAGTACAGTCCTCAGGTTTGGCTCCAGGGCCCTGAGCCTGTAGGGTGTGTAGGCCAGAGCTGTTTGGACAGTTGTCTGAAAACACAAACTCGGCTCATGTTTTGGGTCATAGTTATGGCAGGACTGATCTACAGACCATGAGCAGAACACTTCGGGATATGAAAAAAGGGCGAGTGTGAGGCTCTTGCTCAAGTTTTTGTCTCTGGATATCGTGTCACTCATGGTCGTGAAATTGCCGGGTGACTTCATGGGAAATGGACGAGTCTTACTCTCTGGGGGTTCGGTCCCGTCCAAAGAGTTTGCGGTCATTCTGGGGATGGAAGAAGTCCGTTTTTTTGTTGTTGTTGTCGATTTGTTTCATTTTGTTTTTCAACCTCAGATGTCCCACCAAATGAGGGATTCCAGAGTAGAGCCCTGGGGTGGGGCGACTGGACAACCAGAAATCTGGTTAAAAATTGGGGACTAGGGACATGTCAAGCCCATTATGACATCTAATGGTCCAGCCACTGAGAGGACTTACTAGAGGACAGGACTCACGCTGAGGTCACAATGCGTGTTTATGCTCTCGTCGCACTCAAGAATGGGCGGGGCCTCAGGGTGAATGCTGTTTTCTCCTACACTGAACGTTGGACAACATGCCAACCACAAGGTTTCTTGCCATGGGTCAGGAAGAGTTCTGATTTCTGCATCACAGTCACCCGTGGGCAGTGATTGGAGATAAGGTCTAGGTTCTGAAGCCTGAAAACTGAGGTAGGGAAGAGATGATGACCTAAGGCCAGGGCGGGTCTGATGTGCTCAGGGTGCGGTCAGCTGTCTGGGTGTTGGTCAGCAGGTCCGGGCTCAGGTTGTGTCAGACAGTGCATTAGTGCCCAGGTTAGACTATATAATTTGGGTACATTCGAGTGCCGTGTAGGTTTATCTTCATTTAAGCTGCCTGGTCAGCTCATTAGGCAATATATTTTTTCTAGAGGGCAGGCAGAGTGCTTCATTGTCGGTCCGGAATTGCCAAACATGAGGGCTTCGGGGCCAGGAGAGTGAGGACGGAAGTCTGAGAACACAAGCTAGACTTCGGATTCAGGGTGAGGGCACGGCAGGTACCCCCTGCAGATCTGAACCAATATCTCATGCATCTGAAGTCAGGGCGAGGATCCGACGTTGGCTCAGGTTGGAGTTTCTGTGCATGACGGCCCCTTCATGAAGGGAGCGGAATCTCGAGGCCATGGAGGTTTTCCACGTTGGGAGATGTGGGATGCCCCCTTCAAGGATTCCTTCTGCGGGACAATTGAGACCTGTTGGACAGCTCCAGGACATCCCATATGGAATGACTCCAGAGCACCGTTCGAGGATGGATGCCTGGGAAGTCCGCCTCGCCTTCCAATTGTCTCCTAACAACAAGACAGTTTAGATCTAATGGATCTGCGGGAGCAACCGGGGTGGCTGAGTTGAAATGCACTTTCCAGAGGATGGGTCCTAATGTGTGTTTGTGTCCATGAGGGCCTTGGAATGGGGAGGTGGCACCGGGACCCTGAAGTATTCTCCTAAGCTTTGGCATAGCTCCCATGCACAAGTTTCCTTGTGGAGACGAGATTTGTTCTGATGGGTGCCTCAGGAAATCCCCTCTGCTGGTATTGGAATCCAGGCTTTTGAGGAGACATGCCTGTAAACCAAAGCAATGGATCCGATAATGGCCTCGGGTCCTGTCTGGTTCAATCTTCTTGGTATGAGTGGAGGTAGATGAGTGGAGGAAGATGCTCAGCTGGTATCAACCGCCCTTTTTTGTCCCGGGCGACCTACACTATTGAAATGGCCTCAGGGACTTTGGAGGGTTCTCCTAATTTGTACGATTTTTGACAATGGAATGGGCAGAATTCCCATGGATTGGGTGGGGGCAGTCCTAATGTGTGGCTCCAGGGGCCCCAGCCTGGAGGGAGTGTGGCCCAGGACTTTGAGGACAGAAGACTGAAAACACAAACTCAGCTTAAGTTTGGGGACGTAGGTATGGCACGCCCGATCTACAAACCATGAGAAGAACTCTTCAGGATATGAAGAATGAGCGAGTCTGAGGCGCTTGCTCAGGCTTTTGTCTCTGGATTTTGTTTCAGCGATGGCTGTGGAATGTTGGGGAGGTCTCATGGGCCATGGACGAATCTTCCTCTCTGTGGATTTGGCCCGATCCCAATTGTTTTTCGTCAATCTGTGGGATGGGAGGACTCCTTTCAGGTTTGTTACCTCTGGTGTCCCACCAAAAGAGGAATTCCAAAGCAGAGCCCTGGGGAAGAGTGAAGGGACACCCCGAACTATGGTTAAAAATTGGGGCCTAGGGGCATGGCAAGCCCAATATGCTGTCTCTTCATATAGGCCCTGAGAGGCCTTACCTGAGGACTGGGCTCAGGCTGAGGGTCACAATGTGTGTTTGTGACCAATGTGGCCCGCAAGCATGGGCTGGGCCTCATGGGCCACGCTTGTTTCAACTACACTGATCGTTGGACAACATGCCAAGCACAAGGTTTCTTACCATGGGGAAAGAGTTCTGATTTCTGCATCATTTTCAACCCTGGGCAGTGGTTGGAGATAAGGTCTAGGTTCTGGAGCCTGAAAACCGCAGTTGGGAAGAGATGACGACCTAAGGCCATGGCGGGTCCGATGTGCTCAGTGTGCGGCCATTTGTCTGGGTGGGACCAGGAGGTCCAGGCTCAGGCTGGGTCAGAAGGGGAAATAGTGCCCAGGTCAGCCTCTATGTTTGGGGTACAGCCGAATGGCGTGCAGGTTGATCCTCATTTGGGGTTTCGGGGTACCCCTGAGGGCAATGTTTTACTTCTGTAGGGCAGGCAGAGTGCGGCATTGTAGTTCTGGATTGCCAAACTGGAGGGCTTGTGGGCCAGTAGTCTGAGGACGGAGTCTGAGAACCCAAGCTAGGCCTAGGTTTCTGGGTGAGGATATGGCAGGCACAATCTACAGACCTCAATAGAGATCTCGTGCATCTGAAGTCAGGGCAAGGATCAGACGATCGCTCAGGTTGGACTTTCTGCCCTGATGGCCCTTTCTTGAAGGGGGTTGGATCACGAGGACATGGGGGTTTTCACACGATGGGAGTTGTGAGAAGCTCCAAACTGCAAAGATTCTTCTGCAGGACAATTGAGACCTGTTGGTTGGCTCCAGGCCAACGATTCCGAGCAGGGTTCTAAGGATGGATGGCTGGGTAGACCACCTCGCATTTCAATTGTCTCCAAGCAACAAGACAGGTTAGATCTGCTGGATGTGGGGGGCAACCGAGGAGGCTGAGTTGAAATGGACTCTCCTGTGGATGTGTACTAATATGTTTTTGTGTCTATGGAGACCTTTGAATGCAGCGGTGGCCCTGGGGCCCTGAAGGGTTCTCCTAAACAGAGGCTTTGACACAGCTCCAACGTGCATGTTTCCCATGTGTAGATGAGATTTGTTCTGATGGGTGAGTCAAGAAACAGCCATATGCTGGTATTGAAATCCAGGCCTCTGAGGAGAGTTTCCTGGACACCAAAGCAATGGATCCGATTAGTGCCTACGGGCCTGTTCGTTCCTTTTTACCTCTGGGGACATCAGTCTACGGGTCTGAGTGCAGGAAGGTGCTCAGATGGGCTCAGATTGCCCCTGTTTGTCCTGGGAAGCCACAACTATTGGGATGACCTCAGGGACTTTGGAGGTTATCCTATTAGTAGGGTTGTGGCCATTGGAATGGGCACATACAATTCCCTTGGAGAGGGCAAGTACAGTCCTCAGGTTTGGCTCCAGGGCCCTGAGCCTGTAGGGTGTGTAGGCCAGAGCTGTTTGGACAGTTGTCTGAAAACATAAACTCGGCTTATGTTTTGGGTCATAGGTATGGCAGGACTGATCTACAGACCATGAGGAGAACACTTCGGGATATGAAAAAAGGGCGAGTGTGAGGCTCTTGCTCAAGTTTTTGTCTCTGGATATCGTGTCACTCATGGTCGTGAAATTGCCGGGTGACTTCATGGGAAATGGACGAGTCTTACTCTCTGGTGGTTCGTCCCGTCCAAAGAGTTTGCGGTCATTCTGGGGATGGAAGAAGTCCGTTTTTTTGTTGTTGTTGTCGATTTGTTTCATTTTGTTTTTCAACCTCAGATGTCCCACCAAATGAGGGATTCCAGAGTAGAGCCCTGGGGTGGGGCGACTGGACAACCAGAAATCTGGTTAAAAATTGGGGACTAGGGACATGTCAAGCCCATTATGACATCTAATGGTCCAGCCACTGAGAGGACTTACTAGAGGACAGGACTCACGCTGAGGTCACAATGCGTGTTTATGCTCTCGTCGCACTCAAGAATGGGCGGGGCCTCAGGGTGAATGCTGTTTTCTCCTACACTGAACGTTGGACAACATGCCAACCACAAGGTTTCTTGCCATGGGTCAGGAAGAGTTCTGATTTCTGCATCACAGTCACCCGTGGGCAGTGATTGGAGATAAGGTCTAGGTTCTGAAGCCTGAAAACTGAGGTAGGGAAGAGATGATGACCTAAGGCCAGGGCGGGTCTGATGTGCTCAGGGTGCGGTCAGCTGTCTGGGTGTTGGTCAGCAGGTCCGGGCTCAGGTTGTGTCAGACAGTGCATTAGTGCCCAGGTTAGACTATATAATTTGGGTACATTCGAGTGCCGTGTAGGTTTATCTTCATTTAAGCTGCCTGGGCAGCTCATTAGGCAATATATTTTTTCTAGAGGGCAGGCAGAGTGCTTCATTGTCGGTCCGGAATTGCCAAACATGAGGGCTTCGGGGCCAGGAGAGTGAGGACGGAAGTCTGAGAACACAAGCTAGACTTCGGATTCAGGGTGAGGGGACGGCAGGTACCCCCTGCAGATCTGAACCAATATCTCATGCATCTGAAGTCAGGGCGAGGATCCGACGTTGGCTCAGGTTGGAGTTTCTGTGCATGACGGCCCCTTCATGAAGGGAGCGGAATCTCGAGGCCATGGAGGTTTTCCACGTTGGGAGATGTGGGATGCCCCCTTCAAGGATTCCTTCTGCGGGACAATTGAGACCTGTTGGACAGCTCCAGGACATCCCATATGGAATGACTCCAGAGCACCGTTCGAGGATGGATGCCTGGGAAGTCCGCCTCGCCTTCCAATTGTCTCCTAACAACAAGACAGTTTAGATCTAATGGATCTGCGGGAGCAACCGGGGTGGCTGAGTTGAAATGCACTTTCCAGAGGATGGGTCCTAATGTGTGTTTGTGTCCATGAGGGCCTTGGAATGGGGAGGTGGCACCGGGACCCTGAAGTATTCTCCTAAGCTTTGGCATAGCTCCCATGCACAAGTTTCCTTGTGGAGACGAGATTTGTTCTGATGGGTGCCTCAGGAAATCCCCTCTGCTGGTATTGGAATCCAGGCTTTTGAGGAGACATGCCTGTAAACCAAAGCAATGGATCCGATAATGGCCTCGGGTCCTGTCTGGTTCAATCTTCTTGGTATGAGTGGAGGTAGATGAGTGGAGGAAGATGCTCAGCTGGTATCAACCGCCCTTTTTTGTCCCGGGCGACCTACACTATTGGGATGGCCTCAGGGACTTTGGAGGGTTCTCCTAATTTGTACGATTTTTGACAATGGAATGGGCAGAATTCCCATGGATTGGGTGGGGGCAGTCCTAATGTGTGGCTCCAGGGGCCCCAGCCTGGAGGGAGTGTGGCCCAGGACTTTGAGGACAGAAGACTGAAAACACAAACTCAGCTTAAGTTTGGGGACGTAGGTATGGCACGCCCGATCTACAAACCATGAGAAGAAGTCTTCAGGATATGAAGAATGAGCGAGTCTGAGGCGCTTGCTCAGGCTTTTGTCTCTGGATTTTGTTTCAGCGATGGCCGTGGAATGTTGGGGATGTCTCATGGGCCATGGACGAATCTTCCTCTCTGTGGATTTGGCCCGATCCCAATTATTTTTCGTCAATCTGTGGGATGGGAGGACTCCTTTCAGGTTTGTTACCTCAGGTGTCCCACCAAAAGAGGAATTCCAAAGCAGAGCCCTGGGGAAGAGTGAAGGGACACCCCGAACTATGGTCAAAAATTGGGGACTAGGGGCATGGCAAGCCCAATATGCTGTCTCTTCATATAGGCCCTGAGAGGCCTTACCTGAGGACTGGGCTCAGGCTGAGGGTCACAATGTGTGTTTGTGACCAATGTGGCCTGCAAGCATGGGCTGGGCCGCATGGGCCACGCTTGTTTCAACTACACTGAACGTGGGACAACATGCCAAGCACAAGGTTTCTTGCCATGGGGAAAGAGTTCTGATTTCTGCATCATTTTCAACCCTGGGCAGTGGTTGGAGATAAGGTTAGGTTCTGGAGCCTGAAAACCGCAGTTGGGAAGAGATGACGACCTAAGGCCATGGCGGGTCCGATGTGCTCAGTGTGCGGCCAGCTGTCTGGGTGGGACCAGGAGGTCCAGGCTCAGGCTGGATCAGAAGGGGAAATAGTGCCCAGGTCAGCCTCTATGTTTGGGGTACAGCCGATTGGCGTGCAGGTTGATCCTCATTTGGGGTTTCGGGGTAGCCCTGAGGGCAATATTTTACTTCTGTAGGGCAGGCAGAGTGCGGCATTGTAGTTCTGGATTTCCAAACTGGAGGGCTTGTGGGCCAGTAGTCTGAGGACGGAGTCTGAGAACCCAAGCTAGGCCTAGGTTTCTGGGTGAGGATATGGCAGGCACAATCTACAGACCTCAATAGAGATCTCGTGCATCTGAAGTCAGGGCAAGGATCAGACGATCGCTCAGGTTGGACTTTCTGCCCTGATGGCCCTTTCTTGAAGGGGGTTGGATCACGAGGACATGGGGGTTTTCCCACGATGGGAGTTGTGAGAAGCTCCAAACTGCAAAGATTCTTCTGCAGGACAATTGAGACCTGTTGGTTGGCTCCAGGCCAACGATTCCGAGCAGGGTTCTAAGGATGGATGGCTGGGTAGCCCACCTCGCATTCCAATTGTCTCCAAGCAACAAGACAGGTTAGATCTGCTGGATGTGGCGGGCAACCGAGGAGGCTGAGTTGAAATGGACTCTCCTGTGGATGTGTCCTAATATATTTTTTTGTCTATGGAGACCTTGGAATGAAGCGGTGGCCCTGGGGCCCTGAAGGGTTCTCCTAAACAGAGGCTTTGACACAGCTCCAACGTGCATGTTTCCCATGTGTAGATGAGATTTGTTCTGATGGGTGAGTCAAGAAACAGCCATATGCTGGTATTGAAATCCAGGCCTCTGAGGAGAGTTTCCTGGAAACCAAAGCAATGGATCTGATTAGTGCCTAGGGGCCTGTTCGTTCCTTTTTACCTCTGGGGACATCAGTGTACGGGTCTGAGTGCAGGAAGGTGCTCAGATGGGCTCAGATTGCCCCCTGTTTGTCCTGGGAAGCCACAACTATTGGGATGGCCTCAGGGACTTTGGAGGTTATCCTATTAGTAGGCTTGTGGCCATTGGAATGGGCACATACAATTCCCTTGGAGAGGGCAAGTACAGTCCTCAGGTTTGGCTCCAGGGCCCTGAGCCTGTAGGGTGTGTAGGCCAGAGCTGTTTGGACAGTTGTCTGAAAACACAAACTCGGCTTATGTTTTGGGTCATAGGTATGGCAGGACTGATCTACAGACCATGAGGAGAACACTTCGGGATATGAAAAAAGGGCGAGTGTGAGGCTCTTGCTCAAGTTTTTGTCTCTGGATATCGTGTCACTCATGGTCGTGAAATTGCCGGGTGACTTCATGGGAAATGGACGAGTCTTACTCTCTGGGGGTTCGGTCCCGTCCAAAGAGTTTGCGGTCATTCTGGGGATGGAAGAAGTCCGTTTTTTTGTTGTTGTTGTCGATTTGTTTCATTTTGTTTTTCAACCTCAGATGTCCCACCAAATGAGGGATTCCAGAGTAGAGCCCTGGGGTGGGGCGACTGGACAACCAGAAATCTGGTTAAAAATTGGGGACTAGGGACATGTCAAGCCCATTATGACATCTAATGGTCCAGCCACTGAGAGGACTTACTAGAGGACAGGACTCACGCTGAGGTCACAATGCGTGTTTATGCTCTCGTCGCACTCAAGAATGGGCGGGGCCTCAGGGTGAATGCTGTTTTCTCCTACACTGAACGTTGGACAACATGCCAACCACAAGGTTTCTTGCCATGGGTCAGGAAGAGTTCTGATTTCTGCATCACAGTCACCCGTGGGCAGTGATTGGAGATAAGGTCTAGGTTCTGAAGCCTGAAAACTGAGGTAGGGAAGAGATGATGACCTAAGGCCAGGGCGGGTCTGATGTGCTCAGGGTGCGGTCAGCTGTCTGGGTGTTGGTCAGCAGGTCCGGGCTCAGGTTGTGTCAGACAGTGCATTAGTGCCCAGGTTAGACTATATAATTTGGGTACATTCGAGTGCCGTGTAGGTTTATCTTCATTTAAGCTGCCTGGGCAGCTCATTAGGCAATATATTTTTTCTAGAGGGCAGGCAGAGTGCTTCATTGTCGGTCCGGAATTGCCAAACATGAGGGCTTCGGGGCCAGGAGAGTGAGGACGGAAGTCTGAGAACACAAGCTAGACTTCGGATTCAGGGTGAGGGCACGGCAGGTACCCCCTGAAGATCTGAACCAATATCTCATGCATCTGAAGTCAGGGCGAGGATCCGACGTTGGCTCAGGTTGGAGTTTCTGTGCATGACGGCCCCTTCATGAAGGGAGCGGAATCTCGAGGCCATGGAGGTTTTCCACGTTGGGAGATGTGGGATGCCCCCTTCAAGGATTCCTTCTGCGGGACAATTGAGACCTGTTGGACAGCTCCAGGACATCCCATATGGAATGACTCCAGAGCACCGTTCGAGGATGGATGCCTGGGAAGTCCGCCTCGCCTTCCAATTGTCTCCTAACAACAAGACAGTTTAGATCTAATGGATCTGCGGGAGCAACCGGGGTGGCTGAGTTGAAATGCACTTTCCAGAGGATGGGTCCTAATGTGTGTTTGTGTCCATGAGGGCCTTGGAATGGGGAGGTGGCACCGGGACCCTGAAGTATTCTCCTAAGCTTTGGCATAGCTCCCATGCACAAGTTTCCTTGTGGAGACGAGATTTGTTCTGATGGGTGCCTCAGGAAATCCCCTCTGCTGGTATTGGAATCCAGGCTTTTGAGGAGACATGCCTGTAAACCAAAGCAATGGATCCGATAATGGCCTCGGGTCCTGTCTGGTTCAATCTTCTTGGTATGAGTGGAGGTAGATGAGTGGAGGAAGATGCTCAGCTGGTATCAACCGCCCTTTTTTGTCCCGGGCGACCTACACTATTGGGATGGCCTCAGGGACTTTGGAGGGTTCTCCTAATTTGTACGATTTTTGACAATGGAATGGGCAGAATTCCCATGGATTGGGTGGGGGAAGTCCTAATGTGTGGCTCCAGGGGCCCCAGCCTGGAGGGAGTGTGGCCCAGGACTTTGAGGACAGAAGACTGAAAACACAAACTCAGCTTAAGTTTGGGGACGTAGGTATGGCACGCCCGATCTACAAACCATGAGAAGAACTCTTCAGGATATGAAGAATGAGCGAGTCTGAGGCGCTTGCTCAGGCTTTTGTCTCTGGATTTTGTTTCAGCGATGGCCCTGGAATGTTGGGGATGTCTCATGGGCCATGGACGAATCTTCCTCTCTGTGGATTTGGCCCGATCCCAATTGTTTTTCGTCAATCTGTGGGATGGGAGGACTCCTTTCAGGTTTGTTACCTCAGGTGTCCCACCAAAAGAGGAATTCCAAAGCAGAGCCCTGGGGAAGAGTGAAGGGACACCCCGAACTATGGTTAAAAATTGGGGCCTAGGGGCATGGCAAGCCCAATATGCTGTCTCTTCATATAGGCCCTGAGAGGCCTTACCTGAGGACTGGGCTCAGGCTGAGGGTCACAATGTGTGTTTGTGACCAATGTGGCCCGCAAGCATGGGCTGGGCCTCATGGGCCACGCTTGTTTCAACTACACTGAACGTTGGACAACATGCCAAGCACAAGGTTTCTTGCCATGGGGAAAGAGTTCTGATTTCTGCATCATTTTCAACCCTGGGCAGTGGTTGGAGATAAGGTTAGGTTCTGGAGCCTGAAAACCGCAGTTGGGAAGAGATGAAGACCTAAGGCCATGGCGGGTCCGATGTGCTCAGTGTGCGGCCAGCTGTCTGGGTGGGACCAGGAGGTCCAGGCTCAGGCTGGGTCAGAAGGGGAAATAGTGCCCAGGTCAGCCTCTATGTTTGTGGTACAGCCGAATGGCGTGCAGGTTGATCCTCATTTGTGGTTTCGGGGTAGCCCTGAGGGCAATGTTTTACTTCTGTAGGGCAGGCAGAGTGCGGCATTGTAGTTCTGGATTGCCAAACTGGAGGGCTTGTGGGCCAGTAGTCTGAGGACGGAGTCTGAGAACCCAAGCTAGGCCTAGGTTTCTGGGTGAGGATATGGCAGGCACAATCTACAGACCTCAATAGAGATCTCGTGCATCTGAAGTCAGGGCAAGGATCAGACGATCGCTCAGGTTGGACTTTCTGCCCTGATGGCCCTTTCTTGAAGGGGGTTGGATCACGAGGACATGGGGGTTTTCGCACGATGGGAGTTGTGAGAAGCTCCAAACTGCAAAGATTCTTCTGCAGGACAATTGAGACCTGTTGGTTGGCTCCAGGCCAACGATTCCGAGCAGGGTTCTAAGGATGGATGGCTGGGTAGCCCACCTCGCATTCCAATTGTCTCCAAGCAACAAGACAGGTTAGATCTGCTGGATGTGGCGGGCAACCGAGGAGGCTGAGTTGAAATGGACTCTCCTGTGGATGTGTCCTAATATGTTTTTTTGTCTATGGAGACCTTGGAATGAAGCGGTGGCCCTGGGGCCCTGAAGGGTTCTCCTAAACAGAGGCTTTGACACAGCTCCAACGTGCATGTTTCCCATGTGTAGATGAGATTTGTTCTGATGGGTGAGTCAAGAAACAGCCATATGCTGGTATTGAAATCCAGGCCTCTGAGGAGAGTTTCCTGGAAACCAAAGCAATGGATCCGATTAGTGCCTAGGGGCCTGTTCGATCCTTTTTACCTCTGGGGACATCAGTCTACGGGTCTGAGTGCAGGTAGGTGCTCAGATGGGCTCAGATTGCCCCTGTTTGTCCTGGGAAGCCACAACTATTGCGATGGCCTCAGGGACTTTGGAGGTTATCCTATTAGTAGGGTTGTGGCCATTGGAATGGGCACATACAATTCCCTTGGAGAGGGCAAGTACAGTCCTCAGGTTTGGCTCCAGGGCCCTGAGCCTGTAGGGTGTGTAGGCCAGAGCTGTTTGGACAGTTGTCTGAAAACACAAACTCGGCTTATGTTTTGGGTCATAGGTATGGCAGGACTGATCTATAGACCATGAGGAGAACACTTCGGGATATGAAAAAAAGGCGAGTGTGAGGCTCTTGCTCAAGTTTTTGTATCTGGATATCGTGTCACTCATGGTCGTGAAATTTCTGGGTGACTTCATGGGAAATGGACGAGTCTTACTCTCTGGGGGTTCGGTCCCGTCCAAAAAGTTTGCGGTCATTCTGGGGATGGAAGAAGTCCGTTTTTTTGTTGTTGTTGTCGATTTGTTTCATTTTGTTTTTCAACCTCAGATGTCCCACCAAATGAGGGATTCCAGAGTAGAGCCCTGGGGTGGGGCGACTGGACAACCAGAAATCTGGTTAAAAATTGGGGACTAGGGACATGTCAAGCCCATTATGACATCTAATGGTCCAGCAACTGAGAGGACTTACTAGAGGACAGGACTCACGCTGAGGTCACAATGCGTGTTTATGCTCTCGTCGCACTCAAGAATGGGCGGGGCCTCAAGGTGAATGCTGGTTTCTCCTACACTGAACGTTGGACAACATGCCAACCACAAGGTTTCTTGCCATGGGTCAGGAAGAGTCACAGTCACCCGTGGGCAGTGATTGGAGATAAGGTCTAGGTTCTGAAGCCTGAAAACTGAGGTAGGGAAGAGATGATGACCTAAGGCCAGGGCGGGTCTGATGTGCTCAGGGTGCGGTCAGCTGTCTGGGTGTTGGTCAGCAGGTCCGGGCTCAGGTTGTGTCAGACAGTGCATTAGTGCCCAGGTTAGACTATATAATTTGGGTACATTCGAGTGCCGTGTAGGTTTATCTTCATTTAAGCTGCCTGGGCAGCTCATTAGGCAATATATTTTTTCTAGAGGGCAGGCAGAGTGCTTCATTTTCGGTCCGGAATTGCCAAACATGAGGGCTTCGGGGCCAGGAGAGTGAGGACGGAAGTCTGAGAACACAAGCTAGACTTCGGATTCAGGGTGAGGGCACGGCAGGTACCCCCTGCAGATCTGAACCAATATCTCATGCATCTGAAGTCAGGGCGAGGATCCGACGTTGGCTCAGGTTGGAGTTTCTGTGCATGACGGCCCCTTCATGAAGGGAGCGGAATCTCGAGGCCATGGAGGTTTTCCACGTTGGGAGATGTGGGATGCCCCCTTCAAGGATTCCTTCTGCGGGACAATTGAGACCTGTTGGACAGCTCCAGGACATCCCATATGGAATGACTCCAGAGCACCGTTCGAGGATGGATGCCTGGGAAGTCCGCCTCGCCTTCCAATTGTCTCCTAACAACAAGACAGTTTAGATCTAATGGATCTGCGGGAGCAACCGGGGTGGCTGAGTTGAAATGCACTTTCCAGAGGATGGGTCCTAATGTGTGTTTGTGTCCATGAGGGCCTTGGAATGGGGAGGTGGCACCGGGACCCTGAAGTATTCTCCTAAGCTTTGGCATAGCTCCCATGCACAAGTTTCCTTGTGGAGACGAGATTTGTTCTGATGGGTGCCTCAGGAAATCCCCTCTGCTGGTATTGGAATCCAGGCTTTTGAGGAGACATGCCTGTAAACCAAAGCAATGGATCCGATAATGGCCTCGGGTCCTGTCTGGTTCAATCTTCTTGGTATGAGTGGAGGTAGATGAGTGGAGGAAGATGCTCAGCTGGTATCAACCGCCCTTTTTTGTCCCGGGCGACCTACACTATTGGGATGGCCTCAGGGACTTTGGAGGGTTCTCCTAATTTGTACGATTTTTGACAATGGAATGGGCAGAATTCCCATGGATTGGGTGGGGGCAGTCCTAATGTGTGGCTCCAGGGGCCCCAGCCTGGAGGGAGTGTGGCCCAGGACTTTGAGGACAGAAGACTGAAAACACAAACTCAGCTTAAGTTTGGGGACGTAGGTATGGCACGCCCGATCTACAAACCATGAGAAGAACTCTTCAGGATATGAAGAATGAGCGAGTCTGAGGCGCTTGCTCAGGCTTTTGTCTCTGGATTTTGTTTCAGCGATGGCCGTGGAATGTTGGGGATGTCTCATGGGCCATGGACGAATCTTCCTCTCTGTGGATTTGGCCCGATCCCAATTGTTTTTCGTCAATCTGTGGGATGGGAGGACTCCTTTCAGGTTTGTTACCTCAGGTGTCCCACCAAAAGAGGAATTCCAAAGCAGAGCCCTGGGGAAGAGTGAAGGGACACCCCGAACTATGGTTAAAAATTGGGGCCTAGGGGCATGGCAAGCCCAATATGCTGTCTCTTCATATAGGCCCTGAGAGGCCTTACCTGAGGACTGGGCTCAGGCTGAGGGTCACAATGTGTGTTTGTGACCAATGTGGCCTGCAAGCATGGGCTGGGCCGCATGGGCCACGCTTGTTTCAACTACACTGAACGTTGGACAACATGCCAAGCACAAGGTTTCTTGCCATGGGGAAAGAGTTCTGATTTCTGCATCATTTTCAACCCTGGGCAGTGGTTGGAGATAAGGTTAGGTTCTGGAGCCTGAAAACCGCAGTTGGGAAGAGATGAAGACCTAAGGCCATGGCGGGTCCGATGTGCTCAGTGTGCGGCCAGCTGTCTGGGTGGGACCAGGAGGTCCAGGCTCAGGCTGGGTCAGAAGGGGAAATAGTGCCCAGGTCAGCCTATATGTTTGGGGTACAGCCGAATGGCGTGCAGGTTGATCCTCATTTGGGGTTTCGGGGTAGCCCTGAGGGCAATATTTTACTTCTGTAGGGCAGGCAGAGTGCGGCATTGTAGTTCTGGATTGCCAAACTGGAGGGCTTGTGGGCCAGTAGTCTGAGGACGGAGTCTGAGAACCCAAGCTAGGCCTAGGTTTCTGGGTGAGGATATGGCAGGCACAATCTACAGACCTCAATAGAGATCTCGTGCATCTGAAGTCAGGGCAAGGATCAGACGATCGCTCAGGTTGGACTTTCTGCCCTGATGGCCCTTTCTTGAAGGGGGTTGGATCACGAGGACATGGGGGTTTTCCCACGATGGGAGTTGTGAGAAGCTCAAACTGCAAAGATTCTTCTGCAGGACAATTGAGACCTGTTGGTTGGCTCCAGGCCAACGATTCCGAGCAGGGTTCTAAGGATGGATGGCTGGGTAGCCCACCTCGCATTCCAATTGTCTCCAAGCAACAAGACAGGTTAGATCTGCTGGATGTGGCGGGCAACCGAGGAGGCTGAGTTGAAATGGACTCTCCTGTGGATGTGTCCTAATATGTTTTTGTGTCTATGGAGACCTTGGAATGAAGCGGTGGCCCTGGGGCCCTGAAGGGTTCTCCTAAACAGAGGCTTTGACACAGCTCCAACGTGCATGTTTCCCATGTG
Organism: Mustela nivalis; assembly: GCF_964662115.1. NCBI lineage: Eukaryota > Metazoa > Chordata > Mammalia > Carnivora > Mustelidae > Mustela > Mustela nivalis. Next base: position 52,627 of record NW_028136494.1, on the reverse strand, counting down.
TAGATGAGATTTGTTCTGATGGGTGAGTCAAGAAACAGCCATATGCTGGTATTGAAATCCAGGCTTCTGAGGAGAGTTTCCTGGAAACCAAAGCAATGGATCTGATTAGTGCCTAGGGGCCTGTTCGTTCCTTTTTACCTCTGGGGACATCAGTCTACGGGTCTGAGTGCAGGAAGGTGCTCAGATGGGCTCAGATTGCCCCCTGTTTGTCCTGGGAAGCCACAACTATTGGGATGGCCTCAGGGACTTTGGAGGTTATCCTATTAGTAGGCTTGTGGCCATTGGAATGGGCACATACAATTCCCTTGGAGAGGGCAAGTACAGTCCTCAGGTTTGGCTCCAGGGCCCTGAGCCTGTAGGGTGTGTAGGCCAGAGCTGTTTGGACAGTTGTCTGAAAACACAAACTCGGCTTATGTTTTGGGTCATAGGTATGGCAGGACTGATCTACAGACCATGAGGAGAACACTTCGGGATATGAAAAAAGGGCGAGTGTGAGGCTCTTGCTCAAGTTTTTGTCTCTGGATATCGTGTCACTCATGGTCGTGAAATTGCCGGGTGACTTCATGGGAAATGGACGAGTCTTACTCTCTGGGGGTTCGGTCCCGTCCAAAGAGTTTGGGGTCATTCTGGGGATGGAAGAAGTCCGTTTTTTTGTTGTTGTTGTCGATTTGTTTCATTTTGTTTTTCAACCTCAGATGTCCCACCAAATGAGGGATTCCAGAGTAGAGCCCTGGGGTGGGGCGACTGGACAACCAGAAATCTGGTTAAAAATTGGGGACTAGGGACATGTCAAGCCCATTATGACATCTAATGGTCCAGCCACTGAGAGGACTTACTAGAGGACAGGACTCACGCTGAGGTCACAATGCGTGTTTATGCTTTCGTCGCACTCAAGAATGGGCGGGGCCTCAGGGTGAATGCTGTTTTCTCCTACACTGAACGTTGGACAACATGCCAACCACAAGGTTTCTTGCCATGGGTCAGGAAGAGTTCTGATTTCTGCATCACAGTCACCCGTGGGCAGTGATTGGAGATAAGGTCTAGGTTCTGAAGCCTGAAAACTGAGGTAGGGAAGAGATGATGACCTAAGGCCAGGGCGGGTCTGATGTGCTCAGGGTGTGGTCAGCTGTCTGGGTGTTGGTCAGCAGGTCCGGGCTCAGGTTGTGTCAGACAGTGCATTAGTGCCCAGGTTAGACTATATAATTTGGGTACATTCGAGTGCCGTGTAGGTTTATCTTCATTTAAGCTGCCTGGGCAGCTCATTAGGCAATATATTTTTTCTAGAGGGCAGGCAGAGTGCTTCATTGTCGGTCCGGAATTGCCAAACATGAGGGCTTCGGGGCCAGGAGAGTGAGGACGGAAGTGTGAGAACACAAGCTAGACTTCGGATTCAGGGTGAGGGCACGGCAGGTACCCCCTGCAGATCTGAACCAATATCTCATGCATCTGAAGTCAGGGCGAGGATCCAACGTTGGCTCAGGTTGGAGTTTCTGTGCATGACGGCCCCTTCATGAAGGGAGCGGAATCTCGAGGCCATGGAGGTTTTCCACGTTGGGAGATGTGGGATGCCCCCTTCAAGGATTCCTTCTGCGGGACAATTGAGACCTGTTGGACAGCTCCAGGACATCCCATATGGAATGACTCCAGAGCACCGTTCGAGGATGGATGCCTGGGAAGTCCGCCTCGCCTTCCAATTGTCTCCTAACAACAAGACAGTTTAGATCTAATGGATCTGCGGGAGCAACCGGGGTGGCTGAGTTGAAATGCACTTTCCAGAGGATGGGTCCTAATATGTGTTTGTGTCCATGAGGGCCTTGGAATGGGGAGGTGGCACCGGGACCCTGAAGTATTCTCCTAAGCTTTGGCATAGCTCCCATGCACAAGTTTCCTTGTGGAGACGAGATTTGTTCTGATGGGTGCCTCAGGAAATCCCCTCTGCTGGTATTGGAATCCAGGCTTTTGAGGAGACATGCCTGTAAACCAAAGCAATGGATCCGATAATGGCCTCGGGTCCTGTCTGGTTCAATCTTCTTGGTATGAGTGGAGGTAGATGAGTGGAGGAAGATGCTCAGCTGGTATCAACCGCCCTTTTTTGTCCCGGGCGACCTACACTATTGCGATGGCCTCAGGGACTTTGGAGGGTTCTCCTAATTTGTACGATTTTTGACAATGGAATGGGGAGAATTCCCATGGATTGGGTGGGGGCAGTCCTAATGTGTGGCTCCAGGGGCCCCAGCCTGGAGGGAGTGTGGCCCAGGACTTTGAGGACAGAAGACTGAAAACACAAACTCAGCTTAAGTTTGGGGACGTAGGTATGGCACGCCCGATCTACAAACCATGAGAAGAACTCTTCAGGATATGAAGAATGAGCGAGTCTGAGGCGCTTGCTCAGGCTTTTGTCTCTGGATTTTGTTTCAGCGATGGCCGTGGAATGTTGGGGATGTCTCATGGGCCATGGACGAATCTTCCTCTCTGTGGATTTGGCCCGATCCCAATTGTTTTTCGTCAATCTGTGGGATGGGAGGACTCCTTTCAGGTTTGTTACCTCAGGTGTCCCACCAAAAGAGGAATTCCAAAGCAGAGCCCTGGGGAAGAGTGAAGGGACACCCCGAACTATGGTTAAAAATTGGGGCCTAGGGGCATGGCAAGCCCAATATGCTGTCTCTTCATATAGGCCCTGAGAGGCCTTACCTGAGGACTGGGCTCAGGCTGAGGGTCACAATGTGTGTTTGTGACCAATGTGGCCTGCAAGCATGGGCTGGGCCGCATGGGCCACGCTTGTTTCAACTACACTGAACGTTGGACAACATGCCAAGCACAAGGTTTCTTGCCATGGGGAAAGAGTTCTGATTTCTGCATCATTTTCAACCCTGGGCAGTGGTTGGAGATAAGGTTAGGTTCTGGAGCCTGAAAACCGCAGTTGGGAAGAGATGAAGACCTAAGGCCATGGCGGGTCCGATGTGCTCAGTGTGCGGCCAGCTGTCTGGGTGGGACCAGGAGGTCCAGGCTCAGGCTGGGTCAGAAGGGGAAATAGTGTCCAGGTCAGCCTATATGTTTGGGGTACAGCCGAATGGCGTGCAGGTTGATCCTCATTTGGGGTTTCGGGGTAGCCCTGAGGGCAATATTTTACTTCTGTAGGGCAGGCAGAGTGCGGCATTGTAGTTCTGGATTGCCAAACTGGAGGGCTTGTGGGCCAGTAGTCTGAGGACGGAGTCTGAGAACCCAAGCTAGGCCTAGGTTTCTGGGTGAGGATATGGCAGGCACAATCTACAGACCTCAATAGAGATCTCGTGCATCTGAAGTCAGGGCAAGGATCAGACGATCGCTCAGGTTGGACTTTCTGCCCTGATGGCCCTTTCTTGAAGGGGGTTGGATCACGAGGACATGGGGGTTTTCCCACGATGGGAGTTGTGAGAAGCTCCAAACTGCAAAGATTCTTCTGCAGGACAATTGAGACCTGTTGGTTGGCTCCAGGCCAACGATTCCGAGCAGGGTTCTAAGGATGGATGGCTGGGTAGCCCACCTCGCATTCCAATTGTCTCCAAGCAACAAGACAGGTTAGATCTGCTGGATGTGGCGGGCAACCGAGGAGGCTGAGTTGAAATGGACTCTCCTGTGGATGTGTCCTAATATGTTTTTGTGTCTATGGAGACCTTGGAATGAAGCGGTGGCCCTGGGGCCCTGAAGGGTTCTCCTAAACAGAGGCTTTGACACAGCTCCAACGTGCATGTTTCCCATGTGTAGATGAGATTTGTTCTGATGGGTGAGTCAAGAAACAGCCATATGCTGGTATTGAAATCCAGGCTTCTGAGGAGAGTTTCCTGGAAACCAAAGCAATGGATCTGATTAGTGCCTAGGGGCCTGTTCGTTCCTTTTTACCTCTGGGGACATCAGTCTACGGGTCTGAGTGCAGGAAGGTGCTCAGATGGGCTCAGATTGCCCCCTGTTTGTCCTGGGAAGCCACAACTATTGGGATGGCCTCAGGGACTTTGGAGGTTATCCTATTAGTAGGCTTGTGGCCATTGGAATGGGCACATACAATTCCCTTGGAGAGGGCAAGTACAGTCCTCAGGTTTGGCTCCAGGGCCCTGAGCCTGTAGGGTGTGTAGGCCAGAGCTGTTTGGACAGTTGTCTGAAAACACAAACTCGGCTTATGTTTTGGGTCATAGGTATGGCAGGACTGATCTACAGACCATGAGGAGAACACTTCGGGATATGAAAAAAGGGCGAGTGTGAGGCTCTTGCTCAAGTTTTTGTCTCTGGATATCGTGTCACTCATGGTCGTGAAATTGCCGGGTGACTTCATGGGAAATGGACGAGTCTTACTCTCTGGGGGTTCGGTCCCGTCCAAAGAGTTTGCGGTCATTCTGGGGATGGAAGAAGTCCGTTTTTTTGTTGTTGTTGTCGATTTGTTTCATTTTGTTTTTCAACCTCAGATGTCCCACCAAATGAGGGATTCCAGAGTAGAGCCTTGGGGTGGGGCGACTGGACAACCAGAAATCTGGTTAAAAATTGGGGACTAGGGACATGTCAAGCCCATTATGACATCTAATGGTCCAGCCACTGAGAGGACTTACTAGAGGACAGGACTCACGCTGAGGTCACAATGCGTGTTTATGCTTTCGTCGCACTCAAGAATGGGCGGGGCCTCAGGGTGAATGCTGTTTTCTCCTACACTGAACGTTGGACAACATGCCAACCACAAGGTTTCTTGCCATGGGTCAGGAAGAGTTCTGATTTCTGCATCACAGTCACCCGTGGGCAGTGATTGGAGATAAGGTCTAGGTTCTGAAGCCTGAAAACTGAGGTAGGGAAGAGATGATGACCTAAGGCCAGGGCGGGTCTGATGTGCTCAGGGTGCGGTCAGCTGTCTGGGTGTTGGTCAGCAGGTCCGGGCTCAGGTTGTGTCAGACAGTGCATTAGTGCCCAGGTTAGACTATATAATTTGGGTACATTCGAGTGCCGTGTAGGTTTATCTTCATTTAAGCTGCCTGGGCAGCTCATTAGGCAATATATTTTTTCTAGAGGGCAGGCAGAGTGCTTCATTGTCGGTCCGGAATTGCCAAACATGAGGGCTTCGGGGCCAGGAGAGTGAGGACGGAAGTCTGAGAACACAAGCTAGACTTCGGATTCAGGGTGAGGGCACGGCAGGTACCCCCTGCAGATCTGAACCAATATCTCATGCATCTGAAGTCAGGGCGAGGATCCGACGTTGGCTCAGGTTGGAGTTTCTGTGCATGACGGCCCCTTCATGAAGGGAGCGGAATCTCGAGGCCATGGAGGTTTTCCACGTTGGGAGATGTGGGATGCCCCCTTCAAGGATTCCTTCTGCGGGACAATTGAGACCTGTTGGACAGCTCCAGGACATCCCATATGGAATGACTCCAGAGCACCGTTCGAGGATGGATGCCTGGGAAGTCCGCCTCGCCTTCCAATTGTCTCCTAACAACAAGACAGTTTAGATCTAATGGATCTGCGAGAGCAACCGGGGTGGCTGAGTTGAAATGCACTTTCCAGAGGATGGGTCCTAATGTGTGTTTGTGTCCATGAGGGCCTTGGAATGGGGAGGTGGCACCGGGACCCTGAAGTATTCTCCTAAGCTTTGGCATAGCTCCCATGCACAAGTTTCCTTGTGGAGACGAGATTTGTTCTGATGGGTGCCTCAGGAAATCCCCTCTGCTGGTATTGGAATCCAGGCTTTTGAGGAGACATGCCTGTAAACCAAAGCAATGGATCCGATAATGGCCTCGGGTCCTGTCTGGTTCAATCTTCTTGGTATGAGTGGAGGTAGATGAGTGGAGGAAGATGCTCAGCTGGTATCAACCGCCCTTTTTTGTCCCGGGCGACCTACACTATTGCGATGGCCTCAGGGACTTTGGAGGGTTCTCCTAATTTGTACGATTTTTGACAATGGAATGGGGAGAATTCCCATGGATTGGGTGGGGGCAGTCCTAATGTGTGGCTCCAGGGGCCCCAGCCTGGAGGGAGTGTGGCCCAGGACTTTGAGGACAGAAGACTGAAAACACAAACTCAGCTTAAGTTTGGGGACGTAGGTATGGCACGCCCGATCTACAAACCATGAGAAGAACTCTTCAGGATATGAAGAATGAGCGAGTCTGAGGCGCTTGCTCAGGCTTTTGTCTCTGGATTTTGTTTCAGCGATGGCCGTGGAATGTTGGGGATGTCTCATGGGCCATGGACGAATCTTCCTCTCTGTGGATTTGGCCCGATCCCAATTGTTTTTCGTCAATCTGTGGGATGGGAGGACTCCTTTCAGGTTTGTTACCTCTGGTGTCCCACCAAAAGAGGAATTCCAAAGCAGAGCCCTGGGGAAGAGTGAAGGGACACCCCGAACTATGGTTAAAAATTGGGGCCTAGGGGCATGGCAAGCCCAATATGCTGTCTCTTCATATAGGCCCTGAGAGGCCTTACCTGAGGCCTGGGTTCAGGCTGAGGGTCACATTGAGTGTTTGTGACCAATGTGGCCCGCAAGCATGGGTTAAGCCTCATGGGCCACGCTTGTTTCAACTACACTGAACGTTGGACAACATGCCAAGCACAAGGTTTCTTGCCATGGGGAAAGAGTTCGGATTTCTGCATCGTTTTCAACCCTGGGCAGTGGTTGGAGATAAGGTCTAGGTCCTGGAGCCTGAAAACCTTAGTTGGGAAGAGATGACGACCTAAGGCCATGGCGGGTCCGATGTGCTCAGTGTGCGGCCAGCTGTCTGGGTGGGACCAGGAGGTCCAGGCTCAGGCTGGGTCAGAAGGGGAAATAGTGCCCAGGTCAGCCTCTATGTTTGAAGTACAGCCGAATGGCGTGCAAGTTGATCCTCATTTGGAGTTTCGGGTTAGCCCTGAGGGCAATGTTTTACTTCTGTAGGGCAGGCAGAGTGCGGCATTGTAGTTCTGGATTGCCAAACTGGAAGGCTTGTGGGCCAGTAGTCTGAGGACGGAGTCTGAGAACCCAAGCCAAGCCTAGGTTTCTGGGTGAGGATATGGCAGGCACAATCTACAGACCTCAATAGAGATCTCATGCATCTGAAGTCCGGGTAAGGATCAGACGTTCGCTCAGGTTGGATTTTCTGCCCTGATGGTCCTTTCTTGAAGGGGGTTGGATCACGAGGACATGGGGGTTTTCCCACGATGGGAGTTGTGAGAAGCTCCAAACTGCAAAGATTCTTCTGCAGGACAATTGAGACCTGTTGGTTGGCTCCAGGCCAATGATTCCGAGCAGGGTTCTAAGGATGGATGGCTGGGTAGCCCACCTCGCATTCCAATTGTCTCCAAGCAACAAGACAGGTTAGATCTGCTGGATGTGGGGGGCAACCGAGGAGGCTGAGTTGAAATGGACTCTCCTGTGGATGTGTTCTAATATGTTTTTGTGTCCTGGAGACCTTGGAATGAAGCGGTGGCCCTGGGGCCCTGAAGGGTTCTCCTAAACAGAGGCTTTGACACAGCTCCAACGTGCATGTTTCCCATGTGTAGATGAGATTTGTTCTGATGGGTGAGTCAAGAAACAGCCATATGCTGGTATTGAAATCCAGGCCTCTGAGGAGAGTTTCCTGGAAACCAAAGCAATGGATCCGATTAGTGCCTAGGGGCCTGTTCGTTCCTTTTTACCTCTGGGGACATCAGTCTACGGGTCTGAGTGCAGGTAGGTGCTCAGATGGGCTCAGATTGCCCCTGTTTGTCCTGGGAAGCCACAACTATTGCGATGGCCTCAGGGACTTTGGAGGTTATCCTATTAGTAGGGTTGTGGCCATTGGAATGGGCACATACAATTCCCTTGGAGAGGGCAAGTACAGTCCTCAGGTTTGGCTCCAGGGCCCTGAGCCTGTAGGGTGTGTAGGCCAGAGCTGTTTGGACAGTTGTCTGAAAACACAAACTCGGCTTATGTTTTGGGTCATAGGTATGGCAGGACTGATCTATAGACCATGAGGAGAACACTTCGGGATATGAAAAAAAGGCGAGTGTGAGGCTCTTGCTCAAGTTTTTGTATCTGGATATCGTGTCACTCATGGTCGTGAAATTTCTGGGTGACTTCATGGGAAATGGACGAGTCTTACTCTCTGGGGGTTCGGTCCCGTCCAAAGAGTTTGCGGTCATTCTGGGGATGGAAGAAGTCCGTTTTTTTGTTGTTGTTGTCGATTTGTTTCATTTTGTTTTTCAACCTCAGATGTCCCACCAAATGAGGGATTCCAGAGTAGAGCACTGGGGTGGGGCGACTGGACAACCACAAATCTGGTTAAAAATTGGGGACTAGGGACATGTCAAGCCCATTATGACATCTAATGGTCCAGCCACTGAGAGGACTTACTAGAGGACAGGACTCACGCTGAGGTCACAATGCGTGTTTATGCACTCGTCGCACTCAAGAATGGGCGGGGCCTCAGGGTGAATGCTGGTTTCTCCTACACTGAACGTTGGACAACATGCCAACCACAAGGTTTCTTGCCATGGGTCAGGAAGAGTCACAGTCACCCGTGGGCAGTGATTGGAGATAAGGTCTAGGTTCTGAAGCCTGAAAACTGAGGTAGGGAAGAGATGATGACCTAAGGCCAGGGCGGGTCTGATGTGCTCAGGGTGCGGTCAGCTGTCTGGGTGTTGGTCAGCAGGTGCGGGATCAGGTTGTGTCAGACAGTGCATTAGTGCCCAGGTTAGACTATATAATTTGGGTACATTCGAGTGCCGTGTAGGTTTATCTTCATTTAAGCTGCCTGGGCAGCTCATTAGGCAATATATTTTTTCTAGAGGGCAGGCAGAGTGCTTCATTGTCGGTCCGGAATTGCCAAACATGAGGGCTTCGGGGCCAGGAGAGTGAGGACGGAAGTCTGAGAACACAAGCTAGACTTCGGATTCAGGGTGAGGGCACGGCAGGTACCCCCTGCAGATCTGAACCAATATCTCATGCATCTGAAGTCAGGTCGAGGATCCGACGTTGGCTCAGGTTGGAGTTTCTGTGCATGACGGCACCTTCATGAAGGGAGCGGAATCTCGAGGCCATGGAGGTTTTCCACGTTGGGAGATGTGGGATGCCCCCTTCAAGGATTCCTTCTGCGGGACAATTGAGACCTGTTGGACAGCTCCAGGACATCCCATATGGAATGACTCCAGAGCACCGTTCGAGGATGGATGCCTGGGAAGTCCGCCTCGCCTTCCAATTGTCTCCTAGCAACAAGACAGTTTAGATCTAATGGATCTGCGGGAGCAACCGGGGTGGCTGAGTTGAAATGCACTTTCCAGAGGATGGGTCCTAATGTGTGTTTGTGTCCATGAGGGCCTTGGAATGGGAAGGTGGCACCGGGACCCTGAAGTATTCTCCTAAGCTTTGGCATAGCTCCCATGCACAAGTTTCCTTGTGGAGACGAGATTTGTTCTGATGGGTGCCTCAGGAAATCCCCTCTGCTGGTATTGGAATCCAGGCTTTTGTGGAGACATGCCTGTAAACCAAAGCAATGGATCCGATAATGGCCTCAGGTCCTGTCAGGTTCAATCTTCTTGGTATGAGTGGAGGTAGATGAGTGGAGGAAGATGCTCAGCTGGTATCAACCGCCCTTTTTTGTCCCGGGCGACCTACACTATTGGGATGGCCTCAGGGACTTTGGAGGGTTCTCCTAATTTGTACGATTTTTGACAATGGAATGGGCAGAATTCCCATGGATTGGGTGGGGGCAGTCCTAATGTGTGGCTCCAGGGGCCCCAGCCTGGAGGGAGTGTGGCCCAGGACTTTGAGGACAGAAGACTGAAAACACAAACTCAGCTTAAGTTGGGGACGTAGGTATGGCACGCCCGATCTACAAACCATGAGAAGAACTCTTCAGGATATGAAGAATGAGCGAGTCTGAGGCGCTTGCTCAGGCTTTTGTCTCTGGATTTTGTTTCAGCGATGGCTGTGGAATGTTGGGGAGGTCTCATGGGCCATGGACGAATCTTCCTCTCTGTGGATTTGGCCCGATCCCAATTGTTTTTCGTCAATCTGTGGGATGGGAGGACTCCTTTCAGGTTTGTTACCTCAGGTGTCCCACCAAAAGAGGAATTCCAAAGCAGAGCCCTGGGGAAGAGTGAAGGGACACCCCGAACTATGGTTAAAAATTGGGGCCTAGGGGCATGGCAAGCCCAATATGCTGTCTCTTCATATAGGCCCTGAGAGGCCTTACCTGAGGACTGGGCTCAGGCTGAGGGTCACAATGTGTGTTTGTGACCAATGTGGCCCGCAAGCATGGGCTGGGCCTCATGGGCCACGCTTGTTTCAACTACACTGAACGTTGGACAACATGCCAAGCACAAGGTTTCTAGCCATGGGGAAAGAGTTCTGATTTCTGCATCATTTTCAACCCTGGGCAGTGGTTGGAGATAAGGTTAGGTTCTGGAGCCTGAAAACCGCAGTTGGGAAGAGATGAAGACCTAAGGCCATGGCGGGTCCGATGTGCTCAGTGTGCGGCCAGCTGTCTGGGTGGGACCAGGAGGTCCAGGCTCAGGCTGGGTCAGAAGGGGAAATAGTGCCCAGGTCAGCCTATATGTTTGGGGTACAGCCGATTGGCGTGCAGGTTGATCCTCATTTGGAGTTTCGGGGTAGGCTTGAGGGCAATATTTTACTTCTGTAGGGCAGGCAGAGTGCGGCATTGTAGTTCTGGATTGCCAAACTGGAGGGCTTGTGGGCCAGTAGTCTGAGGACGGAGTCTGAGGACCCAAGCTAGACCTAGGTTTCTGGGTGAGGATATGGCAGGCACAATCTACAGACCTCAATAGAGATCTCGTGCATCTGAAGTCAGGGCAAGGATCAGACGATCGCTCAGGTTGGACTTTCTGCCCTGATGGCCCTTTCTTGAAGGGGGTTGGATCACGAGGACATGGGGGTTTTCCCACGATGGGAGTTGTGAGAAGCTCCAAACTGCAAAGATTCTTCTGCAGGACAATTGAGACCTGTTGGTTGGCTCCAGGCCAACGATTCCGAGCAGGGTTCTAAGGATGGATGGCTGGGTAGCCCACCTCGCATTCCAATTGTCTCCAAGCAACAAGACAGGTTAGATCTGCTGGATGTGGCGGGCAAACGAGGAGGCTGAGTTGAAATGGACTCTCCTGTGGATGTGTCCTAATATGTTTTTGTGTCTATGGAGACCTTGGAATGAAGCGGTGGCCCTGGGGCCTTGAAGGGTTCTCCTAAACAGAGGCTTTGACACAGCTCCAACGTGCACGTTTCCCATGTGTAGATGAGATTTGTTCTGATGGGTGAGTCAAGAAACAGCCATATGCTGGTATTGAAATCCAGGCCTCTGAGGAGAGTTTCCTGGAAACCAAAGCAATGGATCTGATTAGTGCCTAGGGGCCTGTTCGTTCCTTTTTACCTCTGGGGACATCAGTGTACGGGTCTGAGTGCAGGAAGGTGCTCAGATGGGCTCAGATTGCCCCCTGTTTGTCCTGGGAAGCCACAACTATTGGGATGGCCTCAGGGACTTTGGAGGTTATCCTATTAGTAGGGTTGTGGCCATTGGAATGGGCACATACAATTCCCTTGGAGAGGGCAAGTACAGTCCTCAGGTTTGGCTCCAGGGCCCTGAGCCTGTAGGGTGTGTAGGCCAGAGCTGTTTGGACAGTTGTCTGAAAACACAAACTCGGCTTATGTTTTGGGTCATAGGTATGGCAGGACTGATCTACAGACCATGAGGAGAACACTTCGGGATATGAAAAAAGGGCGAGTGTGAGGCTCTTGCTCAAGTTTTTGTCTCTGGATATCGTGTCACTCATGGTCGTGAAATTGCCGGGTGACTTCATGGGAAATGGACGAGTCTTACTCTCTGGGGGTTCGGTCCCTTCCAAAGAGTTTGCGGTCATTCTGGGGATGGAAGAAGTCCGTTTTTTTGTTGTTGTTGTCGATTTGTTTCATTTTGTTTTTCAACCTCAGATGTCCCACCAAATGAGGGATTCCAGGGTAGAGCCCTGGGGTGGGGCGACTGGACAACCAGAAATCTGGTTAAAAATTGGGGACTAGGGACATGTCAAGCCCATTATGACATCTAATGGTCCAGCCACTGAGAGGACTTACTAGAGGACAGGACTCACGCTGAGGTCACAATGCGTGTTTATGCTCTCGTCGCACTCAAGAATGGGCGGGGCCTCAGTGTGAATGCTGTTTTCTCCTACACTGAACATTGGACAACATGCCAACCACAAGGTTTCTTGCCATGGGTCAGGAAGAGTTCTGATTTCTGCATCACAGTCACCCGTGGGCAGTGATTGGAAATAAGGTCTAGGTTCTGAAGCCTGAAAACTGTGGTAGGGAAAAGATGATGACCTAAGGCCATGACGAGTCTGATGTGCTCAGGGCGCGGTTAGCTGTCTGGTTGTTGGTCAGCAGGTCCGGGCTCAGGTTGTGTCAGACAGTGCATTTCTGCCCAGGTTAGACTATATAATTTGGGTACATTCGAGTGCCGTGTAGGTTTATCTTCATTTAAGCTGCCTGGTCAGCTCATTAGGCAATATATTTTTTCTAGAGGGCAGGCAGAGTGCTTCATTGTCGGTCCGGAATTGCCAAACATGAGGGCTTCGGGGCCAGGAGAGTGAGGACCGAAGTCTGAAAACACAAGCTAGACTTTGGATTCAGGGTGAGGGCACGGCAGGTACCCTCTGCAGATCTGAACCAATATCTCATGCATCTGAAGTCTGGGCGAGGATCCGACGTTGGCTCAGGTTGGAGTTTCTGTGCATGACGGCCCCTTCATGAAGGGAGCGGAATCTCGAGGCCATGGAGTTTTTCCACGTTGGGAGATGTGGGATGCCCCCTTCAAGGATTCCTTCTGCGGGACAATTGAGACCTGTTGGACAGCTCCAGGACATCCCATATGGAATGACTCCAGAGCACCGTTCGAGGATGGATGCCTGGGAAGTCCGCCTCGCCTTCCAATTGTCTTCTAGCAACAAGACAGTTTAGATCTAATGGATCTGCGGGAGCAACCGGGGTGGCTGAGTTGAAATGCACTTTCCAGAGGATGGGTCCTAACGTGTGTTTGTGTCCATGAGGGCCTTGGAATGGGGAGGTGGCACCGGGACCCTGAAGTATTCTCCTAAGCTTTGGCATAGCTCCCATGCACAAGTTTCCTTGTGGAGACGAGATTTGTTCTGATGGGTGCCTCAGGAAATCCCCTCTGCTGGTATTGGAATTCAGGCTTTTGAGGAGACATGCCTGTAAACCAAAGCAATGGATCCGATAATGGCCTCGGGTCCTGTCTGGTTCAATCTTCTTGGTATGAGTGGAGGTAGATGAGTGGAGGAAGATGCTCAGCTGGTATCAACCGCCCTTTTTTGTCCCGGGCGACCTACACTATTGGGATGGCCTCAGGGACTTTGGAGGGTTCTCCTAATTTGTACGATTTTTGACAATGGAATGGGCAGAATTCCCATGGATTGGGTGGGGGCAGTCCTAATGTGTGGCTCCAGGGGCCCCAGCCTGGAGGGAGTGTGGCCCAGGACTTTGAGGACAGAAGACTGAAAACACAAACTCAGCTTAAGTTTGGGGACGTAGGTATGGCACGCCCGATCTACAAACCATGAGAAGAACTCTTCAGGATATGAAGAATGAGCGAGTCTGAGGCGCTTGCTCAGGCTTTTGTCTCTGGATTTTGTTTCAGCGATGGCCGTGGAATGTTGGGGAGGTCTCATGGGCCATGGACGAATCTTCCTCTCTGTGGATTTGGCCCGATCCCAATTGTTTTTCGTCAATCTGTGGGATGGGAGGACTCCTTTCAGGTTTGTTACCTCAGGTGTCCCACCAAAAGAGGAATTCCAAAGCAGAGCCCTGGGGAAGAGTGAAGGGACACCCCGAACTATGGTTAAAAATTGGGGCCTAGGGGCATGGCAAGCCCAATATGCTGTCTCTTCATATAGGCCCTGAGAGGCCTTACCTGAGGACTGGGCTCAGGCTGAGGGTCACAATGTGTGTTTGTGACCAATGTGGCCTGCAAGCATGGGCTGGGCCTCATGGGCCACGCTTGTTTCAACTACACTGAACGTTGGACAACATGCCAAGCACAAGGTTTCTTGCCATGGGGAAAGAGTTCTGATTTCTGCATCATTTTCAACCCTGGGCAGTGGTTGGAGATAAGGTTAGGTTCTGGAGCCTAAAAACCGCAGTTGGGAAGAGATGAAGACCTAAGGCCATGGCGGGTCCGATGTGCTCAGTGTGCGGCCAGCTGTCTGGGTGGGACCAGGACGTCCAGGCTCAGGCTGGGTCAGAAGGGGAAATAGTGCCCAGGTCAGCCTCTATGTTTGGGGTAAAGCCGAATGGCGTGCAGGTTGATCCTCATTTGGGGTTTCGGGGTAGCCCTGAGGGCAATGTTTTACTTCTGTAGGGCAGGCAGAGTGCGGCATTGTAGTTCTGGATTGCCAAACTGGAGGGCTTGTGGGCCAGTAGTCCTAGGACGGAGTCTGAGAACCCAAGCTAGGCCTAGGTTTCTGGGTGAGGATATGGCAGGCACAATCTACAGACCTCAATAGAGATCTCGTGCATCTGAAGTCAGGGCAAGGATCAGACGATCGCTCAGGTTGGACTTTCTGCCCTGATGGCCCTTTCTTGAAGGGGGTTGGATCACGAGGACATGGGGGTTTTCCCACGATGGGAGTTGTGAGAAGCTCCAAACTGCAAAGATTCTTCTGCAGGACAATTGAGACCTGTTGGTTGGCTCCAGGCCAACGATTCCGAGCAGGGTTCTAAGGATGGATGGCTGGGTAGCCCACCTCGCATTCCAATTGTCTCCAAGCAACAAGACAGGTTAGATCTGCTGGATGTGGCGGGCAACCGAGGAGGCTGAGTTGAAATGGACTCTCCTGTGGATGTGTCCTAATATGTTTTTGTGTCTATGGAGACCTTGGAATGAAGCGGTGGCCCTGGGGCCCTGAAGGGTTCTCCTAAACAGAGGCTTTGACACAGCTCCAACGTGCATGTTTCCCATGTGTAGATGAGATTTGTTCTGATGGGTGAGTCAAGAAACAGCCATATGCTGGTATTGAAATCCAGGCCTCTGAGGAGAGTTTCCTGGAAACCAAAGCAATGGATCTGATTAGTGCCTAGGGGCCTGTTCGTTCCTTTTTACCTCTGGGGACATCAGTGTACGGGTCTGAGTGCAGGAAGGTGCTCAGATGGGCTCAGATTGCCCCCTGTTTGTCCTGGGAAGCCACAACTATTGGGATGGCCTCAGGGACTTTGGAGGTTATCCTATTAGTAGGCTTGTGGCCATTGGAATGGGCACATACAATTCCCTTGGAGAGGGCAAGTACAGTCCTCAGGTTTGGCTCCAGGGCCCTGAGCCTGTAGGGTGTGTAGGCCAGAGCTGTTTGGACAGTTGTCTGAAAACACAAACTCGGCTTATGTTTTGGGTCATAGGTATGGCAGGACTGATCTACAGACCATGAGGAGAACACTTCGGGATATGAAAAAAGGGCGAGTGTGAGGCTCTTGCTCAAGTTTTTGTCTCTGGATATCGTGTCACTCATGGTCGTGAAATTGCCGGGTGACTTCATGGGAAATGGACGAGTCTTACTCTCTGGGGGTTCGGTCCCGTCCAAAGAGTTTGCGGTCATTCTGGGGATGGAAGAAGTCCGTTTTTTTGTTGTTGTTGTCGATTTGTTTCATTTTGTTTTTTAACCTCAGATGTCCCACCAAATGAGGGATTCCAGAGTAGAGCCCTGGGGTGGGGCGACTGGACAACCAGAAATCTGGTTAAAAATTGGGGACTAGGGACATGTCAAGCCCATTATGACATCTAATGGTCCAGCCACTGAGAGGACTTACTAGAGGACAGGACTCACGCTGAGGTCACAATGCGTGTTTATGCTCTCGTCGCACTCAAGAATGGGCGGGGCCTCAGGGTGAATGCTGTTTTCTCCTACACTGAACGTTGGACAACATGCCAACCACAAGGTTTCTTGCCATGGGTCAGGAAGAGTTCTGATTTCTGCATCACAGTCACCCGTGGGCAGTGATTGGAGATAAGGTCTAGGTTCTGAAGCCTGAAAACTGAGGTAGGGAAGAGATGATGACCTAAGGCCAGGGCGGGTCTGATGTGCTCAGGGTGCGGTCAGCTGTCTGGGTGTTGGTCAGCAGGTCCGGGCTCAGGTTGTGTCAGACAGTGCATTAGTGCCCAGGTTAGACTATATAATTTGGGTACATTCGAGTGCCGTGTAGGTTTATCTTCTTTTAAGCTGCCTGGGCAGCTCATTAGGCAATATATTTTTTCTAGAGGGCAGGCAGAGTGCTTCATTGTCGGTCCGGAATTGCCAAACATGAGGGCTTCGGGGCCAGGAGAGTGAGGACGGAAGTCTGAGAACACAAGCTAGACTTCGGATTCAGGGTGAGGGCACGGCAGGTACCCCCTGCAGATCTGAACCAATATCTCATGCATCTGAAGTCAGGGCGAGGATCCGACGTTGGCTCAGGTTGGAGTTTCTGTGCATGACGGCCCCTTTATGAAGGGAGCGGAATCTCGAGGCCATGGAGGTTTTCCACGTTGGGAGATGTGGGATGCCCCCTTCAAGGATTCCTTCTGTGGGACAATTGAGACCTGTTGGACAGCTCCAGGACATCCCATATGGAATGACTCCAGAGCACCGTTCGAGGATGGATGCCTGGGAAGTCCGCCTCGCCTTCCAATTGTCTTCTAGCAACAAGACAGTTTAGATCTAATGGATCTGCGGGAGCAACCGGGGTGGCTGAGTTGAAATGCACTTTCCAGAGGATGGGTCCTAATGTGTGTTTGTGTCCATGAGGGCCTTGGAATGGGGAGGTGGCACCGGGACCCTGAAGTATTCTCCTAAGCTTTGGCATAGCTCCCATGCACAAGTTTCCTTGTGGAGACGAGGTTTGTTCTGATGGGTGCCTCAGGAAATCCCCTCTGCTGGTATTAGAATTCAGGCTTTTGAGGAGACATGCCTGTAAACCAAAGCAATGGATCCGATAATGGCCTCGGGTCCTGTCTGGTTCAATCTTCTTGGTATGAGTGGAGGTAGATGAGTGGAGGTAGATGCTCAGCTGGTATCAACCGCCCTTTTTTGTCCCGGGCGACCTACACTATTGGGATGGCCTCAGGGACTTTGGAGGGTTCTCCTAATTTGTACGATTTTTGACAATGGAATGGGCAGAATTCCCATGGATTGGGTGGGGGCAGTCCTAATGTGTGGCTCCAGGGGCCCCAGCCTGGAGGGAGTGTGGCCCAGGACTTTGAGGACAGAAGACTGAAAACACAAACTCAGCTTAAGTTTGGGGACGTAGGTATGGCACGCCCGATCTACAAACCATGAGAAGAACTCTTCAGGATATGAAAAATGAGCGAGTCTGAGTCGCTTGCTCAGGC
The DNA here is from genome assembly GCF_964662115.1 of Mustela nivalis. Classification (NCBI taxonomy): domain Eukaryota; kingdom Metazoa; phylum Chordata; class Mammalia; order Carnivora; family Mustelidae; genus Mustela; species Mustela nivalis. Next base: position 35,285 of record NW_028136494.1, on the reverse strand, counting down.
TTTTGTCTCTGGATTTTGTTTCAGCGATGGCCGTGGAATGTTGGGGAGGTCTCATGGGCCATGGACGAATCTTCCTCTCTGTGGATTTGGCCCGATCCCAATTGTTTTTCGTCAATCTGTGGGATGGGAGGACTCCTTTCAGGTTTGTTACCTCTGGTGTCCCACCAAAAGAGGAATTCCAAAGCAGAGCCCTGGGGAAGAGTGAAGGGACACCCCAAACTATGGTTAAAAATTGGGGCCTAGGTGCATGGCAAGCCCAATATGCTGTCTCTTCATATAGGCCCTGAGAGGCCTTACCTGAGGCCTGGGTTCAGGCTGAGGGTCACATTGTGTGTTTGTGACCAATGTGGCCCGCAAGCATGGGTTAAGCCTCATGGGCCACGCTTGTTTCAACTACACTGAACGTTGGACAACATGCCAAGCACAAGGTTTCTTGCCATGGGGAAAGAGTTCTGATTTCTGCATCATTTTCAACCCTGGGCAGTGGTTGGAGATAAGGTCTAGGTTCTGGAGCCTGAAAACCGCAGTTGGGAAGAGATGACGACCTAAGGCCATGGCGGGTATGATATGCTCAGTGTGCGGCCAGCTGTCTGGGTGGGACCAGGAGGTCCAGGCTCAGGCTGGGTCAGAAGGGGAAATAGTGCCCAGGTCAGCCTATATGTTTGGGGTACAGCCGATTGGCATGCAGGTTGATCCTCATTTGGGGTTTCAAGGTAGCCCTGAGGGCAATGTTTTACTTCTGTAGGGCAGGCAGAGTGCGGCATTGTAGTTCTGGATTGCCCAACTGGAGGGCTTGTGGGCCAGTCGTCTGAGGACGGAGTCTGAGAACCCAAGCTAGGCCTAGGTTTCTGGGTGAGGATATGGCAGGCACAATCTACAGACCTCAATAGAGATCTCGTGCATCTGAAGTCAGGGCAAGGATCAGACGATCGCTTAGGTTGGACTTTCTGCCCTGATGGCCCTTTCTTGAAGGGGGTTGGATCACGAGGACATGGGGGTTTTCCCACGATGGGAGATGTGAGAAGCTCCAAACTGCAAAGATTCTTCTGCAGGACAATTGAGACCTGTTGGTTGGCTCCAGGCCAACGATTCCGAGCAGGGTTCTAAGGATGGATGGCTGGGTAGCCCACATCGCATTCCAATTGTCTCCAAGCAACAAGACAGGTTAGATCTGCTGGATGTGGCGGGCAACCGAGGAGGCTGAGTTGAAATGGACGCTCCTGTGGATGTGTCCTAATATGTTTTTGTGTCTATGGAGACCTTGGAATGAAGCGGTGGCCCTGGGGCCCTGAAGGGTTCTCCTAAACAGAGGCTTTGACACAGTTCCAAGGTGCATGTTTCCCATGTGTAGATGAGATTTGTTCTGATGGGTGAGTCAAGAAACAGCCATATGCTGGTATTGAAATCCAGGCCTCTGAGGAGAGATGCCTGGAAACCAAAGCAATGGATCCGATTAGTTCCTAGGGGCCTGTTCGTTCCTTTTTACCTCTGGGGACATCAGTCTAGAGGTCTGAGTGCAGGTAGGTGCTCAGATGGGCTCAGATTGCCCCTGTTTGTCCTGGGAAGCCACAACTATTGGAATGGCCTCAGGGACTTCGGAGGTTATCCTATTAGTAGGCTTGTGGCCATTGGAATGGGCACATACAATTCCCTTGGAGAGGGCAAGTACAGTCCTCAGGTTTGGCTCCAGGGCCCTGAGCCTGTAGGGTGTGTAGGCCAGAGCTGTTTGGACAGTTGTCTGAAAACACAAACTCGGCTTATGTTTTGGGTCATAGGTATGGCAGGACTGATCTACAGACCATGAGGAGAACACTTCGGGTTATGAAAAAAGGGCGAGTGTGAGGCTCTTGCTCAAGTTTTTGTCTCTGGATATCGTGTCACTCATGGTCGTGAAATTGCCGGGTGACTTCATGGGAAATGGACGAGTCCTACTCTCTGGGGGTTCGGTCCCTTCCAAAGAGTTTGCGCTCATTCTGGGGATGGAAGAAGTCCGTTTTTTTGTTGTTGTTGTCGATTTGTTTCATTTTGTTTTTCAACCTCCGATGTCCCACCAAATGAGGGATTCCAGAGGAGAGCCCTGGGGTCGGGCGACTGGACAACCAGAAATCTGGTTAAAAATTGGGGACTAGGGACATGTCAAGCCCATTATGACATCTAATGGTCCAGCCACTGAGAGGACTTACTAGAGGACAGGACTCACGCTGAGGTCACAATGCGTGTTTATGCTCTCGTCGCACTCAAGAATGGGCGGGGCCTCAGGGTGAATGCTGTTTTCTCTTACACTGAACGTTGGACAACATGCCAACCACAAGGTTTCTTGCCATGGGTCAGGAAGAGTTCTGATTTCTGCATCACAGTCACCCGTGGGCAGTGATTGGAGATAATGTCTAGGTTCTGAAGCCTGAAAACTGTGGTAGGGAAAAGATGATGACCTAAGGCCATGGCGAGTCTGATGTGCTCAGGGCGCGGTTAGCTGTCTGGGTGTTGGTCAGCAGGTCCGGGCTCAGGTTATGTCAGACAGTGCATTTCTGCCCAGGTTAGACTATATAATTTGGGTACATTCGAGTGCCGTGTAGGTTTATCTTCATTTAAGCTGCCTGGGCAGCTCATTAGGCAATATATTTTTTCTAGAGGGCAGGCAGAGTGCTTCATTGTCGGTCCGGAATTGCCAAACTTGAGGGCTTCGGGGCCAGGAGAGTGAGGACGGAAGTCTGAGAACACAAGCTAGACTTCGGATTCAGGGTGAGGGCACGGCAGGTACCCCCTGCAGATCTGAACCAATATCTCATGCATCTGAAGTCAGGGCGAGGATCCGACGTTGGCTCAGGTTGGAGTTTCTGTGCATGACGGCCCCTTAATGAAGGGAGCGGAATCTCGAGGCCATGGAGGTTTTCCACGTTGGGAGATGTGGGATGCCCCCTTCAAGGATTCCTTCTGCGGGACAATTGAGACCTGTTGGACAGCTCCAGGACATCCCATATGGAATGACTCCAGAGCACCGTTCGAGGATGGATGCCTGGGAAGTCCGCCTCGCCTTCCAATTGTCTTCTAGCAACAAGACAGTTTAGATCTAATGGATCTGCGGGAGCAACCGGGGTGGCTGAGTTGAAATGCACTTTCCAGAGGATGGGTCCTAATGTGTGTTTGTGTCCATGAGGGCCTTGGAATGGGGAGGTGGCACCGGGACCCTGAAGTATTCTCCTAAGCTTTGGCATAGCTCCCATGCACAAGTTTCCTTGTGGAGACGAGGTTTGTTCTGATGGGTGCCTCAGGAAATCCCCTCTGCTGGTATTAGAATTCAGGCTTTTGAGGAGACATGCCTGTAAACCAAAGCAATGGATCCGATAATGGCCTCGGGTCCTGTCTGGTTCAATCTTCTTGGTATGAGTGGAGGTAGATGAGTGGAGGTAGATGCTCAGCTGGTATCAACCGCCCTTTTTTGTCCCGGGCGACCTACACTATTGGGATGGCCTCAGGGACTTTGGAGGGTTCTCCTAATTTGTACGATTTTTGACAATGGAATGGGCAGAATTCCCATGGATTGGGTGGGGGCAGTCCTAATGTGTGGCTCCAGGGGCCCCAGCCTGGAGGGAGTGTGGCCCAGGACTTTGAGGACAGAAGACTGAAAACACAAACTCAGCTTAAGTTTGGGGACGTAGGTATGGCACGCCCGATCTACAAACCATGAGAAGAACTCTTCAGGATATGAAAAATGAGCGAGTCTGAGTCGCTTGCTCAGGCTTTTGTCTCTGGATTTTGTTTCAGCGATGGCCGTGGAATGTTGGGGAGGTCTCATGGGCCATGGACGAATCTTCCTCTCTGTGGATTTGGCCCGATCCCAATTGTTTTTCGTCAATCTGTGGGATGGGAGGACTCCTTTCAGGTTTGTTACCTCTGGTGTCCCACCAAAAGAGGAATTCCAAAGCAGAGCCCTGGGGAAGAGTGAAGGGACACCCCAAACTATGGTTAAAAATTGGGGCCTAGGTGCATGGCAAGCCCAATATGCTGTCTCTTCATATAGGCCCTGAGAGGCCTTACCTGAGGCCTGGGTTCAGGCTGAGGGTCACATTGTGTGTTTGTGACCAATGTGGCCCGCAAGCATGGGTTAAGCCTCATGGGCCACGCTTGTTTCAACTACACTGAACGTTGGACAACATGCCAAGCACAAGGTTTCTTGCCATGGGGAAAGAGTTCTGATTTCTGCATCATTTTCAACCCTGGGCAGTGGTTGGAGATAAGGTCTAGGTTCTGGAGCCTGAAAACCGCAGTTGGGAAGAGATGACGACCTAAGGCCATGGCGGGTATGATATGCTCAGTGTGCGGCCAGCTGTCTGGGTGGGACCAGGAGGTCCAGGCTCAGGCTGGGTCAGAAGGGGAAATAGTGCCCAGGTCAGCCTATATGTTTGGGGTACAGCCGATTGGCATGCAGGTTGATCCTCATTTGGGGTTTCAAGGTAGCCCTGAGGGCAATGTTTTACTTCTGTAGGGCAGGCAGAGTGCGGCATTGTAGTTCTGGATTGCCCAACTGGAGGGCTTGTGGGCCAGTCGTCTGAGGACGGAATCTGAGAACCCAAGCTAGGCCTAGGTTTCTGGGTGAGGATATGGCAGGCACAATCTACAGACCTCAATAGAGATCTCGTGCATCTGAAGTCAGGGCAAGGATCAGACGATCGCTTAGGTTGGACTTTCTGCCCTGATGGCCCTTTCTTGAAGGGGGTTGGATCACGAGGACATGGGGGTTTTCCCACGATGGGAGATGTGAGAAGCTCCAAACTGCAAAGATTCTTCTGCAGGACAATTGAGACCTGTTGGTTGGCTCCAGGCCAACGATTCCGAGCAGGGTTCTAAGGATGGATGGCTGGGTAGCCCACATCGCATTCCAATTGTCTCCAAGCAACAAGACAGGTTAGATCTGCTGGATGTGGCGGGCAACCGAGGAGGCTGAGTTGAAATGGACGCTCCTGTGGATGTGTCCTAATATGTTTTTGTGTCTATGGAGACCTTGGAATGAAGCGGTGGCCCTGGGGCCCTGAAGGGTTCTCCTAAACAGAGGCTTTGACACAGTTCCAACGTGCATGTTTCCCATGTGTAGATGAGATTTGTTCTGATGGGTGAGTCAAGAAACAGCCATATGCTGGTATTGAAATCCAGGCCTCTGAGGAGAGATGCCTGGAAACCAAAGCAATGGATCCGATTAGTTCCTAGGGGCCTGTTCGTTCCTTTTTACCTCTGGGGACATCAGTCTAGGGGTCTGAGTGCAGGTAGGTGCTCAGATGGGCTCAGATTGCCCCTGTTTGTCCTGGGAAGCCACAACTATTGGAATGGCCTCAGGGACTTCGGAGGTTATCCTATTAGTAGGCTTGTGGCCATTGGAATGGGCACATACAATTCCCTTGGAGAGGGCAAGTACAGTCCTCAGGTTTGGCTCCAGGGCCCTGAGCCTGTAGGGTGTGTAGGCCAGAGCTGTTTGGACAGTTGTCTGAAAACACAAACTCGGCTTGTGTTTTGGGTCATAGGTATGGCAGGACTGATCTACAGACCATGAGGAGAACACTTCGGGTTATGAAAAAAGGGCGAGTGTGAGGCTCTTGCTCAAGTTTTTGTCTCTGGATATCGTGTCACTCATGGTCGTGAAATTGCCGGGTGACTTCATGGGAAATGGACGAGTCCTACTCTCTGGGGGTTCGGTCCCTTCCAAAGAGTTTGGGGTCATTCTGGGGATGGAAGAAGTCCGTTTTTTTGTTGTTGTTGTCGATTTGTTTCATTTTGTTTTTCAACCTCCGATGTCCCACCAAATGAGGGATTCCAGAGGAGAGCCCTGGGGTCGGGCGACTGGACAACCAGAAATCTGGTTAAAAATTGGGGACTAGGGACATGTCAAGCCCATTATGACATCTAATGGTCCAGCCACTGAGAGGACTTACTAGAGGACAGGACTCACGCTGAGGTCACAATGCGTGTTTATGCTCTCGTCGCACTCAAGAATGGGCGGGGCCTCAGGGTGAATGCTGTTTTCTCTTACACTGAACGTTGGACAACATGCCAACCACAAGGTTTCTTGCCATGGGTCAGGAAGAGTTCTGATTTCTGCATCACAGTCACCCGTGGGCAGTGATTGGAGATAATGTCTAGGTTCTGAAGCCTGAAAACTGTGGTAGGGAAAAGATGATGACCTAAGGCCATGGCGAGTCTGATGTGCTCAGGGCGCGGTTAGCTGTCTGGGTGTTGGTCAGCAGGTCCGGGCTCAGGTTATGTCAGACAGTGCATTTCTGCCCAGGTTAGACTATATAATTTGGGTACATTCGAGTGCCGTGTAGGTTTATCTTCATTTAAGCTGCCTGGTCAGCTCATTAGGCAATATATTTTTTCTAGAGGGCAGGCAGAGTGCTTCATTGTCGGTCCGGAATTGCCAAACATGAGGGCTTCGGGGCCACGAGAGTGAGGACGGAAGTCTGAGAACACAAGCTAGACTTCGGATTCAGGGTGAGGGCACGGCAGGTATCCCCTGCAGATCTGAACCAATATCTCATGCATCTGAAGTCAGGGCGAGGATCCGACGTTGGCTCAGGTTGGAGTTTCTGTGCATGACGGCCCCTTCATGAAGGGAGCGGAATCTCGAGGCCATGGAGGTTTTCCACGTTGGGAGATGTGGGATGCCCCCTTCAAGGATTCCTTCTGCGGGACAATTGAGACCTGTTGGACAGCTCCAGGACATCCCATATGGAATGACTCCAGAGCACCGTTCGAGGATGGATGCCTGGGAAGTCCGCATCGCCTTCCAATTGTCTTCTAGCAACAAGACAGTTTAGATCTAATGGATCTGCGGGAGCAACCGGGGTGGCTGAGTTGAAATGCACTTTCCAGAGGATGGGTCCTAACGTGTGTTTGTGTCCATGAGGGCCTTGGAATGGGGAGGTGGCACCGGGACCCTGAAGTATTCTCCTAAGCTTTGGCATAGCTCCCATGCACAAGTTTCCTTGTGGAGACGAGATTTGTTCTGATGGGTGCCTCAGGAAATCCCCTCTGCTGGTATTAGAATTCAGGCTTTTGAGGAGACATGCCTGTAAACCAAAGCAATGGATCCGATAATGGCCTCGGGTCCTGTCTGGTTCAATCTTCTTGGTATGAGTGGAGGTAGGTGAGTGGAGGTAGATGCTCAGCTGGTATCAACCGCCCTTTTTTGTCCCGGGCGACCTACACTATTGGGATGGCCTCAGGGACTTTGGAGGGTTCTCCTAATTTGTACGATTTTTGACAATGGAATGGGCAGAATTCCCATGGATTGGGTGGGGGCAGTCCTAATGTGTGGCTCCAGGGGCCCCAGCCTGGAGGGAGTGTGGCCCAGGACTTTGAGGACAGAAGACTGAAAACACAAACTCAGCTTAAGTTTGGGGACGTAGGTATGGCACGCCCGATCTACAAACCATGAGAAGAACTCTTCAGGATATGAAAAATGAGCGAGTCTGAGTCGCTTGCTCAGACTTTTGTCTCTGGATTTTGTTTCAGCGATGGCCGTGGAATGTTGGGGAGGTCTCATGGGCCATGGACGAATCTTCCTCTCTGTGGATTTGGCCTGATCCCAATTGTTTTTCGTCAATCTGTGGGATGGGAGGACTCCTTTCAGGTTTGTTACCTCTGGTGTCCCACCAAAAGAGGAATTCCAAAGCAGAGCCCTGGGGAAGAGTGAAGGGACACCCCAAACTATGGTTAAAAATTGGGGCCTAGGTGCATGGCAAGCCCAATATGCTGTCTCTTCATATAGGCCCTGAGAGGCCTTACCTGAGGCCTGGGTTCAGGCTGAGGGTCACATTGTGTGTTTGTGACCAATGTGGCCCGCAAGCATGGGTTAAGCCTCATGGGCCACGCTTGTTTCAACTACACTGAACGTTGGACAACATGCCAAGCACAAGGTTTCTTGCCATGGGGAAAGAGTTCTGATTTCTGCATCATTTTCAACCCTGGGCAGTGGTTGGAGATAAGGTCTAGGTTCTGGAGCCTGAAAACCGCAGTTGGGAAGAGATGACGACCTAAGGCCATGGCGGGTATGATATGCTCAGTGTGCGGCCAGCTGTCTGGGTGGGACCAGGAGGTCCAGGCTCAGGCTGGGTCAGAAGGGGAAATAGTGCCCAGGTCAGCCTATATGTTTGGGGTACAGCCGATTGGCATGCAGGTTGATCCTCATTTGGGGTTTCAAGGTAGCCCTGAGGGCAATGTTTTACTTCTGTAGGGCAGGCAGAGTGCGGCATTGTAGTTCTGGATTGCCCAACTGGAGGGCTTGTGGGCCAGTCGTCTGAGGACGGAGTCTGAGAACCCAAGCTAGGCCTAGGTTTCTGGGTGAGGATATGGCAGGCACAATCTACAGACCTCAATAGAGATCTCGTGCATCTGAAGTCAGGGCAAGGATCAGACGATCGCTTAGGTTGGACTTTCTGCCCTGATGGCCCTTTCTTGAAGGGGGTTGGATCACGAGGACATGGGGGTTTTCCCACGATGGGAGATGTGAGAAGCTCCAAACTGCAAAGATTCTTCTGCAGGACAATTGAGACCTGTTGGTTGGCTCCAGGCCAACGATTCCGAGCAGGGTTCTAAGGATGGATGGCTGGGTAGCCCACCTCGCATTCCAATTGTCTCCAAGCAACAAGACAGGTTAGATCTGCTGGATGTGGCGGGCAACCGAGGAGGCTGAGTTGAAATGGACGCTCCTGTGGATGTGTCCTAATATGTTTTTGTGTCTATGGAGACCTTGGAATGAAGCGGTGGCCCTGGGGCCCTGAAGGGTTCTCCTAAACAGAGGCTTTGACACAGTTCCAAGGTGCATGTTTCCCATGTGTAGATGAGATTTGTTCTGATGGGTGAGTCAAGAAACAGCCATATGCTGGTATTGAAATCCAGGCCTCTGAGGAGAGATGCCTGGAAACCAAAGCAATGGATCCGATTAGTTCCTAGGGGCCTGTTCGTTCCTTTTTACCTCTGGGGACATCAGTCTAGAGGTCTGAGTGCAGGTAGGTGCTCAGATGGGCTCAGATTGCCCCTGTTTGTCCTGGGAAGCCACAACTATTGGAATGGCCTCAGGGACTTCGGAGGTTATCCTATTAGTAGGCTTGTGGCCATTGGAATGGGCACATACAATTCCCTTGGAGAGGGCAAGTACAGTCCTCAGGTTTGGCTCCAGGGCCCTGAGCCTGTAGGGTGTGTAGGCCAGAGCTGTTTGGACAGTTGTCTGAAAACACAAACTCGGCTTGTGTTTTGGGTCATAGGTATGGCAGGACTGATCTACAGACCATGAGGAGAACACTTCGGGTTATGAAAAAAGGGCGAGTGTGAGGCTCTTGCTCAAGTTTTTGTCTCTGGATATCGTGTCACTCATGGTCGTGAAATTGCCGGGTGACTTCATGGGAAATGGACGAGTCCTACTCTCTGGGGGTTCGGTCCCTTCCAAAGAGTTTGCGCTCATTCTGGGGATGGAAGAAGTCCGTTTTTTTGTTGTTGTTGTCGATTTGTTTCATTTTGTTTTTCAACCTCCGATGTCCCACCAAATGAGGGATTCCAGAGGAGAGCCCTGGGGTCGGGCGACTGGACAACCAGAAATCTGGTTAAAAATTGGGGACTAGGGACATGTCAAGCCCATTATGACATCTAATGGTCCAGCCACTGAGAGGACTTACTAGAGGACAGGACTCACGCTGAGGTCACAATGCGTGTTTATGCTCTCGTCGCACTCAAGAATGGGCGGGGCCTCAGGGTGAATGCTGTTTTCTCTTACACTGAACGTTGGACAACATGCCAACCACAAGGTTTCTTGCCATGGGTCAGGAAGAGTTCTGATTTCTGCATCACAGTCACCCGTGGGCAGTGATTGGAGATAATGTCTAGGTTCTGAAGCCTGAAAACTGTGGTAGGGAAAAGATGATGACCTAAGGCCATGGCGAGTCTGATGTGCTCAGGGCGCGGTTAGCTGTCTGGGTGTTGGTCAGCAGGTCCGGGCTCAGGTTATGTCAGACAGTGCATTTCTGCCCAGGTTAGACTATATAATTTGGGTACATTCGAGTGCCGTGTAGGTTTATCTTCATTTAAGCTGCCTGGGCAGCTCATTAGGCAATATATTTTTTCTAGAGGGCAGGCAGAGTGCTTCATTGTCGGTCCGGAATTGCCAAACTTGAGGGCTTCGGGGCCAGGAGAGTGAGGACGGAAGTCTGAGAACACAAGCTAGACTTCGGATTCAGGGTGAGGGCACGGCAGGTACCCCCTGCAGATCTGAACCAATATCTCATGCATCTGAAGTCAGGGCGAGGATCCGACGTTGGCTCAGGTTGGAGTTTCTGTGCATGACGGCCCCTTAATGAAGGGAGCGGAATCTCGAGGCCATGGAGGTTTTCCACGTTGGGAGATGTGGGATGCCCCCTTCAAGGATTCCTTCTGCGGGACAATTGAGACCTGTTGGACAGCTCCAGGACATCCCATATGGAATGACTCCAGAGCACCGTTCGAGGATGGATGCCTGGGAAGTCCGCCTCGCCTTCCAATTGTCTTCTAGCAACAAGACAGTTTAGATCTAATGGATCTGCGGGAGCAACCGGGGTGGCTGAGTTGAAATGCACTTTCCAGAGGATGGGTCCTAATGTGTGTTTGTGTCCATGAGGGCCTTGGAATGGGGAGGTGGCACCGGGACCCTGAAGTATTCTCCTAAGCTTTGGCATAGCTCCCATGCACAAGTTTCCTTGTGGAGACGAGGTTTGTTCTGATGGGTGCCTCAGGAAATCCCCTCTGCTGGTATTAGAATTCAGGCTTTTGAGGAGACATGCCTGTAAACCAAAGCAATGGATCCGATAATGGCCTCGGGTCCTGTCTGGTTCAATCTTCTTGGTATGAGTGGAGGTAGATGAGTGGAGGTAGATGCTCAGCTGGTATCAACCGCCCTTTTTTGTCCCGGGCGACCTACACTATTGGGATGGCCTCAGGGACTTTGGAGGGTTCTCCTAATTTGTACGATTTTTGACAATGGAATGGGCAGAATTCCCATGGATTGGGTGGGGGCAGTCCTAATGTGTGGCTCCAGGGGCCCCAGCCTGGAGGGAGTGTGGCCCAGGACTTTGAGGACAGAAGACTGAAAACACAAACTCAGCTTAAGTTTGGGGACGTAGGTATGGCACGCCCGATCTACAAACCATGAGAAGAACTCTTCAGGATATGAAAAATGAGCGAGTCTGAGTCGCTTGCTCAGGCTTTTGTCTCTGGATTTTGTTTCAGCGATGGCCGTGGAATGTTGGGGAGGTCTCATGGGCCATGGACGAATCTTCCTCTCTGTGGATTTGGCCCGATCCCAATTGTTTTTCGTCAATCTGTGGGATGGGAGGACTCCTTTCAGGTTTGTTACCTCTGGTGTCCCACCAAAAGAGGAATTCCAAAGCAGAGCCCTGGGGAAGAGTGAAGGGACACCCCAAACTATGGTTAAAAATTGGGGCCTAGGTGCATGGCAAGCCCAATATGCTGTCTCTTCATATAGGCCCTGAGAGGCCTTACCTGAGGCCTGGGTTCAGGCTGAGGGTCACATTGTGTGTTTGTGACCAATGTGGCCCGCAAGCATGGGTTAAGCCTCATGGGCCACGCTTGTTTCAACTACACTGAACGTTGGACAACATGCCAAGCACAAGGTTTCTTGCCATGGGGAAAGAGTTCTGATTTCTGCATCATTTTCAACCCTGGGCAGTGGTTGGAGATAAGGTCTAGGTTCTGGAGCCTGAAAACCGCAGTTGGGAAGAGATGACGACCTAAGGCCATGGCGGGTATGATATGCTCAGTGTGCGGCCAGCTGTCTGGGTGGGACCAGGAGGTCCAGGCTCAGGCTGGGTCAGAAGGGGAAATAGTGCCCAGGTCAGCCTATATGTTTGGGGTACAGCCGATTGGCATGCAGGTTGATCCTCATTTGGGGTTTCAAGGTAGCCCTGAGGGCAATGTTTTACTTCTGTAGGGCAGGCAGAGTGCGGCATTGTAGTTCTGGATTGCCCAACTGGAGGGCTTGTGGGCCAGTCGTCTGAGGACGGAATCTGAGAACCCAAGCTAGGCCTAGGTTTCTGGGTGAGGATATGGCAGGCACAATCTACAGACCTCAATAGAGATCTCGTGCATCTGAAGTCAGGGCAAGGATCAGACGATCGCTTAGGTTGGACTTTCTGCCCTGATGGCCCTTTCTTGAAGGGGGTTGGATCACGAGGACATGGGGGTTTTCCCACGATGGGAGATGTGAGAAGCTCCAAACTGCAAAGATTCTTCTGCAGGACAATTGAGACCTGTTGGTTGGCTCCAGGCCAACGATTCCGAGCAGGGTTCTAAGGATGGATGGCTGGGTAGCCCACCTCGCATTCCAATTGTCTCCAAGCAACAAGACAGGTTAGATCTGCTGGATGTGGCGGGCAACCGAGGAGGCTGAGTTGAAATGGACTCTCCTGTGGGTGTGTCCTAATATGTTTTTGTGTCTATGGAGACCTTCGAATGAAGCGGTGGACCTGAGGCTCTTAAGGGTTCTCCTAAACAGAGGCTTTGACACAGCTCCAACTTGCATGTTTCCCATGTGTAGATGAGATTTGTTCTGATGGGTGAGTTAAGAAACAGCCATATGCTGGTATTGAAATCCAGGCCTCTGAGGAGAGATGCCTGGAAACCAAAGCAATGGATACGATTAGTGCCTAGGGGCCTGTTGGTTCCTTTTTACCTCTGGGGACATCAGTCTACGGGTCTGAGTGCAGGTAGGTGCTCAGATGGGCTCAGATTGCCCCCTGTTTGTCCTGAGAAGCCACAACTATTAGGATGGCCTCAGGGACTTTGGAGGTTATCCTATTAGTAGGGTTGTGGCCATTGGAATGGGCACATACAATTCCCTTGGAGAGGGCAAGTACAGTCCTCAGGTTTGGCTCCAGGGCCCTGAGCCTGTAGGGTGTGTAGGCCAGAGCTGTTTGGACAGTTGTCTGAAAACACAAACTCGGCTTATGTTTTGGGTCATAGGTATGGCAGGACTGATCTACAGACCATGAGGAGAACACTTCGGGATATGAAAAAAGGGCGAGTGTGAGGCTCTTGCTCAAGTTTTTGTCTCTGGATATCGTGTCACTCATGGTCGTGAAATTGCCGGGTGACTTCATGGGAAATGGACGAGTCTTACTCTCTGGGGGTTCGGTCCCGTCCAAAGAGCTTGGCGTCATTCTGGGGATGGAAGAAGTCCGTTTTTTTGTTGTTGTTGTCGATTTGTTTCATTTTGTTTTTCAACCTCAGATGTCCCACCAAATGAGGGATTCCAGGGTAGAGCCCTGGGGTGGGGCGACTGGACAACCAGAAATCTGGTTAAAAATTGGGGACTAGGGACATGTCAAGCCCATTATGACATCTAATGGTCCAGCCACTGAGAGGACTTACTAGAGGACAGGACTCACGCTGAGGTCACAATGCGTGTTTATGCTCTCGTCGCACTCAAGAATGGCCGGGACCTCAGGGTGAATGCTGTTTTCTCCTACACTGAATGTTGGACAACATGCCAACCACAAGGTTTCTTGCCATGGGTCAGGAAGAGTTCTGATTTCTGCATCACAGTCACCCGTGGGCAGTGATTGGAGATAAGGTCTAGGTTCTGAAGCCTGAAAACTGAGGTAGGGAAGAGATGATGACCTAAGGCCAGGGCGGGTCTGATGTGCTCAGGGTGCGGTCAGCTGTCTGGGTGTTGGTCAGCAGGTCCGGGCTCAGGTTGTGTCAGACAGTGCATTAGTGCCCAGGTTAGACTATATAATTTGGGTATATTCGAGTGCCGTGTAGGTTTATCTTCATTTAAGCTGCCTGGTCAGCTCATTAGGCAATATATTTTTTCTAGAGGGCAGGCAGAGTGCTTCATTGTCGGTCCGGAATTGCCAAACATGAGGGCTTCGGGGCCAGGAGAGTGAGGACGGAAGTCTGAGAACACAAGCTAGACTTCTGATTCAGGGTGAGGGCACGGCAGGTACCCCCACAGATCTGAACCAATATCTCATGCATCTGAAGTCAGGGCGAGGATCCGACGTTGGCTCAGGTTGGAGTTTCTGTGCATGACGGCCCCTTCATGAAGGGAACGGAATCTCGAGGCCATGGAGGTTTTCCACGTTGGGAGATGTGGGATGCCCCCTTCAAGGATTCCTTCTGCGGGACAATTGAGACCTGTTGGACAGCTCCAGGACATCCCATATGGAATGACTCCAGAGCACCATTCGAGGATGGATGCCTGGGAAGTCCGCCTCGCCTTCCAATTGTCTCCTAGCAACAAGACAGTTTAGATCTAATGGATCTGCGGGAGCAACCGGGGTGGCTGAGTTGAAATGCACTTTCCAGAGGATGGGTCCTAATGTGTGTTTGTGTCCATGAGGGCCTTGGAATGTGGAGGGTGCACCGGGACCCTGAAGTATTCTCCTAAGCTTTGGCATAGCTCCCATGCACAAGTTTCCTTGTGGAGACGAGATTTGTTCTGATGGGTGCCTCAGGAAATCCCCTCTGCTGGTATTGGAATCCAGGCTTTTGAGGAGACATGCCTGTAAACCAAAGCAATGGATCCGATAATGGCCTCGGGTCCTGTCTGGTTCAATCTTCTTGGTATGAGTGGAGGTAGATGAGTGGAGGTAGATGCTCAGCCGGTATCAACCGCCCTTTTTTGTCCCGGGCGACCTACACTATTGGGATGGCCTCAGGGACTTTGGAGGGTTCTCCTAATTTGTACGATTTTTGACAATGGAATGGGCAGAATTCCCATGGATTGGGTGGGGGCGGTCCTAATGTGTGGCTCCAGGGGCCCCAGCCTGGAGGGAGTGTGGCCCAGGACTTTGAGGACAGAAGACTGAAAACACAAACTCAGCTTAAGTTTGGGGACGTAGGTATGGCACGCCCGATCTACAAACCATGAGAAGAACTCTTCAGGATATGAAGAATGAGCTAGTCTGAGTCGCTTGCTCAGGCTTTTGTCTCTGGATTTTGCTTCAGCGATGGCCGTGGAATGTTGGGGAGGTCTCATGGGCCATGGACGAATCTTCCTCTCTGTGGATTTGGCCCGATCCCAATTGTTTTTCGTCAATCTGTGGGTTGGGAGGACTCCTTTCAGGTTTGTTACCTCTGGTGTCCCACCAAAAGAGGAATTCCAAAGCAGAGCCCTGGGGAAGAGTGAAGGGACACCCCGAACTATGGTTAAAAATTGGGGACTAGGGGTATGGCAAGCCCAATATGCTTTCTCTTCATATAGGCCCTGAGAGGCCTTACCTGGGGACTGGGCTCAGGCTGAGGGTCACAATGTGTGTTTGTGGCCAATGTGGCCCGCAAGCATGGGCTGGGCCTCATGGGCCACGCTTGTTTCAACTACACTGAACGTCGGACAACATGCCAAGCACAAGGTTTCTTGCCATGGGGAAAGAGTTCTGATTTCTGCATCATTTTCAACCCTGGGCAGTGGTTGGAGATAAGGTCTAGGTTCTGGAGCCTGAAAACCGCAGTTGGGAAGAGATGACGACCTAAGGCCATGGCGGGTCCGATGTGCTCAGTGTGCGGCCAGCTGTCAGGGTGGGACCAGGAGGTCAGTCTCAGGCTGGGTCAGAAGGGGAAATAGTGCCCAGGTCAACCTATATGTTTGGGGTACAGCCGATTGGCATGCAGGTTGATCCTCATTTGGGGTTTCGGGGTAGCCCTGAGGGCAATGTTTTACTTCTGTAGGGCAGGCAGAGTGCGGCATTGTAGTTCTGGATTGCCCAACTGGAGGGCTTGTGGGCCAGTAGTCTGAGGACGGAGTCTGAGAACCCAAGCTAGGCCTAGGTTTCTGGGTGAGGATATGGCAGGCACAATCTACAGACCTCAATCGAGATCTCGTGCATCTGAAGTCAGGGCAAGGATCAGACGATCGCTCAGGTTGGACTTTCTGCCCTGATGGCCCTTTCTTGAAGGGGGTTGGATCACGAGGACATGGGGGTTTTCCCACGATGGGAGTTGTGAGAAGCTCCAAACTGCAAAGATTCTTCTGCAGGACAATTGAGACCTGTTGGTTGGCTCCAGGCCAACGATTCCGAGCAGGGTTCTAAGGATGGATGGCTGGGTAGCCCACCTCGCATTCCAATGGTCTCCAAGCAACAAGACAGGTTAGATCTGCTGGATGTGGGGGGCAACCGAGGAGGCTGAGTTGAAATGGACTCTCCTGTGGATGTGTCCTAATATGTTTTTGTGTCTATGGAGACCTTGGAATGAAGCGGTGGCCCTGGGGCCCTGAAGGGTTCTCCTAAACAGAGGCTTTGACACAGCTCCAACGTGCAGGTTTCCCAAGTGTAGATGAGATTTGTTCTGATGGGTGAGTCAAGAAACAACCATATGCTGGTATTGAAATCCAGGCCTCTGAGGAGAGTTTCCTGGAAACCAAAGCAATGGATCCAATTAGTGCCTAGGTGCCTGTTCGTTCCTTTTTACCTCTGGGGACATCAGTCTAGGGGTCTGAGTGCAGGTAGTTGCTCAGATGGGCTCAGATTGCCCCCTGTTTGTCCTGGGAAGCCACAACTATTGCGTTGGCCTCAGGGACTTTGGAGGTTATCCTATTAGTAGGGTTGTGGCCATTGGAATGGGCACATACAATTCCCTTGGAGAGGGCAAGTACAGTCCTCAGGTTTGGCTCCAGGGCCCTGATCCTGTAGGGTGTGTAGG
The DNA here is from genome assembly GCF_964662115.1 of Mustela nivalis. NCBI lineage: Eukaryota > Metazoa > Chordata > Mammalia > Carnivora > Mustelidae > Mustela > Mustela nivalis. Next base: position 18,605 of record NW_028136494.1, on the reverse strand, counting down.
CCAGAGCTGTTTGGACAGTTGTCTGAAAACACAAACTCGGCTTATGTTTTGGGTCATAGGTATGGCAGGACTGATCTACAGACCATGAGGAGAACACTTCGGGATGTGAAAAAAGGGCGAGTGTGAGGCTCTTGCTCAAGTTTTTGTCTCTGGATATCGTGTCACTCATGTTCGTGAAATTGCCGGGTGACTTCATGGGAAATGGACGAGTCTTACTCTCTGGGGGTTTGGTCCCGTCCAAAGAGTTTGCGGTCATTCTGGGGATGGAAGAAGTCCGTTTTTTTGTTGTTGTTGTCGATTTGTTTCATTTTCTTTTTCAACCTCAGATGTCCCACCAAATGAGGGATTCCAGACTAGAGCCCTGTTGTGGGGCGACTGGACAACCAGAAATCTGGTTAAAAATTGGGGACTAGGGACATATCAAGCCCATTATGACATCTAATGGTCCAGCCACTGAGAGGACTTACTAGAGGACAGGACTCACGCTGAGGTCACAATGCGTGTTTATGCTCTCGTCGCACTCAAGAATGGGCGGGGCCTCAGGGTGAATGCTGTTTTCTCCTACACTGAGCGTTGGACAACATGCCAACCACAAGGTTTCTTGCCATGGGTCAGGAAGAGTTCTGATTTCTGCATCACAGTCACCCGTGGGCAGTGATTGGAGATAAAGTCTAGGTTCAGAAGCCTGAAAACTGAGGTAGGGAAGAGATGATGACCTAAGGCCAGGGCGGGTCTGATGTGCTCAGGGTGCGGTCAGCTGTCTGGGTGTTGGTCAGCAGGTCCGGGCTCAGGTTGTGTCAGACAGTGCATTAGTGCCCAGGTTAGACTATATAATTTGGGTACATTCGAGTGCCGTGTAGGTTTATCTTCATTTAAGCTGCCTGGTCAGCTCATTAGGCAATATATTTTTTCTAGAGGGCAGGCAGAGTGCTTCATTGTCGGTCCGGAATTGCCAAACATGAGGGCTTCAAGGCCAGGAGAGTGAGGACGGAAGTCTGAGAACACAAGCTAGACTTCGGATTCAGGGTGAGGGCATGGCAGGTACCCCCTGCAGATTTGAACCAATATCTCATGCATCTGAAGTCAGGGCGAGGATCCGACGTTGGCTCAGGTTGGAGTTTCTGTGCATGACGGCCCCTTCATGAAGGGAGCGGAATCTCGAGGCCATGGAGGTTTTCCACGTTGGGAGATGTGGGATGCCCCCTTCAAGGATTCCTTCTGCGGGACAATTGAGACCTGTTGGACAGCTCCAGGACATCCCATATGGAATGACTCCAGAGCACCATTAGAGGATGGATGCCTGGGAAGTCCGCCTCGCCTTCCAATTGTCTCCTAGCAACAAGACAGTTTAGATCTAATGGATCTGCGGGAGCAACCGGGGTGGCTGAGTTGAAATGCACTTTCCAGAGGATGGGTCCTAACGTGTGTTTGTGTCCATGAGGGCCTTGGAATGGGGAGGTGGCACCGGGACCCTGAAGTAATCTCCTAAGCTTTGGCATAGCTCCCATGCACAAGTTTCCTTTTGGAGACGAAATTTGTTCTGATGGGTGCCTCAGGAAATCCCCTCTGCTGGTATTGGAATCCAGGCTTTTGAGGAGACATGCCTGTAAACCAAAGCAATGGATCCGATAATGGCCTCGGGTCCTGTCTGGTTCAATCTTCTTGGTATGAGTGGAGGTAGATGAGTGGAGGTAGATGCTCAGCCGGTATCAACCGCCCTTTTTTGTCCCGGGCGACCTACACTATTGGGATGGCCTCAGGGACTTTGGAGGGTTCTCCTAATTTGTACGATTTTTGACAATGGAATGGGCAGAATTCCCATGGATTGGGTGGGGGCAGTCCTAATGTGTGGCTCCATGGGCCCCAGCCTGGAGGGAGTGTGACCCAGGACTTTGAGGACAGAAGACTGAAAACACAAACTCAGCTTAAGTTTGGGGACGTAGGTATGGCACGCCCGATCTACAAACCATGAGAAGAACTCGTCAGGATATGAAGAATGAGCGAGTCTGAGGTGCTTGCTCAGGCTTTTATCTGTGGATTTTGTTTCAGCGATGGCCGTGGAATGTTGGGGAGGTCTCATGGGCCATGGACGAATCTTCATCTCTGTGGATTTGGCCAGATCCCAATTGTTTTTCGTCAATCTGTGGGATGGGAGGACTGCTTTCAGGTTTGTTACCTCAGTGTCCCACCAAAAGAGGAATTCCAAAGAGGAGCCCTGGGGAATAGTGAAGGGACAACCCGAACTATGGTTAAAAATTGGGGCCTAGGGGCATGGCAAGCCCAATATGCTGTCTCTTCATATAGGCCCTGAGAGGCCTTACCTGAGGACTGGGCTCAGGCTGAGGGTTACAATGTGTGTTTGTGACCAATGTGGCCCGCAAGCATGGGCTGGGCCTCATGGGCCACGCTTGTTTCAACTACACTGAAAGTTGGACAACATGCCAACCACAAGGTTTCTTGCCATGGGGAAAGAGTTCTGATTTCTGCATCATTTTCAAACCTGGGCAGTGGTTGGAGATAAGGTCTAGGTTCTGGAGCCTGAAAACCGCAGTTAGGAAGAGATGATGACCTAAGGCCATGGCGGGTCCGATGTGCTCAGTGTGCAGCCAGCTCAGGAGGTCCAGGCTCAGGCTGGGTCAGAAGGGGAAATAGTGTCCAGGTCAGCCTATATGATTGGGGTACAGCCGAATGGCGTGCAGGTTGATCCTCATTTGCGGTTTCGGGGTAGCCCTGAGGGCAATGTTTTACTTCTGTAGGGCAGGCAGAGTGCGGCATTGTAGTTCTGGATTGCCCAACTGGAGGGCTTGTGGGCCAGTAGTCTGAGGACGGAGTCTGAGAACCCAAGCTAGGCCTAGGTTTCTGGGTGAGGATATGGCAGGCACAATCTACAGACCTCAATCGAGATCTCGTGCATCTGAAGTCAGGGCAAGGATCAGACGATCGCTCAGGTTGGACTTTCTGCCCTGATGGCCCTTTCTTGAAGGGGGTTGGATCACGAGGACATGGGGGTTTTCCCACGATGGGAGTTGTGAGAAGCTCCAAACTGCAAAGATTCTTCTGCAGGACAATTGAGACCTGTTGGTTGGCTCCAGGCCAACGATTCCGAGCAGGGTCCTAAGGATGGATGGCTGGGTAGCCCACCTCGCATTCCAAGGGTCTCCAAGCAACAAGACAGGTTAGATCTGCTGGATGTGGGGGGCAACCGAGGAGGCTGAGTTTAAATGGACTCTCCTGTGGATGTGTCCTAATATGTTTTTGTGTCTATGGAGACCTTGGAATGAAGCGGTGGCCCTGGGGCCCCGAAGGGTTCTCCTAAACAGAGGCTTTGACACAGCTCTAACGTGCATGTTTCCCATGTGTAGATGAGATTTGTTCTGATGGGTGAGTCAAGAAACAGCCATATGCTGGTATTGAAATCCAGGCCTCTGAGGAGAGATGCCTGGAAACCAAAGCAATGGATCCGATTAGTGCCTAGGGGCCTGTTCGTTTTTTTTTACCTCTGGGGACATCAGTCTACATGTCTGAGTGCAGGTAGGTGCTCAGATGGGCTCAGATTGCCCCTGTTTGTCCTGGGAAGCCACAACTATTGGGATGGCCTCAGGGACTTTGGAGGTTATCCTACTAGAGGGTTGTGGCCATTGGAATGGGCACATACAATTCCCTTGGAGAGGGCAAGTACAGTCCTCAGGTTTGGCTCCAGGGCCCTGAGCCTGTAGGGTGTGTAGGCCAGAGCTGTTTGGACAGTTGTCTGAAAACAGAAACTCGGCTTATGTTTTGGGTCATAGGTATGGCAGGACTGATCTACAGACCATGAGGAGAACACTTCGGGATATGAAAAAAGGGCGAGTGTGAGGCTCTTGCTCAAGTTTTTGTCTCTGGATATCGTGTCACTCATGGTCGTGAAATTGCCGGGTGACTTCATGGGAAATGGACGAGTCTTACTCTCTGGGGGTTCGGTCCCGTCCAAAGAGTTTGGGGTCATTCTGGGGATGGAAGAAGTCCGTTTTTTTGTTGTTGTTGTCGATTTGTTTCATTTTGTTTTTCAACCTCAGATGTCCCACCAAATGAGGGATTCCAGAGTAGAGCCCTGGGGTGGGGCGACTGGACAACCAGAAATCTGGTTAAAAATTGGGGCCTACGGACATGTCAAGCCCATTATGACATCTAATGGTCCAGCCACTGAGAGGACTTACTAGAGGACAGGACTCACGCTGAGGTCACAATGCGTGTTTATGCTCTCGTCGCACTCAAGAATGGGTGGGGCCTCAGGGAGAATGCTGGTTTCTCCTACACTGAACGTTGGACAACATGCCAACCACAAGGTTTCTTGCCATGGGTCAGGAAGAGTTCTGATTTCTGCATCACAGTCACCCGTGGGCAGTGATTGGAGATAAGGTCTAGGTTCTGAAGCCTGAAAACTGAGGTAGGGAAGAGATGATGACCTAAGGCCATGGCGGGTCTGATGTGCTCAGCGTGCGGTCAGCTGTCTGGGTGTTGGTCAGCAGGTCCGGGCTCAGGTTGTGTCAGACAGTGCATTAGTGCCCAGGTTAGACTATATAATTTGGGTACATTCGAGTGCCGTGTAGGTTTATCCTCATTTAAGCTGCCTGGGCTGCTCATTAGGCAATATATTTTTTCTAGAGGGCAGGCAGAGTGCTTCATTGTCGGTCCGGAATTGCCAAACTTGAGGGCTTCGGGGTCAGGAGAGTGAGGACGGAAGTCAGAGAACACAAGCTAGACTTCGGATTCAGGGTGAGGGCACGGCAGGTACCCCCTGCAGATCTGAACCAATATCTCATGCATCTGAAGTCAGGGCGAGGATCCGACGTTGGCTCAGGTTGGAGTTTCTGTGCATGACGGCCCCTTCATAAAGGGAGCGGAATCTCAAGGCCATGGAGGTTTTCCACGTTGGGAGATGTGGGATGCCCCCTTTAAGGATTACTTCTGCGGGACAATTGAGACATGTTGGACAGCTCCAGGACATCCCATATGGAATGACTCCAGAGGACCGTTCCAGGATGGATGCCTGGGAAGTCCGCCTCGCCTGCCAATTGTCTCCTAGCAACAAGACAGTTTAGATCTAATGGATCTGCCGGAGCAACCGGGGTGGCTGAGTTGAAATGCACTTTCCAGAAAATGGGTCCTAACGTGTGTTTGTGTCCATGAGGGCCTTGGAATGGGGAGGTGGCACCGGGACCCTGAAGTATTCTCCTAAGCTTTGGCATAGCTCCCATGCACAAGTTTCCTTGTGGAGACGAGATTTGTTCTGATGGGTGCCTCAGGAAATCCCCCCTGCTGGTATTGGAATCCAGGCTTTTGAGGAGACATGCCTGTAAACCAAAGCAATGGATCCGATAATGGCCTCGGGTCCTGTCTGGTTCAATCTTCTTGGTATGAGTGGAGGTAGATGAGTGGAGGTAGATGCTCAGACAGTATCAACCGCCCTTTTTTGTCCCGGGCGACCTACACTATTGGGATGGCCTCAGGGACTTTGGAGGGTTCTCCTAATTTGTACGATTTTTGACAATGGAATGGGCAGAATTCCCATGGATTGAGTGGGGGCAGTCCTAATGTGTGGCTCCAGGGGCCCCAGCCTGGAGGGAGTGTGGCCCAGGACTTTGAGGACAGAAGACTGAAAACACAAACTCAGATTAAGTTTGGGGACGTAGGTATGGCACGCCCGATCTACAAACCATGAGAAGAACTCTTCAGGATATGAAGAATGAGCGAGTCTGAGGCGCTTGCTCAGGCTTTTTTCTCTGACTTTTGTTTCAGCGATGGCCGTGGAATGTTGGGGAGGTCTCAGGGGCCATGGACGAATCTTCCTCTCTGTGGATTTGGCCCGATCCCAATTGTTTTTCGTTAATCTGTGGGATGGGAGGACTCCTTTCAGGTTTGTTACCTCAGGTGTCCCACCAAAAGAGGAATTCCAAAGCAGAGCCCTGGGGAAGAGTGAAGGGACAACCCGAACTATGGTTAAAAATTGGGGCCTAGGGGCATGGCAAGCCCAATATGCTGTCTCTTCATATAGGCCCTGAGAGGCCTTACCTGAGGACTGGGCTCAGGCTGAGGGTCACAATGTGTGTTTGTGACCAATGTGGCCCGCAAGAATGGGCTGGGCCTCATGGGCCACGCTTGTTTCAACTACACTGAACGTTGGACAACATGCCAACCACAAGGTTTCTTGCCATGGGGAAAGAGTTCTGATTTCTGCATCATTTTCAACCCTAGGCAGTAGTTGGAGATAAGGTCTAGGTTCTGGAGCCTGAAAACCGCATTTGGGAAGAGATGACGACCTAAGGCCATGGCGGGTCCGAAGTGCTCAGTGTGCGGCCAGCTGTCTGGGTGGGACCAGGAGGTCCAGGCTCAGGCTGGGTCAGAAGGGGAAATAGTGCCCAGGTCAGCCTATATGTTTGGGGTACAGCCGAATGGCGTGCAGGTTGATCCTCATTTGCGGTTTCGGGGTAGCCCTGAGGGCAATGTTTTACTTCTGTAGGGCAGGCAGAGTGCAGCATTGTAGTTCTGGATTGCCCAACTGGAGGGCTTGTGGGCCAGTAGTCTGAGGACGGAGTCTGAGAACCTAAGCTAGGCCTAGGTGTCTGGGTGAGGATATGGCAGTCACAATCTACAGACCTCAATCGAGATCTCGTGCATCTGAAGTCAGGGCAAGGATCAGACGATCGCTCAGGTTGGACTTTCTGCCCTGATGGCCCTTTCCTGAAGGGGGTTGGATCACGAGGACATGGGGGTTTTCCCACGATGGGAGTTGTGAGAAGCTCCAAACTGCAAAGATTCTTCTGCAGGACAATTGAGACCTGTTGGTTGGCTCCAGGCCAACGATTCTGAGCAGGGTTCTAAGGATGGATGGCTGGGTAGCCCACCTCGCATTCCAATGGTCTCCAAGGAACAAGACAGGTTAGATCTGCTGGATGTGGGGGGCAACCGAGGAGGCTGAGTTTAAATGGACTCTCCTGTGGATGTGTCTTAATATGTTTTTGTGTCTATGGAGACCTTGGAATGAAGCGGTGGCCCTGGGGCCTTGAAGGGTTCTCCTAAACAGAGGCTTTGACACAGCTCCAACGTGCATGTTTCCCATGTGTAGATGAGATTTGTTCTGATGGGTGAGTCAAGAAACAGCCATATGCTGGTATTGAAATACAGGCCTCTGAGGAGAGATGCCTGGAAACCAAAGCAATGGATCCGATTAGTGCCTAGGGGCCTGTTCGTTCCTTTTTACCTCTGGGGACATCAGTCTACATGTCTGAGTGCAGGTAGGTGCTCAGATGGGCTCAGATTGCCCCTGTTTGTCCTGGGAAGCCACAACTATTGGGATGGCCTCAGGGACTTTGGAGGTTATCCTACTAGAGGGTTGTGGCCATTGGAATGGGCACATACAATTCCCTTGGAGAGGGCAAGTACAGTCCTCAGGTTTGGCTCCAGGGCCCTGAGCCTGTAGGGTGTGTAGGCCAGAGCTGTTTGGACAGTTGTTTGAAAACACAAACTCGGCTTATGTTTTGGGTCATAGGTATGGCAGGACTGATCTACAGACCATGAGGAGAACACTTCGGGATATGAAAAAGGGCGAGTGTTAGGCTCTTGCTCAAGTTTTTGTCTCTGGATATCGTGTCACTCATGGTCGTGAAATTGCCGGGTGACTTCATGGGAAATGGATGAGTCTTACTCTCTGGGGGTTCGGTCCCGTCCAAAGAGTTTGGGGTCATTCTGGGGATGGAAGAAGTCCGTTTTTTTGTTGTTGTCGATTTGTTTCATTTTGTTTTTCAACCTCAGATGTCCCACCAAATGAGGGATTCCAGAGTAGAGCCCTGGGGTGGGGCGACTGGACAACCAGAAATCTGGTTAAATTTGGGGACTAGGGACATGTCAAGGCCATTATGACATCTAATGGTCCAGCCACTGAGAGGACTTACTAGAGGACAGGACTCACGCTGAGGTCACAATGCGTGTTTATGCTCTCGTCGCACTCAAGAATTGGCGGGGCCTCAGGGTGAATGCTGGTTTCTCCTACACTGAACGTTGGACAACATGCCAACCACAAGGTTTCTTGCCATGGGTCAGGAAGAGTTCTGATTTCTGCATCAGAGTCACCCGTGGGCAGTGATTGGAGATAAGGTCTAGGTTCTGAAGCCTGAAAACTGAGGTAGAGAAGAGATGATGACCTAAGGCCATGGCGGGTCTGATGTGCTCAGCGTGCGGTCAGCTGTCTGGGTGTTGGTCAGCAGGTCCGGGCTCAGGTTGTGTCAGATAGTGCATTAGTGCCCAGGTTAGACTATATAATTTGGGTACATTCGAGTGCCGTGTAGGTTTATCCTCATTTAAGCTGCCTGGGCTGCTCATTAGGCAATATATTTTTTCTAGAGGGCAGGCAGAGTGCTTCATTGTCGGTCCGGAATTGCCAAACTTGAGGGCTTCGGGGCCAGGAGAGTGAGGACGGAAGTCTGAGAACACAAGCTAGACTTCGGATTCAGGGTGAGGGCACGGCAGGTACCCCCTGCAGATCTGAACCAATATCTCATGCATCTGAAGTCAGGGAGAGGATCCGACGTTGGCTCAGGTTGGAGTTTCTGTGCATGACGGCCCCTTCATGAAGGGAGCGGAATCTCGAGGCCATGGAGGATTTCCACGTTGGGAGATGTGGGATGTCCCCTTCAAGGATTCCTTCTGCGGGACAATTGAGTCCTGTTGGACAGCTCCAGGACATCCCATATGGAATGATTCCAGAGCACCGTTCGAGGATGGATGCCTGGGAAGTCTGCCTCGCCTTCCAATGGTCTCCTAGCAACAAGACAGTTTAGATCTAATGGATCTGCGGGAGCAACCGGGGTGGCTGAGTTGAAATGCACTTTCCAGAGGATGGGTCCTAACGTGTGTTTGTGTCCATGAGGGCCTTGGAATGGGGAGGTGGCACCGGGACCCTGAAGTATTCTCCTAAGCTTTGGCATAGCTCCCATGCACAAGTTTCCTTGTGGAGACGAGATTTGTTCTGATGGGTGCCTCAGGAAATCCCCTCTGCTGGTATTGGAATGCAGGCTTTTGAGGAGACATGCCTGTAAACCAAAGCAATGGATCCGATAATGGCCTCGGGTCCTGTCTGGTTCAATCTTCTTGGTATGAGTGGAGGTAGATGAGTGGAGGTAGATGCTCAGCCGGTATCAACCGCCCTTTTTTGTCCCGGGCGACCTACACTATTGGGATGGCCTCAGGGACTTTGGAGGGTTCTCCTAATTTGTACGATTTTTTACAATGGAATGGGCAGAATTCCCATGGATTGGGTGGGGGCAGTCCTAATGTGTGGCTCCAGGGGCCCCAGCCTGGAGGGAGTGTGGCCCAGGACTTTGAGGACAGAAGACTGAAAACACAAACTCAGCTTAAGTTTGGGGACGTAGGTATGTCACGCCCGATCTACAAACCATGAGAAGAACTCGTCAGGATATGAAGAATGAGCGAGTCTGAGGTGCTTGCTCAGGCTTTTATCTGTGGATTTTGTTTCAGCGATGGCCGTGGAATGTTGGGGAGGTCTCATGGGCCATGGACGAATCTTCCTCTCTGTGGATTTGGCCAGATCCCAATTGTTTTTCGTCAATCTGTGGGATGGGAGGACTGCTTTCAGGTTTGTTACCTCAGGTGTCCCACCAAAAGAGGAATTCCAAAGAGGAGCCCTGGGGAATAGTGAAGGGACAACTCGAACTATGGTTAAAAATTGGGGCCTAGGGGCATGGCAAGCCCAATATGCTGTCTCTTCATATAGGCCCTGAGAGGCCTTACCTGAGGACTGGGCTCAGGCTGAGGGTTACAATGTGTGTTTGTGACCAATGTGGCCCGCAAGCATGGGCTGGGCCTCATGGGCCACGCTTGTTTCAACTACACTGAACGTTGGACAACATGCCAACCACAAGGTTTCTTGCCATGGGGAAAGAGTTCTGATTTCTGCATCATTTTCAACCCTGGGCAGTGGTTGGAGATAAGGTCTAGGTTCTGGAGCCTGAAAACTGCAGTTGGGAAGAGATGACGACCTAAGGCCATGGCGGGTCCGATGTGCTCAGTGTGCTGCCAGCTATCTTGGTGGGACCAGGAGGTCCAGGCTCAGGCTGGGTCAGAAGGGGAAATAGTGCCCAGGTCAGCCTATATGTTTGGGGTACAGCCGAATGGCGTGCAGGTTGATCCTCATTTGCGGTTTCGGGGTAGCCCTGAGGGCAATGTTTTACTTCTGTAGGGCAGGCAGAGTGCGGCATTGTAGTTCTGGATTGCCCAACTGGAGGGCTTGTGGGCCAGTAGTCTGAGGACGGAGTCTGAGAACCCAAGCTAGGCCTAGGTTTCTGGGTGAGGATATGGCAGTCACAATCTACAGACCTCAATCGAGATCTCGTGCATCTGAAGTCAGGGCAAGGATCAGACGATCGCTCAGGTTGGACTTTCTGCCCTGATGGCCCTTTCTTGAAGGGGGTTGGATCACGAGGACATGGGGGTTTTCCCACGATGGGAGTTGTGAGAAGCTCCAAACTGCAAAGATTCTTCTGCAGGACAATTGAGACCTGTTGGTTGGCTCCAGGCCAACGATTCCGAGCAGGGTTCTAAGGATGGATGGCTGGGTAGCCCACCTCGCATTCCAATGGTCTCCAAGCAACAAGACAGGTTAGATCTGCTGGATGTGGGGGGCAACCGAGGAGGCTGAGTTGAAATGGACTCTCCTGTGGATGTGTCCTAATATGTTTTTGTGTCTATGGAGACCTTGGAATGAAGCGGTGGCCCTGGGGCCCTGAAGGGTTCTCCTAAACAGAGGCTTTGACACAGCTCCAACGTGAATGTTTCCCATGTGTAGATGAGATTTGTTCTGATGGGTGAGTCAAGAAACAGCCATATGCTGGTATTGAAATCCAGGCCTCTGAGGAGAGATGCCTGGAAACCAAAGCAATGGATCCAATTAGTGCCTAGGGGCCTGTTCGTTCCTTTTTACCTCTGGGGACATCAGTCTACGGGTCTGAGTGCAGGTAGGTGCTCAGATGGGCTCAGATTGCCCCTGTTTGTCCTGGGAAGCCACAACTATTGGGATGGCCTCAGGGACTTTGGAGGTTATCCTACTAGTAGGGTTGTGGCCATTGGAATGGGCACATACAATTCCCTTGGAGAGAGCAAGTACAGTCCTCAGGTTTGGCTCCAGGGCCCTGAGATTGTAGGGTGTGTAGGCCAGAGCTGTTTGGACAGTTGTCTGAAAACACAAACTCGGCTTATGTTTTGGGTCATAGGTATGGCAGGACTGATCTACAGACCATGAGGAGAACACTTCGGGATATGAAAAAAGAGCGAGTGTGAGGCTCTTGCTCAAGTTTTTGTCTCTGGATATCGTGTCACTCATGGTCGTGAAATTGCCGGGTGACTTCATGGGAAATGGACGAGTCTTACTCTCTGGGGGTTCGGTCCCGTCCAAAGAGTTTGGGGTCATTCTGGGGATGGAAGAAGTCCGTTTTTTTGTTGTTGTTGTCGATTTGTTTCATTTTGTTTTTCAACCTCAGATGTCCCACCAAATGAGGAATTCCAGAGTAGAGCCCTGGGGTGGGGCGACTGGACAACCAGAAATCTGGTTAAAAATTGGGGACTAGGGACATGTCAAGCCCATTATGACATCCAATGGTCCAGCCACTGAGAGGACTTACTAGAGGACAGGACTCACGCTGAGGTCACAATGCGTGTTTATGCTCTCGTCGCACTCAAGAATTGGCGGGGCCTCAGGGTGAATGCTGGTTTCTCCTACACTGAACGTTGGACAACATGCCAACCACAAGGTTTCTTGCCATGGGTCAGGAAGAGTTCTGATTTCTGCATCAGAGTCACCCGTGGGCAGTGATTGGAGATAAGGTCTAGGTTCTGAAGCCTGAAAACTGAGGTAGAGAAGAGATGATGACCTAAGGCCATGGCGGGTCTGATGTGCTCAGCGTGCGGTCAGCTGTCTGGGTGTTGGTCAGCAGGTCCGGGCTCAGGTTGTGTCAGATAGTGCATTAGTGCCCAGGTTAGACTATATAATTTGGGTACATTCGAGTGCCGTGTAGGTTTATCCTCATTTAAGCTGCCTGGGCTGCTCATTAGGCAATATATTTTTTCTAGAGGGCAGGCAGAGTGCTTCATTGTCGGTCCGGAATTGCCAAACTTGAGGGCTTCGGGGCCAGGAGAGTGAGGACGGAAGTCTGAGAACACAAGCTAGACTTCGGATTCAGGGTGAGGGCACGGCAGGTACCCCCTGCAGATCTGAACCAATATCTCATGCATCTGAAGTCAGGGAGAGGATCCGACGTTGGCTCAGGTTGGAGTTTCTGTGCATGACGGCCCCTTCATGAAGGGAGCGGAATCTCGAGGCCATGGAGGATTTCCACGTTGGGAGATGTGGGATGTCCCCTTCAAGGATTCCTTCTGCGGGACAATTGAGTCCTGTTGGACAGCTCCAGGACATCCCATATGGAATGATTCCAGAGCACCGTTCGAGGATGGATGCCTGGGAAGTCTGCCTCGCCTTCCAATGGTCTCCTAGCAACAAGACAGTTTAGATCTAATGGATCTGCGGGAGCAACCGGGGTGGCTGAGTTGAAATGCACTTTCCAGAGGATGGGTCCTAACGTGTGTTTGTGTCCATGAGGGCCTTGGAATGGGGAGGTGGCACCGGGACCCTGAAGTATTCTCCTAAGCTTTGGCATAGCTCCCATGCACAAGTTTCCTTGTGGAGACGAGATTTGTTCTGATGGGTGCCTCAGGAAATCCCCTCTGCTGGTATTGGAATGCAGGCTTTTGAGGAGACATGCCTGTAAACCAAAGCAATGGATCCGATAATGGCCTCGGGTCCTGTCTGGTTCAATCTTCTTGGTATGAGTGGAGGTAGATGAGTGGAGGTAGATGCTCAGCCGGTATCAACCGCCCTTTTTTGTCCCGGGCGACCTACACTATTGGGATGGCCTCAGGGACTTTGGAGGGTTCTCCTAATTTGTACGATTTTTGACAATGGAATGGGCAGAATTCCCATGGATTGGGTGGGGGCAGTCCTAATGTGTGGCTCCAGGGGCCCCAGCCTGGAGGGAGTGTGGCCCAGGACTTTGAGGACAGAAGACTGAAAACACAAACTCAGCTTAAGTTTGGGGACGTAGGTATGTCACGCCCGATCTACAAACCATGAGAAGAACTCGTCAGGATATGAAGAATGAGCGAGTCTGAGGTGCTTGCTCAGGCTTTTATCTGTGGATTTTGTTTCAGCGATGGCCGTGGAATGTTGGGGAGGTCTCATGGGCCATGGACGAATCTTCCTCTCTGTGGATTTGGCCAGATCCCAATTGTTTTTCGTCAATCTGTGGGATGGGAGGACTGCTTTCAGGTTTGTTACCTCAGGTGTCCCACCAAAAGAGGAATTCCAAAGAGGAGCCCTGGGGAATAGTGAAGGGACAACTCGAACTATGGTTAAAAATTGGGGCCTAGGGGCATGGCAAGCCCAATATGCTGTCTCTTCATATAGGCCCTGAGAGGCCTTACCTGAGGACTGGGCTCAGGCTGAGGGTTACAATGTGTGTTTGTGACCAATGTGGCCCGCAAGCATGGGCTGGGCCTCATGGGCCACGCTTGTTTCAACTACACTGAACGTTGGACAACATGCCAACCACAAGGTTTCTTGCCATGGGGAAAGAGTTCTGATTTCTGCATCATTTTCAACCCTGGGCAGTGGTTGGAGATAAGGTCTAGGTTCTGGAGCCTGAAAACTGCAGTTGGGAAGAGATGACGACCTAAGGCCATGGCGGGTCCGATGTGCTCAGTGTGCTGCCAGCTATCTTGGTGGGACCAGGAGGTCCAGGCTCAGGCTGGGTCAGAAGGGGAAATAGTGCCCAGGTCAGCCTATATGTTTGGGGTACAGCCGAATGGCGTGCAGGTTGATCCTCATTTGCGGTTTCGGGGTAGCCCTGAGGGCAATGTTTTACTTCTGTAGGGCAGGCAGAGTGCGGCATTGTAGTTCTGGATTGCCCAACTGGAGGGCTTGTGGGCCAGTAGTCTGAGGACGGAGTCTGAGAACCCAAGCTAGGCCTAGGTTTCTGGGTGAGGATATGGCAGTCACAATCTACAGACCTCAATCGAGATCTCGTGCATCTGAAGTCAGGGCAAGGATCAGACGATCGCTCAGGTTGGACTTTCTGCCCTGATGGCCCTTTCTTGAAGGGGGTTGGATCACGAGGACATGGGGGTTTTCCCACGATGGGAGTTGTGAGAAGCTCCAAACTGCAAAGATTCTTCTGCAGGACAATTGAGACCTGTTGGTTGGCTCCAGGCCAACGATTCCGAGCAGGGTTCTAAGGATGGATGGCTGGGTAGCCCACCTCGCATTCCAATGGTCTCCAAGCAACAAGACAGGTTAGATCTGCTGGATGTGGGGGGCAACCGAGGAGGCTGAGTTGAAATGGACTCTCCTGTGGATGTGTCCTAATATGTTTTTGTGTCTATGGAGACCTTGGAATGAAGCGGTGGCCCTGGGGCCCTGAAGGGTTCTCCTAAACAGAGGCTTTGACACAGCTCCAACGTGAATGTTTCCCATGTGTAGATGAGATTTGTTCTGATGGGTGAGTCAAGAAACAGCCATATGCTGGTATTGAAATCCAGGCCTCTGAGGAGAGATGCCTGGAAACCAAAGCAATGGATCCAATTAGTGCCTAGGGGCCTGTTCGTTCCTTTTTACCTCTGGGGACATCAGTCTACGGGTCTGAGTGCAGGTAGGTGCTCAGATGGGCTCAGATTGCCCCTGTTTGTCCTGGGAAGCCACAACTATTGGGATGGCCTCAGGGACTTTGGAGGTTATCCTACTAGTAGGGTTGTGGCCATTGGAATGGGCACATACAATTCCCTTGGAGAGAGCAAGTACAGTCCTCAGGTTTGGCTCCAGGGCCCTGAGATTGTAGGGTGTGTAGGCCAGAGCTGTTTGGACAGTTGTCTGAAAACACAAACTCGGCTTATGTTTTGGGTCATAGGTATGGCAGGACTGATCTACAGACCATGAGGAGAACACTTCGGGATATGAAAAAAGAGCGAGTGTGAGGCTCTTGCTCAAGTTTTTGTCTCTGGATATCGTGTCACTCATGGTCGTGAAATTGCCGGGTGACTTCATGGGAAATGGACGAGTCTTACTCTCTGGGGGTTCGGTCCCGTCCAAAGAGTTTGGGGTCATTCTGGGGATGGAAGAAGTCCGTTTTTTTGTTGTTGTTGTCGATTTGTTTCATTTTGTTTTTCAACCTCAGATGTCCCACCAAATGAGGAATTCCAGAGTAGAGCCCTGGGGTGGGGCGACTGGACAACCAGAAATCTGGTTAAAAATTGGGGACTAGGGACATGTCAAGCCCATTATGACATCCAATGGTCCAGCCACTGAGAGGACTTACTAGAGGACAGGACTCACGCTGAGGTCACAATGCGTGTTTATGCTCTCGTCGCACTCAAGAATTGGCGGGGCCTCAGGGTGAATGCTGGTTTCTCCTACACTGAACGTTGGACAACATGCCAACCACAAGGTTTCTTGCCATGGGTCAGGAAGAGTTCTGATTTCTGCATCAGAGTCACCCGTGGGCAGTGATTGGAGATAAGGTCTAGGTTCTGAAGCCTGAAAACTGAGGTAGAGAAGAGATGATGACCTAAGGCCATGGCGGGTCTGATGTGCTCAGCGTGCGGTCAGCTGTCTGGGTGTTGGTCAGCAGGTCCGGGCTCAGGTTGTGTCAGATAGTGCATTAGTGCCCAGGTTAGACTATATAATTTGGGTACATTCGAGTGCCGTGTAGGTTTATCCTCATTTAAGCTGCCTGGGCTGCTCATTAGGCAATATATTTTTTCTAGAGGGCAGGCAGAGTGCTTCATTGTCGGTCCGGAATTGCCAAACTTGAGGGCTTCGGGGCCAGGAGAGTGAGGACGGAAGTCTGAGAACACAAGCTAGACTTCGGATTCAGGGTGAGGGCACGGCAGGTACCCCCTGCAGATCTGAACCAATATCTCATGCATCTGAAGTCAGGGAGAGGATCCGACGTTGGCTCAGGTTGGAGTTTCTGTGCATGACGGCCCCTTCATGAAGGGAGCGGAATCTCGAGGCCATGGAGGATTTCCACGTTGGGAGATGTGGGATGTCCCCTTCAAGGATTCCTTCTGCGGGACAATTGAGTCCTGTTGGACAGCTCCAGGACATCCCATATGGAATGATTCCAGAGCACCGTTCGAGGATGGATGCCTGGGAAGTCTGCCTCGCCTTCCAATGGTCTCCTAGCAACAAGACAGTTTAGATCTAATGGATCTGCGGGAGCAACCGGGGTGGCTGAGTTGAAATGCACTTTCCAGAGGATGGGTCCTAACGTGTGTTTGTGTCCATGAGGGCCTTGGAATGGGGAGGTGGCACCGGGACCCTGAAGTATTCTCCTAAGCTTTGGCATAGCTCCCATGCACAAGTTTCCTTGTGGAGACGAGATTTGTTCTGATGGGTGCCTCAGGAAATCCCCTCTGCTGGTATTGGAATGCAGGCTTTTGAGGAGACATGCCTGTAAACCAAAGCAATGGATCCGATAATGGCCTCGGGTCCTGTCTGGTTCAATCTTCTTGGTATGAGTGGAGGTAGATGAGTGGAGGTAGATGCTCAGCCGGTATCAACCGCCCTTTTTTGTCCCGGGCGACCTACACTATTGGGATGGCCTCAGGGACTTTGGAGGGTTCTCCTAATTTGTACGATTTTTTACAATGGAATGGGCAGAATTCCCATGGATTGGGTGGGGGCAGTCCTAATGTGTGGCTCCAGGGGCCCCAGCCTGGAGGGAGTGTGGCCCAGGACTTTGAGGACAGAAGACTGAAAACACAAACTCAGCTTAAGTTTGGGGACGTAGGTATGTCACGCCCGATCTACAAACCATGAGAAGAACTCGTCAGGATATGAAGAATGAGCGAGTCTGAGGTGCTTGCTCAGGCTTTTATCTGTGGATTTTGTTTCAGCGATGGCCGTGGAATGTTGGGGAGGTCTCATGGGCCATGGACGAATCTTCCTCTCTGTGGATTTGGCCAGATCCCAATTGTTTTTCGTCAATCTGTGGGATGGGAGGACTGCTTTCAGGTTTGTTACCTCAGGTGTCCCACCAAAAGAGGAATTCCAAAGAGGAGCCCTGGGGAATAGTGAAGGGACAACTCGAACTATGGTTAAAAATTGGGGCCTAGGGGCATGGCAAGCCCAATATGCTGTCTCTTCATATAGGCCCTGAGAGGCCTTACCTGAGGACTGGGCTCAGGCTGAGGGTTACAATGTGTGTTTGTGACCAATGTGGCCCGCAAGCATGGGCTGGGCCTCATGGGCCACGCTTGTTTCAACTACACTGAACGTTGGACAACATGCCAACCACAAGGTTTCTTGCCATGGGGAAAGAGTTCTGATTTCTGCATCATTTTCAACCCTGGGCAGTGGTTGGAGATAAGGTCTAGGTTCTGGAGCCTGAAAACTGCAGTTGGGAAGAGATGACGACCTAAGGCCATGGCGGGTCGATGTGCTCAGTGTGCTGCCAGCTATCTTGGTGGGACCAGGAGGTCCAGGCTCAGGCTGGGTCAGAAGGGGAAATAGTGCCCAGGTCAGCCTATATGTTTGGGGTACAGCCGAATGGCGTGCAGGTTGATCCTCATTTGCGGTTTCGGGTAGCCCTGAGGGCAATGTTTTACTTCTGTAGGGCAGGCAGAGTGCGGCATTGTAGTTCTGGATTGCCCAACTGGAGGGCTTGTGGGCCAGTAGTCTGAGGACGGAGTCTGAGAACCCAAGCTAGGCCTAGGTTTCTGGGTGAGGATATGGCAGTCACAATCTACAGACCTCAATCGAGATCTCGTGCATCTGAAGTCAGGGCAAGGATCAGACGATCGCTCAGGTTGGACTTTCTGCCCTGATGGCCCTTTCTTGAAGGGGGTTGGATCACGAGGACATGGGGGTTTTCCCACGATGGGAGTTGTGAGAAGCTCCAAACTGCAAAGATTCTTCTGCAGGGACAATTGAGACCTGTTGGTTGGCTCCAGGCCAACGATTCCGAGCAGGGTTCTAAGGATGGATGGCTGGGTAGCCCACCTCGCATTCCAATGGTCTCCAAGCAACAAGACAGGTTAGATCTGCTGGATGTGGGGGGCAACCGAGGAGGCTGAGTTGAAATGGACTCTCCTGTGGATGTGTCCTAATATGTTTTTGTGTCTATGGAGACCTTGGAATGAAGCGGTGGCCTGGGGCCCTGAAGGGTTCTCCTAAACAGAGGCTTTGACACAGCTCCAACGTGAATGTTTCCCATGTGTAGATGAGATTTGTTCTGATGGGTGAGTCAAGAAACAGCCATATGCTGGTATTGAAATCCAGGCCTCTGAGGAGAGATGCCTGGAAACCAAAGCAATGGATCCAATTAGTGCCTAGGGGCCTGTTCGTTCCTTTTTACCTCTGGGGACATCAGTCTACGGGTCTGAGTGCAGGTAGGTGCTCAGATGGGCTCAGATTGCCCCTGTTTGTCCTGGGAAGCCACAACTATTGGGATGGCCTCAGGGACTTTGGAGGTTATCCTACTAGTAGGGTTGTGGCCATTGGAATGGGC